>NC_090936.1:1167407516-1168800016 GCF_040938575.1 Ambystoma mexicanum
GGAGCCTGAACCACAACCTTAGCCCGTAAAGCCAGTAGATCCAGTGGAACCACCACAGTGACACTAATACTTATGAGGATTAACCTTCTCCTTCGGTGCACGCATGTCATAACCAGGCACTGAACCTCAAGGCCCTACAAACATCTGAACTTCCAGGACTCATTCTGCAGAAGGCCAATAACCAGGGATAAACCACATTTAGAAGCACACATCAATCACAAGATTGACTCACCTTACAGACTACTTTCATCTGAGGATATTCTGCTAACGACGTGGAACCCATCCATTATGACAGACTCCACCTCTCTGGGATGAGGAGCAACTCTAGACCACCTTCTTTGATTTCTGTCTCCTTCAGCGAGGGGGAGTTGATGGCAATTGTTTTTGCTCTAAAAGCTCTTAATCCAACATCATGAACAAAACAGTTTGTATCCGAACTAACAATGCAGTGACAATGTTTTATGTGAACAAACAGGGCGGATGGAAGTCTTACCCCTAGTACTGCTGGAAGAACAGGTTTGAGAATGGGTGCCACAATTTAGCTGCTTGCAGTTCATATGACGGGTTTGGAGAATTTGACTACGGACTCACTCAGTCGCCGGGCAAAGGCAAACCACAAGTTGGAATTGGACAATGATGTTCTAAATAGGATTCTTGTGGACTGCAAAGGTCCTCAAATCAGTCTATTTGCAGCAGACGAAATCAAGAAACTTCTATTGTATGCCCCAAGATTGGGCCTAGGCCCAAATTCACTGGGAGATGCTCTGAAGATTTCTTAGAACAACATGTATATGTCGGCGTTTCCTCCTCTACTTCTAATCCACAGAGCCTTATTGGAACTCAGAAGGACAGTGAACTGCTGTCTATTGTTCATAGGCCTTTGGTTGTCAGCCAGATTCTGTTTGTCAGAACTAGTGACTCTTACGTTTTGTCAGCCAGATTGTTGTAAAGTGGCCTTCTCACAGATGACCCAGAATCTCGAGTAGATAAGGGATCTTCTTTATTAGTTACAGCCTAGTGTAGATAAGCCCCAGGCTACAGGAAACTGGTACAATGGGGAACATCTACCCGGCACACACTATCTCTAGCCAGCCTTTCACCAACTGTCATCCACGCAATATTCAACAGGGAACACTCACACCACATTCTACTCTCAGAACACTCATAACATCACTTACATACAAGGCAGACAAGGCAGACAAGGCAGGAGGAAAGGACATCACAACACATCTCCCCCTTATAAGAAATCTGAATCACCATAAAAGAGACTTACACATGGGAGGTAGCACCAGGAAACACAAACATCTCTCTACAACCTACAGTTTCAATACCACCACCTCTACATGGACCATAGTCCCAAGACCTACATCCACAGTGCATGTGCTGATCACCACCCACACCTGGGGTATTCCCAAACCACTATGCTGCTAGGTGATGCTTCCACCTTGGCGCTTGCAGCACCCAGACACTAACACCCTCAGGCCATCCTCGCCCGCCATATAAACACACGGCCACATGACAGCAGAACAAAACAACACCAAACCATGGCACCCCTCAGATTCAAATGATATGAAGAGATATGACAGCCTACAACTATGAAAAAGGATGCTATTGCTAATCTCTCAACACTCTTAGACCAACTGACAGAAAAATGTACTTTCCAGTAAACACCATTAAGACAGCAAGCCCTTTTGTGCAACTGAAACAATGGGGCTCATTACGGGGTTGCCCGCCTCCCGTAACACCCTTACCACCACCTGATATCCCAGTGCCACTGGGATATCACAAGCAGTGGCAGTAACGGTAAATCCCCATTTCCATGGAGTCCAATAGAACTCAATGGAAATGGGGTCACTAAAGCACTACCAGCGTTGCTAATGGTGCCGGGGCTTCAATGACAACCATGCCGGTAGGGGCCTGAAAACCCGGCAGGTCAGGCCTGCCGGGGGATCCGTGGCCCATACCAGCATTGTTGTTGTAGTATGGCAGTCCGGAAAGTGTGCAGGTACGTTGCTACCGGCAACCTTATTTCCAAACCGCATACTTATAATGAGGGCCATATACATTAAAACATCTGCATGACTCTGACCTTAAAATGTGACTTAACACCAACGTATCCCCAAGGCATTCCACACTACACACATCCACTGTGTGAGCACAAGATCTCGATGTGACCCAGTCACTTTGTGTACTCCGTCAACTGTGGCAGATTCTCAAATGGTGCCCAACCCCGAAAACACACACAGATTTCCCATACCTCTCCTGGTGTACAATACCCCGTTAAATCAACCGGTGTCCAATTCCTCATTGACCAATCGCTGGTGCCCAATGACTCACAGACTACCAATAGGTGTCTGACACCAAACAACTCCACATAGTTGCCCAATACCTCTCATCACAACCAATGGTGTCCAACACCCCGAAGGTGGGAGGTAGGTGGTGTGTAGCCCACTATACCAACAGCTTAACACCAATATTGTCATTGCAGCAAGCACTCACCTATATCGGCAAACACCACCGCCCCAAACTGGACCTGTGGTTTGATAGGTCATGGTCCCAGATTGCAATAGTTGCATAAACATATCGCATCCACAACTTGGGTTACGAACAACACCCACAATACAGCTCCCCAACCCAATGAGCAAGAAGTATGTCTTAATTTCTTTGATAAGGAACGATCAGGAGTCATTCAACTCCACCTCCGGACGAGGCTGTGATGACTGGTCATCAGTCATTCCCACTCCGAGCCTGATGCCAGCGCTATGAATGTGGGGTCCTAGTGTACTGTGCCTTTAGCAAGATCACACATACAGTCAGAGATTATGATTTAGAGCCCATTTAGAAATGACAGCTCTGAATCGTTGCACAAATGACAATGATACTGAGTAATATTTAATGCATTTTAATGTAACCCACTATTTCCTGAATGCATGTACGCTCATTAGGCAAGTGACTGTAATGGAAAATATAACATAACAAACCATCACTCCTAAAAATCAAACTATCACATGAGCAATGCACATCCTGAGTACGAAACAATGAAAAAGTAATTTTAGTTTAAATCCATGAAAAACATTTCTCCTGTACTCTATGCCTAGTCTATACACAAGCCAAGACCCATTGTTACTCACGTTGGAAAGAAAAAAACAGCATCACTCTAAAGGACTTGGGCCATATATTAGATTTTCTGAAGTGACGGCCAATAAGTTGGAACATCTAAATGTCTGTTCGAGTGGATTGTGTCCTCCAACGTATTCCTCATCTTAGATGTATTCCATCCAGCTTTAGCTGCTTTGGAAAAAAAATTCGGCAGAGGGCACTGTTCGTCGATGTCGTCGAGTCGATGGTCCCTCGAAGGCCTCCGTCGAGGGTGACGCTTTGGGTGTATAAGTAGCACGCGCGGCACCCGTTGGCCTCAGTTCTGTTTTTCCGCAGTATACATTGCTTTGGAAATTCAGCGCGCCTTGAGTTCTGTGAGAATAGTAGAATTACTAACAATATAACGAATATGTCCTCGTCATCGAGATCGGATTTCAAGAAGTGCAAATTGTGCGGTTCAAAAATGTCTATCACAGACCCGCACCGAGAGTGTTTGTGGTGCCTCGGGGAAGGCCACGACATGGAGGCCTGTACAAAGTGTCAGGCGATGACGGGGAAGGCCTTGCAAGAGAGGAGGGGAAAACTACAGGTCAGTCGTAAATCCGACCATAAAGCCTCTAGCGTCGAGTCGAAGTCCCGTGAGGAGAAGTCTCCTCGGCGCGAAAGGCATCGGTCCAGGTCCCGAAGCGATTCCCATCGCTCGTCGTCTTCGACAAAAAAATCAAAGAAACGACGCCACAGGACCCCTCCACCTCGTCCTCAGACGTATCCCCAAAAAGGATGAAATGCCCCACTAAACATTCATCATCCGAAGAATGGGAAGCATTAAGGGTCAAAATGATGGAGATGTTCGAGAAAGCGAAGCCTCGGTCCATGCCTTCTTCAGAAGCCGGCAGGGAGCGTCATCGCTCCGACACTCGCACGACCCTCGAGCCTGGGTGATCGAAAGAGGAAGGATAGCGAACCTTCTAAGACACCGAGTGAGAAAAGCCGCTCGAGTCGAGTCGACCGCTCGAGGTCACTGACGCCGTCCGAGACTGAACGCACCTCGAAGGGCAAGTCTTCGAAGAGCACCTCGACGCCCTCAAAGCCGGCGCCTTCGACGACAGGTATTACGTCAACGCCATCGACGCCATCAACGCCTTTGTCAACGTCGACCCCGAAGCCCTCGGCACCAAGGCTCCAGTTCAGCCAAGTCAGCCAGAAAAAGGGAAAGAGAAGGCTACACGACCTGTAATGCCTTCAGAACCCATTAATACTCCTCCTCCACATCTCCCAGAAAAGGTTTTCAAACCTCTTCCTAGGAAGGAATTCTTCAAGTCCCTGACCTCAATCTTTGAGAAGCTTGAGAAATCTGATGAGGAGAGTGTACCCTTTGGGCTGGAATATGGCACCCCAAATGTCCCAGAATGTCTGATTTCAGAAGAAAGCAGGATGAGGGATCTGGTTGAATCACTACACAATGCATTGATACATCTCCTGAAATGACTTTGGTAGGCCAAAAGCAGGAGAGCATGCCAGTCCATCATACCGTCAGCTAATGACAAAGGTGGTAGATTACTTAGGATGGACCAGACCACCAACCCAATTCATCCAAGATGATTTGAAAGACATATTGGACCATGGTCCTACTGAAGACCCAATGCTACCCTTTCACGTAGACTCCGGATTCTATTCCGCAAGTGAATAAATCCCTCACTTCAAAATACCGCCCTGCCAGTAGCGACCCCGGCTATCTGTCTAAACATCCCACTCCCGAGAGTTTGGTCATACAGGCAGCCACAGCTTCTAACAAACTGGCGTACCCTTCTATCCCTCCGGACAGGGACGATAAGCGTGTGGATGGCTGGGCACGGAAGGTATTTTCAGCTGGGAGTATGACGTTAAAATCAGCCAACCCCATAGGTGCCTTTGCATAGTTTTCATACACTCTGTGGGAGTGCATTGCAATGGCGGCGGAGCACATACCAGAAGCGGACTAAAGGGAAGGCTTCCTAGCCATTGTTAGAGATGGGAAGGAGGCCATGCAGGAATCCCTTCAATCTGGACTGGACACTGTAGATAGTGTGAGCAGGTCCATGGGCACTAGCACGGTAATGCGCAGATTTGCGTGGTTACCGAAGTCGGGTTTCGCACCAGACGTACAGAACCGCCTTCTGAACAGGCCCTTTGACGGGTCTCACCTTTTTGGCAGCAAGGCTAATGAGAGCCTTGAGAGGTTGCAGACCTCAAAAGCAGCTGCCAAGTCTTTGGTGGCTGCTATTAGGCAACCTCAGCCTTTTCGTGCGCCAGGTCAATCTTGGAGGGGACGATCCTATCGTTACTACTCCTCATATGGAAAGGCGAGAGGAATGGCCAGTCAAAGGGGCCAGAGAAAGGCCACTCACAGTGGACGAACAAAACGTGAAAAGCCAGCTACAGCTACAGCCTCTTTGCCATCAGCGGCTGCAGCAACCGCCACAAAGCCACTTTGAGGACTTGCATCACAAGACACCTGTAGGATGCAGGCTGTCACAGCATCTGCAAGAATGGCAAGCCATTACTTCAGATGTTTGGGCTCTAGAAATAATAGCCCAAGCTTACTGCCTTCCTTTTCTAACGCAACATCAAAGCAATCCACCAGGGAGACACCCTTTGAAGTTTTCAGACCCGCTCCTACAGCAGGAAGTTCTAACCCTGCTGGAGAAAGGTGCTATAGAGCCAGTACCTGCAGCGGAGAGGAACAAGGGATGGTACTCCCCGTTTTTATTATCCCCAAAAATGACGGAGAGCTGAGACCCATCTTGGACTTAAGAAACTTGAACAAGTTCAAGATGGTCATCCTTTCTCAGATCCTTCAGGCCTTTCAACTTCAGGATTGGTTGGTGTCATTGGACCTCCAGGATGCTTATTTTCATGTGCCGATTCATCTCAAGCACAGAAAATACCTGAGGTTCGTAGTTGGCGACTCACACTATCAGTTTCGAGTCCTGTCATTCGGATTGACCTCCGCCCCGAGGGTCTTCACCAAGCTGATGGTAGTGGTGGCAGCGCACCTCAGGAGATAGTGGATTCACGTCTACCCCTACCTAGACGATTGGTTGATCAGAGCACGTTCTGCCGAACAGGCACTGGATCACCTGAAAGTCACCTGCCACTTCCTCCACAGACTGGGCTTCTCCCTCAATTTCAAGAAGTCACAAATGACACCTTCTCAACAGCTCCAGTACATAGGAGCTGTACTAGACACATCCTTGGGAAAGAGCTCGCCTCCCAAGTCGAGGGCTCAAGACATTCTTCAGATGGTTTCCAAATTCAAAAATACCCAAAATCTCCAGGCCTACGACTTCTTAAGGTTACTCGGTTTCATGGCATCCTGCATCTTCCTGGTGCCGGAGGCACGTCTGAGGATGAGATCCCTTCAATGGGCTCTAAAGACTCAATGGTCCCAGTTCTCAGGTCAAATGACGGATCTTCTTCAGATTCCGAACAAGGTTCGACAAGATCTTCTATGGTGGACTTGTTCAGAGAATATCCTGAAGGGAGAACATTTGTGGCAACCATGGCCGCAGATCACAGTAGTGACGGACGCCTCACTCATGGGATGGGGAGCTCATGCCAACGATCTGACAATCAGCGGTCGTTGGTCTCCATCGGAGTCCAATCTACACATCAACCTTTTAGAGCTGAGAGCAATCAGACTAGCGCTGAAAGCTTTCCTGCCATCTGTCAGGGGAAAACATTTCCTGATAATGACGGACAACACAGTGGCCATGCATTACCTAAACAAAAGAGGAGGTGCAGGGTCTCTACCTCTGTGCAGAGAGGCAATGCAGCTCTGGTATTGGGCAATTCATGAAGGAATCTCTTTAACGGCAGTTCATCTACCCGGGGAGGAGAATATGACGGCAGATGCTCTGAGCAGGCAGAGCACGGTGTCCACGAATGGGAACTGGCTCAGGAAGTCATTCAAGAGATCTTTGCCCTTTGGGGAACCCCTCAAGTAGGCCTATTTGCGTCCGGAATCAACCGGAAGTGCGAAAGGTATTGCTCAAGGGAATTTCACCCGAGAGGAGCCCTGGGGGACACGTTCGTGGTGGAGTGGAATTTCCCACTATTGTATGCATTCCCTCCGATTCCCGTCATTCCTCAGGTCATCAGGAGACTGAGCAGTGGCGGCTGCTATTATAGGGGGGCAGGGTGCCTCCCCCCCAAAAAGAAGAAAAGAAGAAAAAAGCAGGAAAAAAGCAGCAAGATTCAGAAGAATCTCTTCTGAATCTTCTGCATTTCCCAACAGCGCGGGGGCGCTGTGGCAACAATACTATGGCAGCCGGCCCAATGCCCATGACTCCTATGGGCGTCGGGCCAGCTGCCACAGCGGGGCGAGTCCCGTTTTACACTCATTTTTACAATAGTAGAGTGCGTGGAGCTCGTAGCTCCACGCACTCTACGTAAGGCCTTTTCATTAGTAGGCTGGTGGGGCGCTTGAGGGGTGGCCCCGCCAGCATAAAATGTGCGCAAACAGCGCAGTGAAGAATCCCCCCACCCCCTAGCTACAGTAATGTCATTGGCTGTTTTCCAGCCAATCACAAACCTTGCATTGGCTGGAAAACAGCCAATGACATTACTGTATCTATCAGGTGGCGCAGGGTGTGTACGTGCGCCTGCGCCACCTTCACACTTCTCTTTCTCTGCCCGACGAGCGAGTGCCACAAGACGACCGGACTGGACCCGACCCCTGCTCAGACGGAAGAGTTGTCCGACCAGAGACACAGCCTGGGCCCTGCCTTGCCTGCTGAGGTAAGTTAACTTAGTACCAACCCTTACCCTACCCACTGTTTTTGGGCGGCCGCGTGTGTGTAACAATGCTCCTACAGTCAGCACTGAAAGACGTGCAGGCCAGGGCCTACACGTCTTTCAGTGCTGACTGTAGGAGCTGTGTAGGCAACTTGGGGCCTTGTGTCACACATGGCCCCAAAGTTGTGTGTGTCCCGGGCCGGGACACACACAACTTTGGGGCTATGTGTGACTCAAGGCCCCAAGGGGTAGCATTGGTGGTTTGGGTTGAGTGAGGTAGATTTGGGGGCTATGCTGTACAGACGTAGAAGGTGCTGCTCGAAGGCTGATTTAATGATGCTGATGTTTTTAAAGTCCGGAGCAAGGGAGTTCTAGTGGAGGAAGGTTAGGAGGAAGAAGGAGCCGAAGCGAGCTAGATTGAGGAGGGTGCCTGATACGATATATGTTATTTATAACGCGCTTAACACCCAGAGGTTTCTAAGCGTGGACTGGGGGATCGAACCTGCGGTGCTCCGTGTCATCTTGCTTCCGAGGCGTGCACGTTGTCCCTGATCTATCTTCCCGAGACTGATCATAGGCTACCACGAAAAGACTAGCAGGAAATCGAGCGAGCCGGACAGCAATGGCTGTGTGGTGCAGGTGATTAAGTGCTGGAGGTTTAAAGCTCTATAGGAGGGCACCCGAGGTTTGCATGCTTTGTGGGAATATGTAAGGCGATCAGCGGTAAATAAATCGGGGAGGAGGAAAGGACAGAGGTCTTAGGAGCTGGAAAGAGATTGCTTTGCCTTTTAAGGAACTGAGCATTAGACAGTGAAACCATCCAGCAAAGGATGGTGGAGAGGCACCATGCAACCCAGCAGGAGAGGTTGATGGTGGCAGTGAAGAATGAGAAGAGGATTGACTTAATGCCCTCAAAGAGTTAGTAGGAGAAACTGAAGGAGAATGTATGTTTGTGCATCCTCTGTAATACCAATGAAGCAGAGGTTAACCCATTTGCCCCTGCCCTGCATGTCACTTTGTATTTCTGCCATTGCCTCCACCTTAAACTTCTGAACTTCTTGGTCTGTCTTTTAGTCACTTTGCTGAAACAAAATGGGGGCAGTTGTAGGATATTGGGGCTCTGCTAGTCTCTGAGCAAGTGGTGTAGCATGGGAGGTTGGCGGGGGGGTTTGGACATACACCCTCTCAGAAATAAATAAAAACATGAAAAAATAAATAAAAAAATAAACACAAATAAAATCTACGGCGTGCGCTGGGGCGGAACGACGGCGAGGAAGGTGCAGATGATTGCTTGTGGATTCGCTCAGCGCCAAGATGGGAGACGTTATGGGAAGTGTTCGGAATACCAGGGGTTGGCTGAGTTATGATGAAGTAAGATGGAGGGGATGATGTTATGGTTTATATGCTTAGGTGGATTTGGCAGGACGTGTGGTCTAGTGTAACGATAACGGATCAAGGGTTGGCAATTGCAGCCACAGTAAATGGCTCTGCCTCTGAGTGTGTTGTGCTAAGTGGGGAGTGAGGAAAAGGAGGGATTCTAGACGGCTGGGGACCAGGGTGAGGGGTCAGCAGGGGGTCTAGAGGACTGCAGAGGCAGCAGGATGACGAGCGTTCAGAAAAGAAAAGGGGGGAAGCAATGGCAACTCAGCGAGGCAGACAGCCATTAGAGGTAGGACAAATGTCGCATTAATTAAGTGGTTAAAAACTAAAGTAATATTTTAGCTTAGTTTCCCCCTTTCAGAAAATGCCTAAAATCCCACCTTAAAGGATGAACGCATGTGAATGCCAGTAACAGCATGACAAACATGTTTCCTTCATTACTGACCATATAATGAATTTCTTTATGCATACACCATATTACCAGCTATTCTCAATACAAGCTGCTGTAAAATACACCCTCACACTTGCACACGTAAGAATAGTGTACCACCAGAGGTCGAAGTGGGCGGGAGCGGTCGGGAGCGGTGCTCCTATACTTTTTATTTTTCAGTTTCACCGTTCCTATACTTTTATTTTAAAAAGAAACCATTCCGGAACGGTTTAGTTTTAAAATAAAAGTGTAGGAAGAAGTTGAAGCTTGCACTTCTGTGCACTGCACTGAACATTCCCTTAAATAATAGGTGTGTTTGGGGGTTTGGACTGTGAGTGGGAGGGGCGCAGCGAAAGGGTTTGTGGGGAGTGGGGCAGACCGGCAGGGAACATAGCTCCACTACTTTTTTTGTATACTTCGACCACTGTGTACCACCATTAATATGTAAAACCGAATGCTCCTTGGGGGGGGTGGGCTCGCGCGCTGCGCGCTCGCTAGTAAATTCGCCCTGGGAAATTTACGCCCCACCAGCTTTCAAACTCACCAGCCGCCACTGAGACTGAGACGGTTCGGTACCCGCATGATCCTAATTGCCCTGGATTGGGCCAGGAGAACGTGGTACCCGGACCTTCTAGACATGTCCATCTGTCCCCAGTACGTCTTCCTCAGAGAGAGGACCTTCTCTCAGAAATGGTGGGTCAGGTTCTCCATCCAGAGGTGAAAACACTCAACCTTCACGCTTGGTATCTGAAAGGCTGAGATGGAAGGATTGGGACCTTCCAGATGACGTCATGGAGTTGCTGCTTTCGGCAAGAAGGCCAGCGACAAAGTCTCTATACAGTTGCCTTTGGAAAAGGTTTTGCAACTGGTGCAGAGAAAAGAATGTCGATCCTTTTCTATGTTCTTTTCCGAAAGTACTGTCCTTCCTCCTGTCCCTAGCACATAGATGTCTAAATGTTGGAACCATTAAAGGTTATGTTGCGGGGCTTTCCATCTTCAAGCGCTCGTCGGAAGAATGCTCCTATTTCAAAATTCCTTTGATAGTGCAATTCTTAAAAGGACTCACTAATGTGTTTCCTCCTTACCCATTTCAAGTGCCAATTTGGTATCTCAATCTGGTCCTAAAATTCTTAATGTGTGCTCCTTTTGAGCCTTTGCACACTTGTCCATTAAGATTACTGGCATTGAAAACTGTTTTCCTAGTTCCTTTAACATCTCCAAGAAGAGTGAGCGAATTGCAGGCACTGTCTTCTGGGCCATCCTATACTGTGTTCCGTAAGGACAGAGTTGTGTTGAGGGTTAAACCCTCATTTTTACCTAAAGTGGTGTCTGATTTTCATTTAAGTCAGAAAATTGTTTTACCCGCATTCTATCCTCCACCTCATCCTAGTAAGGAGGAGGAAAGATTACACAGGTTGGATCCAACTGTTTATTGGCTCCACAGGATGGAAATTGGGTCAATCAGTGACAAAGCAAACAATATCATGCTGGATTGTGCTTTGCATTTCAGAATGCTACAGATCAGCACAAAAAGACCCACCAGAAGGTCTAAGGGCTCATTCCACCAGAGGCATTGCCTCTTCGACAGCCCTACAAAGAGATGTTCGTATAAGGTCCATTTGTGAAGCAGCAACTTGGTCTTCACTGCATACCTTTTCGAAATTCTATAGTCTGGATGCTTCCCAGTCTAAGGTGCTGAATTTTGGTAAAATCTGTACTATATTCAGCTATCTAAGGGTATCGAAAAATCTAACCCCTCCTCCAGAGAAATTGTCCATACTGCTTTGGGAGTCTATCTAAGATGAGGAATACGTTGGAGGACACAATCCACTCGAAGAACAAGTTACTTACAAACTGGTAACGTTCTTTCGATTGGATGTTACTCCAACGTATTCCTCATCGCCCTCCCAACCTACCCCTCTGTAGAATTTTCCGGGTTATTGCCACTTCAACTCTTGCAAGGCGAATACCTGTCTGCCGGCACAATCTACACAGTGCAAAATCAATAGTAAAGGGGGAAAAACAGAACTCGGGCCAACGGGCGCCACGCGTGCTACTTATACACCCGATGATGTCACCCTTGACGGAGGCCTTCGAGGAACCATTGACTCGACGACATTGACGCACGGCGCCATCTGCCGAAATGTTTTTCCGAAGCAGCTAAAGCTGAATGGAATACATCTAAGATGAAGAATACGTTGGAGGAACATCCAAATGAAAGAACGTTACCAGTTGGTAAGTAACTTGTTCTTCTTAGAAGTGATTAGGTCACATGTTCCCTTCTGTATCAGAGTTAGGAGTTAGGATCTTTGTAACTTTAGATCACCACGTCCTGCTGCATGGGGTCTGTGAAGGCCTGTTGCACCAAGAAGGTTAGCATTTTATATCGTCCGTTTAGGAGATTTCTGGTACGTTGTTTTTTTCCACTTTCCTTTTAGTACTGTAGCTAACAAAAGGCAGTTAGAGATGTATTCAATAACACTGTCAACTGGATGCCTATGGTCTGAGAAGGCTAAAGCAGGAAGATGGCTTCTTCTGCCTTCTGTTCAGGAAGCCATTTCTGTGTCCACTACTGTTTTTCTTAGCAGCCGGACCTTGAATTGTCTAAGATTGGAAACTGATGCCTTACCCTTTTGAACCCAGTTTCTGCGGTTCCTAGTGATTGTTTCGAATGACAAACTTTTGAAAAAAATGCATCGAAAAAATGCATTTTTTTAAAAAAAATGTAATGGGGGAATCCCCAAACCCCCGTTTTATTTTACCCCTTAACACCCATGTTAGTAAAATAAAAACTTTACCTACATAAAAATGCATTTTTTCGATGCATTTTTTTCTCAAAACTTTGGCATTCAAAACTATATATTCAAAACAATGCCTGGATACCGTTTCTGCTGCAGTTAAGCAGTTAGCATTATGAATCTCCAGCTGTACATGGTAAATACAGGCTTTGCTAATTATATAGTGGGCCATGGAAATTGAAAAGCTTTGTGCTTATGGCAATTTTATATACTACTAGCTGGTGTACCCAGTGTTGCCCATGTCCTGATCGAGTGGTGTCTCATGTGCCCTAGAGGATATTGCTCTTGTCCTCTTGTCGGCAAGTCTTGCTTCAGTTTGCTCTGGTGTCTCATGTGTCCTGGGGGATGTTGCTCTTGTCCTCATGTCAGCAAGTCTTGCTTCAGTTTGCTCTGGGATCTCATTTGCCCTGGAAAAAGTTGCTCTTGTCCTCTGGCCAGCAAATCGTGCTGCTGTTTGTTGCTATGTTTCAGAAGCTCTTGATATTGATTTTCACTTTGCAATAGATGGAGCTTTTCCAAGTGATGTTCGTTTTTTGTGCGGCATGTTTCAGTTACTCATTGGCTTCAGCACATCTTAGAAAATGTCCAAGAAAGATTGATCGATTGTGCTCTCTTCTTGTGAATGAACCTATGTCAACTGTAACCTTGCCATTTCCCATATTTGGAGTGGCGTGATAAAAAGAAATTACAGCTTATTTTTTTTTAATTCCCTTTCAAAATGCGTTAATAAACACTTTCAATCTGTATACAGTAGTAATACATTTCAAAGGAATAACCAACACATTGAGCATTTTGCTTCAGACACTTTTCACAATGTTGCCTCTTTCTAGTACCTACTGTAGTGAATCGGGTGAGCATAAGTAAATGAGGGTGTCTACAGAGTGAGTCTTTTGCATCCAAACATAGATTACAATCTTTCCCCAGACAAATGAGGAACCCATGCAAAATTTGGTAGCAGTGTGTTCAACGGTGTGGATTTGTATAGCCGGACTAACATACAAACATATGTACATTCTGCTTTTTATATATAGATGTAACATTTCATTGTGCACATTCTATAGTCTGTTACATTTGTCTTAACCCATTGCTTTGAGTTGATGACGTTATTATGGATGAGGTCATAACCTTAATCATAAGGACCAGTATCATGTCAAGTAGCTCATAAAGGACATGATAATTGTGGGCATTTACATAAGCACTAATCAAGTCCATAGTCCAAGCATAACATTTACAGAATGAGTTGCTTCTGGGAAAAAAACATTTGTACACATAGGAAATAGCTTAAACATTGGAGCAATATCTCTTTGTATCATTTTTATTGCTCCAATTACAGTCTGCACCATCTTTTAATTCCAAACAGCAGCCACGACAGGTTCACACTCAATCATTCTATTATTAGAAAACACCTCACAACACAGTTAATTCACATCTACCCTGGACATGTGTATGTGCCACCTTTACAAGACTGATCTGCTACAAAAAGAAATGACATGAACACAGTTTCATTTATACAATAACTGCCTATTAAATAATGCATCTACTACACGGAAGGGTCATCTTCTATTACTACATACCCAAGTACCTCAGTGCAGTGTCATCTGATATCCAAAAATTGAAATGCGATAATCGACACTGCTCCTGGCACATTAACCACGTATCCACAAACCAATGCGCTCTTCATGAAGTCTTCATTAACGACGCTAATAGCATTGTGCCTGCACTTCAAATCCATGGGAGACAAGACCTCTGGTCCATTTTGTCAAAGTTCATCCATGAAATTAGCGTATCCCTGATATCACACTTCCACTTGAAAAGAGGACTTTGTTTTGTGAGCATGATATTATATGATAGGTTATTTATAACGTGCTTAATACCCAGAGGTTTCTATGCGCGGACCCGGGGATCAAACCTGTGTTGCTCCATGTCATCTTGCTTCCAAGACGAGCACGTTGCCCCTGAGCTATCCTCCCGAGACACCGTTCTTCTTGTGCCCGTTGTCCTCGAGCATAGCCGACATTCCTTTACGTCATCATTGAAGCTCTGAACACAGGGCTGCCCAAAGATCCACAGCCCGGTACGTTGTGCCGCGCACCACATCCGCACCTGGCACTTGGGACCCTCTCCTTATTACAACTACATAAGGACAAAAGCCACCAACCAAGAAGTACTGTGCTGAGCACCCTGCTCTGGAAATTCCTCTGGTACATCGGCACACTGTGTATCCTTAATGTGAGAAACCAGAAGGTGTCTCACCTGCTTGTCCCCGGGGGTCTCTCTCCCAGGTGGCCACGGCACGGCCATCGCCTTTCGATTCAGACCCTGGGGTGGAGCAGTTCAGGAAGATCACCTGGGTGAGGGGTCTTCGGGGAGTGAGACACCTGATGGCAAGACGTAGTATCCCTCTCTTCCTTGCAACACCTTTACCCCATCCTACCCAGTAGGATATATGGAAACTCTGCCTCCCCCCCCCGTTTTCTGGCAGGAACACTTTCACACGGACAGCCCACTCTGGGCGAGTTCAGACTCACACCTGAACTGTGTACCTGACATGTCTCACTACTATGGTCAGGCAAGGTCAGGCAATTAGTGGTAACCATTCACACCTGACTTTTATTAAACTTCCCCAGACGGATAAAAGGCAGAGCATGAGAGCACACTCTGAACGAGGTAAAGACAGATACAGCAGTTTCTGGGCTTGTGCAATTACTGCAGAGCATGGGTGTTTGATTACAGCAAATATACCGAGCCACTTTTGCAAGCGTAAAAGAAAGAAGAAGTTGGTAAAGAAAAGGTAGAATGGACTGAAGAAATGGAGGAAGTATTTAAGGAGTTGAAAGGAGCAATTTGTACAGCTCCAGTTTTAGTGATTCTATGGCGTGGAATGTTATCTATTCTTGCACACAAATGGGGCAGTCATGACAGCAGTGCTCACACAAAGGACAACATTGGGGTACAAAGCTTTGGCATACTATAGTGGGATTTTAGACCCAGTTATGAGAGGACATTTCTCTTGTGAACAATCTTTGGCGGCTGCTACATTTGCAATTGAGAAGTCTACAACTATTGTCATGGGCTGTTATTTGCCTCGTTAAGGGAGCATGCCTAATTTGCCCTTTTATAGAATCCCAAGGGCACGTTAACATCCCAAAGAGCTTCTGCTTACGAAGTAATGATTTCCAATCCAGCAATTAAAATTGTAAGATGTAAAATAGTGAACCTAGCCATGTTTGCAGCTCAACCCATAGAAGAAGGTGGTCATGTGCATGACTGTGCACATTTTGTTGAATTCTATGATGACATACCCCGTGTGAAAGAAAATGCTTTGGCTGGGGAAATTCTTTTTAATGAGGGGTCTTCGAAAATTGACCAAACTAGTGGGGAGAGGCATTCAGGCTCTGCAGCAGTAAGATACAGATTAAATGGTGAATTTGAGGAAGCAGTGAGTGCAAGACTACCGTCTCACTTTTCACCACAAGCGGCAGAATTAGTACCGCTTATTTTCATGCTCGAGAAACATGAAGGAAACGAAGTGACGGTCTACAGTGACTCTGCTTATGTGACATCAACAGTACAAGCTGGCCTGTCGCGCTGGAAAAGGAGGGGCTGTCTCCGCACAGACAGCTCTCCAGTGCAACATGTATCCTTATTGGACAGGCTCATTTTTTTTAACTTTCTTTATTGGTTTTACATAAAAGGTAAACAATGAGGCCATGCACCGGCCCTGGCGAGCAAAAAGAACCCCCCCTTTTGTACTCCCCTTGCCCCGCCTGGATCATAGTCTTGGACAGGCTGAAAAAGGCACTAGAACTCCCAGTGGCCATAGCAGTCGTAAAATGTGCAGCACATACTAAACAAACAGATTTTATCTCTCGCAGAAACCAAGCTGCAGACATAGAAGCCAAAAGAGTTGCATATTCCCCAGATATTTCAAGTTTCGACACTGAAGATGTTAAAGGTTTAACTAGAACCATGTTAGTACAAGAAGGGTTTAATATGCTGTCAATACCTCAATTAATAAAGATTCAGGGAAGAGCACCACAGAAAGAGCAAGAGCTATGGAAGCGAAGGGGGCATTCTATATCCCCCAGGGAAGCCTTATGGTGACAGGAAAGCACTGGAAAGCCAGTAATACTGACAGCATTATTAAAAGTCGCACTTGAACAACTGCATTACCCCGCGCATATAACTGGATAAGAGGCCTCATTACAATCCTGGCGTTAAGGGGTTAACGGCGCCATAAAAGGCTGCAGCGCCGTTAAACCCTTAACGCCCAATTCACACTTTAACGCCTGCTTTTTGCAGGCGTTAAAGTCCAACCCGCTAAGGGACCTTGGTGCTAATTACGGCACCGTAATTTACGGTGCCGTAATTAGCTCCTTCCCCATTCCCATTGAGCCCTATGGGCCAAAAATGAGAATGGGGAAGGGGCCATGGTGAATGGGGATTTACAGCCCCGCCAACCTTGGAATGGGGCGGTAAATCCGCCATCCACCATGGCGGAATCCGGCGTGGACCATGGTGGTAAGAGCACCATGGTCCAACGCCAGGGTTGTAATGAGGCCCAAAGTCTTTCTGCCACAATTGCAGAAGACTGGTTAGTTTCTAATTTACTGGAACACGTTGAACAGTTCATGGTGAATTGCATTGTGTGTCAAAAGATTACTGCTGGGCATACACTGGGAACAATTAGAGGAGTAATACCTCGATCGAATTGTCAGTTTCAGCACTTACATATCGACTATGTCGATATTCTGCAGACGTGTAATGGATACAGGTATCTATTAGTGGTGGTGTGTCCCTTCTCTAGGTGGATCGGTGCCACTTGTGCAGCAAAGTTTTTAGTGCGCAAAGTCTTCCCAAGGTGGGGTGTATGCTAAGTACTATTATCCGATAATGGGCCTCATTTTGTCAATGAACTATTCAAACAGATAGGGCTTTTATTGAACATATAAAACAACGGCATCCTCAAAGAGAGGATTGGCAAGATCAAATTGACTTTAAAGAAGGGATAGCTTCCCCAAACCATATCGGAAATCGGTCACGACCTGTATGATCCTTGCTATGCAGTGTATCCTAATGAAATGGACTAGTCCCCCCACCCCCCCCCCGGGGGCAAAAATGTGGCTTACAGATCTAACATGGCACAGTGACATCGACAAGGAATACGGGTGCCTGTGTGGCCCGCAAAATAGACAGAGAGACATCTGGGGTCCCCTCACTGCTTACCTGCTAATCCTGAATGATGAAACTGATGTGTAAACTGGTGTTAAGTGGGTAAACACGCATTGGGCATGAGGGGTGGGGACAGATGCTTACCCTACAGCTCCTGTTTTTAATGGAGGTCTGAAGTATCTGAGGGAAAGACTGGACCGCCTTCTTTTATATGTATGGTAAAGTGCGGCAACTGTCATGAAAGTAATATGTATGATACAGGCTGATATACTGTTAGTGCACCGTTGGTATGTGATGTGAATCTCCAATAAAGAAAGTTTAAAAAAAAAAAGAAGGGATGGCTATATTGCCTACCTTCGGAATCAGCCAGGGTCTGCCCACCACCTCACTCCGCATGAACTAATAACAGGGCGTCGCATGAGGATGCCTCTTACGCTTCCATCTAGAGTAAGGAGTGATGCCCAGAGCGTAGCAAAGACTCTAGGTGTTGAAATGCATGATTTTTTGGCATCTATGACTACCAGTATTTCTTTCTTTTCATATCAAGTCAAGCATCGGGGGAGAGGTCTAGGAACACGGAAGAGGACAATCCAGTCATAAACCCAAATGAACTATTGCCACCACCGAAATAATATGTTGGAGACCAGATCTTCATGAAGAATTTCATCCGAAAGTGGCACAAACCTAGGTTTAATGGCCCCTTTAGTGTTGAGGAAGTCTCCCCTTCTGCAGTTAAGGTATTGGGAAAATGAGCTTGAATGCATCTAGGTGACGTGAAGGTTTATAAAGGCGAGACCCTCCCTCCAACGGTTGCTGACCCAGAAGCAAGACAAGAAGAAGAATTTCCAAGTGTGCAGACTCGATCGATGACCAGCGAGTGATAAGCACATATTTCTTTTGGACTGGAATTCAATGCACACTCCTTATATATTTTAGCAAGGAGTGCAAAGACTTGCAGAGAAATTCCAGAGGCTGAAATTAACTTTTAGAAATTATTTGAAGAAATAAATATTGCATCAGCATTATGCCTAAATGCCAGTTCCTGATTAGAAACTGGAAGAGAGATCAATAATTAATAAGATACATGATACCTGTTGGTACTAACGCAAACAGTCTTATGGTTGCTATTTTTGTGTTCATACTGCAATCTTACCCTGCGCTTGTTAGGAGAGACATTGATAATCCTACCTTTTTGCATGATCCCTGTGATGCTGGAAATGCATCGGAGGGACATGGCCTCCGTATCCTTGTCCTTTATTGTTTTTTATCATGCGTTCTTTCGTGTTTTCCGTGCAGGAGTGCATGTGAGACTCTTGGCAGTGCAGGTCTCTCTTTTGGATTGGTGTACAGACCCATGGGATACCCTTATGGCACCCATGGTTGGGGTACAACCCTGTGCCCCTAGTGTATGTTTTTGGGCACCTGTGGGTGGCCCACAGAGCAGGGTACGGGCTGGTGGCAGCTCCGTGCTGAATTGACTGGTGCCCTGAGCGTCCTCCATTTTGTGATGCCCAGGCCCTGTCATTGGAATGGGTAGGTTCCTTATGGAGACAAGATGGCCCCAGTGGCCTCTTGCCTTCCATCGCCTGTTACCTTGATCTTTCCGGAATCCCGGGAAGCCCTGACTCTGTCCCTTCCCCCTGACTGGCTGTTGGGTGGAAGTTCCATATATGATAGTGTGGGGAAGTGACAACCAGACAGGCTGGATCCTTCCCCAATGACCGTATGTTGTGGGTCCACCTGTAGGTGGGACCTGGGTGAATGGAGTGTGTGACGAATCTACTCTTCTTGCTGTGGATGTCTGGTATCTGGTGTTTGACACAATGACTGAGACAGCCCTGCCAGAAACTGGTATGAATGCAGTGTGGAGTGCTGAATGGCATGGTACTTGTCTGAATCCACATTCTGTGTTGTGAGTGTCTGGAGGGAGAAGAATGGCCTGAATGAACCATGCGCCTGATTGGCTGACTGACTGCTGAATGCCCTTTGTAGTGATTGGATGCCTGAGTGTGACCCAGCAGAATGAATGGGAGATCAACAGTATATCTGGGGACCTCTCACTGCTAGGAATCGTGTTCAGAAGTGTTCAGCTGAAGTCCAAACTACGAAGAGTAACTGGAGGGAAACTGAAACTTGACCTTGAAGCCCTGCTGGAAGAGAAGAATTGCTGTCGCTCTCCTTCATCGATCAGAAAGCTGCTGTGTCTCCAAGGACTGACCCAGAGAGGACCTGGTAAGGCACCCTTTTCCCGAGCTACGAGGGACCATCGTACACCAGCTGACCTTTGCCAAAGCTCCCTGGTAGACAGACCTACGAAAGGCTGCCGACCAGAAATGGGGACTGTTGCGGAATCCCTAAGAGAAGCGCCCGGACTGTTGTCTGTTACCATCGATGACCGCCGTCGATGAACGGAGGCGCCGTGCTCCCGTTGCCTAAGAAATTTTCGATTCACGGACACGCTCATCTGCACCGCCGCCGCTTTATCCTACCGGAGAAGGCCAGGCCGTCGACACGCCGAGGAGCATCCGCTGGTGGGTTTCCCGCCACCCAAAGACCACAGAGACGCTGATGACTCGACGCTCTTGCTGGGCTACAGTTCTTCAAACTCTTTGCGGTCCAGAACTATCGTCATCGAGGTGCCCTGCACGCCTCTTCGTTGCAGGACGTTTACGCTTCCCCGTCGACGAGCACCGCTACCAAAGAAGCTGCCACTTCACCGCCATAGTTCACCTTATTCTCTGTCAGACGTTTGACGACCTGTGACTCCTGCCTTAAAGGCACGGCCTTTGATTCCCCGAGGAGGAGCGCTACAACGCCAGGTACTTTGGGGTTGCAGAACTATTAGGAAGACTCTTGTGAACAATATATGGACTTAGCTTGTGATATATCTTTATTCTACAGGTTGCCCAGGTGAGGGGATCTCCACACAGAACTGTGCCTAGGTAACAGGCCAGTATTCTGGCAATTGCTCTCACCAACTGCTTTCCTCTTATATCTATTGTTGGTTTCCTCTACGAACTGATTTGTGTGACATTTAACCGTACTACGAACTGATTTGTGTGACATTTAACCGTACAGTTGATGCACTTTAAAGAGATCTAATAGTAATGGTGGTACCACGTAGAACTGTATATTTGCCATTATAGATAACTGAGTACAAAGTGAGTTATCGCTATATTGTACATAACCTTGAATATTAATTATATAAAGACTGTGTTTTAACTAATACAGTGTGCAGGCATTCCTTTGTGGGTGCTTGGGGACCACACTGTACTTAAGAACCAGCCCGCATCGCCTCCTGAGAAGCTAGGCCTTGATTTCTTGACCACGTACCAATAATAGAGAATCTTGGCTGGAGTCCTCTGTGCCTCGCCTCTGCCATATAAAGAGCAGGAGTACAGACACCCCCCTCTGGTCTTTACACTGGTGGCAGAGGTGGGATGCTTATGGTTTTAAGAATCAGTGTATAACCGTGCCACTTACAAGGATATCTGCACTTTGTTAAATTGAGGTTTAGTTGTGTACAAGATAACTACATTACAAGCAATGGAATCTATTGTGAATGGTAAATTGACTTGGATGAGTTTAGAGGCTCTCCAGGATGCTTGTGAAGCCAGGGAGTTAGACTTTGTGGATAGGTCTAGGGCTGACAGACTGATGGTGAAACTCTTGAAGGGGGGGGATGCAACCAATGAGGACTCTGTCCCGCGGGTTGTCGCTGAATCTTTTTCTGGGAATGCCACCATTCCTGCTGCCTCTGTTCCGAACCCCAGCAATTCCTTGGAACTTGAGTTATTAAGGATGAAATTGGCCTTTGAATATCGCAAGTTGGAAATAGATGCTGAGCTTAAGAAAGAGAGGTTGGCACAGCAAGTGGAACTCAAGAATAGGGATCTTGAACTCAAAGACAAGGACACTGAATGTCAGAGAACCCAGTTAGAGAAAGCTCGAGTGGAGACTTCAGCTAAACCAGTTGCGAGTGTCAGGTCCCCAGCAACCAAGTTCATGAAAGATTTGGTTGGTGTGTATGCAGAGGGTTCTGATATCCTCCAATGGATTGAAGCATTTGAGATGGCTTGTGCAATTCATGATGTAGATAAAAGAGATTGGGCTAAGTGCTTGTTAAGCAGAGTGCCTCAGACTGGATATGACTGTATTCTGAAACTGAGTGTGGAAGAAAGGGGTCAGTATGAGTGCATGAAGTCTACTTTAATTGCCAAGTTTGGCAAGACACCTACCCAATACCTTAAGAGGTTCAGGGATTTTAAGAAACGAGAGAATGTGTCTTGGGTTGACTGGGTGAGTGTTGCACACATGAACATGATGAAGTGGATTGATGGTTACAAAGTAAAAACTTTGTTGAATTGTCCCACCTTTTGTTTTTTTGAGCATTTTTCAGAAGCCTGTTCACCAGAGCTGTGTCAGTATGTTGCTGACCAGAACATTTTGGACCCCCTTAAGCTGCCTAGGTTGGCTTACAAGTGGGTCTCCCATCGGGTGTCCCATAAGGACTCCAGTGGGAAGGACAAGAACAAAGAAAAGGGGGCCTCTCAGAGAGCTGAGGAGTCCCAAAAGCAGTCACAGTCGGGTAAATCAAAACCTTCCTCTCCAAAGACCCAAAAACCTAGTGGGGATAGGTCTGTTGTGGGTGGGAGTAAGAGTAGTGGTCTGCCTGCTACAAAGCAGGGTCCCAGTGGTTCCAGTACCGTACCCCGCACTCCGGGCACTTCTTGGGATTGTGGGGCTCTGGATCACAGAAGGGGTGACCCCAAGTGTAAGGGTAAGGGTCTTGGAGTCCAGGCTGTCAGCCTGACCTACCCCTACTCCGTACCTGAGGTGGAGGCCACTGTCCTCCCCTACTCTACCGGGATCACCTTATGTGCTCCCGTAGGGATTTCCTTAGTGTCCCTTGGGGCCTGGGACCAGTACGCAGACGTACTGGCAACTATCCCACAGAACACCCGTAGGTTTTTGAGAAGTGTCCTCTTGAATGGCCAGCCTTCTACTGGTTTGAGAGACACTGGGGCAAGCATGACAGTGGTGGACAGGGCCCTGCTCAAACCAGAGGACTATGTAGGTGCTCCTCTGAGAACCACCAGGTTAGCTGGTGGCCCTCCAAAATTATCTCCTGTAGCCTTAGTCAACATTACGATTGGAGACAAGACAGCAAAGGGTACGATCCTGGTTCAGGACAACGTGCCTGCAAACATATTGTTAGGTAACAATTTGGTAGAGTTAGGGATGATCACGGATGGTCTACCCATGGCTGCTGTGGTGGTCACCCGATCGCAGGTCACAGAGGGTCCGGCTGCAAGCCTGGTACCCTTGCAGAGGGGGAAACCCAAGCGTTGAAGGAAACGGAAGAGTAAGAAGGCCACCTCTGTGGAGGGGACTCCCGCTCTTCCTGCTGTTCCGGCAGCACCCATTGGGATCCCTGCTCCGGACGGGCTGGGTCCAGTGGTGAACCCTGTCTCAACTCCTGTGGGAGAACAGCCAGAAGACTTTCCTGTGGGAGAGGTACTCAACCGGGAGGGCAACCCCGACCTTCAATGCTTGTTAGCTGAAGGGGGACCCTCCCGGGCAGACTTCTGGAAGGGTCAGAGAGAGTGCCACTCTCTCTAGGGTCTGAGAAAACAGGCCCTGTCCTAGGCCCAAGGAGAAGTGCCTAGGACATTCCGGATCTAATGGGAGGGTGAGCTCCTTGTTAGTGAGCCCACTTAGCCTGAACCTGGTGCCCTCCAGAGGTTGGTGGTACCCCAGGTTTACAGGCCCTTCCTACTGCAGTTGGCGCATGAGGTGCCCTTAGCTGGTCATCTTGGTACCAAGAAGATTAAGCAGAGGCTCTCTGCCCATTTCTACTGCCTCGGATGAGAGCAGAAGTGGAGTCCCACTGCAAGACCTGCCCAACTTGTCAGTTATCTGGCAAGACTGGAGGCAGTGTTATTGCCCCGCTGCAGCCATTGCCAGTGGTTGGCACACCATTTGAGAGGGTGGGCATCGACATTGTCGGTCCCCTTGACCCTCTCACTTCAGGTGGACATCGGTTCATCCTGGTCTTGGTTGATCATGCCACCAGGTACCCTGAGGCTATACCCTTTCGGACTGAAACTGCCAAGGTGATTGCTGTGTTGGATTCCCTAAGGAGGATGTCTCTGAGCGAGTATCCAACTTCCTGTCGAGTTACATTAAAACCATGTGGAAAGAGTGCGGGGTAATCTACATGTTTTCCACCTCTTCCCATCCCCAGACCAACGGTCTGGTTGAGAGATTTAATAAAACTCTCAAGGGTATGCTAGGCGCTTTGGAAGAGCCCCTAAGGAGGAAATGGGGTCTCCTCCTGCCATGCCTGCTGTTTGCTTACAGAGAAGTACCTCAAGAGGGTGTTGGTTTCAGCCCCTTTGAGTTACTCTTTGGACATCCTGTGAGGGGGCCCCTTGCCTTGATCAGAGAAGGTTTGGAGGCCACCCCTCCAGGTCCCACAATGCAAGTGGGGGACTATGTGTTAGGCCTCAGACGGAGGATGACACAGATGAAGGCCAGCCAGGAATTGAATAAGTACTGGCATGACCTTAAAGCATCGCAAGTGGATTGGACTCCGGGACAGGAGGTCCTTGTGATGGAGCCTACCAAGCCTCAAGCTTTGGCAGATAAATAGACTGGACCCTATAAGACTGCTTGACATAGGAGTCTCTGAGGTAGCCCCTCAAGTATTCCATGTTAACAGGCTCAACCCTTTCCACAGGCGAGCAGGAGTCTCATGTCTCTTGCTAGCTTCAGAGCAAGAAGAGGATGAGAGTGAGCCCCTTCCTGATTTGCTGCATAGCAACCCTCAGGATGGCTCAGTTGAGGGAGTACATCTCTCTCCTGATCTGACGACAGAGCAGCAGAGGGCCTACAGGGCTTTGCTGCGGCAGTATACCTCTGTTTTCACTGACATCAGGCCTTACACCGTGGTGTAGGCACGAAATTGACACTGGTGACAGTGTGCCTATCAAAAGCAGGTGCTGCCGTATGTCAGATACCGTTAAGAACCACATCCAGGCTGAGGTCGCCAAGATGTTGGATCTTGGTGTTATTGAACCCTCAACTAGTCCCTGGTCCAGTCCATGGTCCTTGTCCCCAAGGCAAGTTCCCCGGCAGGCACCAAGGATTGGAGTTTCTGTGTGGACTACCGAGGAGTCAATGCCGCCACCAAAACTGACGCGCACCCATTGCCCAGGGCTGATGAGCTCATGGACACGATAGGTGTTGCCAAATTTGTGAGCACCTTTGACTTTACCTCAGGCTATTGGCAAATAGCTCTGACGGACCATTCCAAGGAAATGATGGTGTTCTCAACACCTGAGGGACTCTACCAGTTTAGGTTCATGCCTTTTGGGTTAAAGAATGCTCCTGCCACCTTCCAGAGATTGGTTTTAACTAATACAGTGTGCTGACATTCCTTTGTGAGTGCTTGGGGACTACACTGTACTTAAGAACCAGCCTGCATCACCTCCTGAGATGCTAGGCCTTGAGTGCTTGACCACGTACCAATAATAGAGAATTTTGGCTGGGGTCCTCTCCTCTGCCATATAGAGAGCAGGAGTGCAGACACCCCCTCCGGTCTTTACAATCCCAAGAATGGCCCAGTGATAAAGAGACTATTGACAACGATCATTGAGCAAATTGTACAATTACGGATGCGAAATTGAATACTTACAGTAAAAAGGATTCGAGAATAGGACAATGTGATTATAAAGAGAGCACTAGCTCAGCAAGCATTTTTATGGCATAATAAATGGTTTTCCAGACCTGTATGCATAATATACATATGCATGTGTATTCTCTTTATCTTTCTGTATCTTACATTTCTGAAAATCTATTGTCCTGCTGATAAAATTGAAAAAAGATTGCCTGTGATTCTTCCAAGTGCAGCTACACATGATGATCGTTTTGTTAATCTCTCTGAGCAGGTTAAGCGACGCAAGGGAGATGCAGAAGAAGACAATCAGCGGATAAATGCCTACCTTGATAATGCAGCTCAGCTGGGGAATATTATATTGTATCAGCGCATGCAAAAGGTGGGGGAAAGAGCATCTGATGAGAAGTGCTATGTCTGCTCTCTCATACCCGATGCCATGAATACTGTCAAAACCTTCCTTTCAAAAGAGATGCCGGCGCAAGATGCAAAATGCCTCAGTCATCTGGCGGCATGTACTATCAGAGGACAGCTCCAAGGGAGCTGGCGACATTGCGATTGAGATCAAGGCAATTGTTTCCATAGCAGGATGATTATGTCAAAACAACACAAATGGAGACAGAACCTGGATGGACAGACGGGATGCTCGTGTATCCTGCTGCAGGCCAGGATGAGGTGATCATTGAAGAAATGAAGACAATGAACTGTTCTGACATGACAGAAAATACTGGAATACCTAGATGCTGGAAACGGTCACAGCTGCTGATCTATGGGCGAGTGCATAGCAGTGAAGGATGTGAAGAAGGAATGATGTCATGTGCAGCTCATCTACTGAGAAAAGAAGCAGTACAAGGAGTGCAGAAGGTGAATGATGAGTGCTTGCAGTCATGGTCTAAATACTCTAAACTACTGACATGGGTAGAGGATGAAGCTGGGCCAGTATCCGTAGTCCCATTGATAAATGCAACCATGTGCATTTAAAGAAAGGGAGTGTACTATGCTGGACATAATAAGGGGTGTAAAAACACCATGGATGTCCCAGGAATGATGAGAGGGACAGCTGTTTTAATGGATTAGTATTGGGCCTGCGGATCTAGAGCATATATGAAGTTACCCAGGAATTGGGGAGGAGTGTGCTCTCTTGTATACATCCATGCTCCAGCGTTGGTGTTCCCACAAAGTGACCTGAAGATTGAAGACTTTCCAAAAGTAGATGATCACCTGAGAAGAAGATCAATAGAACTCCAGTGAAGAAAGCAATTGAGTTATTTCTCAGCAAAATCAAAAGCAGCTTTTGATGACATTGCTGATTAACACAAATTGTTCAGTGAAACTGCAGTGTTGTTCACATCCATGTTCATACCTGGGGTTCAGACCGCTGTAAATGCCAGGTGGTTACAAATTACCAGATAGGAGCTCCAGACAATCAATGTCACCATAAAAGGATTTAACGTGATAAAAGAAGAATTGAGGGCCATAAGGCTGATGACCCTACAGAACAGGTATGTTCTCAATATGATCACAGCTATGGAAGGATGTGTTTGCGCCAAGATTGGGCCATCATGTTGCACATTCATACCATCTAATGATGGCAAGAATGGGACATTGAGAGAGGCCATATTGATGTTGACTGATTTACACATAAAAATGGTGGACGAGACATCGATTATGGAAGATGACAGTTGGTTCGCCTTCCTGTTCTCATGGATTCCTTATTGGATGGCAAACTTATTCAAGTTCCTTGGAGCAATATTGTTGCTAATCATATTTGGATTCTGTATGATATGGATAATAATCACACAATGTAAGAAGACTGCCAAGAAAGCAGTCAGAATGAAGATCATGATTGATGCTAAGGATGAACCAGAAGCAAAGGAGCTGACTGGTGACGCCATCCGAGATTATATAAAGGCCAGCATTGTTGCACCTGAGGGAATGAAGTTCTGGTATCCAAAGGATCACAAGAAATACATGGGACGATGGGTCTACTGTACCCCAAATGGACAGTGTAATTACATGACCTGGAGTGTGGATGAACACATCAAAACAGCATGCACCCCTAGGGGGGTGACGAAGATATGGACACTGAAGAAATATTTCTTCAAGAGAAAATACAAGGACACCGAGAGAACTGAGGAGGTGGTCGAGGACTCGACCAGAGGGGGGAATGTAGAGGAGCAGCTGTGTGCATCTGCGGGAGATCCCGTCCCCCTACCTCCCACGTATCGGAGTCATGAGATTGTGCCGTGCCTAACACCAGCCATAATACCAATACTGCAGCAAGTGTTTGAAGGAAGATGCCCATTGAGACAACCCTACCGAATGTACCCTCGATGTGAGGATAACCTGCAGGAGGAAAGACCTGAAAGAGTATGAAAAGAAGATAACCAACAAATTGATCGCGTCATAAAGAAGTGTGCACTTAGTCCTGAGATACCGGCTGAAGATGATGTATAGATCCTGAAGAAACTAATGATGAAGTGATGAATCGAGTGAGCTTTCCAATATAACGAAAGACGGTTACATGTGCACACAGTGCCGCAGAAAAACAACCGTTCAACAAATGTACAGACACTGAAACGCAAGGTAGATTAAGTCACCATAGAAGCTAGCTATGAGTAGTGAATAGAACACAGGCAAAGCCGCCATTGTATAGAAACTGGACATTGGTATCATGAATTTAGTATGCTAGAACCCATGAAGCTGGAATGGAAAACAGTGTTGCAGAAAGAATAATAGGCTTGTGAAGATGCATGGCAATGATGCCTGGCCTGGAGTCAATATTTAAAAAGCAAGGTTAGCTATCTATTCTGAAGAGGAACGAGTATGCAGAGGATGAATCTTCTCACATTAAGGTGCACGATAGAACACAAAGAATGCCCAACTTTAATTTATTTAGCACATTTAAAAGTTGCAAAATGGACCAAATCGTGGTCTCCTGTCATGTGAACCAATAATGGAAATAGAGCTTGAACCTAAAGTCCCAGACACAATAGTGAGTGCCCTCACTCCTTTGCATTCTCAAAGACAAGGATACTCTGCAAGGCTAAGTACAAAGACAATTTCATGGCAGAAGGCATGGGCGATGAGAGATGCTGGGTGGTGAGGTCGTTTCATCTCCTATTTCCCTGTACCTGGGTCAGGGATTACGTGCTGCTGGATGAACCGAATGTTCCAGACATGGCTCAAGCGTGCCAACCAATTATATCAATCCATATAACGAAGGAACTTATAGTACGAAAACCAGTGAGAAACTGTGTATCTATTGTTTCTGAAATTACATGTTTTTGGAGGTAGTCATAAGTTGTCCACCTGATAACTGGAAGTCAATAACAATCCTAGCTCCTATAAATGTATTCTTAGATGCTTCCCTTAACCAATCCTGACCCTCAATAGGTTTTTCACTATTGCCATGTAGTATGATGTCATTCTGATGCATTATCTAGTATAAGGACTGTATTATCTAGTATAAGGACTGTATTTTGCATGAAGATCATTGAGAGACTGAGCATACGTCCGTTGATGTTCGTTGTAACCTCCCTGTTTTAGATCATTGTTAATAAAACAGCACTTTGCCATCTTCCTGATTTGGTTCCGTTATTTGGACTCAGAATTACTCTGGTGTGATCCCATCCATTTCATATGCACGTTCCTAACGGCCATAGACTCAGTACCACCCACTGGTCGCATCCAAATAGGGATCTCCATACCAACAAACCATCTTGGATTCTGAATATTTTGGAAAACTTTATCAACACCCCAGATCCTCTTTCCCGATATAATCAGATTGTAGAGAAGGAGCCAAGAACCCCCACTCCACCTGCCCCGCCTACATTACCTGAGACGTATGAACCAGAATATGTGAAGTATTCTGAACAGGTGAACCAGCAAAGCGAATACCTATACCTAAGAGAATATGGGAGGTAAAGTACCCATTGAGGAAACCATTCTTGCATCCAAGACAATATGATGGCCACTTGAACGAGATTCCTGATGAAACAAAGAAACTGAATGACCAGGATGAATGGTGACATCATACAAAGTTGAATCGACACCCAGATAGAAAGATAACCAGACCAGAGAGGCAGACGATTTATAAAGAACAAAGATGTACCAAGGATACGTGACATCTTGGGATCAAGATGAAGAGGCTTATGCCATAGACTTGATGAAGATATTTAGTTAAAACATGTACAGATGCAATGTAACGCAAGCAGCAAAGTAATCATGAAGCTAGCAACCAGCTTTTAAATAGTTAGATCGCGGCAAGCGCCAACATATACCTATATACCTCATAGATAAATATGGATTAAGTAAAGAATGAATGTTTCCACTACTTATAAAGCAGTACTGAACAACGAGGAAGGCCTCATTCAGTGTCGTAGTTAAGAAAAGACATTGAATTGAATGGGATTAAGGTGCAGCTAAGGAGTTCACTGAGCCAAGAAGGCCAAGGTCTTATCAAACTGGAGTTGGCTGACATTAGATACAATTAACGTGAAAGAACAGAAGCCCCTGTTCAGGAAAATCAAGCAAAAACAAAAGACGTCAGAGGACTATTGAAGAATAAAATCAAATACACAAAAAGGCTCAATTTATGGTATCCAGTCACGTGATGGAAGAAAGTTGGATGAGCAAGATGATCACACCTACGCATGGAAGCCGGATAGTGCCCATACACCTTAAAAATTCTCAGAAAACAGTACAGACTCAAGGCCAACTTCAAAGTACTAATTGACACTGGACCATTGAGGTGATGATGGATCACATTTTTAATTGGTGGGAAGCATGGCTGTCCTCGGCCTATCACCCTAAGATCGATGTGCAGACCGAACATACTAATGCCACCATGGAACAGTACCTCTTTTGCCTCTGTTTACAACATCAGTCGGATTGGTTATCAGTTTTGGGAATTGCTGAGATTGCATATAACAACTCCAGACACTCATCGGTGGGTTGTTGTCCGTTTTATGCCCTGTTTGGACTACATCCAAGGGTTCTTCCACCAGTTCTCCCTTCCTTGGAACAAGTCCCTGCAGCCAAAAGCGCTAGGGACTCCCTTGTTGCCATACGCAAAGCAGTCCTTTGTCATATACGGGCTGCACAGTCTCGAACGAAAAGGCAAGCAGACAAACATCATTCACCGGCTCCCTCCTATGCCCGCGGTGATTGTGTATGGCTCTCTACTGAAAACATTGCCATTCGCGCTATTCTGGATACACGGCTACTACATGCAGTACATTCTTATTTAATAGACTGGAATGGGTATGGCCCAGAGGACAGGACCTGGGAACCAGCTTCCAATCTGCATGCTCCCCGACTCCTTTTGGTTGGAACGCTTGCGTAACCCCAGGAGAGGGCGCCCTTTGCGGGGGGGGGTACTGTCATACCTCGGGTTCCTATGGGGCGGCGCATAGGTTTGCCTAAAATCACCTGGAGGCTGCCTTGGCGTCTCTCTCAGTGCCACACGATCCGCGGTCGTAATCAGACCACAATTCCCGGCAATCGTCATCTACTGCGATCACGTGATGCGCACGTAACATGCTTTTCGTGTCCTCACGCGACCTAGCTATTTAATTCCTTTCAGCCGCGGCCCGGGTGCTCCTTAACTGAGTTTATTTGCCACTTAGTTTAGAGTGCGCTTTATTCTGCTTCTTTGGTGTATTTACGGCTACCTGACCCTGTTTGCCCATATGGATTTTGCATCTTGGAATTGTCCTTTGGTCCTCCGACGTTTGATTCCCTTCGCTGCCTTCCCCCCTGGTTACCGGACACTCGGCTATTGCATCTACGCTATTCTCTTCGCCCTGCCCTTCTGCATTGACGTTCTTTGGCTTCCTGGCTCCGTTCCGCGTGTCAACTCTCGTCTTTCAAGCGATGGATACCAATCTGACAAGCCTTTTTCCCCGTGCATTATCCCCCTTTAGTCTGTCTTTTCCTGTTACACCTTTTCTTCACAAACACGCCCTGCCACATTCTGTAAGTTATTTATTGTTTTTTGCACTCCTCTAGGACGCTCTGCTGATCTCCACAAGGAACTCCCTGGAAATTAGGTGATCTCCTGAACACTCTCCTGACTTTATCATTGGTTACCTCGTGGATTGTCTCCTTTTCTGATTACTTTTGGATGCTCTGCTGATTATCACAGGATTTGGGTTGGACTTTGGTTTAGTGTGCGCCCTCGCGCCGTTCGGGTTAGGTGTTTCAACACAGACATTTCTTTGGATATTGGAAGTACCAGCAAAACATCACACACAGTACTCACTCTTCTCTGACACCAGACACCAAGTAGGTTTCTGGCCTTCTCCTTTACACAGCAGGTAAGAGCGGGAAAATTGAGGGTGGTTGTTGCTGAAATCCAGCATACTGGGCAGCTTTTCCAAACTGTTGTATTGTTTTTATTCCCTTAGCTCTGTTGTTGCTTCTCCTGCCTTTTCACTCAAGCCCCTGTCAGGTGATATGCAGTCCTGCAGGCTGCGCTCTTGTGGGGAAAGTCTATTATACATCAGTTCCGGGACTTTCGAGTGAAGTGTCGCCTTCAGGGTGTGTCATACCATCAATCACTCAAGCTCGTGACACCTGGCCACCCTCTGATCTCGGGCCCAGGTCCCCGCCCCAGCCAGTCGCACACCTGCACTGCCTTCCTGGCAACTTGAGGACTGTTTCTGTATCTCTTCAGTCCCACTTCCAGCACTTGATACATGTTGTCTGCACTTACCCTTGCCACTTGCTGGTCGCACTTCTACTATTGTTATTTATTATTTTATCCCATGTACTGCACTGTCCCTTCCCCCTACCCCCCTGCACTCTCCCCCTTCTCTTTCTCATGTATTTGCGTGATAACACCTGGCCTAGTAGGATTGTTGTCTGTCTTCCCCCTGTTCCCCCTACCTTGCCTCGTCGCGCCTTGAAACACTTGTGTATAGGAACGTTATAAATGCCATATCATATCATATCATGTCTGGATTCCCCTGGTAACTTAAGGTGAGACCCAAAGTTATTTAATATGCAAAACAATGGGGGTTCTGGGAGACTCTCTACCAGCACAAACACAGCCCATTGACCTGCTCTTGGGTGGATGGCCCCCAAGGAGAGTCTCAACCAAGTCTTTAGCTCACTGTCCCTTTCACAGAGGAGAAATATCCCTGCATATCAGTCTTTGTCCTGCCCAGGCGCAGTCCAGCATCAAAATGCTAGGCAATTCTCCTCTGAACAAGAGTACCAACAGCAACCCCATACACGTATTTCATACTTGTTGGGCATCATCAGTGAGGTGGAGCTGTGCCTCTCTGAGAACAGTGAGCAAGGGGTCCACACCTGGATTCCCCTGGTAAGTTAGGGTGAGACCCAAAGTTACTTAATATGCAATATCCTAATGAAAAGGAATGGATTAAAGCAGCTTCCCCTCACACTTCCGGTTAAAAATGAATAAGGTGTTTTTCTCTAAGGGAATTGATTAAGTGATATTTTTAGTCAAATTTGGCCAGGCACTACACAGTTTTGTCCCCCCCCCCGCCCCTACTAATGGAAAGGAATTAAGGCAGACAGCTTCCCACACAAGTGATAGCTTTGGGATATATCTACTTACATGAGAGATCTCTGTTCTTAGCTCAGGAGGCCAGACAGATGTCAGACCCTCTTTCAGGAATAGGTAGGCATCTTACACCTCTGGTCTCTATTCACAGAAAGTTCCCTCCAGATAGATTTTAGGCCTCTCTCTCAGATAGGGCTCCCAGCTTCCAGGCAATTGCCCACAGCAAGTGTCCTAGGTCTCATCTATATCTGTTCTCCTGGGTGTCAGCCTTCCTTTTGTCAGCTCTCTGCTGTTGTCAGTCTGCTCTCCTCTTCTTTCCCTTCTGCCCCCCCTTTAGATTGAAAACTGATCTTATACAGTTCTTATGACACTTACATATTAAGAATATCCCCTTGCTAGGGATTGCACGTCTCTCTTTCTCCCCCTCCCACTAATCCGCCCACTGCCAACAGATAGGACCAGGAGTTTAGGAGGTATGGATTATGGATGATGAAGGGAGGAGAGAAATGCATCATTTGAAATGACATTTTTTTTTTACATGTTGCATTTTCTCCAAACGTCACATCATGGCAACTATCTTCTCCTTTCAGATAGGTGCATAAACATGTATATTTTTAAATTCTAAATGTTATGGCAAATCAGCGATTACTAATTTTATTTTGGCACAGCCTTCCTGGGAACCGCTTTTATTTTTTGTGGTTTGTTCCTGGGCTGAAATAGTTACAAATATGACACTTCACAATCCAAACATTAATTTTGCATTCTATCAGTCCACCGACTTTCGAGTTCCTCTGAATTATTAGAAGGCCAGGGTCATTGCTTTCTTCCTAACTCAAATTCTATCCATCACATATGGTTAATATTTACATAGTCAGTAATTTTGTGATCTTTAATTTTGTGATCTTTAATATAAGTCCTGGATGAGCTCACTGAGACGCACGATTCTCTTTGTATTAAAGAAAAACAGTCCAATGTTAATCAAATGGCAATAAATAATATGGGCCCCTGAGTTCCACATCTAGCTGAACCCCCGATGAGCTTTCATTTCTCCCAAGTCACATGACACTGACATCTGCCTGGCTCCATATTATTACAGCCCTGCCATAAAGTGTCTTCAAAGGTCTCTGTTTGAAGCTAATACACTCCCATATAATGGGGAGAGAGGTCAGGCCTTGATTTTGCTTATCTAACCCCTCCATGGATTTGATCTCAAATGCTGGATTTCTTAGCATTTAACAGAAACATACCTGTTGTCCTGGTGGGCCTCAGCCAAAGGTATTGAGGCCAATGTTTCAGAGGCACAGACCTTTCAGTTCAGTGGGGAAAACAAGCTGCATCCATAATTCTGAAAGGACAGCACTTTAAATCGACGCAATGTGTTTAACATGTAACATTTTGTATTGCATCTGGGCCTACTGTCCAGGAATTAAAATCTTTCTTTAATACAATAATGATCAAGATATGAGTCTCACTTTCAGTATTATTCACACATAGGCCACAGTTAACATAGGAAACTAGTGTTCACTTCGACAACAAGTAGCCCTCTCTTATGTCATTTTGAATGTTGAAAAGTGTTTTATTTTTGACTAATGCAAAGTGCTTGGCTTTGCTTTAGATTTCTGGATCACAGTCTTGTGCTGCATTGAAGTCAATGTGGCATGCTGCTATCTGTCACCTTAAATGAACATTTTGATATGTTCTGACAACTGCATTTTCAACCACACAGGTATTTTGGCATCCATTGGGCACATCAAGCAGTTTTATGTTCTCAGGCACATTTTCCTTCATTTAGCGCTTATCCATTTTGGGAAAGTTGAAATAGGCCCATTTTTGTTCCTTATGTCGGAAATCAATGTTTGAACTGGGCTGCATATTCCAATGGGTTTCAACATCAGCCAGCTTCTTTCTCACAATATGGCCTTGCAAGGCCTCTCAGTCACTGTCACCCAGGGGCTGAATTTACACCCCCACATGTGCGAATGTTGATGCACGTGGGCCAGGTCCTGGGTGCAGGTCTCTGATTGGGGAAGGTGGTGGAAGAGGCATAGGCCTAAGGACGGCTGCTCCTACTGTGCCATGCCATGTTTTACTGGACATCAAGTTGATGCCCAGTAAGAAATGCCATGCAGGGGTGGAGCCAGCAAAATGATTTTTTGGTGGGTCCACTGTGGCCATGTTTCTTTACTGTTGCATGGCATTTTTTACTGGGCATCTGAAGGTAGCATGATGAGTGACATAGACACGGATACAAAGAATCTCAGCTGGGGATCAGAAGACCCAGAGTAGAGCTTACATGCTAAAGAGCTTAGTGTTCAGGAGGCTGAAGAGTGAGAAGGGCAATTAGGAAGGTCCAGACCAAGTCTGAGAGCCTGTGAATCATTGAAGGATGGGAGAAGAATAAAGAATATGTTCTCTCTTTGCCAAATAGCATTTAAGGCCGTGAAAAGGGATTAAACTGGAAAAGTGCCAAGAGCTGAAATTTGGAAAAGGTTAAGACGGCCTGGGAATTGTTGTTCAGATGTCTTGTGTCTGAGAAAAACTTTGTTGGTTTGGGACTTTGCATTAATATCTGTCCTGATGAAGGTTCAAAGGAAAGAATGAGGAGCATTCAGTGGAGTACGAGTGGATCATCTGTGTAAAGGCCAAAACACAAAAGTGTTGACATGTTTTTTGGGGAAAACACAGTATATTTTAAATGAAAAACATGGTCTGAGAAATGAGAAACCCAGACGGGGTTGCATGAGATCCCAGTCCAGTTGTTCGATGGTAAAATGTCTGGCCAATTACAATCTGTTAAATGTATAAAAATGACCATCTTTGAAATATCAACTAAAGGAGAAAACAAACCAGACCAGTATAGTGTGTCCCCTAAGTTCAAATACTGTACCTAAAAATTGATATATTGTTGTGGTGAAAATATGGCACTGTAGTTCTAACCCCACCATTGAAGCATTAGTTGCAAAAGAAATTGTTAATTTTGTTTGTGATTTATACTATATTTTGAACACATTGGGCCTCATTTGCAGTGTTGCGGTAAGGCAACAACAGCGCTGGTAGTGCTACCGGTGCCGTTGTTACCTCGCCGCAACATTCCAAGTATGCTCGCGGGTGCTGCTCTGGAACGCCTGGCCAGACCAGGCATGCAGAGCGGCACCCGCGAGCCTTTCCGGATGGCAGCAACGGCCCCGTTATCAACGGGGCCATTGTTGCCATCCTCCCCATTCCCATTGAGCCCTATAGGGGCTCAATGGGAATGGGGACGTACCGGGTCCAGGTCCCGCGGAAGGGATTTACCGGGCCCTCCAAGGTCGGAATGTCCCGGTAAGTCCCCTTTTGCGGGACCCGTACCCAGGTTTGGGGGTAGCCATGCCCTTGTTAAGGGCATGGCTACCTCCAAACTCGTAATGAGGCCCATTGTCTTCTATTGTATGGTGTATACTTTGTTTATCACTGTGACCTGCACAAGAGTAATATATGTTTTTTTTTATATATGGTGTGGATAAGAAGAAAATAGTGTTGAAATAGATTAAAATAGTTGAAATCCAAGAGTCTCAAATAGGCTCCTAACTGAAATGTGAAGTGGTGAGAGTGATGATGAGTGAATGAAGGGCAAATGGATGAATAAACAAATGTCTCTATAAGGTGCTGTGTTACATAGGATGAGTGTTCCTACACGGTACGTGCCCACATTGGTAGGTTCATTCAGGACACATGTTCACTGTTGCAGGACATTTTTTTTACTGGGAATCAATGCTGAAGGCAGCATGGTGGGTGTTGCTATGTGGCACTGGCCCACCTTTGTGGTCTAGCCCAGACATATTTCGTTACTATGGCATGGCATTTGGTACTCATACAGCCAACAGGAGTAGGTTCTTATAGGGTAATAATGACATGCATTCATGCAGCCTCCATGAATATGTATGGGCACAGTATGAAAATGCTTTAATACTGGTATATATTGTGAGCAGTGCCATCATGAAAAGGCTCCCTGCAATGTTGGCAACGTGTGGCATGTACTGGATTATTTCAGGTGTTACCCCACAGACCCCTTTGCAAAGTGTGGTTTTTATCTCCAAATGTTCACGGAAAGTGTGCTGACAATGCAGGATTGGAACCCAATTGTTTAAAAATGTTCACAGGAGGGACAACACCCCCCTAAACCCTCGTTGGTTGGTTTGGGCTCGCTCACTCCACTCATTCAGGGAAAACATTCACGCCCCTCCAATTAAAAAATGAACCAGCGGCCTCTGGTGTAAGGACTGATCCCCTGTAACTTTTTAATGTCCGCCAAGTCCCTTTCTGCTGTGCGGGGAGGAGTTGCTTCCTGTAGCCACGTTCTCGCGCAATCGCTACCCAAATTAACATAAAACCATAGAATTACATAAATAACACATACTTTTATTTTCACTGGGACACCGAGTCAGGCATAGGGGCAAAAATTGAATATTTGTTTTAAAATTCTATAAAGAGGTTGGAAAGTGTATAATATCAAGCAACATAAAGCAGAAACATTGATGTTTAAGGGCAACTCTTCTGTTGCATGCATACCTGGCTGGCATCGTTTCCCAGACACCTGAGATGAGAACCATTTGATAAAATGTGATGAAAATTGTACTATTATTTAAAGAATATTTATTCATCAACAGTGGTCAAAACTACTAGCTGCATCATGGTTAAGTAACTCATCAAACTAGCCCACATTGGCCAAAAACTGGCCCACTTTGACCATAAAACAGGCGCACACTAGCATTTTGAGTTTTTGCTTCGGGCATGGGCCTATCGCCCTATAGGCCACTCCGGGACTGAATGCTGCCCAATCTGACGTTGGAGGGCAGAATAGGCCGCAGTTGTTTTTGGTCCGTTGAGAGCTGTGCCACTATTCGGGATTGCGGCCCCTCGACCACCCTTTCTTATTATAATGGGAAAAGTAAGACAAGGTGCCAGAATGCAAACATACAAAAACTTGTGGGGGGGCAGGGGGGGAGCACCAGCTCCTGCCAAGGGGCTCACTTTCCGTCATCTCGGACAGGGGACACACTTGGGATCTCTGGCCTGGCTGTGGCACAGAGGAGATCACGCTGTGCTGATGTGGCCGCACCACCCTCCCTGCCCGCACCCCTGCATGCTGCTTTCACCACGAGAGGAGGGCATCCTCTCATGGGGCTTTGCGGAAGCGTGGCGGCGGCGAGTGAAACACATCCTCCCCCGACCACAATCCCCCAGAAGAAAAAGAGGAACCTGTCAGCGGGCTTCAAGTTCGGCCCCGCTACCTCCCGGCGAGTGGGTGGAAGGCAGCAGAAGCGTGCACTCGGCCAAGCAGCTATGACTGGCGCCGTGATGGCCGCAAAGCGGGGTACCCCCCAGCTCGCCCTCTGCGTGATGCTCCTGATGGCAGGAGCCTGGTGCCAGCAGGAGTTATTATCGTTCAACACGAGCGAGCCCATCGCCAACATCGCTGCCAGCCACGAGCACGTGTTCATCGCCTCCGGGGCCCACCTGTACCAGCTGGACACCTCGCTCCGGCTCGAAGTCAATGTGTCGGATGCTTCTGAGGGCATGAAACTAGAATGCGACGACCCTCAGCCAGGACCCGCAAACCCGGGGGACAGGCGCAAAGTCAACACGCTGCTGCTGGTCTCCCAGCAAGAGGGACTGGTCTACACTGGCTGGAACTGGGACAACGGCAGGATTGAGAAGAGGAGCCTGCGGGATGTGGCAAAAGTGCACGGTAACCAAAGCCACGTGGTGTCGTGCCTGCCAGGCCAGTCCTCGCATGGCATCGTGTCCAGAGACACACATGGGCTCTACCTGGTCATCGCGGCCGTGAAGACCACGCTGGCTCTAGGCGTCTACCCCAAGGACACCTTTAACCTGGCGGAGCACCAGCTGCATCTGAAACCAGGCGAGACGCTGCACTTTGTGGACGCTTTTCTATGGGGCGGGGCAATATTCACGCCCTCAAGTGCCAACACCGCCGGGGAAGCCACCATGCTCATCACCAGATGGGAGAACGGCGAAGGGTTAACGCTGCATGGGGAAGGGACCCTCCAGTGCGGGCAGGAGGGGACGAGAAGGACGCTGGCCTCGTCGTCCCTGATCGAGACGTCGGCCACTGAGGGACTCTGGGCGGGGGTGTTCCCCCTGCTGGAGCCGAGGGGGTCCCCGGATGACACAGCGCTCTGCATCTTCCGCCTGCCGGATGTCAGGGATCAAGCCAAGGGCGTCTGCTCAAGTAACTTCCCACGGGATTTAGAAGCATGTGTAAGTACATTATACAGTCATTGTGTTCACCAACCCGCAGTGCCATGGGCTCTGATTGGCAGAGCTGCACGTGTAAGTACATTATGCAGTCACTGTGTTCACCAACCCACAGTGCGCAGTGCCATGGGCTCTGATTGGCAGAGCTGCACTTCACCAACCCACAGTGCGCAGTGCCACGGCCTCTGATTGGCAGAGCTGCACGTGTAAGTACATTATGCAGTCATTGTGTTCACCAACCCACAGTGTGCAGTGCCATGGGCTCTGATTGGCAGAGCTGCGTGTGTAAGTACATTATGCAGTCACTGTGTTCGCCAATCCACAGTGCGCAGTGCCATGGGCTCTGATTGGCAGAGCTGCGTGTGTAAGTACATTATGCAGTCACTGTGTTCGCCAATCCACAGTGCGCAGTGCCATGGGCTCTGATTGGCAGAGCTGCGTGTGTAAGTACATTATGCAGTCACTGTGTTCGCCAACTCACAGTGCGCAGTGCCATGGGATCTGACTGGCAGAGCTGCGTGTGTAAGTACATTATGCAGTCACTGTGTTCGCCAACCCACAGTGCGCAGTGCCATGGGCTCTGATTGGCAGAGCTGCGTGTGTTAGTACATTATGCAGTCATTGTGTTCGCCAACCCACAGTGCGCAGTGCCATGGGCTCTGATTGGCAGAGCTGCATGTGTAAGTACATTATGCAGTCATTGTGTTCACCAACCCACAGTGCGCAGTGCCATGGGCTCTGATTGGCAGAGCTGCATGTGTAAGTACATTATGCAGTCACTGTGTTCACCAAACCACAGTGCGCAGTGCCATGGGCTCTGATTGGCAGGGGTGCTGCTGCTGCCTCCGCACCACTTTCAAAATACTCAAGGTGATTAAACAGGTGACACCAGCACAGAGGTGCCAATGCCACAAGATGGCACGGCCTGGGTGCGCTGCTTAGGGTCTGGGGGTAAGGGCGCCAGGTCGATGCCCATCAGCCAGTAAGAAGTGATTGTTTTACATCTCTCGCCCTCCCCTTCAAGGCTCCATCTGGGGATTTGGGAAAATGAGCAGGCATGGCTTCAAAAGTGTGCCTATGCAGACTCAGTGTGCAGGGTATTTTCTGGTGCTAGAATTTATTTTGGCAGTGCCAGCCTGCAAATAAGAGGGGTTAGGCATGGGGTGTGCAAGTCTTCGGCCGAGAAGTGATCCGTAGTCACGTTTCTGCTGCCACTAAAACTCTTGGTGGCCAATTTCAAATAGTTGCGTCTTGGTCACACCTAGGGTGGCTGGTTGCAAAGTGCAATGGGGAAGACGGATCTATGTGATTATTGCGAGGGCCGTAAATGCTGACTTTTTATTTGTAACCCTTTACACCACATACATCCTCCCCCCATATTAATATTATATTCCATACCTCCTTCTCCCCCAAATATATATGTGGTGTAAGGGGGGTAAAAAAAAAAAGTCGTCCTTTTCGGCCATCGCAATTGTCAGGTCGACATTTTGGTACGATTCTGAGGAAGACGAGTCTGTAAACAGCCCAGTATCATTTTTACCGCATATGATATGATATGATGTGGCATTTGTAACACTCCTATACACAAGTGTTTCAAGGCGCGACGAGGCGAGGGAAGACAGAGACAATGATCTTACTAGGCCAGCTGACAATGAGATTGTGCAAGTGCAGGGGAGGGGTGAGGGAAAACGTGCCAGGGCAAAGGGGGGGCAGTGCTGTCCATGGGATCAAAACAATTACAAGAAGTGCGGCCGGCAGGTGCAAGGGTAAGTGCAGACATTAGCATTAGCTGTCCAAAAGTGCAGGTAGGGGGACTGTAGGGTTACAGATACAGACCCAAGTGCAAGGGTTGCCGGTAGGCAGTACGGATGGGCAAATGGGCGGGCAGGGACCTGGGCCAAAATCAGTGATCAGTGCAGTATGAGACAGGAAATCAGCAGGAGAGAGGAAGAGAGAAGGCAGAAGCAAAGAGTAAGGTCTTGAGGTGCTTCTGGAACCAGAGATGGTTCTCCTCAAGTATCAGAGAGACAGGGAAGCTGTTCCAGAGGGAGGCCCCAGCCGAAGAAAGAGATCTACCACCAACTTATTGCTTGGAGAAGCGACTGACCCTGAGGGAGTTGGAGGTGAAGGAGCGAAGAGCTTGAGTTGGAAGGTATTTACCAAGAGAGAGTTGGAGGTATTGAGGACCCAGGCGGCAGCCCCAGAAGGCCTTGTGGGCCATGCAGAGGGTCTTGAACTTAATCCTTGCAGCCACTGGGAGCCAATGCAGATATTTCAGTGCTGGATGTATACAATCCCTGGGCTTGAGGCCAAGGACAAATCTCCCAGTCCTGTTCTAGATGAGTTGCAGAGGACGGAGAGTAGAAGTGGCCAGATTTAGAAAGAGGCTGTTGCAGTAGTCAACCCTAGAGTGAACCAGGGCTCGAGAGACAGTGAGCTTCTGGGGGAAGGAGAGGAAAGGACGAATGCCTCTGAGGAGGTGCAGTTGGTAGTTTGACTTCTTAGAGACATCAGAGATGGGAGGAGAAAAGGAAAGTGTGGAGTCGAAGATGACCCCGAGGTTCTTAGCCTCACAGGTGGGAGCAAGAAGAGGGCCAAGAGAGGCTGGCCAGAGAGTGACAGGAAAGGATGGTGCAGGTGTGCCGTTGAGGAGAATCTCCATCTTACTGACATTAAGGTAGAGATCGTTGGCGGCACACCACTCCTGCATAGCAAACAGATAGAGATGTGAAAAGGAGAACAGGTGACAGAGGTGAGCCTGAAAACGAGCTGAGTGTCATCCGCATAGGACGGAACGTTGGAGCAGATAGCGGCAATGCCGTTGGCGAGAGGTGCCAGGTATTGGGTGACCAGCCAGGGAGATAGGTTAGACCCCTGGGGAACACCACAGGTAGAGAGTGAGATAGAGAAAAGGAAGGATCCAAGTTGGACCTGGGAGGGTCGATCAGAGAGGAACGAGGTCAGCCAGGCCAGGCCTGATCGGTGATACCCAGGTTATCACGGAGACGATTGAGCAAGATGGCATGGTTGACCATGTCAAAGGCAGAATAGAGATTTGAGTAAGATGATGACAGAGGGGAGATTAGAATCAAGGTTAGAGAGCAGGTCTTCACAGATGTTCAGGAGAGCAGTTTCCATGGTTCTGGCTCCTCTGAGGCCAGACCGATGGTCATGGAGACAACCAACAGATTTTGTGTGAAGATGAAGCTGGGAGATGGCCAGCTTTTCCAGGAGTTTGCCCAGGAAAGGAGTGATGGAGATCTGGCGATAGTTAGCCGGGCAGGAGGAGTCGGCTGGGGTTTTCTTGAGAAGAGGGTACATAAGAGAGAGCTTCAGAAGGGAACGGATGCTCCAGTGGCAAAGGAGTGGTTGCAGAAGTCAGCCAGGGCAGGGGTGAGCGTGTCAATGTGGTCCTTGATGGTTTTGGAAGAACAGGAAAGAACCTGTTTTGATGAGACTTTCATAAATCGGACTTGTCTAGAAACCTCATCGGGGGAGAACAGAGGAAAGGAAGAGAAAGAGGGAGGTGGGATGGCGGCAGAGGGTGTGGGGGTAGAGAAGAGAGTAGAGGGAGGAGGAGGAGAGGGTGGACATGATGTCCCGTGTTTTAGAGATGAAATGAGAAGCCAGGACCTGGGAGAGGACAGGGGAGGTAGAGACTGCAGCAGGATTGGCTAGAACTTTGCAGATTTTAAAGAGTTCAGCAGAGTTGTTAGATGCCGCAGAGACGCAGGCGTGGGTGTGGGCTCTCTTCTTACTGCGGACAGATAGTCGGTATTGCCTTTGGAGCAGGCGGCAGGCCAGTTTGTCAGAGGATGCGCAAGAAGCTAGCCATTTCCTCTCAGCCACCCTACACTTGCGTTTAAGGGTGACAAGGTCAGAGTCATACCAGGAGTTGCACTTGGCTTTGGGCTTCAAGCGGATCCTCATGACAGGGGCAAGTACATCAAGAGTATCAGAGATAGAAGAGTGGAGCATGGAAAGAACTGTGTAGCATGCACAATGCATGCTAAAGAGGACAGCGTCATGTGCATATTGCAAAGGTGCCCTATGTGTACAGACTCCTGCCAGCTCTTCTGTATTCTTCTTCCTCAAAGGGCTGTAATCGTGGGTTTAATTGGGCAGGGGCCTTCCAGGATCGTGTTCCGGCAGGGTTTTACATTCTGCCTCCTGACAGGGCTCTGACCAGCAGAAGATCACCCCACCCACCTGTCTGCTGAACTAGCAGCAGCCCCCCCTCCCCACCCCAAGATGCTTCTGCCTCTGCTGCAGCAGTGATGACCCTTGAACGCCTGAAACACAAAAAGAGGCGATAGAGCAGCTTCGCTCGCACCTCATCTGTCGATGCAGAGCAGTTCTAGGAGGGAACCCCTTTGACCTTACCCTTGGGGAAAGCGTCTTCCGCATTTTCCAGCTGTAGGCACCAGCAAATTGGAGAAACTATGTTCCTGGTTTGAGGGGGGTCGATGTGACTCTTACATTGACAGCGGAACCACAGTTCTTCTGTGTAGGTGTTAGGTTCTGTGCTTGACGGTGCAACAGACTTCTGCAGCAGGCGCAGCAACCCTGATAGCTATCTCATGGCATGGGACATTGTGACCCCTGGGCTAGAAGCATATCCCTGTTGGAGGCAGTTTAACTCCATGGTCAGACTGACAGGGGGTGTAGTTTTTATTTCCTTTATCTCGTTTGGCTGTTTTTCATTTGTTTACATTTTTTTCCGCTGATTGTTTGAAAACACCTGTTTTAATAGGCGTTGCTCCATTTTTAGGAAAAATGTCTATTAGTCCGATCCTTTATTTACACACACCACACCTCACTTATTCATTGGGGGTTGTTAGTAGGTTCTGCCAGACACTTATCTGGGCCCGCCCCCCAATGTTCCTTTGTGACTCATTAGGGCCCAGCATTAAAGCGTTGGCTATGGACCTCTATGATGTATGTATACTTGCTTACCATTCCCAACCCGTTCCTGATGTGCTCTGCCCCTACAGGCCATTGGATCGTGTCCCTGCCTGACCAACATCATGATTGGAGCTCGTTTCCTGGCACAAGGGCCCATGCGCGGTGTGAGTGGGCTCCAGAGAGCGTGCAGGGCGTACTCTGCGCCGCAAGGGCGTGGCCTCGCTCTGCAGGGGCTGCCACGGGCAGTAGGTGCCCTGCACCCACATCAGGCCACCATCGCCCGCTGTTCCTTTATAGCACTGGTCAGCAGAAGACGCTGAGACCTACCACTGTTTTACGGCATAGGCATATGTGATATGTCGATCCGACCAATGTTGGAAAAAGAACAAAGTTACCTTGGCAATCCTCCACCTAAATGCCCATTACAATACCATCTACCACTTTCCTGCAAAGGGGGCGGGGGGTTATCTCCTTTAACACACAAGACAACCTTTGCATGAATTATTCATATGTACACCCTCCTGGTTATAGTCACACACCATGTCATGTGGACCAGTTTAACGAAGGTCACGGCCAGACACCATGTAATGTGAACCAGTTTAATGAAGGTTATGGTCAGACACCATGTAATGTAGACCAGCTCAACAAAGGTTATGGCCAGACACCATGTAATGTGGACCAGCGTAACGAAGGTTATGGCCAGAAACCATGTAATGTGGAACAGCGTAACGAAGGTCATGGTCAGACACCATGTAATTTGGACCAGCGTAATAAAGGTTATGGTCAGACACCATGTAATGTGGACCAGCTCATCGAAGGTTATGGTCAGACACCATGTAATTTGGACCAGCGTAACGAAGGTTATAGTCAGACACCATGTAATGTGGATCAGCTCAACGAAGGTTATGGCCAGACACCATGTAATGTGGCCAGCGTAACGGAGGTTATGACCAGAAACCATGTAATGTGGACCAGCGTAAGGAAGGTTATGGTCGGACACCATGTAATTTGGACCAGCGTAACAAAGGTTATGGTCAGACACCATGTAATGTGGTCCAGCTCAAAGAAGGTTATGGTCAGACACCATGTAGTCTGGACCAGCTTAACGAAGGTTATGGTCAGACACCATGTAAACTGGACCAGCGTAACGAAGGTTATGGTCAGACACCATGTAAACTGGACCAGCGTAACGAAGGTTATGGTCAGATACCATGTAATGTGGACCAGCGCAACAAAGGTTATGGTCAGACACCATGTAATGTGGACCAGCGTAACGAAGGTTATGGCTAGAAACCATGTAATGTGGACCAGCGTAACGAAGGTTATGGTCAGACACCATGTAATTTGGACCAGCGTAACGAAGGTTATGGCGAGAAACCATGTAATGTGGACCAGCGTAACAAAGGTTATGGTCAGACACCATGTAATTTGGACCAGCGTAAGGAAGGTTATGATCAGACATCATGGAATGTGGACTAGCTCAACGAAGGTTATGGTCAGACACCATGTAATTTGGGCCAGCGTAATGAAGGTTATGGTCAGACACCATGTCATTTGGACCAGCGTAACGAAGGTTATGGTCAGACACCATGTAATTCTGACCAGCGTAACGAAGGTTATGGTCAGACTCCATATAATGTGGACCAGCGTAACGAAGGTTATGGTCCGACACCATGTAATTTGGACCAGCTTAACGAAATTCTTCTAATCACAATGTGCTTTAAAACGACTACAGTGGTGATTTAGTGCCGTATAAAAGCACAGGGGACGGTGGGCAATTGGCAGCATGGGGGGAAGACAGTGGGGCACAGATCACCAAGTCTCAGGTAGGGTGGGGAGTAAAGGGTGTATGGACCTAGGTGTTTCCTGAACTGTAGAAGTGATGGGGCAAGTCTTATATTGGCAGGGAAGAAGTTCCGGAGTCTTGTGGCATAGACTCCTGTCTTGGGCCTCTCCTCCTGCTCGTCTGGTCATTCCCTCCTTTCCTTTTCGCTTATTCCTTCCTCCCCTTCTTCTTTTCCCTCCTCTTCCTCTACTTTCTTCCGTCGTGACCTGCGGTCCTTTGATACCTCTTTGTTTATTTGCTCTCTCACCCCCTCTCTCCCATCTCTCGCCACTCTATCCTCTCTTTCTGTTGACTCTTTCACTTCCCTTTGTTTCGTCTTTACTTCTCAAGACTATAGATTCTCTCTATCCTTCCTTTTCGGTCTTCGTGCAAGTCGCCACAGCCTTGACTTACCCCGGCTCTTTGCTCCTCATGCTACATTTTGCGCCAAGCTGAACGTTTCTGGATGAAGCCCCTATCTCCTTCTGATCTTCTTAATCTCTCTTGTCTTCACCTAGACTTTGACTCTCTTTCCTCTTATCCTCTTATTCTTCTTGTCTTTTTCAGTTCTTAAAACGTATTCTCTCTCCTGCAGCCCCTAAGTTCTTTCTTTCTTGACCACTCTCTGCTTCTGAGTTTGCTTCCTACTTCTCATCCAAAGTTACTCTTCTCTGTTCCTCTATTGTCTCAACTTACTTGTCCCGCACCGCTCCCCCGCTCTTCCCGGAGTGTGCTTTCACTCTCATGTCTTCTTTCCATCACATCTCTTCTACTGATGTTTCCTCTTTCGTTTCTTAAGCCCATTCAATGGCTGTTCCCTCCGATTCCCTACCTTCTTCTCTCGTTCATATGGTGTATCCCTCGCTCTCTCCATATCTGGCCCACCTCTTTATTCACTCTCTTCAGTCTTTCATCTTCCCTTCTCCCTTTAAGTATGCTACTATTTTCCCAATTTTCAAGAAACCTTCTTTGGACACCTCTCTCCCCACTAATTACCGTCCTATTCCGCTCTTACCTTTCCTCTCCAAACTGTTGGAGCATATCGTCTACTCCCAAGTCTCCTGCAACATTAACATTGCTTCTCTTCTTCCACTCTACCAATCTGGTTTTCACCCTTTTCACTCGACTGAAATTGCACTCCTGTATGCTCATCACTATAGGCGGTCTTCTCTCCTGGTCTTGCTTGACCTGTCAGGCGTCTTTGACACTGTTGACCACTCTCTTCTTCGCTCTCCCTCTGGTCTCAGCTTCCGTGGTCCTGTCTTAAACTGGTTTCACTCTTATCTTACAGATCGCACTTAGTCGCTTTCCTGGGCTGGTTCAATCTCTCCTGTTCTCCCTCTTCACTACGGTGTGCTTCAGGGCTCTGTTCTAGGTCCCTCCTCTTTTCTTTATACACCATTCCTGTAGCCTCTCTAATCTCTTCCTTTGGTCTCGCATCACCTCTAGGCTGTTGATACCCAGCTCTTTCTTTCTTTTTCTTCATTCCCCCCCCTCTATTCACTGAACTCTTACCTCTTGCCTTATTGCCATTCTGCTCTGGATGATGGCTCACTTCTTCCTTCTCATACCCCAAGACTGAAGTTCTTTTCTTTCTCGCCTCCACTATTCCTTCTCCATGCCTCCACCTCCATCTCTTTTTCCCCTTCCTCTCTCCCTATCTCTGCTTCTGCCCGAAACCGTGGCATCATTCTTGACCTTCTCTGTCATTATTCTCCCATATTTCTGCCATTGTCCGCTCCTGTCAGTTCCATCTTTATAACATTTGCAAGGCTTGACCTTTTCTTTCCTTCAATGCGTCTGGAATTCTTGTCTCCTCCCTGGTTTATTCTTGTCTGTTCTACTGTTCTTGCCTTCTTCATGGACTTCCCGCTACCCATCTTGCTCCTCTTTGCTACATCTATAACTCATCAATTCGCCTTCTCTTCTCTCTATCTCCTTGTGACTCTATTTCCTCTGCACTGGTCTCTCTGCACTGGCTCCCCTTTGAATTGCGCCTGCTTTTTGATTTTCTCTGTCTGGTTTTCAAATGCCTCCATGGTCTCGGTGCTCCTTATCGTTCATATCTTATTTCTTTCTATGTTCATCCTCATTCCCTTTGTTCCCAACCCCTGCTTTTTCTTACTGTTCCACACCCCCCGATCTAAATCTCGTTTCTGATATTTTTCCATTCTTGCTCCTAAATATTGGAACGCTCTTCCCTTTCGTCTTTGCTCACTTTCCCCCCTTCCTCTCTTTTGTTCATGGCTCAAAGCTCACTTGCTTACCTGTTGATTTTATCTGTCTGTTTTGATTCCATTTTGATTTCACTTGATTTGTACTGTCTTTCTGTTTTTGTACAGTGCTTTGGTGTATAGCGCTCTATAAATAAATAAAATTACAAGCGTGAATTGATTAGATCCTTACAATGCCGGTATAAGAATTGTCTTCGTGCCCACCGAATGGTCATGTTGTAAGCTGATGGGGAGGCCATGTTGCGTAGTATCTCACAAAAAAACACTGCTCAGATATGGTCTCTCATCAATATTGCCAACAATGCTGCTCAAATGCTGGTACAATTAAATGGGGTCAATGAGAAAGAGTGGGTACTGTTTTTCACTAATCTTTATGCGAAACCATCACTCAATCAAGATGGACAGATTTCCGAGGTGCCAAAATTTGAGAGTTTAGCGATCTCCGAGGAGGACATTTTGTTTTTCATTAGTAAACTTAACAACTCGCGGCCGCCGGGTCCTGACGGGCTTTGTAATCTGATGTTCAAGCAGCATCCTCCTCTTTGGTCTAAAATCTTGTGTAGAGTCTTCAATCAAATTATAATATCTAACACAATACCTTTGTCATGGTGCACCACAGTGATCGTTCCCATCTTCAAAAAGGGTGATCTCTCGCTTCCTGGCAATTACAGACCCATTGCGCTTCTGGACGCACCTGGCAAGCTCTTCTCCAAATTCATTTTGCGTGACTTCAACAAATGTCAGCTGATCATCCAAAGAGGGACCCTTTTCAAACAGGATTTATCCCAGGCATGGGCACTGGTGTGAATCTACTAACACTCACATCACTTATAGAACATCATTGCATCGCGAACCAACCAATATATGTTACCTTTGTTGATTTAAGAGCCACCTTCGACTCTGTTTCGCGGGAGCTCTTGTTTCAAAAACTGCACCTGCATTGGTGTCCCTCATACCTTGTGTCGCTCATTGAAGCCCTCCACACACAGAACACCATACGTGTGAGACTAACATCTGATGGAAAACCTTCTGAACCTATTGAGATGTTTAGAGGGCGGAGACAAGGTTGTACCTTGGCCTCAGCTCGCTTTAACTTCTTTATTTCAGATATTGGAAGAGCTTTTTTACATCTTCTCACTGACCCTCCTAAACTGCCGAACGAAGCGGTTTTGTTTTTGTTGTATGCTGATGACCTTGTGCTTGTTTCTAAAATACCAAAGGGGCTGCAGACAGCCTTGAATGCCTTGGCCACATACACCGAAGACAGTCTTCTCACCATAAATCTAGAGAAAACCAAGATCATGCAATTTCTTCCTCCCAAGAACTCCGTTAAGAGAACCCTGAAATGGTTTCCAACAATTATTACAAGATAAAACTGTTACCTCTAGTCATCAAGCCACACTAATCCAAGCCAAGTTTGGTAAATTTACTATCGTGCCAGCCTTGACTTATTATCGACAGAAGACCACTCCTATTCTCCTCTATGATTCTGAGTCAAAATTGACCTTATCAAAAGTGTCTTGGTCAAGGCTTGAGGGCAAATACTGGCGAAGAATTCTGCAGCTTCCACCCTCGACTTCAGTAGCCTTGATTCGTAATGAGTTGGGTCTGATCTCCTTGTTTGCTTGGTACATGTGGCAGTTAGTTGCTCTATTTAGAAAATGTCTGATAGCTTTGCAAACTTGTTCTGTGTTAGGCATACTATCAGAATTTGTCCTTTCTTCAACTGACTTTTTCATCTTGAAGTGGCGGAAGTTAGTCATCTATGCCCTCGCACTTGCAGATGTTTCTCTAGTCATCTGATTCAAAATCCTAATCAAGTTAAGACAAAACTCTTTCAGAGTGACTGGAGTGACACTAGAGACACCTGTTATCAGTATCGAGATTTCGACCCTGATCTGTTTTCCATAAAACAATATAGTGTACCCGAGCCTTATCTGGTACAATCTCCATCACCTCTGCACAGAAATGACTTTGTTCGTTTGAGGCTGAACTTGTGGCCAACAAGCCAGGTTTTGGTGCAATGTAAAATTATCAAGAGGACAGATAATTTTTGCCGCTTCTGCAAGAGACAAGATCATGAGGAAACTCTAAGCCATCTCCTGACTGAGTGTGATGCACTTATTGACCAGCGACGCACACACTTCAAATATTTGACAGAACCTTTCCGATTACTTACTCCTGAAATTCTATGGAAGATAATACACTCTGGAATTTAGACCCAGACTAGATTAAGGGCCATTGCGTTTCTTCGTGGTCTGAAATTGCAGCAGAGCAAATAACGTACTGTCAATGAGACCATGCCAAGTCAGGAACAAGAATGACAACAGTCTAGTAGATGTGAGTGTTTGTGGATTAGGATTATAGATGGTTGTCCAAGAACTTTTTAGACCTTTCTAACCGTGATTAGAAGTTGATTTAAAAATTGGATATATTAATCTGGGTTTGTGTTCGAAAGTCCTTTGTGTTTGTTTTAAAATGAGTTATTTTTGTCTTTTTTATGTGCTCTCTTCTTTTTATAATTGTCATGTGTACAATGAATTTTATTATGCTTTTTTATATGATGATATTGTAAAGTTGATTTATATCAGCTATGTCAATAAAAAATATATAAAATAAATTACAATTCATATTCAAAATCCTTTCGGTGAATCAGAAACCTCATGGTGTATATACGATGTGCCCACACTTGGAGTATTAAGGGCTCTCCAAGTAACCTGAGCAAGACACAGTGAATCTATGGCTCACAAAAACCTTCACACCAAATGATGGTTTAATCCTTTTGTAAAACATTTTTATCAAAACCATGAACAAGAAGCAAGCTAAAGTATGTGCATAACAACTATATTCAGGCTCCCTTAAAGATAGCAGCAGTACTGGATAACTCACACCCTCCCCTTAGAGGTAGGTTCTGCAATCTTTTTCTGGGCAACAACTCCCAAAGCCCCTTCCAGAGTCTGATTTTCAGTCAGGGGAATGAGGGTTAGTATTGTTACTCTATGGGGATCAGGGAGAAGCACTCTTAATCCACATCTCTGTGGGAAAAAGCGAGTGTGAGGCAACTAGGAAGAAGAGACTGAAATCTAAGCCCAATAAACAGCACGGGCACGCAGCTGCAACCTGCGTAAGGTACAGCTTGTAAATAAATATAAAGAACCGAGGGTGCACATCGGTACAAATGGTTCAAGTGATAACAAATTTCACATTACTTGTATCACTGTCTTTGCTTGAGCACAAGCCTTACCACAAGCAGTTCATTTTGATCCAGGGGCCCTGAAGTGGTCCATCCTTTTAGATCACCTTAGGCAGGCAACCAGGGATTTCAACTGTCCTCAGGGAGTGGTCAACCTCACAGTTGCGTGTCGCAGCACTCCCAAAAGGTCTGGGGGACTGGGCAGTTTGATTCTGCAGCTTTGGGACAGTTTTACTTTGACTGCTCTAAATTGTCACACCAGCCGGACTGCTGGTGACCCGTGATTATCAGGTCAGGGCGGGTCTCAGTAATGGGACAGAGCCGGCAGCGGGAGGGACTACCTTGAGTGGTTGAAATGGCCATCCTCTTGGACCTCGGTGTGAGGGTACGGGACCAGGCCTGAGAGGGTTTCCCAACGCCACACTCTCCCTGTCAGTTAGATCTGCCTCAGTCACCAACTGTCAACTTTCTCCTCAGAGAACCTCTTCCTGTCAGTCAGCCTGGAATGATCTATTTATAAAGTAAAATAATTGTGTATTGTGGTGGATTACAAACCTTAAACACAAGCACAAAGAAATACAGCTACATACATTTCTTTCAAACACATAACAATTAGAGAAAAATGTCCCACAACACTTCATGCATCAATACTTTATCTAAAAGAAACAACGCTAAAACTCAATATATCCCTTAACCAAATCTTCATAAAATTCACAACCACTTCCAATTACATTACCAAACCTCAGAATTACAGCCTTGAATGAAAGAGGTTCTATAACCTCTTTAAAAAGTATTTCCAGATATAAAACACTGCTTTGGTAATGACCAATGAGTCCGCAGAGAATACAGTACCCCAAAACTGATCTCCAAAATTCTCCAGATGGCTCACAAACGAATTATAACTCACTTCATATGTTGTGCGTAGTTCAGGCATTTAGTTAATATGTGTCAAATCGTTTCTATGCTGCCTTTACACAATCTGCGTAATCTCTGATCGTATGGGACGCTATGCCAGGTGCCAAGTACTTCCTATGTTGCTAATTGATTAAAACGCATTCACATAATAAAATCGCTGTCGACCACATTTCGTAATCTGGTAAGATAACAGAACAGGGAAGGAAATTGAAATGCTTGCATCATATGTTATTCAAACGTGGATTTCATTGCCAGCATATCTACCAGCTGGCATCTATCCCACAGGCAAGCCTTTTGTTTCATTTCTCTGGAAGCCACTATCAAATTAAAAATATCTTCGACCTTCAGGTCTATACCCTTAAAAACCCCACATACTTATCTTCGAAAGTATTTAAACACTCTGATCTTACTCGTTATGTTCTTCGCCATATGCCCAGAATACTTTAACAAGGACTCTCTATTTGAATCCATATTTAATATATTTAAGCAAAGGAAGCCTCTCATCATCCTCCATGATGTCATTGATGATGCCAGGCCGAGTTCACAACAGATGGCTTCTATAGGCACACATGAAGGAAGATTTAAGAGATATCTTCAGTCCTATGAAGCCACCTCCTGTCCTTCTCCAGACCCCCTTCCAGCCCATAAACTATGCCTGTAACAAAGCATGTTTGATATAATATGATCAGCCCAGCCATTGAGTAACCTCCTTTTTATGTGAGGAATGCTTTAACCAATCTTACTTTGTTCATTATCTTAATTCCTATAAAGTGTCCAATAGCCCCCCCGCCCCCTTCAACTTATGGCTAATTGGTAAACCCAGATAAGTACAGTCCTGTACCACTTCTATCAGGGCATGTTACATGTCCACATACATTTCATCCCAGATTTCTCCAATCACCATATGTTTTGTTTTCATGCCATTAATAGTTAGACCATTAGACTTCGAGTATCATTCCAGGGCATTGACACTTCTCTGTAGGCATATGGCTGTTCTGGAAAGCTCAGAGAGAGATTGGAGTTTGGAAAGAGGAGGTTGGCGAATTGATGCAGGAGGCTGGGAAAGATCAGAAAGGGAGGGAGTATGTAGATTTGTTAGAAGAGGCCGGAGAGTTGTTGGAGAAAGTTGGGAAAGATGAGAAGAAAAGAGGTGAAGCTAAGGAATAGGTTACAGAACTGTTGGAAGATATTGGGAAAGGTCAGAAGGAAAGAATTAGCATTAAGGAGGAGGTGATTAAACAACATCTGGATAAAGGAGAGAGGCGAAGATAAGGAGGAGGACAGACAACAGCAGGAGACGGAAGGAGCTGAATTCAGGATGCAGAGCGAAGGAGAATGCTTGAGATACTATAGGGAAAGAAGAACAACAGATTTTTGAGGAGCGAGAGAAGGAGGAACCCAGGAAAGGGGGGCTGGGTTAGGGTTGTGACCTCGATCTGAAGGGGTAGCAGACAAGACGGGTAGAGGAATAAGCTTGTGGCATGGTGGGAGGGAGAGTAGGCCTGGTTCAGAAATACATCAGATCAGGCAGGTGGACTGCCAGATCAGGGAACTCCAAACCCAAACCTACCACCAGGAATCCAGAGATCTCCACCTGCATGCATCAGAGTACCAAAAGGACTTGTTTTTCTGTTATTTTGACTGGTATGGGTAGTCCAAAAAGATATTCTGGATCTCTTACCGCTGCATTACAGCTGATTTTAGCTGCATTACCGCCGACCTTAGCTGCATCGCCCAACTTGTAATGAGGACCCTTGTCTCTTAGGTATGTGGTTCCACAGTCCACTGAAAGCAAGCCTGGCACATGAGGTGCACAGACAGTGTGAAGTAGCTTTGATGGATGGACTGACTACTACTGTATTATTCTTTTCAGTCTGGTGTGGTCAAGTAAGAGGTGGGGGGCTTCAGGAGTTTAAGATATGCTGCCATACGTGATAGGGGAATTCATTGCGAAGGAAAACCTTTGAGGACAGGGTAGGGAGTAGATTCCTAGGTACTGTGAACACAATTCAGTTGTTACAGTGACACTGGGAATGGAGTATACAGCATTGAACTGTATCTCTTTGCATAGTCTTTAGAATAGCTGCATCACTCATTTATACTGTATCTCTTGGCACACTCTTTAGAGCAGGTGGCATAGCAGCCAATTGAAGGCCTCAGTCAGTACACCTTGATTACCGACACTTTGCCCAACCCAGCAGCTCAGGTGTTAAATGGACTCTATACGGGACTCATTCACTGGCACCTGTGCTCAGATCCTACTAGGTTGCAGGAGTTGAGTGCACTAAAAACACATTCGTTTTAGATAAAAACATACACAGTGAAATACAGTCTGACATAACTATACATGTAGTACTGTTTCATTGACCTGAAAGGAAGTAGGGAATAAATAAATAATTACAATGAATTAATTAATAACAATACGTACTGAACACATTTGCTGGAATCCGTGCTTCTATCTTACTAGGTTGCTGAAGTTGAGCTCACAAAAAAACAATATATTTAGATAAAAGCTAACTACAGTTTGCTCAGTAAGGCTACTATATACGGTGCCAAAATAAAATTGGTGAAGTGGATTGACAAGTGTGCGAGTTGATTGAGAGGTGCAACCAGTTGTTTGACAGGCTAATGTAAAGGCTCTCTCCCTGATTTACCAATATAGAATAATAAAATACAATACACCCCAGTGGGGAATGAGACTAGGAGAACAGGTTGCAAGATTTAGTAAGTTTATATAAAGTTGGCATCCAGAGAACTCTGCTGCCTCGAGAGGGCTCTGGCAAATAATACAGTTACAAGGAATTATAAAGTAAAACAACGTCATAAATGACGCAACTAACTGGGTACTACAACAGTGCAGGATTGTCTGAGAAGGGATGGCACCTATATCGTTGCAGGCGCTGCTTCTTTCGGATAGGTTGGGCAGTTGGCGGGAGGGTGAGCATCATGAGGTCCAGCTGCCTGTGTCCGGGAGGGGTGAGGGTTAGATCACGCCAAAATAGAGTTGACACTAACTAAGCTGGCATGAGAAACTACCACTAGACATATAATAAACAACAACCATTAGTATACCTTTGAATAAATCTTGAGAACCTATAAATTGCATACATGTGATCACAGTATCTTTCATTGGGACTTTTATGAGGTACAGGGCTTAGGGGGCTGGTCCTCTGTGATAACCTGGGCGACTGGGTGTTTCTAAGCACATCAAGACAAGTGGGGAGCGTAAGGACACATGTTAGTTTTAGGGCATAATATACTGTGACAGAGGTCTGGGTTTATTAGGGGCACTTTGGGGTGGGCTGCACAGCAGGGCAACACTTCTGGTACATCAAAAGAATACCTTAGGAGGGCATAGGGTTGCATTGGCAGTAATTGTCCAACAGCGGGGCAAGGGAGCAGGGCAGGTTTGTGGATATGGATATGATACATTCTATTATTTGTTTCAATTATTCCCTGCGCATCCATGAGAAAGGGATTTGTGAAGCTTTCAGGCAGTGGAGAAAGGGTGGCAGTCATGAGCGCGCTGTGCACGTCGCTGCAGAGGGGAGAGAAGCCTTTCCGTATTATCGGAGTGAGGTCTAGTCCAAAGATGGAGTCGAGGGCACACAAAATGGAAGCCAAGTGTATCCCGCAGTAGCCCCACTTATGCTAATGTTAGCATACAGGCAATGGAGGCATCCCCGCTAATGCGTGAGCAAGTGGGTTATTTCGTGCTGATTGCGTGAGGGGGGCCAAACAACCCCTTACTCCCACACATTCCCCCCTTTTGTTACATCTAAAGTAACAAACTACTCCTTATTTTTGTTTTTATTCCAATAATACTCTGCTTCCTGCACAGCCTTGTCCCAGGCGGGAGTCCCTTTTATTGGTATCCAAGCTCTGCAAACACTTTGTAAACTCTAACCTCTTCTGACGTACTCATCAGGTGTACAGGTCATGTATATACCTCTGTCCCCATCCGGGTCCACCCACACCTCCCTGTACCATTGTAATTCACGTGGCTCTTTATTGGTGGTGTGGTGTAAGTTATCCACCATATCCCCAAGCTGATGATATATGGTTGTCAGGCGATACTTAGGAGGGTTTGATTCTCCTGTTTGTATTTGAGCATCTTTCATATTTTCTACCATTGTCGACATGCCCATTGTTACCATTATCATTGCAGAACTAGGCATTGATTTTGCACAACATCGAATGCCCATCTGACACACACAGAAAAACAGCAAAAGAAAAACGATGACTGGGACAAAAATGTTCATCGTCACACTGAACCAGGATGGTATCCAATTTACAATGTTGTGGAACCAGTTGCTCGCCTCTACTCCTCCTTCCTTTCCGCATTCTTTCCCCCAAACTATGCTCTGCCGAGATGACGTGGGAAAGGGGCCAATTGTCCGCGTCTTCAGAAGGTGCGAATGTACAGCAGACACTCACGATTTTTCGGCAAACACTGCCGACCATTGCTGTGAGAAGGTCCAAGATGTACCGGTTCTGCATTGTCATTGGGCGCAGGGCACGAAGTTCCACCTTTATAACGTTGAACCCTTCTTCAGTGTCGTTGGCCAGTTGGATCAATTCCCAGCGCACAATTTGCAGCCATTTGGCGTTTGTTCATGTCTGAAGTCCCGGCACCAGGAGGGAGGCAAAAAACGTTTCAGCAGAGTTGAAAAGCTTGTATTTATCTGGAATCTCAGCCAGAAGGTCTGATGATTTGCTGGAGATATAGTTGTATGACCGTCATTTGCGAGACACCCTGTCTTGTAGTTTGTTTTCAGACAGAATGTCGTATGTGGAAGGCTCTGCTGTTGCTGGCTGGGGTGAAGCCGGTATGTCAGCCATATTTTTCCCCCCTTGGATATGGCTTTCTGGAATCACCATTAGCACCGAAAGCAGTGTGGCCAGGGCACAGGTACCACTCCACGATGGTGGGAGATACAGGTATGTTTGCTTGCCACATACCCAATACATGTCCATGAGTGCTGCTGTACCCTTTCTCATATCTGGAATGATGATCGTTTTGTTGCATTGTCTGTTAGAGCCCATCTGTACCTTCCCTTCACCATGGAAAAAAAGTTCATGTCCAATTTCTTACTGTGTTTTAATGGGCTTCTCGAGAGCTGTAACTCACGTGAGTTTCGCGATGTTTTGGGACCAAACGGCAGTACATGTCTCTTTGACCCATTGAAAGTTTTCTTCAGTGAGACCTTGCAGCGCCTCTGCCTTGCACATGACTGTCTCGTCCTGCCATTTGTTTTCTGTGAACCGTGTCCCTCTGATAACAAAAAATGGTTCTTTGGTGCAAATCACTCCTTGGGGGTTGCTTGTGCAGTTTTTTTCGTTCTGCAGCATTTCTATTGTAACTGTGTGTGCCTGGAAGGTGCTTCAAATCCTACACAATACTAGATGAAATAAACATTGGGCATCCGACAAGGGTACTTCTTGAGGTATAAGAACTTGGGTGTGCCGGAGGCATGAGGAATGAGAGAGCAAACATAGCAGCTCTCATTCGTTGCTTGTTTGGCAGTGGTGCTCATGTCTGAGTACCATTTATTGGATTGGTCGAGGCGGCGGGGGTCTTCAATTCCGTCTAATCCCAGGCCATGGTAGGCATCATAATTCTTCCCTCCCACCCCCCTTTTCCGTCTCCTACTCCCCCCTTGATCATTGTATAACATTTTCACTCTTTGATACTTTATAGGAAAAATGTTCGCCCATGTTGCATCATCTCGTTCAATATCTTTATGCCAGGACTGTGATAGGGTCAGGCATACCAAACAGGGAATAATCACCATCATATTCATTAATTTCATCATAATTATCAAACCCCATAGCAGTATAGGCAGGGACGGGGGTTTTGACAGTTCGGTTTTTATGCAATGTTTTGGGATTATCATTTAGGGAGTCATTATGTGACCAAATGACCTTAACTCCAGTCCATATAAGGCTTGATCCTTCTCGTATTAGGTTTACCCCACTCCCCCCCTCTTTCATATCCCCAATTATGAAAGACACACTCCAGTACAAACCAAGACAAAAAAGCATTACAGAAAAAACTATTGTGGCAAAATATAGGCCGCACTCATAATTATAAAATCTATTCGCTCTATTATCTACCCTATCACTATCTAAATTGGAGTCGTTGTTAGTGAGGGCCCTCCTCTCCGTCATATTTACCCCTAAATGGGGGATATAAAAGGGTTAAGTACATCATAAAATACGTTATATTTTCCCATACATATTTTCTCTCCATAATATAGCTCATGTATATTCACAAATCCACTTATACTCTTTATCTTATTTTGAGTAATCAAAAAACTTTTTAGTAAGAAAACACCAGATTTTTCAGAGATTCACTTTTTTCTACGTTTATTTCTTTTAACTTCTATTATAGTCCATTATATTCCTTAAATAGTTTAGCTCAGAAAAAAGATAAGAAAATAGCAACCGACAGAAAAATGGAGAGAGAGAGAGAGAGAAAGAGAGAGAGAGAGAGAGAGAGAGAGATGCATGTGGTAAACTTTATCACAATTCTCTATATATTTTTCTTTGTGATTGCATCCTTCTTTAAACTTTTTCAGTTATTTTATTTCATGTTTTATACCTTCATTTTAACCACTTGGAACTTCTTGCCTCTGTTGTTGCTCACTCTGAAGCATTGTGCTATTGTGTGCTTGTAGTGATACACGAAATTGCAACCTTGCCAATCAGGGCTTTAGATGACAGCATTAGCCGCTGAAAGCCAATAGTGTATTCAAAGTATGTGCTAAAAATTCTGACAGTAGTCTGTTGTAGCACTTCCATTATGCAGTAGTGAGCTACAAGGAATATGCAGGCCTAGTATGAAATAGGTCACATTAAGCATTGTTGATAGACAGGCAGGGAGGGCCCCTAGCTCTGTACCTAATAGGTATTTTTGGAGTGTTTGGAACATTATGGCACCTATATAGCGCTTAGATAGCCAGTCTTAAGCGCTATAAACACTAAGCTATGAGTGCATGCCTTTTAGAGCTTGCAGATGGGGTTAATACATCCCTGCTTCCCTTAGAATATTCAGCCTCACTAACGGTAGCCCTGGCTCCAAGCTAATCTTGCTTTTCTCTGGGAAGGTACTGATAAGACATTCCTCAGCCAGCGCAGATGGGAACCAGGGAGGGGTAGGAGCGAGCAGGGTGCCTCTCAGAAAGAGTTGGGTTTTTTCCATGAGCCAGTTGCACAGGGAAAGTTCTGGAACTGTGCGTCATGGTGACTGACAGCAAGAGATTATAAAATATCCATGCACACATGACTCGGGGGGAGATCGTCCTGTGGACTTGATTCGTGCAGAAACAGGTGCCCGGAATTGGCTCTCACGGTGTCCTCCAGCATTGTTTTTCTATGAGCGGGGCTTGTTTTACAGCTAGCTTATGAAAAGCCAGGTCTCCCAGTGCTGATTAAAGGGACGTAAGACTGTGTTTCTCTATGTTTCTCTATATTTCTCTATGTCTCTCTATGTTTATCTAAGTTCCATGTTTCACTATATTTTGCATTGTTCTAAGTTTATGCTTTGTAATATTCTTTAACTTGAATCCCAAATGTATATGAAATTCACTGCTTAGAATAAATATGCTAAAACTTTGAGGGTGTCATTTGTCACTAGCATGAGATCACTGCTCAGCACAATAGAACCTGTATTTTGGGCTGAATTGGGTATTTTTGCTCTCAAAGGGCTGGCCCCGAGGAAGATTTTGCCCATATCAAGACATTGGGTGGCAGCTTTGTGGGATTTGTGAAGAGCAGTGCCATGCTATGACATGACAAAATGTGTGAGAGAACACAGTGTAGAGTGGGGAGCAGGCTGTCGCATTTCCTTGGTGGTCTCACTGCAGCTCTGAGACTTCAAAAGGCAGCAATGTTGTGTCGGCTTGCCGTGGCCGATAGCTTGTGTGGTTAAGACTCCCTTCAGTAAATCAGTCGTGACTGACTTATTGCATGGGATTGGTGCCAGGGAGTACAAGGCGATAAACGAGCGGGAAATGGCTTTGTTTAAAGCACTCCGATGAATGGTTAAGAAAGATGTATGCTCAATTAGAAAAGAATTTTATCATGCGGTTTCCCCAGTTTAAAGTTGTAATTTGGAATGCATAGTGAGACGGAGTTCTCATCTCTATTCTGTCATGAGGGCAGGAAAAAAATAATTGCAAGAATTTGACATGCAAATTGTGAATAGTGATTTAACCATTGACTCAGCCCCAGTGTGCTAGCGAGTGGGGGCTGTAATGTTCGGAGGCGAAGGTTCGCTTTTTTTTTTGATGTATGCTTTTGAATGTTGGCATTCCTGAATAATGAGGAGCCATGCTTAGGAGAATGAGTAACATCTGTGCTGAGAGCCTAAAGAGTTTTGTTTTTCTTTTGGCAACTGTAAAATTCCATGTGCTGGTAGTGGCGAATTCTGTTTTAAAGGAAACACACTAAAATGACTATATTGCATTTTAGGCTGTGCCATGCTTATATTGGGTGAGAGACTCACTTAAAAGGAAAGTGAGTGAATGTTATTTGGATTTTCGATTTTTGTGTATTGATTTGAATTTGCAGAATCAGTTTGCAATGGTTGGGGGGAAAAAACAATTTATATTTTTCTAAATTGCCCCTGGAGTATTTTTGATCCCATGCTATGCCATGGATTTGTGCTGTTGCCTTATAAGTGATGTATGATTTGGAAATAGTAACCTGTTGACTGTGATACATGGTGAAAAAATGTTGTTGACACATTAAACAGCCCACAAGTAATAGAGTGTGGGTTGCTCTTGCAGGAAAACGTGCAGGGAGCTGCACTAAACATTGGCATTTTTATTTTTTAATGCACTGAAATGAGTGGTTATAGTTTGGCAATGGTACAACAGAATGAAACATCTGTGTGTGATAAGATAGCACAAAGATTTAATGGGTTGTGAGTTCTCTTGAAAGATCGCACATTACAAGAAAAAAAAAGACGCTGTGACATTTTGCAAAATTACATGGAGTAGAATCTGATGACAAGAAAAGTGCCGCTTTTGAAAACAAGAGTCTTGCTGTGTGTGCAGAGCTTGTGCCTTGAAGCTGTCTTGGGCGAGGTGCGTGAAGGCAAACAAAAGCAGAAACAGTACAAGAAAGAGTTAATCTGGGTGAACTGTCTGAAACAAGTGCTTCCCATTGAAGCCGCCACAGTATAAGAGTTATAGGCAAAAGAGATAAGCTGCGTGCTCATGGCGCTGCCAGGTGCACACGAAAGATAAACAATGCCTGCATTCCTGAGGATGGGGGAGCAAAGACAGAGAGCTGTTCAGAAGTAAAGCATTTGCCCAGTGAAACTGTGGTAGGGAAACAAAGGCTTCATGCAGGATGGCAGACGGGCACATCACATCTGAACATTTACCTATGCATCTGTGAATGGGCCAAGAAAAGACAGCTGCCCATTCCAACAGACATTACTGTGCAAACCGCATTCCCATGTGATGTGATGTGAAGTGAAGTGAAACGCTATTGCTGTGCAAGCTGCATTCCAATGCTCCAGGTGATGTGAACTGAAGTAAAGCGCTGTGCACTGGAGAAGAAACCTCTAGGCGCTTTGAGAAGAGAAAATACACATCTGGCAAACTGCAAGCTACATTGCCAGGGATGGAGTAACTGACAGAGACATTATGGCATTCCAGATGGAAGCAAAACTGACAAAAGTGCTTAGCCGTTTTGCAAAAGACAACATGCAGAGCGGGGCTTTGAAGTACAACATGAACACTGCACATTAGCCATGATCCAGAAGCCACACGGCTTAGTGCAAGAATGAATGATTTGTTGAAGCAACAAAAGAAACTGACTTAGACTATCGCACTCAAAGGGGTGGTTCAAGAAACAGCAAACCCCCTTTGAAAAAATGGAGTGATGCCAGCAGGGCAAACTAAATCAAGATCATGAGACACTGGAAGCAAGTTGGCGCCTGGCATTTGTGATCGCTTTGGTGAAAAAGAAAAGCATTGTGCGACCTGGGTACTTACTATATGGCTTTGTAAAAGCACAGATCAGTCTGAGGTACCATTGACCAACTATGATTGCATTGCACAAATGAGTTTGTGATTAGGCAGTTACACCCCGTATGGTTGAGTGTAAATAAGCCCCCAGAAACATGCAGAAGGGTGATAAATAATTGCAGTAGCAATGATAAAGTGTGTAGTTACCTGATGAGACTTTTTGAAGATGGGGGTGGTATTATGGGAAGGGGTGGATAACGCTGATATTGAAGTTTTGATGACATCCTAACATGAAGAATAATGATATTGAAGTTTTGATGACATCCTAACATTTCTGTTTGTATTTTGCCTAGGCATAAAAGCAAGACAAGGCATTTCATAATATCAGAAATAGATGTATGCAGTTTGTGGGTGACACTGATCTCATAGAGTATGCGAGTTACTGATATGCGAGTCAACTTTAACGTGCCCTGCACCGCACTCAATGCTGCAACCTGCGAAAGGTGTCCAACAGAGTAATAACTCTTGCTGAACTGGCACGATGCAGACTTGGCTAATTATCAAGTATTTGATGCTACACATTCAAATGACTCAGTTGCTGGAAATAACTTAATTGACATGTTTTGCCCTTTCTTGTTTAGTGGACTATGGACAATGAGTGATGGACTGTAACATCAGGCACCACATACAGCTGTGTGACACAGCAATTGAATGCTAACACATTGAAAAATGGTTTTTAAATGCACTGTTGAGATGAATCTGAAAAAAAACGAAATGGTTTTACTCTTCCAACTGAATTGCTTTAACCAGAGATGTTTTGTTTTTTGAAGAAAAAAAAAAATATTCTACATTGCACGTAGGCAGGAGAATGATTTATGAACTGTTGGGGCAGCAGAATTATGCAAGCAGGAGCGTAATTTATTTTGAGATAAGATGAGCGCGCACATCAAAGTCACCTGTGCGTAGGTTAAGATTCTTAATTGAAGTAATGCTGCCAAGTGTGTGAGCTATAATTTGAAATGGTAATCTTTGAAACACTGGATACATTTACAGCCAGCTTAAGGCAGGTAAATGAAACCATGACTGACTTGATGTTTGATTTTATGACACAGAGTGTGACACGGTTTTTGTTAAACCAACCAGTTTCATGTTTTTGTGGGGACAGCTGTCTCCAGCACACTAATGCAGAGTCACCTTTTGATTGTAGACATTTGGAATAATTCTTTGGAAAAGCGCTACAAATGAGTATCCACATGGAATTGCTAGCGTACTGGCCTGGCACATTGTCAGGCATCTTTTGTCACTGAATGGATACCATTTGTTTAATTTGTCTAATGTGATGTTTTTCTGACCAAGAACTGCAGCGAGTGTTCTCGCCAAGATTTTATGGACTATAACTTGACTAAATGAATTTGTTTAATGTGATGAAACAGCCACTGCCGGATAGTAGTATGGTGTTTGTGGCTAAAGTTAATATTGTATATGGTAGATATCCCACTTGAAGAAGAGTATTCTCCAAGTCACAATAGGTAGACACTGTGAACCTGTTAGATTTTCCAGTAGTAAGACAACATGTAAATTGTAGGCTGGTAATGCACACCTTCATTATTACAGTGATACACTTAGACATAGGTTTATCATGAGGCAATGTTTCCTTAGTACTACCAAGCTGCTACAAATGGAGTCCATTTCTATGGCCCATCACTAGAGTGCGCGTAGCTAGGGAGCTAGATTCATTAATTGCAGGAGCTTTATATGCTTGTGACATAGAAACTGTGCACAATAAGCTAGCCACTATGGGTTCTGATGCCAGCTCTGCTATAGAACTTCTGGCCTAGTGGGGCCCATTGATATGCCCAGCACTGCTACAAGTATTGACAGCCAACTGAAGATGACAGAATTTTAGGTATGAAGACATTTTTGTCTGCCATAGGGCAGGTCAACAAGACTGCTAAATACACACAATGCATTGTATGGCAAACATTGTTTAATCAGCAGGTGTTGGCTTTTTACTGGGTGGGGGCGACCATCCTCCACTCCCTGGCACGCAGAGCTACAGTTACCAGCATACATATGGATTGAATTGCTTTCTTTTGATTGCATGAATAACACATGCCATGCTTGATGTAAATTAGTAGAATTGTTTTTATTTAGATAACCTGGTGCCCATGGGTTCACCTTGTTCATGAAATTAGATGGTTTCTGGTTGGGTTCCACCTACCTGGGGGAAGTGTCTAGTCACACAGCCCATAGTCACGCTTGAATGCCCTGGGATCAGGGGGAGGTAGGCCCTTAGAGTGAAAAGGCTGCCAGGTTTTAGAATTGGTAACCATACATAAATGCAATAGTGCATTGTAGATTAGACTACACTGGATTGCCTTGACATTTTAACTGCATGCTGCTTTTTAACTGACAATCAGTTATACAAAATTGATTTAGGTATTTTTGTGTAGGCCATGTTTTGGCTAGAGTAAATGTCCATGTTCACTTGGTGTAGGTATTTTTGTGTAGGCCAGGTTTTGGCAAGGGTATATGTCACTGTTCACTTTGTGTACATTTTGTTTAGGTAGTGTTTTACCTTGCATGCCACGCTAACTAACCGCTAGAAGATAGTTTGCTTAAACCTCTTGCAAAGCCCCAAGGTCTTTATCACTGCACTAAATACTATATTGATAGGTATTAGTCAGCATTTGTCGCACAAACGTTGAATAGGGGTGGAATGTAGTGATACACGAAATTGCAACCTTGCCAATCAGGGCTTTAGATGACAGCATTAGCCGCTGAAAGCCAATAGTGTATTCAAAGTATGTGCTAAAAATGCTGACAGTAGTCTGTTGTAGCACTTCCATTATGCAGTAGTGAGCTACAAGGAATATGCAGGCCTAGTATGAAATAGGTCACATTAAGCATTGTTGATAGACAGGCAGGGAGGGCCCCTAGCTCTGTACCTAATAGGTATTTTTGGAGTGTTTGGAACATTATGGCACCTATATAGCGCTTAGATAGCCAGTCTTAAGCGCTATAAACACTAAGCTATGAGTGCATGCCTTTTAGAGCTTGCAGATGGGGTTAATACATCCCTGCTTCCCTTAGAATATTCAGCCTCACTAACGGTAGCCCTGGCTCCAAGCTAATCTTGCTTTTCTCTGGGAAGGTACTGATAAGACATTCCTCAGCCAGCGCAGATGGGAACCAGGGAGGGGTAGGAGCGAGCAGGGTGCCTCTCAGAGAGAGTTGGGTTTTTTCCATGAGCCAGTTGCACAGGGAAAGTTCTGGAACTGTGCGTCATGGTGACTGACAGCAAGAGATTATAAAATATCCATGCACACATGACTCGGGGGGAGATCGTCCTGTGGACTTGATTCGTGCAGAAACAGGTGCCCGGAATTGGCTCTCACGGTGTCCTCCAGCATTGTTTTTCTATGAGCGGGGCTTGTTTTACAGCTAGCTTATGAAAAGCCAGGTCTCCCAGTGCTGATTAAAGGGACGTAAGACTGTGTTTCTCTATGTTTCTCTATATTTCTCTATGTCTCTCTATGTTTATCTAAGTTCCATGTTTCACTATATTTTGCATTGTTCTAAGTTTATGCTTTGTAATATTCTTTAACTTGAATCCCAAATGTATATGAAATTCACTGCTTAGAATAAATATGCTAAAACTTTGAGGGTGTCATTTGTCACTAGCATGAGATCACTGCTCAGCACAATAGAACCTGTATTTTGGGCTGAATTGGGTATTTTTGCTCTCAAAGGGCTGGCCCCGAGGAAGATTTTGCCCATATCAAGACAGTGCTCTTCTCACATCTGAGAGATGCACCCAATACATCAACCCATTAACCTTCACTGCAGTGGGCATACAGTAAATAACTTTGTATGGGCCATGAAATCGTGGAGAGTTCCATCTGCGCACAAAACTACACACATACACATTTTCTCCTGGCATTAATTGTCCTGTTGGGCTGTCTTGTGTTGGCGTTGTTGTATCTGTCTCACTATTCTGTGTAAATTGGGGTGCTATTTGTCTTGCTGTACTCTGTACTGCACGTGTCAATTGGGTAAGGTATTCCTTAAATTCATCCCCCAGCACTGTGGCAGCTCTGTGAGCGTCTGATGCGCTTCTTACTGGTGATAATGGCGTATGAATGCGCCATCCCGTCACTATTTCGCGCAGGCTCAAACGGTGGTCCTTACTCAGTTGTGTTCTGAGTTGGAACAGTGCTAGAGGTACGCAATACACCAAGTTTTTCTTAAATGCGTTACACAACTTTGACAATTCACTTTTAAGCAGGCTGTTGATTTTTTCCACCATCCCGTTTGCTTACAGGTGATAAGTCGAACATAATTTGTGCTTTACACCTAACAATGTGGTCACCTCCTTGAAGAGATCGTTTACAAAATGGGTGCCGTTGTCTGACCTTATAACATTGCATATCCCCCTTCTGGAGAAAACCTCTCGTACCAAAAACTTCGCTGTGCATTTCGCGTCTGGGTGTGGGCATGGCCCAGCTTCTACCCATCGTGAGAAGGGACAAACTATTACAATGAGATACCTTGCTCCATTACATCTTTCTCCCATGTCTGCGTAGTCAATGTGGAGCTCTCTGAAAGGCCCCACAGGACGCAGCAGTGTTCCTCGTAGTGTTCCGAGAGTCATCCCTGAGTTATATGTTTGGCATGTAGTGGATTTAATTGTTAATTTAGAAAGATGTTCCTGCAGGTTGGGGACAAACCATTCTTCCTGAATCTCTGCTGCTATGTGTTGTTTTGTTACATGTGTTGGGAAGTGTAGTTGTTGGAATGCTATCAGTAACAATTCTACTGGCATCACTACCTTCCCTGTCAGTTCTTGTCACCATAGTAAATCTGTTGGTGATTGTTTGCATCCTCTTTTTCCCCATAGTTCCTGTTCTTCTAATGGAGCACGTTTTTGCAATTCTATTAGTTGTACTATCAGAGTGCAATTGTATCTTTCTCCCTGTACTTCTGAACTGGTTGCTTTTACAATGCACTCTAGTGGTTGGGGGACATTAAAGTAGGAGGCTTCTTTTGCAGCAGCATTCGCTGCTGCGTTCCCGAGCAAGATCGCGTCCGTGTTATTGGTGTGCGCTTGGCACTTTACCAATGCTACCACTGACAGTTCTGCTAGTGCTCCAATCAGGTCATTCAATAGTGCTGCATGTTGTACTGGCGAGCCATCTGCCCTCCTAAACCCTCTTCGTCACCATCGCGACAACCCTGAGTGTACCGTTGTCACATGACCTACTTGACCTACTACCTACTTGACCTACTGCCACATTAACTACCATGAGCAGTAACTCGAACTACCTGACCCTCCTACTTACACTTGGCCTCATTACAATTATGACCTTTGCTACTTATAGCTACTTATAGCACCATCCCACCCTCAGACAGGAACATGAGACAAGACTACCCTGCATATATGAACCTAAAAGAAATAGTGCTAACAAGACCGTTAGACTCCCGATTACACAGACTCACCTGGATAAGCAAATCCAAGCTTCGAATTCCTCAACTCTGGCCCCGTTGCTCACTCACACCCACAAAAAGAAACTCCTGAGCCAAAACAAACACACAGTTAAACAGGCAAGCAACCTTACTCCCAAGAGTACCTTGACCTTAACTGGATCCCTCATTAATGCTAGATCCATGATAGCCCATGCCACTGAAATCTCTGACACACTAAACAACGGCAATCTGGACCTTCTTTCTGTAACAGAGACTTAGCTCTATGAGGCAGCAGGATGCACCCTGATGCTAGCCATTCCCAACAACTACCAGATCCACCGAGTAGACAGACCTAACGCCAAAGGTGGTGGCCTAGCCATCATTTCCAAAAATACTCTGCCCATTAGATTAACCACCTCACCTCCCTGTGCATCTTGCGAAATACTCTCAGCCAAACTGCCACTCTCCAATAACCGCACATTAACCATCCATCTGATCGATAGGCCCCCAGGACCCCTAGGATCCTTTGAAGATGACCTTACCAGCCTTATAGCTAATAGCACCCAAAACCACTCTCAAACACTGCTGATGGGTGACTTTAATATCGGCTTCAAAGAGCCAGATAACAAAAATGACCATGCTATAACTGCCTTACTAAATGACCATGGGCTTACCCAAAAAAGTCCACACCCCCACACATGTTAAAGGAAGAACCCTTGATTGGGTATCTGAAATTAACTGTAACATTACCATTACTGACATTATCCCTCAAACTTGGACGGACCACTATCTAATATACTTCACTGCCTCACTTGATATCCTAAGCCCCAAAACTATCAAAATGATACCACCTCTCCCTACCAGAAGTAAAAAAGACATCACCACAGAAAAACACACCCCCTACTCTTGCCTATTATCAATAATCTGGAGAATAACACTGACCCAGTTATTTTAGTTGACACCTTCAACAAGGCTATGACTTATGCTCTAGATACTATTGCACCACCCAAACTACGTAAAGGCAAACAAGAAGCTCATCTAAATGCCTGGTTCACGCCCCAATTTAAGGACCTTAGAAGGCAGAAAAGAAAGCTCCAAACTATTTGGCGAAATGCGCCCACTGACAATAATAAAGCTAATCTAACCCAATTTTCCGAATCTTACAAAAAAGAAATGATCAACACCAAAATAAATCTCTTCAACGACAGAATTACCAATGCCAAATCTAACACGAAGGAACTCTTTGCCATCCTCCGGGAAATGGAATCCCCTATTCATCCAACTGACACTGTCCCCAAGGACAAGATATGGTGTACCAATATACAAAACGCCCTATCCAATAAAATCCCCACCCTCAAACACAAAATAACTAACAAAAAGGACTCCCTTCCCCTCATTGATCAACAAACACCAGTGACCACTGAACCTAACACTATCTCGCCTTTTAGTGTTAAAACTATCTCTATTATCGACACGGAAAAGGTTATCCTCTCACTGAAGCCATCCAACTGCAAGGGCAACAGCTGCCCAGCACAAATAATAAAAGATGCAGCTAGAGACCTAGCCCCGTTTATCTCTAAGATCATCAGCGCCTCCTTCAAATCTAATACAGTACCAGTCAACCTGAAAGAATCTTGGGTTCTCCCCCTACTAAAAAAACAAACCCTTGATCCATCTATCCCAACCAACTATAGGCCTATCACCACTGCACCTTTCCTACTTAAAATTATCGATAGAGTAGCCTATCTCCAAATTCAAGACTATCTGGAAACTAACCATCTACTAGGCTCGCGTCAATCGGGATTTCGCCCTCTCCATGGCACGGAAACCGCCTTGTTAGACCTCAAAACTAAAATTGAGGAACTAAAGGATAGTGGGGAAACAGCGTTGCTGCTCCTACTGGATTTGTCAGCAGCTTTTGACCTGGTGGATCACGCAGTCTTATGCAACCACCTTAAGCTCGCTGCCGACTTCACAGGGGAAGCCATAGCCTGGGTCCAATCCTTTCTAGCCAATCGGACCATGAGAGTCTTCTCCACATCTACCTGTGCTGATCCCATCCAAATAACATGTGGAGTCCCACAGGGCTCCTGTGTCTCCCCTACCATGTATAACATTTTCACCAAGCCACTGTTTGACAAGTTGGACAGACTGGGTGTCACCTACACAAATTATGCAGATGACACCCAGATCCTCATACCCCTTTCGGGCAACTATGAAGCAGATTTGGCCTTGGTGAATAAGATATACATCCTCATTCAGGCATGGATGGCCACACATGGCCTCTGCCTGAATGACGATAAAACGGAAATCCTGCTCCTCGGCTCAGACCACAAGTCAAAAAAACGTACCCCGGATTATGCACCATTTAATATTGACAATAATATTATTAAGGTCATGCCAGAGGTTAAAACGCTAGGCTTCTACCTCGACTCTGCTCTCACCCTTAAAAAGCAAGTGAACTCCCTCGCCTCTACAACAACCTACACTTGCAAACTCATCCGAGCTGCCAGGCCATTCCTATCCAGCGCCAGCTGCTTCACCTTTGCCAATGCTCTTATCATGTCTAGACTAGACTATTGCAACGCCCTATACTCAGGAGCCAATAAGTCAGCCACTGACTAACTCCAGAGACTGCAAAACAATGCACTAAGAGCTGCGCTGAATATCCCACGCAGAGAGCATATTTCTAAATACCGGACTGAGGCGCATTGGCTAAAAATAAAGGACAGAATCTTCCTTAAAACTATCTCTCTCACTGCCAAATGCTTAAATAATTTAGCACCCACTTACCTAGCTGAAAAAATCAACAGGAGGCCCAAAATCAGACCCACAAGAGCCGCCAAAACCTTCCCGGTCAAAGCTGCACAATCATGGAATACTCTCCCACTTGACCTTAGACGCCCATTACCCTACACCAGATTCAGAAGTAATGCGCTCAAATGACTTCACACGAACGATTTGTAACGGTCTCCCCCTAGACTGATCATGCCATGCATATGTTAAGCTTTCCTCCTACTGCTGTCCCTGGCAACTGCTCTGACTGTACTGTCTTTACTTTGTGAACTTACCTATGTATGTAATAGCCTGTGACGTGCACTGTAACTAAGCTTTGAATCTACTTGTACCACTGCGCCCGGCTGCCCAAGGGCTTGGTGTGCATTATCAAATAAACAAACAAACAAACATATGCCGAGTCAGAATATATCGTCACTGCACATCCTTTGGCTGTATGTAATGCTTCAAATAGTGCTATCAGTTCTGCTGCCTGTGCTGAATAATGTGAGCTGAGGCATTTCTGCACAATAACTTCGTACTCCTCTCCTTCAATTCTGACCACTACTGCCCCTACATTTTTTTCTCCCGTCTCACTGTCTATTGATGCTGTCCCGTCTACAAAGTATATTTCCACCTCCTCGAGGGCCTTTTCACTCGCTTTTGGAATGTCATCCTCTTCTCCTTCATATGTGGCGCAATCATGTGCCTGCATGTCTTCTACTGTGCATGGTTCAGTAATGAAGGGTGCTGGGTTCACTGTCTTACATCTGACCACATGGACATTTGGACTGGATATTATGATCTTGTATGCTGTGGCCCTTTGTGTTGTGAGAGTTGATTTGGACCTTTCTAAAATGGCAACCAGTGAGTGCTGTGCATACAATGTCACGGAACAACCCATTACAATGGTGGCGCTTTTCACTATTGCGAAGGCCGCTGCTGCAAGAGCTTGTTCGCACGCGAAGTGGTCCTGCATCACTGAATCTAATGTGCCTACCAACGGCTTGTGGCCTAATGATGTTTACTGTGTTAGGACTGCGGTCATCAATATTCCATTACAGTGTGAAAATAAGTAGAACTCCCAGTCATAATCGGGGTTCGCTAAAACTGGTGCATGTGAGATGAGGTCTTTTAGCTTGAAATATTGCGTCATCATTTCCTGTGTCCATTTTATGGAGGCGCTGTTCTTCTGTGCTTCTTTTAATCCTTGCAATAATATGTGTGTGTATGCTGCATAGTCCAGTATCCATGCACAGCAATAGTTACAAATGCCAAGAAATTTCTGCATGTCCTTCACTGTTTTTGGTATCATTGTGTGGCGTATTGCTGCTGCTCTGTCTGGTATAATTTGCTTATCATCTTTTGAAATCAACTGTCTTAAGTATAACACTTCAGCTAAGCAGTATTGCAGTTTACCTTTGTCCACCTTGTACCCTTTTGTGGCCAGTAAATTTAGTAATGAAATCAAATCCTCTCTGCACTGTTCTTCACTCTTACTACAGATGAGGAGTTCATCCAGGTACTGGATAATCGGGCTCTCTACGTCCACATTCCCAAGATCTTCATGCAAAAATTAGGTTAAAGATGCTTGGGCTCTCACAGTACTCCTGTTGTAATCTACAACATTCATATCTGTTGCCCCCAAATGTAAATGCTGTGAGATACTGACAACTGGGGTCAAGCAGTACTGAGAAAAAGGCATTCTTCAAATCTACTACAGTAAAACAAGTGGCTTCTTTCCGTATGCTACACAAAATGGATGCGGGTTTAGGTACTAGTGGGAAATCTTTCTGTATGATGTCATTGAGTGGGAGTAGGTCCTGTATCATCCCCCAAGCCCCGACCCTTGCCTTCTTAATCAGGTAAATCGCTGTATTGAAAGGTGAATTTGATGGCACTATTATACCAGGTTGTAATAATGCTGTTATAGTATCTTTTATCCCCTCCTCTGCGTCTCTTGACAATGGGTACTGTTTTACTCTAGGCGGAATTGCACCTGGTTTCAATTTTATTTTTATGGGTGTGACCTCTTGCAATAGCCCTACGTCATGTGGGCCTGTTGTCCATAATTCTGGCAGTACTTTTTCCATGTCTTCATCAAATATAGTGGGCGGTGCACTGACGCTAGCCATGAGAGGGTTATGTATTTCTCTGTGTTGGATCATTATGTCACAGAGTACAATTATTTCCATTATAATTTCCCCATCGGTGTCATTGTCAGTGAACAATTCCTCAAATCACGCAAAGCTACTTTTGGGTCTATACACAGCACTGTTCTCCATTCGCATCCATGTGTGACCAGTCCTATTACCGCAATACGTTTACTTGACACTTGTACTCCCTCCAAATCAATAGTCATTATTGTACCTGGCACAATATCTGAATTTACAATTGGGCGGAAGACAAAATCAGATGGCACTCTCCATTCCTTGCGTGTTATCTCAGGCACTACTCTAGCAAGTACCCGTATTCCATTCAACCTCCCTTGCCATCTTGGGAGCCCTCTTACTGCATCTATGGGCACCCCTCTTACTGCAATTTCATTTGTCTTAGTGCTTATCATCATTGCTCTTATGGGGCACACCCCCAGAGTGGAGCACACTATCCCTCGTTCTGTAAAGGAAATGGTCACATTCAATTTGCTTGGGAGGTCCTGACCCAACACATTTATTGGAGAGTCTTCATGATATAGTAGGGGTGTTCGCACAGTTTTCCCCCCACCATAATGTCTAGGTCTTTTGTGTAAGGAACTTTTAAATTATCCCTGGAGAACCCCTGCATTTCCAAATTTTTTCCCGAGAGCGGGAACCGCCCTGCCATGAGGCATGATTTTTCAGCTCCTGAGTTCACCATAAAGATTAACTGTTTGTTGCCTATCTCCACCCCCACCAGTTGTTCCTATTCTGCACATAGGATAGTTGATAGGACTGGACCCGCAAGTGGTCTCTGTGGGCTGTCCTAGTCTGGGTATGTTTCTGTCCCGGGGACGGAAAATACATTATCCCCAACTACCGCTGCGCCGCAAAAAGGTGCCGATGCGCTATTTGAAGTTGTTGCAAAAATGTTAGTGTTTGCGTTTCCCATTGTGTTCTGACGTGCCACTTGTTGTTGCATCCCTTGCTGCTGGGGTTGCTGTCTGCGTGGTATTTGCTGTACTCTCTGCTGCTGCTCATTATAACATTGTTTATTCTGCCCACTCCCACCCATTGGTAACCCGTAGGGACTGCCTGGATGTGGATGACCACACTGTTGTTCACCACCCATAGGAGGTGGCCCTTGGTGATATCCCATTGGTCACATTCGACACTCTCTGGAAAAATGTCCCCACCTCCCGCAATTCCAACACGTCCCTTGTGGTCCTCCCCTCATTCCTTGCCCTCCGAATCCTCTATTTTCCATTCCCATTCACCCAAATCCTCCTCGCTGTCCCCGGTACCCACCTCGTCCTCTTGCGCGTCTGCCCTGCCATTGGGGGCCTTTGTACTGCTCCTTTCCTTCCCATTGCCCCTGTCTGTTTGCAGACCAAGTTGCTGCCATCCTCGCCGGTGTATCCCCTGACCCCTCCTCTACTTTCCCCTGCCTGTCAGTGGATAGTGCTGAATTAATTGCTGCTTCACTAATTTATTCTGAACCAATTTTGCTTCGTCTGCCAACCTTCTCTGTGCTATCTCTTTTTCTCTTTCTTTGATCCTCCTACAATGGTGTACTATTATGCTCTGAATCTGCGGCCAGCCCTTGGCTTCTTTGCCAGCTATTTTATCCAAGGTCTTCTGCACCTCCTTCTGGAGCCCTTTTTTAATTATGAAGTAAAATAGGGCGGTGGATTGGTCCCACGCTGTGTCCGTTTCTGATCTCCACAGGTCTTGCACCCGAAGGATGAATTGCTTTGGCTCTTCCTCTTCTCCCATAGTGCACTGCATTACCAAATGTAGGTCTGGGGTGTCTGGGAAGGTCCTCCGCAATGCATCCCATACTTGTTCTCTTATATTGTTGAATGATGACCTATCATGGTGGTCACTGTTCGTTTTTACTCCCGGGAAACCGGCCTTCACCCAAACCCTATCTGCTTGATCACCGATGGTGGACACTAACCAACTTTCCACGTCCCTTATGGTCAATGGTACCCCTGCTGTGTTCTTTTCGAATGCATGTATACACTTCCCCGCCCCACCCGAAAGTGGAGGGAGGAGTTTCAACAGGTTATTTTTGTCCATCTGTGCCCATGGTATGTAGTGGGGTCTTCCTGCTCCCTTATGTATCAGAGGCATCTGTAATTTGGCCTTACCTCCTTTTTTACTTACCGTTCCCTTCTTTGTTTTACTTACCAACATGTTTCCTACTCTTTGCCTCAACCTCCCTTGCCATCTTGGGAGCCCTCCTCCATCCTCAGGGTCCATCCGTAATGGGAGCGACAGTCCTGCCGCTGCCGCCCCCTCCTCATACTCATCCAAATCACTCCATACCTCATCTATCTCCTCTTCTGACTCTCTTTCTCCCTGTCCCTCTTCTCCTTTGTCATCTGCGGCTTCTGCTGGTACTATTCTTATTGGCTTGTCGTTTAAATGGAAGAAAAACAAATACAACACACCCCAGTGGGGAATGAGACTAGGAGAACAGGTTGCAAGATTTAGTAAGTTTATATAAAGTTGGTATCCAGAGAACTCTGCTGCCTCGAGAGGGCTCTGGCAAATAATACAGTTACAAGGAATTATAAAGTAAAACAACGTCATAAATGACGCAACTAACTGGGTACTACAACAGTGCAGGATTGTCTGAGAAGGGATGGCACCTATATCGTTGCAGGCGCTGCTTCTTTCGGATAGGTTGGGCAGTTGGCGGGAGGGTGAGCCTCATGAGGTCCAGCTGCCTGTGTCCGGGAGGGGTGAGGGTTAGATCACGCCAAAATAGAGTTGACACTAACTAAGCTGGCATGAGAAACTACCACTAGACATATAATAAACAACAATCATTAGTATACCTTTGAATAAATCTTGAGAACCTATAAATTGCATACATGTGATCACAGTATCTTTCATTGGGACTTTTATGAGGTACAGGGCTTAGGGGGCTGGTCCTCTGTGATAACCTGGGCGACTGGGTGTTTCTAAGCACATCAAGACAAGTGGGGAGCGTAAGGACACATGTTAGTTTTAGGGCATAATATACTGTGACAGAGGTCTGGGTTTATTAGGGGCACTTTGGGGTGGGCTGCAGAGCAGGGCAACACTTCTGGTACATCAAAAGAATACCTTAGGAGGGCATAGGGTTGCATTGGCAGTAATTGTCCAACAGCGGGGCAAGGGAGCAGGGCAGGTTTGTGGATATGGATATGATACATTCTATTATTTGTTTCAATTATTCCCTGCGCATCCATGAGAAAGGGATTTGTGAAGCTTTCAGGCAGTGGAGAAAGGGTGGCAGTCATGAGCGCGCTGTGCACGTCGCTGCAGAGGGGAGAGAAGCCTTTCCGTATTATCGGAGTGAGGTCTAGTCCAAAGATGGAGTCGAGGGCACACAAAATGGAAGCCAAGTGTATCCCGCAATAGCCCCACTTATGCTAATGTTAGCATACAGGCAATGGAGGCATCCCCGCTAATGCGTGAGCAAGTGGGTTATTTTGTGCTGAATGCGTGAGGGGGACCCAAACGACCCGTTACTCGCACACATTAACAAGGATCTAAACCTGGTTCCAAATTGGTTGTGGGTTCTTCCGACAGACGCTTAACATCAAGTCCACTGATGTTATAGAGAACAACCGGCATCTGAACGATTATGTGCTTGAAAGAATATCCATGTCACACTCTCCTACTCCTACTTACATTGCATCTATGTATGTGGTGGCCAGGGCACGCAGGTGCTTCAAATACCTTATGCAACTGTGTGAGGTAAGAGAGATCAAATTCCCTAGAAGAAGCTCTCTATACATTCTTGCCAAACACAACGTCAGTTCCTGCTTTCATCACAGTCCCTGCGTGGAAGCAAGTGGTCACTGGCATGTCTGTCATCATCCTAGGAGTTCAGGGGGGGCGTATCGACATCTGGGGGTAGTGGAACATGTTGCCAAATCCGCATCTTGTTGTGCAGTATGTCATCCACCAGGAAGATTGTGTCAACCTTCTCCGGCCTGTACATCAGGGCACCTCATGTCTGATGGAGACACCGGAACCATCCCTTCAGCAGGCCAAAAGTATGCTCGATGAAGAGCCTGGTCCTGATATGTGCCTCATTCTAGGCCTCCACCTGTGCTGTGTGTGGTTTCTGGGCCGGTATCATCAGCCACTGGAGCTGAGGATAGCCAGAGCCAGGAGCAAAGGTAATGGGTATAGGTGTTGGCTACAGAAATATGAGCAAGTGTCACAATTGGTCCTAACATATTGGTCAACATGTCTCCTACTATACTTATGACACATGTGAAATCACAAATTATTGTCAGGACGAGGTGGGGGGGTCTGTACTTCCGCTCTCTATATGGCAGAGGAAAGGCACAGAGGACCCCAGCCAAGATTCTCTAATATGGTAACGATGGACGAGCAATCAAGGCCTAGCTTCTCAGGAGGTGATGCAGGCTGGTTCTTAAGTACAGTGTATCCCCAAGCCCCCACAAAGGAATGTCCACACACTGTATTACTGAAAACACAGTCTTTATATAATTAATATTCAAAGGTTATGTACACTTATCACAATAATGCACTTTGTGCTCCGGAAAATCAACAATGGTAAATATCTACAATTCTAAAGTGGTACCACTAATATTCGATTAGAGTGCATCAACAAGGCTGTGAAAATGCCACACGGATCAATAGCAATGAAACCAGCAATAGAGAGAAGAGAGAAAGCAGACGGATGAAACAATAGGCAGACTACTGGTCCTTGCTACTGGACACAGCTCTGAGTGGAGATCCCCCCACCTGGGCAACCTGTAAAATAACGATATATAAAACAAGCCCAGTCCATATATTGTTCAAGAGTCTCGTTCTCTCCTACAATGTTTTACCCCCCCAATGTACCTGGTGGAGTAGAGTTCGTCGGCGAGGCGTCGACCGATCCTTCTGGAGTGACTCCCTTTCAGGCAGGAGCCACGGATCGTCGAGAGGCGTCGCGGACTCGGGGTTCGGTGTCGGGGAATCGGCGGCCCTTCTTGAATGTCGCCCCTTTCAAGCGGGAGACACGGGGCGCCGAACGTCCGACCGTGAACCGGGTAGAACGACGTCGATGAGGCAGCAGGCTTTGATCCGAGCGGTGCTCGTCGACGACAGAGCGTTGCCGTCCTGCAAGGAAGAGGCGTGCGGGGCACCTCGGTGATGATAGTTCTGGACCGCAAAGAGATGAAGAAGAACTGTGGCCCAGCAAGGGCGTCGAGTCGTCGGCGTCTCTGCGGTCTTTGGGTGGCGGGAAACCCACCGGTGGATACGCCTCGGCGCGTCGACGGTCAGGCCTTCTCCCACAGGAGACGGCACGGCGATGCAGACGAGAGCCTCCGTTGATCAAGTTAAAGTTCTTAGGCAAACGGGAGCACGGTGGCTCCGGTCGGCGACGGCGGTCGTCGACAGTGGCGGACAACAGTCCGGGCGCTTCGCTTTGGGATTCCTCAGCGGTCCCCGTATCGGGTCGGCAGCCTGTCGTAGGTCTGTCTACCAGGGAGCGTTGGCAAAGGTCAGCTGTGCACGATGGTCCCTCGTAGCTCGGGAAGAGGGCGCTTTACCAGGTCCTCTCTGGGTCAGTCCTTGGAGACACAGCAGCCTTTAGATCGTGAAGGAGAGCCACGGCAATCCTTCTCTTCCAGCAGGGCCTCAAGGTCAAGCGTCAGTTACTCCAGTTACTCGTCGTAGTGGACTTCAGCTTCTGAACAATTTCCAGTGGTGAGAGGTCCCCAGATATACTATTCGGTCTCTCATCCACACTGCTGGCACACACTCAGCAGCCAATCGTACAGAAGGGCATTCATGCAGTCGGTCAGCCAATCAGGCACGCAGGGCATTCAGGCCACTCTTCTCCCGCTCAGACACTCACAACAAGGAATGTGGATTGAGACAAGTACTCAGCCATTCAACTCTACACACTGCATTCAGTCCAGTTTCGGGCAGGGCTGTCTCAGTCTTTGTCTCACATGGCAGAAACCAGACAGCCACAACACGGAGTGCATATTGGTCACACTCCCCATTCACCCAGGTCCCACCCACAGGAGGTACCCACAACATACAGTCAGCGGGAAGGCTCCAGTAAGTCTAGCTGGGCCTTCACAACAACACCATATACGGAACTTCCACCCAACAGCCAGTCAGGGGGAAGGGACAGAGTCAGGGCTTCCCAGGACTTTGGGAAAACAAGGTATCAGGGGATAGAAAGCAAGAGGCCACCGGGGCCATCTTGTTTCCTATCAGGAATCAACTGATTCCAATGGCAGGGCCGGGGTACCCCAAAATGGCGGATACCCAGCGCACCTGTCAAATTCAGCATGTAGCTGCCACCAGCCCATACCCTACTCTGTGGGCCACCCACGGGTGCCCAAAAACATACACTAGGGGCTCAGGGTTGTACCCCTACCCATGGGTGCCATAAGGGTATCCCATGGGTCTGTTCACCAAACCAAAAGAGAGAGCTGCACCGCCAGGAGTCCCGCATAGACTTCTGCGCGGAAAACACGACAGAACACACGATAAGAACAGAAAAAGGACAAGGATACGGAGGCCCTGTCCCTCCGATGCATTTCCAGCATCACAGTCGCCCCCCCCAGACTGAGGTTAGGGTGACTAATCTCCCACGGGATAGACACCCTCATCCAGACGGTCAACATACCTTCTGGAAAGGCCATCTGCATTATCGTGACTCTTCCCTGGTCTGTGCTCTATGGTGAAGTCTAGCCCTTGCAGGCTAATGGACCACCTGAGCAGTTTCGGATTTTCACCCTTCATCTGCATAAGCCATTTCAGGGGCTTATGATCTGTTTGGACCTTGAAGGTGGACCCCGTAAGGTAGGGCCTGAAACGCCTAAGGCTCCAAACTATACTAAAACATTCCTTTTCAACAGTAGCCCACCTAAGTTCTCTACCCTTGAGTTGTCTACTGATGAATATGATAGGATGTTCTCTCCCTTTGTCATCTAACTGGGACAAGACAGCTCCAATTCCGGTGTCGCAGGCATCCGTCTGGACGATAAAGGGTCGGCTGTAGTCAGGTGCACACAACACGGGTGCCCTGCACAGACTTTCTTTCAAGCCATCAAAGGCCCTCTGACAGTCTTCAGTCCAATTAACCTTCCTAGGCTGTTTGGGTGAAGTCAGAGCTGTCAGTGGTGCGGCTATGGTCCCATAGTCCGCCATGAAATTGCGATAATACCCAGTGAGGCCCAAAAAGGCTCTCACCTGGGTTTGAGTAGTGGGAGTCTCCCAGTTCTGTACGTCCTGTACCTTACTGGAAAGATGCTGGATTTGACCCCCTCCTACCTCATGACCAAGATAGGTAACTTTCCCCTGAGCTATCTGGCACTTGGTAGCCTTGATAGTGAGGTTAGCCCTTTTCAAGGCCTGCAACACTTTATCCAGGTGTGTCAAATGCGCTTCCCAGGTGGAACTGTAGACGGCAATGTCGTCTAGGTAGGCCACACAAAAGGCCTCCAGCCCACTGAGCGCATGATTGACCAACCTCTGGAAAGTGGCAGGGGCATTCTTCAACCCAAAAGGCATGACCCTAAACTGGTAGAGTCCCTCTGGTGTGGAGAATGCCGTCTTTTCCTTGGCATGGTCCGTCAGAGCTATTTGCCAATAGCCTGAGGTGAGGTCAAAGGTGCTCACAAATTTGGCAGCACCTATGGTGTCCACGAGCTCATCAGCCCTGGGCAATGGGTGCGCGTCAGTTTTGGTGACGGCATTGACTCCTCGGTAGTCCACACAGAACCTCCAATCTTTGGTACCCGCCTGGGAACTTGCCTTGGGGACAAGGACCACTGGACTGGACCAGGGACTGGTTGAGGGTTCAATTACACCCAGATCCAACATCTTGGCGACCTCAGCCTGGATGTGGTTCTTAACGGTATCTGACATACGGTAGCACCTGCTCTTGACAGGCACGCTGTCACCAGTGTCAATTTCATGCCTACACCAAGGTGTAAGGCCCGGTGTCAGCGAAAACAGAGAGGCATACTGCTGGAGCAAAGCCCGGCAGGCCCTCTGCTGCTCTGTTGTCAAATCGGGAGAGAGCTGTACTCCCTCCACTGAGCCGTCCTGAGGGTTGCTATGCAGCAAATCAGGAAGGGGCTCACTCTCATCCTCTTCTTGCCCTGAAGCTAGCAAGAGACATGAGACTTCTGCTCGCCGGTGGAAAGGCTTGAGCCTGTTGACATGGAATACCTGAGGGGCTACCCCGGAGGCACCCAGGTCAACCAGATAATTGACTTCGCCCATCTTGGAGATTATCCTGAAGGGTCCAGTCCATTTGTCTGCCAACGCTCTAGGCTTGGTAGGCTCCATCACGAGGACTTCCTGTCCCGGAGTCCAATCGACCTGCGAAGCTTTAAGGTCATGCCAATACTTATTCAATTCTTGGCTGGCCTTGAGATTTGCTGTTGCCTGACCCATCATCTGTGTCATCCTCCGTCTGAGGCCTAACACATAGTCCCCCACTTGCTTGGCGGGACCTGGAGGGGTGGCTTCCAAGCCTTCTCGGATCAAGGCGAGGGGCCCCCTCACGGGATGTCCAAAGAGTAACTCAAAGGGGCTGAAACCAACACCCTCTTGAGGTACCTCTCTGTAAGCAAACAGCAGGCATGGCAGGAGGAGATCCCATTTCCTCCGTAGGGGCTCTTCCAAAGCACCTAGCATGCCCTTGAGAGTTTTGTTAAATCTCTCAACCAGACCATTGGTCTGGGGGTGGTAAGAGGTGGAGAACTTGTAGGTTACCCCGCACTCTTTCCACATGGTCTTCATGTAACTCGACATGAAGTTGGATCCTCGGTCGGAGACAACTTCCTTGGGGAATCCAACACGGGTAAAAATGCCCAGGAGAGCCCGGGCAACCACCTTGGCAGTAATAGTCCGAAGGGGTATAGCCTCAGGGTACCTGGTGGCATGATCAACCAAGACCAGGATGAACCGATGTCCACCTGAAGTGGGAGGGTCCAGGGGACCGACAATGTCGATGCCCACCCTCTCAAACGGTGTGCCGACCACTGGCAATGGCTGCAGTGGGGCAATGACCCTGCCTCCAGTCTTGCCAGATAACTGACAAGTGGGGCAGGTCCGGCAGTGGGACTCCACTTCCACTCCCATCCGAGGCCAGTAGAAGTGGGCAGAGAGCCTCTGCTTAGTCTTCTTGGTACCAAGATGACCAGCCAAGGGCACCTCATGCGCCAACTGCAGTAGGAAGGGCCTGTAAACCTGGGGTACCACCAACCTCTTGAGGGCACCAGGTTCAGGCTTAGTGGGCTCACTAACAAGGAGCTCACCCTCCCAATAAATCTTGAATGTCCTAGGCACTTCACCTTGTGCCTGGGACAGGGCCTGCGTCCGCAGACCCTCGAGAGAGGGACACTCTCTCTGCCCTTTACAGAAGTCCGCCCGGGAGGGTCCCCCTTCAGCCAACAAGCATTGAAGGTCGGGATGATCCTCCGGGTTGAGAACCTCTCCCACAGGAGAGTCTTCTGTCTCTTCTCCCACAGGAGTTGAGTCCGGGTTTTCCACTGGACCCAGCCCGTCCGGAGCATGGATCCCAATGGGTGCTGTCGGAACAGCAGGAAGAGAAGGTGTTCCTCCCACAGAGGTGGCCTTCTTGGTCTTCCTTCTTCGTGCCTTAGGCCTCGCCTTTGGCTCGGGTACCTGACTCACAGCCAGACCCGGTGTCACCTGTGACCTAGTGACTGCAGCAGCAGTCATGGGAAGACCATCCGAGATCAACCCCAACTCTACTAGATCATTACCTAACAGAATGTTAGCAGGGACATTGTCCTGAACCAGGACAGGAAGCTTTGCTGTCTTGTCTCCAATCATGAGTGTGACTAAGGCTACAGGCGATAATTTGGGAGGCCCACCAGCTAACCTGGTGGTTCTCAGAGGAGCACTTACATAGTCCTCTGGCTTGAGCAGGGTCCTGTCCACCACTGTCATGCTTGCCCCAGTGTCTCTCAAACCAGTAGAAGGCTGGCCATTCAAGAGGACACTTCTCAAAAACCTACGGGTGTTCTGCGGGATAGTCGCCAGTACTTCTGCGTACTGGTCCCAGGCCCCAAGGGACACTAAGGAAATCTCTACTGGAGCACCAAATGTGATTCCGGTAGAGGAGGGGAGGACGGTGGCCTCCACCTCAGACACGGGGTAAGGGTAGGTCAGGCTGACAGCCTGTACTCCAAGTGCCTTACCTTTACACTTGGAGTCACCCCTTCGGTGATCCAGAGCCCCACAATCCCAACAAGTGCTAGGAGTGCGAGGTACGGTACTGGAACCACTGGGAGCCTGCTTTGCAGCAGGTGGACCACTACTCTTATTCCCACCCACAGAGGACTTATCCCCACTAGATTTTTGGTTCTTAGGAGAGGAAGGTTTTGTTTTATTCGACTGTGACTGCTTGGGGGACTCCTCAGCTTTCTGAGAGGCCCCCTTCTCTTTATCCTTGTCCTTCCCACTGGAGTCCTTAGGGGACACCCGGTGGGAGACCCACTTGTCAGCCAACCTAGCCAGTTTAAAGGGGTCCAAAATGTTCTGGTCAGCAACATACTGACGCAGCTCTGGCGAACAGGCTTCAGAAAAATGCTCAAAAAACAGGTGGGATAATTCAGCAAAAGTTTTCACCTTGTACCCATCAATCCACCCCATCATGTTCATGTGCGCAGCACTCACCCAGTCAACCCAGGACACATTCTCTCGTTTCTTAAAATCCCTGAACCTTTTAAGATATTGGGTAGGTGTCTTGCCAAACTTGGCAATTAAAGCAGACTTCATACACTCATACTGACCCCTTTCTTCCACACTCAGCTTCAGAATACAGTCATATCCAGTTTGAGGCACTCTGCTTAACAAACACTTAGCCCAATCTCTTTTATCCACATCATGAATTGCACACGCCATTTCAAACGCTTCAATCCATTGGAGGATATCTGAACCCTCCAAAAACACACCAACCAAATCCTTCATAAACTTGGTGGCTGGGGACCTGCCACTCTCAATTGGTTTAGCTGAAGTCTCCACTCGAGCTTTCTCTAACTGGATTCTCTGACATTCAGTGTCCTTATCTTTGAGCGCAAGATCCCTATTCTTGAGTTCCACTTGCTGTGCCAGCTCCTCTTTCTTAAGCTCAGCTTCTATTTCCAACTTGCGATATTCAAAGGCCAATTTCATCCTTAATAACTCAAGTTCCATGGAATTGCTGGGGTTCGGAACAGAGGCAGCAGGAATGGCGGCATTCCCAGAAACAGATTCAGCGACAACCCCAGGGGCAGAGTCCTCACTGGTTGCATCCCCCCCTTCATCAAGAGTTTCACCATCAGTCTGGTAGTCCACCAGGGCAGCTATCAGCTCAGCCCTAGACTTATCCACAAAGTCTAACTCCCTGGCTTCACAAGCACTCTGGAGAGCCTCTAAGCTCATCCGAGTCAATTTACCATTCGCAATGGTCTCCATCGCTTGTAATGCAGTTATTTGGAACACACCTAAACCTTAATTCAATAAAGTGCAGATATTTTGTAAGTGGCACGGTTATACACTGATTCTTAAAACCATAAGCATCCCACCGCTGCCACCAAGCTGTCAGGACGAGGTGGGGGGGTCTGTACTTCCGCTCTCTATATGGCAGAGGAAAGGCACAGAGGACCCCAGCCAAGATTCTCTAATATGGTAACGATGGACGAGCAATCAAGGCCTAGCTTCTCAGGAGGTGATGCAGGCTGGTTCTTAAGTACAGTGTATCCCCAAGCCCCCACAAAGGAATGTCCACACACTGTATTACTGAAAACACAGTCTTTATATAATTAATATTCAAAGGTTATGTACACTTATCACAATAATGCACTTTGTGCTCCGGAAAATCAACAATGGTAAATATCTACAATTCTAAAGTGGTACCACTAATATTCGATTAGAGTGCATCAACAAGGCTGTGAAAATGCCACACGGATCAATAGCAATGAAACCAGCAATAGAGAGAAGAGAGAAAGCAGACGGATGAAACAATAGGCAGACGACTGGTCCTTGCTACTGGACACAGCTCTGAGTGGAGATCCCCCCACCTGGGCAACCTGTAAAATAACGATATATAAAACAAGCCCAGTCCATATATTGTTCAAGAGTCTCGTTCTCTCCTACAATGTTTTACCCCCCCAATGTACCTGGTGGAGTAGAGTTCGTCGGCGAGGCGTCGACCGATCCTTCTGGAGTGACTCCCTTTCAGGCAGGAGCCACGGATCGTCGAGAGGCGTCGCGGACTCGGGGTTCGGTGTCGGGGAATCGGCGGCCCTTCTTGAATGTCGCCCCTTTCAAGCGGGAGACACGGGGCGCCGAACGTCCGACCGTGAACCGGGTAGAACGACGTCGATGAGGCAGCAGGCTTTGATCCGAGCGGTGCTCGTCGACGACAGAGCGTTAGCGTCCTGCAAGGAAGAGGCGTGCGGGGCACCTCGGTGATGATAGTTCTGGACCGCAAAGAGATGAAGAAGAACTGTGGCCCAGCAAGGGCGTCGAGTCGTCGGCGTCTCTGCGGTCTTTGGGTGGCGGGAAACCCACCGGTGGATACGCCTCGGCGCGTCGACGGTCAGGCCTTCTCCCACAGGAGACGGCACGGCGATGCAGACGAGAGCCTCCGTTGATCAAGTTAAAGTTCTTAGGCAAACGGGAGCACGGCGGCTCCGGTCGGCGACGGCGGTCGTCGACAGTGGCGGACAACAGTCCGGGCGCTTCGCTTTGGGATTCCTCAGCGGTCCCCGTATCGGGTCGGCAGCCTGTCGTAGGTCTGTCTACCAGGGAGCGTTGGCAAAGGTCAGCTGTGCACGATGGTCCCTCGTAGCTCGGGAAGAGGGCGCCTTACCAGGTCCTCTCTGGGTCAGTCCTTGGAGACACAGCAGCCTTTAGATCGTGAAGGAGAGCCACGGCAATCCTTCTCTTCCAGCAGGGCCTCAAGGTCAAGCGTCAGTTACTCCAGTTACTCGTCGTAGTGGACTTCAGCTTCTGAACAATTTCCAGTGGTGAGAGGTCCCCAGATATACTATTCGGTCTCTCATCCACACTGCTGGCACACACTCAGCAGCCAATCGTACAGAAGGGCATTTATGCAGTCGGTCAGCCAATCAGGCACGCAGGGCATTCAGGCCACTCTTCTCCCGCTCAGACACTCACAACAAGGAATGTGGATTGAGACAAGTACTCAGCCATTCAACTCTACACACTGCATTCAGTCCAGTTTCGGGCAGGGCTGTCTCAGTCTTTGTCTCACATGGCAGAAACCAGACAGCCACAACACGGAGTGCATATTGGTCACACTCCCATTCACCCAGGTCCCACCCACAGGAGGTACCCACAACATACAGTCAGCGGGAAGGCTCCAGTAAGTCTAGCTGGGCCTTCACAACAACACCATATACGGAACTTCCACCCAACAGCCAGTCAGGGGGAAGGGACAGAGTCAGGGCTTCCCAGGACTTTGGGAAAACAAGGTATCAGGGGATAGAAAGCAAGAGGCCACCGGGGCCATCTTGTTTCCTATCAGGAATCAACTGATTCCAATGGCAGGGCCGGGGTACCCCAAAATGGCGGATACCCAGCGCACCTGTCAAATTCAGCATGTAGCTGCCACCAGCCCATACCCTACTCTGTGGGCCACCCACGGGTGCCCAAAAACATACACTAGGGGCTCAGGGTTGTACCCCTACCCATGGGTGCCATAAGGGTATCCCATGGGTCTGTTCACCAAACCAAAAGAGAGAGCTGCACCGCCAGGAGTCCCGCATGGACTTCTGCGCGGAAAACACGACAGAACACACGATAAGAACAGAAAAAGGACAAGGATACGGAGGCCCTGTCCCTCCGATGCATTTCCAGCATCACAATTATCTACCCCTACATTATTAAACGCCACATGGAATACTGGGGAAAATGGGCAATGCCACTTGGGGAATTCCCCATTTCACACATCACTGACCCACCAGATTTAACAGTCATGCACTGGAACTCGGTTTGCAATGAACATGTCTGTGGATGTCCAGGACTAGGCACTCGTGCAGGTGCTCTGATAAGCATACTGATATTCTTGTGCCCTTTGTGATAGTGGCCCTGCTATTGGGACATATCATTCATGGTTTGCAGCGTTAATGTCATCACTTCCCTATTGCAATGTCATTGTACACAGGAAAACTGTGCCGGTCCTGTGTAGGGATGGTTTCCTTGTATTTCAGGGTAGCTGTAGTTCACTCTTAATGAATTTCTTAGTACATTTTGGGTCATGCATTTCTGCATTCTATGACGTTGTCCTGCAAGCCCTTGTCTGGTACGGTACTGCTTCTTATGTGTTGTGCCAGAGAGCAGGTCCTTCATTCACAGGGCTCTTGCAGGGCATGCATTTCATTGACGTCAATTAGTCTTTGGCTACCCACCTCCCCGTTGGTGTCTTTCTGACTTGACATGCATATGTGTGTTCTATGATGGTGATTGTACTTATGGAGGATCTAGGTCTGCTGCCCACTGTGGGTCTCCGTTTATGCAGGCAGTGTACCGCTTCTCAGCACCATGGCATCATGGGTGGATCCTGGGAAATGGGGCATCATTGTGTCACCTTGAGGTCTGAGTCACAGATCACCTGTACCGTACTGTTATTTCCTGTACAATTGTTCCAATGCCTGGGGGCCACCAATTTCACGTGCATGCAGTCCAGAGCTTCGATGACATTGAGGAAGTGAGCAGTTGCGTAGAAACGCACCTTTGTTGTTTTGACCTGCGCCGGGGTGGTGGGCAGGAAGATGTGCCGGGGTGCATGCTGAACGAGTATGTCCAGCACCTGGCCCAGCACAATGTAAAACTTGAGCCGCGACATCCCATGCAGCATGCCAGAGTGTGCTGGAAGGTGCCTGTCGCGAGCTTCAGCAGTGGTGGTATTGCTGTTGTTACCTTGATCCTGATTTGGAGTTCATCCTGTGCCATGGTAAAGTGTTCTTAGCTGTCCAACTCTTAGTGCCCAGCGTGATGGTCTGACCCAGGAAGTAGGCACTTTCCTTGCAGGGGGTCTGCTGCTTCTGCTCTGTCTGTGGTGGTGCTGTGCGTGCCTCTGCAGCTCAATGCAGAGAAGGAGGTGCGGGATCTTGAGGTGTGAAACTGCGAGTGGCAGCTTGGTGTTGGGAAACGTTTCGTGAAGGTGTGTCACTTACATACCCTTTCTGAATCCACTGGGTGAACCTGTGGCTTTATTTTCGATTACCTGTTGCAGTTACATTAACCTTTTGACCTTTTCAGTGGAGGTAACTGCGCCGTGTTTTTGGCAGAATTACCACCCACTTTTGGCAGTATTTCAGCTGTATTTGTACTTATAACATGGTGAAATTGCCGATTTTGTTTACTGGCGTTAATTGCACTGGGGCTGATTCTGCTGGCGTAATTCGTGTCCCATTTTCTGGAACCCTTCATTTAGCAGAGTGGTAAAAGAAGTGGTAATTCCGTTACCTCCACTTTTTCCACTTACTGCTTAACTCGTAATGAGGCCCACAAGGGATACGAAGTATTTAAGCCACACATCTGCGTAGACATCCCTTTTCTTCAAGTGATAAGTGTTACCCTGTAGCTCCTTGTCCCCACTCCACACCTAAGAGGTTTGCCTAGAGTGGTGGTGTTTGGTAGTTAGTTAACGACCCAAAATCTTTCTAAGCACAATGTCCAACCCCAGAAGGGGTGGGTAAAAGCCTAAAAGAGTAAGGACTTGATATTCTTCCTGAATAAATATAGATATTCTGTGTGGCAAATCTTCATCGGGTAAAGCATTCTATTTTCCGGCGTCTAATAAATACCAAGATGGATCTGCAGGATGCATAAGCTTATCTGAAACTTGCAGAAGCCACAGTGACGTGAGAGCCTGCTCACTGAGGCCAGGTAGAGGTATGTCTTTTTTGCTGGGGGTTTTGCTGCTTCACTTCTACAAAACGAGAGTTGCAATAGCCTGGTTTTGATCCAATAATGACACGAGCAATAGATGTGCAGTGGGATTCAGGCAGCAAGGGCCTTAGTAACATTACATAGTCGTTTTCAGATCTTGAGATATTATTTCCTTGCAGATCCATGGATAAGGCTGAATCAACAACAACTCTTAGCATATTCATCTTTTTCTGAACAGGGGTCAGGTCAGGGCACCTGATCTTGTGATATTAGGATATCATTCTGTAACTGTAGGAAATGAATACAAACCAAAACCATCGAGCTCTTTGTTTTTTCTCGGGTGAATCTGAACCAGTTATCCCTCATCAGTCACTCGACATGACTAAAGATCATGCATATGCAAGATATGTTTGTTTCTCGGTCATCGTCATCTTCTAAGCAAAAGATGACTTGGGTGCCATCTGTGTACCTTTTTCGCGCCTTGATACACTTGTGTATAGGCGCGTTATAAATGCCATATCATATCATATCATATCATATAATACTGGAATACAGCACCTAGGTCGACCAAGTGGTCATTGAGCTGTTTCATACAAATTTTAAAAAGAAGGGGGGAAGTACAAGCGCATTGTGCAATGTTACAGTCTACCATTTCAAACTGAAATCTAACTCTAGACACTCTGTTCCCCAGAAACGAGGAAGTCCAGTTGGTTGCACTGTCCGACACCCTCACGTTACTCTCTCTGGCCACCTTTCTTCCAGGCTCCTGATTCGCTATTTTTTCCCCTTTTCATCATCTACCACCTCGGCTTCCCCTTTTTGTACTTCTCTTTTCAATGTGTCAATGTCATTATTTAATCTTCATATAAAGCCTCAAACTCTCTCTTCCAGTTCTCTCCTTTCATAACTATCTCAAATCTGTAAGCTGTTCTTTCCAGTCCCTAATCTCCTTGTCACCTTCTTCACCGCTTTGGGCCGCGTTCCTCCCCAGTCTTCAATTTCAAAGTCTTTACATTCTCTCCCACCTTCTTCACCCCTTTTGGTAATATTCTCAATACTCTCCAGATCTCACACTTTCCTCTTACCTGCTTCACCACTTTTGGCCCTATGGTCACTACTAGTCTTTCTTCTCTTTCTCTTCTCTGGGCATCACTATTTACATTTCCATTCTCTGCCTTGATGATCTCCATGCCTCTGTCATCCTTTTCAGCCCCTTGGGCTCCCTTTTTGCTCCTTTGAGCACCACCCTCCTTCTTACTACTTTTCACCCCTTTAGGTTTCACTTTTCCTCTGGCTACTTCCTCTATCCCAATTTTCCTTGACCTGTCTGCTGCCTTTGACACTGTTGATCATTCTGATCTAACTAATACTCTCTTTCTTCATGGGATTTGGAATCGAGCCATTTCCTGGATTGAATCCTACCTGGCTCCTCGCCAATTCCCTGTCTCCTGGAGGAACAACACCTCCCAACTCACTCCTCTAACTTCTGGTGTTCCACAAGGCTCTGCCTCGGGTCCTCTCCTCTCTGCACTCTAGACCTCTGTTCTTAGGGCACTCATTTCCTTCCCATACCAACTCTTCACAGCCAAAACCCAAATGTTCTCTTTTCCTGAACTTTCCTCTGATCTCTCTATGAACATTTCTAAGTGTCTCTCTGCCATTAAATATTGGATGGCTTTGCACTCTCTGATGTTAAACAGAGGTGCTCTTCTTACTTTCCAAATGCTCCCTCTCATCCCTTCCTCTGCCTTTCAGTTCCCACCTGACACTCTCCCCTACTCGTTTTCAGCTAGAAACATCAGTACCATCTATGACCCTTCTCAAACCTTCTCTACTTTCATCTCCAAAACAGCAAAGATGGCTCACCTCAAACTCCTAAATATTAGGAAAATCAGGCACCTCCTTCCTTTCAACACCATCAAGCCTCTCTTAATGACTCTTGTCTTCTCTAAACTGGACTAATGTGCCAGAATCCTCTTTGTTCTCTCCAACTAAGCATTCTGTCCTCTCGACAAGATCAACTTCACCACCAGGACCCCCTTTGAACTCCCTCACTTCACACCTACTTTCTCATTTTGTCACCAGGCTGGATGGCTGATGATGCAAAACAGGGCTGTATTAAATTTCTTCTCCTGGTTCAAAAATCGATCCATGGCAAGGCACCACAGCATCTATCCTCCTCTATACAACTCTGCAAGCCATCGCGTAATCTCTGATCTGCATCCTTGACTATCCTTGTGGCACCTCGCCTTACCTATACTTCCTCTCGATTACGCTCTTTCTCTCTTCTTGCTCCATGGAATTCCCTTCACCTGGGCATCCAAATAACAGTCTGCAATGATTTGTTCAAAACCAAACTAAAATCCTACTTCCTCGCCTCCAAGCTACCCTCTTAACCTACCTCTCGTCTTCCTTCTAGTTAACATCTTTCCTTGCCTCTAGTCTGCCTCTGTCCCACACTTTCTGTGCCCCTACTCTAGCACATCATCCATCATGGTCACATCCCTAGTACAGCTGCCTGTGCCGCCTACCTGAATTTAAAAATGTCTAATGTTGATTGCCCTTAATCTATGGATGTCCACCCATGTTTTGTCCCTGGTGACTGTTTCGTTTAGTCCCCCCCCACAATATCGTCATAATGTCACTCGAACTCACCCTATTGTAAGAAGCTCACTGCTTCCTGTCAAATCTCATTTCGTATCTATTGTACGTTCTTTTGTGACCAAAAGAGCATTGTTCCCCCATCCAGATGAACACATAAATAAATAAAATACTTCCTGTCTCCAAATCCTCACCCCTCTGATTGCCACCCTCCTGCAATCTATTTTCAGAATTTCTAGGATTCTTCTTGCTTCTTCAACCCACTTGGCACCACTCTGTTTTGCTTTGCTTGCCAGCTCAATGGTTTCCAGATCTCTCCCAACTTCTCCACCCTGTTGGGCACCTTATACATCCATCAGGGCATTACCTCCTTTCTCAATTTTTTCACCCTTTCACCCACCACTCTCGTGCTCTGGCTCTTTTGACTCCTTAGGTACGTTTCTTGGGTATCCCCTCTAGTTCCCATGTTCCATTATTGCAAGGTCTCATGGACCTCTCCTCCTGGCTCCTGGGTGTTGCTAAATCTTCTGTTCTCTCCTTATCCAAACAAACTCCTCTATCAACACTCCAGTCTCCAGCTCCTACTGTGCCAAACTGATCTTGTGGGCTTTCATCGGGCTTTGGCCACACCTTCCTGTCTCTCTCTGGTGAGAGGAGCCTCTGGAGTGTTAGATGGGATAGGGATTGGTGGCTGGGTTCCACCCCAGGGGGTGGCTTACAGTCCTTATGTGGGACTCAGGATTGGCTCATCCCTCCCCTTGAGCTGTCCTATGCCTTACCCTTGGGAGTAAGGGAAATCCGTTGCATCTATTCAGGTAACTGGGGAAGGGTTTGGTTAATGGACACCACTGGCTTCCAGTTCTGAAATGGGGCTTGTGGCTAACTAGACCTCTGATTGAGTGGTCCTTTCTGGCTGTCACAGCCTGACCCTGCCTTTGGGGTGGACTTTATTAGCCTATCTGGTATATGAGAGTGGATGCCTTGTGCAATGAATGGCTGTCTGCCTGTTGAGTTGCCCATCCTAATTCAGGTCCTTCCCTCTGTCGATTTAATAGGAATTCCTGCACTCGGGCGAGGAGAGCTGAGCCGAGCGTGCTGGCGCACCCACCACACTGTGCCTCCATTCGCTTACAGAGTCAGGGGTGTCTGTGATGGCATTGAGGTGGTTCCCTTCCCTGAGATGGGGACAAACCTGGGAAACAAAAGGATCCTCCCCATATCATCCCCCTGCCCATTACCTGCTAGAATAGGGTGGCATCTGGCCTGTGTGGTTACCCGACTGGAATGCTGAACATGACTGTGACATTGTTTAAAGGCCTTTAGGCATGTGTGACGGTCAATGGACACCACTTGAGTAAGCTTAATATGTGTAGAGGAACAAGACATGGGATCTTTATTTGACCATTGGAACCACTTGCAGAAGCAAAACATCTAGGTAACCACCCACCCTGTGTTGAATATATTGGTTGATAGGTGGGAGAAACAAGCACTCACTCTATAACACAGAAGTGAAGGAAGGAAGGAAGGAAGGGAGGAAGGGAGGAAGGGAGGAAGGGAGGAACGGAGGAAGGGAGGGAGGGAAAGAAGGAAGGAAGGGAAGGAGAGAGGGAGGGGAGGAAGGAGGAAGGATAGTTCAGGGGCAAGACAATGCGGCACAACACAGGTTCGAATCGCGATCCCGCGCTTAGAAACCACTCGCTAGTATTAAGCGTGATATAAATGAACAAAAAAAAAAAAAGTCTCTTTTGAAAGGATGGTTTTAAAAATTGAGAGCACCACCAATGCACATTCTAGAACAATGCTGGAGAGTGTCATAAAAGCTGCTAGGAAGTGGGGGGAATAACAACCCACGTGTAGCCTAGGGCAGAAACAACAGCCCATAGAAAAGGGAGGCTTTGACTCCCAAATATGACATCTCGTCACCCGACCAGATAAAGGGAGAAGAGTGAAGAAATAGTGACTACGGCCTGTGCATGTTTAGAAGCGGGTCTAGTGAGCAGCGTTGAGAATGCATTCACACTATATATGATGAAAGACAGTTTGCAGCCGTGGAAATAATGCATATCATCTTCATTCCTACAGAATCGCTAGGATATGTGACATAAATGCTAGGGACCAAAAGACCAAATTACAATTGTAACAAGTTCTTTATTTTGTACAAGAGGTGTACAAGTGGGCAAAATCATAAATAATTAAATTGGCATTTAAAGGTTTCCCTGTATACCAAATGTCCACCACTGCCTTCGACACCAAATCACTGGTTTCAACCTTCTTACCACTTTGAGCACCTCCACCCCTAACCGTGGGACCTCTCCACTCCCCAATCACTGCTTTCCCATACTCTTGTGCTTTTCTGCTCTCTTCAGCCCTTTGTGCACCTCCTTCTCCCCCATGGGACCTCTCCAGTCCTCAATCACTGCTTTCCCATAAAATGATGCTGTTCTCCTCTCTTCGCCCCTTTGAGCACTCCCCCCCCCCCCGTGGGACTTCTCCACTCCCCAATCACTGCGTTCTTATACCAGAGTGCTTTTTTCCATGCTTCACCCCTTTGAGCACCCCCGTCCCTACCCGTGGGACCTCTCTGCTCCCCAATCACTGCTGTCCCATACTCTTGTGCTTTTCTGCACTCTTCACCCCTTTGAGCACCCACTGTGGGACCTCTCTGCGAACCAATCACTGCTGTCCCGTACTCTTGTGCTTTTCTGCACTCTTCACCCCGTTGAACCCCCTCCCATGGGACCTCTCTGCTTCCCAATCACTGCTGTCCCATACTCCTGTGCTTTTCTAAACCCTTCACCCCTTTGAGCTCCTCCTCCTGCCCTGTGGGACCCCTCCGCTCCCCAATCACTGCTTTCCCATACTGTTGTGCTTTTCTGCACTCTTCACCGCTTTGAGCCTCCACCCCACCCCCGTGGGACTTCTCTGCTTCCCAATCACTGCTGTCCCGTACTCTTGTGCTTTTCTGCACTCTTCACCCCGTTGAGCACCCCTCCCCCCGTGGTGGGACATCTCCTCTCCCCAATCACTACTGTCCCATACTGTTGTGCTTTTCTCCACTTTTCACCCCTTTGAGCACCCTCCCCCCCAACCTGTGGGACCTCTCCACTCCCCAATCACTGTTGTCCCATACTTTTGTGCTTTTCTGCACTCTTCACCCCTTTGAGCCCCTACTACCCCCTGTGGGAACCGTCCAATCCCCAATCACTGGCTTGCCATGCTCTTGTTCTTTTTTCCACACTTCACCCCTTTGAGCACCTTCTCCCCCTGTAATGGAATTTATGACACGGCACACTCCAGACCAGGACTCTTTCACTGGCAAAGGATGTGGCGCACAATAAAAACGCTTTTCACTTTATTTAGTTCGGATTCTGCTTTGAGAAGGCACCCAACTCATCTCACACACTCCTTACCAATGGACCATGAATCAGGCATGTGTGTAATAATTAAATTTTTATTTATTTTTAAATTCAAATGCAAAATCAAACAAATCAAATCTAGGGCAGCAATCACCAGTGTGGTGATAATATACAGCAAAATGTTCTACTACAGTGAATTTAACTTTCTGACATCAGATACATCAATGTAAATATGAATGGAAGCAAGATCACTTTTTGTCACACTCCCAGATGGTACCTGTGTGATGCACTCCCCGTGCAACACTCCCCCAAACACCTGCTGACTAAATTCTGGGTGGATTGAAGGGAGTAGCAAGGAGTCAGTAATATGGTGGAAAAATCGGATTTTAATGTCCACCTACCATCCCAGAATGGGAGGCCAAAACGAAAATGAAAATCTTGAAAAAGGAGCAAAATGGCATACACAGCGTTCACTGGATACTTAAAGGTCAGTTTACATTTGCGGTAGAGGAAATAGGGCGGGAATTCGTGTGGCTGTACTAAAGAGGCAAGGAAGCTTACAAGCTACTGGACAGGGAACTGATCAATGTGAACACAGGTGAGAAAAATCAATTTTAGGAAGGAAAACACTGCAACAAAAATCACACGTGTCAGAATTGCTGTTTCTTTTTCTACACAGACTTTAAACAAGCCAACAACTATGAAAATAGCTGAACAGTCAAAATCGGAAATCGGTTCTTATGATGGGGAACACAGGCACATTGCAGATAGGATAATGAAGTGAAAGGATGACTCTTATGGGGTGACAGTATTGTTTCTCTATAGGAAATGGAAATCTGATTTTTTAAGGAAAACAATGACACGGGCAAAATCGGTTTTGGCTGTAAAATGACAGATTCTACTGAGACTATATTTTAATGGCTAGATTATTAAAGAAAGACACTGCACGCAAGTGGGTTAATTTGCAATTTTAACCAACTCGCGCTGTGTTACTCTTTATAGTGGAATTAATTACTTTATTGCAAAAAAGGTACTAAGGACTTACACAGGTAACTGAAATGATTTGAAAACATTTACACTAATACATAGAGACTAACACGGATTCTTCTAAGGACAGGATAAACAGAGGAGGCTCACAATTTGGGAAGTTACCAAGGTTCTTATGGGATTTTGATAGGATTTGGACAGAATGCAAGGTAATAGAGCACTGTATGCAGCTTTTTGGTACTGGGGAGGGTGATACTTACAAAATGCACTTGAGTTGGGTAATTTGGTCAGTTAACTGGGTCTCTGGACATTGAGGCAAGGATCTGGTCACTGGGCAGTGGCTGGGATCTCCTTTCTGGGAACAGCTGGACACCAGGGTCTGGCCACTGTGGACAGTGGGGCATCAGCTGGGCAAAGGGTCTGGTTGCTGGATTCTCCCAAAGGGATCAGCAGCCTTTCCTCCATTCTCCCTGAATTATTGGGATGAATCTGGCTCAGGATAGGTGGTTCTGGTTCTGGGTCAGCTACCTCGGGACCTGGTTCTGGAGCCTTAGAATCTTGCAGGGTGAATTTTGCCTCCTTAATCTCCCTATGCCTCCCTCTCATATATGCAGAATGACATCGGAGAATGTTTACAAGGTAGGCAGAAGTAATCTGGACATACCTCTTGAGTAGGATAGGTCAGGCTATTAGTATCACCTCCCCCCTCTGAGCTGATTGGATTGAAGGAAGTGACCTCCCCTTTGGTGTATGCATTTTCTGACTTCTTTTGTCCCACAAGCCTAATTTTTCTCAAAAATTACTTAATGAATACAATTTTATATCTACAATAATCACCATCACAAAAATCAGATAGGCAGATCCCATATTTCATAAGGAATTTGCCGGTCCAAATGCCAATTCTGTGCACTGCTGCTGCGTCCTTTGGCACAATTTTGCTGTTTTTAGGAGAAACAAAACCCCTAAAATTCTACAAATGGTTCCATATATGCATACTATCATTTGGCATATTTTCATCAAGTTTCATGTTTGCGCCATTTATGATTCACACCGAAATACAATTTATCTGTTATTCCAGTTCCCCATGGGCTAAAAAAAACACCTCTATTCTCATTCTGTGTGTCTAAAAATCCCATAGAAACGGTCAAAATATCACATTACTACTTGTTCAGGATATTGAAATAAATGTCTTAAAGTAAAACGTTGTTTAAAGTCTATGGAGGGCATTTGTCACTGTATGGGCGGTCCTTCAAATCTTCACAGCCCACCTGCCCCCTATGTGCCAGTCTGAACAACAGGGTTACCATGGCGCCCTTTGATCCTAGGCAGTTGAAGCTGAGGAGGGGTGTCAAAAGAATTCACACTTCTTTGTGACAGTGCTAGTTCCCCTCGGTCCATTGTCCATTGGTGTAGAAATGCCGGCGAGTCTGACGAGGTCGCAAATTTCCACATTTTGGCCCTTTCATATCTGTGGAGGGGCTTCCTTTCCCATGGGGGCTGGTACCTTTGAAGTGCCTGCCTTGCCAAACTGGTTCAGCTGTTTTCAAACGTTTTTTTTCTTTCATTTTCTCTCTTTCTTTCACAGAAACCAAGTCTTTTTGTAAATAAATATAAAATACATTTAAAGCAAACCCCATCCCCACATATATAATACTGTTCTGTGCAAGTAATGGCATTCTTTCACATTTAGTTTTCAAAGTGTCATTTCACTGCTTTGCAAAAGCGGGTTTACACGTGCGCTTCATAGCTAATGTACATTTCACAAAACGCTGTTTCTTGGGCATTCATTTTCTGAAAGGCTTTTACAAATCAGGTCAACCTCTGAGCACATAAATATGCTTGCAAATAGTTTTCTTGGTAATTGACACACGGCAAGGGAAAGCATCTTTTCTTTGAAGTTCCTCGCGTGTGTTAGTTTGTTCCAAAATGAACTCCAAGCCGTGCAGATTTGAATCAGATTCTCTGCTCATCATGGACTTGATCAGATTAAAACAATGACGTTCTTCAGGGCTAGTCTGACTGCATGGCATTCAAATACAATACACAGGCAGGGCAACAATACACAGCCAGGGCTGTGATGAATGGAACAAATTGTGTGCTGTTTAAAACAAAATAGACACCAGTGCAATGTCGTCCGGAATGCAGGATTTTTCTGGTGCAGCCTTCAATTCTTTCACTGACAGAAAGGAAATGAAGGGCCCTTCTGCCTTTAAGTTATTTTCTCCAAATGCACGTGGAGAGCAGCAAATGCAGCCATTCTTGGGGTGGCTGTGTTTAACTTTAGCCCCATATGTGCTCAGCAGACACAGCACAGCCATTATTTTGGTAACTCCTGAAATGCAGTTTTGTGATGCAGGGGATTTCTGTTGGGGCTGGTAAATGTACCCCACAACCCCCTGTAGGAACCGTCCACTCCCCAATCACTGGCTTGCCATGCCTTGTGCTTTTCTCCACTCTTCACCTCTTTGCAAACCTCCTTCATCCTTGTGACACCTTCCATGCGCTAATCACTGCTGTTCCATAACATTGTGCATTTACTTCCCCATTATCACTCCTTTAGACACCTTCTTCAGCCCTATGGACACCTTTCACTCCCAATCATGGCTGTCCCATAATATTTTACCTTTTCTCCCATCTTCACACCTTCGTTCTCATCCTTCTGTTTCATGATATTCTTCCTCTTATAGATGCAGATATTCTGTTCCCTCTAATCCTGGATATTTACCTGTCTCTGCAACCCGGTATTTACCCCTCTATATTTCCTGAAATTCACTCTCCGGGGGCACCGGTATTTACCCCTCTCTATTTCCTGACATTCACTATCCGAGGCCACCTCTCATGTGCCCTTTGCCCATCAGCTCTGCATTTCTACTCCTGGGCATGAGCTCCAGTTACTGGACCCCTCTCTCCAGAGCCTGTACCCATCCTCTCTTGAGCTACTAGACTTTCCATCACCCCTGGACCTATCGATCCTATGCATTCAGGTGACGTCCAGGTGGGTTATTTTCCAAACACCCACCATGTCTGAATGAAAGCCTGGCATTTGATCCTTTCTGGTCTTGCTTGTCTGTGAGGGTTGACTCATGTGCTGGGCAACTGGTGGAGAATTGGGATTGATTGAGCCTCACTAGTCACTACAAGGTTTCCATTGAGTGAGGAATGCGCAGTGTAAGGCTCGTGAAGACCTTTGTTGTGCTTCAGCAAGGCTTCGCTTGCCACTGCAAGGCTAATGGAATCCCTCACTACCATGTTTCTTTTGACTGCAGAGTGGACCATGTTGGATACAGAGATGTTTCTATGGGATCTAATCCGGTTCTCACTTGCTACTGTGTTTTTCTCTATTCCTGAACCGCAGTGGTTTAAATGGACCACTCTGTTAGCTTGTGACGCATGGATAATAACATTAGATATTGAACTGGGTGTCGCAGATGGCCCCAGTTATATATAACTTATGCCCAATGAGAAACCCAAGGCTTGTAACTAGTCACCTTTAATGAGCCAGTGGCCCCAATGTGGTCCCTGCTACTGACGGCTGCCTTATGACCGGGGATAAGTGAAGTGACAAGGTGATCCACATTATACCAGCTGAGGGACTGTCATTTACTCTCTTAAGGATGTACCTGCCACCTTTGGTCCCCTCACTAGAATTCCCTATAGTTGGGTATGGGACTTCATCAGAGAACTTTGGAGAGGACCCCTAGCAACATGAAAGTGGCACCATTTTGGAAAGCCTGAAACTAATTTTGAGCTGTTAAGCACAGAATTAACTGAGGATGTCTGAACATCATCCAAGGACCCTTGCTGAACTACTCAATGGAACAGTCTAGATGCCATGGCAGGCAATACAGAGAACAGACAATATGCCCCTTATGGGGAATAAATGCTACTCAGATCTATTGGAGTGGTGCCAAATGGCCCTTATTGGTGAGTTAACAATAATACATAATGCCAAAAAGATTCTTGGGAGCGCTGCCTTGAAAAAATGCTGCCTATAATAGGTTTACTAACAGATTGTAGAGTACAAGGAAGAGGACATCTAACAGGGAAATGGGAGACTGACTGGCGTGCTGCAATACTGCAGAGGGAATAAGGCCACATTGTAAACATGGTCAGAGAAGTTCAAGAGACCCCAAGATTAGCCTAAGGAAGCAGAGGGCTATCTTTTAGAATGCGCTGATCTCTTGATAGAACGTTGAAGGTGGGCATAACGCATTGGAGAGCGTGCTGCTATTATGCAGCCTCAGGTGCAAGCATTCTACACATGATGTGCAGCTGCAGAGCGTGAACAGGATTCCGGAGGGACGTGTTGTTGAGAGGTCCTGGGAGTTGACTTCGTAGTGGATGCCAAGATTGCCATATAAAGACCCACTTCCTCTATGAAGAAAGAAGAAAAGGAAAAATAATACCTTGGGTTCTCAGAGCAGTGGCAGGTGGTGGTAAAAAAGGGGTATTACAGCTATGGAAAAGTAGGAGGTGACACACTATAGAGATTATGCTGTCTAACTGGCTTTAGCTTGAACCTCTAGAATGGAGATCAGTCCTAAAGGGACACCTTAATAGTTAGGACAAGATCTGGGTAGGCTTCTTAGAGGCTATGTCTGTACCCTGAATTCATCAAAAGCACTTGCTGCTGTGGACACCAGCAGGGGGCACTTATTCTCCCATGTTTTTCCATCCTGGTGGGCTTCCTTACCTTCTGTGTTTGTCTACTGTCTTCCTTTTGAGGGTTTGTGGTATATTTTTTGTACTTCATGTGGTATGTTGTACAGCAGAATTTGACATTGGAATTCATGGAGCAGGAGCCGGCAGTAGCTTCTTGGTGTCGGGATGTCTCTCTGACCAGATGTTACTTATCATGACCGAGCAGCTATCAAAGTGAATTTTCATGGATGTGTTCTCAGGACAGTGCACGCTTAATAGGCAAGACGATGAACAGAAATGCAGAGATTGAATACAAATTCTACGTATGTAGTGATAAGACATTGAGAGATGCACGCATGGTATGGTATGGTAATGTTTATTTGTAAAGCGCCTATACACAAGGCAAGTGTTTCAAGGAGGGAAGGAACAGGGGAGAAAACAACCGTCATTCAGAGCCCTTGAGTTTCTGAACGATAACCATTCTGCCCAGGCAGAGTAAGTGCATATAATACAATTAACAGTGTAGATAACAACTAATAGGTCTGACACCGATTCTGCAGTTTTTCCAAGAGCGTATGGGTGCCACCATGCAGGAATGGTGATAGGGAGGAAAAGATAGACAATCTTCAAGGCATGGAATGATCAGATAGTGCAAGTGTGCAGACGGTGCACGAGAAGGGGCGGAGCACAAGTGCATGGGGGGATCAAGATGCACCCAGTTGGTCAGAAACTGGGTAAGTGCTGAGAAGATGCCATTCTCAATGGGTAATTGACTGAGTGCAGTAGCAATGAGGCAAATGCAGGGCCTGAGGCAAGTGCTGTAGGAATGGCGAGGGTGCCGAGGTCAGCAAGGTAGAGGGAGAGAGAAGCAAGAGGAGAAGAGGAATGTCTTAAGGAGTTTCCGGAACTTAAGCAGATCAGTCTCAAGACGGAGGGCGGCAGGGAGGCTATTCCAATAGGAGGCCCCTGCTGAGGATAAAGATTTCCTTCCAAATCTCTGCTTGGAGAACCAGCTCACTCGCAGAAGGTTGGAGGTAGATGAGCAGAGGGCACGGGAGGGACAGTATTTAGGGAGGCATCGATGAAGATAGGTGGGTCCCAGGCCCCAGAAAGCCTTGTGGACAATACAGAGGGTCTTTAACTTGATTCTTGCAGCCGTGGGATGCCAGTGGATCGATTCCACCACCAGAGAGATGAGGTCCCAGGACTTGAGGCCAAGGATAAGTCTTGCAGTTCTGTTCTGGATGAGTTGCAGAGGGTGCAGAGCAGACGCAGGGAGGTTGAGAAAGAGGCTGTTGCAGTAGTCAAGCCTTGATAGAACCAGGGCTCTGGAGACAGTAAGCCTCTGGGGGAAGGTGAGAAAGGAAAGATTACCTTTGAGGAGGTGCAGCTGGTAGTTGGACTATTTAGAGATGTCTGAAATGTGAGTGGAGAAGGAGAGAGTGGAGTCGAAGATGACCCCAAGGTTTTTTGCCTTGCATGTGGGTGCGGGCGCAGGGCCTAGGGAGGCCGGCCAGCGTGAGAGTGGGAAAGCAGGAGTCCCAATGCAAACAATATCAGTCTTTCTTGCGTTGAGACAGAGATCATTTGCAGCACACCATGCCTGAATTGCAGACAGACAGCCACATATGAGCGAGGTAGAGGAGGTGGCAGAGGGTAGCCTGAAGGAGAGTTGCGTGTCATCAGCATAACACTGGAAATTAGAGGTGAAACTGGCAATCTCACATGCAAGGGCAGCCATGTAGACATTGAAGAACCAGGGGGAAAGGTTGGAGCCCTGAGGGACGCCACAGGTTGAAAGAGTGATAGTGGAGAGAAAGGGCTCAAGTTCCACTTGGCATGGGCGGTCGGACAAGAAGGTGGTTATCCACGCCAGAGCCTGACCAGTGATTCCTAGGGTGTTGTGGTTAACCGTGTCAAAGGCAGAGGAGAGGTCAAGAATAATGAGGACAGAGGGAGTGCTAGTGTCAAGATTTGAGAGCAGGTCTTCACAGGTGTTCAGAAGAGCAGTTTCCATGCCTCTTGACGCTCTAAAGCCAGACAGATGTTTGTGGAGGCAGCCTGCAGATTCAGAGTGGAGGTTCTCTAGGAGTTTGCCCAGGAAAGGGGTAATACAGATGGGGTGGTAGTTAGCCAGAATGGAGGGGCCGGCAGAGGGTTTCTTAAGCAGAGGGTGCACAAGGGAGTGCTTAAGAGAAGTTGGGAAAACTCCAGTGGCAAAAGAGAGATTGCAGAGATGCAGAGATCAGCCAAGGCTGGAGCGAGAGAGTCAATGTTGACTTTAATGGTTTTGGAGGGGCAGGGGACCACCTGTTTGGACGAGGCCTTCATAGACCGGACTTGTCTGGCGACCTCATCAGGTGTGATGGGAGTGAGAGAAGAGAGGAGAAGTGGTGTGGGGGCCAAGGGAAGCTCCAGGGGTGCTGGTGTATGATGTGGTGTGGATGTGAGAGAGGAAAGGATGTCATGGGTTTTTGCAGAGAGGTGAGAAGCCAGGGTCGAGCAGAGGTCTTGGGTGGGTGTGACAGAAAAGGAGGCTGCTGCAGGATTGGCCAGTTCCTTACAGAGTTTGAAAAGTTAGGCCGTGTTGTTTGATGCTGCGGAGATGAAGACTTGAATAAACACTCTTTTCTTGGTGCGGATGCAGAGCCGATATTGCCCTTGAAGGAGGCTGCAGGCCAGTTTGTCAGAGGGCCCGCCTGACACATTCCATTTCCGTTCAGCTGCTCTACACTTGCGTTTAATGGCAGCCAGATCAGAGTCGTACCAAGATTTGTACTTTTTGGAAGACTTCAGTCGGACCATCATGTCAGGGGCAAGAATGTCAAGGGCGTTGGAGATAGAGAGATTGAAGTTAGCGAGGGCTGTATCAGGGTGGGAGTCCACCGTAGAAGTAGGAGGCGGAGAGTAGGTGGAGGCAAAGGCAGCCGCTGTCACTCTTTTCATGGGTCTTGTGAACTTGAATTGTTATCTCTGCGGCCACCTCACTCACTCTTCTCTTTTGCTGTCACAACGTCCTTTCATCAACAGCCGAAAAAAACCATCAAGAAATATACGGGGGGGGGGCATATAAAGGTTGGGGGCATGTCGGGAATAGTAAAAAAAATCTGGAGGAAGGGGGGTTAGGAGGGAACCCCACCCAAAAAAATAATTTAAAAAAAATGTCGCTGGGTTTTTTCAGTGAAAATATTTCATAAAAAAAACTTGTTGAAAAAATAGCTGTCGATGAAATGACATAGAACCCTTTTGCTCCCTTCCTCTCCTCTGTTTCGGAATGAGGAGTTAGTGTTCTGCAAACTTTTTTTCTACATGAGATGCAACCTATAGCCTTATGCTCAGTTCTTATGACCCAGTATGCTTTAAATGTCTTCTACAGGTTTCCTAACACACCTTTATGCAAATTCACAGATATGTAGAGTTAATGCCACGGCCCAGATTACAGAAACTTTGCACTGGTGCAAGTGCAAAGTGTGCACGGCAAAGTTTGCCCTATTTTTAAAAACACTGGGACACATTAAAAAACCATTGCACCTCGACAAGTGCAGTTTGGCATATTAAAAGCACCTGGGCAAAAATTGCCCTAGTGCAAAAAAGATGCATTTTACTACATTTTTGCACCAGGGCAAGTTTGTCCTAGTGCTAATACGGAATGGTATTCGTACTAGGGCATACTTTGCCCTCATGCAAAAATGCATCAAAAATGTATCTTTTTAGCACTGGTGCTTTTAATATACCAAACTGCCCTTGTTGATGTGCAATGGTTTTTTAATGTGTCCCAGTGTTTTAAAAATAGAGCAAACTTTGCCCTAGTGCTAATACCGTGCAAACATTGGCCCTAGTTAGTATATTTATTTATGGCCCTGATTAGTATATTTATTTCTGTGGCATCAGTTGGTCCGGGGAGCCAAAAATAGATCCTGGTAGTTGTTGGTGTCAAGCTAATTTTGCTTTTCTAGGGTATGCCCAGGACCTAGCTCCCGGCAATGTTGAACCTTGTGCATTGCACGCATGGAACTTGCTGAAATTACATTAATGATGCAATTAGTAATGCTTTCATGTTTCCGGGTGCGTTCTCTCCACTGGAGTAATACACTGGACATTTATTGTCTTGATTCATCTTTATTCAACTTATCCACTGAAAAATAATACAAATGTATATAAAAAAGAGGGGGGGGGCATCTACACTGAAGGAAGCAGAGAGCATTGCATGATATGTAGTCATGGGTGATTATGTGGTGAGTGGGACTTTTACCTTTTGGGACAAGGAGTAAGGTGGAGTGTTTTACCAAAGTGGGGCGGGGTGCATTCTGTGATTTGAAGTCCTGTGGGGGAGTCTGCTGTGAGAGAGACAAGAGTGCCTCCTGGGAGATGTAGTTCTGCGGCCACGATGTGACAGTAGTGTGCGTCCTGGCGAGGTAGATGTGAGCTGGTGCAGAGTGCAACAGGAATCCCTGCACCCTTATTAACTCTTCTTGCAAGGAAGACATGTTAAGCCATTATTGTGCATGGAAAGGGAATTTATATGGGCAAGCAATGGAGGAAGGCTTGATGGGATTCCACATTCTGACCAATCAATGACCGAGATATAATCTTTCCTTGCTTGCAACATCATCATCCACCATGCTTTATCTCCAGCACTTTATTTACTTTTACATTATGAACATATTATATATTCATATCTAAGTACATACGTTCTGAATGTAAGGACTAGCAGACCTATCTTGTCTGTTAACATCCATGTCTACTGTCGCAACATGTCTACTGTCACTACCTTCCGGATCCATTTATTTGTATTGATTTATGAACGAATAATATATTCGCTGTTATGATATTAAAAGTGTCCAGCGACATTAAAAATGATCAGTTTGTAGGATAACTAGGTAGACCAGGACATGCTCTGCAGAGATATGTGTGCAACTGGCAGCTCAGTCGTTTAGACATTCCATGTTCATCAAATGATTCCCATTGAATTGAGTGATAGTATGATATGATATGATAGTTTATTTATATACAGCACATTGCAATTTGGATGATGAAGGGCTATAAAGGCCAAGAGTAATGATTATCACGTAGACGCTATTGTAACCTCTCTGAGATTGAAGCCTCTGACCTGCAAGTTACACAGATATCTGCACCAGGTGCTTAACCCACTTGGCTACCTTAATGGGGTAGGAACACTTAAGCGTGGATGGACTGAAAAACACACACTCGCATATCGCACACACAGGTGTATGCATACACACGTTGGTGCGGGTGCTCAATACAAAGTAATCGCAAAATCATTGACAACCAGTGGCAAACAACTGTCTTACTACTTAATCTGCCAGTTCTTTGTGTGCATCATGGTCATCCCATCTACCTTGTCTGCAGTTCCATCTTTTGTGACATGTCCTTGGATGTCGTCACTTCTACCCAAGGGGGAGCCCCTTTCCATGAGGCCAGGGAGTTGAAGCTGCTAGCCTATGGTCCCCCTGGTGGTGGTACACAGAAGGAGGATCTCATGCGGAGAGACTACCCCTCTGGGGACCGGAATGACTATCCAAGGAGAACGCAGTATAATCACCTCCAAATTAACCATCCTAACCCTGCACACATCATAACCACAGTGCCATACCTAGTTACCCCATGTACATCTGTAGAAACAGTGACATAATAATAACTGGTATGAGGAAGAGTACAAACTACCCAATGGAGACTGGTAGCAATAGTACTGGGACGAAGAAGAGGCGCGGAGCAAGGATGAACGCCCCGCGGAACAAAGGTGAATGTTCTAGTTAATATGGACAAAGTATGAGAAAGTCTGTAATAAAAAGGGAAGGACTTAGCATCTTGTTGAGCCATCCCTGGAGGAGCCGCAGGCAGGACGGCGGTGTGGCATGGGGAAACAAGGCGATAGACCGGGACATTAGGCGAGAGGGTGAAGCGTCTCTATGGGGCCCGAGGCAGAAGGACCCCTTTCTGGCTGCAGAAACACTGCTGTGACTGACGGAAGGAGAGGGACTGTCTGTTCCACGTTGGACGAGCAGCCCTAAGGGAAGCAGCAGCTGCAGAGCAACAGTAGCTGGAACATACTACGCAGAGGTAGTAAGAGGACCAAAACGGAGTCCCAGGACGGACCAAAGCCCACAACAACGTTCGTTGAAGGTAGGGGTCAATCCGGGTAGAAGGTTGGGGGCAACTTAGAGAGTTGTCGATATAAGAGGGTCAGAGACACACCATGGGAGTGAAGGGTAAGGGAAGAACCCCAGAAAGAAACTTCAAGGAAGCGAGCTACAGAGAAGTGTGGGTCTCTGACCCGCACCCACAAGAAGGAAAAGTCTTAAGTCATCTTCCTCTGGGCAGATCCTGGCAGGAGAGTGAACCAGGTTTGCCAAAAAGGCAAGCTGCGGATCAATACGGGTCTGGGACCCGCACCCTCAAAGTTAAAGTGAGAGAATGAACAGTGGAAGGAAGTCAGTCCCCCTGAACAAGTGACATTGTGTGATCTAAGGAGTATATAAACCAGGGAAAGGGAGCCATTCCCACTGGTTGTGTGCAACTGTCTTAGAATATGTCAGAAGGAGAGAGCCATCCTCCTGACACAACCAGGGGAAGGGAGGCATTCCCCCTCACCTTTTTGGACTTTTGTCTTTTGTGTTTTAAGGACATTCTGAGCTGGGGAGGGAAGTAATTCCACCAGGTATCTGGAGCTGTTTGAGAGACGTCAGGAGGAGGGAGTAATCCTCCTGTCACTGAACCAGGTGAAGGGAGGCATTCCGCCTGGCCTTTTTGGGCTTTTGTTTTGTGTTTTGAGGACATTCTGACCTGGGGTAGGGAGTCATTCCCCCAGGCATCTGGAACTGTTTAAGATACATCAGATGAAGTGAGTCATCCTCCTCACACAGAGTCAGGGGAAGGGAGGCCTTCCCCCTGGTAGTTGGAACTTATTCTTTGTTTATGTTTGAGAACCTGGGGAAGGGAGTCATTTCACCCAGGTATTTGTGGAGTGCTGGAACCAGGGGAATGTAGTCATTCCCCCTGGTCAATAACCTGTAATCATAAGCAGTGACTGTGATAGCCAGTTCAGGAGAAGGGCATCATTTTCCTGGATCACGAAAAATGGCACAACCTTTAGTTCAGTTAGTGTAACGGACAGAGGTAGGGACTTTTTTTTACACAGGACAGTGAACTCTTTAAGTTATAAGGACATTCTGACAACACACTTAGTATTTAAGTTGAGGCAGGGAAATCCCTCTTAGAATTAGGAAAAGTTAGGTTTTCTATTTATTTTCTTATATAGTACAAACTTATAGCAAATAACATGCCACCTGTGTGTCAGTCTCCTCCTTCTACACCCTTACATATGGTGTCAGCAATAGGATCTGATCTGGTTGACACAAACTAGGGCACCCTAAAATACTCAAGGCTAAGTGACCCTGTATCCAACCCATCTATTGCTACTAAGGAGTCTATAGGATTTGCCCTCTCGTGTAGCCGTGATATAACTGTAGAAACTGGAGAGTGACAGATTATACCCTCTGACCTAGTCTTATCCGCCCCCCCAAAGATACATATATCTGGTTGGCCCCCAGTCAGGGCTGACTTGGAAACACAGACTAGATGTAATGGCAGGGGTAGTAGACCCAGACTACAGAGGAGATATCAAGATCTTACTCCAGAATAACAGCAGACATGTTTTTCATGTCAAGACCGAGGAGAAGATTGCTCAAGGAATTTTAGAGAATGCTCTATTCCGCAAACTCTTAGAAGTACATTACCAAGACACAAAGGGCAGAGGTATCAAGGGTTTTGGGGAGGCTGACCAAGACCTGGGCCCAAAACTAGACATACCAAAACCTAATGCTGAAGAGGGTGAACCTGATATAATCCCTGATTTAGCGTTTGCACAATTCAATGACCCTGTTTTGGCTGAAGCTTTGCTAAGGGTCATTTCTGAGGAGGAAGGTAGAAACAAAGAGGGTCAATTCTTTTTCTTAAAACAGGGATTGTTATACAGAGGAGATATCACCAGTGAGGGAACCCCTGGGACCCTGATGGTAGTCCCAATAATCCATCAGAGGGTTGTTTTAGGAATTGCCCACAGCCACCTCACTTCGGGACATTTATGAACAGCAAAAACTAAGGGACAAGTTGTGAACTGATTCTATTGGCTGGTAGTATATGCTGACATCAAACATTTAGTCATGACATGCTCTCTATGTCAAAAGACCACCCCACATCAACCTCCTCCAGCCCCTTTACCACCCTTGCCAATTATAGACACCCCCTTACCCCAAATAGGGATGGATATTGTGGGACCATTAGCATCATCAAAACTCAGGAATATATTCTAGTCATACTAGACTATGCTACACATGGTACCCTGAGGCCCTTTGTCACTACCAAGGGGAGGGGTATCGACACACCCTCCTGAACCACAGAAGATGAATGTGAATGACCCCTTCCACCTTGGTTGGCACGGGTTCCTGATTTTAGACTCCCAGGTAACCACAAGGCAGCCAATGGGGGGAAGAGGGATTAGGGAGAGGTTGTGAATAGGTAAGGGGATTTGGGAAAACCGGAAAGAGGGTTGGGGTAACTTAATTGGAAAGGAATGGGGCGTTTAGGGGAACATTCCATACACTTGGCAGCCACTTTTAATTGTCTCTCCTAATGCTCACCTGAACGCTTCCTGACCAACTCAACCCTGTTCAACTTCCCTCCTGGTTCACGTGCAACCTATAACCTGTAATGCCTGATCCGTACCCTGAGCACCAGAGCACAGGGGGTGCCAAAACTCCAGCTAACAGGCTGACCTGTTACCCTGTTACAAACAAATGAAAAGCATATTGGCACCTATGAACATGGACCGTAACATGACACTCATGGATAACATAGATATAACATAATACTCATGAAATGGTGAAGCATGGATGATAGCATGACATGGAGAACATTGAGACAAAACTAAACAATGAGACTTTTTTCAGTAGCACTATTAAACGCCTGTCGCCACGTGTTAACCTCACACATGAATCCAGACATATTGCAGTTCATTCTTCCATGTGCTTTCCCATTGGCAACTGCCACATGTTAAACTTTATACATGATTCTAATAATATTGCAGTTTGTTCATCTTGAAATTATCTGACGCCTGGGAGCCCCGCGAGGCTTCCCGAGCGCGTGCTGTAGTGCATTGAATCAACCTGATATTGCACTGCCCAATAGTTAACCGCCACAACCCGGGTTGAGAAGTCACTGTTGCAACCCGGGGAGCACAGCCTGCTGGCACCATTCAGCATTCTGGAGTGAGTCTGCAGGTGCTGTTCAGCGCTAGCGAAAAATGCCCATTTGCTCACTGCTGCGGCCCGGGAAAGCAGCTTGTCGAAATCCACGTTCGTCCGCGATGGCCTCTGCCTGTGCCTCCAAGCGTCAATCACCAGCACCTGGCACGGGCAGAGGAGGGCCTTATAAACCCACGTGCACATAATGTGCTGAACTGTATTCAGGCTCCGGACTCCTGTATAATGTAGTCCGGGCACCCAGAACACCTGAATGCCAGGGCTTACTAGCACGCCATTGATGGCTACGGCCACAATGGCAATAACCGAATGCCCCCACAATCCTGAATTACCCCCATCTCAGGGGGCCATCAAAGCCCTGCCTTCCTTGGAAATGAAGTGTGAAATTGTCTCTCCAGCCTTGATGCATGTACTGCACCAGCCGGTTCCCATGAGCAATCCTCAGGTCCATACCCCAAACACTTCACAAGGTGCCACAAGCGACCTTGTCATCTTCTTGAGTCCAATATATGCCAAACTTAAATTCCTCTTATCCATCCTTCATAATGACCAGTGGTCTTTTCTTGCGGACCCAGGAACTGTGGGTTTAAGTAAAGACACATGGAACACTGGATGGATCTTCAAATGACGAGGCAATTTCAATCTAATCACTGTCTGAGACACATATTTATTGATCACATAAAGCCCAATAAATCTAGGCCTGAATTTCGGTGGCCCCACTAGCCATAGATGTTGGGTTGACAACCACACCATGTCTCCTACACCATATGTGGGAGCAATTAATTGTTTCTTATCTGCTTACTTCTTATATACCTCTTTAGGTTTTTCCAAATTCTGCTGTGTCCTTTGCCTGATATCAAGAAACACCTGTTTGCGCTGTAGTACCACAGGAACTGTGTCCATATCTGGTAACATTTCACGAAGCCTATTTTGTGCCAATCCAAAAAGACATTAATTTGGCGACATTCCCAAGGAGACATGCTCAGTATTGTTATATGTGAATTCTGCTAACCACAGCGCTTGTATCCAAGAGGTCATTCCATCCGCCAAGAAAAATCGTATGTATTGCTCCATCGTCTGGGTCACCCTTTCTGGTTGTCCATCGGTTTGTGGATGGCAACTAATTGAGAGCACACAGTTGATTCCCAACATTCTGCAAAAGGCACGCCAAAACCGAGAGGTAAATTGCGAGCCCCTATCTGACACTACTGTTTTAGGCAAACCATGCAATCGCATTATGTGTTGTAAGAATAATTCTGCCAATTGACTAGCACTAGGTTTTCCACTGCATGGAACAAAATGTGCCTCTTTAGAGAAATAGTCAACAACAACCATAATCGTGCATGCTTACGATCCCTCGGTAAATCTGTCACAAAGTCCATTGAAATATGTGTCCAAGGATCATCAGGAGTAGGCAAAGGTTGCAACAAACCCATCTTCTTTGAATTATCAGCCTTGCTCCGCATGCATACATCACAGCTCTGCAAATAGTTATGCACAGATCTGTTAATACCAGGCCACCAGAAATATTTTCCCAGCATGCAGTGCATCTTTCTTTCCCCAGAATGACCTGCCAACAGTGATTTATGGCACCAATACAAGGATTGCTCTCGCAATGCCTGCGCAGGCAAATACAGGCACTGGACATGGTAAGGAAGCTCATTCTGAAGGGTTCTTAAAAGATGACCTGCCACGAGGAGAGTAAATCCTTTCCAGCCACACTGTTTTGTAATTGTTCTAGTAAGCCTTTGGTCACTGCCACAATGATCTTTTCCGGGGGAATTATTGCCTTGTTTTCTGTCATAGGGACCTCCTGATGTTGTTGCCTAGTGTTACTTGTTAACTTGGATAGTATCAATAGTACACTAATTCAGATGACGTACAATGGACTGACCTGTTTCAGATGCATTTAGCAGTGAAGAGCTTAAAAATCCCCCTACCTTTCCTGCTAAACCCGTGACAAAATATCAGGTTTGCAGAAATAGTAGGGAAACCCTCAAGGGGGAGAAAAGCCTATGATCCCAAGTTTCTGTGAACAGTGTGTCACTGGCTTTTCCTGGAAGTGTGTTCTTCGGGCGCCAAAGAGACAGGATGCAGATTAGCGACAGGCTGTGATAGCAGACTGCTGGTAAAACAAAGGCAAAATGAGGGCTCCAAGACGTGCCTGCCAGCTTGTTTAATTTTAGCTAATTAGAGCATGGATGAACTGTTTCAAGGACAGGGAGGTTTGAGAACCAGGAGCGAGGGTGGGTCACAAGCGAGAGACTCATTAAAACAGGGTTCTACAAATGAGAGACAAGCAATGAACATATGCAGAACAAAATCGAGGCTATAGGTAGATGGAATTTACATGGAAAGACAGTAGAGAACGAAGCGATTCTTAATTGTGACTTTATTCAAATCTCAGAAATCAATGCAAGTCATTAGGGTGTCCTCCTTTTTAGATACAAAGAACAGAGGTGATGATACCGGTGAATGAGAATTCCAGATAATCCCCACTCTAACATTTCATCAATATACTGCCTCAGATGTAAATTCTCTGCTTCAGTAAGAGAAAATATTCTACTGCATGGTAGCCTAGCACTTGGTTCTAAGTCAATGACATAATCGTATGCTCGATGCAGAGGTAAACGTTCTGATTTTCATTTAACAAATACAATCACATACTCCTAGTATGTGTCTGGAAGTACCGCCTCCACTGCCCCAATCATGTTTACCTTGCTGGCCCCTTCTACAAGGGATGTAGCTGGCCCCATCATGCTCTGTAAATGTGATTTGCAGCAATCAGCATTGAAGACTATTGTCTGCTCCACCCAATTAATTGTGGGATTGTGCTTGACCAACCATGGCATGCCTAAAATAAGGCCAAATGGAGGAGCTGCAATCAAATCAAACCCAATCTCTTCTTCGTGTCCTGGTAAACAAAGCATACGTACTGGTTGTGTTTGTACAGTGGCTGGTCCTGATGTTGGAATCGACCCATCCACTGACTACTCCACTTTTGGGTTCTCTTTACTTGTTTGTTTGTTTGTTTTATTATTTATAATGCGCGATCATACCCTTAGGTAACAGGGCACAGCAGTTCCATGTATATGCGAAACTTAGTTACAACAATGAGGTTATATACATACATACAATTATTTATTTATTTATTTTTACATTTATAAAGCGCTCACACAGCCCGCAGGCATCGAGGCGCTGTTACAAGAATTGTTTGAATTTCTTAGTTGCTAATTATGTTTTATTTTTTTGTCTTAGTTACGTATTTATAACGCGCTTAAACACCCAGAGGTTTCTAAGCGCTGACCCGGGGAACGAACCTGTGTTGCTTCGTGTCGTCTTGCTTCCAAGATGCGCACGCTGCCGCTGAGCTATCCTATATACACATATGGGTACAATATATGTAAAAAGATGGAACACTGGAACGAGCAGACCACTTACTGGTCTTGGAAGTGTAAACAAGTAAAAGTAAAATAGAGTATGTACAGCTAGACAGTAGGGTGGAGGGGCTATGCTCCTCGCGGTAAGACCTGACAGCATGTTGCGTTTAAGATCCTACGTTTTCAGCCATAGGACGACCTTAGAGTGGAAGGTATGTTAGGGCAGGTCCATTCTGAGAGTGGGAGGTAGGGAATTCCACAGCTTAGCTGCTTTCACATGGAAGCTGTTGCCCCCTATAGTGGAACGATTGAAGTTAGGGACCGAGAGGCAATCTTTGTAAGCTGTTCTTGTGGGTCTCAGGGAGGTCTGTCTGTGGAATCTGTCGACCAAGTAGGTAGGAGCAGCGTTGTTGAGAGATTTGTGAGTAAGTGGTCTCTTCGGGAGATGCCTAATGCCACTCTGAGGGCGTTATTTTGTAAGGTTTCTATTTTACTAGTGGTAGCTTTGGTAGACCCAAGATAAAGAGCATTACAATAGTCCAAGCGGGACAAGATAAGGGCTCTGGCAAGGGTCGTGCAACTGGTATCGGAAAGAAAAGGCTTGGCTGCACGGATCAGTTTGCACGTGTAGGCCATGGAGGATGCTAAGGAGTTCACCTGTTTGTTAAATGAGAGGTTCGAGTCCAGGTAAAAACCCAACGTTTTGACCTCTTGTCCTACTTTGATACTGTTGCCATCGATTATAAATGAGGAATAGACAGGGCCTAGATTCTTTAGGCTAGATTTGGTGCCCAGGATGATGAGTTCAGTTTTATCATCATTCAGGCATAGTCCATGTGTGGCCATCCATTCCTGGATGATGATGTACACTCTATTCACCAAGGCCAAATCCTTTCCATAATACCCAGAAAGCGGGAGGAGGATCTGGGTATCCTCTGCATAGTTAGTGTTGTTGGTAACCCTAATTTGTTAGCCGAAGTGATGTCTACAAAATTACCAGTGGCCCCTGAATCGACCATGGCCTACACAGTTTATTTGGTTGCTGCAAAAAACTACATTTGCAGAATGTACAAGTGCAGGGCCTTATTATGCAGTGTGTTTGCCATCATGCTGGGGAATGTTCTCACTATTGGGCTCGACTCCATCGTTCCCCTCTAGGGTCGAGCCATGGTTTTCCCGATTCCGTCTTGTTTTTCTTTGCCTCAAAATCCTAGTTCGGAGAGTTAGGACATGTCCGAATGAAATGCCCTGATTTGCCACAGTATAAACAGAGATTATTTTGTCTCTGTTTCTCCTTTTCCCCATTGGACAAAGGATCCCGTACATTCCCAATCTGCACAGGCTCCCCCTCTTCCTGTCATGCTCCTGAATCCCGTCCCCTATCCAAGCGTACAAAAGGTAGTGTTTCATATTTCTTCTTCTCACCCTTTCTTTCGTTAATCTGACGATCTAACCTGAGTGCCAAATAAATGCGTGCGGAACAAGTCATAGGCTGATTCTCTACCTGGCATCTTTGAGCTCATCCCTAAAACTCTTATAGAACAATACCATTTGCTTCAGTTCCAGCCAATCTGTCTCAATTATAAGTCTGTTGAATTGTGTAATATATGACACTAGATACTTAGAACCCTGACACAACACCAACAGTTCCTTATCCTGAGTGAGGCACACATGTCAGCAATCAAATAACCTTCCAAACTCAGCACTGAACAACTCCCAATTATACAACATAGGGTCTTCTTTCTGAACTAATGGCATTGCCCAGTATGAAGAATCCTATGGATCCCTCACTGAAACCCTGCCTAAAGACTCCTCCCAGGTGGCCTGGGAAAGGCAGACGCTTTCTGGTCCTGACCTTGCTGGTGGTGTACTGTGGGAGGATCACCTGGGAGTAGACAGTGCCCAGGGTGTGAGGAGATCCTGTGGGTTGAGACGCAGTTTTTGTCCTCTGAAAGTAAGTGCCTTTCTGGATTGCCAAAACAGGAACTGGCATATTGCCATTATAGTGTCCCTGACCCACATACAAGACCTGTGACCCGGGGTACAAGCTCTTATTGATCTGAGCAAACCTTTTCAAAAGAAAGAGCTTTTAAGAATAAATACCCTCCTTACTCCCTAAGGTGTAACACAAAAGGATCTAGAGAAAATGCCTTAAAATCAATATCCTCCTCTGTAACAACCAACCTTAATAGTCCATCTTTTAATGAGTTTAAGGGAAATAATTCTACCCTTAAAAAGAGCTAAATTGTTGAAAAAACTAACTTTACTGAAAGCGACTACAAGTCCCATAATGCCAGAAGTACTGGGGCGAGAAAGAGGGCTGAAGAGGCGTGCTGTAGCTGTAGTGAGGCAAATAAGCCTAACAACCCACACCTGAAGGAACTTGGGAGGCATAAACTGCCCCCTCAGGTGCAGGCAATTCAAAGGAGTGGAAGGAGCGGGAACTGTGACTGGCATGCGAGGTGTAGCAGTAGTAGCAGAAGGAAGAAGGCATGGGGCTGGCAAACCAAGCAGAAGTGGGAGAATAAGAGGGATGCTGAAACGTGGAGAGAGCAGATTTCACCTGATTGTTCTGAAAGGCTCCTGTTCCCCCAAAACTCTGAAGTGCAGAGGCTGTGCAGCAGAAGACGTGCAGGAGAGCTGTCGTTCTCCATGTGAGCCTGATTGCTGCGGTTGCTGAGCTGTGGACGAGCAGGAGACCGAGGCAAGAAGCAATTGTCAAGCCGCTGGTCTCAGAAGCAAGAGGAATTCCCAAAACGTGTGGCCTGACCGGAGACACCTGGAGAACGGTGTGGGTCCCCAGCAAGCCTGAGGTGGTTGGGGTTGTGGCTGAAGTCGGGAAAGCAGTGCGACCCGCAGTACAGGTGTATAAGAAGCCGGTCAGTGAAGCACGTCGTTCTAACGCATTGAGCAAGCAATGCCAGTAACAGTATCCAGCTCCCTGTTAACTTGTGAAAGACTTTAAGCGAGTATACATTTTTCATTGTAGTTAAAAGTCCCTGAACAATGGCAATGTAGCACTCGCGTATAACTTGAAAAGCATTTTACACGCGTGCAACGCTAATGTAGACTGAATCCATTGTTCCATTATTCGAAGACTGTTTTCTGCTGGAAGGAGTGTTTGCAGGTCTCTAAGAAAGTAGAGGGAACGATTCTAAGACTGCCGAACACCTAACCTTGACAATACAACAATTACAATGCTTAACATGTGAACATTACATCAAAGAATGGTTGCGTGTGCCTAATTGTGATTCCCAAAGAAGGCCTGAACTCTATTCTGTACTTTCACACAGGAATACAATTATATATCAATCTTTAAACCTTGAAAACTTTATCAATAAGTGGTTGCGTGTGCCTAATTTTGATTTCTAAAGAAAGACAGAATCCTATTATTTATCCTAACATGGCATACATTTCATTTAAGAAGTTTAAATATATAACAATTGAAGAAGAGAACAAGCATTACCCAAGCCAAGAGTCTCCCAATATTCATACTAAAACCAACCTTTCTCAGAGTTAAGATGCAATCTAACTGTACTGCGAAGTTGACAACAGTTTATGGGACAAAGATACAAGTGTGCAAGTATTACCTGAAGCTAGGAGAGTGGGACCAAGGTTTCTGGGTAATTGATTGGGCTGATAACTGGCAGAAAGGTGCAGGTAAAGTTGGGGAAGGGAAACTGGAGGCTTGTAAAGACTTCTTTGAAGTTGACACAACCTGTGGAGCCAGAGACTGTGGAACACAGAGACAAGTGAGTCTCAAAGGCAAACGCAGGTTGTTATTGTGGGAAACAGACAAGAGATGCAAAGAGGCTGCCCCTTTTGAAGAGAATTATTCAGAGGAAGAGTGCCTTGTCTACATAAAGTTGTTAAAGTACTTTGAAGTATCTCTCGTCGAAGCATGTCTAAAAATACAAATCACTGAAGCTGTGGTAGTAGTCCAAAGTACTGAAGCTGTGGTGGTATATCCGGTTGTCAGTGGATGCAATATTGTAGTAGTCCAAAAAGAGAGGAGTGCTGTGAGACAAAGGTGACTTTTCTGATAGCGAATGAAGTAGAAGTGAAGTTGTTAAAGTTGAAGCAGCAGCACTAAGAAATCATCCTGACAAATATACCATTGTGAAGCCCAGAACTGTAAACAAGAGAATACTAACTGTTATCCAAGAACTGTGTATCGCTGGTAATTGTGGATATTGCATTTCTTTTGAAACTGTGGCAAGTCTTGTTGAGGAAGGAAACAAAGCATCGTGGCTGGGATTACCATTGGTGCTAATTGGAGAAAGTGAAAAGTGCCTATTTCACCAAGAAGAAGAGATTTGTTAGTGAAACATTGGTTCACAAACTCTTACATTGACTCTGAAATATCAAGAACTGATTTGAGACATGTCTTTATTTGGTTGAATACTAACAGAACTGTCCTTGAATCCTGGGGAAGGAAATCCCCCAGGACATTAGAAGAGTATACAGATCCTGTGAATGCTGCTCATGTTATGCTGTATTGCCATATATTCTCTTTGTGTATTGGTTGCTTAGTGTGAGGGCCAGTTATCCTGTGTTAGAGTGGTTCCCCTTAGCTTTGGTTAGGCAGGGAAATCCCCAACGGAGGAGGGATAGTCGGGCATTTGTTAACACAGTTTCTTTAAGAATAAAATGACATATGATAACAAATCATCAAGCAGTTGTCCGCCTCGCATTACTGACCCTCACACCAGGCTGCCGCCTCTCCCGTCAGATAAGAAATCACAATTCCTGTTCTAGCTTGCGTGGTTTCAAATGGTGCTGGTTTGCATAAGAAATGTAGCTGGCATTGAGTTAAAAATGTCAAGTGTTTTTAGGGTCTCCTGCAAATCGCTCCATAGTAGCGAAAGGAACATTATTCGGTTAATGAACAGCTACCGCAGGGGACCATCCTGGTGGTGCATCCGCCACCAGAGCTGGTAATGCGGTTCCTTGGGCAATCAGCCCATGCACCTGACTCTTTAACGACATTGTTTCCTGCCTGGCGTGAGCTAATTCTACCTGAATATCCTGTAGTGCCTTTAGCACCTCAGCTAAAGGCAGGACGGGTCACCTCCATTTGGCTTGGGCGGTGTGAATAACCCGAACCGGGGGCTGGTGATTATGTCACGACCAAGGGAAGGGGTATGGACACCCCCTCCTGAACCTTAGAAGCTGAATATGAATGACCCCTCCCACCTCGGTTGAGACAGGCTCCTGATTTTAGACTCACAGATAACCATGAGGCAGCCAATTGGGGAAAGAGGGATTAGGGAGAGGTTGTGGATCGGTAGGCGGATTTAGGAAAACCGTAAAGTGGGTTACAGTAACTTATTTGGATGGGACAGGGGACTTTAGGTAAAAACTCTGTACGCTTACCAGCCACTCTTAATTGTCTCTCCTCATGCTCACCTGAACACTTGAGCAACTCAACCCTGTTCAACCTCACTCCTGGTTGACATCCAACCTACAACCTGTACAGCCTGACCCCTAACCTGAGCACCAGAGCACATGGGGTGCCAAAGTTCCAGCCAACATGCTGACCTGTAACAAACACATGAAAAGCATAATGGCACCTATGAACATGGACCGTAACATGACACTCATGGATAGCACAGATATAACATAATACTCATTAAATGTTGAAACATGGATGTTAGCATGACATGGAGAACATTGAGACAAACCTAAACAATGATACACTCCCTTACTCTCCCCATCTTCTGTTTACTGTACTTGCACAATTCGAATATCCCAAGGCCTAGTAGGACCGTTTTTGTTTTGTCATCCCTGTTCCCCCCTTGTCTTGTTGTGCCTTGAAACACATTGTATAGGTGCATAATGAAAACCCAATAAATACATAAAAATACATTCTTCCACGTGCTTTCCCATTAACTTTACACATGAATCCAGACATGTTGCTGTTAATTCTTCCCCATGCGATTGGCAACTTCCCCATGTTAAACTTTACACTTGATTCTAATAATATTGCAGTTCGTTCACCCTGTACTTATCTGTAGCCCAGCCAGGTGTCCTGACCGCATTGTTATGAATCTTATAGATTCCTCACTAATTCCCAGCCTAAAGTCTCCTCCCAGGTGGACAGGGAAAGGCAGACAGTTTCTGATCCTGACCTTGGGGGTGATGTTCTGCAGGAGGATCACCTAGTAGGAGAAAAGGCCCAGGGGAGTGAGATGAATGTGTGGGATGAGAAACAGTATTTGCCATCTTTTGGGGAGGATAACTCTATAATACCAAAGTATGTAATAGCTTGTTGCAATAACCATTTATCCATTCCACCGGGTCCGCCCGTAAATAAGGATGAGAACAATTATTAACTCTCAGGCCTTAGGAGGAATTAAACTCCTTATAAAGACCTTAAATCTTTGAAAGCTAGAGACCTCTCTAGCGCCCAAGGGTACAGTGAAAGAAAGTCTAAGAAAAATAACAGCTTAAAAGAATTGCCTACTCTTTGCAATCAAGGTTGGTGTCTGATTCTTATAAAAATGCCTTTAAAGAATATTGGGAAGAACAAATGTGTGTTTAAAAATGAAAATCAAGCACAGAAATCTAACTTTGTTATTAGAGACTTCAAGTCCCATAATTCCCTATGTACTGGGACGAGGAAGAGGGTTGAAGAGGTGCAAGGTTGTAGGAGTAGTCTCATTAATCTCAACGATCCACACCTGAGGAAGACTGGGAGGCTGAAAAAGCCCCCTCAGAGAGAGAGCAGGAGAGCAGGAGAAGAGCAGTAGCAGTAAGAAGCAGCAGCATGACTCAGAGTCCTGATAGGGTCTGTGCCTCCCGGAGTCTGAAGGGCAGAGGTCGTGCAGCAGGAAGCCTGCAGGAAAGAAGCTTGCCTGTTGGAGACCTGCGTTGCAGAGGATGCGCAGCGGGAATCGAAGGCAAAGGAAACTTTCCTTCCTGGGAGGCTGACTCTGATGGCTGGCATGCACCTGAGGTCCCCAAGAAGATTTCTGGTGGCTGGTGTGCATCAGAAGACCTCTGGAGCAAGAGACACTCCGAATGCAGGTGGTGCCGGGGGAGGGGCTTAAAGGAAGTGGTCTGCAGAGAAGCGAAGAACCCCAAAAGCAGAGGTCCTGTGCGCAGCGAGGGGAATGGCGATGCGTGCCTTTCCCGGTGAGTTCACAGGTTTGTAGTCACCCTGGAGCGCTCCATTCCCACTCGCGTGGCTCAGGCAGGCATTCGGCGAGTGAAAGACACTCGCATGGAATGAAAGATATCCAAAGCTTAACTTTGAGTACCAAAATATTGAGCAGCACCAGACACGACCCTTGCGTAGGAGAAAAAGTGATTTACAAAGCAATTTTGAATCAATAACTAATGAAAAGCAACACATTGTAACCAAGGTGAGAGACTGTAGTGTTAAAAGTGTGAGTTGGTGGGACGCCCAGCAGAACCAGGGGGCAACATTGATAAAAAGCTAAAATCAATAAGCCGTGCCCAAACCAAGAGAGAATATTGGTAAAAACGAAGACCAACAAGCATTACCCAAGCCAAGAGAGACTATTGGTGAAAGTCAAAACTAACACGCATTACCCAACCCAAAAGAGGCTAAGACTTAGGCAAGCACCAGTTAGTTGACATTGTCAACAGCAGAAGGGGGCTAATGAAAGGTCAACGGGCTTGGAGGCTTGTTGCCCACACTTTGTCAAACATATGGTGAAAGCTGATAAAAACTCATATTGCCAAAGCCAAGGGAGAAGCAGAAAGAAATCATATCCTTGGCAGTCATTGGTTACTGGTGTAGTGTGGAAACAAGAGTGACAAAAATAGTACCCTTCCGGGGAAGGGATATCCAGAAGGAGAGGAACATTATTTGTGGAAAAATAGTAAAGAGCACCAATGTGAATCTTGTTTACCCTGAAGAGTTGTTGTCAATACTGAAACTACAATTTGTTGAATACTGTGAAGTTGCAGTGAACCTCTTGACAGTTGATCTAAACCACAAAGGCACTGTTGATGTGAACTGTTGTTCGGGCAGGGGAGTATACCTGGATGACAAACCTTTGGAGAAGTCGACCTGGCATGGGAGTATTCAAGTGGACAAGTGCAACAGAGTGGTTCTGGCAGAGACAATGTATGTTGTTTGTGCTGCTAAGAGAAAAGCTGAGTAAAGCTGTGCCAATGGAACTATATTTCTTTGAAATCTATTGTTGTAGCAAAAATCATCCCGACCAAGAAAATTATTGCTGCTATTCATGTACTGAGCACTTGTTCAAGAAGGAAGATAAGCTCTACACTTTTTGTGTTGGAACTTTCCGCTTATTCTTTGGAAACAATATAAAACTGTGTTGGAACATTTGTTGACACCCAGGATTTCCTTGTGTTGTTTTCTTGAACTCTGGCACAGAGCTAAGTTGAATCTAGGGAATGGGAATTCACCCAGGTTGTGAAGAGAGATTGTGGTTTCATTGTGAATTTAATTATTTGTTATTTTGAACTGCCATGCATTTCCTTATTCATTTCTTATATGTATACGTTTGAGGGATAGATATCCTTTATTAGAGTGTTTCCATTAGTTTATTTTAGGCAGGGAACTCCTAATCAGGGTACGGCTAGTGTGGCGTTCATCCAACCTTTAATTATAATAAAATGGCATACGTTGAGAAAACTTTACAATGTGGTCCGCCTCCCATTTCTGACCCCTAACAGCATGTTGTAGTGCGTTGAATCATCCTGACAATGCGCTGCCCAAAATGTAACCACCACGACCCGGTTTGAGAAATCACTGCTGCAACCCAGGGAGTGCAGCCTGTCGACCCTGTTCAGCGTTTGGGAGTGAGTCTGCAGGCACGGTTCAGCGCTACTGAAGAGTGCCCATTTGCTCACCGCTACAGCCTAGGAAAAGAGCTTTTTGAAATCCACATTCGTCTGCAATGGCCTCTGCCCGTGCCTCCAAGCATCAATCACCAGCACCTGGCATGGGGGGAGACGGGCCTTATAAGCCCAGGTGCATATAACACGCTGACCCCTGGGTAATGTAGTCTGGGGCCCCAGAAAATAAAAACGCTAGGGTTTGTTAGCCCACCATTGATGGCTAAGACCACAATGGCAATAACCACATGCCCCCACAATCCTGACATCATTCCAATGCGAAGCAACACATTCTAAAACAACTTATCCCTTTTTTTCATGAGCGAGTTACCCCAAAGAAATTCTGATGAACCAGGGAACAACCTTCATGAGCAAAATCATGACAGAGGTCAAACCAATCTTTCAGAGCAAAATCTTAAACGACCTCTGTATTTATTATTTATTTATTACATTTATATAGCGCGCAGGCAGCCCAAGGGCATTGTGGCGCTGTTACTTGTAAGGGAACTTAGTTACAGGTACAGGTATAGGTTGTGCCTTGGGTTACAGTGAGGCAGGATCCTGTGTCAAGAAATAAGGAGAATCATACAACAGGGTACATCATACATCATAGTACATCATACATGTTAGTCATTAAAGTTTAAACATGAGAGGTTGGCTAGGTGAACAAGGTAGTTTTCATGGCTTTGCGGAAAGCGGTCAGTGAGGGTTCAGCTCGCAGAGAGGTGGGGAGGGTGTTCCAATTTAGTGCGGCAAGGTAGGGGAAGCTGGCGCCACCTGCTCTAGCTCTTTTTACCTTGGGCACGGAGAGCATATTGGCATAGGGTGTCCTGGTGGGTCTTGTGGACGCGACCGGGTGGATTCTCTGGGATAGGTACGCTGGGGCTGAGAGATGGACACATTTGTGGGTGATGCTTAGCGCCTTGAATATAATCTTTTCCTTTCTGTGTACCATGCACTGACAGGTAGCCTGGTGGAGCGCTTTAATAAAACACTTAAAAGCATTCTTAAAAAGTTAGTGGAAGCTGATGGAAGGAGCTGGGACATGATGATCCCCTAGGCCCCATTCACCATCAGAAAGGCTCTCTGAGCTTCCCCGGGATTTTTACCTTTCAAACTTCTTTACGGGCGTGACCCCTGGGATGTGTTAGACATGTTAAGGGAGACCTTGGAAGAAATGGAGGAGGCCATTTCACCACTGTCCCAAACTACATAGCGGATTAAAGAACATATGATTGTGGTGAGAGATATAGTCCATTCACAACTAGAAAAGGCCCAAGAACACTAAAAAGCACAATATGATAAAACTGCCGTCGCTCGATCCTTTTCTATTGGACCGAAGGTCCTAGTACTATTCTCTACTTCTGAACATAAAATGTTGTCTCGTTGGCACAGGCCTTATGAGGTATTAGAAATGACAGGCCCCTGCAACTATCACATCTCCCAACCTGAGGAGAAGGGACGAATTTCCCAGATACGTCACAGTAGCTAATAGTCTTCTATCTTCCCCTGCAGCGTTGTGTACGCACGAGGAAAAGACATAAAAAAGGGACTAATCCCCACCCACTTACTCTGCATGTTCTTGCCACAGAGCTACCATGGTGGCCCTGGCGACCGGGTGTCCAGGTTTGTATGTGGGGGCCGGTTCACTGTGCCCTCAAAGGAAGTGTTTGTGTTGTGAGGGATCCAGCATCCTAACCTCTCCCTGGTGATCTAGGGTGCCCAGGGAAACACTGCCTGCTCATCTGCTGACGCGCATCCATGAACTGTTACTTGTGTGGCGTTCATGTAAGTCCTATGGCTCCACTCTCCCTCTTGCCACATCTTTGGGTCGCCAGCATGGGGTGTTGGCGATATGGTGCATTGGGTGGTTGCTGATGCTCTAGGGTGTCTCAGTCTCCGGTCTTTGCCCGGGGTGGCTGTGGCGTGTTAATTGATCTCTCCTCCCAGTTGTATCCTCTTCCCCTGGTGTTCTAAATGAAATGGGAAAAGACTAGCAAGCATTATACAATATAGGCGTGGCTAGAGATAAGGGTCTACAGGCAGGAATTCTCACACAAGGGGTGAGGGACAGGAATTGTGGCCCTCTCTGTTGCCACCGTCCACCTCAGAGGTAGGACTGGCTCTGGGTGGCTCCCTGGTAGTCCTCCCACTGCCGGCCTGAGAGGGGTTCACATAAGGTAAACAAAGCCGTAGTTATTTTTTGGTGTTGCAAATTTGTTGTGATTTGAGAAACAGTTGTATGTTCAAAAGTGAGTTGTTTCTTTTTTCTATGGTGTTTCAATAACCCCCCCCCCCATCCCAACACCCTCAAATTCTTTTTTGACAAATTCCTCAAAATTGTCTGGTTTTATTTTCAAAATGTTTGGCATCCTCTTGGGCCTTATCTCTAACTAACAGTGGATGGAATAATTTCTCAAAATAGGATCAAGTGCATTCGAAATGTTGCCTTTTTAAGATTTTTTAAATGTATCAATTGTTCGGTGTGCACAATAAGCCGAATAAACACAAACATGCAAATATGAAGAGCTAGGCAGAAAGTCAGCTAAACGGAACGTTTGGCCTCAGCATGTTTGCATGGAAGGGAAGTGCAGATGAGAGAGAAGTAGATAAAACTCGCTAACCTAAGCAAACGATTCCTATCTGCATGTGTTTCTGAAAACAGTAGGAGAGAAGGCGAGATGCATGCTGGGACTCCAGGCCATGACCCAGCAGGGCTGATTACCGACAGCCTGGTGCCTTTGAAAGCCCAATTGGGATGGGGCAGTGTCAGTCGCAACACTGCTTCGATCCCTGGGTCCGCACTTAGAAACCTCTGGGTATTAAACGCGTTATAAATAACCAATTACAATTCCAACGCAAAAAGGTGGCAAGAGGAGGAGATAGTGGACATGCACATATGACTGGATGCAGTCCACGGGGATGTGGGGAGGGTATGATGTTGGGATGAGGGTGTGGGAAGGGGATGAGGGTGTGGGAAGGGATGATGTTGGGATTGAGGTTGTGGGGAGGGGCTGATGTTGGGGATGAGGTTGTGGGGAGGGATTGATGTTGGGGATGAGGTTGTGGGGAGGTGTTGATGTTGGGGATGCCAGTGTGGGGAGGGGATGATGTTGGGGATGAGGTTTTGGGGAGGGGATGATGGTGGGGATGAGGGTGTGGGTGGTGAGGTTATGAGGGTGTGGGAAGGGATGATGTTAGGGATGAGGGTTTGGGAAGGGGATGATGCTGGGGATAAGCGTGTGGGGAGGTTTGTCTTTGGGGATGAGGTTGTGGGAGGGGTTGATGTTGGGGATGAGGTTGTGGGAGGGGTTGATGTTGGGGATGAGGTTGTAGGGAGGGGTTGATGTTGGGGATGAGGGTTTGGGGAGGGGATGTTGGTGGGGATAAGGGTGTGGGTGGTGAGGTTATGAGGGTGTGGGAAGCGGATGATGCTGGGGATGAGGGTGTGGGGAGGGATGATGTTGGGGATGAGGTTGTGAGGAGCGGTTGATGTTGGGGATGAGGTTGTGGGGAGGGGTTGATGTTGGAGATGTGGGTGTGGGGAGGGGATGATGTTGGGGATGACAGTGTGGGGAGGGGTTGGTGTTAGAGATGAGGGTGTACATGTAGAATAAATCACTGTTGAGACAAGTCAATGTTTCCCGTGTTTGTTCAATACAAGTGATGTATGTGCAGTCGGTGAATGGTCACAGTACTGTGAGAGATGAATATGTGTGGAATAAAAAATAGTTGTCCATTAGGTCCTGGCGGACAATGCATCTATCTCTCACTTCCCCATGTGTGTCCTGAGGTGCACTGTTGTCACCTGCAACTTTTTAATCATCAGAGCCAGGGGGGCACAGTTCTCATCTGGAGGCATTTGAATGTTCCGTCGTATGAACATGTTGTGCAGCATTTCGCATATTACAACGATTTTCCCAACTTTAACAGGGTTATGAAATGATATGATAAGTCATATATAACGGACCTGTGCACAAGTGTTTCTTGTTGTACATGAGTGCACCACCTGTTTGGTGGAGGCACCTGAATCTTCCCTTTAGCAGTCCGATGTTTTGCACAATGCATGTCCTGGTCTTCTTGTGTGCCTCATTATAGGCTATCTCTTGCCGTGTACCAGGGTTCCTCACAGGTGTCATAACCCACCTAGCCTGAGTCAACGACAACAAATTGAAAGTTCAGTGTTAAACATGACCGTTTGTCTGTCGATGTACATGAATATTGTCCTATTGTGCTGGTGGCCTAGGTGTGCTCATTTGTGCTTGTGGATTACGCACTGTGCCTCAATTGTGTGGGAGGGGCATTGGCTTTCAATGTGCACTTGCAGTCATTCACAGTGTGCCAGCCACCATCATTGTTCATGTGCTTTGGTCTGTTTAGACATCACCCTTGATGGTGACACTATGCGGATGGTGCTAGGAGATTTCCTGCCCTAGAGCCATGCATTGGGAGGTTATGGCTTCTTGTATTTTTGTTTTATTATTATTTTGTTTTATTGTGTTATAGCCGACCAATCGGCTTTTCACAGTTCGAAACAATACATATATAAAAGAGAAGAAAATAAAATCAAAACAGCATATCAATGCAACCAATCTGCAATTGCTGTATCTTGCACTCAACATCATAACATTGGTAAAATCATACTGAAGCCAACCAAGTATCAGGCTCTTTCACCCATTGATATTCAGGCAACGACATTACTAAGGCTTCAGTAAGAGCCACCATGGGAGGCTATGCAGAGCTTAAAAGGGGTGCAAGAAGCCGCAAGCCTGCAGAACTTGCACCGCCTGCACGGTAAGAGAGGTTTTGTATCCACAAATCAACCTGTCCCAAAACATCTCTGAAGCCAGACCATCTTCCCTTTCCACAAAGCGCAAAAGGTGCCTAGCCCTTATGTTCCACACACCTCTGCACTCTAATAGGATGTGTTTAAGGGACTGGACTCTGGCTTCCTGACAGAGCTGGCAATGATTAAATGAGTCAATGTTATTATTACGGTGAGACTGGACTACTCCTGTATGTATCAGATTGAGTCATACTCTTAGAAAGTCCTGTCGCACCTTCGAGCTGGGAATCGCCTCAAACATCTAGGTAAGAATCCCATCGTTTTATTGAAGGGTGTGAGTGATTTAGCAAAGGTGAGTTTGCGGAGTGTCGATCGTGCGGATCCAGTCCCTGAGCCGCAAGGCCCCCTTAACTTTCATAGGGTTTGATCGTAAGCTCTCAACATCACATTCACAATCCAACAATAACCTAGACACGTACAACTTTAAGTCCTGCACAAACGGCGAGGAGGCTACCTACCCTCTTAAAGATCAGTACTTTTTTTGGATTTATTAGCAAGTCATTTACCTTTGCGTAATCCCCTAAAGAAATTAGAAGGCGTTCTAAACCAACTGCAGTATGATCCAGGAGGACAATATCGTCCAGATATGCTAGCAAATCCTAGGATTTGCCAGCAACGACATGCCCAATGCTTCTTCCAAGTCTGCTAGAGAGATTAAATAGGAAGGAGCTATTAGACAACCCTGTCTCACCCCCCTCTTGATCTAAACCGGAGCAGATAGATTACCAAGGGTATTCGACCTCACCCTCAAGACAAAATTCTCGTGCATGCTCGAGAGAATAGTCAATAGCGGCTGTGGGGCCCCCCAAGCTTCCAATTTTTGCCAACGCTGCTCCCTACTAACACTGTCAAAAGCCTTGAATAGATCGATCCAAGCCCCATATAGAACTGCGCCGCCCTTGGCCCAAGAGCTCTCGGAGAGTATACTCAGCACTGTATCATTCAGTGATGTAGAAAGGCCTCTGCAAAACCCTGTTTGGTACCTTGACAGGACGTTACTCTGCTGTACCCAGGATTCCAACTCCCTGAGCAACAAACTTGCACATATTTTACTTTCCACATCAAGGAGTGTGATCGGGCGGTAGTTTGGCAGATCCGTTCAGTCGCCTTCCATGAAGATTGGAACGATCACCGATGTCTTCCATGAGAGAGGGGATCGCCTTTCATCCAGGATTCTCCCAAAAAAGCATAGCCAGAAGCCTCGACCAAATGTCTACACTACGCTTCATACCTGGTAGGTCAATCCATTAGGTCCTGCAGCCCTAGAAGAGGATGACCTGCGAATCAACTCAGCTATAGAATCCTCTGAGCAATCCAAATGCGACAGAGTTTACATGTCCATATTGAAAGAGGTTGAGGATGACTTTTAATACAAGGCAGCAAAATGATCACGCCACATAGCTTCAGCATTCACATTGTTCTGCAGACGCTCTTGGTGAACCTCTGAACAGTTGATAAGAGCCCAAATGTTTCGCAAGTTATTATTGCTCAGTGCTCCCAACATCAATTCACCATCCTTTTGCAGGCAAGTGAATCTATGAGAGCGGGATCAGTTTCTGTACTCCATTTTCAGAGACCCGGATCTTCCCACTTTAGACCTCTAAGCACTCAGCGCAGTTGCTCCTTCTTAAGGTAGGTTTCCTCATCAAACGAGTGCGAGTGGGTTCTTTGCCTATATGGGTCAGGCCCTGCAGGTGGATCTGAGGCCCGCAAAAATGTTCAAATATTTTGCGCAGTACACATGTCAACCAAACATAGTTCCGGAGAACCCAACCAATTCCTCTAAAGTTTTTGGTTCAGGGATAAACCATTCCTTCGAAATCTCACAAGCCTATTCTTTTCATTGTTCACCGTCACTGTCTGGCATTGACTGGACGACTGCCTAGGAAAATCCCATGCCAGCTACCCCGTAGGGGAGAGGAAGGCATAGTCGATGGTCGAGCTAGAGGTTCCATGCCTCCAAGTTGCCCCAGGAGGAACATCTCCCGTAACTGAACCATTAGCCATAATCAGATTCCAATTAGTTATGAATGCTGGCCATCTCCTCCAGTTAGGCGTAGTTTTCTTTCGAGTCGATCTACCAGTCTGATCAATGTATTGAACATTAAAATCCCCCGCTAATAGAATTCCAGCTCCAGCAAACTGAGATGTTATCCTCATCAATAAGTCTTCCAGCAACGCTAAAAAGGTTGCAAGTTCGGAACAGGCGGGATTCCAATTTAAATTGATAATGACTATATGCTGCTTGCGATCATGTGCACGCAGACAGAATTTAGCGGCCATGAGTCCCTTCGTTTTTATCAGGATTACCTCCATTTCTGTTGCATATAGCAATGAGTAGGCCCCCTGAAGGCCGGCCACTTTTCTGATGTGTGGCTGGCTGATGTAATATATTGATGCCCTCCATCTGAAAGGCATTGACAAGCCAGGTTTCTTGTAAGATGATTAGATCGTTGCAACCAAAAATGGCCTAATTCATGGCCCTAGTTTGGAAAGGGTTAGAGCCCTGCGTGTTCCAGCTTACAGATTGCCACTCCTTTACAGCTAAAGGGACTGTCACCCCCAGCTTCTGAAAGACCTGGTTTAGGATTTCGGTGATCATGGACTACGCCTTCATCTTTGAGTCACGCAGGATAATACCTCTTGCGTTCCCTGTTTCAAATCTGGCTAAAATTATTTTCTCTGCCTGGAAGAGCATTTAACATTTCCAAGTCATGTCGCTTCAGTTCTTAGCTGAGCACCCCAATCGCATTGGCACCCACCTGCATTTTTAGGCCCAATTCTACTATAGAAACAATGACATCAAAAGGAAAACAAACAAATTCAATGTCCTGGGTGGAGAAGAACAAATCTGGGATTTCCCTGAAGATAGCCAACATGGCACTTCGATTGAGCGGCTTGTGGTCAGGCCCCACCCTAACAGATTTCAACCATAGTCTTGGCATGGCAAAGGGGGCAATCATCGCATCCTTGTCCTCCTCATCCCGCTCAGGAGAGATCTCAGTCCCAGCACTCCTTTCCAGAACAGGGGCCCCATAGTTCTGGATTTCCCCACTCTGAGAGCAATCCACCCCCAGTGCCGTTGTAGCAGGCTCAGCTGGGCCCAAAGTTTGGACCCCTGCAGCTGTACTAGGGGCCACAAGTATTAACATGGTGTAGCGCTCAACCTGCAGAAGAGTTCACTTTCAAGCTTCTTAAATATATAGGAGCCCATCTTTATTGGCCTGGGCCTCCCATCCGACAATTCGCCCCTGACAGACTCCGAAGGCAGCAAAACCTTTAAACCAGCCCCTCCTCCCTGAGACTGCTGCAGGAGGGGCAATGTGGAGCCGTTTGTAGTTTCCGAACTTGACTAAGTTTGGACGCCAATATTGGATTTATCAGCATACACCCTTACTGACCAGGTTGCCGCCCAATGGCGTAGTTGGCAGATCGTCACTTAGCAGAGCCGCGGGGCCCAAAATGTCCTGCTGGGTTGAGCTTACGTGATCTGGACACTATTTTCCCTGCTTCGCTACCACTCTGCTTGGCTCAGTCGGTGAGCAAAAAAAACGTGTTGCTCCGGTATTCCTGATTCGCTTCGATTTTTATTCTTTGTTTTTAGGATTCCAGGTGGAGCCAGATCATCAGTCCTGTTTTTTTATTTTGATTTCTCCTAGCTTTCCCCTTCCTTTGATATTCCTGCCAGCCAACTTCTATCAGGTCATCCATGGGGGGGCAAAGGGGGCACACTATGAACATCTTCCAACTACATTTCCTGTTGGACATTTCCAGGTTCTACAATATCTGCAACTTGTGCCAGGCATCTGCATTCCTCTAATACAGAGTCCGAGAGGGGGGTATCATTGAACGATGTGTTCAGTCTACTTTACTTAGATTGTATCACTTCAGGCCTGTGCCGGTCGCAGCCCCACTGGATATTATTGACCAGCCGGGAAACCCCTTCCCACATCTTTTCCTTATGCTGGTACGCCTCCCCCAACTGATCTTGTATAGATAGAACTTCCACTGCCTGTTTAAAAACCTCTCCCTTGAGATCCAAAAGGGAAGGCATCACTGTGGTGTTTACAGCATTCCTAAGGTCAACCATCGAGGATTCACAGGCTCCCATTTCCTTAGTTAGCTCCGTTAGAATCCCGGAATGGATCTGGACTTCTCCCTTCAAAAGCTTGAACACATTCACCAGAGAATGTAATACAAAATTCAAGAAGGACCAGGTGGCTTCATTAGCTACAACACCAATTGAGCTCTCACTATTTGTCTGAGACTGTGTGTTGGCCGACACAGGAAGACGTGATGCTGAGCTCATTAGCTGCGGGGAAGTCGAGGCCAAGATCGGACTTGTGACTGAGGCTCTATTTGGAGAGCTTAATATTGACTGAGGTTGTCTCTCCTCCTGAGAACCCCTCTCCCTCAGGTGACTCTCACGCACTATGATTGAGTCAACCAAATGAGAGGAGCCGTCTCTGCTAAATAGCGGAGAGTGGATCAATGTCCCCCATGATTCGACACTTTCTTTTAGGGAAAACGTACATTTTCTTCTTAATGTTTGTGGCTGTTAGTGTAAATTCAAGACCAGATGCCAGAAATTGCTGAGAGTATAATGGCGCCGAAATGTTACTCTTAATTAGTTCCAACTTGGCTACTTCGTTATTATTTCCAGACGTGTGTGTTTTTGCACAAACCGACACTCGCTGCCCCTCATTCGGTGGTTGAAAACGTTGTGGACTGTGCAAACTTTATTCCACCACAGACTCCACCTCGAGGACTCTCCACCTTTGGGGCTCTCCAATCATCCAACAGAGCTCCACTGCGCAAGAAATAAATTGAAGGATTCTTCACAGCCATGTCGAGGAAGCCCCTCAGTTAAGCGGTGCAGCAGCACGGCCAAAAGTCACCCAAAAGTCATTCACCTAGATGGAGTTCACGGGGGACAGTGGAACAAAAAGAAATGGAAGGAGTGCAAAACAAGCTCTCAATAACATCTCAATGATTTCCGATAATGATATTCAGCATGTGCCAATAGGTACCTTAACCTTTGGTTGAGGGACGTCTTGAAAAGGGAATTGAAAAGGGTAATACTTCCAGCGAATATCACCGAGGTTGCTGTCACAATGCTGGCACGGCATGCAGATGAAGTAATCAAACTGTTGACAGTGAAGCCAAGTGTGGGGACACTAAGAGCGTGTAGGAATGTCTTGTATCCCCGCTACTCCCACACACTCTGCAACGCTCCGCTAGGGAGCATGGTCTTTGTATGCTTGGCTCCTCCCCCAGAATGAAAGCTGTAGACAGACCAGCAGAAGTCAGCAGAGCCAGGGGGAACAAGCAGAGATTCCAACACGATGAACACTCCCACACACTCCGGCTTCTTGTATTTGACAGGGGCCTTGCTTGATGTGAATAATTGTATGCCTGCTTTCATGCATACCGGGATGGCCTGTAAGGTTTGCTCAGGGCACTATGTGACCTGCGGTAAGTGGTTCATGGGCCATGGACTATTCAATGCATTCTTGATTAGGGATTATGGGAATTGTAATTTGCTCACATATGTCCTCATTCCGGTCTCCATGTGTGGCGATGTGCCATATCATTGTCAGATTGGCTACTTACCCACAAGCCAGGTATGCTGTCCTCTATGTATGTGCATGTAAGCTGGTAGGTTGCTGTTCCTCAGTATCATGCCATCGTGAGTGGCACGTGGGAATCGGACGCATCAGTGGTTTATGATGAGATCTGCATTGCATGTCATTGTCATTGTCATCTGCATGTTCATGGGATGATACTGTTTCAGTTTCCGATAGGCAGGCTCCACTGCGTGGGGGGGGGCATTAATACCCCATGTGTGTAATCCAGTGCCTCAATGATATTGGGGAACTGGGCAATGGTGTAGCACTTTTGAGAATGTTGGCTGGGACATCCCATGCAGCGTCCCAACAGTGTGCTGAAATACGCTGGTGGCTCAGAAGTGTAGAACGAGCACCAGCTTTACCAGGGGTCGGATGACAGTTCTGATTGCGATGGTTCTCTCGAGATCAGCCTCAATCAGGGTCAGCAGGTCTGATATGGTGTGCCGATCCAGTTGATGGAGTGTGACTAATTTTGTCAGTCAAGGGGATGGCAGACACGTGGTATGGGTGGCCTCCGCAGCACACGTCTCCTCTGCCTTTGTGTTGCCTGTCTTCTTCCCTGCTGTGGCCTTGCATGCTGCGGTAGCTCAATGAACAGTAGCAGGTTGTGGATCCCATAGTTCATGTCTGGTTGTGGCTGCGTGTTGCTTGGAAGTGTGTTTGGGGAAGGTGTGAGCCTTAAATACCCTTTTGATGGCACTTATAGGCACCTGAGGATTTTCTTCACCTGGATGCTTTTACCTACACTTTTTAGGTGGAGGTAACTGCACTGTGTTTTTGGCAGAATTGCTACCCATTATCGGTGGTATTTCAGCAGTATTTCTTGTAATATGGTGGAAATACAATTTTGAATCTTGACGATAATTCGGCCCAATGTGGGTAGTAATTTAACCAGCAGTAATTCTGCCGGGGCTAATTCCACCTGTGTAATTAGCACCATCTCCTTATTTGGAGGCATGGCAAAAGTTGCGGTAATTCCGTTACCGATTCTCTTACCATATACCGCCAAACTTGTAACAAGGCCCTATGTCTTTTGTGGTATTGACTCTGGCGTATATGTTAGAAGACAGCTCTGTGACACTGGGAGAGCAGAATTGGCAAGCCTTTATTTTGCTCTGTGAGGGTGGTGCCCTGATCAATTTTTGGGTCCAGATTTGAGACGGTTATTATGTTGTTTAAATCTGAGTGATCCATCGCGTGGGAGTTTCAGGACCACGCTGGTTCATTTGCGTGGTTCTGGTGAGTATTACAGCCCAAGTCTGGGGTGGGTAGAGGTTGAAAGTTCTGCCTGGTCCGGCCATCAGAGGGTGTCATGCTAGGTTCTGTTGTGATCTAGTGACCAAATAAAGGGAGAGAATCTCCACAATAATGGGAGCTGGAGAGACTAAGTAACTAAACAGGAATGTTCCCATCAGAACTGATTCTATATAATGATTAGTCAAACATTATTTTTGCATGGAACTTTCAAAGCAGCAGTGAATCCTGGCATTAATTGGACATTCAAACACTCGGCAGAATGTAAAAGTGTGTACAGTATCCAACAATGAATTCAGTGTGTACAGTATCCAACAATGAATTCAGTGTGATTGTCATTGAAATGGGGGTTCTTCCAGCCCTTTAAGATGGGTTAATAATACCTTAGAGATGGACAGTGGATGCAGAGTTTACTCAACCTTCTATAATAGAAACAACTCAGGTAGTTGCCAAAAGATACTGTTTTAATCTCAATTATCTGAAACAGGGAGTACAACAGATATCAACAGACATCCCTCATCATGATCTCTCTCGAGATTTCTCAAAGCATTTCATAAAAAATGACATTCTTACAGTAAAAAATCGGCATAGGTGACGTTTAACCTGCCTATCACTAACATCATCCTACGTGGCAAACTACAAAAACCTAATGGTGAGTGTGATAGGTTCTGCAAGGATCATCTAGGTATACGATCCATACTCGTTTAGGGCAGTGGAACAATGTGATAGGCTCCGTAACATCAGATGGAGCAACTAAGCCCCCTTCCCTAAAAATGTGTCACTATGAACATCACTAAATATACATCTAATTGGCTACACAACTATAGGACCCTTGATCATGCAGTCCTCTATCATTGGTTACTTTCTAACCTCCGTCAGTACCTTCCCAACCTACGTTAGCAGCATGCAGGCAGAGAGTCCAGGTGCAGATGAGCTAGTCTTAACCATAGCTTCCCACCAATTAGCATATCCATGCATCACCACCCTAGTGGTCCACTGTCATTTAAGTCTTTGAACTCGGCCTTGAACATGATCTTTGCTCCGGGGAATTCAGGGGAGTGAAGGCACGCTCTGCCCTCGTGCGTATGTGTGACCATCATGCTCGTCCCACTTCTTCTCCCGATTTGACTAAAGACCACGAAATTGAGCTTTCAATGTATTAAAAAGCTATTCTTTAATAGATCTCTGACGTCTTCTTGTTTTTGTCCATACCTTCTGAACAGGAGCTTCGTTCTTTCACACAATTTGTATGCAATGTCAGCTCACCCCAGTCTGATATGGCCTTGGCTCATCCAATCTCACCTTTCTGAGTTTCGCCTGTAATTTACTTATTTACTAATTGCGCTACACTTGGAAAAGGGAAAAAGTAGCCTTCCTTCTTTTGCTCAGATCTGCTATCATACATAGTGGGAACATCCATCCTTTTCTGACTCCAATATATATATATATATATATATATATATATATATATATATATATATATATATATATATATATATATATATATATGTTGGCGCATGCCGCAATCTATTCACTATAAAGCTAGCCTTTAAGAATACTTCATCTGCTTGCGTTTCTTTGCATCTGTACACGTGTGAAGTAGCTTGATATCTTCATTACCTCTGTAGCTTAAGTTTCTTCATCTTGATCTCGTAATGTCATGTATCTCAATACTTTCTTGATGCCTTATAGAATTGTGTGCATTCTCTCGTCCCTGCATCTCTTCTCTATACGTCAATTTTACTCTGTATGACGGTGGTGGTGACGTCACCATTTTATTTTGTCATCCAACCGTCCTGTTTCTTCCGCGATTTCATTCAGACGCCATCGTATTGTCGCGTATGCAAGTATGGTTTCCTCAATGGGAACATTGCCTCCCAGATTCTCCTAGGTATCGGTATTTTTGATGGTACAGCACTTGTCTCACACTCTGGCATCCAACATACAGGTGCTGTGGGCGAGATGGTTGAGGTGGGGGTACTTGGCTCCTTCTCTACATAATCTTTGTAGAGTCACTTGGGAATTGAGTTCCACAGGTTGGTTGAAAGGAAAGATACGGCATACCTGCAAGGAACTCAATGTATTGAATTCTGAAGGATCAAGTTGACTCTGCCAGAATTCAAATGTGTGACTTCAGGTTTCACCCAGATGTCAGAAGCAAATGCTAAATTAGTCTGAAATTAGGCAGCCTGATATTCCTGAAATTCTTGGTTTGAAAACATCTACCCACACTAGTGCAATCCCTATACTGGCTTCCAATAAATAGTGAAGGGCCATCTTTCAAACTTTGGACTTGACTAACTCACATGAAATACTGAGGTCCACCTCGGAAGGAAAAATACTCTAGGATCATTCAAGCATAAATATTTAGGAGGATAAGTCTTGGGTGAAACTGGGTTAGCTGCATGGAAAAAAACATTGCCAAATATTGAAATTACAATAGAGGTTGGCGAAGAGAATGAGGTCAGTCGGAGTAGAAGGAGAGAGACAGGAAGGTGTAGGTGTAGCTTGCACTTTCTGTACTTATTCTGCATGATAGAAGTTTTTACTTCTACTGCCTATGCACTCATGCTGTCTCTGCTGTGGGAACCTGGGGGGCCTTTCCTAATCAAAGTGCATGGGACCAATGTATATTTGCGTTTCATTTATTAAGGTAAAATACCTCGAGACAGGAAATATTCTTTTTTTTTTTCCAAATGTATTTTTATTGGTTTTGTACAGCAGTGTACAACATGGCATTATATAGCATGCACCTTCTTACACACGGGACTGTTTGATAGTAGACAAAGGCAAAAGGAAAAAAGAAAAACAGATACAAAAACATTAAACGAACCAGATAACATTAATAACGCAACCTTAAAGTCTTCATGAGGACGGGGCAGGGGTGGACGGGGGGCCAACAGGGGAGGGGAAGCAGGGAACGTGAGGCTGTCGTTTACGCTTCAACTGAGGATTGGGAGGACGCTGTGACTCTGTGGCTCTGGGCCCTTGGTAGTAGGCTCTGGGATTCCCTGGAGGGGAGCGGTGGTATGTGGCCGACAGTCCCCGGCCATTTGTCTGAGCATATCTCGTGGGGTTCGGCTGAAGCTGGGCTGTGTTTTGTTCCTCCAGCCTCCACTCTAGTCCTGCTTATCCATCCATCGGAGAGTGGGAGGTTGCCTGGCTAGCCCAGGGTATTGCGTGTAGTCCAGGAATGGGGCCCAGGTTTGGTAGAATTTGTCCCTGTTCCCAAACCTGAGGGCTGTAATTTTCTCAGCCACTATTATGTCCCAACACTTCGACCACCACATCTGAATTGCCGGCCCTTCTGGGTTTTTCCAGAGCCTCGCGATCAAGATTTTAGCAGCTGTTAGTAGATGAGAGCATAGTTCTGCTCTACGGCCTGTCGGAGGAAATTGGCCTCCGCCCCTAGCTCCCAGTAGGACCACTCCAGGGTCCCATGGGATTGTGAGGCCGGTGATAGCTCTGATCTGATCTAGTACCGAGTTCCAAAATTGGGTGGCCTTAGGGCATGTCCATAGTAGGTGGTATAGAGAGCCTTTGTCCGGACATCCTCTCCAGCATAGCGGAGAGATCGAGGGGTTTCATTTATTGAGCATTTCTGGGGTGAGGTACCACCGGTAGCATACCATAAATGCCCCCTCCTTGTTGGTTGTACATTTGGAGCTCTATCCCAAATATGGCCCCATTCCTCAGGTTCAATAACTCTGCCTATGTCTCTTTCCCATTTGTGCATATAGGGTTCCTTGAAGTCTGGGTCAGTTCTGTTCAGAAGCTTGTAGAGGGTTGGTATTTTCCCTTTTGGGGGAGTAGCTGTCAGGGTGCGCTCTAGGGCTGTGAGATCTCTGCTTCCGTAGTTTTTCATTGGGTTACTTGATAGCCAGTGCCTAAGTTGTGTGTATCTGAACCTCTCTGTCTCAGGAACATTGAAATTCGCTTTGCAGGCTTCGAAGTCTAGGGGGTTCCCATTCTCGAAAAAGTCTTGGACCATCTCCAACCCTCCTTCTTTCCAGCTGAGGAAACTATTTGGGTTAGCCCCTGGAGTGAAGTCAGGGTTCTTCCAGATGGGAGTGAGTGGGCCTATCGTGCTTCCGCATTTCCAAAGGCGAGCCGCTTTCCTCCAGCTCAAAATCGTGTTTTCCGTTGCTAACAGAGGATTCAGGACCGCTGAGCCTGTGGGCCTCTTCATGTGTGGCAGTGAGTTTATTGGGATCCAGCTCCAGGCTTCCTCTAGCTCCAACCAACGTGGTTTCTGGGAGACGGTGTTCCAGGTGAATGCATGTGAGAGCTGAGCCGCCAGGATATATCTCGCTACGCCTGGAGCCCCAAGGCCCCCCACTGCCCATCCACGCAGCAGGATACTCCTCGGAATTTGTGATTTCTTTCCTTCCCATATGTAGTTCATGACGTTCTTTTGCAGCTCCTGTACCCCCTTGTTCAGGCAAGGCTTTACAACGTTAGAGCAGTCTAGGGATTAAATTCATTTTCAGGGCTGTGATTCTCCCAAACCATGAAATCTCTTGCTTCCTCCAGCGTGTCAGGTCACTTTTGAGCTCTTTGAATGATAGAGGGAAGTTTTCTTTATATATCCTGTTGGGTTTGCCTGGGAGCTGGACCCCCAGGTAACTTAGGTGCCCTCTCGCCCAAGGTATTGTGTAGTCGCTTTCCAACACTCTGATCAGTTTCCGAGGCAAGTTGATGCTCATCGCCGTGGACTTAGAGAGATTTACCTAGAATCCTGATGCCACCTTGAATTTTTTCAGTTCTGACCATAACGCTTTCATGGACTCCTTGGGCTGGGAAAGTGTTAACAGGACATCGTCGGCTTATATGGCTGCTTTACACGATTGGTTTTCGATGTCTAGGCTGTGAATTTTCGGATTGTGGCAGATTCTACTGGCAAATGGCTCCATCGAAAATATGATGGGGGAGAGGGGTCACCCTTGCCTAGTGCCTCTCCTAATCCTGATTAGGTCTGATCTGGCTGCATTCATTCTGAGTCTAGTAGATGGGTGCTGGTAGTTGGCTAGTGTCCATTTTATAAAATTTGGGCCAAATCCATAGTGCTGTAGTGTTTCTTGGATATAGCCCCAGTCTAATATGTCAAAGGCCTTGTGTGCGTCGAGCGATAGGACCATCATTTGGAGGCCCGTCCTGTTGGCCGATTAGATGATGTTTATGGTTCTTCTGATGTTGTTGTGGGTGTTACGACCCGGTTTGGTCCGAGGAGATGATCTCTGGGAGTAGGAGCGCCACCCTATTTGCTAAGATTTTCCCAAATATTTTGGCGTCGTTGTTCAATAGGGTGATAGGTCTGTATGAGGTGCATTGGTCTCGGGCCCTCCCTGGTTTCAGAATGAGGACTGTTAGTGATTCCTCCATGGAAGGAGTGGTGGTTCCCGACAGGAGGAACGAGTTAAACAGAGATGCCAAATGAGGTGCAAGGATGTATGCAAATTTCTTGTAGAATTGTGCTGACAGCCCATCTGGGCCTGGGGTTGTGTTTTTCAGGGTTAGGATGATGTCGCTCACTTCTTCAGTGGAGATTGGGTCTTCTAAGGCTTTCAGTTGAGGGTTCCGAGGGGCTAGCTGGCCCCCTGTTAAGTATCGGAGCTGTGCAGATTTTGCAGTAGGAGGCCCTGACATGATGCTCCTGTGGTGTTCTGTCATGATTTCCAATTTCTCCTTGTTAGTGTAGCGAGAAGTACCCTGGTTGTCGGTTAGGCATTGGATGTAATTTCTTGACTGCAGCTTCTTGAGTTTGTGGGCCAGTAGCCGGTTTGCTTTTTGCTATTTACGTAGTAGAATTGTTTAGTGTAGGTTACGGCTCTGGCTTCTCTGTCCGCTAGGTGCATTTCCAGAATTCTCTTCGCTTTCTTGAGCTACGGCTAGCATTCTTCGTGTGCCCTCTTTTGAGGATACTCTCTGCCTCAGCGACCTGCACCTCTAGATTCTCTTGTTGCAATTTGTTCAGCTGTCTGAGCTGCGCCGTGCAGTCACACGCAACTCCCCGGATGACTGGTTTCATTGCATCCCAGATGGTTGATAATGGGATGTCCAAGGTTGTATTCTCCCTGATGTAATTCTTGAGGGCGTCTGCCCTTTCGGTTCTGATGGCCAGGTCAGCCAGGATTTAGTCTTGTAGCCTCCAGTAGCATTGAGCCGGTTCCGGCAGGCCCTGGACCCTTAGCTTCATAGTGACCGGAGCATGGTCCGACAGTGCTCTGTGACCTATTTGAATGCTTTCAACACAGGGAATGAGTACGCTGGATAGAAGCAGTAAATCAATCCTCGAGTGCCCGAGGTGGACGTGTGAGAAGTGTGTATAATCCTTCGCCCCTATGCTCGATAGTCTCCACACGTCTATGGTTTCGATCTCCCTCAGAAATTCGGCCATAGCGAGTGCTTTGGTGAAGTTCTCTTTTGTTGGGGGGAGAGTCTTGTCCAGGTTCGGGTCTGAGGTCAAGTTGAAATCCCCTCCCGTAATGAGATGGCCCTCGGTGAACGTAGTGATTATCGGTAGGAGATTGCGGAGGAAGGGGGCTTGTGCGGTGTTCGGGCAATAAATTGCTGCAAGAGTGATTGGTAATTCGACTAGAAGGCCTTTCAGTATAATATAGCGCTACTCTGGGTCTCTTTTGGTTGAGATTTGTGTTAGCGGTAGGTCACGGCTTAGTAGTATGACCATCCCTCTTTTCTTCTGTCCTGCAGAGGCAAAATAGCGTCTTGGATAGCGTTGGAAGGAGATGCGCTTTTCATCTGACGCCAGGAGGTGAGTTTCCTGCAGGAAGACGACATCCGCTGCCAGTTGGGAGAGCCCATGCTCCACGGACTTCCTTTTACATGGGGCGTTTAGGCCCTGCACATTCCAGGTGACCACCAGAGTTCGTTATTCGGACAGACCACTTTTGTTCAGATTCAGTGTTCGGCTAGCCATTCCCCTGTAGACATGCAGTTCCTTGGCCTCCTCTTTTCCCGGTGGAGGAGTTCCTCTTGTTGAGCTTGTTTTGTCTCGAAGGTTGCCTTTTCTTGAGATATGTATCATGTTAGCTATCTCCCCTCCGCATAGTTCCCCAAGCCCCCTCCCCCCACCCTCCTGCCACCAGAAAAGGAAAAAAGGAAAAAGAACAAAAACAAAAACTGAAACAGGTATTTTGGACCAGCCTTCTACCAACGGGGCAACCGGCTGGGCCAATGCTGCCAGTTCAGTCAGAGGTCATGGGACCTCTTGTTGGATTGGTGAGTTTGCTGAAATTGAGGCTTGTGTTCCCCTAGTTCCTTTGCGGACCGGCCTAGGTGTAGGTGGCTGAGCCCCTAGGGATTCCAGGAGAGATATTTGTTACTGGGGCAGCAGACATCGTCATGAGGTCCTGTGTAGGATCACCTAGGGTCCAGAAGGCTCCAGGGCCAGAGGCTCCAGGCTGCTGTGTTCCGCCATTATGACCCTCGGGGGAGTCATCTTCTGTCTCAGGATTCATAAAGGTTTCGGCTTCTTTCAGAGAGAGGATCTGTCGAGGTTTTCCTTCCCAAGTGAAGGCGAGAGCCGTAGGGAAGTTCCATCGATAGAGGATTTTGCGTTCTTGGAGCCAGTCAGTCATGGGGCTGAGAGCCTTTCTTTTGGCTAGTGTGGATGTGGCTAAATCCTGAAAGAGGGAGATTGTAGCATCTCGGAAGTATATCCGCTCAGTGGTTCTGGCTTTATGCATTATCTTCTCTTTAAGCCTATAGAAGTGGACTCTCGCAAGCACGTGTGCTTTGGCGGCGGAACTTTGTCTGGGTCTTGCCCTGTGCACTCAATCAAGTTCCATCGGCGAGTCATCTGGAAGAGTTACGATGAATCGGAATAGGTTGGTTACGTAGGCTCCAAGGTCCTTATCTGAGACCAACATTGGAATTCCCTGCAGACGAATGCTATTGTGCCTGGATCGATTTTCTGCGTCCTCTTGTTTGCCTTCTAACGCCATACATCTGGCTTCCAGGGTACTGATTCTATCTGCCCCTTCTCCGATCTCAAAGTTTTGTTTGTACAGTGTGGTCTCAAGTTCTTCCGTGCACGCTTCAACTTCCCCTACATGCTTGTCGAGCATTGCGATCATGCTCTTCACTTCTTCTGTTCGTTTCTGAAATTCCTTAGTGAGAGCCGATAGGAGATCTTGTAGGTCTGATTTTGTGACAGGTTGAGTTGCCATGTCGGGGGAGTTCTCAGGCGGGTTACTCGCTGCCCCACTATCGTTGCGAACGCTTCTTTTGGCATTTTCGCCGATAGGTGTTGTTAATAATGCTGCGATGTCTGTTTGCTTGGTTGATTTGAGGGCCCTGGCCATAATGTCACAGTCTGTTCTTTTCCGTTTCGGAATTGGAGAATAGTACAGATAATACCCCATTTACTGCTTGCTTGATGTGGGACTTGGCATTAGATAGGGGCGAGAGATTGCGCAGTCCCCACTGGATGTTAGGCTACTGCAGTTCAGTGGGACCTACGTTCATTTAGCGTTGATAGTCCAGAGTTTGCTGAGGGCAGCGTAGTGGGGTATGAGCAGTCCTATGGGTAGGAAACCAGCTGATTCTCTCGCCACTCCGGGGCCCACTATACCACAGGCTCTAGATTGCAGTGTTTACTTCGGACTCCTTGTCGGGCTATAGGTAGTGTTCCTGTAGTAGTGTGGCTAGGGCCTGCAGCTCTGGCATTGCGGGGATCCCCCAAGTGACTAGCTGCCTCCTCCAGGCCAAGTCCCTCGCCCCGACCCCTATGTGCAAGGATGTAGAGGCTGGGTCACCTGATGGGTAGATTGGGGAGAGAGGCAGGGCCTGTAGTCCCTTGAGGCTGCGAGGGCCCTATCAGCCGCAGTGAATTTGGTTCTGGACTCCGAGAGCTAAAAGGTAAGCTTGGTAGTGCACCACAGCCCCGCAGTAGTGTGTAATTTTGTGGTCCTCTTGGAGCCCTCTGGGTCCCCTGCCAGGCCGGGCTGTTGGGAGTGTCACTTACAGGACACGTTGCAGGAAGCTGCCCCGAACATCAGGAGCCTGAGCTGATATGGTGCCTTTGGGAGATCAGGGCTGACGCCGAGCAGGATCTGGGGGCTCCGGAAAGCTGGAGCCGCAGAAGGCTGTTTAGTTCTGGCACTTGAAGAAAGCGGCAGGTGCCGCCTTACCTTGCAGGATACTCTGGCTGCTCTGTTGAGTTAGCCGCCATTAGGGGGGGATCCCGGACACTCTGGGCAGAGGGAGCAGCCCTCAGGCACGTCGCTCCGGCCGAGCTGCAGTCTTACGCTGTTGTTCTCCCTTTCGGGTGCAGGGCGGAGTTTCCAGGATTCAGACGCTCGGCCGTCGGGATAACTGTCTGCTCGGCCCCTGGGGGTATGTTCTTTGTGGAGGGTTGCCACCCATTTGTGAGCTGGCCGGATGTGGAGGCAAAGCCACCCCAGGTAGGACACTCTTGGTAGCAGTGATGATTTAATTCAGCCTGTAGGTTTAAAGCCCGCCTTTGTGCATTACGGGTCCTGGGCTAGGGCAGCCATCCACCCCCTCCCGAGGGGATCCTGACAGTGTGGCTCTTACAGAGCCGCACCGACCGCCATGGCTCCAAGCCATATTCTTATAATGTTGCTGGCAAAGTATAAAATGTCCCCACATTTTAGACCTAGAAAGCTGTATTGCAATATTCCCTAGAAAGCAAAGTCTCAATATGAGACACTTTACGTGCACTTCGGTTATGCGTCTATGTGGTCTTGTGGCAAAGTGTGTCTGGTTTGAGAACCTGACGACTTGGGGTTGAATCCCAGAAGACTCACTGGGTCATTAATTCAATTGAAGGGCGTGAACTATGTTATTTTACTGCCACCACATAAACACCCACTCGTGGTGGCATCTGGCCTTTGCAATTAGTGGGCAGACACTGTTCACCTGTGTGTACCCTCAGCTTGATCCCTGGGATTGAGGAAGATAACATGGCAGCTCCTCACTGGTGTCAGCTGTAGCAGTTACCCTTGGTTGGCAGTAAGGAATTCATTAAGAGATCTCTGAACACAGATGCAGCTGCTTTTGCTGCTATCAAGTTTTATTCAGTTAATCGAAGTCCAGGATCCTTATCGCTCCTGGTATGAGTAGAGCAGCTTCGGCAGGGGCCTGGATCCGTTATTCAGTTTGAAGCAAATGAATAAAGCATAGGTCTTAAGGAGAAAATCCTTGACGATTTTAAAAGAGGGGCACATAAGAAATAACTCTGAAACACTCGCCAAGACCACCTTCTGCCTTGACATCGTTTGTTTTCATGTCCATGGAGGAGCTGTAAATAATAACTACTCTATTGCAAAAGCCATGAACTGTACAATATAGAGTTAATGATATAATGCTAGGGCTACTGAGGCGTTAAGGGTAGTCCAAGATGGCCGCCCAATTTACCTGTAGCTGACGGAAGTACCTGGGAGAGCTTGTTATGTTCTATTGACACGTGGTTCCGTCAGGAGCCAGTACATGACACACTCATATAATCATGAAGCTGAAAATGGGGAGGAGATTCAGGAAAGAGAAAGAATGTAAGATCACAGTGGTTCTGGAAAGAACTGAAGATCTGATCGGATTCGTTGAGTCAAGAAAAAAACGTGTTCTTAGTGATTCTGAAAAGAACTGATGATCTCTGGCTCTGCCTGTAACTTTAGATTAGTGAATGCATAAGTTGGGGCATAGAAACACACCTGGTTCTGCGCGAGGTTTGCATACCCTTAGATTTTTCTATTACAGGGGCTGCTACATGTGCACAAGGTTTGTGGCTATGCCCAATGCCACACAAGTGTTCTTTGGTCTCATCTGCAGATTGGTCCTATATAAATGCGTATGAGCCGTATTGCATCTTTATCTATTGTTAAATCATTCTATATATCAATTATTTATGCAGTGACTTATTCGTCATTGTTGATGATTCTTGAAAAGTGTTTTGGATGCCGCATTTGGTGGCGTGTCTCTCGCCGAGCAGATAAGACCAAGGAACACTGGCATTGTCTAACAAATAGTATTAGAAGAGAGACCGCCCTGGGCAACTTGCCCACCAGTAAAGAATAGCTCTTTATAGAGCCTTGATAAAGACCCAAGCAGGGATGTCATTTAGGGGTCGCAAGGGGTCGCAACTGCGACCCCTGAGGTCTCCCTTGCTACCTACCCCTGTGGTCTTCCTTGCTAGCCCTAAAAAAAAATCCCTTTTTAAAAATAAAAACATTACGGAGGCTTTTGGGCTATGGCCAGCAGCACATGGCTCTTTGTTTCCGGAGTGGCTGCTTTTTTGATAGCTATAACTGGTAAGATAGCTCAGTGGGTTAAGCGCTCACTGCTGCAATGTGTGTGTGATCTGCAGGTTGCATGTTTGACTCCTGTGCAAGGTTAACTCAGCCTTTCATCCTGCTGAGGTTGATAAATGAGTAACAACACATTTGTTCTATGTGAAGCGCTTAAGCGTAAGTGCTACATAATAACACATCATTATCGTTTGGCCTTGGACGCCTGCCTGCATTCACAGTAATTTGGTAAAATGGGCCTATACGTGCTGATATTGATGATAAATATGGTGATCCATTCTTCTATAAATGTATATCACTTTACATTGATATTGTAATCATATTTTTCCAAGTGTACTTAGAAACAGTGCTATGTGATGCCACTTCCTATTTTGTCAAAGGGTGAAAGGCCGCGTTCCATCGCTTCCCGTGATATCACTTTGGGGTGGGGTCAGATGACATCACTTCCTGTTATGTCATCAGAGGTCAAGGGTCATGTGATGTAACTTTCGCTACCCCTGGCATTTTGGTGAAATAACGTCCCTGGGGTACAGTGCAGCCATGAAGGATCAGGCAACCCTACTTTCTCTAATAAACACAAAACAAATCTTTTTTGAATCGTTCACAACCAACCTACAAACCAGAATGGATTTGGAGGCAGAAAAATTCAATGTGTGGCAAGCAAGACTTTTCGACATAGCAAGAGCCCATCATAGAGATACAAACATCTTGATGACTGCCTTATTAGAAATGACCAAAGCATCACGAGCTGAAAGACACCCTCAACAACCTCCTACAATGACAGCAGATAAGCCGATTGCACACAATAATTTACAGTCTTCGAACCAAGAAACCCGAGGCGAGCCACTACCGCTCTCCTCTTCTGAGAGGATCAGGGAGAAGAATATTCCCAATGGTATCCACTCTGCAAACCATAACATCCAATATGCAGAGGCGATGCTGCTTTTGAGAAAAAATAAGATCGAGCGGTCGCAAAAACAACTAGAGCCCACGCCGACCTCTCAACCAATGACAACAGATTTCAGTCAGATAGCCTCCCATAAAGACCTGAGGATGTAGAGGAGATGGGGACAGCGTCAACTTCCAAAGTTAGGCAGCCTAGGACTGAGATTTTAGTGAAAGATTCTCTTGCTATTTTTCAGAAGCAACACGGAGCAACGGTAAAACAAGTTTCCTTTGCAGGCAATGCTGGCTCTAAAAAATCCAAAATTCTACCCAATAATAGGAAAACATTTTGCAATGGTTCAAGAGCGTTCCTACGCAATCTGAAAATGCCAGCCATAGAAATCCAACAGTCTGTGAAAAAACGGAAAACTGAGACAAAAGAAAATACTCCCTTCCAATTAACTATCACGAACTTGAATTCAGAGATTCCTATAGAAGAAGAGCTGGCCACTAGACAAACTCAACTAGAATTATCCACGTACACCTCAGACAACAAAATGAAAGATAATGATTATCAGAGGCAAAAAAACTTCTCATGAGATTCCCAATATACCGGAAATAAAGTGGATTCCATTGGACTCAGAGAAGCCGAGTGCTGACATAAGGAGCCCTCTCCATGACCTCCTTGTAGCATCAAGAGGCAACAAATGTTTGACAGTAGAACAAAAAAGAGAGAAAACAGTATTGATGCAGAAATTCCAGCCCATTGCCAAAGACAAAACTTTGATACGACTGTTGTATATCCTTAGCGATATATATACTCATCACAGATGATATTTGTATAACGATTGAGTTTATTTGGAGGAGCCCCCAGGAGGCCAACCTTCTTCACAGCAACCTCTTTGTGTATGGTTCCATCAACATTCTGGAACAATACACAAAGACGTTGTCAGGGATACGGTGCGTGTGCCTGCCATAAGCAGGGAACTTTATACAGATTAACTACAGTAATATCACCACATCTCCCCCTCTAAATAATATTATAACTTGCAATAGATATTTAACATTATTGGAGTCACACTTCGCAATGACTGTGACAATGCATGCAATTCCTTAACTTTAAAATCATACATAAAAACAAAGCATACAAGTAATCTTTTCATGTTGCACCATTGTATAACTGCACCATGGATCCATGTCCTGTCAGCTCTCAAAGTTCTCAATAATATACATAGTCTTGTTTATAGTTCCACATTCTTTTCCTATGTCTTGATAATGGCTCAGTATCCTCAATTCTTTTCTCATGTGGACCTTCCTTTGTTCTCTTTCCTTGTGTTTTTCCTTCTGCCTAATCTGCCTAAATTTGAAGATCCTAGGCGCCACTCTTCGTTCTTTACTATAAGAATAGAGAGATTAGAGAAAACTTAAGACAGATTGATTTTTAATAGAAGAAATGTGATGAAGCTTCTACATGCAATACCAGAACGACATCATATTGAATTCAATGACATTCAAATAGTGCAATTTGTGGATGAACTCAGGACAGACCGAGTGATATTACATCTTCCATCGCGAAGAATCCATTAAAAAATAATGGCACAGAATGAAGCTTTCTCGCCACTGGGATCTGACATACTATCAAAGAATGTAAATGATTATAAAAATCATGGACAGGAAGAGAAAAATGATGGTCATCCAGAAATACATCAAGTCCGACGTGCTCCTGCATCTGAGTCTAATAATCAACTTCAGATTCATAAGAAATCGTCGGTAGAAGTCAACACTGTCGTCCACGCATTAAAGATCAAATTCCTTCCTTTAGATCCCAATTCAACAAGAAGAGTGATGAAACAAGATCGAGTCGAGGACGATTCACTTCAGAATATAGAGACCCAGAGCAGATCAACATCCTTTGATCAATCGCAACAGCCATCAGATGAGTGTGACTCAGCCCCATCGAAACTACGTATGGAATACGCGGGGATTCACACACTTATTTGCTGATGATTCATTAGACCTGCATGAGTTTGATATACATTGTTTACAAGAAACATGGCTTTGACATCAGCCATTATATAATGGGTATCAGGTGTTATTCAATCCTGCAACGACACGTTCAATGGGCCGTCCTTCAGCGGGATTGTTAACCCTGACCAAAATGGGATCTAATCTCAAAGTGCAAGAACATTTCATACTGAATCCCTTCACACAGATGACGATCATCTCAACTAGTACAAACGTGGTTGGCTCTGCTCAAATGATGGTTATTTGTAACATATATCGGAGTACCAATGGGATAAAAGAAAGCTCTTTCATCAATACGCTCTTGACGGCCATTGATGAAATTCAAAGTAGATATCCAGAGCACTGTTCGTTATTTGTGGCGATTTGAACATGCATTTTTTCTATAAAGTAGGAAGGAGGATCGATGATGACTCTCTAGTTACAATAAGTAAAGCGTGGATGAAAGAACTTAAAATGCGGGATATACACCTACTGAATGGCATGCTCCAGAGTGATATACCCCCGCAACCGGCCTGGCACAGAGGCAATGAGAGTGCTTATTTGGATTACATATTTGCATCAACTCATCTGCCAGAGAAATTGGACTCGTTGAACATTAAAAGTACAACGAAGAGTTATCATATGATACTATCACTTTCTTGGAAACCAACCAGCACAACAAAAAAGAGCTTTGTTACCACTTCTGTAGCTAGCCCTAATACTGGAAATAACCGCCTCTGAATAAATTCAGGAAATGTGCCAAGCCTGAATATAAAGTTCCACAATACTCTGCATGACAGAGAAAATCCTCTGGATTATGATTGTGTTCTTGCTCCCTATAGAACTTCAGGACCTAAGTCTAGTACAATGGTGGTCAATTTTAACCACACATACCATCGAGAACTTGTGGAAAAACGGAAAAGCATACGACATGCCCTGAAGATGTCAAAGTATTTACCAACAGAGGAACTCTTAAGACATCAGAAGATGATTAAACAAAATTATAGTAACTGTTTTACGGATGTCACGAGCCCAGCGTCTGCAACTAGATGCCAAAACTATGTTAACTGCATTGATAAATCGAAACACCTGAAGTCTATGGTTTCTTATTAACAACCGAAACAATCAAGAATTGAAATTGATACCAGATGTAACGGAAGAACATTGGATTGCCCATTTTACATCTCTGTTTGCTCCCCCTCTTGAGTGTGACCCAGGGGCTAGGATGTCAACTGCAAAGAAGATGATTGATGCATCTGATACTGGACAGATAGCAGCAACAACGTGGGCTCTGTATTGGGAGAAGGAAGAGATACTAACACAAATAAAACAACTAAGTAGCTCTCGGGCTCTTGGCCCAAATGGGCTATCAAACAAGAATCTCAAATCCAATCCCCAGGCTTGGACTGACCTATGCAAATCTCTCTTTGAAATAATTATTAAAAATAGACAAGTACCGGAGGCGTGGAAAAAACTGGTCCTTATCCCGATCTACAAACCGGGCGACAGATTTTTACCAGCTAATTATAGGCTAATAGCCCTGTTAGATCCCCTTGGAAAATTATTTGCTACCATGCTCCTTACTCGACTTAACACATGGGCCAAAGAATTCAACAGAAGAGACCCACGAATAACAGGGTTCATAAAAGGAGTTGGGACCAATGTCAACTTAGCAATTCTGAACATCTTGAAGCTTGAGGCCATAGAAGCAAAACACAAACTACATGTGGTATACATAGACCTAAAGCAAGTGTTTGACTCGGTCCATAGAGACAAACTGTGGGAAGAACTGCGTAGATGGCAAAGCCCAACAGATATTATAGATGTCATCCGTGCTCTCTATCAAAACACCTCTGTCAAGGTGAGATTGTCAACTAGAGGAGCAGTAACAGCGCCGATTGACACTTGGAGAGGCTTAAAACAGGGTTACCCTTTCGCAGCAGCGCTGTTCAATTTATACATCTCTGAGCTCTCAATCTCTCAAGAGGGCATAAGAGCACACCCACCTATACTGAACGGGACACCGGTAACATGGCTAAAATGCGCCGATGACCTGATCATGCTTGATAACACCCAGATCGGGCTACAGAGCAGACTTGACTGTTTAGAAGAATTTGTTAAAATTAATAACTTGGAGATCAATATCACTAATCACAAACTATGATCTTTGGAATGAACCAAGGAAGAAAAAGTCAAAAATGTTCAATATATCTGCAGTAAACTAGACTGACTCAGGTCCACACATATAAATATCTTGAAGTGTGGCTCAACTCAAGTATTTGTGAACAACAATGGGTAAGGGCACTAAAAGTAAAAGTGGATTCCCTGGCGAACAAGGTGCGATCCTGCATAAGAAACATGGCAAATATTCATTACGCCCGCTAGTATAATTCTATCAACAAAAAGTAACTCTGATACTAACCTATGTAGGTGTAGCAATTTTTAATACTCCGTGGCAGACCTGGGTTACACTTGAGGAGCGCTTTTGGCGAAAAGTGCTGGCACTTCACCGCTCCTTACCGATATCAAGAATACGATTCGAGGTGGCCACGCAATCGCTACATTGCATAGTACGTTGGAAATCTTTAGACTTATACCTTAAAATATTAACGGATGACTGCTACCCCAAATTGACATCCTAAGAAGTAATCCAAATGTTTGACACAATGGTCTCCTCAATAACTGGAAACATAATTGCATAGAATTGCTGAGGATTTTGAACACTAATACAGAAACGCTAAAAAAAATCCAATAGCTGTTAAAAAGAGAATATAGACCCAAGATTGGATTCATACACAGGATCTAAAAGCAAAGTACAAACTGTCTATTAATTGTGCGCAAGATGTGCGAAAATTGAACCAACTGCAGGCATATCTTAAATTGTTTCCATCCTCTAAACTACGTAATTTATTCCTACGCCTCAGGCTGAATTTGCTACCTACACAGGAAGTTTTGGGATGCATTCATCAGTTGAGAGATGTACCCAACACTTGTCGTTTCTGTAAGAGGAGTGATCAACTTGAGTCCTTGTACCATGTAATTATGGAATGTGAGGCCTTAATAGAGACACGAAACAAGTATCGGGATATATATGGCAAAATACCACAATTTTAACCAACTAGGAAAGGTGGTCGTCAATTTTACTGGAAGAAGACAAGTCAACTATCTTCGCAGTGCTATCATTTTGGAACTGTATATCAACATTAAACGTGTTAAACATTTCTCTGGCTCAGGGAAACAAAAAAAATTAAAATGGAGCTGCGACGACCGAACTGTTGATTCTATACATCATAGAGATATACAGGACCAAACTGTAGATCTGAACTGTCATGAAATGAAATAGTGAAAAAGTTTGTAAAGAAACTAAATTCAAATAATAAAAATTTGAACAAATTCAAAATTAAGAAACACAGCACATTTCCCACAGCAGTGACTGAGGTCTGTGTGGTTCTGATGGATACAGAGAAGACTTGGGGGACGGAGTGACGTAGAACCTAAACTGTTTTCTAGTGCTATAGAGACCACAGACGCTTAACACCAGATCATGTCAAATGAATGGCAAATTTGGATAAGCTGAACTGTCTGCTGCGTTCTGGAACTATGTAGATGAGAGAGGATAGCTTAGGGGTAACGTGCTCGCCTTGGAAACTAGACGACACAGGGCAACACAGGTTCGATTCCCGGCTCAGCACTTAGAAATCTCTGGGTAATAAGCGCGTTATAAATAACATATCACATAATATCACCTCACATGTATCACATCAAATGATAATGCTCGACCAAGCTCGAAAAATTAGCTCAATATTTCCATGTGTAATGCAAGCAATGAACGCATATTGCATAATAGATGAATGTACATACTTGCTTCCTCCTGCTGCCAAGTCTCAGTGGCATGTTATGTTATGCTAATTCACCGCTGTAGTAACTTCAGAGCATCTCGGCATGTCCGTGGTGTGTCGCACTGTGCCCCTGCCAGGGTTTCTAGACCTTAGTCTGCTGGAGGAGAGAAAATGAGCAAGGAGAACATAATAGGGTGGGGAAGTGCAAAGCAGAGGGTACAAAGCAAGGGATTGAGGGATGCAGCGCGGAACAATGTGTTGGGCTAGAACTGGTGCGTGTCAGTCGTGTAAGGCCGACCATAATTCTTATGCCCTAAAGTGTTGTGATAACAGGGTTGTGTTTCCAAGGCGGATTTGGAGAATTATAAGTGTGTAGACAATGTATCGTTGGATGCATAAGGAGCTTGAGAGCGTGCCCGGCGAATCCTGGAAGTTTCGTCCAGAAACTGTCTACGTTGCATCCCAGGTGAAACTCCAGAATGTTAATTCTGGGACTGCCAAACATGAGCCAAGACTGGCCTAGTCAAGAATAGACTGTGTATAAAGGTCAATCTTTTGCTAATACCCATTTGTGAATCTCTTGGGGACCAGTTTCTGAGATTTGCTGTTCTTCATCCAAAATTAGAAGCGATTCACTGGTCTTTGCCAACCAATCAGACTGGCCAAATCTTCCTGCGAAATTCTGGCAAAACAGGAAAAAAAGTTCTCACGCAAAACATGTGTGTTCGGTATAGATTCAGGGCTAAACATTCCTTCAAAACAGAACGGGTGAAAAGATGGTGGGGAGGAAGAAAAAGGGCAATAGTGAGTGAGTAGGAGAGGGCTAACCACTATGTGTGTATCTATTAGTCTGTTGGGAGAGCTCTATAAACTCTGCAGTAAGACAGTACGTTGGGAACATGTGCTGGAGAGTTTATAGAATGTGCAGACCATAGGTACAACTCGGGTTGGGGTGGCTTAGCCTTTGATCTTTCTGAAGTCAACAAAATGGGGATCATTGAGTAGAGCGATAATATAACTACCAGTCAAATAGTGATATCACAGAAAGTATTGCATGTTAATATTTTGCTTGTTTTTCCATTTTAGAAAAAGAAAGGTCAGTGGATCCGCAGCCTGCCGATATTGACGCACAGTGGTTTATCCTCAGTCCTCGGAGTCGTGGTTCGCCAACACATAGTGGTTTTCTTGGGGACCGAGAAGGGGCAGCTTCTGAAGGTATGCAAACATGCTGGTTGCCATTTTAATCTTCAAGTGTAAAATGCCCTCTCTCGGAAAACTGTAAAATGCTTGCTTCTTCCTTTCATTATCTCGCTCGCGATCCCTTTTTTGTTACGACCATATTTACTTTTCCCAGAATAAATGACAAGCATATTGCATTCATCTTACCTCTTGGGCCTTTCCAGATCACCTTGTCTGTGGTTTATTTAGGTGTTTGCAAATGTAACTTTCTGAACAAGGGCCGGTTAGCAGCGGCCTCAACCACTATCCTGTGCAAGTCTCATGGTTTAGAAGTGCTTAGTGGATAGAACTTCTGGAAAGTGCAGAGAAATGCAGAATCAACGGTGAGCTTTCCCTGATGAAGCGTCTACAGGGGAAACTGCTGGCGCCTCAGAAACCTGATTGAATCCAAAGTGCCAATAGTACCTAGCTCTACATCCAGGTTAGACTGTGGAACGCTTTTTTCAGGTGAAAATCTAGTGACAAACAGCAGAACTGGGGTTTTAACTCCAGAATCATACATTATGATTCTAAAGTGACTTTATCTCTGAAGCGAATGAATGAGTCCAAACGATGGAGAACTACATAAAAAATATGCAATAACGTCGTTCATGCAAAATAAAGCAAGCATAGCCTACTACACCTTCTTAAGTCATTGTGGTGACTTTGCCACTTCCCTGGTCTTGTTTAAGGTGCAACCAGCCCCCTTTGCAACATCTATGAGGCCAGGCAGTTATGCTTCCGTTTTTCCTGGTGCAGTACACAACGCATTTTATGCCTAATCTAGACTAGTCTGCTGTTAGTATGCACTTCGTTTCCTCCCATTAACTATTGACAAGTGGCGGTAATTACCAGTGCCTACCTTATGCCCGTTTCATGTCATGTCATCAGTGTTTAACCAAATTCAGCAAAAAATCGAACCCATCAGCTTCACGCCACCAACTCATTCACATTTCATCAACTCAACTATAGAGGCAGTCCCTGATGAAGATAATTGGATGTATTATTTTATAGCGGACACTCCTACCTTCATGTGTCTGTCTGATATGTTAATAAACTATTAAACTCTTCTTCCGTAAGGCTTGCCTGAATAGTGGCATGTTGTGGCCCTTTCATGGTAAAGCAGACCTTGGTCTGTGGGTGAGGGGGAGAGGGGAACACGCTGAGAGGATGGGAGGATAAAGAGCAGGGTAATCTACGGCCAGGGTGGCATGATTGGGGTAGCAGCTAAGCATGATATGAACCTCATTTGTCTTCAGAACCCATACTGGGTAACAGTACTTCTTGTGTATCCCTGTGCATGACGGGACACCCTTTCACAAACATTTCTTCTACGGTTCTTCAGGTAGTAATTTAAAGTTTAAAGTTTTACTTTGGGATGGGGGGTTACTGTTATTATGGCAATGATGAAGCTCTAGGACTGAAACGTGTTGCTGGTGTTTCGTCACGTATGTCATGAATGTTAACAAGCGCAAGAGACCATCGCGTCTCCCCCCCTGCCGACACTGGGGGCTTGAGGGTTGCCGCCTGAGGTGCCCAGTAGACTCGCAGCTTATGCTGCATGGGACCTTCCCTGTCCATCCTGCTGGAGATACCGCTGCTGCAACACAACCGGCGCGGCCACGTGACGGATCACATGGCATGCCCTACCCCTTATTTACAATCTTCCAAGGGTGTTCATGCCCTGGATGTCCTAAACTAAGGGCGACCCACATAAGGGTGTTGTTCCTCCCTGCTCTGCCCTACCTGCCATCACTCGCTTCCTGTCCTATCCTAAGCTGTTCCAATGCCGTTCTGCGCCTAGATACCTCCAGGTTAGGTGCGCTATATAAATGCATAAATAAATAAATAAATACTGTTCAATTAAACTCAACTATGCTCATGTCTGATCCAGCAACCCATCTGCAGATCTTTCTTCTCTATGTTCTTATACTCATCTCTACCTTTCTTTATTCTTCCTTGTCTTGTCTCATTACTTCTTTCTCCAGGCCAATAACTTTCCCCATAGCCATTCACTATTCAACTCGACCCCCTCCCAATCCCACTCCTCGTAATTGGAACCCACACAACCTTGCCTATCCTAGCATTTCCCCCCTCGCTTTGATCTCCATTGTCTATGGATTGATTGTTTCATTTGCTAGAAATCACAAACTACTCTTCATTTATTTTTCACCACTTAGCAAGCCCCGCCTACCTGGTGCCTTCCTGCTTGCCGCTCTTTTTCACCACTTAGCAAGCCCCGCCACCTGGGGCCTTCCTGCTTGCCGCTCTTTTTCCCTACATAAGGAGCCCTCCAGCCTCTTTTCTTTTGCAGATGGGGAGCAGGTGCAAGTGGATCTAGGTCACCTGGCCTAAGCACCACCCACCTTTTTAGCCCTGCCTCTTCCTTCCTGCTCTTAACTGTTATATCAAGGGCGTCTCTCGCCCGGGCGTCCAAAGCAAAGGGCAATTCCTGTTTGGACCTGTTCGGACCAGGAGGACCCAGGGTCCGACACCCAGCTCAGACAGCAGGTAAGCATGCACCAACATGTGTTACTCCCTCTGTCCCCACAGGCCATCCCCACCCCCTCTGGTCCCCGTGATGTTCCCTTGTGCCCCCACCATTTCCCGCACACAGGTGTTGCCTGTTTTACTTGATTCTTCTACCCTGCTCCCCCCTCACCCCACTCAAGCCTACTTCTGCAGGAGTCTGTCTTGATAAATTCAGGTTTCACCATCACCGTCTTGTGGCCAATGCTGGATGTGACTTTTATGGACTTCATTCATCCACGGTGCGTCACCCTTTCTCAACTCTCATGCTGAACTTCCTTAGCATCTTGTACTGGTGGCCCTGAATCATGCTGTCCCCATCTTCATCTTGTATCCTGGCTTACAACATTATGTGTTACTACTGACTTCTGCAATTGTATTCACTCTCCCCTCTTGCTTCTCCACTCTTTTGATGCTAACTCTCTGTTCTCTCCCCCTTTCCCTTCTCCCTTTTCCTATCTCCTCTCCTTACTTTCTTCTTTGCACTTAGTCTATCAGAATTGTCCCTGGACCTAGTATGATAGCAACCTTGTCTGTCTCCTCCCCTCTCCCCTTACTGGTTTTTTCCTCCCCACCCCCCTCCAGCACTATCTGAAATGTCGTCAGGCTTAGTATGATAGTCGCTTGTTTTGTTCCACCCCTCCCTTTCTGCACCCCTCTCCCTCACCTCTTGTTTTTTTTCCGGCTCTACCAGAAATGTCATCAATGTCTGTTTCCATTTCCTTCCCACTCTCCCCCTCCCTTCCTTATCTATGTCTTAGCTCTTGCACTATCTGAAATGTCGTCAGGCCGAGTACAATAATTAATTTCACATCCTTACTGTTCATGGCCTGTAAGAATGTCATTGTGTGTTCCCTCCCTTGCCTTGAAGTGTTTTGAAACACATTGTGTATAGGCGCTATATAAATGAACTATCATATCATATCATATTTTTCTGCTTTAATCTTCCTTTCCTCGATATTACAGAAACCCGGATCACTCCCTTTAACACCTCTACTCCTGCTGCTCGTTCTTCCTCTGATACTCAATTTTCTCATACGCCTGCCAACACAGTAAAGGTGGAGGCGTTGGTATCCTCTACCATTCTTCATGGTTTTTACCCCCACATCTGTTGTCTCTTTTTTCCTCCTTCGAATACCACTTCTCCTATTTCACGAAACCCCTCCCACTCTCCCTTTTCATTCCTGAGCGTCCTCACGGTCCTCTTCTCAGTTTTTACAAAAACCTTGATTCTCTTCTATCTGTACTTTTGCCAACCTCCTCTCCCTTTCTACTTCTTGGCGATTTCAATATTTATCTTTCCTCTAACTACTCCCCCTGTTCTTTGCTCTCCCTTTGTGACTCTTACTATCTCAGCCACATTTCTTTCCCTTCTTCTCACATCTCAGGATCCTCTCTATACCTGATTTTTCATCTTTCTCACCTGATACTGTGGTTTCTCCTCACCCTCTTTACCTATCTGACAATTTTTTGTTTTCATTCTCCTCTGATCTTCTCCCTTCCCTGCCACTTACTCCTAACTATGTCACATTCTCTCAGTGCGACTTGTGCTTTTTCATTCTCTCTTCTTCTTCCTGCACTCAGCTCCTCTCTGCTGCCCCTTGACACATTTTGTAGCTATACACCGATTCATGCTACTTCTATCCTCCACTCTAATTTCTTTTCTACTCTTGACTCTCCGTATCCTTCCCGCCCCTTTTCTTCTTTGTGTCAGCCCCCACAGCTTTGGCTATTGTCATCTTCACTTCTTACGTTGAGGTCTTCTCTATGAAAGTCTAAACGACAATAGAAAAAGCCCCACTCCCTTACTGATCTTAACACTCCTTTCTCTCTGCATTCCTCCGATGACTCTCATCTACTTGACGCCAAAAAAACACTATTTTTCACCCTTGACTACCACTGTCTTTCATCACCCCCGCCTTCTATTCTTTTTTTTTAACCAATTTATTAAAAAGATTTTTCATAAAGAATGAACAAACAGAAATAACAAAATGCAAATATGAATCCCAACCCCCCTGAAGTTAACATCATCCACGAAGTTAAACCCCCCCTTCAAAAACGTGTAAGTACAATATAATAAACATACCAAAACGGAAAGGAGAAGGAAAGGAAAGGGAAAAAAAAGGAAAAATCCACGCAAACCTTTATTCTCATCTTTAGCCAACCAAAAAAGAATACGCACAACATAGAGGTTCATAATACTCAAAAATCAGCAGTAACAGATAAAATGAATTTGCATGACTATATCATATAATATGAAATACTTATTTTAGCAGCAAGCTTCTCCAAGAGAGACATGGTTAAGCCAGGTCCAAGCTCAGGAAACCCCCCCAAATATTTTGAAATTGCGATTCCTTCATTTGCATTGAGAATACCACCCTTTCAATATTGCAATTGTTATACATTTCCTCTAGCCAACTGCTCCATTTCGGAAAGTTTGCTGTTCTCCAGTCACGCAAAATCAATTTCTTTGCCGCTAAGGCCCCTCTCAAGGCCCAGGTAATTTGATGTGTATTCAAATCCTTCAATATGGTGATTTCCCCCAGGATCAATGTTTCAAAGTCGTAATCCAGGTTTTCTTTTAACACTCTGTTCATCACACCAGCAATCCCACGCTAGAAGTTTTTCAACTTAAGGCTCTCCCAGAACATGTGTTCCATCGAACCACGATCATTACCACATCTCCAACAAGTATCCGAATCAGTTAGACCATGCTTGAACAAGCAAACTGGTGTCCAAAATACCCAGTTGAGGATATTTACTTGATGATCCCGCTCACCTATGTTCAAGGACATCCTTTTGATGTTACCACAAAGACCTGACCATCTTTCTGTAGTCATTTCCTCTTTCAGACTTGCTGACCAGGCCACCAAAAGCTTCGTATTCACTTCAGAGAACCCACTTAATAGGTTGTACATCCTAGAAACCATATGGTTACTACTGCTTATCCTCCTGATGTTGGTCAACAAATCGGATCTGACTAAACATGGCAAGTTCACAGCTCTTCTCTATCTCCTGTATTCACCATATGAGCAGTCAGACAAGTTGTATTCAATTTTTAATTCTCAGAAAGTTTTCCATCTCGACCCTTCAAATAAATCTCCAGTTTTCTTCACACCAGCAGTGAACCAGCTACACCAGAATAAGACTTTATTATCTATTTTAATCAATGGGTTCAGCCAAATTGATGAAGTATCGGTCTTTCGAGGATTCAATTTTGTTGTCAAATCACAAGCCTTCCAGGTGGATCTTAGGAAATTGGTTAAAACAGAACTGACATCACGTATTTCAATGGTAGTGGAGAGGATGACCCAAGTGTCCAAAGGTCCTGCCCCAATCACTTCCACGGTTGCCCATTCATCGATCTCTCTTGATATGAATGGCAGGATATGTCAGAGTGTGAACGCCTGGTGATATCTTTAGAAGTTTGGGATGTTCAAACCCTCTTTTTTCAGATTGGAGCTGCAGTTTCCATAGTTTCAGTCTAGGAATCTTTTTATTCCATATAAAAGACTGAAGCATGCTGTTCAATCTCTTCCAAACAGACCTCCTCACCAGGAGAGGAATGGTGCTCAAAACATATGTAATTTTTGGCATCAGCATCATCTTTATGGCATTAACATTGCCTCCTAATGACAGGTTGAGTGAATCCCAACGGTCTAATTCAGATAACATTATTCCCCGCCTTCTATTCCATCTTCTTTCTCATATGGTTCTCCTAAGCCTCCTGATCCCTCTTTGTCATCCTCTATTTTTATACACTCAGTTTGCTGACTGTTTTTTATGTAAGGTCTCTATCCTTCGTTCATCATTTACTGACACTACTCCTCTCTCCAACATTTATCCTTTTCACTTTCTTCTTCCACTCCCACCTTGTCCTCCTTGCATCTCCTTTCTTTGATACTGCAACATACCTATTTTGTGCTCATCGTACTGCCTCACCTCTTGATCCTCTTCCTTCCTACCCGATTCTCCTCACCTATCCTCATCTTCTACCATATAGTATCTGCCTTTTTAATCTTTTTCTATCGCTGGCTCTTGAACCCTCCTCTTTCAAGCAAGCCACGGTTATTTCGATCTCGAAAAAACTCCTTAGATCCCACCTGAGGTGTTAACCACAGCCCTATCTCTCTTCTTCATTTTCTTTCTAAATTACTAGAAAGGATTGTCTATTGCCAAGTCCCTTCTTATCTAAATCTTAACTCTTTACCTACTCCCCTCCAATCTGACTTTCGCCCATCCCATTCCACTGAAACGGCTCTCCTGCATGCCCCCAACTTTCTCCACTCGGCCCGCTATAACAGATACTCTTCTATTCTCATTCGTCTCAATTTACCGGCTGCATTCGAAACAGTTGACCACCCTTCTCTCCTCTCTCTCCTCTCCAGCACTCTGCTTAGTCGGGTTCATGGGTATTTTTCTGACTGCACTTTTTCTGTTTCCTGGGCTGGCCAAACCTCATTGTCCTACCCCCTCCAATATGGTGTTTCTGCGGGTTCGGTACTTGGTACACTACTCTTCTCTCTTTACACTATTCCGCTATCCACTCTAATATCCTCCTTCTTAATTCTATGTCCCGTCCCCATTCTTCCGTACTTATGGGTTTGTGTCCTTGGGTACTGGATCAGAACTTGTTTTGTACAGCGTAAAAGAATATGTTCCCTTTAAAAATGTTAGTATTGCGCAGTAAGCGCGGCAGCGTGGTCATGGCTAGCCCCGGGGGCCCGCTTCCCGCCAACACCAGTCAGTCCTCATCTCTGCATGGACAGGACTGAACGCTCTGCATGGCACACACACTGTTTTACAGCGCACTTGTTTTTTCCCTAAATGTTCTCCTCATGCCTTGCCTTCCGGCAACATCTGTTGGTTTGTTTATGATGAGTGTAACAGGCTTCGCGTCCTGCACATCCTCTTGTATGCATTATGCGGCGGCAGACTCCAACTGACTCTGTTTAGAGAGTCTAGACCTGGAAGACAGGTGAGTGGATTGGACTTCGTGCCACATCTTTTCACCCCACGATGTTCGTTAAAAGTTAGGTTGCTGGAAGGAGGCATTCCACAGGTCTCCACTAAAGCACATCCCAGGGTTCATTGTAGAAAGGAAGACTAGAGGTCATGTAAGTCCCCCGGCACCATGCACTAGTGACAGGGACACCAGTCCAGCTGCAGTTAGCCACTGCTCTACCGGGGCTCGCCCCAAGGCCTCACAGGGTTTTACCTGTGCTCACACTAAGGGTTTCTCTGGACGTAATACCGGAGCTCACTCCGAGGCCTTGCAGGCTTTTACTGGTTTTTGCACCTAGGACCCCTCCAGGTCTGCGCCCAGGTCATCTCAAACCAATGTAATGCCTTAGCATGGAGAGTCTACTGGGCTCTGAGAGCCTGAGGATCATCGGCCCCCTGGAGCGAGCTCTGAGGGCTTCAAGGACAGTACCGGGGATCACCTCCAGGTCCGAGTTGGGACTGTGAAATTGAGCTCTGCGCTCAGCAAGCCTCCAAGCGCCTCGCACAAAGAACAGGTCTCAGCAGTAAATCATATAAGGCTAGCAAAAATGCCCAAAAAGCTCCCGAATCGGTTCATTCATTAGTGAGGACCTTCTCAAATACCTCAGAGAGGTATGACCGAGTTCCCTCCACAATTAACCACTCTGGACGCTGAAATACATTTCCATGGGTGTTGATTGAACTTAATTCAGGAATATTGGCTGATGGATTTGGGTGCTTCTGTGGTCTTCCGGGGTTTGGGGATTTGGTGCTAGGGTCGTCTCTCTCTCTGGTATTCCCTCGTTGGTCCTTTTCCACCTCCCAACCCCAGGCCTCCGTAACCGATGTTCGTTCTTTCGAACCTGTCTGTCTGTTTCTGGTTGGGACTAATGGTATGTTTTCTGAGCCAATGGCTACCTGTTTCTCAAGGGGCCTTTTAATTTCTCTGCTATGGCCGCTTAGTGCACTTAGGGAGTTAGGGATGGAGCCTCCTTCCACACATTTCCACCGACCTTTCACCCGGGCAAAGTCTCACCTGAAACTCTTCTACGGTGGGTCCAAAGACGTTCTTCTTCCAACTCACTCCACCTCCCTAACTTAAAACAATGAACATTTTTCTGGCAGTCATTTTGATTGTGACTGCCCTTATAGGAGCAGGCAGCATAGTACGGCCATGTTTCATGACAACAAGCAGGGGGGAACCAGGTGTCCCCTCTCTGCAGGTTGGCAATCCAGATCTGGCAATGAGCGATTCAACAACACATATTGCTAAAAGCAATCCAGTTAGCAGGAGATCTTAATACATTAAGATACAACTCAGCCGCCCGCTCCCAATCATGAGTGGGAGCTCAAGACCTCTGTGACATAGGAGATTTTCCCGAAGTAGAAGTGTCCAAACGTGGATCTGTTGGCAGCAGTGCTCAATCGCCAATGTCAACTGTTATCGTCTTACCTAGGTCCCGAGTTCAGACTCTTTGGGTGACGCTTTCCAAATATCCTGGGACATTTTATGCATTCCCCACCCTTCGCCCTATTCCAAGGATTCTGGCCAAGTTTTGCAGCTCAGTTTGCTTTACCTTGATACGGATAGCTCCAGACTGGCCCACCCCGATTTAGTACTTGGATTTTCTGAAACTGAAGCTATGGGGGTGTCACAGATTCCCTGAGTAAATAGAGAGGTCGGATGTTTCATCCCTTCTCTCAATCACTGGGCTTAGGAGCTTGGGTCCTGAAGAAATAATTGATGAAAATCTAGGTTTATTGGAACAGAACCTGTCTATGATACAGGCTGCCAGGAAAGCTTCTGCGAGAAGCCAGAATGTAAGTGGACTCACTCATACTACTGGATGCTAGAGCAATCTATGGATCCACGGCAAGCTTTGCTAGGCAACATGTTATCTTTCCTGTCCTGTTTGACCTCTGCACGTGTCGGGGTTCAGTCTTGCAGGTCATACTTATTCGCAATTGAGCGTATTTGGGATCCGAACATCTCGACAGCCAAAATTGTAAATAAATGTTTGAAGGTCTGCATAGGCTACATCCACCAATCAGTAGGCCTCATCCTCCATGGGACCTTAATGTGGTGCTTGCAGCCTTGGCTCATAAAGCATTCTAGCGAATGGTGACAGAAGACATTAAGCTTCTTACTTGGAAGACAGCTTTTTTAGTAGCAGTCATGTCTGCTCAGAGGATTCACGAAATTCAGGCTCTTTCAGCCTCAGAACCTTATACTATATTTCATGAGGACAAGAGGACTCATCCTTCCTTCGTGCCCAAAATCGTCTCTTCTTTCCACTTAAATCCAGAAATAATTCTTCCCACATTCGTCCCTTCTCCGCAAACCGAGGGTTAAGTGACCTTACACTCTTTAGATGTGAGACGTTCTCTCAAGTTTTACTTGAATTGCTCTGAAGAATTCAGGAAGTCAGGGAGTCTGTTTGTGACTTTCGGTGGTCGACAACTGGGAGTTCAAGCTTCTAAAGATACTAGATCGTGGTGGATTGTATCCTGTCCTGTATTATAGAAGTGTACAAAATGCAAAAGAAAACTGTGCCTAACGGCCAACACGCACAAGTGGTCAGAGCTAAAGATACTGCCATCGCTTTCCAAAGGCAGTTCTTCAAAACTTATTTTGATGGATATATATATATATATATATATTTTCAGGAAGGGAAGCTAAACCATAGCAACCCTAAAGGGTCTGCACTCCACCCGATCAGCCAACGAAAATAAATATATGTATGTATGTTGCATTAAGGCTGCACAAACGATATATAGTTGGGTTATCCGCCTTCCCATAAGTATGACGTTTCATTTCTAAGCTTCGTATGGTATGACGTGCCCATCTTTTATTAATGCATTGATGTCTAATGTTGTTTTAAATTTGTTGCACTTTCATGGCTCGTGCTGAATAATGTTTATGATGATGATATCTATTCCTTCCTCCCGGGATGGTCTGGTGCTTTTTAATCTCCCATAAGTATGGATGAAAGGGGATGGCCCTAGAAATAAGAACATGTTACTCACCGTAGTGATGTCTATACTCATACTCCATAGTAACCTTTCCTCCATACTCCCCGCCTGCAGTCGCTCAATAAGTAGGTCTAAGTCAGGTGACCCGTCTGACGGTTGTTGCCGGGGGCGGAGTCAGCCGGCAAGCCACACCCACGCTGCCACAACTAACGCGCAACACAAATATTTTTTTTTAAAGAAAAGTGTTCTTTTATGTTGTGCAAAAAGAACCCCTGCCCCACCCCCACAGGCTGACGCCCATAAGTATGGAGAAAAGGGGACTATGGAGTAGGAGTAGAGACGTCACTACCGTGGGTAACATTTTCTATCTCTCCTGCCACTTCTATGCGGAAGATTTGCAAATATGATTTTAATTTCCTTCACTCTCTGACACCCTTCCTGCTGATGCCCCCGCCTGCCTCACCGATGTTCAATTTCTTCTAACTCTTATGGCTCTGTCTTATTTTTCCAACCTGCATTTCTCCCATTCTCTGCGTCAGCCCGTGATCTTGAGGTCACCTTCGACCCATCCCTTTCCTTCTCCGCTCACCTTTCCATCATTGCTCTTACTTGCCATTTCCATCTGCATAACATCCGTCGTGCACAACCATTTCTTTCTCTTCATGCAACCAAACTTCTGATTTTTCTTCTCCCTAGTTTTCTCCTGCCTTGACTATTGATCAGCCCCCCAGGTTGGTCTCGCAGCCTCTCATCTTGCCCCTCTTCATTGTGTCCTTATTTCCCCTTCCCTTCGCTCCTCCTCTCTTCACCCCTTCGACAACCACCTTCTTTTTCACGCTTCCTTTGTATAATTATATAAATGCATTCATGGCTGGGTTCCACCCTCCCTAGCTTCTGTCATCTCCCTGTACTCTCTTCTTGCTCTCTTTGCTTCCAACCCCTTTACCTTCTTACCTTTCCTCAACATCCCAGTGCCCCTTCTCACTGCGCTCTTTTTGTCTACTCGCACCTAAACTTTGGAGTTCCCTCCCTCTACCAGTCCGCTCTGTTACCACTCCGCATATTGTTCCCACCTGCTGAAAAAGCCACCTGCTTTCCAGTCTGCCCAATACTTGATCTCTTTTACTTCAGTTATCACTTTTTGGTATTACCTTTGCTATCATGTAGTATCTCTTCCATTGATTTCTGTGCAGTGCTTAGGCGAAAGTGCTCTAAAAATGACAATGAAAACAAATGCAATCTACATTTTTGCTTTGATCCTGGTAAGTTAAACATTGCTCTGTCGATACTTTCCCCTTGGATAACTGCTCCCTGAGTGCCCTGTCATGGGTACCCTGCAATGGCAAACTAGCTCTGCTGGATGTGTTCTGGAAGACAACCCAGCATTCCCTACCTTTGTATTAACTGCCATGGGTTTTTCCCCATTGCCAAGACTTTTTTTGATGATTTTGGTATTTCGCCATTCAATGCCTTCTAACGTTTTCTTTTCATTAACCCCTTAAGCGTCAAGGACGAGACATCTCGTCTTTGGCAACAGGGAGGTAATTCCAAGATATTGGCTTTTTTGGTAAAGTAACATCGTACTTTATGGTGGTTATGCATTTTGGGACCACCATGGGAGATATGTCACCCCCTTCTTGCTTAAAGAAACAAACTGTATTTTGATGCCAAAGGCTCTTCACTCAAATCTCCCCAATTGACTTAAGTTCATTCAACCGAAATCTAAACTCTGAATATCCACAAGCAGCTGCAGGCTCATCTCAATACATTTCATAAACATTTTAAGTATTTTCAAACATTTGAATTATTAGATTGTCCTTAAAGGATACACCTTCCTACAGCATTTCAAAACTGAGACATACCCCCTCTCTCCCCCTTTTTGCACCTTACCAATCCCTCCCCGGTTATTTCACCTGATCCTATGTTATTCCCATTCCTTCTGAGTAGGGAACTGAGAGGGGTTGAGGACAACGATTGGTTAATTGAGTAAAAAAGAGGTTGGGGTTTCTTAGCAGATGAAGGGGCTTGCAAATCCTCAATGTGGGAGCCTGGGCTCAGATTGGGTTCGCGGAGCTGGTTTCTGTGGGAATACAGAGTGTAGAATGGGTACGTCGGCACGGAAAAGGTGAGAGGCACAGAGTTGCAGAGTGGGCATTTAGTGGGTTAGGTGGAGACACAGGGGGAAAAGGCTCATAGCATGGGTGAGAGGCATAGTGTTGGATAGGGGGCACTGCGTTTGACAGATACATGAGGACTCTGTCATGGCCCTGAACACTCGAGACAGGATTAGGAAGAGCTATCTATTGTAGTCTTTGGCCACACTAACGGATAACAGGAAAATGCTCATTTTTTATTTTATTTATTTATTTTTGCATTTGTGTAGCGCACATACAGCCCAAAGGCATTGTGGCGCTGTTACTTGTGGCAGTCTTAGTTACATACATGCGAGGATAACATAATTAAAGTATACATGTGAGGATAAAATAATTCAGGTATAAATATGTAAACCTAGGTATTGGAGTACATTATACATTCATTCAGAGACAGATTCAGTTTAGAACAAGTTCAGCGGGTGTCTAGGTGTGCTCGTTCTAGGTGTGAGCAGGTAGAGTTCATGTATTAGATGAGTTTAGTTAAAGAGCATGGTTTTCATCGCTTTACGGAATGCTAGGTGGGAGCCTTCTGCTCGCACGTGCGGTGGTAACACATTCCAGTGTAGCGCTGCTAGGTATGGGAAACTGACCTCAGAGAGGTAAGGTGGAGCAGTGAGGTAGGTGCACTTGTGGGTGAGGGCAGGTGCTTTAAATATGACTCTTTCTCTTACTGGGAGCGAGTGTGCCTGTTTCCTAGCCGCCGTGATATGCTCTTTCTTAGGTAGTCCAGTGGCTTCTCTCAAAGTGCTGTTTTGTATAGTTTGAAGTCTAGACATGTTTTTAGTAGAGGTGCCCAAAACAGTGCATTACAGTAGTCAAGTCTTGACCCTGTTTTAGCTCTGGCAATTGTGATGCCGTTATCCTTAGATAAGAAGGGTCTGGCTGCTGTCAGCAGTTTGGCATGGTAGGCTGCTGTTGAGGCGATGGCGTTCACTTGCCTAGTCATCGTTAGATTTGAGTCCAGATAGACACGTAATGTTTTTACTGAATTTGCCACTGGGATTTCAATGCTGCCAATTGTAAAGTGACTGAATTGGGAGTCAAGGTTCTTGAGTGTCTCCTTAGAGCCAACTATGGGAATCTCGGAGTTGAGGCATAGGCCATTAGCTGCCATTCATGCTTGAATTGTGTTGTATATGTGGTTAAGTGTCTTTGAATCAGTGTCATAGTCTCATGTTAGGGTGAGGAGGATCTGGGTATCGTCAGCGTAGTTCGTGTACGATATACCCAGGGAGTCAAGGATGAGGAACAGGGGCCGTGTGAAAATGTTGTAGAGGGTGGTCGAGATGCATGAGTTTTGCGGGACACTGCGTAAGATAAGGGTGGGCGAGGCTGAGGCAAGGTCTGAAAAGACTTGCATGGTCCTCCCTTGCAGGAAGGAGGCGATCCAGGCGGTGGCGTTAGGAGAGAGCTTGGCTGTAGTGGAGAGGTGGTGGCATAGGACTTGGTGGTCGACGAGGTCGTAGGCCGCCGATAGGTCTAGGAGGAGGAGGAGAGTGGGTTTCCCTTTGTCTCTTGCATCGCCCATTTGTTTTTTTAGGTCAAGTAAGGCTGTCTCAGTACTGTGACCTGGGCAGAAACCTGATTTGCGTAGTCCAAGAAGTTTGTTTTCCTCAATAAATTGTTGTACCGGTAAGTATGCTACTTTGTCCAGTATTTTTAGAAGGAAGGGGACCGTGGTGATTGTAGTTATTGGATGAGCAGGGGTTCAGGGAGGGTTTCTTTATGAGAGGGCGGACCCAGGCTTCCTTGAGGCATGAGGGGACTTTACTTGTGGAAAAAGGAGGCATTCACAAATGCTGTGAGGAAGGGGGCGAGATGGCTGGCTCAGTCCTTAATGAGTGTGGATGGGCATATGTCTCATTTGCAGTTTGATGGTTTGATGGATTTCATGATGTTAATTAAATCACATTCTTTGATTTCCTTGAATGAGAAGGAGTTTGGTGCTGTTGGAGGGGGTGGCGGTGTGACGGAGGGTGTGGGGATGTTGAGTGCTTGTCTGGTTTCGTGAATTTTAGCCTGGAGGGTGTTAAGCTTGCCGTTCATCGCTGATTGGATATCATAACATCAAGTTTTATCCTTGGTGAAATTCTGTGGTGTTGGTGTGGGGGTCTCTAGGTCTCTGAAAATCGAGCAGATCTCTTTGGTATTAGATTGTGCTTCTTGGATTCTGGCTTCGAAGGAGATGGCTTTAGCATTAATTATAGCTTTTTTGTACTCTTTGGCTTTTGATTTAAAATCAAGTTTTGATTCATCTGTGCGTGTGGTTTGCCATAGGGTGAGCGCTGCACGCATCTTAGAACGGAGTGCGAGGAGGTCTGTAAGTGAACCATGCGTTGGTGTGGCTGGTAGGTTTGGCCTTACGTGGTTTAAGTGGTGCAGTGGCTTCGACAGCTGCTTTAATGGCTGTGTTGTAGGATCTTGCTAGGATCTCTGGGTCAGCTAAGAATGGGGGTCTGAATGCCGGCCCGGCTAGGAATGGGATATGGTTATCCTTGGTGAGCTGCCTGGAACTTCTGGTAAGTGCTTTGTGCAGTGGTGGCTCAGGTGTTTTGTTATTCCTGGCAGTGGGGATGTTGAAGTGAATAGCATGGTGGTCTGACCATGGGATGGGCGTATTAGCCGTGATGGTGATAGGGCAGTTATACTGGGCTATCCAATCCAGGGATCGACCTTGTATGTGGGTGGGTGTGGTAATGGTGTTTGTAAACCCGAGGGTTTCGAGTGCTGTGTTGAGTGTTTTGGTTGCATGATCTTTGGCATCATTGAGACCTAGGTTGAGGTCACCTAGTAGTATGGCTTTGGTGGGGCGTTTCAGGTTGTCAGAGATGAGGTCAGTGAGGGCAGTTTGGAAGTCACCTATGGGGCCAGGTGGTCGGTAGACGAGATGCAGCGTAATTTGTGCAGTGGTCTGATAGTTTAATTTTGTTGAGCAAATAGTCACTGGTTTCAATATTACCTTTGTCTATTTTCCTGACTGCAAGGGAGTCTTTAGCTATAAAGACTACTCCTCCCCCTAGGGTAGTGCGGTCTCGTCTGACGATGGTGTATTCTGGTGGTAGGGCTAGAGATAGTGCAGGGCCTTAAGCTTCATGAAGCCATGATTCGGTTATCATAAGGATATCAAGGTCATCGGTGGAAATGAGGTTGGGAATATCTAGGGCATGGGAATTAATAGATTGTGCGTTAATCAGTGAGCATTTAAGGTGTGTGCTGTTTGGGAGGCTTTTGGTTTTAGTGATAGTAGAGGGCCCATGCAGCATCAAGAACAACATTGGAATCATGGCATTTGCTCGCAACAGTGCAGTCAGCATTAGTGGGTGGTAGTGCGGTATGAGAAACATCATTGGGATCATTGTTTGGCACCGGGGTGCCTTACCTCTCGTTCAAAGAGACATGTCTGCAAGTTCGTCAAATGGCCATTCACAAGCAGACAAGGGATGCTTTGTTCATGCGTACTTTTCTTCGTTGTATCTTAGCTTTTCTTGGATAGCCCCACATTCCACCATCTGGGACCAAAATTAGCGATGAATCGAGGAAACTGGCAGACACATTCCGGGAATGTGAGAGACATTGAGGAAAATAAACTATTATTTGGGTCAAGGAAAGAAATCCACAGGGTGGAGGGAGAGATTACACCCCAATATCTCCACTTGTACATGATTTAGGCATTACAGAAGACTTGCAATACTCTTTTGATAATACCACGTCTGGTGGCACAGTTTGTGGGACTGTAGTTAATTTGCATGGGGATGGCACCATATGCAAATTAGAACTTCCACCCTGCTTTCTGTTTTCACAAAGTACACTGCCTGACCTTTGCCATTGAGCGAGTGCTTGTGGAGTGCTGTTCTGCTGGCAGGATACCTTCTCCGGTGAACCCAGCCAACACTATTATTACATTCCTCTTCAAACTCTGTGAGGACTCTTTTTTAAATGAAAACACCACCATTTGGCATCTAACTCCACCCACTTTAACTCACCCCTTTAAATCTGGCATGCACGCTCATTTGCGCGTGTGCATTGAGCGAGTTCTTCTGGAGTGCTGTTCAGCTGTTGAGCAGGTGAGCAAACAGCAGAGAGCGAGGCCTCTAGTTGCCCTGTGTAGCAACCTGCTAATTCCATATTTTACTTTGATTTATATAATTCATATCTTGCATCTGCAATCCCCTTTTGCTGTTTCCACCCTCTGACCAATTTTGTGCACATTAAAATCAGTGATGCCTCTGGTTGCTGGCCAAATTGTTCATCTCTCTTCACAATCAGTCCCTCCGGTTCTAAACCATTATCTACAGACAATAGGCACTATTGCAACTTGAATGCCCCTTGTGCTTCCACCAAATTTCTTCCACAGGTTCCTTGTCCTACCGCTTCGGTGGAAGCGAAAATGTTAAAAGAGTCGAGTCACGGATTTCCGGCCTCCAACCTGACTGATGACATACCAGATGCCGTATTATTGGCGGTTATGTCTCAAACTAATTCAGGACCTGTATTGAATCTGTTAACAACTGCACATGCTATTAATTGCACCACTAAGGCTTTCCCAATCAATCATCGATCGACAACCGATGTGCTAATCCATTCAGCAGATATGCCTCAAATAGCCATACTTTATTCCCAAATTGTTCAACAGATGAATATCCCCTTGCCGCCCCAGCATTTTGTCTGTTCCAGTTTCGCTATGTCAAGAACCACCAACGACAGAGTACTCACCCTCTATTATGTTACCTTATGTTTTGTTGAATACTTTTGTGCTAGACCAGGAAATTCAATTATATTGGAATTGTATCCATCCCCCTTTAAATCTGTCACACTCCCCCATTCTTTACCATGATTCTAAGAACTCCTCCTTCAACTCCTCATTGAGCTCTCTGGCATAATTTGTAAAACCTATTCCGAGGCCTTCATTTGGAGTGAAGCTTCCGGTTAATCCCCTACTTGAGGTCACCTTGGTAGCCATGAATAGTGGGCTGTTAGGTCTAACCAAGCTCTTTGAAACTCTTGAAAAGATATTCCATGATCAAACACTACTTATTAACACAGTGCTGCATAAAGTGGACATGATAATGTCGCAGTTTGATACACTACTGCATTTCTTACACACTACTGCATTTCTTACCAGAGCATAAAGCTCCTTCTATGCCTACTACAGATATAAGTGATTCACCTTCTGATATTCCTCAGTCCACTACTGCACCTGGAGTTGATCCTTATCAAATAGATGCAATTCACACTATAACGAACTCCCAACAATTAGACCCTATTGTTGTTTCTCCTTGCCATTCCAGCAAATCTATCGATGCTCCAGATGAACCGTTATTTGAGTTACTTAAAAATAAGTGACGTCGCAAGAAAGGCAAATAATACAGTTACATGATTAAAAAAACTTAAATCAACCTGCTCCACTTAAATCTACCATAAGCAGTTCCAAAAAAAAATGTATAGACTCTTTAACGATTCCGTGCAAGAAGTCCAGTATTTAGAAACAAACATCTCCCCAGAACAAAGCTCCTGCCCTCCCTATCAAGGGAAATAGGAAAATACAGCAATTTCTAGCTCTTCCACTTTCTTCCCCGCAGGCTGATATATCCTTGTCTACTCCTTTGGATCCAAATGAACTCAATAAATCCTCGCGGATCAAGAATTGATGGATTTGTCCACCTGCTCCCTTGTTCCCCTCCAAGTTCTCATTTAGCTGCCCATGAGAATTTGGCTTTGTGTGACAAGATTGTAACAGCTGATGAAGGTAGTAGGGCCTTTATATCTGACGATGATTTTATCACCATGGAACAAAGGAGGCAGCGTCTCCTGGTGTAATCTAAAATCCCTCAAAATTCCTTTACATCTGCCAATCGCGATAAGTCTTCTTCGCAAACATGGGCTTTTCCAAGAGGGGCAGCTGCTCCCTCATATACTCATTTTAGAGAACCCATTCAACATGAATACGACAATCCAGCTACAATATCTTACACAACTAAGGATCAGCCTCAGGCTGCATCATCAGAATTAGAAAACCTAAGTCACTCAGATTGTCTAAACTTATTAATGAAAGACAGGCAGAGGCATGACCCATACCTAATAGAACTACAACTCTTACTTTAATCAATTTCGATCTTGAAAGCCATTCAAACCGAAGACATTAAATATATTCAATTCGTAGACCACCACAAATTAGACAAAGTTCGATTTATAATTCCCTCCTGGTTAGTCAGATAATTATTATGGGATGTGAAGGAACAACTTTGACACTGCAGCTTCAGTTTGAATATAGCTAGTGAGACATACCCCCACAATTCAACAGCTAAAGCCCTATCGAGACATCTTTCTCACAAGAGAAATCCAATTTCCTCGGTTGAGCCTCTATCTATTACTTGTCACGGGTCCCAAGGCATCCGCGTACGAAATGTAGTTTTCAGGCGACCATTGCAAATGTCCAAGGATTCTTCCTGGACATGGCTTGCGAAGGCTATTCAAGACAACCCTACTCACTTCTGTCACTAGTGCCATGCCCTTAAAGAGATTACTAAAATAACAGTTGTAGTCTGGAACACTCGAGGATTTAAACATATTCTACCTCAATCTGAAGAAAATCTCCTCTCCACCTTTGACGTAATTCTGGCGTGCCAACGTGGCATCTGAGACTACTGCAAGTAGGGCGTTGCCACTGTCCCAGGTGGGGTGCTGCTTCATACTGGACAGCTTTCAGAGGTGCCAACGTGGCATTTGAGACTACTGCAAGTAGGGCGTTGCCACTGTCCCAGGTGGGGTGCTGCTTCATACTGGACAGCTTTCAGAGGTGCCAACGTGGCATTTGAGACTACTACAAGTAGGGCATTGCCACAGTCCGAGGTGGGGTGCTGATTCATGCTGGACAGCTTTCAGAGGTGCCAACGTGGCATTTGAGACTACTGCAAGTAGGGCGTTGCCACTGTCCCAGGTGGGGTGCTGCATCATGCTGGACAGCTTTCGGAGGAGCTGTTAAGACTGATTTCTGAACTCTGACCTTGTGGGCAGAGGTTCAGAAGGCCAGCCTAGTTTCTTGGAACAGGGTAACCTTCTGGACAAGCCAGACCAATCAAGGTAGTTTTGGCGGCGGTCAAGACTAAGTCTCAGGAGGGGCGAGGGTGACTGAAAGACCTCAGTGAGCACACAGAGTAAAGGACACTTACAAATCACTCCCAGTCAGGTGTAGATATATTAAAAATACAAATACATTTATTTCAAGGCTTCTGAGTTTCAACACACAAATAAAATCACAGCAATACTTCTAAGCCAACACAATTCTATAAATATACATATATACAAGACCAATGCGGTCTAAAGGTTTAATGCACGTAATGGGTCCACAACCTAAAAGGGGAAGGAAACATGCAGTGCAAAAAGTCTTTCGTCCCTTCTGCATCAAACCCAGTCCTAACTAAAAGGCCGTCCAATCCCTAAGAAGAGTGGAGCCTATTGCTCAAATGTACATGCAATGCCAGCGCACGCAGTAATGCAGATCGGCAAAACTGGGCCTCTTCAAGTGTCTGTAGCAGCTGAGGAAGGTGGGTTAGGTGATGAAGAATAAGTTCCCAATATATGTGGAGGGTCTCCTCAACAGGGCAGAACAGGTTCCAGAGTTCGGGAATAGTTCGCTAGTTCACACTAGCAGTGGAAAGGAGAGGGGCCCTCAGGGGCAACTCGTGTGTGAAAATGGATGGATGCGTTAGGGGCCACTGGTAAGGGTTGCAATTACTCACCGACCCCCGGCGCGCTCTGGACCAAACTTCGGCAGTCGAGTCCACTTGGGTTGCAGGTTAAAATGCAGCAATCTTGCGGCTCTGCGGCTTTCAGCGACGAAGATACAGCGTTGATTCCCAAACGGGACAGTGGCGATTTCTCCGCTCCTGGTGGTTGGATCAGGCCAGTTCCGCTGTAGCAGGCTACAAGGCACATAGGACCATAGCTGCAATGAACTTGCAAAGTTCGTCACCTCGGCTGGGCGACACGGTAACTGCGTATACTCCCATTCGGGGGCACTCACTTTAATCCAGACCTGCGAATGCCAAGTGTACGAAATTCGTGTGAGGGTGCCGGGAACACTGAGCATGCGATGTACCAAGTTTTAAGGGCCTTCCCAAAATGGCGGTGGTATCAGGGCAAATGTTCTGTGCAAGTTGGTCAGCCCACTGGTTGGCCCAGGGACGCTTACGAAAAGGCTTACTTGCAGGTTTTGATGAAGGTGCCGAGAATAGTTGGTCCCATTATTCCAATGGGTCGAAGCTTCTTTGAAGACCTTCTAGGACAACCAGATGCAGAGGGGTCCCACGGGAAAAGAGCAGGCTCATGGTGCCAAACTTCCACCAGGTCACCAGCGGTTCCTCGACTCGGCTTCTTAGTTTCAGAATACTTGAATCCTATCCTTCGTTCAGTGATAACTCCAGAGATCGAAATGGCATGGGTGTTCGGAGAATTCTCTTATCCAAAATCGCCTTCGTGCCAAAATGAAGAGGACCCAATGGGAGATCTGCTCACATACAGGCAGACTATACGTGGACCAATCACGGACCACGGTGGTCCCAGGCATTTACAGCACACCAGACTCTCTGGCACCCAGGATGTGTATTGGAACCAGACAGTCCAGCCTGCATCCTGGAAGCACACACAGAAGGGATGCAGAAGCCCACGAAAGCTTGGCATTTTGTGGGAGAATGCATGCCCAAAAAAGGACTAACCCAGGTCGGCTCGACCTGGGAAAGGTGAAGGGGCAAGATGGCCAAAGGACAGGACAAAGAACCTCGTGGCATGGCCATTTTGGAGCCAGGCCACCTATTCGTGCCAAATGCGGTAACCGTGGTTTACCTGGCAGGAAAGGGTTTAAAATAAGTAAAAAGATAAGCTGTCACCAGCCCTGTCCAAGGCACATCTGCACTTCTCCTAAAAAATCCGTTGAGAGTGACTAGGGCCTTTAGAAATGACATGGAGACCCAAGTGCACTGTACTGTAAGGTGCTTTGTGCACTTGCGACATGTTGCAGAAAAGTTGCAACACTGACAAGGACTAAGGGAAACAAAGGGCCTCATTACACGGAAGGCGGTGAGCCATGGCGCTATTAGCGCCATGGCTCATGCCGGTAAAATACCGGCACCGCCTTGGCGGAAAGGGGATTTACCGCCCCATTCCAAGGTTGGAGGGGCGGTAAATCCCCCTTCCGCCATTGCCCTTCCCCATTCCCATTTCTGCCCCATAGGGCTCTATGGGAATGGGGAAGGCGCTAATTACGGCACCGCAATTTTGCGGTGCCGTAATTAGCTCCGAGGTCCCTTAGCGGGTTGGTTTTTAACGCCTGAAAAAAGCAGGCGTTAAATCACCAACCCGCAAAGGGACCTCGTAGTACGGCGGTAAGGGTTAACGGTCACCGTTGCCATTACCGGTGACCGTTAACCCTTACCGCCGTCCGTGTAATGAGGCCCAAAGTCTCCCAGTACTGACTGTTTTTAAGGGCATGTCAGTGCCCCCATAAAAAGTGAGCGAAAAGCCCAGAGGAGTGCTGAAGAAGGCTGTGCTCCTCTGGCAAAGTCAGACTATGGTGTTTAAACAAAGCAAAAAGTTGGGTACACAACTGGAGGGAAAGTTACACGTGAAATGGAAATATTTCCTAACAGGAGCCAATGTGGGATTTGAGACTCCTGCCAGTGGGGCGTTGCCACCGTCCCAGGTGGGATGCTGCAGCATGTTGGCAGCTTTCAGGGAGGCCAACGTGGCATTTGAGACTCCTGCCAACAGGGTCTTGTCACCGTCCCAAGTGGGGTTCGTCCTCATGCTGGACAGCTTTCGGGGGGAGGGGGAGGGGCGGGGTGCAAGGTGACGTCTGAGACTCTGCACGTAGAGCCTTGCCACTGTGCCAGGTGGCATGCTACATCATGCTGGACAGCTTTCAGCGGGGCCAAGGTGACATCTGAGACCCTGCAAGTAGAGCCTTGCCACTGTCCCAGGTGGCATGCTACATCATGCTGGACAGCTTTCAGGGGGGCCAAGGTGACATCTGAGACCCTGCAAGTCGAGCTTTGCCACTGTCCCAGGTGGCATTCTACATCATGCTGGACAGCTTTCAGCGGGGCCAAGGTGACGCCTGAGACCCTGCAAGTCGAGCCTTGCCACTGTCCCAGGTGTCATGCTACATCATGCTGGGCAGCTTTCAGCGGGGCCAAGGTGACGTCTGAGACCCTGCAAGTCGAGCCTTGCCACTGTGCCAGGTGGCATGCTACATCATGCTGGACAGCTTTCATTGGGGCCAAGGTGACATCTGAGACCCTGCAAGTCGAGCCTTGCCACTGTCCCGCGTGGCATGCTACATCATGCTGGACAGCTTTCAGCGGGGCCAAGGTGACGTCTGAGACCCTGCAAGTCGAGCCTTGCCACTGTGCCAGGTGGCATGCTACATCATGCTGGACAGCTTTCAGCGGGGCCAAGGTGACATCTGAGACCCTGCAAGCAGAGCCTTGCCACTGTGCCAGGTGGCATGCTACATCATGCTGGACAGCTTTCAGCGGGGCCAAGGTGACATCTGAGACCCTGCAAGCAGAGCCTTGCCACTGTGCCAGGTGGCATGCTACATCATGCTGGACAGCTTTCAGCGGGGCCAAGGTGACATCTGAGACCCTGCAAGTCGAGCCTTGCCACTGTCCACGTGGGAGGTGGCATGCTACAACATGCTGGACAGCTTTCAGCGGGGCCAAGGTGACATCTGAGACCCTGCTAGTCGAGCCTTGCCACTGTGCCAGGTGGCATGCTACATCATGCTGGACAGCTTTCAGCGGGGCCAAGGTGACATCTGAGACCCTGCAAGTCGAGCCTTGCCACTGTCCCGGGTGGCATGCTACATCATGCTGGACAGCTTTCAGCGGGGCCAAGGTGACATCTGAGACCCTGCAAGTCGAGCCTTGCCACTGTGCCAGGTGGCATGCTACATCATGCTGGACAGCTTTCAGCGGGGCCAAGGTGACATCTGAGACCCTGCAAGTCGAGCCTTGCCACTGTCCCGGGTGGCATGCTACATCATGCTGGACAGCTTTCAGCGGGGCCAAGGTGACATCTCTGACCCTGCAAGTCGAGCCTTGCCACTGTGCCAGGTGGCATGCTACATCATGCTGGACAGCTTTCAGCGGGTCCAAGGTGACATCTGAGACCCTGCAAGTCGAGCCTTGCCACTGTCCATGTGGGAGGTGGCATGCTACAACATGCTGGACAGCTTTCAGCGGGGCCAAGGTGACATCTGAGACCCTGCAAGTCGAGCTTTGCCACTGTCCCAGGTGGCATGCTACATCATGCTGGACAGCTTTCAGCGGGGCCAAGGTGACATCTGAGACCCTGCAAGTCGAGCCTTGCCACTGTGCCAGGTGGCATGCTACATCATGCTGGACAGCTTTCAGCGGGGCCAAGGTGACATCTGAGACCCTGCAAGTCGAGCCTTGCCACTGTGCCAGGTGGCATGCTACATCATGCTGGACAGCTTTCAGCGGGGCCAAGGTGACATCTGAGACCCTGCAAGTCGAGCCTTGCCACTGTCCCGGGTGGCATGCTACATCATGCTGGACAGCTTTCAGCGGGGCCAAGGTGACGTCTGAGACCCTGCAAGTCGAGCCTTGCCACTGTCCCAGGTGTCATGCTACATCATGCTGGACAGCTTTCAGCGGGTCCAAGGTGACATCTGAGACCCTGCAAGTCGAGCTTTGCCACTGTCCCAGGTGGCATTCTACATCATGCTGGACAGCTTTCAGCGGGGCCAAGGTGACGCCTGAGACCCTGCAAGTCGAGCTTTGCCACTGTCCCAGGTGGCATTCTACATCATGCTGGGCAGCTTTCAGCGGGGCCAAGGTGACGTCTGAGACCCTGCAAGTCGAGCCTTGCCACTGTGCCAGGTGGCATGCTACATCATGCTGGACAGCTTTCATCGGGGCCAAGGTGACATCTGAGACCCTGCAAGTCGAGCCTTGCCACTGTCCCGCGTGGCATGCTACATCATGCTGGACAGCTTTCAGCGGGGCCAAGGTGACGTCTGAGACCCTGCAAGTCGAGCCTTGCCACTGTGCCAGGTGGCATGCTACATCATGCTGGACAGCTTTCAGCGGGGCCAAGGTGACATCTGAGACCCTGCAAGCAGAGCCTTGCCACTGTGCCAGGTGGCATGCTACATCATGCTGGACAGCTTTCAGCGGGGCCAAGGTGACATCTGAGACCCTGCAAGCAGAGCCTTGCCACTGTGCCAGGTGGCATGCTACATCATGCTGGACAGCTTTCAGCGGGGCCAAGGTGACATCTGAGACCCTGCAAGCAGAGCCTTGCCACTGTGCCAGGTGGCATGCTACATCATGCTGGACAGCTTTCAGCGGGGCCAAGGTGACATCTGAGACCCTGCAAGTCGAGCCTTGCCACTGTCCACGTGGGAGGTGGCATGCTACAACATGCTGGACAGCTTTCAGCGGGGCCAAGGTGACATCTGAGACCCTGCTAGTCGAGCCTTGCCACTGTGCCAGGTGGCATGCTACATCATGCTGGACAGCTTTCAGCGGGGCCAAGGTGACATCTGAGACCCTGCAAGTCGAGCCTTGCCACTGTCCCGGGTGGCATGCTACATCATGCTGGACAGCTTTCAGCGGGGCCAAGGTGACATCTGAGACCCTGCAAGTCGAGCTTTGCCACTGTCCATGTGGGAGGTGGCATGCTACAACATGCTGGACAGCTTTCAGCGGGGCCAAGGTGACATCTGAGACCCTGCAAGTCGAGCTTTGCCACTGTCCCAGGTGGCATGCTACATCATGCTGGACAGCTTTCAGCGGGGCCAAGGTGACATCTGAGACCCTGCAAGTCGAGCCTTGCCACTGTGCCAGGTGGCATGCTACATCATGCTGGACAGCTTTCAGCGGGGCCAAGGTGACATCTGAGACCCTGCAAGTCGAGCTTTGCCACTGTCCCAGGTGGCATGCTACATCATGCTGGACAGCTTTCAGCGGGTCCAAGGTGACATCTGAGACCCTGCAAGTCGAGCCTTGCCACTGTCCACGTGGGAGGTGGCATGCTACAACATGCTGGACAGCTTTCAGCGGGGCCAAGGTGACATCTGAGACCCTGCAAGTCGAGCTTTGCCACTGTGCCAGGTGGCATGCTACATCATGCTGGACAGCTTTCAGCGGGGCCAAGGTGACATCTGAGACCCTGCAAGTCGAGCCTTGCCACTGTGCCAGGTGGCATGCTACATCATGCTGGACAGCTTTCAGCGGGGCCAAGGTGACATCTGAGACCCTGCAAGTCGAGCCTTGCCACTGTGCCAGGTGGCATGCTACATCATGCTGGACAGCTTTCAGCGGGGCCAAGGTGACATCTGAGACCCTGCAAGTCGAGCCTTGCCACTGTCCCGGGTGGCATGCTACATCATGCTGGACAGCTTTCAGCGGGGCCAAGGTGACGTCTGAGACCCTGCAAGTCGAGCCTTGCCACTGTCCCGCGTGGCATGCTACATCATGCTGGACAGCTTTCAGCGGGTCCAAGGTGACATCTGAGACCCTGCAAGTAGAGCCTTGCCACTGTCCCAGGTGGCATGCTACATCATGCTGGACAGCTTTCAGCAGGGCCAAGGTGACATCTGAGACCCTGCAAGCAGAGCCTTGCCACTGTGCCAGGTGGCATGCTACATAATGCTGGACAGCTTTCAGCGGGGCCAAGGTGACATCTGAGACCCTGCAAGTAGAGCTTTGCCACTGTCCCAGGTGTCATGCTACATCATGCTGGACAGCTTTCAGCGGGGCCAAGGTGACATCTGAGACCCTGCAAGTCGAGCCTTGCCACTGTGCCAGGTGGCATGCTACATCATGCTGGACAGCTTTCAGCGGGGCCAAGGTGACATCTGAGACCCTGCAAGTCGAGCCTTGCCACTGTGCCAGGTGGCATGCTACATCATGCTGGACAGCTTTCAGCGGGGCCAAGGTGACATCTGAGACCCTGCAAGTCGAGCCTTGCCACTGTGCCAGGTGGGAGGTGGCATGGGCTTGCACAACTGGTCTGAAACGCAGGGCATGGATGAAAAGCTTGACTTCAACTGTTGACTGGCTTTTCTCACTGACTCACAAAATCCAAGGCATGTCTTACTCTTACTTGCTTACCCTGGTGACTTTTGACTCCTCCTTTCTTCAGTGGAACTCCATGGTTAATCTACCAACTCCTTATTTCATTTAAAATAGGCAACATATATTGAAGGAAATATCAAACTAAGATGCATGTATTTTGCTCTAGGATGTTAAAGTTCTGCCCCATGCACTATCAGATACATTTTCTCGTATTTCTTTTTGCAGTTTCCCCAGTGTGCTGTAATGAGGAAGCGTGCCATCCAATGATGTTTAACCGGAAATGTTGCAACATCCATCCCTTCAATGGATGCTACTGGTTCATGGGTGGAACCATCCCTTGGACCAGTTCCTGTTGGAGTGACTAATCACAACTGTAGCTGCTAAACCACCTGGTTCAGCTCTTAACGTTTAGGTTTCTGTGTGGTTTGATACAGTCTGTGCTATGTGGACTTATGTGAAAACATACGCCTTTTTTAGGATAAACCACGAACCAAACTTATCAAAGGTTTCTATGTGACTGTGGTTGGTCCTGTTTTTCTCACGATAGTCTCTGCGGCATTTTATGGAAGTCATTTAAAAAAAAAACAGTGCTGGAACTCGCTGTGGCCTATAGTGCTGGCTTTTGCCTGGTCACACATCTTCGTATGGGGTTGAAGGTCATTTGTGAGGCATGACTATGGGGGTCTCGCTTATCCTACTACCACCACTGCACTCCATGTCTTCAAGAAACGGGGCCAACGCGTGTCAGTGCCGCGGTGAATAAAGGGGACAAGCGTGTGCTCTCTGAGTTCCAGGCATGTGGTCATCTGGACGGCCAGTGGGAGACTGTGGTCAGGCAACACGCCACCAGGAGTACACCGGCACATCAACCAGGCATTGGCAGTAACGCTGGGAAGGACACCAGGAGGAAGAGGGGATGCAGCCGTTGTGGTGCAGCAGGGAGTGGAGGCAAGTTGGGTGGGTCAGGGTGAGAGGAAAGGGAAGGCGGGAGAGCAGGGATGGGGCATATTTCTGAGAACCTACACCTGTCACCATTCCTGCAAGAAGGTAAAGCCATAGAAATGTAACCCCCTGATCCTCTCTGTCATGGCGTCCATAGCTTACCAGATGACCATACATTGAGTCCACCCTGTGTCATAGACCTAGGACCACATCAGTGGTGATGTCCAGTCTCCAAGTGGGTCATTTAATTGTTCCAGCACTCTGCTGCGTTGCCTACTCTTAGGACGCCATCTTTATGGGAGCAGCTGCACGAAGCAGCACTTTGCCATCTGCTCTGAGACCCGCTGCACGTTTAGTTCTGATGACTCACATTTTACAAGGGATGCGGGATTATACGTGATGGGTACCCATAAGGAGCTAATGGTTGGAGTTCACTTTTTTTATTTTGCTTTGGCCTGGAAGAACGATGTTGTTAAACCTGGCCGAAGCAACGTACATCTTAACTGCGTACGGGCGACGGGCTGAATCGTCATTTTATGGGAGGCTGCTCCCCCAACTTCATAAAACACTGCCCCACCGTGATACATTTTGGTTGTATGCTTAAGAAATGTGTGAGATTTTAGAAAATTGGCGGTTTAAAGCCCAGATGACTCCGGGTTGGGTGATATGATATGATATGATTGTGTATAGGCGCACTATGTGTTTCAAAGCGCTTCAAGGCAAGGGATGGAACAAGGGAAAATACGACGACATTCTTCGCCATGAACAGTAAGGATATGAAATTAATTATCGTACTCGGCCCAATGACATTTCAGATAGTGCAAGAGCTAAGACATAGATAAGGAAGGGAAGGGGAGAGTGGGAAGGAAATGGAAACAGACAGGCGACTACCGTACTAGGCCTGACGACATTTCTGGTAGAGCTGGAGAAAAACAAAAGGTGAGGGAGAGGGGTGCAGAAAGGGAGGGGAGGAACAAAACAAGCGACTATCATACTAGGCCTGACGACATTTCAGATAGTGCTGGAGGGGGGGTGGGGACAGTAAGGGGATGGGGGAGCGACAGACGAGGTTGCTATCATACTAGGTCCAGGGACATTTCTGATAACTAACTGCATAGAAGAAAGTAAGGGGAGGAGGGGAGGAAATAGGAAAAGGGAGAGGGGAGGGCAGGAGAGAACAGAGAGTAAGCAGTCAAAAAGAGTGGAGAAGCAAGATGGGAGAGCGAATACAATTGCAGAAGTCAGTAGTAACACAAAATGTTGCAAGCCAGGATACAAGATGAAGATGGGAACAGCATGATTCAGGGCCACCATGAGTACAAGATGCAAAGGAAGTCCAGCATGAGAGTTGAGAAAGGGTGACGCACCGTGAATCAATGAAGTCCCTAAACAGACCTTCTAGGATTTTGCGGCATGAAATGGCACATTTTGCAGCATGAAATGGCAAATTTTGCGGCACAAACCTTTATTTATTGCGGCATTTTTGCGGGACATTTTGTATTAACTGGAGGATGTAAGATTGCCACATTGCAGGAAATAGGCAGAGTGCAAGGCTACCAGAGAGCCAGGGAATCATTATTATGTATCTTTTGTATTAATTTAATATGAAGAGTCCCAGATGTCTCTGGCTTGGCAAAACAGTGTTTGATTTGGCTCCATTTCTGGTTTAATGTTCATGCCTAGTTAATAGTATTAACTAAATCGATCATTATCAATTGTAATGCTGAAAATATTCCCCTTCTATGTTCTCCAATCCCCCAAACACCCCCACACCTCTCTCAACAACACACATCTCACCAACTCTCCATCACAATTTACATTCCTTAACCTCTCACTCTGTCATACAAATACTCACTTGCTTTGTCACACTGTCAAGTCACAATTTGCACTACCCAGCCCCTGCCAGACTCCAAATCATACTCCCACCTCACACCTTACACTCTACAATTCCTCCCGCAATATACAGTCCTTCATTCTTTTGTGCTGCATCTGCATCTTGCATCCTTTCTCCCATTCTAACGCACTCTTCCCTCATCCTTTTTCCCAATCTGCAGCTCACTGCCTCTTTCTGGCCAACCGCTTCCTCTCTGCTTTCTGGCTCACTGACCGCACGCTCCCTCTACTTTCTGTGCCTCTGCTCGATCTCAGATTTCTGGCCCACCACATCACTGCTTCCTCTGCTCTCTTGTGGAGCGCTTCCTCCTCTGACCCACTGCTCTCCCTCTGCTCTCCTGCCTATCACTTCACATCTCACCCATCACTCTCCCTCTCTCTCATAGTGTAACCATTTTTTATTTTTTTTTAAATGCAGATTTTGACCCAGTTCCTCAAATAATGGGGCATTTAAAAAAAGAACGGAGGATATGCTATTTTTAAGACAACCCATTTTTGGAAATGAGCAGGTCACCTTATTCTCAAAGGTGACCAGTGCATTTCCACAGGCTTGAGCTGTAGCGCAAATTGTGCGTTGGCCAGCTGCCTTGAATGGTGTTCTGGGTTATTTGACCGAAGTGTAATTATTTGCGGCGGAATTGGCCGTAGTCAATTTCGCTGCAAATTGATTTACACTTCAGCCAAACAACCCAAAATGTACCTTTCACCACCACCCCACCTCCTCCCCTACTTAACTGCTTGGTCTCTGCCGCTTCCCCTGCAACCCTGCGGTGCCAGATCCGTCCCTCTGACGCGGGTCGGATCCGACTCCGCAGGGTCCCTTTTTCGTTATTTTCTTTTTTTCTGTCCCTGCCTCCAATTTTGAGGAAAAAGGGGAAAACACTTCTGCAACCACCCTAGACCAAAAATACTGAACATGGGGAGCGGGTGACACCCCCCCAACACATGTTCAGTATTTATAAAAATCGATTGAATAGTACTGGATGAAATAGGTCAAAATGTAACATTCGATAGATTTTTGTCATCAAAATGGGCAGTACTTTGAATAGAATCACTCTCCCGACAGTGTTCTGCAAGCTCCCAGTGCCTTTCACAGGGACAGGCCCTTCAGGTGCCTGCCGCTGTAAAATGCGACCCAAAAAATGCATTTTTATCCTGTTTGAGGAACAGAAATGCAAGCGACACAGCAGCGGTTCATACCTTAAAAGAAATGCATGACAGGGTCAGGAAAGACCCTGTCATGCAGTGGCAGCCCCACATCCCGTGCGCGTAGGTTTGCCTACAATTTTTGCACATTTAAAAGTGCATTTTCCTTGGAAATGAGGGATGCGCTTTTAAATTGACAGAAACGCCACTTTATTTGATCAAGGAGGTGAAAAAGGCCATCTGAATGGGCGCGCATATAAAATGTGCCCATTCATGTGTCCCTTGTGAATCGGGCTGCACTTTTTTGGGGCGCAAGTGATGAGATATGTTAGCGCATTTCATTTCTTGTGTAAAAAAAGATGAGAACCTGGCACCCTGAGTATTATTTTCTTTTTGAAACAGTAATTTTTGCAGATTACTTTAAAAAAAGGTAATTTTTTTTTTAAAGATGCTGTTTTTGCACAAAACGGCCGTTTTTGCGCCATTTTGCGCAAAACGACTGTTTTCGCAGCATTTTGCGGGATCGTAAAATCGCTATAAGCTGGAGGGTCTGCCTAAAAGTAAAATCTAGCATTGGCCACAAGACGGCGATGGTGAAACCAGAATGTGTCAGGACAGACTCCTGTGTGCGGGAAGGGGGTGGGGTGTACAAGGGAACAACACAGTGTGCTTTACAAATTACAAAATAAATAAATAAATAGATACATTTGAATAAGGCAGTTTATGATATTTCCACGTGTATCCCAACCAGTCCCCTTTGTAATGGCTAATTCTTTTGTATATTTTGCTGCCAAACGACTTTGGCTCATGTTTGGTCAGACTGCACTGCTGGTTTCTTAAAATAAATATTGAAAAGGAAAAAGAAAAAGGAGGAGGGTGCTGTGTAGCCAGGGTTTCATGAGAGAGTGGGCTTGCACCCTACATCCAGGGAGCCCTTGAATGAATCACGGGGATATCTCCCCCAGGCCAGGCCTCATCCTCCTTGGCTACCAGACTCAATTCATCACAATGTCCCCTTGTGTCTTTATCGTCCTGATCGCACAGACTGTCATCCTTGTTAAGAAAGGGGTGAACGGATCCACACTTTGCACAGATTGCTTTGCAATTTAAGATTTTTTGACCAAAATAGCGTTTACCTCCTGGCGCAACATAAGAAGTAGGTGTAAAAAGTATGCATAAACCTTTACGCCTCCTTTTTATGTTGGAGCAGATTTTCTTTGATTTGTACGGTGGGTTGATTTTGGGGCACAGCGTAGAATTGCTGCCATAGAAACATGCATGCATTACTCCTCCATCTGATTTTCATGCAGGTGGTGCTGCATTCATTCCTATGGAATCCGACTGCTTTTGACACCTGCTGAAGGCAGGCAGATTCTACAGGAGTTCACTGTAAATCCCGTCTGTCAGATGTAAATGGCAGGCATTATTTGCACATGTTACACTACGAAGTGCAAAGACAATGAATGAAGGCGATTTCACCTGTTTTTAGTTTGAGCTATTCGGTGGCACTTGCAACACCTATTAGCTGAAACTATTGCATTAGAGCATACATAGGGAGAATTGGCATATGAGGAGGGGCACACAGGTTGTAGTTATTGTTTTGCTTATTTACCCATCCACTGACTGCCCAGGGTCATGCTAATCCCTATGGCCATAAAAACCCACTTTCTGCCCCTCTCCCCCCAAAACACCTCCTCATGGGAACTCTTTGAGCTCACTTTAATCAAACCTTGCCATCAAACTTTGCACTTAAAGTGCCTGCCAGTGTTGTGTTTCAAAACAGTCTTCAGTGAGTTGTAATGTAATGTAATGGGCATTTGTATAGCGCCTTTCACCATTGGCTTTTTCTAAATGCGCTGTAGGTTGAACGCCTTTGGGGACCGGAGTCCAAGTATGATATGATCTTTTATTTATATCGTGCTCATACACAAGTGTTTCAGAGCGCAACCAAGCAAAGGGAGTGGAACAGGGGAGAACAAAATTTCGATCTTACTGGCCCCAGTGACATTAAGAACGCGCAAGTGCATGGAAAAGGGAAAAGGGGGAAAGTGCGAATAAGAAGGTCTTCAGGTGCTTGGGAAATTCGGCAGAGAGTTATGGAATGCATGTGTATTTTGGCCAGTTCGAAGGTAGGTAAGGGTGACAAAGTCCCTGCTGGGCACCTGTTTTCAGCAGGCAGGTGGGTGGGTGCCGATAGGTAGACTGGTGAGTCTGCGAGAGATATTATGTGAGCAGCTAGACCACCTTTTATCGTGGGGGATAGCTGCATTCTGCTGGCAGAGGTGCTGGGCAAAATATAACAGCAGGAGGGACATTAGGTGTGCAACTAGGCCGAATTATCGTGCGGGATACCTGCACTCTAATGGTAGAGGCGTTGGGCAAAATATGTGAAGCAGGGGAGACATTGGGCCCAATTCACAGAGGAATTTTATAAAGGCAAAACCCCATTGGAAACGTTCTGTGAATTAGGCCCTTGATGTGTAATATTACATGTGCATATGTAGGGTCTAGGGAGGATAGCTAAGGGGCAACATGCTGGCCTTGAAAGCAAGATGACTGGTTCAATCCCCAGGTCCGTGCTTAGAAAACTCAGGGTATTAATCGTGTTATAAAAAACCATTTACAATACACAGGCTGCATTTTACGTTCACCTAGATTTAAGCATTGGCTACAAACTACATTCAACATTAAACCCCAAAATACAATCTACATTCACCTAGATTAAAAGCGTTAGATACAATCACCTAGATTTAAACATTGGCCACAATCTATTCACCCAGATTTCAAACCTCAGCTAAAATCTGCAATTCACCTATGATCAATATATAGGCTGCATTCTACATCCGAATGGCTGCCTTCACAATTCCTCCATGTGCAGCACAATGCCCGCCCCAAAACTCAGCCGAGTGCAGTACGTGGCCCACCCCCAGGTTCCTCCCAGTGCAAGACACTGGCCACCCTCGCAACACCCTCACAACTCCTCCAAGTGTGGTTAGTGACTTATATGGAGTTATAAACCTGCTACTGGTGTAATATAAATGTCTTAGTTACGTCTGCCTTCAGACACTCGACTTATAAGCACTGTGTGTTTGTCCTTCACTGAAGTCCGGTTAAAAACAAGCCTTGACAAAGCCAAACGTTTGGCTTTTGTATTAGTATTAGGCATTTGCCAGGCACTGCTATTAGATGCCCAGGTACTCACACTATGTTGCACCTGCCATCAATGGGCAGTCAATACCACTTCGGTTGTGCCTGGCAAGTGCTTTTGCCATGCGTTCACAATAGCCCAAACTGTTGGCATTGCCAATGCTGTTATTCCACCGTTTCACACTTCGCAGTGCACATGATGAACATTGAACAGACGGGACCATTTTGATGTTCTTGAGGTCAAGCGTAACTGGTCCCTCCATGCAATTTGCAAGATTTAAAAAAAGCCCCCCTCAGAGATTTTTAAATTGCGCAGTTAATAGAAACTGATTAATAAACGCTGGGGGCGCTGCATGTAAGCACTTACATAACAAATTAGCAGGTGTACCCGTGCTTCGCACAGTAATTACTACTTCAGTCCTAGTGTGAAGTTTATTCAATGAACGAATATAGATGATGATGTTGCATGGTTGTTTGCGTTACACGAATACAAACCGTGGCGGTGACCACGTGTCGTTGCTTATGGAGAGTTTGATTTGTCCCTGCAGGCCCTTCTGACTACTACCATGTTTGAGAATTGTATTGTATGGAGAGCTATGGGGAGTTTCATTTGTACCGGCACCCCCTTTGCCTACTGCCGTCATTGGTATACTATTATCCCTGAACCAATGCTTCTTTGTAGACAATATTGCTAGTTTTTCCTGTAGGAGCCAGTGTGAACACATTGTCTTTGTTTCTAACTCTGGAGCAAGCCACATAAAGCTGACCATGAGAAAAGCATGAATCCGGTAGATCGATTCCAGCTACTTTGAGTTGGAGCGTTGAGATTGTGCAGCAACATTATTGGTGTCCCGATATATAGCCGAGGCAGCAGTGACCTCAACATAAGTTCTGTACGTGTAGCGCTGAAGCGTGTAAGCTTGAAGTGCTGTACACGTTCGTGTATGGCTGAACTATATACGTTTCGTACTGTTGAGATGGCATACATTCATTAACTTACGTGGGAAATTAAGTTTCTGTAATTATCATGAGAGATGTGCCACCATGTGATGAACAATGTAATTGTGGACACTATTGAAGAGACATGCACGGGGCCCTGTCACCTGCATTACTACAAAAGCACTGTGTTGTGTCACCACCATGACTTCAAAGGTGAGTGTCGCTAATGTCATCGAGAAACCTGATAGTGTGGAAAGTTTAGGAACAATGAATTGCTGGAGTTTACATAGAACTATGACATAACTACTGCACAAATAGCCATTTGACAGGAGTATGCATTGCAGACCGCTCAAAATCAAAATCTGAAAACGGTATATTTTATACGTTTTACATTGTCTACACCATGGAACCTACCCACATGCCAAATTTCAGGTTTGTAGCATGTTGGGAAGTATGCCGAAGATTTCAAACAGACACACACACACACATAGCCCAGCATTGCAGACCGCTTAAACAATATTAAAATTCTAAAAACATATATTTTATACCTTTTACACTGTCTACACCATGGAACCTATCCACATGCCAAATTTCAGGTTTGTAGCATGTTGGGAAATATGCTGAACATTTCGAACAGACGCACATATCCACACACATATCCACACATTTCCCTTTTATATATATATATAGGGCCCGCTTAAAGAAAACACAGAAAATGCATATTTGATACTTTTTACATTGTCTGCACCATAGAACCTACCCACATGCCAAATTTCAGGTTTGTGGCATGTTGGGAGTACGCTGAACATTTTGAACAGACACACACACATAGCCAAGCATTGCAGACCACTTAAACAAAAAGAAAATTCTAAAAATGTCTTTATCCCCCTGAAGAGCTTGTTATTTTTTGACTGAAATTCTCCATCTTCTCTGCTATCAAGCGTGGGGCTCCATCTGCCTCTTGCGGCACTGTTTCTTTACGGGGCAGTGTGCACTGGGGGGCCATGTTTCCTGATCTGTGTGGGTGCTCTGTACCACGTGGCACCTTCAAAGATGGCCGCCACCTTCCTCATGTTTTGAGAAGGCCTGAGTCCTCCTCCCATTTCGCCTTCCTCACTGGGATTGGATCCTGCTGCTTACATCCATCCTATTGGGGACCGTCAGGCTTTAGCCGGCCCCCTCATCAAAGGCCCACTTTCTAGGCTCACCTCAGTCTGCAGTTCCTGCTATGATCATCGGTGCACGGAGCCACGGAGATGCTCTCCCTGACCACGTCTCACGAAGCTGGATGAATTACCTGCTGCTTCCTTCATTTTAGTAGCATAGAGGATCATGTGTGGTTGGAAACAATATACAAAAAACTATTTGCTGGCAAAATAGAAAATACTGATGAGCTTGTTATTTTTTGCCTGAAATTCTCCACCTGCTCTGCTATCAAGCTTGGGGCTCAATTTCCCTGTTACTGCACTGTTTCTTTATGGGGCAGTGTGCACTTGTGGGCATGTTTCCTGATCTATGTGGGTACCATGTACCCCGTGGCACCTTCAAAGATGGCCGCCGCCTTCCTCATGTTTTGAGGAGGCTTGAGTCCTCCTCCCATCTCCTCTCGCTCACTAGGATTGGATCCTGCTGCTTACATCCATCCTATCGGGGACTGGCAGGCTTTAGCCGGCCCCCTCATCAAAGGGCCACTTTCTAGGCCCACCTCAGTCTGCAGTTCCTGTTATGATCATCGGTACACAGAGCCACAGAGATTTTTTCCCTGACCACGTCTCACGAAGCCGGATCAATTACCTGCTGCTTCCTTCATTCTGGTAGCATAGAGGATTATGTGCAGTTGGAAACAATATACAAAAAATAATTTGCCAGCAAAATAGAAAATACTGATGAGCTTGTTATTTTGTGCCTGAAATTCTCCATCTGCCCTGCTATCAAGCGTGGTGCACATCTGCCTGTTGCTGCACTGTTGTTTTACAGGGCAGTGTTAACTGGGGTCAATGTTTCCTGATCTATGTGGGTGCCCTGTACCACGCAGCACCTTCAAAGATGGCTACCACCTTCCTCATGTTTTGAGAAGTCCCTGAGTCCTCTTCCAATCTCGCCTCCCTCACTGGGATTGGATCCTGCTGTTTACCTCTATCCTATCGGGGACTGGCAGGCTTTGGCCAGCCCCCTCATCAAAGGCCCACTTTCTACGGCCCTGTCTGTCCCCTGTCTGTTGCCTGGCCGGGTCTGCTCCCACCCCCCTAACCCCTTCGTTCATATGGAGGCCGAAGAGACCTCCACACTTGCCGGACATACTGACTCATCAAGCTTCTACATTTCTCTAAGGGCGGTTCACCCCACAAACTCCATTGATCCTCTTCCCTCGCACCTGGGACGTTCCCCCTCTCACTCCACCCATCTGCACTTACATTCATTTAGAAGTGCCCAATTGCTGTGTGTCTTTGCCCCTTGTACTGCCTGTATTCCAATTTAAAAGTGCCCAATTGCTGCGTGTATTTGTCCCTGTTCTGCCTATATTCGAATTTAGAAGTTCCCAATTGCTGCGTGCGTTTGCTCCTCGTAGTGCCTGAAACCGAATTTGAATTGCCCAATTGCTACGTGTTTGCTCCTTGTATTGCCTGAAACCGAATTTAGAAGTGTCTAATTGCTGCCTCTACCCCCTGCCTGTTTCTCCTCGTCTCCTCCCACCTTACCCCCGCGCCCTCTAACCTTGCACTCCCCTCTTCTCCCTATCCTCCTTGTTTTGCTGCTGCATTGCCCCACCCTCGCCTCCCCTACCACATCCTCAACCCCCCTCCACCCCACTTGTCCCCCTGTATTTGATTGCGCCGTTATTGAATTGTATGATTAGCACGGTAGAGCATATGCTGCGTGATGTAGTCCCCGTAACATGAGGTGAGGTTTTGCCAGTCTGCATATTCACATCTATCTGACCCATATGCTGCCTGATGTAGCCCCCGTAACATGAGGTGAGGTTTTGCCAGTCTGTATATTCACACCTATCTGACCCATATGCTGCCTGATGTAGCCCCCGTAACATGAGGTGAGGTTTTGCCAGTCTGTATATTCACACCTATCTGACCCATATGCTGCCTGATGTAGCCCCCGTAACATGAGGTGTGGTTTTGCCAGTCTGTGTAATCATACCCATTTGACCTATATGGGGCCTGTTGTAGCCTCCTGTAACATGAGATGAGGCTTGCTAGCCCGTGTTCACACACCTTTTTTGCACGCCTGTAACTATATATGTATTCTTGCACTAATGTACCATGCACTTTCTGTAACTAGCGCCTACATGCCTGAGGGCTTTGTGTGCTGAAATAAATGCCAAAATAAAATAAATAAATAAAAACATATATTTTATACTTTTTACACAGTCTAAGTCTACACCATGGAATCTATCCACATGCCACATTTCAGGTTTGTGGCATGTTGGGAAGTATGCTGAATATTTCGAACAGGCACACACACATAGCCAAGCATTGCAGACCTCTTAAACAAAAACAAAATTCTAAAAATGTCTTTATCCCCCTGAGGAGCTTGTTATTTTTCGCCTGAAATTCTCCATCTTCCCTGCTATCAAGCGTGGGGTTCCGTCTGCCTGTTGCTGCGATGTTTCTTTACGGGGCAGTGTGCACTGGCGTCCATGTTTCCTGATCTATGTGGGTGCCCTGTATCACGTGGCACCTTCAAAGATGGCCGCCGCCTACCTCATGTTTTGAGAAGGCCCTGAGTCCTCCTCCCATCTCGCCTCCTCAATGGGATTAGACCGTGCTGCTTATATCTATCCTATCGGGGACCGGCAGGCTTTAGCCAGCCCCCTCATCAAATACCCACTTTCTACGGCCCTGTCTGTCCCTTGTCCATTGCCTGGCCGGGTGTGGGGTTGGCTCCCACCCCCCCTATCGTTCATGCGGAGGCCGAAGAGACCTCCACACTTGCCGGACATATTGACTCACGAAGCTTCTACATTTCTCTAAGGCGTCCAACGCCCCACGAACTAAATCGATCCTCTGCCCTCGCACCCGGGAGTTCCTACTCTCATTCCACCCATCTGGACCTACATTCATTTAGCAGTGCCCAATTGCTGTGTGTGTTTGCTCCTTGTATTGCCTGAAACCGAATTTAGAAGTGTCTCATTGCTCCCTCTACCCCCGCCTGTTTCTCTTCTTCCCCTCTCCTTCCCACCTTACCCCCACCCCCTCTATTCTTGCACTCCCCTCTTCTCCCTATCATTCTTGTTTTGCTGGTGCATTGTCCCACCCTCCCCCATCCCATCCTCATCCCCCCTCCACCACACTTGCCCCCCTGTATTTGATTGCGCCGTTATTGACTTGTATGATTAGCACGGTATAGCATATGTGCCTGATGTAGCCCCCCGTAACATGAGGTGAGGTTTTGCCAGTCTGTATATTTACGTCTATCCGACCCATATGCTGCCTGATGTAGCCCCCGTAACATGAGGTGAGGTTTTGCCAGTCTGTATATTCACACCTATCGAACCCATATGCTGCCTGATGTAGCCCCCGTAACATGAGGTGAGGTTTTGCCAGTCTGTATATTCACACCTATCCAACCCATATGCTGCCTGATGTAGCCCCCCGTAACATGAGGTGAGGTTTTGCCAGTCTGTACATTCACACCTATCCAACCCATATGCTGCCTGATGTAGCCCCCGTAACATGAGGTGAGGTTTTGCCAGTCTGTGTAATCATACCCATTTGACCTATATGGTGCCTGTTGTAGCCTCCTGTAACATGAGATGAGGCTTGCTAGCCTGTGTACACACACCTTTTTTCATGCTTGGAACTATATATGTATACTTGCACTAGTGTACCATGCACTTTCTTTAACTAGCGCCTAGATGCCTCAGGGCTTTGTGCGCTGAAATAAACGCCAACATAAAATAAATAAATAAAAACGTACATTGTATACTTTGTACACAGTCCACACCATGGAATCTAGACACATGCCAAATTTCAGGTTCATAGCATGTTGGGAAGTATGCTGCACATTTCGAACAGACGCACGCCCACACACATATCCACACATTCCTCTTTTATGTATAAATAGAGATAACATGAAGTAAGAGACGATGACAGGGCATGTGAAGGAAGTGACGCGGCCAAGAAAGGAAGTAACTGCTGTAGAGCCGGACTCTTTACTAGAGGCAAGCAAGACCCGCATGCAGAAGCCAAACAAAGTATCCTAAATGCATGGCATGAAACCGTGATCTTGAGGGGCAATTCCATGGCAGAGAGAGTCTACAACTCGACTGTGCTTACGTCAAATGGAGAGAGTGGTGTACCATTGCACTTAGTGTGCACAGCCTGAAAGTGGCCAGAGACATCCATCTCACAAGGGCGTATTGGCAACAGTGCTGATCATCATAAAGGCACAGCATTGTATCACCATTCAGTTATCAATGGCACTAGTGAAAGAAATGGGGCCACAGTTCCAAAGTCAGGAATTTAGAATTGTATTTCCATAATGAACTGGAACATACTATCCAGCTACGCAAATGGTTTGTGGTGAGATATGAGAAGGGTCCACAATGATGCAGTGCTGTCCGAAATAATGGCTATGGATTTTAAACGAAAGGGAGATTTGTTTCGGCTCACATTGCTTTGCCTGGTGCTACTGGGACCCTGCATGCTGGGTGGGGAACAGCAAGCTAAAGCCATGCTATTTTTCCTCAACATGTTCCTATTATGATTTATATAGTGTCAGGTTCGTTTATTATGAAAGTCTAGTTCATTATGTAATGCACACTATTTCCGAGGCATTGCTATAAACAACGTATACTTTAACCACATGAAATCCAAAACAAATGCTCTGTCGGGGTCCCCCCCCCCCCCCTCCGAACCTGCCTTAATTATTCTGGCTCACTCGCTACGCGCAGTTGCTCGTGTTCATTTGAGGATAACTTTAGGACCCTCCACTGAAAACATTCCCCAGCCCTTGAGGGCGCACCCATGATTCGTTTAGAATCTTGGTGCCCCTTTAAGAGCTTTCAACCCCCCCAAAAAGGAACCTTTGCCATGGGCATCAGGCACAGTTAAAACAATGTTTCACATCGATTGGTGCCTGCTGTCCATGTTCCCTGGGCTCTATGAGACAGCATTGTGGTACCCCAATTGCTAGCATTCAAATGAACTTTTCAAAACTACTCAGTGCTTGAAGCCACTCTCCCCAAAATAACTGCAGGGGGAGAGAGCTACCAGCAGAAGAAAGATCCACAGGCATGCACAGAGTGAGAGTGCCATGGGGCACAGCGAGCTAGGCCAACAACATTGCGGGATGCTGGCATGGCGGAGTATGTTCCCTGGATAAGACTTTTACATTTCCCTGCCAGTATCAATGCATGTGTAATGCCCTTGCTGCTTCAGGCATGCAAATGACTTCTCTGCCTCAGGGACTGCACAGCCAATGCTCTGTCCAAAGGGCTAGTAGTCACTACTGGGCCTCATTACGAGTTTGGAGGAAGGACCCGGTAATTCCTCATTCAATGTACCCATCCCCATTGAGCCCCCATAGGGCTCAATGGGAATGGGGAGGGAGCCAACAACGGGCCCGTTCATAACGGGCCCGTTGTTAGCTCCCTGGTCCCCTCGCTGGACCCGCAAAGGACGTCTGGTCTGACCAGACGTCCAGAGCGGGTCCTGCAATGGGACCTCGTAATAGGGCGGAATGGGTTTAACGGCGCCGGCACCTTTACCGGTGCCGTTAAACCCATTCCGCCTGGGTCGTAATGATGCCCACTATCTTAACGTGTCCGGCTGAAAAAAAGGCAATACTGTTCCATCAAAATTATATATCAGTCGTGTCCAGAAATGGAAGTAAAAGCAATCATTGGCAAACCCAACAACATTGACATTAGGAGCAGGCGGCCAACCTGGACCCAGGCATAACTAACGGAAAGATGGCATGGGAGAGGAGTGCTGCAGGCCTGCAATGACCTAACCCCGCCGCATGTGACTTGCTGGATCATAGCTTGCCTCCCTTTCCCTGGTGGCATTCAGGGACACTAGTGCAGGACTTTCTCCCGCTCCCGGTCCTGCACCTGCTGGCCTGGTCTTACTACCTTTGACGTGGAAGGAGGACATGTCAGGATGATCATGGACAAACTGAGCAGTCTGTATGGGAGGGAGTGTCAGTGTTCCACACACACAGCTCAGCAACCTCACAATCATATGGGCTTTGGAGGTTTTATCCCCGCTGGAAGTTCACTGGTCATTGGAGAGGCAGAGACAGGTGCTCGCTTGAATCAAGGCCCAGGCAGGCTATGTTGTCCCCACTGCGCATGCGTGGGGGACATGTGACTGGTTTCTGGACATGCACAGTGCGCACTCCAGGCATTGACTAGTGTGAGGCAGGGATAACTTCAGTGTTGTGGTCTGAGTAAGGATCACACGCAGGCGTGATGATGTGGTTACCAGTATTTATTCTCTTTACGTGCACAGTGTCTGCATCTAGCTATATCGAAGCTATCTTAACATTATAAGCATGAATATGTATAGTCCCATCTGATCTCACCTGTGTGCTGCATAAGTTGGTAAGTCTATGCAAAGCCCGTAGTCTGTGAGGAGAGCGTTGGGCTGCCGTCTTGTTGGCTGGCTCCCCGCGCTCTTAATGCCTCTTAGCGGAAAGTCTGTGCTTCACGTCTCGCATCGGGATCTTGAGAGAGTGCCACAGGACTTCTGTGAGGTCCTTTGTTCTACACTCAGTTTGAGCGAAAGGGCCCATGCATCTTAAACTCATCCGAGTCTGACGCTGTGTTTCGGCAACCTATCTTCCCTCTTTTCACACTTCTTATCTAACCAGTCCTGTCCTGCCAATGCTATTTAGCTCTTCCACACCTGGTGTTCTGTTTCCCTCACTCTTGCCTTTACAACCCCACCGTCCTTTTATTGGGACACCTGCCTTCCTTGAGCTTTTCCTTCTGCATTGGCACTGGCCTGCCCACGGACGTTGATCTAACACCGGCTCCCAGCTCCTTCATACTGTTGTCCCTCGGGATCCAGTCCAAAGTTTCTGTACCAGCTGCAACATCAACATAAGTGATCACACACCACAACATCTGCACTGTCCTTGTACCACGACAAAAGGAATCCAGTCCAAAGTTGCTGTACCAGCTGCAACAACAACATAAGTGATCACACACCACAACATCTGCACCGTCCTTGCACCACGACAAAAGTGTGTGACCGGATCACTTGGTGCAGGGAGCTGATTCCTCAAAAGAACCCACGTGACCATCCGTGGAGGTCTGGAGTAGGGGTCTTGCTTCTGTCCCAACATTCCACATCCTGCAACATGGATGGTGACTGGTCTTGGAACCCACATCCGATCAAAAGGTTACTGGGCATGTAGCGCCAGCGAGTCACGATCCTTGACAGCGAGGCACAGGGAATGTTTAGCTCTCTTGAAGGCACCTGCTCTGAGAAAACCTTTCTCCTATTCATGTGGGAAGGGCAATGAGCGGAAAAAAAATCTGCGGGGCATATGGGATGGGGCATGTAGTGGAAAGTCTTACAAAATAACAAAGCATGCTGTGCCCATTGCATGCATGCATTGAGGTCATCGGACGTGAGCGCAATGTTTCCAAAGAGCTGATCCACTGTTGGGTGCAGAAGATTTAACCATTAGAAGAATGGAAGTTGTGTCGTTTTTAAGAAAATAACTGTTGCATCCAGTTCAGGATGCAACATCTCAAGCAGGGCACATATAGCCTATTTAGCAAGCACGTGTCAGACGACTTCCGAGGAAACGACCAGCCTGGATGATTTCCAAAAGGCAAGAGGGAGGTGAGATCAGACCTGCAACAATATATGCACAGGAGAGGTGCTGAGCAATTTGCAGGAGGGGGTAGCTGAACAAAGAGGTAGGGGTTAAAGGAGGGGCAGCAGGCATCATTTTCTGTAAACATTGCAGTAATCACCTGTGGAACATTTCACAATAGCAGAAGACTACGCGCTGTATTGCTAGCATTGCATTGACGTAAAGAATTGGCAGTAATGGAGTTATCACCACTTTTACTACACCGCTATATTCCGAGTGTGCAGGGAGCTTGTAGGAAAAACCTCAAGCACTTGGTGGGAGGTTTCTTCTTTAAAAAACTGGTTACTGCAGGCAATAATTCTCTGAAACACCAATAGAGTCCTATGAAACTCTATGAATGGGGGCGAAAACTTCCTCAGGACTGCTCATAATTCAGCATATTTATACCAGTACCAGCGGTGGTAACGGTAACCAGATATAGCAGAATTTCCACTGGTAATTCATGTTAATTGGTAGATTAGTCTCATGAGCCATCAAATTCACCTTTGTGGGCAGCCATTTTAGAATGACTATTTGCTACAATGCATCAACCTACTGCTGCCCTAGGCCCAAATAAGTGCATGCGCCCGCCAACTTTACTCCCTCTTTGCCAGACTCTGCACCTTCACCCTATTCCGCCCCTTCACCAGACTCTGCCCCCTTTGCAAAACTTCTCCCTTACCACCATTGTGTCCCAGATTGGCTCCATAACAGCATAAGGACGTTTTCAGGCTGAAGGGAACACAAGGTTATTGCTTCCACTGTATTAATGCAAACCTGTGAACTTCTAAGACATGTTAGTTGAAAGAGTGTCCGCTGATCACTGCTGCCCAGGATCTCTAGAAGACAGGATGCTCTACTCTTGAGTGCACTGGAGTTACTTGTGGAGGTCAATTGCCTACTTTCCGTTAGCTAAGAGAACCAACTTTAAGAGGACATGAGCTGTCTGCCAGCTGGATGCAAGTGAGGGAGGGTTGGACTGAGGAACTTTGGCCTCAAAGCGAATGTCTGATTTCTCCTGAGTTGTCCACTGTCACCTCATGAGAAGTACCTAGACTGCTCTGTAATATGTATGTCTCAGGCACCATAACTATCAATTCCTACATGTGGTCTTGTCAAATGGTAAAGTTTACATATGAATTATGTGCAGGTGGTACGGTCACATCTTAAACGGTACCCAGTGAATTTACTGAAAATAATTCAGAGCGGTAAATTTCACCAAAAACCATTTAACCGAAAATGTTAAATACATTTATATAGGGTAGTGGGGTAAGGGTTTACAATGGGTCAGGATGGGGATGGGGTGGCATTATAAGGATAACACATTGGGGGGTATGGGGAGACCCAAATAAAAAAAAAGAATTTGTTGTTTTTCGTTTTTTGGGGTCGTGATGAAATGTACCACTCTGAATTGTCAGTCGATAAAATCACATATAACCATTTTAAACAAAAACACAACAGCTCCTTGTGGTTTTAATGAGACGTTACAGCTCTTGTGTTATCAGGTGGCAAATTACCACCGGCTGCAGCCCATCTACCTCCAACCCCTTGGGCTGGAGCAGCATTTAAAGATGGTGAAGTCACAAGTTACATTTGGAAACTCTGCATGGGCATATACACTCCAGTGGAGTAAAGGCAGAGAAGGTGCTTGGAACCTTTGACAGTCCATTCTCAAGGTGGACCATTGGATAAGGGCGACCCTGAGCATTCATGGGTGGGAGGCAAGAGCATTCCTCGCAGCTGTGTCAAGTGCAGGCTGCTTTCATGGATAATGGCGCAGTACATACTGCTTGCATCATTGCTGTTTGTGCTATCGTCCAAAATACCCAACACCCCAAGAGTGAAAGTGAAAAGTGGGTTGGGCTTTCCAGCACAACACTATATTTGTAGTTGAGGTTTAGGCTATGGGGCTTGCCAGCTCGTGGTAATTTAAACGCTTCGTTAACTCCTTGGTTAGACTGCACAGTACATTGGGACATTTTAGGACTTGTGGACTTACGCGCTGTGTTGCATACTTTGCAGTTGTCCTCCTGAGCGTGCAGCTGACCCAGCAGGGCTGCCATTTGCCCGCTTAGTACTGGGAAGCTTCTGTAAAGATGGCTGAATACTCACAGGACACTTTAGACTGTTCTTCTTTACAGCTGTGTAACAGAGTGTGTACCACTGGCACCCTGTGCTTTTCTCTCTCGCCCTTCCATCGCTTTGAGTATCATTTCAAGGGCTTCTTTATGCAATTGCGCATTTAGATTTTCTCTTTTGCCATTTTCACTTCTGTACAATCCTTTCCATGCGTGTTCCTTTTGGGTGGCACAGACCTCTTAAATGTGGGGCAGGAGAGGGGAAATAGTGCTTGCTCATAAGCATATTTTATTGCCCACATGTGGGGACGCTGTAATTGACATAAGCATCAGCATTAGTTTCATCTTGTAAAATGATGCATAATTTATAACCTCAACTTTCTGGAGGGTAAATCCTCATTTTTTCAATATTTAAAAAAAAGGCTTGCCATATGTATTTGAACATGAAAGTGATTGCTTAACACAGTGTATGTGTGGGTGTATGAAAGAACTCAAGTGAGAATGGGGAGTCGCACTGATAAAACGAATGAGGTTCTGGATGCTTTGCATATCAAGGAGCATTTTGGGAACTTAAGAATGACCACAGAACTTTATAACTGTCATATATGACTGTGAGTGCTGTAGGACTGAATCACTAAATAACGTATGCGTGCCGGGTCTAGAACACATTTCCTTTTTTCGCGCCCACAATAGTCACCCTACCACTAAAGCTTTTGTAAATATAAGGCATATATACAGGTTTGAACAGCATAGCCTTCAGCTGTCAGAGTGCAACTACTGATAATAGTTGGTGTGTCTTCTACAAAAGAGCAGAAAGGCTCTCTGCTGGGAAAGAAAAATGACAGACTAAATTATAAAACACATGTTTGGGCCTAGTGGGCTTTATTGTAGACGTGTCATTGGTAATCAGCCAATTAGACTCCATCCAGGTATGAGCCGAATAGCTCCAAGCTTCTCATGATTATCATCCCTGCCAATCATACTTTCTTGTTTAGTATTGCTACTGATCCACCTCCTGGGCTCCCGATGGAAGTTGATTCCATGCATTTATCAATCCCACATGCTCTGTTTATTGATCACTGTATATATATGTATATATTCTAAACTTGTACGAAGTATGCAACACAAAGATACTTCTCAACGCTGTAACCACGTTCTTAAGCGCCCTTCTACCTCTGGGTTTGGAGCGCCATACAAATAAATAAACAAACAAACAAACAAACAAACAAAACACAATGAGGAAATGATCCCTCCCAGGAGGCGTATTACGCCTCACTTTTGTAACCATTACAGTAATCATTTATAGCGCCTTGTAGACGAGCAATAGACCTTATGCAGACATTTTACAATGGATATTTGCCACTCTAGATCAACTTTTGCAAAAATAACAAAACATTCATTAAATTGACTAGAATCCCTACATTACATCCAAATGAAACTAAACACACAAACCGACTGTATCACTGCACTACACAGTAGACAATATAAGGGAGAATCCAGTTTCTATCAACATCATTTGCTTCTAGTGCAGTGGTACAATGTGGGCCAGTTTACTTTCAGAGGCACGCACGGGTAGTATAGTGCAGTGGGAATGCACACCTCTTGGAAGCAAGAGAGTACCACAGGTTCGAATCGTTGGTCAGCGCTTAGAAACCTTTTTGGTTTTAAGCACGTTATAACAAAACAATTATTATAATTATAATTATAATAATGTCAGCCTTCCAGTCATCAACCTATTCTTCAGATTAAGGGCCTGATTTACTAAAATCTTTTCAATGGGACTTTCTCATGTTAAAATGTGCAAACCAGGCCCTAAATGCAAAGGGGGTTTATCATAAAATCTCAAGGGATCAACAGAAGCCAAGAAACAAAGCAGGGCATGAGCGCCCAGGCAAAAGACAATCAAACAGGTAAAAGGCAGAGCTATCAAAGGCATGTAAGACATGTTGTTGGCTGCATGAATGAGACCACACTATGAGCATGCAGAAAGATCACCAAATCATACTGCAGACATTGCTCTTACACAGTGACCCAGCACCTCTGTGGGGAAAGAGAGCTAAGGTTGTTTCTGTGTGCGCAAGGCACTATAAAGTGCCTACTAACTGGCCCTCTAGAACTAGCGCAAATGACCTAGGAACATTACACTAGATTGTGGGGCCAACACAAATACATGAAATTACACTTGAAACTGACAGCAATCCTATCTGGAGCTAGGATATTCATAACAGCCATGGGAAACCGGAAGGCTACTGGAGCTTGGGTGTTCCTAATAGCAACAGGGAACAGAATTCGGTTACAATCCCTACAACCAGAAAACATGAAAGTGGTGCTGCATCACAGACTAGAGAACACACAGGGATCAACACAACACAAGAAATCTGCAAACGCTTCAAGATAGGTACATGGAGCTTGCAAGCCAGACTTCAAGCTGGGAGAAGAGAGCTTGCAAGCCAGACTTCAAGCTGGGACAAGAGAGCTTGCCAGCCAGGTGTCTAGGTCGGAGATTAGAGCTTGCAAGCCAGGCATCAAGCTGGGAGAAGAGAGCTTGCAAGCCAGGCTACAAGCTGGGAGAAGAGAGCTTGCAAGCCAGGCTCCAAGCTGGGACAAGAGAGCTTGCAAGCCAGGCATCAAGCTGGGACAAGAGAGCTTGCAGGCCAGGCTCCAAGCTAGGACAGGAGAGCTTGTAAACCAAGCATCAATCTGGGACAAGAGAGCTGCTTGCAAGCCAGGCTCCAAGCTGGGTCAAGAGAGCTTGTTAGCCAGATATCAAGGTCGGAGAATAGAGCTTGAAAGCCAGGCATCAAGCTGGGAGAAGAGAGCTTGCAAGCCAGGCTCCAAGCTGGGACAAGAGAGCTTGCAAGCCAGGCATCAAGCTAGGGCAAGAGAGCTTGCAAGCCAGGCATCGAGCTGGGAGAAGAGAGCTTGCAAGCCAGGCTCCAAGCTGGGACAAGACAGCTTGCAAGCCAGGCATCACGCTGGGAGAAGAGAGCTTGCAGGCCAGGCTCCAAGCTAGGACAAGAGAGCTTGCAAGCTGGGATTCAAGCTGGATACATGGAGTTTGCCAGCCAGGCTTCATGCTTCAAACAGGTAGTATGCAAGTCAGGCTTCAGAACACATGGGGTCTGCAAATTGTCCTTCAAGATGAAAAGGAGTGGAGCTGTTCATTTAATCACGAGCAAAGAGTAACAAGAAAGCCAAATAATCAGGATTTGGTTCAGAGTGACAATAGGTCAGGAGGAACGGCAGTTGCTGGAACACCGAGCTTAAACTCAGAGTTTTTATAAAGGCATGCTCCCAGCAATGCCAGTGGTAATGATCCATCCGAGACCTTCTAGCCATCACTCCTCAGTTTTGCTTACAAGTTAAGTCCTAAGCACTGGGTGACTTCCAATGCTCAGGTTGAATGTTTTGCTCTTGCTCATCATATATTTATTTTACCCCCCCTGGACTGATGGAGGAGATTAATCATATTTTAGGGGCAGAGACAGCAGGTGAAGAGGTAGGGATACTGTGTTAGAGGTGGCACCCAATAATCACTGATCATTGCCTCATGCCACCACGCGGCTGCTCCACAGAGCTAGAATGAGCCTACTATCTGGGTAGGGTGGACCTTCTCTCTGAAGGCTGGTAGAACTTCCCTATTACCCGCGTCAGCAATCTTCCCAGGGATTCGAGTGGTAGGGAGTTCTGCAGGCTTTTGGGGCACCAGACATTGTTTTTGAGGTGCAAAACACCTTCTTTCAGGCTTCTTTGTCAAGCATAAGAGTTCTAGGTAAACCACTGAATGCAACCAGAAAAGATGCCAGTGTGAATCTCTGACTTAAAAAGCTCGAGGGCATTTCTCTCTGATCAATTCAACTAGCAAATATTAAATGAACATGTGAACACTTGGGTACAAGCTGGGGTCCAAGTGTTCCTGAAGGATACGACAAAGGGTCCATTGTCAAGGCATGAATAGACGCCAGGCATACATCTGCATATAAAAAAAGCAAAGTCACTCTTATATGTCTGACACCCATCCATCATTTTTGGTGTTTTAGTTGGTCCCCTCAAGTGGCAAGTAGTTCCTGCGCTCTCTGTACTGAAACACTCAAGCTGCACCGCACTGGTGAAGCCAAATAAGGCTGAAACACGCCTGAGGTTGCTTGTATTGCTGTAAACCAGGGAAGCGGTATTGTAGTATGGTCAGGACAGCTATCTTTGCAGGAGGGTCGAGGTTGATTTGCCTCCCTCTGTAATGGCACAAACGAGATAGGAAACCATGGAATGGAAGCTGCCGACATGAGAATCCATTATTTATGATTGATTTAAATCTTTCATGAATGATTTAAATCTTTACATCCAGCAATTGTCAGTATTTTTGCAGCTACATACTCACCTTTTTCAGAAAGAAGTTAAGGTTGTCACCAGAGACTATTGCCTTGTGAATACAGCGTATGTGGAAACCCATTGAATGAATATTAAATAGTCTGAATTTTAAAAGCACAACACTATGTTAATCTGCCAATTAGACAATAAGGGGAATGCTCGGGTGTTAAGCCCTCTGCTGGGCTTTGAACAATGATCTTCAACCTTTGGCTCTACAGATGGTTTGCAGCCCAGCCAGCAGAGTCAATGGTGAAGGATCATGGGGGTTGTAGTCCAAAACAATTGAAGAGCCATGGTAGAATACGAAAGTCATTGCTTATTCGTAAGGATGTCCATGTTTAATGTCGGATAGTACACTTAACGCCTTCTCTTTTCTTTCCACAGGTTACACTTGACAAGGATTGGAAGGCAGGCTGTCCGGAAATCCTGTATGAAATTGAAAAAGAAACTCCAGTCTTCAGCAAGCTTGTTCTTGACCCATTGGACAACCGATACATATATTTGCCGACAACATTTGCAGTAGGTTGAAGGGAGATGTGCATTCGCAACCCATATTTTGTTATTTTTGCGCCATCTCACACGGATCCTATGACGTGCAGGGTCTAGCTTGCAATTTCAAGTTGTGAACACCTTTGTGAAAGTCGTGTTTAGAAACATCTGCTTTGATGCCCTTCCTAATCTTGGTTTCTGGGTCCCGCTGGTGGTTTGCTCCATAGAGTAGGGCTTTGGGTTGAGAGGCCTCTCAGGCCTTCTCTCCCGGCTCCTTGGCAGGTTTAGGTGAGTGTCTCTTTGCCAACGCTTTCTTGGTGATTGGTAGTGAGAGATAAATGTCTGGTAGGGGATCCGTGCCCTTTTTACAAAAGGCTTGTTAGTCTTGAACCAAACTCCTCATTAGTGAGGACTGATTGACTCCACCTTGTTGTGCTTGAGGGGTTCATGGGTGGATCCCGAATCGGTGGACGTAGAAGGAATGATCCACATTTTGGGGTGGTGCTCTGGTGTGTATAAGCTGCATTACTGCAGCGTTTCTGATCTGATAAAAATACATTTTTATACAGAATGTTTGAAAGTTAAATTAAGACAAACTCGAGAATTATCCAACCGCGGGTGCTCTGGTTTCACTTCATGGTTCTCCACAGTAATTGCCATGACATATGTTGAGCTCCATCTTTACGCCCCTTTCTTGCTCCCTCGCCATACCTACTGGTTCCCACTACTGCTACCACCCCCCTCTTTCACTCTTTCTGCTTCTCTCCTTCTTGCGCCCCCGGTTCCATCGGTTCGATACAAGGATAGTAGGTCCAACGCATTGCAGAGGGCGCCTCCAGCGCTCTCAAGTTCTCCAGTGGAAGGTGGGAGTAACTTCTCCACCTGGCTGTTTTCTTTGTATTTGCAATCCTGCATTTACAATGGAATAGAGAAAGCAAATACAGCAAAATGCAAAGAAACCAATACTTGACAATTCCAGTATGTTTCACCTTTGTCTTAATAGTTCTAAGCTAAATGCGTAAGTGATGTCAAAAGCAAGGTGACAGTTATCTATTTATTTATTTATATTTATATAGCGTGCAAACAGCCCAAGGGCATTGAGGCGCTGTTACTTGCATGAGCTTAGTTACAGAGGTACAGGCGTGGTAGCAGTCGTTGGCACATATAGATAAATACAGACATAGGGCCTCATTACGACCCTGGCGCAAAGGGGTTAACGGTGCCGTAAAAGGCTGTGGCGCCGTTAACCCCTTAGCGCCTAATTGCGAGGTCCCTTTGCGGCTCTCGACCTTAACGGCTGGTCTGGACCAGCTGTTAAAGTAGGGACCCGCAAAGGGATCTTGGAAGTAATTACAGTACCGCAATTTGCGGTACTGTAATTACCGCCTTCCCCATTCCCATTGAGCCCTATGGGTCAAAAATGGGAATGGGGAAGGGCCAATGGTGCATGGGGAATTACCTCCCCGCCAACCTTGGAATGGGTTGGTAATTCCCCATTGCACCATGGCGGACTCGTTACAATACCGGCAGCAACCATGGTGCTAATAGCACCATTGGTTACCGCCGGTGTTGTAATGAAGGCCATAGTTATCATTACAGCTTATGCGATTGGTCTTTACAGCTTGAGCAGTGGGTCATATGGTTAGTATTCATGCTGCTACGAGGGACCTTATGAGAAGAGGATGGTTTTCATTGCTTTACGGAAAGCGAAGAGGGAGGCCTCACCTCGGACAGCAACACAGAAGAAACACAGACGTGTGCTTTGTTCATAATTGTTTTGTCCCCCACCTTATTTTAAAGCTCCTATCTCATTCATATAATAGTACATGCGTATACTTGGCTTATATGTGCATGGAGTTTCTATTGTTGTTTATGCATTTTCCCTGAATATGCCATATATCATAAACATCTCTTGAATGTACTTTATGCCTTGTATACCCAATTCATCTAATTAAACCTTTAAACTAAAAAATAATGATGTCAAAAGATATTTAACTATGACAGTTGTTTTAATGATAGTCTGACCTGCATAATGTAAGTGCAAAGAGGGAGCTGGAGACTAGTTAGGATTTATATTGTTGTAGCAAGCAGCGAAATACCTTAATCGCCATCCCCCAAAAAGCCATATTTCTTTGACCGATATTTCTGTGGAGAACATAGTGAAATAACCCTATACTGGGGGCCCGGCCAGGAGCTGCTCACGATGTGCTTGTGCTTATGCCATAAGCTTGCGCTTATGCCAGGGCCGATGCATAGCCATGTCGAAGCCATGTCTTTCGCAAGCCATTTGTGCTTCATGTGTGCTTAGGCAGGCACAATCTGCCCAATGCCAGTGTGCCAGGGGTGGTGCTTAGGTAATGTAACGTAAGGTGGTTTTATATACCTCTGCCATGTTGGCTACCTCGTTGAATATTGTCCTGCACAAAACTGGGCCGTAGCTTTGTTTTTTAATTTTTAATTTTATAACAGTTTTGTAGATGTGCTACATTGCCAGCCAGACACTACAAAGCGCACAGGGTACTGGAGCAGGAGGGAGGGAAGAGGAACTAGGGTGGTTTATTACACCAATTGGGACACACTTGCAGGTGGCCCTCACTGGGGTACTGGAGCAGGAGGGAGGGAAGATGTACGAGGGTTTATTACACCAATTGGGACACACTTGCAGGTGGCCCTCACTAGGGTACTGGAGCAGGAGGGAGGGAAGATGTACGAGGGTTTATTACATCAATTGGGACACACTTGCAGGTGGCTCTCACTGGGGTACTGGAGCAGGAGGGAGGGAAGATGTTGTAAGAGGATTCAATTCAACACTACAGCTAAGTCAATGCCTAGTCTGGGATACTGAATGGGAACCCCTATTAATATATCTTTATGTCCAGTTCATGAGTTCTGGATGACTACCCCTATATAACACCCCTCTCTTAGAATCCCCCTGACCCCACTGAGCCAAGAAGTAGTTCTGTTTTGCAAGTTTAAAAGGTTTATTTGAGAATTTAAACAATATATATATATCACACTTTATAATAAATTAATATCTGATAGTACACTTAGACATATGATGTTGATCAACAATGGGTAATCTGGCACTAGCACACTTCTTTATAATCAATGAGGAGTTAGTATAGGATGGATAAAGTAGCAAAAATACTTTTATGATTTCAAGGGAAAAGCAGTGAGGAATAAAACGCAGAACAGAAATATGATTTTAGCAAAAGATAATATAATCACTTTTTCTCTGGCAATTCAACCCCCTCCCCTATGCAATGTAAGAAATGGAAGAAAATGGAAAGAGGAGCACACAGTTCTCAGGAATGCAATCAAATATAATTCAGTTCACCCCAGCAAGCTTAGACCACAGATAGAAGTTTGAAACACAGGCCCAAAATGCTTTTAAAAGGTGATGGCAATGAAGTGAGAAATATGCTGAAAATGGTTTTAATTCCCTTTAGGAGGTTCAGGGGGAGTGGTAGCTACTTGGGATGAGTTCAGGCTCACTTTAGCAATGATTCAGGGATGGTTCTTAAGATGCAAACGAATTTTAGCAGTTCAGGCAAAAGCAGCTATCTTTTTACAAGTAAAGAAATCGGGCCAAATCGCAAATCGCGGCAAAATTCGTGAATGCGTGAATCGTGATTGCGGAGAAAGTATAAGGAGTAGGAAGTCGGTTCTAGGCTTGTTGGAGAGCTTAGATTCTAAGCTTTCAGAGGAAAGTAGCCCAAACGGTTTCAGAGATACGGACGATTAAATAAAGGTAGTTTTTCGGATTTTAAGTAAACTCAAAATGACAAGTGACAGCTATGCAGCTGCAGAATTGACAAGTGACAGTGGTGCAGCTTTACAAAATGACAAGTGACAACTTCTAGGAGGCAGTTCTGGTTAGATTAAAATAGTTTGGATTAGATTATTTTAACTAAGAGATTGGTTCTGCACAGTTCTGCTAGGTACTCACAATATATTTTTGAAATAGGCCTCGCCACAGATCTGGTCAGGTTTTGGACTGGACTCCGGTTCTGGTCTCGGCACTTCACAGTGATCTGGGTCAGCTCTCTGGTTCTGCTAACAGCGGTCTGGGTCACTCTGGATCTCTGGCCTCTGGTTCTGGATACTGCTCTGCTTTCTCTGGGTACAGCACTGCTTATGGATCTTTCTGGCGCAGGGTTTCAGGCCAGAATCAACAGCTCAGCCCGGCTGTGAATAGTCTGCAAATGATTTTGAGGATGCTGAGGCCTGCTGAGAAGAGTTCTCAGTTTGTGGGTTTAGACCCTTGCTTTAAGTTCTGAAGTAAAGTTCTGGTCTTTGGAGATTGATGGATTTGAAGTCTGGATCTCTGGATGTGAAGTCGTCGGTCAGCATGCTCCTCAGCAAATGGAATTGAATGTCTCTACCTGTCCCAGCAGTCTCTTTTTATGTGTTTTGAAAATGGGTGTGTGCCTGGGCCTAGCAAAGCCTGCCCCTCTCTACTTGTCATTGGCCCAATTCTCCCCTCTCCCATGATTGGGGGAAGGAAATATGAGTCAGAGTGATGCTGTAGGTTTTATGGGTCAGAGGATCCTCTCCTGGTCAGTTTGCCCACAAATCTATATTTGATTCAAATACATATTGCACAGATACACAGTTGTTTAAATTTACATGCACCCATCACATATCACATGAGGTATACTCTGTTCAAACTCTGCTCTTCCTGGGGGCTTGCATTCAGAAATGGCAACATTTTGCACTTTTTAACTGGTTTTGCAATATCGGACATTTACCCAAATTTACACACATGTGCGCAAGGAGTGTGGACATTAATTGATGAAGTGTCAGATTTTTAACATGCAGACATTTGGAGTGAAACCCTATTTTCCGCTAGCAACCCCCAGATCATACCACTGGGTCCTAAAACCTCTTAAAATGTGGGCAGAAAAATCACAAGAATTATGGTATCATTTAGCTAATTTTGACAAGTCTGCACCATGAGTTATACATCTTTCTTAAAATCATATTCTGGCCAACAGGGATGTGTCTTCCCAGGTCACATGGTGGAGAAACCAGTCTATCCACTTTCTTTAAGCTCAGCCTGTCCTCAGAGGGGGCTGCCCCTCCCCGTTTCTGCCAAGAGGAAGCCACCTTTACGATGCCCCCAATATAATTTCTGCCTGAGTGAAGGAAGGGCTTTGTTCAAAAGGAAGCCATTTACGATCCCCCCAATAAACCATCTGCCTGGGCCCATGACAGGCCTTTGTTCAACTCACTGTAGCTGCTCCACCCCTAATCTAATCAGAGAGGTGACAACTCCTTTTGGCAAGGGGAAGAGTGGCTGAGCAGGTTTTAACTCCTGTGGGGGTAGATGTCAGGCAGAATTCAGTTTCATTAAGCCAGGTTTCAGCTAAATGTCACTTTTTGTCCCCCAGTTTAAGTCTATTACGATTTTTACATACACATTAAATAATTACTTCCTTCAAGTCATTTCAGAGTATAGTTTTACATTGTATCCACCTCTTAGCAAGTCTTTCCTTGGTCTGGTTTTGTTTCATTTGTTCAGTTTTACACAAAAGTCTGGTGGTTTTAAAACGCCGGCTTTCTGATAGTGGTGAGTACTGGTAATGCAACCATTTTTGGGATTTAAGAAAATGAATTCCCCACAGTTCTAGGTTGCTTTTGGCAATCAGCATTGCCATTCACAATGGTTTCAGGCTACTGTGTGGGTAGCCCAATGGTGGTTTTAGGCAGTGCCCTCCTGTGCTCACAACCTAGGCAAAAATGGGTGGCAGCCTATTCTTCATGCATTTCCCTGTGCATTTTCTGGGAAGTTCTGGCCATCATGATGTTTTCCATGCCAGTACTGCACAGTTTTCCTATTCTGGCGTACATGTGGGCTTCTTGGCCATCTTGGATTTTCTAAGCCCACAGCACCAAATGTTGCAGCATGATATCTCAAACGTGGGTCAGGACACCCAACAAAGCCCCCCCACGCGACTGCACTTTGAATTTGAGTCGATGGGGAGTCGGGTGCACAGAAGGTTATGACCCACGCACTGGTATGTCCGCATAATCTTCTTCCAATTCTGCAAATGGCACAGTTCAGCATCTTTTCCTCCATCCTATACTGATCGATCGGTTCTCCTCGCCGGTCCAGATGGGAATATTGGGCGGTACCCCGGGCCCCTTGGGTCTCTGCTCCCGGTCTCCGGATCGTCCTCCCTGGCCAGTCTCCAGGTTTTCTTTCTCCTAGGACGACAAAGGAAAAGCGGCAATACCTATTCATGGACATTTCTCCCCCACCATTGATATAGTGGGGTGGCATATATATTTTAGAACTCAACAGATATGAACATTTACATTTTTTTTTTAATTAAGTGACAGGAACACATAAACTTGAGAAACACAGAATTTGATAGGTTATATGTAGGATATTTTAGGGTTGGAATTGAATTACTCTGGAGCGGTACCCTCTGGGATTACAGAGGACTCCTCCAGTTGCTGCAAAGTGTGCCTGGGGTGGCAACACTTCAACTGGTTTATGTGGACCCACTTGTCTTCCCCCTCTGCCAAACCGCCTTTGGGGATGCGGATCTTGTAGGCCACAGGGGAGATCTTGTCTATAATTTCAAATGGTCCCTTCCATGTAGGCAAGAATTTTCGCTGTTTGGCCTGGTTCCTTTGGAAATTGTATAGATAGGCCCGATCACCCACCTTATATTCCTTTCGGGTAGTTTTTAAATCATAGTGGGTCTTCATGCTCTCGGCTGATCTTTCTAGATTCCGCTGAGCATAGGCAAACGCATGCTGAAGGTGTTTCCTTAAATTCTCCACATACTCATGAGTTGTGGAGGAATTTATCAACGTTTGCTCTTGGGTTCTGTAGAGCAAATGCTGAGGAAGCACCATCTTGCGTCCAGTCATCAACTCAAATGGTGACATTTTGGTTGCAGATGAAGGGGTAGATCTGATGGCCATTAGGACCAGAGGTAATCGGATATCCCAACTTGGCCCAGAATCTGCCACAAACTTTTTTAAGATGCTCACAATTGTCCGGTTGTAGAGTTCCGCTGCTCCAGAAGAAGCTGGCCTGTAAGCAATGTGTAGCTTTCTCTTGACCCCCAGTATCTCCTACATCTTTGTCATCACTTCACTGGTGAAGTGGCTACCTCCGTCTGACTCAATCCTTTGAGGTAGACCCAAACGGGAAAAGATGTGGTTAATCATCAAGGCAGCTGCCGTTTCTGCCTTGCAGTTTGGGGCTGGGAGACATTCCACCCACTTGGTAAACAAGCATGTCACAGTCAACATGTACTTATTCCCCCTAGCGGAGCGAATCACGGGGCCTACAAAGTCGATTTGTAAATCTGACCATGGCAGTGTCATTCCCCTCTTTTGGAGAGGTTCCCGGTGTGTGAGGGATGTTGGCTGAAATTGTGCACACACAAGACAACCCTTCAAATATTGGTTGAGGTCCTGGCCCATATGTGGCCAGTAGGCAACCTCTCTTAAGATCTCAAGTGTTGTATGAAACCCCCTATGACCGGCGGTAGCCGCATCATGGGCGTGACTTAACATCAGGCTTCGGAAGGAGGTAGGAACCACCCACTGATCATGGCCAGCTTGGGATTTCCTTACCAACAAACCGTCTTGGATCCGAAACATTTTTGGACATTTCATCAATACTCTAAGGTCCTCTTTCCCGTTGTAATCGGTATCCGTCAGGGGAAAGTTCTCAGGGTCCTCAATGTGTTGGTAAAATTTACCAATTATTGGATCCCCCTTCTGAGCGGTAATCAAATCAGCATCAGGGGTCTCCTTACTCCATTGTGCAATTGAAAGATCATTGTGAGCATTTGTCTGGGACCTAGTGATAGCAGTGACCTGGATTTCCCCCAACAGGGACTCAATCTCAATTAGATCCCCTTGGATGGCCCCGGTTTTGGCCAGCTGATCAGCTAAGTCATTTCCAGTTTTGTCTGGTCCCTCAACTTTGGAATGACCCTTGATCTTTTTCCAATAGATGGTCATCTCATTCGAGGTGACCAGATCATCAATGTTTTGGATCAACTTCCCATGTTTCAAGGGTTTGTTGTTAGCACATAACATGCCTCTGGTTTTCCAATTAACCAGGTGCTCCACGAACCCGTTCCGTACATAATCAGAATCTGTGATTATGACCAGTTCGTGGAGTTGATGTTGGACAGCAGTGAGGATGGCTTGATGCACAGCCATCAATTCTGCCACCTGACTACTTCGGGGACCAATTTTGTATCCAGCGGAGGGTTCTGGGGACTCATTCCCCCATGCATTCCCTACGCCGGCCACCAGTTCTTTCTCCCCGTTGTTGTCAACATGGTAAGAGCATCCATCCACATAGACAGTGGGCATTCCCTCACACTTGTCTTCTTCAAAGACTTTGTGTGGGGAATTAAGGTATGCCTCCGTGTTGTCCTTGATTTTTAGACTTTCGTCCTCGAGACAGTTTTCTCTGGCACAATCATGCAAGTCAGCCAGACCTTGCGCGAGGGGACTCTTCTTGTTTTGGCCATATCTGACCTCCACAGGGAAGCCTTGCATTGACAGAATCCAGGAAGTAATTCGGGAATTACTCACATTTCCGGCCCGGATTCTGTCACTTTGGAGATATTGCAGAGGCTGGTGTGTAGTCTCCACTATGATGTGTTCCCCATGGATGAACGGGCGGTAATTCTTCAATGCCCACACCGTTGCCAGGAGTGCCTTCTCACAATCGTTGAATTTTTCCTCCACAGAGGATAAAGTTTTGCTCGTATAGGAGATTACTTTATTGACCTCGTCATGCTTTTGGTATAATACTGCCGTCAAGCACGTATTAGAGAACCCTGTCTCCAGGAAGAACTCCTTGTTTCTGACAGGGTAAGCTAGGCAGGGCGCTTGTGAGAGGCTTCTTTTGAGTTGTCTTACTGCCTCGGCTTGTTCTGGACCCCATTCCCACTTGACCCCCCCCCCTTCAGGAGATGAATCAGGGGTCTGGTGATCTCTGCGTAGCCCTCAATGAACTTTCTGCTGTAATTAGTCAGTCCAAGGAGGCTCCTTAGTTCCCGCAGAGTTGTGGGGTCTTTCAGTTTCTAAAGTGCTTCCACTTTCTTTTCCTGGGGACAGAGACCATGAGGAGTAATCTCATGCCCCAAGAAATGAACACGGGTTCTACACCACTGTGCTTTCTGAAAGGAAAGTTTTGCTCCGGCGGCCCTCAACTGGGTCAGAACATAACGGATCCCCGCTATGTGTTCCTCCACAGATGAACTTTTGATGAGGACATCATCTACATAAGCCAGGTTACCCCTTGCACCCAGGTCGGGCATGGCCTTGTGTAGGAAAATGTTGAATTCATTGCCGGAGTTGAGGTATCCGAAGGTAGTCCGGGTCCATGTCTACTGCTGGCCCCCAAAGGTAAAAGCCAGCTTGTATTGGTTCTCCCTACTGACAGGCACAGTCCAGTATCCATTGGTCAGGTCTATTGCAGTGAATACCTGTGACCCCTGGATCTGGGCCAGCCCTTGATCAATGTAGGGCAGAGGCCATCGGGAAGTATGGACCCGTTTGTTGAGTTCCCTGAGGTCGGCGCAGAGTCTCCACTGGCCGTTTGGCTTCAATATTCCCAGCACCGGATTATTGAAGGTGCTGTGAACTGGACGGATTATTCCCCGGGACTCCAGGTTCTTAATTATTTCAGTAAGGGACTCCATTGATGTGAGAGGCAAGCGATATTGCTTCACAAACACTGGAGTCATGCCAGGGTCCGTGGGGATTGTTGTGGTGTGGATGTCGGTGTGACCACAGTCCTATGAGTCTGCCGCAAAGAGATCTTGGATATCCAAGAAAACTTGTTTCAACTTTTGCTGTTGTTCTAGAGTCACACAGGCATCAGCTAGGTTGACTCTCTCTTCCACCATCTGCCTGAAGCCTGGAAAGACTTCTGGTTTGGCTATCTCAGCGGCCTCCTCCAGCTGGGTGGAGAAGTCCTTGGTCAGAGTGCTGATTTGGACTGGAGGCTTCAGGTGGGAAAAGCAGCCCTCATGGACCTGGAAAATCACCTCATCCCTCCTGAAGTCACAAGTCACATCTTCCTTACCATAAGGGCAAGACGTGTACACCAGGAAGTTCCCCCCATGCCGGGTGAAAATCCTGTCTGGTGTTGTATTGTCCTCACTGTCACTGTCAAAACAGTCCTTGGGGATTGGTCCTAACAGTTCATTTCCTAAATCAATGGAGAAATGTCGGTCATCAATCGCCATTCCAATAATGGTGCCTGCGGCTAGAGTAATACTCTTTAAGTCGCTGTTATCCACCTCTATTGGAATGGTGTCATGTTCTATGTTGACTAATGGAGTTGGGTTTACCCCCAACCCTTGCTGTTGGAGAGAAGCATTTAGATGTATATAAGCATCAAGGTTTTGCAATTTTTGTCCTCTTTTAACTTTCACTTCCAGGGAGAATTGTCTGGTCCTTTCTGGGATGGTGACTTCCTCTTTGATCTGAATTTCAACTGCATAAGGTAGCAATTGAGCTGACCTAAATGCTTTTTCTGGATCATCAAAGCCCATGGGATTATCCGCTAATCGGGACCAAGCTTTGAAGTTTATTAGGTCCAAACTAATGGCAAAGCGATTGAGAATGTCACTGCCTAAGTAAAAGGCGGCAGTGACGTCTCGTACGACCCAACAATTATGGACTATGCTCTTGTTGCCAATGGAGATTTTGAGCATACACCTGCTTGGCAGGAGATGTTTGGAATTGGGTGCTTCCAGGAACCTTTCCCATTTGTCTATCAGTTTGAATGTGGGAATGGCTGGATCTTTTGGGAGTTGGCGGAACATGGCTTTGCTGATGAAGCTCTTACCATTGTTCACGCACACTCGAGCAAGAACAGAGTCCTTCCCATCATTTAACTGAACAGGGATGAACAACTGCTCTCCAATTTGCTGAATATCAGCCAGGCTCTGAGCTGATTTCACATCTTTCTGGACTATAGGAGTGGGAGTTTCTGATTGTGGATTAGTAAAGAATTTCAGGGTGTTTCCTTCCAGTGTGGAATACCACCTTAAACTGGAAGGAAGGTTGATTTTCAGAAATAGAGAGGACCCCCCATCACCAGTCTGTTGTCCTACTGCTATTACTGTCACGTCTGGAGTTTGGTTGTTCTGGAAGTGAAATTCTACTTGGTCAGATTTTTGTTCAACCATGTGGCAGGTGCCGTTTAAACTAACATGGTTGACACTCTGTTTTAATTTTATTGGTCGGCTAGTCTGGGTCCAGAGGACCTTGTTTACGCAATCTATTAGGGGTGACAACCTTCTCAGGAGGTCATTCCCTAGTAAACAAGGGGTGCCCTCTGGAGTCACTACTATGACCGGGTGTGTCACCTTGTGTCGCCCAATTTTAATGTCCAAGTCTGCAGTCCCCTCAACGGGAATTTCCTTCCCGTCAAAGTTCTGCAGTTGTCCAGGAAGAGAGGTGAGAGGAATTCGGTAATTCACCCCCCTTCCTGCATTTAGTTCCTCAAAGGCCCTTCTGGACAGAAGGGTAGCTTGGGATCCAGTGTCCACCAGTGCCAAAATTGTACCCTGCCCCTGTACTTGTACCAGGGCATAGAATCTTCCCTCCTTCTCCTCAAGGGGGCACAGATAATGCACATTTTTGGACAACTGGTGGGCTAACTTTCTGGTTTTGGACATGGCGAGAGAAGAGATTTGGGCAGAATTCTGTGGAGAGTCTTGGGAATCTGAAAGAAAAAGTTGGCAACTGGAGATCAGAGCCATTGTGGGTTCCCCTGGTTCCGGTTCTGGGCCGCCCCCCCCTTTTTGGAGGCAGTCACCAGGATGGGTTTGAACCAGGGGATTTCGGTATTGTGGGTTCTGGGATGAGATGATGGGCGGCGGTAGCTCAGTCTCCATATCTCCCCAATCTGGATTGGAATCCCTTGGGACCCATTTTTCTTTGGGAGGAGTTCCCCCATCTCTGAAGGAGAAGATCCTTTTCCCAGGATCTTCTGATGATCCCTCTCCCTCAAATTGGAAGACCTGTACCTCCTCCACAAAGTGGGTCTGTTTGGGTCCTTTGTTTCTCCTACCCGCCCTCTGCTCCTTGGGAGGCAGGCTTTCAGGGGCAGGAGATTTTGTTTCCGGTTCCTGGTTTTCCAGGGGCTGTTTACAAGTTGGGAAGGAAGCTTCCTCCAAGGCTTTACACCCCCCTTCCCCTTGTGCCTCCTCCCTGGGAACCGATGTGTTATCGGGGTGCTGCCCCGTCATTGTTCTGGAGCACCAGGTCCAGAGTTTGGGGCATTCTGCGGTGGCATGCTCATCTGAGGGTTCTGTTGAGCCCTCAGTATGTGACCCAGATCCCTTGCCATATTTTGGACCTGGCGCTCTAACTGGGAAACCCGCTCCGGCTGATACGGGGCTCTATTTTCTCCCCTGGGCTGATCCCGGGAAGGGTAGCTATCCCTTCTCTGGTAGTACCCCTGGTTGGGAAGAATTTGGTACCCCTCCACCCTTGGCCTCCCCTCTCCCGGATTAGGTTGTCTGGGCTCAGGGAATTGGGGAAAGAAGGATGGGTGATTTTGGGGCTGGAAATTGGGCCGATACCTGGGGAAAAAGTTCTGCCCAGGATTTGGAGAATTTCTGCCCTCCTGGGGGAAGTTAGGAGGGAAGTTCCCCGGGTCAGGTGCTTGGCTGGATCCCCCCCCTTGGGCTGGAGGAGTCCACACATAACCCAGGATTGGTCGGTTTCCCTTGTAGCGGGGACTTACATAGTCAGGGGAGCGGGGGACCCCATTTGTGGGACTACCTCCTCGACTCCCTGTCTGTGACTGGCCCGAGGGCCTTCTGGTCTGTGAATTATTTGGTGCAGGCAGGTTTTTAGGCCCCCCCCATCTCCAAATCTAAAACGGGGGCAACCTTTACTTCTGCCACCTTGGCAGCAGCAGGGGTGCTGTTGGTTTTGGGGTTTTTCGGCGCGTTATTTTTATTTTCGATAGGCTTCTGCGCCTCATAGATCCGGGTAGCCTGTTCAATGACCCAGTCTAAAGATCTTTTCTCATGAAAATCTCTCACGAGCTGGGTCATTACATATTTAGGGAGAGCATGGAAAAATGTATTGACAAACTCTTTGCTGTCTGTGCGCACCCTTCTGGTGGTCTGCGCAAAAGCACGCTTTAATTCTTGCACAAACTCTTGTGGGGCCTGATCCTCCCCACTTTGCAAATTGTAGGCTGCCTTGCGAGCCTCTTGAAGATTTCTGTGAACAGAAAAATGTTTCAAGATGGCCGCCTTATAGGTGGACCATCTTAAATGATTTTGGTCCTCCAGCCCCGCAAAGAAACTGGAGTATTCTGGGGAGAATGTCCATTTGACGTACTGGATGCAGCTACTGCTGTCCTTCAAATGGAAAGTCTCCATCATTTGCTCATAGAGCTCCAAGTGTTCCCAAACGGAATACTTGGCGTTCTTATGATAAGGCGTGATGCCACTCCTTATTGCCTTTATTTGCTTCAATGGGTCCTTAAGCAAGGCCCTTTTTTGCCTTATTGGCCTTTTTGGTTCGGGTAACCCTGGTCCATTCATCCTCTGACTCAGAGGCACTGCTCCCAGAGGTTCCTGTCTGATCTTCCAGGTTTTCCCGGATTCTGCGAGCCTGGGAATGGCTGGCAGAATGTGGGGACCTGGTCTCCTGTGTCCTGCGCCATTCAGAGGAGTCTTCAGATTCCTCCTTGCTGCCAGGATTTGATGGGTACCTCCCCCCCACTGACCTAACTGGGCAGAAGTTTTCAGGATGCCCTTAATGGGCCTACTCTCCTGGCGTTCCCCACTAAATTGCACCGTGCTTGGGTGCCCATACCCGGATGCCCGCCCCTCCATCCCTGGGAGGTACTGGCCTATGAGCCCCATACTTCTGGTTGGATAGTAATCTGCCAACCCCGTGGCCCTGGGCTCATGTGCGCGAGGGGACATGGGGGTGGCAGAGTCCAGGGACTGAGAGATATGAAGGCCTCTGGTACTAGGGCTCCTGAGGTTATGCTCAGGAGTCTCCCTCTCCCAGCGAACCTGGTCTCTATCCGCCCCTGCTCCCTGTTGCAATGCAAGAGCCTGCGCTTTCAGTTCCTCAGTTAAGGCCTTACTCGACTCTATCAGTCTCTCCTGCATCGCTACCTGTTGCTGGAGCCTATCATTGTGCTGACAGAGAGCCTCATTTTCTCTCTGTGCCTCCTGATTGGTCCTGGAGTACTGGGCCAGTCTCTGCTGCAGGAGGGTTACCTCCTGAGCTGTGTCCCTATTGGCCTGCTCCTTTCTTGCCAGAGCATTCTCCACCCTCCTGGTTTGCTCTAACAAGTTCTGGTGTTCTTTTTGGAGGTCACCCAGTCCCGGGAGGGCCAGGTGATTTTCTTCCATTTTCCTTTTTAAGTGGCAGACTTCCTGGCCTAAGGTGTCCCTTTCCTGACTAAGAGCCTGCATCTGTGCCGCCAGGTCGTCCCTTTGCCTTTGGAAGGCACCAGCTTTCTGGTGCTCCTGATCAAACTCTGCCTGGGTATCCAGGTCTTTCAGAATCAATTTATTGCTTTCCTCTTTCTCTCTGTCTAATCGAATTTGCAGGGTGGCTACCTGTTCTGTGCATGCCCTGTTGAAGTCCAGTTGTTGCTCCAGCTTTTTCTGGCTCTGCAGAAGGGAGTCCAACCCTTCTTGGTACTCCTTCTGCAAGGCCAGAAATCTGGTATCCTGATCAGCCTTCTCCTGTTGCAGTCTATCCATGTCCTCTTTTATTTTAATGATATACTGCCTACTATCATTTTCTGACTCCTGGCTCCCCTGCAGCCTCTGCTCAGAAGAGACCAGGTCAGATTGGACCTTCTCTAACGCCATCTGTCGCTTATTTGCCAGATCTTGGCTTTCAGTACATTTATCCTGCATGTCTCCCATATATAGGTACAGGTATGCCGCTATCCTGGCAATCTTATTGTGTTCATCTTTGGCTTTAGGAGCCATATATAGTTCACTCAGGGCCACATGTAATGGACCCTGATCTCTCCATATGTCTGACCCTGTTTCAGTGACCTGTTGCGCGATGGCCTGCAACCAGACCGTTTGGTCCTGGTGAGTCCACTCACCTCTCACAAATAGCTTATGTAAGAGGTGCTCCCTCGCTATTTTCATGTCTACCAAGGTCTTCATTCTAGAGATTGATCTCTGTCCTGACTTACAGAAATTAGTATTTTATTTTTGCAAAACAGACCTTTTCCTTAGAGTGTCCCTTTGAAGAGTGCTTTACAGCATAAAACAGCGTGGTGATCCGACCGGATGTATGTATCCCGTCAGTTAGTACACTGTATTAAGCTGCACAAGTGATAGTTCTAACCCAGACGTCCGGCTCAAGCCCCCACTTTGTAAGAGGATTCAATTCAACACTACAGCTAAGTCAATGCCTAGTCTGGGATACTGAATGGAAACCCTTATTAATATATCTTTATGTCCAGTTCATGAGTTCTGGATGACTACCCCTATATAACACCCCTCTCTTAGAATCCCCCTGACCCCACTGAGCCAAGAAGTAGTTCTGTTTTGCAAGTTTAAAAGGTTTATTTGAGAATTTAAACAATATATATATATCGCACTTTATAATAAATTAATATCTGGTAGTACACTTAGACATATGATGTTGATCAACAATGGGTAATCTGGCACTAGCACACTTCTTTATAATCAATGAGGAGTTAGTATAGGATGGATAAAGTAGCAAAAATACTTTTATGATTTCAAGGGAAAAGCAATGAGGAATAAAACGCAGTACAGAAATACTTGATATGATTTTAGCAAAAGATAATATAATCACTTTTTCTCTGGCAATTCACCCCCCTTCCCTATGCAATGTAAGAAATGGAAGGAAATGGAAGTAACACACACAGTTCTTAGGAATGCAATCAAATATAATTCAGTTCACCCCAGCAAGCTTAGACCACAGATAGAAGTTTGAAACACAGGCCCAAAATGCTTTTAAAAGGTGATGGCAATGAAGTGAGAAATATGCTGAAAATGGTTTTAATTCCCTTTAGGAGGTTCAGGGGGAGTGGTAGCTACTTGGGATGAGTTCAGGCTCACTTTAGCAATGATTCAGGGATGGTTCTTAAGATGCAAACGAATTTTAGCAGTTCAGGCAAAAGCAGCTATCTTTTTACAAGTAAAGAAATCGGGCCAAATCGCAAATCGCGGCAAAATTCGTGAATGCGTGAATCGTGATTGCGGAGAAAGTATAAGGAGTAGGAAGGCTTGTTGGAGAGCTTAGATTGTAAGCTTTCAGAGGAAAGTTAAACCAAGTTCGTAGCCCAAACGGTTTCAGAGATACGGACGATTAAATAAAGGTAGTTTTTCGGATTTTAAGTAAACTCAAAATGACAAGTGACAGCTATGCAGCTGCAGAATTGACAAGTGACAGTGGTGCAGCTTTACAAAATGACAAGTGACAACTTCTAGGAGGCAGTTCTGGTTAGATTAAAATAGTTTGGATTAGATTATTTTAACTAAGAGATTGGTTCTGCACAGTTCTGCTAGGTACTCACAATATATTTTTGAAATAGGCCTCGCCACGGATCTGGTCAGGTTTTGGACTGGACTCCAGTTCTGGTCTCGGCTCTTCACAGTGATCTGGGTCAGCTCTCTGGTTCTGCTAACAGCGGTCTGCGTCACTCTGGATCTCTGGCCTCTGGTTCTGGATACTGCTCTGCTTTCTCTGGGTACAGCACTGCTTCTGGATCTTTCTGGCGCAGGGTTTCAGGCCAGAATCAACAGCTCAGCCCGGCTGTGAATAGTCTGCAAATGATTTTGAGGATGCTGAGGCCTGCTGAGAAGAGTTCTCAGTTTGTGGGTTTAGACCCTTGCTTTAAGTTCTGAAGTAAAGTTCTGGTCTTTGGAGATTGATGGATTTGAAGTCTGGATCTCTGGATGTGAAGTCGTCGGTCAGCATGCTCCGCAGCAAATGGAATTGAATGTCTCTACCTGTCCCAGCAGTCTCTTTTTATGTGTTTTGAAAATGGGTGTGTGCCTGGGCCTAGCAAAGCCTGCCCCTCTCTACTTGTCATTGGCCCAATTCTCCCCTCTCCCATGATTGGGGGAAGGAAATGTGAGTCAGAGTGATGCTGTAGGTTTTATGGGTCAGAGGATCCTCCCCTGGTCAGTTTGCCCACAAATCTATATTTGATTCAAATACATATTGCACAGATACACAGTTGTTTAAAATTACATGCACCCATCACATATCACATGAGGTATACTCTGTTCAAACTCTGCTCTTCCTGGGGGCTTGCATTCAGAAATGGCAACATTTTGCACTTTTTAACTGGTTTTGCAATATCGGACATTTACCCAAATTTACACACATGTGCGCAAGGAGTGTGGACATTAATTGATGAAGTGTCAGATTTTTAACATGCAGACATTTGGAGTGAAACCCTATTTTCCGCTTGCAACCCCTCAGATCATACCATCGGGTCCTAAAACCTCTCAAAATGTGGGCAGAAAAATCACAAGAATTATGGTATCATTTAGCTAATTTTGACAAGTCCGCACCATGAGTTATACATCTTTCTTAAAATCATATTCTGGCCAACAGGGGTGTGTCTTCCCAGGTCACATGGTGGAGAAACCAGTCTATCCACTTTCTTTAAGCTCAGCCTGTCCTCAGAGGGGGCTGCCCCTCCCCGTTTCTGCCAAGAGGAAGCCACTTTTACGACGCCTTCAATATAACTTCTGCCTGAGTCAAGGAAGGGCTTTGTTCAAAAGGAAGCCATTTACGATCCCCCCAATAAACCATCTGCCTGGGCCCAGGACAGGCCTTTGTTCAACTCCCTGTAGCTGCTCCACCCCTAATCTAATTAGAGAGGTGACAACTCCTTTTGGCAAGGGGAAGAGTGGCTGAGCAGGTTTTAACTCCTGTGGGGGTAGATGTCAGGCAGAATTCAGTTTCATTAAGCCAGGTTTCAGCTAAATGTCACTTTTTGTCCCCCAGTTTAAGTCTATTACGATTTTCACATACACATTAAATAATTACTTCCTTCAAGTCATTTCAGAGTATAGTTTTACATTGTATCCACCTCTTAGCAAGTCTTTCGTTGGTCTGGTTTTGTTTCATTTGTTCAGTTTTACACAAAAGTCTGGTGGTTTTAAAACGCCGGCTTTCTGATAGTGGTGAGTACTGGTAATGCAACCATTTTTGGGATTTAAGAAAATGAATTCCCCACAGTTCTAGGTTGCTTTTGGCAATCAGCATTGCCATTCCCAATGGTTTCAGGCTACTGTGTGGGTAGCCCAATGGTGGTTTTAGGCAGTGCCCTCCTGTGCTCACAACCTAGGCAAAAATGGGTGGCAGCCTATTCTTCATGCATTTCCCTGTGCATTTTCTGGGAAGTTCTGGACATCATGATGTTTTCCATGCCAGTACTGCACAGTTTTCCTATTCTGGCGTACATGTGGGCTTCTTGGCCATCTTGGATTTTCTAAGCCCACAGCACCAAATGTTGCAGCATGATAGCTCAAACGTGGGTCAGGACACCCAACAATGTACAAGGGTTTATTACACCAATTGGGACACACTTGTAGGTGGCCTTGACTCGGGGGACTGGAGCAGGAGGGAGGGAAGAGGAACTTGGGTTTCTTACACCGATTGAGACACACTTGCAGGAGGCCCTCACTGGGGTACTGGAGCAGGAGGGAGGGAAGAGGAACTGGGGTTGATTTCACCGATTGAGACACACTTGCAGGTGGCCCTCCCTCACTGGGGAACTGGAGCAGGAGGGAGGGAAGAGAAACTGGGGTTTATTTCACTGATTGAGACACACTTGCAGGTGGCCCTCCCTCACTGGGGTACTGGAGCATGAGGGAGGGAAGAGGAACTGGGGTTTATTACACTGATTGAGACACACTTGCAGGTGGCCCTCCCTCACTGGGGTACTGGAGCAGGAGGGAGGGAAGAGGAACTGGGGTTTATTTCACTGATTGAGACACACTTGCAGGTGGCCCTCCCTCACTGGGGTACTGGAGCAGGAGGGAGGGATGAGGAACTGGGGTTTATTACACTGATTGAGACACACTTGCAGGTGGCCCTCCCTCACTGGGGTACTGGAGCAGGAGGGAGGGAAGAGGAACTGGGGTTTATTACACCGATTGAGACACACTTGCAGGTGGCCCTCCCTCACTGGGGTACTGGAGCAGGAGGGAGGGACGAGGAACTGGGGTTTATTTCACTGATTGAGACACACTTGCAGGTGGCCCTCAGGGATATTGTATACAATGCACGCAAAAGGCAGTTGGAGCTGGGAGGGCAGTGCCCATAGAGTTGTAAACCTGGGTGGGGCACGGGTTATGCAGGATGGCGCGCTTTTCAGAATGGATAGAATTTGATGTCACCCTTGAAGTTGGTGTGTTACAGTTGATGTCTAATATGGATGAGGAGGGTGGTTCAGGGACCAGGGGCGATTGAGGTCAGTAGATTGCCTCCGGCGTGGGCTTTGTTAGATCTGGTGTTGCTGAGGAACATTTCATTGGAGGACCTCAATCTTCTTAATGGGTCGTAAAACATGAACAGCTTTTTCAGGTATTCTGGACCCTGTTTCATATAAGACCTTGGGAGTCTGGCATAGGGTCTAGGGGTCAATTGTCTTGTGCAGAGGGAGCAAGGTTAGCACTGTCAGCTATGGGGAAATGTGGTCATATTTTTTTCATTTTGTATATCAATCTGGCCGCTTGTTTCTGGACAAGTCGAAGCTTCTTTATCTGGTATTTCGGGGCGTCGGAGCATACCAGTCCAGGTCAGGTGAAAAAAGCGCTTCGACCGTTTGCTTTTTTGGGGGTTATTCCAGTAGCGGGGTGATGTTCTGTAGTAGGTGGAGGTGAAAGTTGGCCTTCTTGTTGATGTTGTTTACTTCCGGGCCAAAGGATAGGGTGGTGTGGTAAATAACTCTGGGGTTTTTAGCCTTTGTGGGGTTTAAGGGCTCCCCATGTTTTCAGGGAAATGTGATTTTGAGGCTCAGTTTGATCATTTCAGTTGTATCTCCATTTAGGGAAAGGCTCCTCTCTGACAATCAATTGACGATATGGTCGATAATATTGGAGATGATACACAGTTGGTTATTGCCCAGCTGTTAGGATGAAAAACAACATAGCATTGGTAGGTACAATGCTATACGTCTAGTAGCAGAGTTAGTGGCATCTTGTAAGTATTAAAGAGCCAGGGTAACTAGGCTGATCATTGGGGCAGGCCGCAAGGAGGAGAGGAGGGGTTGTACCGGAACGGACCTCTTCTGACCTGATATCAGCGGCCTTTTACAAATGATTTGAAAGAGTCAGTGGAGTATAATGTCACATACGATCAAGGGAGAGGGTTTGTTAGAGACGAGCGCCTGAATGATTGTCATTTCAGTCCCCTTGGAGGGCCTGAATCCTGATTTACTGCAAGGCATCAATTTTGCTTTCCCTGAGTATAGTTGGACCTCCGTGACCATTCTTTCTTACATTGTTCCGGCCTCATAGGGGAGGTTTGTAATGGGATGGAAGTTGCTGGCAAAGAGGAATCTGTGTTGGTCTTTTGCAGAACAGGGGTGATTGTAGCTTTTTTTTTAGTTCTCACGGGAAGCACTCTGTTGGGAAAGGTTCATTTCAGAGACCTGCGATGGTAGGAACGAGAGCCATCATGTGCTGTTTCAGGAGTGAAGCAGGGCAAGAGAAAGGCGAGTGCCGGAGGCTTATCTTTAATTGGGGGCTCAGGTTCTACTTGTTGGAATGTAGTGAAAAAGTGGGATTTTTCTGGGTGTCTCAGGGGTGGGCTTTGGTACCTCAAGAGATAGGGTTTTTGATGTTTTGAATCTTTCCTCAGAAGAAGGTCGCTACTTCACCTGTAAATGCTTGGGCTGAGTCTGGTGAGGTATTGAGGTCCTCAAGAGTTGGTGATCTCTTTAAATATTTGGAAAAGTTCGGGGTCTTCTGAGAATCTTAGATTGATAATATTGCTTTTTTGCATTATTGATTGCACTTTGATATTCCTGGTCATGTCTTTTACAGGTCATTTTATTCTCTTCCAGCTGTGAAGCACCTCAAACTCTTTTAGGGTTGCAGCCTTCACTCTTCATTGAGGCAAGGCTGCTGTTACACCATTTGTTTTTGAGTTTAGTAAGGCTTTTGGGATGTTTCTTCTTCATAGGGGTAGGTCATAAAGGGTTCCTCTCATCTCATTGTTGAAGACCTTCAGGATCGCCTCTGGTGTGGAGAATCTAGACCATTGGTCAAGGAATGACAGAATACCTCACTTTTGGTTTGATTTGGGATAGAGGGGGAGTCAGATGTGAATCCTGGCGTGTTGATGCATGCAAGCTGGGAGTACCCGCGTCCTGGGTTCTGGTATGATTCTGAGTGGTTTGTGGCAGTGATGTTTGGTTGTGCAGAGCCAAAAGCCCTCACATGGAAGCCGGCGCTGGTGGGTGTGTGTGTGTGCGGTAGAACTAGAGATGCAAGCAGCGACATTGCTACTTTAATGTGGTTTTGTAGGCAGAGCGCATCTGTGTGTGAGGGCTGACTGGGTGAGTGGTGTCATTTGGTAAGAGGTAGAGGATTGAGCCTGTTAGTGGGGGTAAGCGGAGACTAGGATTATTGAGGACTCCCCTCATAGGTTTTTCAAAAATGAAAATGTGTTCTCCTACGTCCTGTCCCCTTTCCTCCATACTTGTGGGATATTCTGTCCTTTGAGACGGGACAGGAGCACTTTTTGGTAGCATCCCAAAAATATTGTCCTTTTTTTATTTTTAGGCAGGGCCGGCGTGCGTGTGTCACTAGCCCCGCCGACCTGAGCCCCGCCCAGCGCACTACCCTTCAGCAATTTTCTCTGCACGGTCGCGATGAGATGCACTTAGCATCACAAGTTTTTTTCTTACCCTGCTTTTTGTCCTACAATTTGTCTTCCTGCCTCAGCTCCACTGTCATTTTCTTTTCCTCTGCCGCAGCGTAATGGTTTTGCGTCGTGTGCCTCCTGCGGACATCATTACATGGCGGCGGACCCTCCAAATCTTTGCCTTGAATGTCTAGGCCCAGATCATCAGTGGAACATGTGCTTCTACTGCGATTCCCTCTCAGTCCGGGCACTCAAATAAGGCTTATCAGGTGGGAGGAGGTCCACCTAAGGGAATTCATCGAAGAAGAAAGAAACCGTCCGGTAAGTACCTTTTTTCTTTCAGAGCAACTCGTCCAGGTGACTCCTTCCTGGGGTCAGCTGGTTCTGGGAAGAGTTGTCCCAACCCTAATGTCAACAGGGCTTGCCGTCAGGTGCCCTTTCAGGGACTAAACTGGATACCGGAGTCCCCTTTGGGTGCTAAAGGTACCGGGTCACTGTTGAGGTTCACCAAAAGGGGGCAAACAAGTCTGCTGGAAAGGCTGAGGATCCCTGTTCTGGGGCTGATAAAATGGGATTAATTTCTGAGGTTCCTTGTGAAAGGTGCTAAGCACTGTACCGGCCGGTCTGAAGGAGCAACACGGAGAGCGGAACATCCAAGTCCACATCTACTGGCTTTGCCGAGGATCCCTCAATAAGGGCTAAGAAACCAGCAAAAGCTCCTAAAATAATGGCCAAACCCATGGCTTCAGACAAATCTGTGGCACACATTACCACAGAAGATCACAAAATGGCGGCTCCTCCAGTGTCAACGATGTGGGCCATTTTGTCTGCGCCTTCAGATACGTCAGGTTCAGGTGCCAGGGCCAAGTCCTTGCCGTCTGCATCCTTGAGATCCAAGAATGCCACTACCACCGACAATCTCTCTTCCTCCTACTACTGTAACACTATGTTGATCCATGATTGGGGGGACCCTCTTGGCAGCCAGTGTCAACTGAATCGTGGAGGCATAATCTGTTCGGCAGACCGGTACCAACTCCACAGCCAAGGCGATCTTCAGAAGATGCTTTTTTCAGCTGTTACCAAATTCTGATCCATTCCGACCCAATGAAGAACTACTTCAAAATAAAGTCTTCCCAGGGCCACCGAAATCTCCAAGCCCAATGCAAGTACCGGCTCCTCCTCCAAGGCCAGTGGAAGTAGCGCCTCCACCGCCTCCTCCTCCGGTGGAGCGGCCTCCTGAGCTAAAAGAGCCACTGTCTTCGCCACATGCTTCGTACTCGGTGCCTCCTGCTGAAAGTCCCGCTGATAAAGATGTGGCGGATACACATGAGGAAGAGGAGTTGCCGTCTTTTTCAATCAGGGCGTTTCACGACCAGGTGATTGATCCTATGTCTTATTTAGACATCCCGATTCCAGAACCTCTTTCCTCTCAGATGCATCACCAGGATTTAACAGGCTCTTGTCACAAGTATCAGATAATGAGTGGTGGAAGATTTTTCTCCCACTCAGCAGCCTCCACCTCAGAAAGCAATATTTCCTATTTGAACAAAAATCCCAAATGATAGTTTGGAATTTTCCCATGTGATTCCGGTAGGGGGATGCATTTCCCTGAATCTGGAGGCTTGGCAGACCATCACAAAGGATTGTTGGGTCCTGTCGGTAACCTGGTCTAGTTTCTGCCTTCGTCTCCCGCAGTTCATCCTTCCTGTACTCTAAAGCAGACAGGATCCCCCTCTCTCCATTCAGAGGTTCAGAAACCTTTGGATATAAGGGCAATAGAAAGAGTCCTTCTGGTGAGAGAGGGAAGGGCCTTCTACGTCCGCATTTTTACAGTGCCAAAATTCAGCCAGGCTGGCCTGCACACTATTTTAGACCTGTCCGAATTCCACATTCCCCAGGAAAGATTCAAGATGATCATGCCGGCACAGATCTGCTTGTCTCTGCTTGGTGGATCTTCAGGATGCATACCTACATATACCTACATATACATTATGGCCTCAGCACTGCAAATACCTTTTTTTTGGTGGGGACAAGCATTTTCAGTACTGAGTCCTCCCCTTCGGACAGAGTTTTACCAAGATGATGGCGGTGATAGCACCCTTTCTCAGTCTTCTGGAAGGCTTTCAGGGACCCTTATTTGGACGATTGGCTCCTCAGGTGTCGCTGCCCTCAGAAAGCAGCTTCACAAATGCAATTGTTACTTCAACTTCTAATCATTCTGGGGTTATCAGTAAACTGGAAGAAATCTTCAATGGTGGTCTCACAAGATCAGATTTTGATGGGCAATTTCTTTCTAACGAACGAAAGAAGGAGGAATTTAATTAATATATGTACCCTTTTCCTAAATTCCACCTATATGTCAGCATGGTGGTTCCAGAGGCATCTGGGTTTACTGGCATCCTATGTCTTAGCTCTTCCTCTGGTGGGAAGGTTAGAAATGAGACATACACGGATGCACTGAGAGGGACCTGGTCTCAGCCGACAGATCCAGACTCCCAGCTAATCCTAGTGTCTCCAGAGATAGTCATCGTCATAAAATGGTGGTCAGACTACTCCAACCTCTCGGAGGGGACCCTATTTTAGTAACCATCTCCTCTTATTACGCTAACAACGGATTCCTCACTGATCAGCTCGTGGTCTATGCTGGGTCATCTGGAGGTGTTCGACGTGTGATCCCCATCAGACAGAGAACACCACATCAACTATCTTTCAAGCCATGGAAGCTTTCCTGTCCAATATCACCAACAAAGTAGTTTGCATCAGGACAGACAACTGAGTCAGGACAGACAACTGAGTCTTGATGTTTTATGTAAACACGCAAGGGGGAGCCAAGTCCATTCCTCTAGTGCAGCTATCCCTGCAGATATGGGAATGGCCTGTACAGGAGGGAATTTGGCTTCAAGCAGTGCACACACCTGCCCAAGAGAACACAGCATCCGATTCCCTCAGCCGCCGGTCTGTGGTAAACCACGAATGGGAATTAAATGATAAAGCTCACTCCATCTCTTCAGTGTGTGGGAGACCTCGAGCATAGACCTGTTTGAAACCCACAGCAACCGAAAACTTCCCCTGTATGCTTCCAGAGAGGGTCTGGGATGGGGCTCCCTGGGAGATGCCCTAGAGATCTCTGGGGATGGAGTGTCGGCATTAGCTTTCCTTCCTCTTCCTTTGATTCTGTAAATCTCTCTGCCAATACAGTTACCAGAGATTCCCAATCTCCTTCCCCAGAGCAATCGAAACATTTGGCATCCCTCCTCACAATCTCTCAACTTAGCGGCCTGGTTCATGAGATCAGGTCGTTAGCCCACTTCAATCTATCCATGTCACGATTCACTCCCATTGCTCCAGTTTCCACCACTTAGGGGCATGATTTGGGGTTCATTCTCTACTGGACTTTCCTTCCGAACCTTATGCTACAGTGTGTGATGAATTGGGAGTGCTAAAGCCTTATTTTCCAAGCTACTTCCCTTCCGTATCCATGCCAGGTTTCTGGCAGCCAGCATGCTGCTTTAATCAAAGGACTATGCTTCCCAGAATGCCTGGCCCACTGCTTCATCTCCACCCTTGCAGGCCAAGGTTGGGTAGAGGATAAGCAACACCTGCAACTGGCCGGTGCAGCAAGCAGTACACCTGAGAAACGTGCTCGTTAAGCAGCTTTAAAAGCCTCAGTTTGCTTCATTACAGCGCTGGTCATTGATGCAGTGTTCCTGTTTATGACTGGTTCCTAGCTTAGTGTCTAGTTCCTAGTTTCTATTTTCTTTTCCTTTTCCCTGGATTTCGAATTTAATGTGCCTATTAGTGATTTCTGCTTCCCGGATTTTCTTTCTGTCTTCCTCTGTTTTGCAGGCAGCACTTCCCAGTGCTTCCCTTTTTCTGTGCAGCCCAGTTTGCCTGTGTTGTATATTTCTTTGACTTTGCCCTATTCTGCTGTTAAACCTTGATCCTTTAGTCTCTCCTCGTTTATAGATTTAACATTTTGCCTTTCCTTACCTGGATAGGGAGGGGAGTTTTTGTCTTTGTAATTTTGTTTTCCCTGCTCCTGTTCCTTTACATTCTCGTCGCTCTTTACTCTGTCGAGACATAAACGGCAGAAGAGTTTGTTCTCCGGAATCCCATGCTCTACACCAACTACAAACATATATCAACAAACGAATGAGCAAGGTCAGGTCGATCTCTGCTGAAGAGTAACCACTGCTACACCCTGAGTGGGTGACCCCTTGTGTGGGTGGTCACAGAATTCTCATGAAACTGTTCTTCTGCACAAAAGGGTTTTATTTTGAAGTGCAGTGGTGTAGTAATACACTAGTATTTTTCAAAAACATAGGACAATTACATTTGAGGCCATACAAAGTGTAGTACCTAAGTACGAATGATCAAGTAGTCAATATTTGAGACATCTACTTGTACAGTTTGTTCATTCTCTACAGGTTCCTTGGGAAGGAAGCTTAGAGAATTCAGTGGAATCATAGACAGGTACTGGTAGGGGGCCCATAGAGTGTGGGTACAATCAAGAGTTGAACAACAACATATAATACATGTCAACACGACAGTTTTTCGGCCATTTTGCGTGGAGCTAGGTGAGCTCTAGTGGTGTAGGCCTTCATCAGGACAGTGTCGACACACTGCTGCTTCAACGATCTTGGCAGCTGAATGTACTGGCAATAGGCGTGACGGCGCCTGCTGACAAGATGACGACTGCATCCTAGAGAAGTGGATCATTCCACCTCTGAATCTGAGCCACTAAGCTCCTCGGATTCGACCACATAGGACCCTCCACTCGTAAAGACACTCCTATCCTGATGAAGGCCTACACCACTAGAGCTCACCTAGCTCCACGCAAAATGGCCGAAACACTGTCATGTTGACATGTATTGAAGCCAGACTGATGAGCATGTAGACAACCAACAGATTCAGAGTGAAGGTTGAGCTGGGAGATGGCCAGCTTTTCCTGGAGTTTGCCCAGGAATGAAGGGATGGAAATTGGTCGATAGTTTTCCGGGCCAGACGATTGTTAGCTGGGCAGGAATTACCCTCGATTAATTGCAACCATTTTAAATCAACCGTTATCAGGGATTCCAGGCCATTAATCACGTTTGAAAATCAAACATTATATTTAGAGACTACGGGCACCCCACAGCGAATACCCACAGATTTTGTTGTAAATTGGCATATTAGAGCTGTCTGTACCGCCTTCCTGTTGCGCGTTTGGATAAATGAACTATATCCTCCATATGCCTCAAATTCAACGCCAAGAAACCTTACTCCATCCGCACCACTAAGAACATTGTGCAAACACTTCTGGAACACACCAGCCACTGAAACCAACCCGAAGAGCATCCTAACACACCTGAACATTCCCACAAATGGGCGATGAAAGTGAAAATGTTGTAATCAGGGTGCATGCAAATTTGATGTTATGCTGACTTAAGGTCCAAGAGTGAATAGACCTTTGAACCAGCCCCATCAGCGATCAACACATCAATCTTGGGTAGGAGAACCTCTCTGTCACAACATTCTTATTGACCTCCCCCAGATCAGTACAAATGATGGTTCCATTGCTCTTTCTGGTGACCACAATGGGGCTGACCGTCTCTAAGGCATCAGTGCACTTAATCACCCCTTCACTTACCATCCTGTCTAACTCTAATTCAATCTCTTTCCTAAATAACATTGACACAGACCGAAGCTTTGCCACAAGGGGAACTGCATCCTTCTTAAGCTTGATCCTATTAATAAAACCTTTGTGACAGCCCACACTGTCTTTAAAAACATCAGGTGCCCACTTCACTACCTCACTTTCTTCCAACTCCCTGAACTCTGAGCTTTTGTTGCTCCCACTGATATATACTTTCTCCGAGGCATTGAGATCAAGTTTAATGCCCCGCCTATCCCGACAATACCAAGACAACAAGTCCCCACCAACATTAGTCACAAACACATGACTGACCGTGCTCCTCACTTTCAACACCAACCTGGCCTCTAGCTCACTAGTAATCACAATTGGATTCTCACCATACGCATGAGCCTTGACCCTATACTCCTCCAACACACAGCAGGACAGCTCATTCTCCCATGACTTCCTCCTAATCAACTTATAGTCGCCCCCAATATTAATCAGCATTTCAACTCCAGCCCCCGTAACTTCAACTCTTGCCTTGGGCTTCTTGATTTTCAATTCACTTATGGCATTGATAATTTTCCCCACTTCCAAACCATTATAAACATCAACATCCCCATCATCAGCAACATTTTCACTCACACTACACGAGCGAGAGCCCGCAAGCCTGCAACATTTTGCTAAATGTCCCTTCCTGCCACACAGTCTACACTCAACAAAGTGGCAGTGCACTCCCTGTCCATGGCTAAGTGTTGAATGCTGTCACATCTGTGACAATGTCTGACTTGACAGTTAGATTGACGATTGCCAGTTCTTTCCCTGAGAGGGGGCACATTGTCTCTCACTTTGTCTCTCCTTTTCCTCTCAGTCTCTGTCTCTGGGGACAACTTTCCTGCTGGCATTCTTAGAAGTAACCTTGTCCTTGCACAGAGGTTGGCTTCAGTGGACTCCTCTCCACCCTTGGGTGCCTCCTTACACAGTTGCTTAATACACTAAGCAGTATGCTCCACCTGCTTCACAATCTCTATGGCTCTTCCAATGTTGGGATCTTTCTCCATCCAAAGTTCTTCTTGTACCTTGTCTTCAAAACACTTGATCATCAGTTGATCCCTCAGGTGCTCCACCTGACAACAAGGACCAAACTGACATTTGACAGCTAATCCCCTCAAGGCTGTTACAAACTCCTCAATGCTCTCCCCTTTTTCTGCACCCTTGTGGCAAATTGGTAACAAGCAAGTATCTTATTACTCTTCACCTTGAAGTGTCTGTCCAGTTTCACTAAGCTGGTTTCCTATGCATTCGAGGCCACGCCTTCCTCGGGTGTGGGTTCAGGAAGTCTATTTAATACTTCCTGACCTCCATGTCCCAAGCATAGGTAGAGGAGGGCATCCTTCCACTCCACAGAATAGTTTGGGCCATAGAATAGATAGCCAAAACATACTCCAGGATGTCCTCCTTCCAGCCCTTCCCTTTGATCACAGGCTCGCCATGCTGGAGTAGAAATAAGCCAGGACCTGCAATGTTCACAATGCCTTATCTGAAGCACAAAGTTAAACAGAGATGGCCCCTCCACTTGTTCTCTGCACCCCAGAAGCTCATGTAGTGTAAAAAATGCAGTGTTGGCACGCACTTCCCCTGGTAGGGTGCACTGTCACAGCACACCCTTGTCCAATCCAGACTCCCAATCCACAGTGCTAGGGAGTTCTCAGAGTGTGAAGTAGGGAAAAGGAAACAACAAAAGAAACAACTTCCCTGATGGCTTGCTTCTGGTTCCTCCATCACACGATTCTTATTTCACAGTGAACTGAGTTGCCCAGCCCTTTAAGATGAGTAGCAATACCCTGGAGATGGATGGAGATGCTCATTTTATTCATACATCAATAATCAAGACGACTCAAGTGGTTTGGCAAAAGACAGTCCATTTTAATATCAGGTATCTAAAACAGGGAGTACAACGAACATCAGCATCTGCTCGATCCTCTTAATCAAGTTATCTTTAGTAAAAACAGAGGTTTTATCTTGCAAAATCGTTATCAGTGACGTGCTGATCTGCGTCATTATCAACGTCATCCTATGTGGCAGACTACACAACCTATTGAGGAAAGTGATAGGCTCTAAGTGAATATCTAAGTATGAGTTCCATATCAGTATAGAACCGTGAAGGAGAGTGATAGGGTATCTAACATCAGGTGGGGCAACTAAGCCTTCCCCTTAAAATGGCTTCTATAAACGTCACTAAATACACAACGTTCCATTGGCAACACAAACTATAGGACCTTTAATTACGCTGTCCTCTACAATTGGTTGGCTTCTAACCCCTGTCAGTACTTTTCCACCCACGTCTAGCAGCATGCAGACTGAACATCCAGGTGTTGGTGAGCTTGTCTTAACACTAGCTTCCCACCAATTAATGTATCAATCCATCATCACCTCAATGGTCCAGTGTCAATTAGTGCTTTGAAGTTTGGCCTTGAGTTTGTACTGTGCTCTGAGAATTGTAAGGAGTGTGGGCACATCTTGCCACCTTGATCGCCAAGTTCCTTGTTCCACGTGATTGGAAACCATGAAATCGAGCCTTTTTGTGTATTTAATATTATTTTCTAATAGTCCTATGGCATTTTTTGTTTTTCTCAAGCCTTCTGAACAGGAGTCTCTGTTCTTTCACACGATTTGTATCCAATGTCAGCCAATTCCAGTTCTGATAAGACTTTGGCTTCTTGGCTCATCCAACTCCTGCTGAGATTCATTTGTAAATTCAATTTGCTTTTTAACTGCGACACCTTGAAATGAGGCCTTCTTGTTAATGTTCAGCACTGCTTATAATGCATATTGGAAACACCCATCTTTTACTCGTTCATATGCATCTATATATATTGGCGCTTATCGCAATCTATTTACTGTAAAGCTTGAGGCTAGCTCTTAAGATTACTTCGTCTGCTTGCGTTTCTTTTGAATCTGTACATGTTTAAACTAGTTTAATATCTTGATCTGTTTCTGTGGCATAAACGTCTTCACCTTGATCACAAGATGTCACTTATCCATAGTACTTTCTTGATGACTTATAGAATGTCTGCATTCTCTGGTCTCTGCATCTCTTCTGTGTGTGTCATCTCTTTCTGTGTGACGTCACCATTCATCTTTGCCCTTCATCTGCTCTGCTTCTTCAGGAATCTCATTTAAATGGCCATCATATTGTCTTGTGTGTAGGTACGGTTTTCTCAATGGGTACCTTGCCTCCCAGATCTTCGTAGGTATTGGTACTCTCACTGGTATTGAACAGAGTACATACTCTGCTCTTTGTCTGTTCAACTGCTTCTTGTATGTCTCATACTCTGGTTTCCAACAGACAGGTAATATGGGCGGGGTGGTTGGAGTAGGGGTACTTGGCTCCTCCTCTACACTGGGGAACTGAAACTCAGCATCAACTCGATCATATAGAAGAGTCCTTTGCTCCCATGGGAACCATGAGCAGAGAAGCAGTGCGTCACATCATAGAAGATGCCATCCGCATCCTTGCGTTGCTAGGCTAACATGTTGAGCGAAGCACAGAGCCTAGAGCAGCACGTCACTACACACAGGTGTGCGTATCCCAGCAACAACCCGTGTGTAGGCCTCACACCCCCTCCAGCACGGCTCATCCGTTACTCGGGCCACGATGTCCCTCCAAGGTCCTGGCACTACAGCCACAACCAGATCATGGACTTCACTGTAGGCACGGCACACCTCCCGCCCACTGGTCTTCACGCTGCCCCGTGCTCCAAGCCCATCAGCACAGCAAGGTCTGTACTCAGACCATGGCAAACATTTCACCCAAAGGACTTCACGCCGTGCCGCAGCCTGGGCTCTTCTGCACAGAAGGGGTCCCTCCTCGACCTGCCTCTCACCCTCACCTCAGTCAGCACTCCATGCAGCTTGCTGCCACTGAAATAATCACAAAGTCTCCATGTAAGTGAATTGTCTGTTCATTGATCAGACATCATTATACCTGTCCTCACTCTCCTCCTTTCGCCTCGCCCCCTCTACTCCCTGCTCTTCCTCTGGACCTTCGTCAGTCCCCCCTCCTCCCTCCTTCTCGGCCTTTCCCCTTTTCTCTGCAGACAAGGTTTCTAGACAAGTCCGATCTATGAAAGTCTCGTCAAAACAGGTTCACCCCTGTTCCTCCAAAACTATCAAGGACCACATCGACTCCCTGGCTCCTGCCCTGGCTGATTTCTGCAACCACTCCTTCGCCACTGGAGCCTTCCCTTCCCCCCTGAAGCACTCCCTTGTGCACTCTCTTCTTAAGAAACCCTCTGCAGACCTCTCGACCCCTCCTGCCTGGCTAACTATTGGCCAATCTCCATCACTCCCTTCCTGGGCAAGCTCCTGGAGAAACTGGCCATCTCCACACTGAATCTGTTGGTTGTCTTCATGACCATCAGTCTGGCTTCAGAGCTGCCAGAAGCATGGAAACTGCTCTCCTGAACATCCGTGAAGACCTGCTCACCAACCTTGACTCTAATACCCTGTGTGTTCTCATCTTGCTTGACCTCTCTTCTGCCTTTGACACTGTCAACCATGCCATCCTGCTCAACCGTCTCTGTGATAACCTGGGTATGACTGGTCAGACTCTGGATTGGCTGACTTCTTTCCTCTCCAATCGACCCTCCCAGGTCCAACTGGGGTCCTTCCTCTCCAACTCTTTTTATCTACCTGTGGTTTCCCCCAGGGATCTAACCTCTCTCCTTGGCTGTTCAACCAATACCTGGCAATCCTTGCCCACCGCATTGCCGCTCTCTGTCCCAACTTTCAGTGCTATGTGGACGATACCCAGCTCATTTTCAGGCTACCCTCGGCCTCCTCCTCTCCTTCCCTCATCTCTGACTGTCTGTCCGCCATCCAGGAGTGGTGTACCACCAATGACCTCTGCCTTAATTCCAGTAAGACTGAGATTCTACTCATCAGCACACCCACTCCCTCCTTCCCTGCAGCTCTCTGGCCGGCCTCTCTTGGCCCTCTTCCTACTACCACCTCTCTCCTTCGCCCCTCACATCTCTGACGTCTCTAAGAAGTCACACTACCAGCTGCACCTCCTTAGAGGTATTCTTCCTTTCCTCTCCTTCCCCAGAAGCTCACTGTCTCCAGAGCCCTGGTCCTCTCTAGTCTGGACTATTGTTACAGCCTCTGTCTAAATCTGCCTGCCTCTACTCTCTGCCCTCTGCAACTTATCCAGAACAGGACTGCGAGACTTGTCCTTGGCCTCAAGCCCAGGGATCGTATCTGTCCAGGACTGAAATCCCTGCACTGGCTCCCAGTTGCTGCTAGGATTAAATTCAAAACCCTCTGCATTGTACACAAGGCCTTCTGGGGTCTGGGGCCAAAATATCTTCAACACTCTCTTCCTAAATATCTTCCTTCTCGAGCTCTTCGCTCATCCGCCTCCAACTCCCTCAGGGTCAGTCGCTTCTCCAAGCAACAAATTGGTGGCAGATTACTCTCTTCGGCTGGGGCCTCTCTCTGGAACAGCCTTCCTGCCTCCCTGAAACCAGAGGAGAACCATCTCTGGTTCCGGAAGCACCTCAAAACCTTCCTCTTTGCCTCTGCTTTCTCTCCTCTGCTGATTTCCTGACTAAAACTGCCTGGGTTACCTGGCCACCCTTTCTGATCGCTGGCCCAGGCCCTGTCAATTGCCCACTTGCACTGCCTCCCTGGCAATCCCTGCACCTGGGGACCGTTGTTCTGTATCCCTACAGTCCCCCTACCAACACTTTTGTCTGCACTTCCTTGCACTTGCCACCAGCTGGCCGTTTATTTATTTTCTTATTTATTCCACTTTTCCCATGTACTGCACTTTCCCCTCTCCATTCCCTGCGCACTTTTCCTTTTCACCCCTTCCCATGCACTTGCGCGATCTGAATGACACCTGGCCTAGTAAGATCGTTGTCTGTCCTCCCTTTGTTCCCCTCCTTGCCTCGTCGCGCCTTGAAACACTTGTGTATAGGCGCGTTATAAATGCCATATCATATCATATCATATCATTACAGCTAACGACTGCGGTCATGTCCTTTTCCTTCAGCAGTCCAGCTTCAACTGACCTTTCAACCATTCTAGATCTCTACCTACACATCCTCCTGTTCAACCACTAACATTCCAGTTCAGATCGTCACCAGCACATTATTTGTTTAAATACTTTTCGATTTCTGAATACCACACTGTCTATTCCTTGCCCAGAATTGTGAAGTGGGATTGTTTAAACTGGAATGTGAGACTGGCATGCCATGTCCATGGGAGTGAGCCAAGTCTACAAATAGTTAAAAAGACACAAATATTCTTCACTGTCAAATCAAGTGTTACGGGACTGAGAGAGAGCCAATGCAACAATAGCGCAATTCTAGGTGATGGTCTCAGTGGCCCCTAACATGTCCCTAAAATCATTAAATCTGTCCTTGTAAGGGAGTTTTCTTCTGAGTACAAACTTTATCACTTCTAAGAACTTCAATGTTTGCAGTTAAGTCACAGTGATATTACATAATTTGCCCTGGATCACACACTTTGGTTAAGCGGCAAAGCTGGGATTTTAACACACTGTGCAATTTAGGCACTTGACCATATACTTGCCAAGTATTACTTTGTACAAATATTTACGTTTTGGCTATCAAGGACTACAATGATACTGGGCCTCATCAGAAGGTTGGCGCTAAAAATCTTGCCGAACCGGCATGGCGGTAATAACATGTCCGGCTTGGCACCAACCTGCAAATAGCGGACGATCAAGAGTGTGCGGATGCGTGCATCCCTGCATGCCGGTAACGGCCGTACCGGCATGCCAGTAACGACCCCCAAACTCCCACACAGCGGCATCGACCAATACGCACAGAACGGCTCCGCCCTCGGCAACCCCTAAATACCGTTACCGTTATTAACATAGTGCAAATAACGGGTGCGTCAATACCGGACCCGGAAGTAACGTCATCGCTCCGGAACGGGAAATGCCATGGCGGCCATCTTTAAAAACACAATCCATTGCCATCTCCACCTACAGGACCCTCTACACCCCAACTCCCAGGCCACCACTGACAACATGTCGAAGACCACCCGGAGAGGCATGGCCCGCCTGCGCAAACCACGTTTTACAGACGATAAGCTGAACATGTTGGCCGACACCCTTGTGGCAAATGCAGAAGTGGTGTTCTGCAACGACCTCAGGCGTCCAGCCCAGCTCAAGAAAAAGGCCATCTGGGAAGAAGTTGCCCAGAAAGTAAGTGCAGTCGGCACCACCGCACGCACAGTGCGTGATTGCAAAAAACATTGGGACGACCTCAGGCTGAGAGTCCAGCACATATTGCCAGCTAATCGGAGCCAGGGGCTGGCAACAGGAGGAGGACCACACTCCCCACTGAAATTGGCCAGATGGGAGGAGACCTGCAGCTCCATCATAGACGTGGAGTCCATCGAAGGAGTCGGTGAAGCAGAGTTTGGCGTGCCAACAACGGCAGATGAAGGTTAGTGTCCCTACTGAAACAGTAAAAATAATCATAGTCACCCTCCCCCAAATGTGGCTGCTACACCAGCCAACAAATGTGCCATCATGCACACCTACACATATCCATGTACACATTCTGGGTCTACCACCATCCCATCCCAATGCATGTTGCGGTCATACACGAATACACCCACAAGACACATATCATGGGCATGTGCCACCCAGGACGACCCTCCCAAAACACATCAATGTCCAACTGCACCCAACAATGCGTACATGTGGACACGACTACGCTATCAAAATCCACTCTTCAACATTGCATGTACACAGTCCCCTACAAAGCCACGAATGCAACTGATCAGATGGCGCCACATGTCCAATGACTAATGCATGCACAATGCAAGTGGAACAATCACTGATATCCTGCCACTCTCTGTCCCCCACAGGTACGGATGCTGACGGTGATGAAGCGCAAGGGAGTGCACAATGCACAACACCAGCCAAAAGGCCTAGGAGGCAATCTGATGGTACAGGTCCATCAACCTCAAGTGGACCAAGGATGGGCCATGCGGGAAGCGGGCCAAGAACCGGTGCAAAAAAAGCACCACAGACAAGTACACAGAACGAGCTGACATCCGTGGTCACACCATCCACACTGGCTGAGGACACAGCAGGCATGGAGGATGGCACACATTCTGCTGCTGCCAGCACAATTGGGGAGATGGCTGCATCGGCAGATCATAGTGTTGATGAGGTAGCTGGGCCGGACAATGAGGGCGATGCAGGACTTGTCCACTCAGAGCCTGTAGTGCACACACCAAGCCCGCAGGCCACCCCACAGGACACACTTCAGCGGGACTCATCCGACCAGGGCAGCCATGGACAGTGGTCTCCGGCCATGCACAGCCCCATGATCCATGCTGTGCCACCACATCACCCACCAACCACAACCCACACTGCCATACGGGACCTTGAGGGACGTTTCTCCAGGATGGAGGCCCGGCAGGAGGTGATGCAAGCCTATGTGCAGCAGTACCTTGCTGAAGGGGAGACAACACGCTGTATTATCCAGGACAGCACCGCGTCCGTTATCCAGGCCATTAACTCAAGTGCACAGCAAGTGTGTGATGGCTTCAATGCCTTGGGTCAGATCCTCACCAGGATTGCTGACCGCATGGACCAACGCCAAACCCCGCCCCTTGGATCACAACCATCTGGGTCATCCGCATCATCCACGCCATCGGGCTCGAGGCAGACCAGCCCCGTGTGCATGTCCCTGCAGAGTTCTCGCCGCACAGAGATCCAACCCCCACCTCCCCAGGGGGCTCAACCCTGCATAATCCCTTTGGGCATACATGCAGACACATGTCGTGCCATAGTTGACTTTGGGTGTTAGGGGGTGGGTGGAGGGTGGTGGTGGGTGTAGTGTGTAGTACTGGGGTGTTTGGGGGCATGGGAGTAGGTTGGGGGAGGTGGAGGGTGGTGGTGGGTGTAGTGTGTAGTACTGGGGTGTTTGGGGGCATGGGAGTAGGTTGGGGGAGGTGGAGGGGTGGTGGGGGCGTGGATTGTTGAATCATGTTGTACTTAATTTCTCACGAATACACCAGTTGTGTAACAAACATTACATGAGTGGACATTGCTGATTTTTTGTATGTCAATTTATTGCTTCATGGTGATTCGCGCACATGTGCCCACACACCCAGTGCCCACAGTTCACAACACATGGCACCCTCTGCATTAAAGTACATCAGAATGATTGGTCTATGACCATTTTGCGCACTGCGCGACCCTCACGAGTTTCGCGTCCTGGCCTATGTCCTACTTCTACTCCTTCGTCTCCTTCTACTTCACCAGGTGGTGGCAGCTCCACGTCAGGTGGCAGGGGTATGTTCCGCCGGATGCACATGTTATGTAGCATTACACATGCCGTGATGATCTTGCCCACCTTCTCAGGCCCGTATATGAGTGCCCCTCCCGACCTGCTGATGCAGCGAAACCGTGCCTTCAAAAGGCCAAACGTCTGCTCAATGACCACATGTGTACGTGTATGTGCCCGATTGAAGTCCTCCTCGTGCCTGTTCTGCGGGTTCCTGACAGGGGTGAGTAGCCACGGCTTCAGGGGATATCCAGCATCACCTACATGGGAGCAGAAGGAGGTATGTGTGAGGATGAGGCTCAGTTGACAGGTGTGCTCAGCCTGTACATCATTCAAGTTCATATGCACTATCTCGTCATTGGCAGCCACATCCACATGACTGTCAGCCCTGTACAGTGCATGCCAATCCATAGAGGGAGCCTTGTGTGACATACACGACCTAGGGTCCTAGGATTTTAAAGCCCCAGGCAATGTATGTCTTGGCTAGGGGCATTTTGCATGCAAATGTGAGGGCTGTGTGTCGGCGGATGACTTAAGAAACTACCATTCCCCCCAATCCATCTGCCCCATGGCCCAGAGGGCATTCCCCTAGCATATGCATGTACCTCCCCCCCAATCCATCTGCCCCCATGGCCCAGAGGGCATTCCCCTAGCATATGCATGTACCTCCCCCCCAATCCATCGGCCCCCATGGCCCAGAGGGCATTCCCCTAGCATATGCATGTACCTCCCCCCGAATCCATCTGCCCCCATGGCCCAGAGGGCAGACTCACCCAACAGCCAGCCACTTCATACAACATCTCCTTCCATGTGGCGGGGTAGTGAGGAGTTCCGCAGCACCATGGCATTATGCGTGGATCCTGGGTATCTGGCACAGCAGTGTGTTATTATCTGGCTGGCATCACACACCATCTGCACATTGATGGAATGGTATAGCTTCCGATTGCGGTACACCGCCTCCACGGCACGTGGGACTACCAACTCTAGATGGGTACAGTCGAGGGCACCAATTACATTGGGCATGCCTGCCAGTGCATGGAATGCTATTTTGGTGGCATTTGCCTCCTGTGGTGTCCTTGGTAAGGATATGTAGGCATTTGCGTGCTTCAGTAGTGCATCCAGCACTTGGTTTAACACAACAGAGAAGCATGATTGGGACATGCCATGCATTTGGCCCACTGTGTGTTGATAAGTGCCTGTGGCCAGGAAGTGGAGCACAGATGCCACCTTCAGCAAAGGGGGGATGGCTGTGCGGATGTTGATCAGGCTGACCAAGTCATCCTGTATTAATTCCACTATGTTGGTATTGGTGTCTCTGTCCAGGCGGTACAGGGTGTGGATCTGTGCTGGGGTTAAGTCAAATGGATTGGCCCTTATACGTTGGATTGTTGGCTGTCTGCGTGGAGCGACTGCCTGCAATGGTGGGATTTGCTGGGCATGTCTCACCCTCCTTCTCCTCCGGCGTCTCCTCTGTGTTTCCTGTTGTACTGCCTGCTCAAGGAGTAGCAGTGCAGGCATGTCCTCCAGGCCCAGTATGGCAAGTACAAGTGGTAGCATTTTGCCTTGGAGGGGGGTGTGGTGTGTGGGTGTGCTCCTTTTGTGCTGACCCTGACTCCATTGCCTCCACCTGTGCTGATTGAGTGCACCTGTGGCACTTGGTTACACAACAGTTTGCTGTTTACGGGTGGTCCATGATGCCGGTATTGCTGGCATCATGGTGGCCCTTCTTACCGGCATCTCGATGCCGGTATGTACTTGTACGTGTGACTCGTGGTGTCCCCTTCTTTGCGGCATGCCGGTATTGAGGCCTCCCCATATGCGCGCGTGCCCACATGCCGGTACGGTGGTGCACGGCCACAGCGGGTCCTTGACGATGCCGGTAGCAACGGCATCTAGGGTCATGATACACCGGCCCGGTAATGGATGCCGGTATTGCCTTGCCGGTGCCGTTCTTACCGGAGCGCCAACCTTGTGATGAGGCCCACTGTCTTAAAGTGGTAACTTGCAAAATACACATATAACATAGTAAAACAACCCAACAATCTGTAAATCATTATAGAAACAGGTTAAGCCAAAACAATACAATTGTTGTCTTATTTGAACATCCTGAATGGAAACTACTGGCCGCAGGATGCAAAATTATGCAATTAAAAATCTATTATTTTACACACTACAACACCCGGTTTTGCATGTCAAGTGAGCAGATATCATGACATCATGGATATACATGTATCTTTTAAATGAGCTTTATCATGTTACTGAATTTAATTGTCTTGGTGGAAGAGGAAGATTTGGTAGGTAACTGAAGGGGTGTGGGTGGGGAGGGGTCTTCATTTGGAAATGTCCCAATGCTACCAATTCACTGAACATTCATGCCCAAGAAAGGTTTGCCAACAAAAGAAAGGTTTTACAGCAGTAACCAAGAGACTGTTGTTAAGGTGCCTACATTCTATTCCTGTTCATTGACAGCTGTGAAAGTACGCAGGCCCTTAAGCAAACGCCCAAAATGCTAAGGGGTTGGCTGCCTGTAGCCATTAAATGAAGCTACTGTCCATTAGCCGGGGATTATGGCCAGTGCCGCGCAATGAGGAACTCATGGAGCTCAAGGGCATGGGAGAGTAAGCGGGGGGTGGGCAAAGGGGCAAGGCCATAGGACATAGGAAATATAGTGAGTGCCATAAGCAGCAGCAATGCTCATCTCTCCATGCCGTAGTTTCCAGCCCTCACAGAGGGCCCAATGTCACCAGCCCCAGACAGGAAGGCAGACACATCAGGGGGCTGATAACACTAAGGTGACATAGATGCAAGAGCAGGATGAGGCAGGGAGGAAGGGACAACAGCAGCAAAGGAAGAAAGGCTTTTTCACACCAATGCGTGAAGGGCCGTTGGTGCCAACCGGCCAGGCATGCATCCAAGCACCCAAACCAAGGACAAGCGGCATAGCTTCAGGCTATGTAGTACGAATATAAGGAGAGCCAACGGGAGGAACTCCAGCCCTTCTTAGTGCTCTGAACCGAGCACCAGAAGTCATCTGCGGAAGCAGGAAACTACTTTTCTTTTCCCAAAACCCACCCACCCAGAAAGAAGGAGAAGAATGAGAAAGGTGGAAGCAGAGAAAGAAAGGACAATGAACGATGTTTGCAAAGTCGTGGGAAGAAGATGGCGGCACGGGCCACCGGGGGACACCATCTGGACTATGTGCCCAGAAGTGCAACGAGTGATGAGACTTTTTATTATGAGTGCAATTTATAAATAAATTGCAAATATGTCCTGTGATTTATGTATGTGCAATAAAATCCACAGCCTTTTTATTGCCAACACTAAATACAAAGTATCAGTCATCTGTGGGGCAAACCCAAAGGGGTGGGGTTGGGTTTGTGGGGGGAAGTACAAATGGTTGCCCTCTCTGCTCCCCATCTTATGGGAAACAAGGACAAGTGTGAAAACCTTGCCACGCAGGAAGCCAGTGGTATGCCACAGGGCCCTCCTGAGAAGGCAGTAAGCAACATGGCCTGGACTGCTCTGAATGCCCTGTTTTTCTGCACTGTACAGATGAGCGAGGCAGCAATCTGCTCCCCCATCCCCTGCGGTCAGTACACTGGTGGTTACTACACCACCATATTCAGTGTTTCACAGTTTAGTGTTCCTCACCGATGCCTCTGGTGCTACCACACACGTTAATCACACATTTCCTCACACAACGTGAGGTCTCTGGTGCCTGTGTCTAGAGAGAGAGAGAGAGAGAGAGAGAGAGAGAGAGAGAGAGAGAGAGAGAGAGAGAGAGAGAGAGAGAGAGAGAGAGAGAGAGAGAGAGAGAGAGAGAGAGAGAGAGAGAGAGAGAGAGAGAGAGAGAGAGAGAGAGAGAGAGAGAGAGAGAGAGAGAGAGAGAGAGAGAGAAGAGAGAGAGAGAGAGAGAGAGAGAGAGAGAGAGAGAGAGAGAAGAGAGAGAGAGAGAGAGAGAGAGAGAGAGAGAGAGAACTGTAGCTTGTAAGGATCTCTTGACTGATGTTAGGTAAGTTCTTAAACCAGGTAATTGGGATTTTCTGCACTCATTGGATTGCCCAAAGAGGCCTTCACTTGTTTTTACTCATCCTTTCCATAGACAAGGAGGAAAGTTCTTTTTGTGGTAGTCTCCAGGAAAATACCCCATGGATATCTTGACATCCTCCACTCTGGCCCACAATCCTTCTCAGTCTTTAGAAATATGTATATTTGTGGCTTTCTTTCTCTCTTTCGTGTCAACGATCACTGTACCACACTTTCAACCAGCTTGGACCAGGTCTTTACTAGTATTCTTTTTCAGTCACACATACCTTCAATGACCGCTCCTCCTACCTGGCTCACTCGCCGTGGCTACGTACTCAGGACGCAGGATCCTCACGGCTTGATCAGCTGCTGCTCGGTGGATGCGGACGAAGGGCTATCAGGGATGAGTGGCCCCTCCTCTCTGGCTCGACGAAATTCCCAACACAAGAGGCCGCGCTGCTCAATCAGCGGGTGAGCCGCGCCTCCCTGGGCTGAAGAGCGAAAGGGCTGTTGGCGGTGATTGGCCCTCCTCCCTGGCTCAACGAATTCACTGCAGCTCACTCTTCTCGACGGTAACAGAATATCAGATGAACGGGCCCCTCTCTGCATGAACAGAGCCCTCTCTGTAACTTTTTCAACTATTAATGAACAAAATGCTCTATGTATAAGCGCAACGGCGCTCTGTTAACATCTGAACCTTTCTTCTGTCACCATCTCCTAATACGCCCAGCAGTAACGGACGTCTTTTCTCCATCGTCTTCTTGTATCCTAGCAACGACAATAATAACAAACTCAACAAAGTAAAGCACCTTAACCCCTTCCTCTCGTGCTAATATTAGATACCTGTGAATCATTGAGACCCCACAGTAATTATTAGTCCTTTGACATTGCCTTATAAACTAACCCCATTACATACCCCCCTTTCTGGGCCCTTACGCTCGGAAGGGTATTGGCGCGGGACAAAAAGTCTGCCTGAGCTTACAAGCGACCTGGCTTGTGTATAGTCTTAAACGAGAAGGGCTGGAGAGAAAGGAAACCATCTTAGAACTCTTTGGTTTGTATCTTTGTTTCGTGCAAGCCATGTTAGGGGAGCATGATCTGTTACCAGAGTATACTCCCCTTCCAAGCAAATAATATCTCAGTGATTCAATGGCCCATTTTGACAGCCAAACACTCTTTCGAAGGGATTGTGTCCTCCGACGTATTCCTCATCTCAGATATCTCCTTCCAGCTCTGCTGGCCTCGGAACATTTTTCTCTCTAGAGGGCGCCGCGCGTCGACGTCCTTCGAGTCGATGTCCCTCGACAGCTGCCGTATCGACACCGACGTCATCCTGGCTATAAAGGCCGCGCGCAGCGCCCCTTGCCCAGTTCCGTTTTCCCGCGCGTACTCAGTGTCTCGAATACCGTTGCTCAGTTTTGTCAGGTTAAACCTATTTACCTCGAGTTATTCGATCCGTACTCGATGGCTTCTTCGTCAGAACTGACAACTCCTCGATCCGGCTTCAAAAAATGCCAAGATTGTGGGAAAAAGATGTCGCTGACTGACCCTCACAGAGTTTGTCTGTGGTGTTTGGAGCTGAACACCATGTTCGGGAGTGTGAGGACTGTATGTCCATGACAGCTAAGGCCCTGAAGGAGCGGATGGGGAAGCTGGAGAAAGGTAAGACTTTTTAAAGATTCTTCTTCGTCGACGAAGTCGAGACATTCGTCTCCTCGTCACCATTCGCGCTCCAGATCTCGGAGTGGGTCTCCATCACTCCTCGAGATCGAAGCACTCGAAGAGGAGACGTCGAAGATCCCCTTCTCCGTCTTCCTCTTCCTCTGTTTCGCCAAAGAAAATCCGTGCCCCACGAACATAGTTCCGGGCTGAATGGGAGGAATTCCGCAAAAATATGATGGGCGTCTTCGAGAAAGCGGCCTCGACCCCCTCGAAGACTGCCGAGAGCGATGCTTGGTCGAAAGACTAAAAGGTCAAAAACGCAGCGAGTCGCAGTACCCGGCGAAGGAAACCTCTCGAGCGCGTCACGAACCCTCGAGCAGGACTATGACCTCCAAACCTTCCTCGAAGGTTCCGTCGACGTCGAGGTCGATGCCTTCGACGCCGTTGTCGAAGGGACCTTCGACGCACGAGTCTGTCGACTCGACGCCAGCTTCGACACCGGTGTCGACGCCGAGAAAAGTTCACGGTTACGACACACCCAGTGTCTATCCCCAGGCCTTCGACGTCGATGGCTTCGAGATTGTCGAGTAGAATCCCAATTCTGTCGAGGTCTTCGAGGCCTCCGCCTTTTTTTCGATGCCACACTCGAAGCCTTCGACGTCGGCGTCGACGACATCGACGTTTTCGAGGCCGATTATGACAAGTTCGGCACCCTCGGCCTTGGAAATGGGTTTACACCCTTTATGAGTTCAGAACATTGAGAACTATGTCCCCAATATTGGAAGAGGGTGAATTGTCTGAACAGGAAGACACATTTGAGTTGCAGGGACCTGTAACCCCAGTTAGAGAGGAATTTTTCCTCTGAAGAACGCAGGTTAAAGGATCTTCATGAGTCCTTACATGAGGCAAGTGGTTAGACACCTCCCCTGAGGTGGAGTTTGCTAGGCCAGACCCGGGGGAACATGCTAAAACCCCCTATAGAGCCTTAATGGCCAGGATCACAGAGTTTATGGGGTGGTCTGCACCTTCCAATCTTTCCAACAAGATGACCTCACGGATATTCTTGACAAAGGCCCACAGGAGGATCCTGTGGTGCCTTTTCATAAAGCTCTTCAGAGGAAGATCATGAACAAACTGGGAAACCCCAGATGTCGTACCAGCAGTAAATAAAAAACTGTCTACAAAGTACAGGGTATCCTCTACAGACCCGGAGTTTTTGTCTAAACACCCATCCCCAGAAAGTCTGGTGGTACAGCAGCATTCTCTACCGATGTCAAGCCCGCTTATCCTACCGTCCCACAGGACAGGGACGATAAAAAATATGATGCTATGGCAAAGAAAGTCTTTTCAGCATGTAGCATGGCGTAAAATCTGTTAATGCTACTTGCACCCTTGCTAGATTCAGCCATACACTTTGGGAGTGTGCTTCTACAGTGGCTGACTGCATCCCGGAGGGAGAAGAAAGGGATGCGTTCCTGAATATTATACAGGATGGTAAAGACGCTATGTGCGAATCCCTCCAGATGGGCATTGATTCGGCTGACAGTATCAGCAGAGCAATGACGGCAAGTACAACAACCAGGAGATTTGCTTGGTTGAGAAAGTCTGGTTTTGCCCCAGATGTGCAAGCCAGGCTCTTGAACATGCCATTCGATGGCTCTTCTTTGTTCGGGAAAAAGGCGGATGACAGTTTAGAGAAACTGCAAACTTCAAAAGCAGCAGCAAAATCCCTAGGAGCTGCAATCCGTCAGACACCTTTTCGTCCCACAGGATCCTCTGCGAGGGGCAAGTCCTTTCGCTTCTACTCCGCATTCGGAAGAGGTAGAGGACGACCGGCTCAAAGGGGACAAAGAAGAACTACCCGAGGTGGACAAGGTAGATATTCAAAAGCCGCAGCAACAGCAGGTGCCTCTTTACCATCGGCATCTGCATCAGCCGCCCCAAAACCACTCTGAGGACTTCCCTCACAGGACACCTGTAGGAGGCAGGTTGACTCAACATCTGGCGGTATGGCAGGCTATCACGTCAGATGCTTGGGCATTGGAAACAGTTGCCCAAGGTTACTGCCTACCTTTCCTACGTATACCTCAGAGTCATCCACCGGGGATCAGCTCTCAGAAAGCTCCAGATCCGCTCCTCTTGCAGGAAATTTTAGACCTGCTAGAGAAAGGTGCCATAGAACCGGTACCTGTAGCGGAGAGGAAAAAGGGCTGGTACTCCCCTTACTTTCTCATTCCGAAGAAAGACGAGGACTGAGACCCATCTTGGACTTGCGAGAATTGAACAAATTCCTCAGGAAAGACAAATTCAAGACGGTCACTCTTTCTCAGATCCTCCAGGCCCTTCAGTTCCAGGACTGGTTGGTATCTCTGGACCTTCAGGACGCTTATTTCCATGTGCCTATCCATCTCACACACAGGAAATACCTGAGGTTCGCAATTGGCAACTCTCACTATCAATTTCGAGTGCTGCCATTTGGGCTGACCTCCGCCCCGAGGGTCTTCACCAAGTTAATGTCGGTAGTGGCGGGAAGTCTAAGGAGGGAAGGGATTCACGTCTACCCCTACCTGGACGATTGGTTGATCAGGGCTGTTTCTTCGGAACAAGCTCAGATCCAGCTAAATCACGTGTGCCACTCCCTTCACAGACTGGGCTTCTCCCTCAATTTAAAGAAGTCACAAATGATACCATCGCAGAGACTCCAGTTCATAGGCACGATCCTGGACACTTCCCTGGGAAAAGCCTCGCCACCAGAGGTGAGGGCTCAAGATATTCTACAGATGGTTACCAAGTTCCAACATGCCCAACGTCTCCCAGCCTTCGACTTTTTGAGGTTGCTAGGCCTCATGGCATCCTGCATTTTCCTAGTGCTAGAGGCTCGCCTGAGAATGAGATCCCTCCAGTGGGCACTGAGGACTCAGTGGTCACAATTCTCAGGGAGAATGACAGATCTTCTTCAGGTTCCCGACAGAGTAGCTCGAGATCTTCAGTGGTGGGCCTGTCAGGAGAACATTCTGAAAGGAGAACAGTTTTGGCAACCCTGGCCGGAGATAACAGTAGTCACGGATGCCTCACTCACGGGGTGGGGAGCCCACGCCAACGACTTGACCATCAGCGGTCGTTGGTCTCCATCGGAGTCCAGACTACATATCAACCTGTTAGAGCATTCCTGCCAGCTGTACAAGGGAAGAACGTCCTGATAATGACGGACAACACGGTGGCCATGCATTACCTCAACAAAAGAGGAGGCGTAGGATCACTACCCCTGTGCAGATGTCATGCGTGGACCGCTGCGCGTTGGTTCACGCAAGTTCGGTCCCGCTAATGCAGTAAGAGAACATTCGAATCGGAGCACTACTCGCCACAGTGAATGGAGGTTGCCATGGAAACTATGTGATACGTTGCTAAGGAAGCGCAACGTTCGTTTGGGATCACGGCATTGATCAGGTGACCTGGACTATTTAAACCACGCCTCCACGTTGTTCAATGCTTCTGATCGAGCTTTCTTTGGCGTTCGGTTTTTGGCCTTTTTTCTTGTTCTGATTTAATACACGTTCCTGACCCGGCTTTCTGACTCGACTACTCTTTTGGATCATCCTTGCCTGCTTTGAAAACTTTGGTCTTCTTGGTAACGAACTCTTGCTTTTGTCCCTCGATTACGTCTGACCTTTTTTCCTTCTGTTCCTGTTCTTGCCCGCTTGGATTTACGACCCGGTTTGTACTTGGCAACTCTCTGATTTTCCTTCTGTTGTTTTGCACTCGGTAAAGACATTATCTCACCTCCGCGTTTTAGAGACTAACATAACCATTGGACACCGTGGGACAGCCGCCGCTGCACCGTGGGACAGCCTCCGCTGCACCGTGGGACAGCCGCCGCTGCACCGTGGGACAGCCGCCGCTGCACCGTGGGACAGCCTCCGCTGCACCATGGGACAGCCTCCGCTGCACCACGGGAGAGCCGCTGCAGTACCGCGGAACAGCCTCCGCTCTACCTAGGAAGAAGGTCTCACTTGGTAAACTTTCTCCATTATTATAAGCAAGATATGGTTCTTGTTGCTTATTGTCACTCTTCATTTGATCCCAGGGTATAGGCTCATATTGTTTTTTCCTTCTTTCAGAACATCTATTGGGTTTCCTTTTATCCATTGTGAAGTCTCTAAACATTAGTCAGGTTAGTTTGGAGTAACTCTAGAGAAATTAATTTCTGTACCCATTGTCAGTTGTTCTAATCATATCAATCTTGTTTATTTTCTACAGCCAGGAGGTCTCGATGGGAATCCAATCTTCCAGTCAATAGATTGCTTTGTATGTTTATTTGCACATTCAAAGTGATATATTAGCAGGAAGAATTCTTCTTCTACACTACAGGGCCAAGTCCAAGAGGAAGAATTCTAACATAATCAGAAGCCTTATTAAATGGATCCCAACGAGACCTTGGCTAATCTTCTTCAATTAGTGGCAGATCTCAGAACCGACATGGCTAATGCACATGCCACCACTCAACAACAGATCTTAGAACTACAAACCACCATACAACCTGTACCCCAAGTAGCACCAGTTATGCCTAATGCTCCAGCCATTGAACCTGCACAGGCAGAAGCCGGCCCGGTGTATATTACATCCCAGTTCCCTCTGGCCCCGCCAGAAAGATTTCATGGAGATCCAAGACAATTTAGGACCTTCTTGAATCAGTGTCGCCTCCATTATTTATGTAGACCCAGTTCATTTCCTGATTCTGCCACTAAAGCTGCGTTTTTGTTGTCACACCTTGGTGGTACTGCTGCAGCGTGGGCTAATCCTCTTTTGGAGGCAGGCAGTCCTTTATTGTTTGATTGCGATGCATTGATGGAAGCCATGGGTAAGGTGTTCGACACCCGATACAAAACTCAAGTTGTGGAGTTAGAATTGTTGAATCTACAACAAGGTGATTTGACGCTTCTGGCCTATTTAGCCAAATTTAATCAATTGGCTGCTGAGACGGGGTGGCCTGATGATAAAAAGGCATCACTCTTCTACAAGGGATTATCTGATTCTTTGAAAGACATACTGGCTATGGTACCTGTGGTTCCAGTAACCTTTCCGGAACTACTTGAGCTAGTTCTGCAGATTGATGCTCGTAAAGCTGCTAGAAAAGGGGAGAAGAGGGGTATTGCTCCTAATCTTCAACCTGTTCCTACCCTAGTTAGTTCCTACCCTAGTTACGACTGCGCCTGAACCAATGCAAATAGGAGCAGCTACACGAGGTCCTCTTACTCAAGAAGAGAGAGAACATAGAAAGAAAAACAACTTGTGTTTTTATTGTGGTTCTCCAGAACACTTACTAAAAGCATGTACCAAGAAACCTACCAAGAAACAGGGAACCTTGAGTGCTCGGCAATGAGAGGAGTCCGATTGCCGAGCATTCATGTTTCTAAGGACTCTACAATCAATCAACCAGTAGCCGCTCCGGTGATATTCCGGTTACCTCAAGGGCAGATCGTTCATGCCACCACCATTCTGGATTCTGGTGCTACCGGAAACTATATCGATACCTCTTATGCGGAAAGCTTGGGGTTATCCGTTCTTAAGAAAGAGAACCCTGTAATGGTCAATGCTGTTGATGGTTCTACCTTGATATCGGGTGTGGTGGTTCAGCAAACCGAAGATCTGATAATGGAAACTATTCAAGGACATTCCGAAAACATATATTTTGATCTAATCACTGCTCCGCAGTTCAGGCTTATTCTAGGAATACCATGGCTTCGACTGCATAATCCATCCATTGACTGGCACGCAGGCGCTATTGAGTTCTTATCAGAATACTGTGAGACCAAGTTTCATGATAGGAAGACTCTTATAAATAATCCTTGCCTTCCATTGATGGATACAGCCACTACTATCGGAGCCATAGTATCAGGGGAATTGCCCATGGAATATTCCGGCTTTCAGGATGTGTTCGATGAAGGGGGTGGTACTGTTTTACCCCCTCACAGACCATATCATTGCCCCATTGATTTGGTTCCTGGGGCTAAGATCCCATCAGGAAGGATCTACTCCCTAACCCACAAGGAAGATGTCATTCTTAAAGAATATATTGATCAGGCTCTTAAATCAGGTTTCATTTGTCCTTCACGTTCACCTGCAGCCTCCCCATTATTTTTTGTACCCAAGAAGGAGGGAGACCTCTGCCCATGTATAGACTATAGGGCCCTTAACGCCATCACGGTGCGTAATCAGTATCCCATACCACTTATTTCTGTACTCTTGGATCAGTTGGGATCATCCGTAATCTTTACAAAATTGGATCTCCGTGGGGCTTACAATTTAGTAAGAATCCGTAGCGGAGACGAATGGAAAACAGCCTTCAAAACCAAGTACGGCTTATATGAATATAGAGTCATGCCATTTGGGCTCTCTAATGCACCCGCTACTTTTCAATACTTCATTAACGACGTCTTCCATGACATGATGGACCAATTTGTAGTGGTTTATCTGGATGATATCTTAATCTATTCTGCATCCTATGATCTCCACGTGGTTCATGTTACTCGTGTCCTTCAGAGGCTACGTGATAACTGTTTGTATGCGAAATTAGAGAAATGTATCTTTCATGCTACAGAAGTCGAGTTCTTGGGGTATGAGATATCCGGTAAAGGTGTACAAATGAGTACCTCTAAGTTCAAGGTAGTTTTGGACTGGCCAGTACCCACGACGTTGAAGGCATTACAGTCATTTTTAGGCTTTGCTAATTTTTACAGGAGATTCATCAAAGATTTCTCATCCTTGGTTGCTCCACTGACCGCGTTGACTAGCAGCAAAGTAGCATTCCTTTGGGATAGAGTTTGTGATCGAGCTTTTCAAAGTCTTAAATCGGCGTTTACCAGTGCACCGGTACTACAACACCCAAATCCTGAATTACCATTTGTGGTAGAAGATGATGCATCTAACATCGCTCTTGGTGCCATTCTGTCTCAAGTATGTCCGGAAACTGGAGGATTGCATCCAGTGGCCTTCCATTCAAGAAAACTCACCCCTTATGAAAGGAATTATACTATCACAGAAAGGGAGTTGCTAGCAGTATGTGACTCGTTTTTGACTTGGCGACATCATTTACTGGGGTCAGCCTTTCCAATTCAGGTATTCACTGATCATAAAAATCTGGTAGCCTTACAATCCGTAAAGTGCTCCACGGCCCGACATGCTAGGTGGCATGAATTCTTTTCCATGTTTAATTTCACCATTACATATCGACCCGGTTCCTTGCACACTAAAGCGGATGCACTCTCACGTATACATGGGGATTCATCTCCCCCTAGATCAGACGGTCCGCTTCTTTTACCACATCAGGTGATTTGTGGGTGTACGCTCCAGTCTTCTCTCTGTAATGAGTTACGTGAATGGGTAAAGACCCACCCCACAGACATTACGGAACTTAACCTCAACATTGTAGAGGGTTTACCCCATATCAACGGTTTATTGTTCCTTCCGGATGAGGGTAGCAGGAAGAAAGCTATCCAATGGTGTCATGATGCCAAGTTGGCTGCTCACCCGGGTAACAAGAAGACCGTTGATCTTCTACAACGTTGGTGCTGGTGGCCCTCTATGTTAAAGGATGTGGCCGTTCATATTGCTCATTGTTATATATGCGCCCAGTGCAAGACCTCAAATTCCAAACCTGTTGGACTTCTACAGACCATGCCGATTCCAGATTATCGTTGGTACATGATTTCAATGGATTTTGTGGTCGAATTGCCTCCGGTCTGTGGTTATGACACCATATGGGTGGTCATCGACTATTTCACCAAGATGGCTCTTTTTGTACCTTGTCGAGGTGTTCCTTCTGCCCCACAGTTGGCAGTTCTATTTCTCAGGAAAGTCTTTCGTCGTTTTGGGCTACCGTCTGTTATCATCACGGATAGAGGTTCCCAATTCACTTCTCATTTCTGGAAATCGCTCACTGCCTCTTTTGGCATCAATGATAGATATTCCACTGCTTACCATCCTCAAACAGACGGACAGACGGAACGTCTCAACTCCACCATGGAACAATATCTCCGTTGCCTTACGCACCAGTATCAAGACAATTGGTTGTCATTACTCCCTATGGCGGAATTCGCCTATAACAACTCTTTGCATACATCGACGCATTCCTCACCATTTTTTGCTATGTTCGGTAGGCATCCTAGATCGTTACCTGCTTCTCCTGTCCTGCCCGCACGCCATCCGGCGGCATCGTCCTGCATTCAACACATGTGTTTAGTGCATCGACGGGTGAAAGAACATTTGGAGACGGCGCAGATTAACACTAAGAGGTTCGCAGATGCCCATCGTTCTCCGGCTCCCGCTTACATAGTAGGCAATAAGGTATGGTTATCCACCAAGAATCTGCGGATACCTGGAGGGAGGAAGTTTCTTCCGCGTTTTATAGGACCATATGTTGTTACGGCGGTGATTAATCCTGTGGTAGTGCGTTTATCTTTACCTGCAAAGTGGAAAGTGCATCCGGTGTTTCATGTTTCCCTTGTCAAACCTTTTCTACCGGATACTGCCCTTCCTTCTCGTCCTCCTCCAATCATGGTACAAGGGGAAGAGGAGTACGTGGTGCGTAGGATTTTGGATACCAAGGTTTCCAAAGGGGTCAGGATGTATTATGTGGATTGGGAGGGTTATGTTCCGGAAGAGAGGACCTGGGAGCCTGTCCAGAACATTCATGCTCCCCGTTTGATCTCCGATTTCTGGGCCTCAAGGAAACAGGGTCGTTCTTTAGGGAAGGGTTGTAACGCTTACCTGGACTCTGCGGGGACACTCACGATGGAACTACGTGACTCTGTTCTTCTCAATTGGTGTAGCTCCCAGTCCCTCCTTTCAACCATGCGAATGTGAGTTCCTAGGACAAACACAAGAGATTTCTAAGGATTTTGATTAGCACTTCTATGGAGTTTGACTAGTTCTACACTCTCATATGACACTACAACCCCTTCTTTAATTACCTTAGGAATTAATGTTGTTAGCTCTCCATCCTGCGTCTGTGCAGGGGCCCTAGTTCTGAAGAGGGGAGATGGAACCAGGATAACTGGGCCGGACTGAAGTGACTGGAATTAGGACTGGGAAATGTAGAAGTGCCTAGAGTGTGAGAGGAATTTCTACACCCACGCATTCATGGGCACCTCAACCAGAAAACGAATTTACCTCAGGAAACGCACTCACAACATATGTAAAGAACACAAGCCAAGCTAAAATCCTTCACTGAGGAACACTCAGTAGTTATGAAGCGCAACTCAGCTCCATGCGTTATGCGCAACCATGTTCAGAAACTAATTACACTGCAACGTTAACTTTCACTATAATCATGAAAAGACTTATGCTGCTTCACAGAATAGAGCAAAGATACTTGCGAAAACTTTTCTGACAGGAAACTTCTTGAATTATGGAAGTCGTTCCGTGACTGGAAAAATGACGGGGCTAAAGGAGTGACCGAATGAAGTCTGTGACAGGAGTTCCAAAACGCCGACTGAGGAAAATACTATGACTGGAAATTGTAGGAATTGCAGGAAGCTCAGGGAAACTGGAACGGGCCAAAAAGGGAACCGGAATGACTGAAGGGAAAGAGTAACAGGTGGCGCTAAAACGTGACAGGACCTAAAGCGGGACAGCGGCAAGCGTTGACTGGATTCTTCCGAACGCGAAGCAGGGAATGCTCCAGGGGAGGGGCTTAAATAGGAGGAGAGAGAAAACAACTAGACCTACACTGCGCATTCTACCAGCATAAACCAGGCAGCCCTGTTGAGAGTTGGGAAGTACCGCCCATGCCTAATACTGCCCTGAGTTGCTTTTTCTTAAACTCCACGAATGGTAGAGTGAAGACCAACTCTTTTTGGACGCAATTGTAGGAACCTTTGCTGTGATCATGACAGTATTCCCCCCCAAGGCCCCTCCTACGGTGAACCCTTCTCCCCCTGGCTTGCTGGGGTTATTCAGATGAAAGGATTTAATTAATCGAGGAGCGTGAATGTTTTCGAGGGGTTCCCAAGTTCTATCCTGCGGCCCATAACCCTTCCAGTCCACCAAGTAATGCAATTTTCTGCGAACAACCTTAGAGTCCAAGATAGCCTTTACCTCGTACTCTGGCTGGTCACCTTCCACAATTACAGGAGCCGGTGGACCCTGGATTCGGGTATTTGGACTTACAGCCTTCAACAAAGACACATGGAACACTGAATGAATTTTCATGTTTTTGGGGAGCGTTAATTTCATGGCCACCGGGTTGATGACCTTCTCAATGGTAAAAGGACCCAAGAATCTTGGAAGAAATTTCCTGGATCCTCTCAACCTCAGATTCCTTGTGGCCAACCAAACTGAGTCTCCCACCTTGTATTCTGGGGAGTCTCTTCGCCTTTGATCAGCAAACTTCTTCTGAGCAGTCTTCGCCAAGCACAACTGTTTTCTGGCGAGGTGAACAGCGGTTATAATGTTGTCATGCAGTGTCTTAATAGCAGGCATTTCCAGAGATTCAGGTGGATCATGAACCGAGGTTCGTGGATGTCGCCCATAAACAGTGAAGAATGGACTTAATCCAGTCGAGGAGTGTACGGAATTATTGTAGGCATATTCTGCAATCCACAATATTTTCTGCCAAGAGTCGTCAGTTTGATGAAGCATGCACCTGAGGTACTGTTCCAATGTTTGATTTGTGCGTTCTGTTTGCCCATCAGTTTGTGGGTGATAACTAGTGGACAAACGTATCTCCATCTGAGCCATCTTGCAGCATCTTTTCCAGAATTCAGAGACAAATTGACTTCCCCGATCAGACACCACAATGGAAGGAAAGCCATGCAGCCTTACAATGTTCTCCAAAAATACCTTGGCTAGGACCGATGCAGTAGGCAATCCTTTCAATGCCACAAAGTGTGCCATCTTAGAAAATAGATCCACCACCACCAGTATGGTGTCAAATCCTCCACGGTTGGGTAAGTCTGTAATAAAATCTAGGGAGAGTGTATGCCAAGGAAGAGGCGGAACTTCCAATGGTTTGAGAAGACCGGCAGGTTTCATTTTCTGTGATTTATTTTGAGCACAAACTCCACAGGTCTTGATGAATTGAATTACATCCTTACGCCAAGTTGGCCACCAATACGATCTCTTGATTCTTTCTAATGTTTTAGTGACTCCCGGATGTCCTTCCATCAGTGCACCATGGTAGTCTGTGATCACTTGCTCTCGTAGCTTTTGAGTGGGCAAGAATAGTCGCCCCTTATAAAAGGGCAATTCGTTCTGTACATAACATTGTTCCTTTTCGGATTCCCATTTTTGCAATTCTGCAGTATTGATATTGGCTTTGATTTCAACTCTCAATTTTTCAAATAATGGATCTGTAACATCCATGACTCCAAGCACCTTGTCAACTGGAATTATCTCCACCGGAGTTGTGGCACTGTAAGCTTCTTCTCCCTTACCAATTCGGGACAGCGCGTCGGCCTTTCCATTACGGATACCAGGCCGAAATGTGATAACAAAGTCGTACTCGGCAAAGAAAAGAGCCCATCTCAACTGACGCGAAGATTGTGCCTTTGCTGAACGCAAGTACTGCAGATTCCGATGATCTGTGAAAATGGTAACTGTGTGCCTAGCCCCAAGCAGATAATGTCTCCATTCCTTCAATGTACACTTGATCGCCAACAACTCCTTATCGGTGACTGTATAATTCAATTCCGCTGCTGAGAACTTTTTTGACCAAAAGGCCACTGGGTGTAATTCGTGCGAGATAGGGTCACGCTGCGACAAGACTGCGCCCATGGCGACGTTGGATGCGTCGGTCTCTACCACAAAGGGAAGATCCAACTTAGGATGTTGAAGGACAGGAGCTGCAGTGAATTTCTCTTTAAGTTTCTGGAAGGCCTCACCCGCCTCATTTGTCCAAACAAAGGTCTTATTCTTTCGCAGCAACGACGTGATAGGATGAACCAGCTGAGAAAAATCAGACACAAATCGTCGATAAAAGTTAGCGAACCCCAAAAAACTTTGGACTCCTTTAACTGATGTTGGAGCTGGCCAGGATAGAATTGCGTCAACCTTTCTGTTGTCCATTTTCACTCCTTCCGAAGACAATATGAATCCCAAAAATTCCACCTCTGGAACATGGAAATGACATTTCTCCAATTTTACATACAAGAAGTTTTCCTCGAGGATTTGAAGAACAGAAGTTACATGTTTGACATGTTCCCGGGGGTCGGCAGAAAAAATCAGGATGTCATCCACATATATCACAACACAGATATCCAGAAGCTCCCGAAAAATGTCATTCATGAATGACTGAAAGGCTGCTGGAGCGTTACATAACCCAAAGGGCATAACCTGATATTCGAAGAGTCCATAACGTGTGCGAAAGGCAGTCTTCCATTCATCTCCAGGTTTAATACGAACGAGATGGTATGCCCCACGAAGGTCTAGTTTGGTGAAGATCCTGGCTCCTTTCACCTGGTCCAGCAACGTGGAAATCAGAGGCAAGGGGTATCGGTTCTTTATAGTGATTTGATTTAGGGCCCTGTAATCGATGCAGGTTCTTAGGTCTCCTTCCTTTTTGGGCACGAAGAACAAAGGCGATGCTGCTGGGGACTTGGATGGTCGAATAAATCCGTTGGCTAAATACTGATCCAGATACGTTTTCAAAGGGAGGTTTTCCTTTTCAGTTAATGCATAAATTCGATGGCACGGAAGTTGGGCTCCTGGAACCAGATCTATCTGGCAATCATAAGGTCTATGAGGGGGCAGGACCTCAGCTTGCTTCTCCTCCTGAAAAACATTCTGAAACCGTTGATATTCATAGGGCAACAAACCAATGAGACCCAGCGTGACTTCTGGAGTGTTCGGCTGTAGTTTCTTTTCCTGAGCATGTTCTGTCCCATTACAAGTTTCTTTACACTCTGAACCAAACACCACAGTTCTTGCACGCCAATCAATGACAGGATTATGTCTTTCTAGCCAAGGAATTCCTAGGATGATCTGGAATTGTGGCGCCTGAATAAGGTCAAAGGAAATCTCCTCCTTGTGTTCCCCTAGGCAGAGCATTATGATATCGTTAGTGCGTTGTGTAACTGGACCTGACACAAGGGGAGTGCCATCCACTCCAGAAACATTTTCTGCTTCCAACTTATCAGTTAACGGGATGCCCAATCTGCTTGCCAGGTTTAAATCCATATAGTTGCCGATGGCCCCACAATCAATGTAAGCGTTTAGCGTGAATCTTTTTGTAGGACAATCCTGACTGAATAGGATAACTGGAATCACAAAGTGTGAGGTCGCCGAAACCTTCTTCACGCTCGACAAGCTGACCTCTATACTTGTCGGGCACTTAAGTTTTCCGGAGTTTGCTCCTTGTTTTCCTGACTAACACCGCCCAGTGGTTTTCGTGAAGGTTTCACAGGACAGTCCTTCAGGAAATGACCAGCCTTCCCGCAATACAAACAGAGCTGTTGCTGCCGCCTCTTTTCTCTCTCAGCTTGGGAGATAGGACCACGAATGACACCCAGTTGCATAGGTTCGGCATGGTTCTCTGATGACACCCTTCCAGAAGTTTCCTTGGGGCGAACAAAATATGCCCGACTCTCTGGGCGACCTTGATCCATTCTCCGATCTTGAAGTCGGTGATCCAACTGGATGGTTAAGTCTATGAATTCGGCAATTCCTTCTGGGGGATTCACCACTTGTGCTAGGACATCCTTCAGCTCACCCCGCAACCCACGGTAAAACAAGGTAGTTCTTTTCTCTGAAGGCCAATTGGTTTCTGCAACAAGTCTATTGAAAGTGGCTACATATGCTAGCAAATCTTGATTACCCTGTCGAAGTGACAATAATTCATTATCTAATGCTTGTCCTTGGGTGTGGCGGGCAAAAAGTTTTTCTAGTTCGCATTGGAAGTTTTGAAAGTTTCTCAACACAGGATCATCTCTATTGACAAGAGGAACTGCCCAGTCAGCAGCATACCCACCCAGGTAAGACAACACAAAGGCCACCTTAGATTGGTCTGTGGGAAACGTTCCTGGCCTGCATAAGAAATGTAGCCTGCATTGATTCAGAAACACTGCAAACTTTTTTGGGTCTCCGAAAAAGCGTTCTGGGGGGGCCAAGGGAATATTTCCGGGTACGATTACTTGGACAGGAACTGATGGTGCAATTGGGGCTGAAGCTTGGGGGTTACCAGGAGGCAACGGAACCTGACCAGCTTGTGACTGCAATAATTGGCGGGCCAACTCCTCAGTTCTATCCCGGTTTACCACTAACTCTTTCCTCAGAGCATTAGTTTCGGAACGTGCTGCATGCACTTCCGCTCTCAATTCCCCCAACAATTGGGCCAACAGATCAACCTCAGGAGTTCCCATGATGTCCAGGCAGAGTATGTTTCAAAGGCTTCGCGTTCTGTAACGCTTACCTGGACTCTGCGGGGACACTCACGATGGAACTACATGACTCTGTTCTTCTCAATTGGTGTAGCTCCCAGTCCCTCCTTTCAACCATGCGAATGTGAGTTCCTAGGACAAACACAAGAGATTTCTAAGGATTTTGATTAGCACTTCTATGGAGTTTGACTAGTTCTACACTCTCATATGACACTACAACCCCTTCTTTAATTACCTTAGGAATTAATTTTGTTAGCTCTCCATCCTGCGTCTGTGCAGGGGCGCTAGTTCTGAAGAGGGGAGATGGAACCAGGATAACTGGGCCGGACTGAAGTGACTGGAATTAGGACTGGGAAATGTAGAAGTGCCTAGAGTGTGAGAGGAATTTCTACACCCACGCATTCATGGGCACCTCAACCAGAAAACGAATTTACCTCAGGAAACGCACTCACAACATATGTAAAGAACACAAGCCAAGCTAAAATCCTTCACTGAGGAACACTCAGTAGTTATGAAGCGCAACTCAGCTCCATGCGTTATGCGCAACCATGTTCAGAAACTAATTACACTGCAACGTTAACTTTCACTATAATCATGAAAAGACTTATGCTGCTTCACAGAATAGAGCAAAGATACTTGCGAAAACTTTTCTGACAGGAAACTTCTTGAATTATGGAAGTCGTTCCGTGACTGGAAAAATGACGGGGCTAAAGGAGTGACCGAATGAAGTCTGTGACAGGAGTTCCAAAACGCCGACTGAGGAAAATACTATGACTGGAAATTGTAGGAATTGCAGGAAGCTCAGGGAAACTGGAACGGGCCAAAAAGGGAACCGGAATGACTGAAGGGAAAGAGTAACAGGTGGCGCTAAAACGTGACAGGACCTAAAGCGGGACAGCGGCAAGCGTTGACTGGATTCTTCCGAACGCGAAGCAGGGAATGCTCCAGGGGAGGGGCTTAAATAGGAGGAGAGAGAAAACAACTAGACCTACACTGCGCATTCTACCAGCATAAACCAGGCAGCCCTGTTGAGAGTTGGGAAGTACCGCCCATGCCTAATACTGCCCTGAGTTGCTTTTTCTTAAACTCCACGAATGGTAGAGTGAAGACCAACTCTTTTTGGACGCAATTGTAGGAACCTTTGCTGTGATCATGACAAGGGTACTGTCATGCGTGGACCGCTGCGTGTTGGTTCACGCAAGTTCGGTCCCGCTAATGCAGTAAGAGAACATTCGAATCGGAGCACTACTCGCCACAGTGAATGGAGGTTGCCATGGAAACTACGTGATACGTTGCTAAGGAAGCGCAAAGTTCGTTTGGGATCACGGCATTGATCAGGTGACCTGGACTATTTAAACCACGCCTCCACGTTGTTCAGTGCTTCTGATCGAGCTTTCTTTGGCGTTCGGTTTTTGGCCTTTTTTCTTGTTCTGATTTAATACACGTTCCTGACCCGGCTTTCTGACTCGACTACTCTTTTGGATCATCCTTGCCTGCTTTGAAAACTTTGGTCTTCTTGGTAACGAACTCTTGCTTTTGTCCCTCGATTACGTCTGACCTTTTTTCCTTCTGTTCCTGTTCTTGCCCGCTTGGATTTACGACCCGGTTTGTACTTGGCAACTCTCTGGTTTTCCTTCTGTTGTTTTGCACTCGGTAAAGACATTATCTCACCTCCGCGTTTTAGAGACTAACATAACCATTGGACACAGTGGGACAGCCGCCGCTGCACCGTGGGACAGCCTCCGCTGCACTGTGGGACAGCCGCCGCTGCACCGTGGGAGAGCCGCCGCTGCACCGTGGGACAGCCTCCGCTGCACCGTGGGACAGCCTCCGCTGCACCGTGGGACAGCCGCCGCTGCACCGTGGGAGAGCCGCTGCAGTACCGCGGAACAGCCTCCGCTCTACCTAGGAAGAAGGTCTCACTTGGTAAACTTTCTCCATTATTATAAGCAAGATATGGTTCTTGTTGCTTATTGTCACTCTTCATGTGATCCCAGGGTATAGGCTCACATTGTTTTTTCCTTCTTTCAGAACATCTATTGGGTTTCCTTTTATCCGTTGTGAAGTCTCTAAACATTAGTCTGGTTAGTTTGGAGTAACTCTAGAGAAATTAATTTCTGTACCCATTGTCAGTTGTTCTAATCATATCAATCTTGTTTATTTTCTACAGCCAGGAGGTCTCGATGGGAATCCAATCTTCCAGTCAATAGATTGCTTTGTATGTTTATTTGCACATTCAAAGTGATATATTAGCAGGAAGAATTCTTCTTCTACACTACAGGGCCAAGTCCAAGAGGAAGAATTCTAACAGCAGAGAGGCGATGCAGCTCTGGTTTTGGGCAATCCAAGAAGGAATCTCTCTATCGGCAGTTCACCTAGCCGGAGAGAAGAACTTGACAGCGGACGCTCTGAGCAGGCAGAGCACAGTCTCCCACGAGTGGGAGCTAGATCAGAAAGTCCTTCAAGAGATCTTCACCCTTTGGGGAACCCCTCAGGTAGATCTGTTCGCCACCAGCCTCAACAGGAAATGCGACCTGTTCTGCTCAAGGGAATTTCCCCCGAGAGGAGCTCTGGGAGACGCGCTCATAGTGGACTGGGAGTTTCCGCTTCTGTACGCGTTCCCACCGGTCCCTGTCATTCCTCAAATGATCAGGAGGCTGAGAAGATTCCGGAGAACCATGATCCTAATTGCCCCGGATTGGTCCAGGAGAACGTGGTACCCGGACCTTCTAGACTTGTCCATCTGCCCTCCAATTCGACTTCCACTCAGAGAGAACCTACTCTCACAGAAGGGAGGTCAGGTTCTCCATCCAGACATCAAAACCCTCAACCTTCACGCTTGGCTTCTGAAAGGCTGAGGTACAAGGATTGGGACCTCCCTGATGATGTTATGGAGGTGTTGCTTTCGGCAAGGAGGCCAGCAACAAAGTCTTTATACCGCTGCTGTTGGAACAGATTTTGCAGCTGGTGTAGAGAACAGAATATCGACACTTTTTCATGTGGTACACCAATGGTTTTGTCCTTCCTACTATATTTGGCAAATTCAGGCCTTCAAGTTGGCACTCGCAGTGCTATCCATCTTTAAGCGCCCTGCGGAAGAACCATCCTATTTCAAGTTACCCTTGGTAATACAATTTCTTAAGGGGTTAACCAATGTTTATCCCCCAAGACCATTCCAAGTTCCCCTATGGGATTTAAACTTAGTCCTAACTTTCCTGATGGGCACACCTTTCGAACCACTCCATTCTTGTTCGTTAAGATTCCTTACCCTTAAAACTGTTTTATTAATAGCAATTACATCTGCTAGAAGGGGGAGCGAATTACAAGCTCTTTCTTGTAAACCCGCTCACACTATCTTTCACAAAGACAAAGTTGTCCTGCAAGTGAAGCCTAATTTCCTCCCAAAGGTGGTTTCTGAATTCCATATCACTCAGAGATTACCCTACCATCTTTCTATCCTCCTCCTCACCCGGGGAAAGAGGAAGAGAGGTTACACAGGCTAGACCCTAGAAGGGCTTTAAGTTTTTACATCAGTAGACTAGCCAGGATAAGACAGGCAGACCAGCTGTTTGTAGGTTACACAGGTCACAAGCTGGGGTTACCAATAACTAAGCAGACCATTTCCAGATGGATCATCCTAGCCATTCTGGAATGTTATAAATTGGCAGGAAAAGAGCCCCCTCAAAACCTTGGGGCTCATTCGACCAGAGGTATTGCAGCTTCATCGGCCCTCAAAAGAGGTGTGCCAGTTAAAGACATCTGTGCGGCCGCTACATGGTCGTCTGTCCATACCTTTACACGATTTTACAATTTGGATTCCTCCTCCAGTCAAGAGACTAGGTTTGGAAGGGCTGTACTGCATTCTATTCATCAATAGAAGACAGCATGAAGTCAGTACTCCCTCCTCCAATAATAGAATACTGCTATGGGAGCATATCTAAGATGAGGAATACGTCGGAGGACAAAATCCCTTCGAAGAACAAGTTACTTCTTACCTTGTAACGTTCTTTCGACGGGATGTTCCTCCGACATATTCCTCATCGACCCTCCCATCCATCCCCGCAGTTCTACTTCCCTTGTTGTTGCAGCTTACGCTCCTTCAGGGTGATTAGTTTAGTCCAGAAAGCATATTTGTGGGCTACAAAACGGAACTGAGCAACGGGCGCTGCGCGCGGCCTTTATAGCCAGGATGACGTCGGCGTCGATACGGCGGCTGTCGAGGGACATCGACTCGAAGGACGTCGGCGCGCAGCGCCCTCTAGAGAGAACATTTTTCCGAGGCCAGCAGAGCTGGAAGGAGATATCTTTTTTTTTTTAACTTCTTTTTATTGACTTGACAGCACGACAAAGAAACAACAGAGGGGGCCATGTGGCACCAGTGCCGAAAGCACGCAATGAAACATTTTTTAGGCAATACAATTTGTATCCAAAAAATGACCTTTTAGGAGTACAGAGAATACAGATTATTAACATATACATTTTAAGATAACATCCACTATGGGGGACCACCTGTGGAGGCAGTGGCGGAAGTTGATGGCGAGGCCAGGGTAGCAATATAGTCCCGAAATTTCGGCCATACATCCCTCGGCCTGGAGCGGGAGCACTGCATCGCACTCCAGGTCTGCTCGGTGTCATGAGCCCATGTGACCGAACCCAGCCATTGTGTATAGGTAGGGGCTCTAGGGCAGAGCCAACATAATAATATACAGCGAACTGCCAGCAGCATACAGAGACCTGCCAATTTCCTAGAGTCACGAGACAGCTGAGGGAAATCATGGAAAAAACAATGCAGTGGGGTAGGGGTTATCGGGTGTTCCAGAATGTCAGACAATGCAGAGCAAATATCTAGCCAAAATCGGGCTAACCGGGGACAGAGCCACAGCATGTGCATGTAAGACGCTTGGTCTGCGCCACACCTGGGACAGGAGGGGGAGTTAGTATCAGAAATCCTATGAAGTCTCATAGGTGTATAATGATACCTGTGCAGGATTTTGAATTGGATGAGTTTGAATTTAGTGTTGTAGGAAACCTCGTGGGTGCGGGCGCTCATACGAGCCCACCTCTCATCAGTGATCTCCGAGCCGAGATCCCTCTCCCATTTGCGACGAAGCTCGGTGAAGTGGGGGGCCGCTCTGGCCTGAAGTAGGGTGTAGAGCCTGGACACTTTGCCTTTGAAGGAAAGGTAGGAGCAGAGCTCCTCTACTATCGGTTCATCGGGAGGCAAGGCGGGAAACTCTGAGTATCTGGCTTTAAGGTGTCCACGGAGTGACGAGTACTGTAGCCACACCGAGGGTCGGCACCTGAGTGAGAGGGGAAGGTCAGACCATTCTATGAAGTTCCCCTGCTCGAAGGCATCGCGCAGAGTCAGGAAGCCTGCAGTAGCCCAGCGGTTGACCACTGAGAGTGGAACGTGCGGGACATCGGGCAGGAAGTTCCACAGTGGGAGGTCCCCGTGGAATGGGCAGGGAGTGTCAACCATGGTCCAGAGTTTGGAAAGGGCCAGGGATGTGCTGGTCACTGGATTCGCAGAGTTCGGGTCAGGAAGGATCGGTCGGAGGATCAGGGAACCTATCACCCGGTCACAGACAGACAGCCTCTCAATGCGAACATGTGGGGGGGGTCGACAGTGTTGAACCAAAATGCCGCAAACTGCGACTGGGCCACCACCCAGTATCTGACAAAATCAGGAGCGCCGAAACCACCTAACGCCTTAGGGGCAGATAGCGTGTAGTATTTGAGGCGTACAGCTCTGGAGTGCCACAGGAAGGTGTTACATATGCTGCGAAGCATTCGAAAGAAGTTATCCCCTGGCCAAAGAGGTAGGTTGGTAAATCGGTACAGTAATTGGGGCAATACAATCATTTTGAGTATACCAATCCTGCCCGCAAGCGAGAGAGGAAGTTTAGTCCAGCTGGTGGCCTTAGCCTGAAGGGTAGTTAGATAGGTGTGGAAGTTGTCATCGCGCAGCTGGGGTGTGTGCCGGGAGACCACCACCCCTAGGTAGGTGAAACTATTGGGAAACCAGTTGAACCCATGCAACTTGGGAGGAGCCCGTGTGGAGTCTGTGAGCGGAAACAATACAGATTTAGAACAGTTAATCCTCAGACCGGATATGTCACCAAAACGGGCCACATCCCTCAGTATGGGCAGAAGGTTGGTTACAGGGGATCGGACATACAGGAGGGTGTCGTCTGCATAGAGGGAGATTATGTCGGTCTGGCCAGACGTGCGCAACCCTCTGTGTGAGTGCAACCGTCTAATCATGTCAGCAAAGGGCTCCATGGCAATTGCAAAGATAAGCGGGGAGAAGGGGCATCCCTGGCGTGTTCCTCTAAAAATCTGGAGGGGGGGAGCACCTATCTTCTGTGCGGACTTTGGCGGACGGGGTGGTGTAAAGGAGCTTGATCCAGGTGCAAAAGTTAGGGCCGAAGTTACATTTCTCTAGGACACACCATAGGTATCTCCATGAGACGGAATCGAAGGCTTTTTGCATGTCCAATGCAGCCGCCACAGCCTGGGTGGCAGGGTCGATCCTAGTGATCGCATTGAAAAGTCTCCTCAAATTTAGGGAGGTGGATCTACCGGGGACGAAACCGGCCTGATCTGGATGGATAATGTGGGACATGTATGGGGCTAAGCGATTAGCAAGTAACTTGGCAAATATCTTAATGTCACTATTAATCAGAGATAGGGGACGGTACGAGCCGCACTGCGTAGGGTCTTTTCCTGATTTGAGAAGCACTGTAATCAATGCCTCCCGAAGGGACGGTGGGAGAATGCCCCTGTCGCACGATTCCTCCCAGAGCATTAGTAGGTGTGGCGCCAATTGGGTCTTGAATAGCTTATAGAAGTCCATCGGGATCCCATCGGGGCCAGGGGCTTTACCGGATGCCAGTGACTCAATGGCCTCCACAATTTCCTCTAAGGTGAAAGGCCTCTCGAGGGAGGCGCTAGCGTCGTCTGACAAAACTGACAGAGGAAGACTCTCTAAAAAGGAGTTAATGTCGGAGACCTGGGGACTGTCTACCTCCGAGTACAGGGAGGTGTAGAATGCGAGGAACTCGGAATTGATGTCCTGAGGGGAGGTGGCAAGTGTGCCATCTGGTCTGGAAATGGCCGGGATATGGGGGGCCCCGAGCTCGCGGCGCAATAGTCTAGCCAGCATTCTGCCAGGGTGTTCACCCTCGCCATATTTTCTAGCTGATTGGGGGGAATCTAGGAACCTGACCTCGCGCTCTGCAAGGCCACGAAACCTGTCCAACTAAGAGCCCAGGAGCGCAAGCGTGGCAGGGGAGTGGTCATCGGCGTATAGGGATTCATAGACAGAGAGGGCCGATTCGCAAACAGCGATATCGGCCCGAATGTCCCTAAGTATGCCACTGCACTTGGAGATGGCAACCCCTCTAGTATGTGCTTTAAAGGCCTCCCAGAGCACCGTGTGTTGGAACAGAATGTAAGTTAAACTCAAAATATTCCTCGATAGAGGTCTCAAGCTCAGACACAAAAACTTGGTCAAGAAGCGAGTGGGGGCTCAGCCTCCACTGTCTAGTTTTGTTGGGGTCTAATCCCCAGTTCAAATAGATTAGTACAGGTGAATGGTCCGATAGCGTCCTGGGGAGTATGGCTAAGTGGGTGATGCATCTAACGAGTATATCTGTGACGAGCCACCTATCTATCCTAGAGTGGGAGTCATGCACTGAGGAGTAGAAGGAGTATGTACGGTCATCGGGGTGCATCAGGCGCCAGGCGTCCACCAACGCCAGGCGGGGGAGCGAGGTAAGGATAGAATATGCTGCTCTTGAGAGTTGGCGGGGGCGAGAACCCGATCTATCCAGGTTGACTTCCAGTATCGTGTTGAAGTCACCGCCCCATAGAATGGGAATTAGAGGGTAGCTCTCGAGCAGAGTGGCCAGGTGGAGGTAGAAGTCAGGGTCGTCGATGTTGGGACCATATATGTTCAGAATGGCAATTTCCTGTTGCTGTAATATACCGGTGACGAGCACAAACCTACCGAGCGGGTCTATGTGAGAGTGCTGACATGTAAACTTCAGGCTTTTATGTATTAGGGTGAGGGTGCCTTGGCTTTGGGTGGAGTAATTAGTATAATACCTCTGGGGGCGCCATTGCTTTGCAAAACGCTCACAGTGTTCGAGCGCGCGTAAGTTTCCTGCAGGCACAGGATCTTCACTCCGTGGCGCTCAGCGTGAAGCTGAATCTGTCGCATCTTTTTATGGTTGCCGAGACCCCTGACGTTCCAACTCATAAAGGTCAGAGGTGTATCAGTCATACTTGAAGGGGTGATGGTGGAATATATAAGAGTGGATTCCAGTAAGGTGAACGGTGTGTACCCATGAAGTATGCGGTCCTCCGACCAAATGTGTGAATTGTTAGCACGTGGTGCCCGTGGTGCCTCTGAAAGCTGTCAAGAGTTTTACAAACCATAACATTCCCAAATTACCCCCCACCCACATCCCTCCCCCAATCGGAAGGACGAGACCCAAACACAACCACAACAAACGTAAACTTTTAGGCATCAACACCAGGGGGTCTGCTTGCGGCCGGGCAATGGCGCCCCGGACCGGGAGAGCGTAAGGAGAGTTATGCTACGTAGTAGGATTAGGCAGGGCATTTAGAGTGTATGCGGGTTACCTCGGGTCTAAATCTGTGAAAAAGTGGGCACAGCAGAGGTTGGGGTGTCGCCGTGTAATAGGATACGGTAACCACGTATTTAGGTATGTATTTAGCTAGAATGGGGCATGTGTCCCGCAGTCACAGCGGACGAAGTGAATGGAATGAAATGTCGGGTGACTCCGGGAAGGGACCCCAGAGAGATGGTAATTGCAGTGAGCGGGACAGTAGCAGGGTGCGAGATACACCGAGACAAATAGGAGATGAAACGATATCGGCAATATGAACCACCATAAAGTACAATGAATAGGGGCCTTCGCGGGGGGGGGAGTGCCGCGGCGGCCCCACCCCGCGGGCCAATTACAATAGAATCATTGAGAAACCATACAACCCATATCAACACTGTCTACATCAGCCCGGAAAGTGTTCATCTATAAATTTCGAGGCTTCTTCGGGGATGGTAAAAAAGTGTGTTTGACTAGAGTGTACAATCCTCAGTTTGGCGGGGAAGAGCATGGAGTACTTGACCCCCAGGTCCCGGAGTCTCTTTTTCACTGCAAGGAAGGTCTTACGCTCCTGCTGCACAGCCACAGAATAATCCGGGTACAAGTGTATCCTTGCAGCCCCGAGATGAAGCTCGCCCTTGGCCCTGGCCGCCCGGAGCAGGGCATCGCGGTCACGGAAATTGAGGATTCTGGCAATGATAGGGCGAGGTGGGGCACCAGGCCTGGGCCTAAGGGCCAGAGAGCGGTGAGCTCGCTCCACTGCGAATTGTGACGAGAGGTTGGGGCTATCGAGGAGGGTCAAAAGGGTGCGTTCCACGTAGTCCTCCATGGGCTCCTCGATACGGTCCTCGGGAATGCCAACAATGCGGAGGTTATTCCGCCTGGAGCGGGATTCAAGGTCGTCGTTTTTCTTTTCGACCATAGAGACCCGGCTGGTCAGGGTGGTCACAGCTGTGCGAAGGGAGACCAGGTTGTCTTCTGCGGTGCCGACCCTGGTCTCGATCTCAGAGACCCTGCTGTCTGTCTTTTCGATATGTGCCTTTATGGAAGAGATGGTCCCGTTCATATCGTCAAGCTTAGTGTGGAGCGCAGTAAAACCCTCTCGCATGTATTCCATCATTTTCTGCGAGTCGTCTGAGGTAGAGGGCGTTGCGATGATTGGCGCCTCTTCGGCTAGCGGCCTGGAGGGGGTTTTGGCAAACATATTTAGCGAGGCCTGCCTCTTGTTAGAACCGGCTCCCTTGGTCATGGTGATAGGACGCGTCTGGTGTCCAGGATCAGGTGCAGGTGTGGAAGAAGGGCTTCCAATAGGCGACCCGTTGGGTGGCCAGGTGGGGAGGAGGGAGGGTATGGAGAGCAGCTGATGTGTTTGGGGGAGAACCAAGAGTCACCAACAGAGAGCAACGGGTGGGACCGCTGGGCCCGGGACCAGTGGGGTAGGTCGGAGGTGAGGCTGCCAGTGGTGTGCAGGTGAAGCTCAGTAATTGTAGGGGGTTAGGACCCCTCCTCCAGGGGTGCTACGGGTTATTGGTGAGCGCCAGCAGAAGCCTGGGAATGCAGGAGAGCCCACGGAATTAGCTAGTAGTGGGTAGGCTGGAGAGTACAGCCAACTGTACGTGGGCCAAAAGTAGCGCTGAGGGGGGAATCACACGAGGGCTGCCCAGCGAGGTGATCAGATCCAGAGTTGGGGGGGGGCAGGTTAGATGGAGGCCGGAGAGAGCCGTGGTGTCCCAAATAGGTGTCCGCCGGGGCTCAGAGACCAAGGTCGGTGCAGGCCAAGACCACAGGAGCGGGCAGGGGGCAGCACCATGGTAAGTGCGGCCCGTAGGTGCGGTCGCAGTCCAAGCCCGCAGCAGATGGGAGCAACACCAAGCGGCATCCCCCCCCCCCAAGTCCCCCTACCTTGTCGCGGATCAGAGAGGGCGCGCCCTGCCGGGGGAGGGCGCTGCAGGTAAGCAGGAATCAGAGGAGCAGGTGTCCGCGGTGGGGAGTCCGCTCCCCGCGGCTCGAGCAAGAAAGTGCGGAGTCCCGTGTGCCGCAGGTAGGGGGGGGTGCCGCAGGGAGGCGGAGCGGAGACGCGGGTGTCCGCGGTGAGGTGTCCGCTCCCCGCGGCCCGCGACAGGGAGCCAGGCAGTTCGGCGTCACGGGCGCCGCGGGAGCCGGACCACACAGGTTGCCGCAGGTCCAGACAGGGTGCGTGTGGTTCACAGGAGAAGCGATGAGGCCGAGGATGAAGCGCGGGAACCGGCCAGCCCGGCCGGCAAGGAAGGCTCTGGCGCCCCTCCCCCAGCGCGGCCCGCAGCGCCGCGTCCTGACGTGGATGGGGAAGCCGCAGCCGGTGGAGCCGCGGGCGGGCAGCCAGGCGTAGTACGATCCCGGCAGAGTGGAGGGCAGCAGTACGGTCCACAGGAGGGGCCGCGGGGGCCAGAAATCCGCAGGAGTACAGCAGATGGGTTAAAGATGAAGCACCGCCAGCACACAGGAGGACAGCCAGAGTAGAAGAGTGCTTTCCAAGGGATCGCACGCTCTCCCAGCTCGGAGCTCCGTAGTTAGGCGGCCATCTTGCTTCGGCGCAACAGCGCCCCCCCTGGAAGGAGATATCTAAGATGAGGAATACGTCGGAGGAACATCCCGTCGAAAGAACGTTACAAGGTAAGAAGTAACTTGTTCTTCTCTATAGTTGCATAATGCAACTCGTGGGGAAGTAACTTCCTACTTATAAACACAATTGGCCACTCCACTTCTCCTTGGTTTTGAAATAGAACAGCTCCCAGACCAGTTCCTGAGGCATCTGTATGTAAGAAGAAAGGGGCATCATAGTCGGTACAATGCAAAACGGCTTTATCCGTTAACACTTTCTTTAAGGAATTGAATGCTGCCTCCGTCTTCTCTCTTTTCACTGTAGAAGATTTTTTTAACAGATCTGTTAACAGATCTGCCAACGAAGAAAAATGCGGGATAAATCTCCTGTAATATCCCACGAACACCAAGAATGCTCGAATTTGACGGGCATTCCCAAGAAATTGTAACTTGTGGATCGCCTGCAACTTCTCCTCCTGTGGTTTGATGACCCCTTGTCCCACATAATACCCCAAGTATTTGGTATAAAAATTGGCCATGCGTGATTCTTCTGGATTTATATGCATACCTGCCTGTTTCGGTGTTCCAAGGATGGCTTCTAGATGAGCAAGGTGCCCAGGCCATGACTTACTAAACACTATAATGTCATCCAGGTAGTCACCAGTATATTGTTCGTGACCCTTGATGACACAGTTCATTAATCTTTGGAAAGTGGCTGGAGCACCATGAAGACCAAAGGGAAGGACTGTGAACTGATACAGACCTCTAGGAGTTGCGAATGCTGTCTTTTAGTTATCAGAAGGATGTAAGGGTATTTGCCAATATCATTTGGTAAGGTCTATATTTGTCAAACATTTTGCTTTTCCAAGATTGTTGAGAAGATCTTCTATTCTCGGCATTGGATAGGCATCTCATTTAACTTCCTGAAGTCCATACAAAAATGAACAGTCCCGTTTAGGAATCAAGACTACCGGTGAGCAATCACTGTGTGATGGTTCAATTACCCCTACGTCGAACATCTCCTGTACCTCCTGATTAATCGCCTGAATTTTTGCTTCTGGAATCCTATATGGCCTCAGCCTTACTGTAGATCCCGGTTGGGTAGTCATATGGTGGAAGGCCAGGTTAGTCTTACCGGGAAGGGAAGAAAATATTTCTGAATACTTATCCAACAACAATGACAAGTCTTGTTTTTGATTTTAAGTTAATACCTGGTTAATATTCAGGCTTTCTATTCCTGATCGCTTTCCTATATGTGGGAAATGTTCTTCCTGTAACTCATTATTATTGATCATGACCAAAGTCTGAATTGGGTCCACCCATTTCTTGAGCAAGTTCACATGATAAGTTTGTACTGGATTTTTTTTTCCGGGTTGTCTTATCCTGTATGTCAATGGACCCAGAACCTCCTCGACCTTGTATGGCCCCTTTCAGGCCGCCAGCATCTTATTTTTGGAGGTAGGTAACAATACTAACACCTGATCTTCCACATTAAAGTTTCTGATATGAGGGTTCTGATTATAATATTTTTCTTGTTTCTCTTGAGCCTGGAGCAAATTATCCTTAGCTATTTCTTGCAGCTTCTCCACTATCTCTCTAAGCTGCTCTGCGTATTCTGTTAGGGATATCTCCTGTGAAGGTTGCTCCTCCCAATTCTCTTTTAAAATATCCAATAAAATTTGCACAGGCCTCCCAAAAAGAAGCTCAAAAGGGGAATATCCAGTTGATGACTGAGGGGTATTCCTCAGAGTAAGCAAGATCCAGGGTAAGACTCTATCCCAATCCCTCTTTTCCGGTATAGCAGTTTTCCATAACATCAGTTTAATGGTTTGGTTATATCTTTCCACTAACCCATCAGTTTTGGGATGATATACTGCCGTCTTCAGACGGTCAATCTTCAAATTTTCACACACTTGCTTAAGGACATTGGAGAGAAAATGTGTTCCACGGACTGTTACAATTTCTTTAGGTATTCCCACTCGACTTATAAAGGGAATTAGAACATCACAGATCTGTTGTGTGTTGGTGGTCCTTAGTGGGAAGGCTTCAGGTTAACGTGTAGCGTAATCTACAATTACCAGGATGTATTTATGTCCCCTAGCAGAAGGGTCTAATGGACCTACCATATAAATGCCTATACAACTAAATGGTTCTAGAATTAGAGGCATGGACTTTAAAGGAGCTTTCCCCACGTTTTCTCTATTCTTTTTCTGACACTCCTCACAACCTTGACAGAATTTAACTATTTGATTGTAGACTCCAGGCCAGAAGAAGCTTGATAACATCTTCTGAGTTGTTTTTTCGGTCCCTAGATGATGTTCTCCAACTTGTAGATGAGCTACTTTCAGTACAGTCTTACAGAACTTATTTGGTACAAGTAACTGTTTAATGTCCTCCCCTTCTTGATTCTTCGTTACCCTATAGTAAAGACCTTTTTCTTTTACAAAAAAAGGTCCATTTCCGGCTGGTGTCCCCTAGCAGAAGGGTCTAATGGACCTACCATATAAATGCCTATACAACTAAATGGTTCTAGAATTAGAGGCATGGACTTTAAAGGAGCTTTCCCCACGTTTTCTCTATTCTTTTTCTGACACTCCTCACAACCTTGACAGAATTTAACTATTTGATTGTAGACTCCAGGCCAGAAGAAGCTTGATAACATCTTCTGAGTTGTTTTTTCGGTCCCTAGATGATGTTCTCCAACTTGTAGATGAGCTACTTTCAGTACAGTCTTACAGAACTTATTTGGTACAAGTAACTGTTTAATGTCCTCCCCTTCTTGATTCTTCGTTACCCTATAGTAAAGACCTTTTTCTTTTACAAAAAAAGGTCCATTTCCGGCTGGTGGCTGTAAGGTTCGTTCTCTAGCATACCTTAACACTGGATCCAACTCCTGTGCCATCCGAAACTGTCTCCTTCTTCGTCTAGCTTCCAATCTACCGCCAAGGGCAACACATTCTTCGCCCTCCATTCTCTTTTAATGATTCTCTTATATGTCGTATTCTTTTGCGGTCTTCCCGGTAAAATGGTGCAGTTTCTAACCAGCTCTTCTCTATATTTTTAAGCAATTGTAAGAAATTAGGTACGTTGGATCCCACTAGTAATGGTTCAGGTAGCATTGGTAACACGGCCGCCTGATTCCTATACTTTCCCCAGCCAGCTTTATCTGTATATCTTTTGATGCATAAGATTTCACATCACCATGTACACACCTGATGGGGATCTTTTTATTGAAATGGGGAATTTCACCTACCAGATATGACGTGACAGCTGTTTGGAGACTACGAGAATCTATCAGGGCACGGGTAGGTTTTCCGTCCACCTCTGCATCACAAGCATATACATACTGGGACTTGTTCAACTGAACTTGTTCTTGCTCTTCTCCTTCAGCGGGGTTATCAAACAGACTCACATCCATCGGTTCGCCCTTACCTCTTTTTGGACAAATTCTGGCTATGTGTCCCCAATCCCCGCACTCGAAGCATTGTGGTCCTCTAACAGAGGTGGGAATTTGTCTAAGGTTGGAAGGACCCTCGCTGTTGGGTCGGGATCGGCTACTTTCTGGCTCAGACTTCCTCATCATAGAGTTCGGCCACCTCGACTGATTTGTTGCTCTGTTGGTGGAGCCGGAGGAGTTGGTATTATAACGGATGTTACTTGTATACAGTGGTCGAAGTGAGCGGGAGAGGTCGGGAGCGGTGCTCCTCTACTTTTTTAAATGATCTTTTACAGCTTGTATACTTTTATTATAAAAAGAAACCATTCCGGAATGGTTTCGTTTTAAAATAAATGTGTAGGAAGAAGTTGAAACTTGTCCTTTCAGTGCACTGCACTGAACATTCCCTTGCAAGTGTTTGGTGATGTGTATTGTGTGTGGGAGGGGACGTGATGATGGGTTTTGTGGGGAGTGGGTGCATGCCAGCAGGGAACAAAGTTCCACTACTTCTTTTCGTACACTTCGACCACTGCTTGTATAAGTTAAGAGTTGACCCTGTCCCGCCTTCTGATATGTGGTGGCGATGTCTACGGCCTCCATCAAGGAGGGTGGGTGGGGTTGTCTGACCCAAAGTTGTACTGGGAGAGGAAGGGCTTCTATGTATTGTTCTAGAACAATCTTTTCAGTCAAATCTTGTGAGGACGAGGTGGACGTTTGTAACCATTTCTCTGCAAGTTCTTTCACCCTATAAAATAGTTGCCTGGGGTTCTCTTCCAGCAGTAGTTTGATTTCTCTGAATTTTATCCTATATGTTTCTTCATCATGTCCTAACCTTTCCAGAACTACTCTCTTCATATCTCCATAGTTGGTATCACCAGCAGGGTTAGCAGTTTGGTACGCGCTTTGCATTTCACCTGTAAAGGCGCCATATATTGACACCTTCTTTCAGTAGGCCATTGGGCATTTCTTGCCACCCTTTCGAAATTCACAAAATAATGCGTCATATCCTCCCCTGGTGTAAACTACTGCAGTATTGAGGCTGGCACTTGTCTAGTGTTTCTCAAGGTAGTGGCTTCTAACAACTGGGCTTGTTGGACTTGCAACGCTGGTTGGAAGGCAAGTCTGTCTGCTTGTGCTTGTTGACTCTGCATTTGAAGAGCTTGCTGTAACAAGTGCTGTCCTTCACTGAAAGTCTTAATGAGTTCCTCCATGGCGCACTCTTACCCCACCGCTGCCACCAAACTGTTACACCTTGTGGGGATAAGAGATACGCAGACGACGTTTCAAAGTTTCAATTAACCTTTATTCACTTAAAAATTAAAAAAAGAAAATTGTGACGTTTGGGAAGAGCCCGAAAAAGTCAAGATAAATTGGAGGAGAAAAGAACTGTGGCTTGTAAGGATCTCTTGACTTGATGTTAGGTAAGTTCTTAAACCAGTTAATTGGGATTTTCTGCAGTCATTGGATTGTCCAAAGAGGCCTTCACTTGTATTTACTCATCCTTTCCATATACAAGGAGGAAAGTTCTTTTTTGTGGTAGTCTCCAGGAAAATACCCCATGGATATCTTGACACCCTCCACTCTGGCCCACAATCCTTCTCAGTCTTTAGAAATATGTATATGTGTGGCTTTCTTTCTTTCTCTTTCTCTTTCGTGTCAACGATCACTGTGCCACACTTTCACTCAGCTTGGACCAGGTCTTTACTAGTATTCTTTTCGGTCACACATACCTTCAATGAACGCTCCTCCTACCTGGCTCACTCGCCGTGGCTACGTACTCAGGACGCAGGTTCCTCACGGCTTGATCAGCTGCTGCTCGGTGGATGCGGACGAAGGGCTGTCAGGGATGAGTGGCCCCTCCTCTCTGGCTCGACAAAATTCCCAACACAAGAGGCCGCGCTGCTCAATCAGCGGTTGAGCCGCACCTCCCTGGGTTGAAGATCAAAGGGCTGTTGGCGGTGATTGGCCCTCCTCCCTGGTACAACGAATTCACTGCAGCTCACTCTTCTCGACAGTAACAGAATATCAGATGAACGGGCCCCTCTCCGCATGAACGGAGCCCTCTCCGTAACTCTTTCAACTATTAATGAACAAAATGCTCTATGTATAAGCGCAACGGCGCTCTGTTAACATCCAAAGCTTCCTTCTGTCACCATCTCCTAATACGCCCAGCAGTAAAGGACGTCTTTTCCTCCATCGTCTTCTGTCTCCTAACAACGACAATAATAACAAACTCAACAAAGTAAAGCACCTTAACCCCTTCCTCTATTGCTAATATTAGATACCTGTGAATCATTGAGACCCCACAGTAATTATTAGGTCTTTGACCTCGCCTTAAAACTAACAACAGCCACGTTATCACTGCACTCAATAGAACCTCCTCTGTAACACACCATGAAGAGCAACTGTTCCCTCACTGGAATGGCTCTGTCACCTTAACATAATTCCCATATCTGCAGGTAGGGGTATAAGACAAAGCCCACTGAGATTCCAGAGTGAAGCAGACTAAAGGGCGGCACTCAAATATGACCACACTTTTAAAAAGCTGCCATCATTTCAATGTCAAACAATTCATCTTTAGGTCAGCAAATTACCAACTCTGTGACAGCACTTTTTCATGACCTGGCCTTACTGTCACATAATCACATGTATCATTGAGCCTGTTGGGTCAACTAGAAGTTAAACACGTCTTCAACCCCCAAAATGCAATCATTTACAAAACGAAGCGTGAAATGCCCTTCATTTATAATAATATATTTATTGTGTTACAGTTCTAATTATTAAACTTTACACAAATACAAATAAAAATATGTCAATATTTAGAAAATAAACAAAAAGAGGGAAAAAGAAGAAGAATAAAAAACATTCTTATAGAAATATATACAATCAACCTATCACTCAACATTAATAGTCTCTTAAAATCAGATTTCTCATAAAGTATAAGGAGTTAGGAGTAAGCAGAGAGGATTTTGTATAAGCTTAAATCTCGTTGCTTCAATTCACAATAGTCTCCACTTAGCTATAGCAACTCTTATTAGCTATGCTACAACTTTATACCCAATCTAGCTTCCACACTCAGCCAGATGGTATACAATGCTGTCAGTAAGCGCATACTGTTAGAATTTACACAATGGTGCCAGAATAGATCTTCTTTGATGTAGTTAATGTCATGGGCAAACGGTCCTAGCAAAATGGAGATTGTTATATTCATTTCAGGGCAGTCAGTTAGGAGATGTTTTGCCGTTTCCTGCTGGTCTTTATTTTTACATAATCGACATGTGCGCAGTTCAGCGGCTATCTTATCTTTGCGCCCAGTATTCGTGAACGTTGGTAATTGCTCTAATCTAAGTAATAGATTAAATCGTCTAGGCCTGACAGATGGACAGATGTTCAGATAGTTCTGAGGTTTCTTGAATTCATAGAGTCTATATTGGACGAATTTATAGGTTTTTAGGTTCCTTAGATGTTCAAAATTCTCCAACCAATCCCAAAGTTCGATACGCTTCTTAAGGGCCCTAAAAGCTTCCTCTGTATAGGGTCCTTCTCGAATTTGCCAACCTATTTTAGCATAAAATCTGGACATCTGATGTATTGTATCACAAGACAATTTATCCCTGGTCATTTCTTGGTAGACAGCTGTTAGGAGCCCATTCCCTGCATCACGGGTCATCCTTAAATAAATCATGGCCCGCTTCTTCAGTACAGTTGCTTTTAGTGAGATCAGACCAAATTCCAGTCTGATAATGGCCATCGGTATACATGGGGGTAGGCCTAAAACCGCACGCCAAAATTTACCTTCAATTACCTGAAGCCAATTTAATTCTATGTCAAGAAGTGCTTCCAGCCCATAGATTATGGCAGGAGAAAAGGCTTGTAGGTATAGTTGGCGTGTTCCCCAAAGGGTGAAACCACCATGCTGGGCCGTGAACTTATGGAATAGAGCAGTCAATTGTGCCGCTCTGATGTTGCGCGATTGTTTACATAACGCATAGTCTCCAAAGGTTTCAAAATCAATCCCCAGAAATCGATAGTGGGGGACATATGAAATATTTTCCAGGCCTACTGTTAATTGTACCCGTGATATCTTCTTTTTGGTAAAGCGCATAAGCTTGGTTTTTCCTAGGTTAATGCTAAGGCCATTGGCTTCTGCATAATCCCACAATGCAACCGCTGATCTGCGGATCCCACTGATGGTATAATCAAGGATAACCAAATCGTCTGCATATGCTAATACGGGACAGGTAGATTTGCCTATTTTTGGTGGGCAATTGTTTGCTGCAGCTATTGCCATCGGTATATCATAGACATATAGATTATAGATTAGGGGAGCGGTGACACAGCCTTGTTTTACTCCCCTATTTTGGGATACATTCTTAGTCATGCGACCATCTTGATCAAGTCTCAATCTAGCAAAATTATTTTGATGGAGGAGTCTAAGATAGTATAGTAGTCCTTCCGGGCATCCCATTACCTGCAATTTCTTCCATAGCCGGCTTCTAGGAATCGAATCAAAAGCTGCTGTAAAGTCTATATATAAAGCGTATAATGGTGTTGCCCCCGGTTTGAGAGCTCTCGATCTAAGAATGTCCATGACCATGATATTATAGGAAGTAGAGTAGCCCTGTCTAAACCCACTCTGGAATTTTGATAGGACACCAGAGTTCTCAGTCCATATTTGCAGCTCTTGAAGGAGTAAGGAAGCAAATATCTTCCCAGATGCATCAAGCATAGAAAGCAACCTATAGTTACTGGGGTCAAGTCTACTTCCCTTCTTATATACAGGGATTAATATCGCCTGTTGCCAGGAAAGGGGGATTTTACCAGTGTTTAAGACTTTATTAAATAATATAGCTAATAATCTTGCCCAGAACTCTGGGTAAGCTTTTATAACAATATTGGCTAAGCCATTGGGACCTGGCGCTCGAGACGATTTTATCTCTCCAATTTTATTCAGAATAGTTTCAAATGAAACTATAATCGGGGCAATTGTCGGGGGGCTACCTAACAGGCTACCGTTATCATCTTTCAAGTTTCGGTTTTCTAGGAATTTTTCCCAAACCCCAGCCTCAATAGGATTAGTTAGAGCTCCCTCTTGAGTTCCACTTGCCTCACTTAAAAGAGACCGGCCCTCATTACGACCCTGGCGGAGAGGGGTTTACGCCAGCGTAATGCATGGCGTACCTCTCCGCCAGATTAGGACTTTCCGTAGCGCCATGGCGATTTTTACGCCCGGATTTTCCGGGCGGAAAAATCCATGGCGCTACGGGTCCCCTCGTTAATTACGCCACCGTATTCTACGGTGGCGTAATTAACGCCTTCCCCACTCCCAGTATACCCTATGGGGCAAAAATGGGAATGGGGAAGGGTAAATGGGGATTGGGGACTTACCGCCCCGCCAAGGTCGGAATGGGGCGGTAAGTCCGCCAACCCCCATGGCGGAGTTGGCAGCTCTGCGCCATGGTCCATGGTGCAAATTGCACCATGGACCTCCGCCAGGGTCGTAATGAGGGCCACCATATTTTACGTGTCTTACCTTCACAAATGGTCTTTACTAATCTTTGCCAGGAGAGTAGCTTATCCGCCCTTCTCTTTACCTTAATAGCTGACCTGTATCTATTTTTGATTTCCCTTATCTTTACAAAGCAGTTCTCACCAGGTAAAAAAGCTCGTTTAACCCAGCGGAGTTCTGCTCGAAGGGTCCGCTTCATGTCTCTAATGATTTTATCATAAGGTACTTTTTTACCCGACTGACTTATCATTGCTCCTATTGGCACCGATGCATGCGTACCCACAAAAGCATGAATGCAATTCTCAATGGCCTCAATACTCATTGCACTGAAATTGGGGCCTTTGTGAAATTCAAGTGCCCCCAAAGCCTCAACTGCAAGTGCTATATTATTATCTGACCAGGAGATCCTGTTGCCTGACGTGTTAATTTTCAGCACCCCTAGGTTACTACGTAGTTGTTGTTCTCTACTACTACTGATTACACAATTCAGGACAGCATGATCACTCCACTCATTAGGATTAACAGTCATGTCTTCCACTAAATGAAGAATCTTGGGGCAGACGAATATGTAGTCCAACGTGCTGTGGGCTTTGCCATTTGTCCATGTTTGATGGCCCGGGTAGTCACTCATCGTTCTACCATTCAACATTGTCAGATCCCAGGACTCAAACAGATATTCCCATGCTTCCCCTTCCGCCCCTTTTTTATTATGGACCATCTCACTCCGATCTTTCAATTTCACATTTCCCGTTTTACTCTCCCGTCCCTTCATGTGGCAGTTGAAATCCCCAGCAATAATTATCCCTGCGCCAGCAGATGATGTCAGCCATGTGGCCAATATGTCATGGAGGGAATCTTGTAATTGTACACTTAAGGTTGCCCCAGGGGGGTTATAAAGATTTATCAACAGAATTTTGTCCAAGGGGACATGCCCTTCTGATCACCAAAGAAAGAAAGGGTGTCTTGCCCAATATAACACTGGATAGGTAAAAAGTAACATCCACGCCATCCTTTCCAAATGAAACATGAAATGGTCACCTCATCACTAAAAATGAAGAAAGGATGCGTCGCCCGTACATATAAGCAAAAGCCACACAATCTGAAATGGTTACTAAACAAAGAAGAGTCCTCACCCATTAAAACACTGGATAGGTAAAAAGCAAAAGCCACACAATCTGTGAAATGGTCACCAAACAGAGAAAGGACACCTCGCCCCTATAATAACACTGCAAGGTTAAAAAGGAAGGTCCACGCTTAGCACGCACACACGCATGCTGAAACTCAGGCCGTGAGGCTGCCCAGCCCCAGTGGTCGAAGTGTAAGAAAAAAAGTAGTGGAACTATGTTCCCTATTGGCCTGCCCCCGCTCCCACAAACCCATCGCCATGCCCTATCCCACGCACAACACGAACCCCCAAACACATGCACCTGCTATTTAAGGGAATGCTCAGTGCAGTGCACTGACAGTGCAAGTTTCAACTTCTTCCTGCACTTTTATTTTAAAACAAAACCATTCCGGAACGGTTTCTTTTGAAAATAAAAGTATAGGAACATGAAAACGTAAGCAAGAAATGTAGAGAAGCACCGCTCCCAAACACTCCCGCCCTCTTCGACCTCTGCTCCGCCCTTGGAGTACAGTACAAATGCAGAGCTCGGTAAAACAAAAACAAAAAAACACGGCTTTAGCTTAACCTTTCGTCAGTGGATCGTTGTGGCAGCCAGCAATGGGCACGAAAAGAAAAAAAACGCATACGAGTCACAAGTCGGAAAAATAATCTTCAGTCTGTTCTCCCTCGAACATTTCAACCTCGGGTGTGCAACCCCGATCTGCCTGACTCTACATATTTGTTTGTGAAATTTGCAGAAAAAAACAACACCTTTCGGGATTTACAGTGATCTGGGGGGCTGACCCGCAAACTACTGGCCATCTGATCCTGCAAGCTGATTGGGCACTGCCGGTTTTGCTAAATAAAGAACCAAGTGACTAATCAGCTAGCAGGAACAGGTACAGCTGCGACTTTGCTCTGCAGCTCGAATCGGCCTGCAGAGAAAATCAACGTCCCTCAGTACCGGTACTCATTTTTATTGACGAGAAATGGCGGCCCTCTAAAGTGCATATGTTGAGAAGTGCCGGTACTCGGGGCCGGATAGCGCTGGCCCATTTAAAGCACCGCCTAGAAGAGTGTGTCAGGAACATGCTGGTGGTACTCTAGTCTAGCTCAGAGGATGATTGCTTGGCATTTTAGTGTGGGCGGGACCAGACTGATGTGCAAATGGGTATTTCTCCTCTGCTGTGGCACAGAGCTAAAATGTTATTTGAACCCCTTCTGAGTAAGCCCCATCTCATAGACAAAGTTATTTAGCCTTGTTCATTCTCATTATAGGGGCTCTCACACTGTTGGCAAATCAGGAGCATGTTTTAAGGGGCTGTAAAAATACAAAGTACAAAAATACAACATAAAACCTTTAATATGTGTATGCAGTGTTTGTCCTCAGGTGTCTGGATAATGCAGAGACAATTAGAGCAATACACCCAATATCTCTGACATTCCCTGATCCTATGTCATGAAACCCCAGCAGCAGAGGCGTTGCTGCGGGGGTTGGGGGGCTGGGGAGCTGAGAGGGCTATAGCCCTGGGTCTTTTGTTTGTAGCCCCAGATAGAATCTCAGGGGCTACAAGCAAAAGGCTAGCTAGCCCCGAGTCCCGACAGTCCCGGCATTAGTGTAGCCCCGGATCTCTTCCAGACCTAGCAACACCCCTGCCCAGCAGCGTATTTATCCATCCAGCTTGGAGCACTTTTGTCATGAAGTATGATACATGGGACCATAACACATTCTGTGCATTTAGTTGTGGGATGCACTAATTCTATTATGTCTGTATTTGTTTTAGGTGTATCGAGTGAAGGTCTCAGACTGCGACCGGTACAAGTCCTGCGCACAGTGCCTTCTGGCCAAAGATCCCTACTGCGGTTGGTGCCACTCAAGTGCAAGGTTTGAAGTTCTTTAGAATGCATATAAAATGTTATAAAAAAGGTTTTTAAAGTGATACAAGTTATATTATGGAACAGACTGCGTCAAAACATAGTGACCATTCTTAGAGGTACAAGTTGGAACTTAAGATTTGACACAAAAAAACTTCTGACTTCTCATCCCTGCTTTTCATTACATTTTCTTCTGGTCAAAACACTGAAAACGATACATTCATACAAATGATCGCCATCACTCACGCGTTCGTTTTCATTTCCATGTCCTTAAATTGTACGCCTCTGTCTCCTTAACTTTTCCCTCTTTTTCCCTTTCCTTTTGACACCACAGACCGCCGTCTGGCTGCCATAGTGAGCGGGATCACAATTCACCTGTGCACTGACAATACTTAGGCCCTAATTCTGAGGGGCATGCAAAAATAGGAAAGTGTTCTTCCACTAAGGAAGAACACTTTCCTTAAAAGCACCATATTTTGTTAAATTGATAATGTGGCAGCCTGGCACCAAAGCCACGACGTTTGCATGTGCCTTATTTACTCCTTGACAACAGCCTTAGCTGAGGAATCCAGGGCCGGCACTTAGAGGGGCTTCTCCTTTCAAAGGCACTGGTTTTGCATGTAAAAAAGGAGATAAACTGACACCTCTGAGGTGTAGTTAATCTCTGCTGCACCCTTTCCCCTCTCTAAAAATAGAATTTCTCAGACTACAGCACAACTTTTCTAAATTGCTGAAAGCTTAAGTACACTCTCGCAAATTAGCAAAGTGGCAGTCTTTAAAGAAATGCTGGTCCTGCCACTGATACACATGTTTCCCTTACAACGAGAGATTTTAGCAGCTTTTGATGCAGGAAAGCACAACATCTCCCCTTCAATACTTCCACCGCTTTGCAGTGGTAGTTCTGGAAACTGGAGGGGACAATGTCGGCTTTCCACACAGATTTTAGCCAGTTACCGTGCTTTTGCCATGGCTGTTTTCACCAAAACTATTTTAAACATTGTGTTTTTGCCGCAGCCGTTTTTGGTGATTTTTGTGTGTTTGGGATACGGGATTTGGGGTGGTGGGTGGCAGGGTGAGGTGATGGCGGTTAGTTAGGTGGGGGCGGTACCCCCCAATTTAAACAAAAATCGTCAAGAATGGCTGCATCGAAAACACCACAGTAAAGATAGCCGTGACCTATTTTGACTTGCTAACCACATGTAGTCTATAATTGTGTTAACATTTAATTTAAAGAGTCGGGCACTACTAATGCTAGGTCTTTTGTTATCCAGTAATGGGAAATAGACATTGGCCTGTTGCAAGATCAGAAACTGTTGTTTAAGCTGTTTTACTCAAAACTGTGTGCAGATGTTCCTACACAGGCGTACCACTCCATGTGTGTGGCCATACCGCATTCTGTGGGCAAACTGTGGGCTAGGGACTTCCACACATAGTGGTAAGAAGGGTAAGGTAACAGAGCGAGAAGTCGCGCAAGGTGGGTGGGAAATTGTGGGATTAAGGAAAGTATTCGAACAAAGAGTATGGAATAGTGAATACTGAAAGATAGATGTAGTGGTACGAGGGGTGGGGAGCTTAGGAGCAGCCTACAAATAGATTTGTACACCAAGATGAGAAATGTGAATAGGGATTTGAAGACGCATAGAGAGCCCGTTGGCACAAAGATGGTGGCAAGAGGTGGGAGATGAGTGCAAAAGCTTGTAAAGACTATGGGCCTCATTACGGGTCCGGCGGTAACCCTGCTGGTGCTATCGCTGGGTTGCCGCCAGACCGTAAACATTTACCAGTGCCTGACTTCCTGGTGCCACCGGGCTATACCAAGTCCGGCGGCCGGGAATTCAGCCGCCACTAATTTTGTTAATCCCCATTCGTCCTATGGGACTCTTTGGGAGTGGGGACACGTGACAAGTCTGCCTACCTTGGCCACTGCGCCCGGCAGGTTCAGACCAGTCGGACACAGCGGCTGCGGCAGGCAGACTTGTAGTTTGCATGTCCAGAAACAAGGGTGCCAGTGAGCTTAGCGGCACACTTGTTTGCAGACCGGCAAACATGTAATGAGGTCCATTGAGTTGCAAAGTTAAGTGATTTGTTTAGAGGGGGTAAAGGGGTACTGAGGAAGGCCTAGGTGTGAAGGCTTGAACAGTAGTCCAGTCTTCTGGGAACGAGAGTGACAATGAGAATTTTAGAAGAGTTAAGGGTGAGGTGGGGGGCATCTTCTTAATATTCTTTAGAGTAAGCCTGACAGCAAATGCCGCAGCGGTATAGGAGCAGTGAGGACAATCCCAAGGTTATGAGCATTTTACATTACTCTATAGGACTTGGAGATTGGGAGATTTTTGGGATATTATTTGACATCATATGACAGGTATGCTCTCTGTGTAGTTGCACTATTACCTATATTGGTTCCATGTAATAATGTCGCCACAAAAATATCGCCATACAAAAATATCACCGAAAAATGGCCATTTTTTGTGGCAACATTATTGCATGGAACATGGGGGGGACACCCCCGCAACCCCCAAATTTGTTTTTGTTTTCTATTTTTTTCTTTTCTATTTTTTTTGTTGTTGCCCCTATCGCCACATATATCTGCTCTCTTGCATTCACGCCAGTCGTGGGCCAGTCATGGCCCACGGTTGTTCCAGGCATTCAGTCCTACCAGACATACTGGCACCAGTAGTGTGGATTGGAACCAGACAGTTCCAACCCTCTTCCTGGGCACTAGCACATGTAACATGCAGGAGCCCACGAAAGATGCGGTTTTCGCAGGAGGATGCATGTCCAAATAAGGAATACCTGGGTCTCTCGACCTGGGGAAGGCAAAGGTACAAAATGGCCAAAGGACAGAACAAAAGCCTTCATGGCATGGCCATTTTCGGCACTGGCCACAGTCTTGGGCCAAACATGGTAAATGTGATATTGTTCATCAAAAAGAAGTAAAAATACTTGTACAATCACCAAAAAATCCTTAGAGGGTGGCTAGGGCCATAAAACACAGGACCCCTATGCGCGGTACTGTAAGGTACTTGGCACATAGATAAAAAGTTACCAAGAAATGGCAACATAGTCAAAGACTAAGGGAAACATAGTTTCCCAGTACTGACAGCCTGAAAGACATGTCAGTTTCCCCATAAGAAATGAGCGAAACCCTAGAGGAGTGCAGCTGAAGGTTGTGCTCCACTGGAAAAAGTCAGGTTAGGGAAAATTGTACCTAAGGCAAATCTTTCCTAACAGTATGCAGCAAAGTTAGATTTATATCTATGAAGCATCAACTAAAACATTAAATATACTTCCAAACACAAAGAGCATATTTTAATGTATAGACCAGACTCCCTTTTTCTAAGTATATTATGTGCACATAAACCAAATAGTATGGTCATATTTTAATACTGAATCATTGCAAAGTGTTAGACTATTCGTCATTTTCTGATGACTGGGGTGCTAGCCCCTGTAGAGAGCTCCATTGCAAGATTGTACTCACTCTGCCACACCTCTACGAACCTATTCCCAAGGCGGCTGTTGGAATCTCAAATGCATATCCAGGCTCAAGTTGCCACCATGGGCATCCCTGTGCCTGTCAGTAGCACCCACGTGACATGCCATTCATCCCATAAGGCAAGTGGGCCTCTGCTTTAATTGTACTGCACTGATATGTTTGATCTGCCTTTTGAGGGCACAGAGCTTTTTCATTCCTTCACGGATGTGGAATTGATGAAGAAGATAACAAGCACTTAAATGGCTAAGTAACTGGTGATATTATTGAAACCAGTAACAAAGGATTTCTCAAAAAGACAAGCCAGGTCAGAGGCCTTGCTCTTTGGGGGGGCCTTAGGGGCTTCCAGGAAAGGAAGGCCAGGCAGCTGGAGCAGTCACCTAGCACGCATTGCAGGAAGTAGCGATGCACAGCTTCAAAGGTGTTCTTCTCACCCTCCTCAAAAGCCTTAAAGTAAAAATACAATGAGACTGGCGTCCAGATGCATGATACCCCTGCAGGGGACAGACTTGCTGGGCAGGTGCTACAGTGGCATCACCTTTTACAGGACCCATGGTTACTATCTGTCGTTTCAACGGGTTTTCGACAACCACTCCCCTCAAACCCCCCTTACCCTCCCTGTCACCAGTACTCCTGCTGGTTCAGGATCAAGCTGTGGAAACAGTTCCACAGGTAGTCAGGGGTCAAGGATTCTACTGGAGGATTTTTGCATTCCACAAGAAAACATAGGCGGCCCTGCAAGTAGTCTATACTTATCGTACCTCCATCTTTCCCTGACATTGGAAAAATTCAAGATGGAAAAATTCAAGATGGTGACGCCAGCATACATTACCAAGGCACTCTGTAGGGGAGATTGGATGTGCTCCCTGGACCTGACGGACGCGTATTTACAAGTCCCCATATGGAAACCTCACACACAGATGTTACGGTTCAGCACGATGGCCCATCATTTTCTATACATGGTCAGGTTTGGCCTAAACTCGGCTCCTATACTATTTACAAAGCTCATGAATGCAGTGGCATCCTTTCTCAGTCAGGAAGGGCATCACATATATCCTTATTTGGATGATTGGTTAATTATATCCAGTTTGCCAGAGGGAAGGACAATTACCAGTCTGAGGCTAGTGGAGGTTTTATTCGAGCAAGGATTCTTGATAAATCTGAAGAAGTCAGAACTTTTACCGACTCTGTGAATTTGGTGTTCCTGGGTATAAGATGGGACACTCTCACTGAGAAGATGTTCCCTACTCAGGAGAGATTCAGATACATTGTAGCAGGAGTCAAGCACTTTCTCTTCAGGCTCTCCACCTCAGCTTGGTGATGCCAGCATCTGTTGGGTCTCCTTGTGTGCTCATGGTACCTCTGGCCATATTCAAGATGAGAGCTAAGCAGATGCAGTTAGAAAGCTCATGGGACCATGAATCAGGCAACCAATCAGATAGGATATCCCTCGCAAGTTTCTTGAACAAGACCTGGTGTGTTGAACTCAAGAGTCCCATGTAAAGAGGCACACACCCTTCTAACCATCCCCGCATTCGGTAGTTGTTGCAGCCGATTCATCCATGGATGGGTGGGATTCTACTCTGGGGTCACACTCAGTTCACAGGAGGTGGCCCAAGGTGGAGAAAGATCACCACATACATTATCTAGAGCTTTTATGAAAGCTTTAGCTCTGGAGTGATTCCAGCAGGTGATACAGACTGAGATAGTGCTGATCAGCAACGTCAGCTCTGCTGCTATGTTTTATATCAACAAGCAGGGAGGGAAAAGGCCTCCAGCACCATGCAAACTCGCAGTACAAACATGGAACTAGGTGCTGGCTCAAGGTATTGTCCTCAGGTCAGTTCACTTGCCTGGGGAGGACAATTCAGAAGCGGACAGATAATTGAGCAGGCTTGGAACCACTACCTACATGTGGGAACTAAACCAAGTAGCCTTGATGATTGTGTTCAAGACATGGGGTCCTCCAGAGGAGGACCTGTTTGCCACGAGGAGAACACCAAATGCCTAGTGGACAGGTCAGGGCACAATATCACTGGGGGATGCATTTTAGATATCCTGGTCGGTATGTGGTGCTACGCCTTCCCTCCAACCTCTCTCTTGCAAGGTCAGGAACTCAAAGAAGTGCAGGATGATTCTGATCGCTCCTCATTGACCATCACAAGTGTGGTTCTCAGATCTTCTATACATGACTCAGCTAAGGCCCATTCAGTTACAGACAGGGCAACATCACCTGTTAATACAGCAGCGTGGTCAGTGATTCACCCGGCTCGGAACAAGCTAGCCCTCGCAGCATGATATGATATGATATGATATGATAGGTTATTTATGGTTCCTGAGGAGTGAACATTAGGGCGTGTTGGCTTTTCCCGGCAACATCTGCAAATAATTCAGAATGCTAGTAAGAAATCAACCTGGATTCAGAACAGGAGCAAGTATCCTTGGTTCTGCTTTTAAGCTAAAGACAACAATGCCAACTGCCTTTCATGCTCCTTGGATGAGATATCATTTTCTGCATATCTCGCCTAGACGGGGGTACAGGCAGTGGTGGAAATGGAAATAAATTGGTGGGAGATCCCACAAGGGACTGGATGGGTGTGGAGTTTGGAGTGGGCAGTGCCCGAGGAGGAAGGGTTAAGGGTGGCGGAGCTAGCAGTTGAGCTCCGATCAAAGGAAATGTCCAAAATAATAGTTCAAAACTGCATTATTTCTTTCATGCTGCTTCTTTTCCAAACTATATATCAATTTCACTTTAAACCACTTCCATGGCACTGGTGATGAGTTACTTCACTGTGCGGGTAATGGTTTTGACCAGTGTTGCTGAGTAAATATTCTTTGAAATGCACAATTTGCATTCCATTTTATAAAAAAAAAAATCCCCTTGGGTACTATTCAACCACAGTGATTTCTGTTTGCCATAAGCAACATTTTCCTTTACTTGAACCACACCCAGCACAGCTCCTGCAGGTCCCCTCTGAAAGCAGTGGGGTGGCTGAATCGTGTGTGATGTTAATAGGGGTATTTATTTATTCAAAGTTTGTCGGATACCTGTATATTGATTTATTTATGTAATGTTTGTTGCATACAGGTATCCAACAATTGGGCTCCTGGTATGGAACCTATTCTACCCAGTAGGGTTAACTGAAGAACAAAGCACACAAGTGAATAGGTTCAAGAACACTATTGCTCATACATGCGAAATCCCACCATTTTTTGTGTAAACTCTGCCGTTTCTTCAATGAGACAATACTCATAGAGGTTATATCGTAGAGAAAAAAATCTCTCAGACACAATTATTTTATATATTGGAACTGTTTGAGTGATATACATAAAAGCACAATTCCAGGGAGAAACAGACATCAAAATGGTTTCTTGGATCACAACAGAACAAACAAGAATATGTTTTCAACACACTGTATCAAGGTGTTTTTCATGCAAAAATAAAGACAGTGGCCCTCATTACGACCCTGGCGGAAAGGGGTTTACGCCGGCGTAAACCATGGCGCACCTTTCCGCCTGAGCACGAGTTCCCGTAGCGCCATGGTGATTTTTACGCCTGCTTTTTGCAGGCGGAAAAATCCATGGCGCTACGGGACTTGTTGTTAATTACGCCACCGTAATTTACGGTGGCGTAATTAACGCCTTCCCCACTCCCATTATACCCTATGGGGCAAAAATGGGAATGGGGAAGGGTAAATGGGGATTGGGGACTTACCGCCCCGCCAAGGTCGGAATGGGGCGGTAAGTCCGCCAACCACCATGGCGGAGTTGGCAGCTTAGCGCCATGGACCATGGTGCAAATTGCACCATGGTTCTCCGCCAGGGTCGTAATGAGGGCCAGTGTGTGTATAACAAACCCAATCTGCGTGGGGGTTTGTCAAAAATGCACAATTCAATGGTGTGAAGTTACAAAACAAGGCTCTTAAAACAACATAAAACATTTGCAAAGACACAACAGAGAAATTTGCATGTGTGGACAGCAATATATGTGCTGTAGTTTCAGGGAAATAGTGCGTCTACACCAGGTGTTTCGGCCATTTGGAGTTGAGCTAGATGAGCCTCATCATTCATATGGCCATCATCAGGACGGGTTCTGTGTGAAATGACGTCTGTGCTGCAGGGGAGGGAGACCACAATCAGACGGGTGTATGAGCAAAATGATTTAAAAAGAATAAATCAGAGGTATTGTGTAATCAATGTGATTAGAAAACACACAGCTTACCTATGGGGTAAATTCACAGGCACTGTATAAGAGATCTGCTAGCCGCGTTGGCTGGTCTCTAGGTAATCCTGTTATACAAAACAGAACAAGTACTATTGGTGGGGAGTTGAAAAACCCTCCAGTGTCATGTACATAATAGTTATAAAAGTACATGCTTTGTTGAATGTAAATGAGTCTTACCTCTGACCGGCAAAATCCAGGTAAGAAGGTCAAGGAGTGCTCTAGTTCATAAACCTTTTGAGCCAATAGCCTCCTAGGATATTAGGTTTGTAACTTGTAACACACTGCTTTTAGTAGCTGTAACATCGCCACGCAGAATTTGCGAATTTCAAGCCCTATCGGCCAGTGAACCATATTTAGTATTCCACCGAGACAAGGTGGTCCCAAGAATGCACCTGACATTCTTACTAGAGGTTGTGTCTTCCTTCCATCTTAATCAGGAAATTGTGCTTCCCACCTTCTTTCCAGACCTTAGTTTAGAGGCAGACAAGGTTTTACATTGCCTAGATGTATGTAGGGCACTAAAGTTCTACCTCAACATAACTAAAGAATTTAGAAAGTCAGAAGCTCTTTTTGGCACATTTGGAGGTTTTTCTCCCGGCTCACAGGCTTCCAAGGCCTTAATAGCTAGGTAGATAGTAACCACCATTACGGGAGCCTACAGATCCCATAACAAGACCCCGCTGAGAGGTATGCACGCAGTAAGGGCAAAGGCCACAGCAATAGCCTCCCAGAGGCAGGTGCCGTGGGATGTAATTAGAGAAGCGGCAACTTGGGCCTCACCCTCCACTTTCTGTAAGCATTACTGCCTTGATACCAGTACCAGGTCATGCGCAGCATTTGGATCATGTGTTGAAAATGTGTTTGCTAATAGGTCATAAAGAATTGGAGTGGATCCTGGATCCTCCTCCTAGTTTTAATGGCGTGTTGTAATTGCCCATGCATTATGAAGGAAATTAGACGGGACGTAGGAGCAATAGAAAGTTACTTACTGTAGTGACTAAAGTACTCCTAGTCCATAGTCCCCTTTCCGGATTTGGGTTGTTTGACTGAAGTGATAAGATTTGCGGCAGAATTGACCATAGTCTAATGCAGGTTGGGTCTGACACCGGAGGGTCCCTTTATCTTTTTTTCTCTTTTTTAAAGCTAACATTATAGTGAGCAAGGGTGCGGGGGACACCCCTGAAGCCCCCGCTCCCTTTGTTCACTATAATGCTTTTTAAATGGGAGATTTGATCGTAATGTTTGTATTCAATAAAATCTTTGATCAAACCCCCCATTTGAACTGTTTTATTCGGTAAGATTGGGTATTACCCCGTTTCCTCCATACATCCCACCTTCCATCCACCATACTAAAAAGTTTCTAATATGGTCCATCTCGAAGCCAATGCTACAAAGGGGACTGAGAAGAGGCGCCAGTGGGCGGGGCGAAGAGGGTGTGGTTACGCCCATGGTTGCCCCTACTCACCCTCTAAATTTAAAGGGGAAAATCACATTGTTGCAGGGCAAAAAGGTTTCCGACCCTGTCCCTATGCAGGAACGCCCAGGAAGTACAGAGGAGTCATCCCTGCTGCTGGATTTGAACTTGCAAAGTTGAGGCAAGCGCTTTTAACTTAATCTATCACCCCAGACCGTTGGTACAGAAAATTACTGTTTGTGTGAGTGTCACATAAACAAAGCCGAATGGAAAATAAATAAAAAGAATGATGTGAGAATTAAAGTGTAAAACTGGAGACCATTTTCCATTGACTAAGATGGCTAGGCCCCAAAACAGCTCCCTCGCAGGTTTTGTGTGATTCCTTAGTGAAATTTGTCATCACTAAGGTAACTCATGCAGAGCAACTGTTCGGTGAGAGCTTCCATTGATATACATGAATCTAATATCATCGCTTCACATTCTTGGCCTGAATTTCCGATTTTCAGGATGAGGACGTGCGAAAAGCAATTGCGAAACTGAAATCGGCAACCCCCTCAGACCCTATAACGGTGGCAGTATTGCAGAAAATCCTTCCTGGAATCATCACTTCGGTTACTGCCTCGGTTGAGTGTTCCCCTCGTCAAGGGATTAACCCTGTTGAGATGAAACAGGCCATGATCCTTTTGTTATTAAAGAAACCTATGCTTGACCCTTCGGTTTTAACCAACTACCGCCCCATGTCACTTCTTCCTTTCTTCATGAAAGTATAAGAGTCTCTGGTGTCCCTCCTTCTTTCTGCTTATCTCGAACACGCGAACAGTCTTGACTCATTCCAGTCTGGGTTTCGACCAGGGCAGGGAACCGAGAGTGCACTGGTATCGTCAATGGATGATCTGGCTATGTTGGCAGACCAGGATGGAGTGGGGGCACCGATACTACTCCATCTGTTGGCAGCTTTTCACACGGTTGGCCATTCCATCTTGCTGTCCCGCCTGGCCACAGCAGGACTCTCGGGAACCGCCCTGGCCTGGTTCTACTCTTTCTTATTAGGGTGAGGTCAGTCACTTTCCCTTCCTCCTTTTCTCTCTCAGTCTCACGCTTTATCCTGTGGTGTTCCTCAGGGCTCTGCCTTGTTCCCCATGCTATTCAACCTCTACATTCAGTCGCTAGTTGCTGTCATCCGCTTTCGCAGTTATAGATGCTATGCATATGCTGACGACACCCAGATAATGGTACGGTTCGATCTTGACCAATCTGAGGTGTTGTCGAGACTGTGCTATTGTCTGTCGGCCGTGAAGAGCTGGATGGATAGCAGCTGGCTTAAACTGAATGGGTACAAGACAGAGGTGATGGTGAGACCCCCCTCTAGAGTTTCTTTGTGACCTCCTGCATTCTAGTCATCAGCTTTGAATGTCTTTCCCTCTCCGGTTTCGTCAGTAAAAAACGTAGGAGTTGTGCTGTCATTGACTTTATCGATGGCTGGACAGGTAAGCATGGTCTGTAAGACAGGCTTCCATCTGCCTTTTCTTCCGGAGGCGTTGCACCTGCAGTTGGTGGCTTCGTTAATTTTGAGCTGCATTGATTACTGCAATGCTGTTTACCTGACGCAACCTAAGGGCCTGATTCAGCAGCTTCAGCATCTGCAGAACATGGCAGCCAGAGCGGCGACAGAATCGTCATATGGTGCCCATATTAGTCCAGTGATTCGTAAGTTACACTGGCTCCCGGTGGCAAAAAGAATCAAGTCTAAAGCCCTATGCCTGGTTTATCAGGCATATTATGGGCTAGGTGCTGAATTTCCTGAGGACACATTTTGGCCTTATACTCTGACTAGGTCCTTACGATCAGAAGCAGCAAATATGATCATCATTCTGACATTTCGGAGAGCTCAAATGGGTGGCTGGGCGTTTTTGCTTGCTGCAGGTACCCTGTGCAATGGGCTACCCACGGGAATGCGAAAACTAACAACTCACCTGCAGTTCCGACGTGCGCTGAAAACGATTATTTTTTAGAGTGGTGGTTAACTGCCTTCGCTCAGTGTCCTAGCGCCAAGATTCCCCTGTGTTAGATGTGCGCTTTATAAATAATTGTAACACAACTTAACATAGGGCTGATCAGAGTTCTAGACCAAAACATTTGCAATCAGAAATGTTGGGAACATGTTGCATAATGGGCCGATTGATTGTATAGCATAATGGTCCCTATGTGCCACAAAGTTCTTAGTTGCAAATGTATTCTTTTTAGGTGCACCTTTCAAGAGGACTGCCCGCAAGGGACCAACCCCGAGTATTGGATCAGTATTGTGGAAGGAGTGGGTCAGTGCCTTCGACTCAACTTTACAACCAGCTCTTCAAAAGAGGTAGATGGTAACATTTTTTTAATTTTGCTTTGTCAGTATGTGCCATTGAGAGCTGTATGCTAGTGCTGAATTGTATATCGCAACACTGTGTTCTCTTCTTCTGCTAGATAAGCTTGGCCGCCACAGCAAACTTCTCCCAGGGACCTGAAGAAGTCCAAACATGTCGAGTGAAAAATACAAAAAGCAGCACCACGATTTGCCAAAGTTCGCCACCATGTCCTTTAGTCTGGTCCTGCCAGGCGGCCATCGAAGACTTGTCGGATGGTAGGTTTCCTTCCTCGTTGTTTTTGTACAGAATTGACTACGCAGAATAAGCACCCTATTTTATTTTGGGGGAAAAAGATTCCATGGGATTGGACTGCCAGCATAATCCTTTGGATTGTCCAGGTTGTGGGTCTGTACGCCCTACCTCGACCACAGTGAACCTGGAGGCTTGAGGAGACCGTGCTGCCAGTCAGAGACCCGCACATGGCAGGATAACGGGAAAGGTCATTATCCACGTTCTTCTCCTACATCCACCTCCAAGGGTATGAGTCTATACGTTGGGGGTCGGGAGGCTTTCCCCAGATGGGAACTCGCTCTGCTATATTGAGGGCACTCTTTCCATTTCCTCCTGGTAGAAGCAGAGGCAAATGCATGTCACGCTCGGGTCGCTGTTACCTCACACCCATGGAGAAAGCATGTTTTCCTATATGAGCCTGGCATAATCCCAACTGCATGTTATTGCTCCCCCCTCATTACAAGTTTGACGGTAATACCTGTTTTAATACTGCCTAACTGAATTGCCATGACTGCAGGCGGCAACTTAAACTCTCTGTGCAATTTAGGGTTGTTGTTATTCCCTGTTATGAGGTCTTAATTGGGTATAGGCTGTTACCATGCACGGTTGTTCTGCCTGGTCTGTGACTTGACCGCCATTGTAAGTGGAAGAACTACAAACCGTCTTCAGCAGCAGTTGAAATCCAAAATTATGTGGAGCCAGTGCTGGAAATGGACACAGTTTACTGGGGGAACTCCCCCCAACCGACCTCCCACAAGGGAAGGGCGGATTGTAAGTGGTGTGGGCGAGACGAGGCGGAGCTAAGTGTCAAATCATGTATATTCCCTGAATATAGAAAGCTGGCTGATTTGCATAAAAACAAGGTGCATTTTGGGAACATAAGAATGACCACCAATTTATCAAACATGTCAGTGCTAGTAATTCAAAAGTTCATGCCTTCTGAGCATCCAATTCACACTTGGTATGGTGGTCATTTCCTTCATCAGAATGGTCACCCTGACAGAACAATGTGTGCAAAGCATGAGACATATATACTGCTTTAGATGGTTTCATTGCTTGAGTTTGGGCTGTTTAGCAAAGGGCGACTTTCAGATACAGTCTATGAAGTTATTGAATATCACTGCTTGCTTTAAACACTTTCCAAGGTGAGGAAGCTATCTGCCACTAGCTGCACACATGGCCTGCAGTTTCCTGATCACTGTGTTTCGGGCATAGCATTCATTCAGGGACAGAGAGCTTTGTCAACTTGGTGTGGTTTGGGCCTTGTGTCGACACCGAACGCCACTCAAGTGCAGCTCCATCTTGTTCACGCCCAATTCCTCCCCTGCAAAAAGGGCCTCTTTCACCGTTAAAGCATAACCAGTTTCTGATTTTTTCCTCTAGGATTTCTACAAAAAAAGCAGGTCAGCGAACGTCAGGAAAGGCCAATGCTAGCATTCTTAAAAGGGCTGTCCTATGACATTTTGTAAGCGTTCCTAAAGGCTAGCCATGATTGGGTTTTTTCCTTAGGATTCCTATAAGATACTAAGCGCCTTCCAGCTGTGTCTCCAGACGCCTTTCTATTAGAAACCGACCAGCTTTTCCTATAAGTCTCATCAGTGTCTTTCTTCATAGCGCAGCACTCTGAGACCTATGGGTGTGCAGCACTATATAAGAACTAAACGATTATTAATCTTCGAGATCCCATCAAGGGAAGCACACACTGCTTTGATCAGAGGTCAACATGGTACAAGGTTCCCAATAAGACAATTGACGAATCAAGCGTCTCTTCGCTCCCATTGGTTATTTAAGATAGCTGCTTTCCTGGGCCAAACACTTTCTAATCTAGCCCAATCTCTTCCCCTTTTTGTGCCTGGACTCCCCTTGAAAGTTTCCATAAAGGCCTTTCGCGTCGCCATCCGCCACCTCCATTTCTGCCCAGCTTGCCATGTGGACTCCTGCAGTGTTTGTCCCCTGCGTCTCCCTTCTACTCGGTAATTTGGAGTTTAAAAAGGGCTTTGGGAGTGTTCCTATATGTCCCCTATTCATGCATAGTCTCTTGCCAGTTCATGCCCCAATGCAGCTGCCCTATTGGTTTCCTGTACCCAGGCTGGGGTTTGTGAGATAGGTGTTCGCTCCCCGATTCACCCCGTGAATGGGGGAAGACTAGTCCATTTCCATTTGAGTAACCAGTCTTTACCTCATGTTCCAGGCTAGGTCCTGTCTGTTGGAACCCAGGTGCATTCTAGTACTTGTGGTTGTTGATGTTTGTTTTGGACGCCAAGCCTCCAGGGGAGTTTCTGAAAGATTAAACAGAGAGACCTGGCAGCCCAGAGGCTGATAGGCATCAGGTCAGAAAAAGAGGCATCAGGTCAGAAAAAGAGGCACCATTGTACATGCACAGCGCCAGGAGTACCGGAGAGCTGGGGACGGGGTCCCCTTAACTCCCCCTTACCACCTCATTCCTGCTTTGACCGAGTCCTATTCATGGCTGAGTATTCTAACTGTACTGTGGTATAATAGCAGTCCCTTGTAAATAGCGTTAGGCCCATGCCTACCAGCCAGTAGCTTCATCTGCATTGTTGGGAGTAAATCATTACACTCTCTCCAACTTAGTATGACCTCAGCTGGACTTTCTGGTTGAAGTTCCTTTCTTGTCTGGCCTGTGCTGCTTCACGGTGTGTTGAAATCAGTTTTTTCATTAGTTCCCTGTTTTCATTGGTGTTTTGGAGGAAGGGGTGACTGCTGGTCTGAGTGTTCTCAGTGTCTTCCCAGCCTTCTCTTAGTATGTCTTGCACATCCCAGGGAACCTGCCAAAAACAGGTCGAATTATGAAACCTGGTATCCACCAGGGTTTACTGAACAGCAAACACAGCCCAGGAAATTAGCTAATCCCAATTCCGTCCATCTTCTGCAACCAGTTTTCTCAAAGGTTGTTTCAGAGTCCGGTTGAAATGTTCCACCGAACCAGTTCGAGGTTGGTAAATGGAAGTTCACGTGGTCTTGCTGTTCATTAGTTCCTTCACTTCTGTTATTTGCTTCAGGTCAGTATATCCTTTGGAAAGCCCACTCAGTTGAAGAATGGTATTAGGACCTTTCATATCTTTTTGATGGTGTTGTTAGGGACGAGGAAGTCTCAAAATATATAGTGGCGTAATACATTGCAATGGGGATGTATGTGTTGCCTGCCTTAGACATTTCTAAGGGATGCAGCAGGGGAGGAAGGATAGCTCAGGGGCAATCTGTTTGTCTAGGAAGCAAGGTTTGAATCCTGATCCCGCGCTTAGAAACCACTGCTGGTATTACGCGCGTTATAAATGGACAATTATAATGATGATTTGTAATAATGCTGCTTCCCAGGATCCAGGGTCCATGCTATGAGTCTGGTGCATGCTCGTACTTGTAGTCCTTTGCACCGAGTTACCAGTTTGTTCTGGTTGTGAAGCCTTCTTGGGAAGTATCTGACAGATTGACTAGAAAGACTGGGCCAGGACAGAGACTGATAGGCTTCCGGTCAGGAAAAGAGCCACCAATGTACGCACATAGCTCCAGGTGTACCAGGGATGGGTGCACCACTGAACACCTTTTTACCTGCTATGGCAAGGTCCTATCCTGGTTCCCGTCACACCATGAAAGTCACAAGTTCTAATCCGAGCTGACCCCAACTTTCAAAGCCTGATAAATTGATTGAGGGCCAGTAAATTGGGTAGCAATTACATGTGCTGTGCACAGAGTTTCAAAAAAAGAAAAAACTATGCCCTATGGTATTTAACCTTTAGGAACTCATGTATATGTCTGTGTATTGCAGTTGCAGGCATTTTATCCTCACACTCAGATCATGAGGCTCCCTGAATCTATATATATGGTTCAATGTTAAAACCATGTTACTGTCAGGGTGAGTGTTGTGACCAATTAAATGACCACCAAGCCCAGTGCGCATTATGCATTTAGGTATTGCAGCATATAACTCCTCTGTCACAGCTATATATTTGTCAAATGTAAAGATCTGCTGTAATTCATTTGCTCCAAAATGCTCTTTGATGTTTTGCAAAGCGGGCTGGAAACCTTACTGTGCTATGTGTCCACCCTCCCCTCTCTTATGGGAGCATTTCTGAAGAGTACGATAAGAGTGTACCAGAATGTCCATCTTGGAAGGATAACCTGGTTTCTTGTCAAACGTCTGAAGTGCCTAGCCAGCTGTGACTTTAGTGAATGCGCACCTGACTACACGACTCTCACCCACAGAAGAGTCACCTGCTGTGGGATGGAGAGCCATTAACACAGAGTGTGACCCCTCCCCCTGCTGTCACACAGTGCTACCTCAAGCAGAGCAAACGTAAAAGGTTGCTCGGAAGAACAGGTTTCATTCTTTTCATTTTGTTTCCTCAAATGATTATTATTGGCTGAGGCAATAGGCCTCATTCCGAGTACGGCGCTAACCAATGGCGCTATTAACGCCTTGGTTGACGCCGTACCTGGACCGGCAGCGCCTTGGTGGATGGCGGAATCACCGCCCCATTCCAAGGTTGGCGGGGCGGTAATTCCCCATTCACCAAGGCTCTTCCCCATTCCCGAATGAGCCCCCATAGGGCTCAATGGGAATGGGGAAGATGCAAATAACGGTGACCGTTCATTACGGTCACCGTTATTGGCTTGGAGGCCCCTTTGCGCCCTCGACTTTAACACCTGCTCAAAGCAGGCGTTAAGGGCGAGGGCGCAGAGGGAACTCGGAGTATGGCGGTAAGGGATTACCGCCACCGGTCTCGTTACCGGTGGCCGCTATCCCTTACCGCCATACTCGGAATGAGGACCAATGTGCGGGAGAGGGGTTCTTGTCATGACTACTATGTGAACCTGTTTATTTAAGGGGTGGCTTGGATACCTGCAGGACAGGTGTAGTGCAACATGCAGGGGTAGCTCATCTATAAAGGCTGACAGGGCGCCGGTGTGCCGGCGTGCCACCCATTGTGGACGAGCTGAGTGCTTCTGCAGCTGCACGAGCACTGCTGGGCTGGCTTTTGAGTTGCACAGGCAATTGGGGTTTCCCTTTGACAGTTGAGTACCCCAGTGCACATGCCCAGTAAACCATGCAAGCCAGAGCCGTGTTGCTTCCACAGCCTTGCTGGACTACTGCAGGGTTTAAAGTGCATAGGGTGTGCCCCTACGACTCCGCTCACTTTCAGAGACCCAGGGGTGGTAAAAAAGGAAGAGTACCAGCTCCACCGCGTATTTTCAGGAACCAGGGAGCTCTCCCAGCTTCCTGTGGTGGGCTACGTGGGAGCCAGAGAGTTGTCATGGGAACCTGAGGTGGCATGAGGCTGAGCAGAGCCGGCCCTTATCTGCAGAGAAGGAAAACAAGCATGCATTATATATGTATGTACGTACGTATGTACGTATACATTTCAAACATTTTTCATAAAGAAAACCGTCAGGAACCCCCTGCTGCTTTGCTCCCACATATTTGTGGGAGACATGAATGCGCCTCCAATTAAAAAACGCAGCAGCCACCACTGGCAACATGCAGCATTTAGCCATTCACAGGATTGCAACATTTTATTTCTTAATTATTATTTTTTTTGCAAGTGACACACATCTGCCCAAAGAATCCTGCGACTCCCAGAAATGGTTCAATGATTTTTATTGTCTGCATTGTGTTAAGGGCTGTCCCTCACACTCTCGTGTAGTTGTAGCTGTTCCCACCCTAGCCTAGGGGCCCCTGACCACCACGTTAGTAGATACTGCGTGTTTACCCCGGCTGTGTACTATCTAGCCGTCTACTGGTGAGAGCTAAAGGGCAATATGCCATATCTACCTAAAGCTCCTTCAGGGACTTACTAGACGTGACCTACTTCTTAGGGATGTGGGGGTACCTTCCAAATACTCAGGCTCCACTTGGTCTCCTCCCTTGCATGCCATTGTACTCCTCTCCCTGTATCTCTCTGTTACTCTCCCTTCCTGGACCTGCTCTTCTCCCTCCGACTCCAACCACTGTCTCATCTTTCTCTCACTAGGCCTTTCTCCACCTTCTCTCCAATGTCATCTCTCCAATGTCTTGCTCTCTCTTTGTACTATCTGCCTCCCCCCATTGCTGTTACTACTCCCTGCTCAACAATAATTCTTCCTCCTCCACACCACTACTCCCTCATCCACTCTACTACAATAACTCAAGTATACTACCATCACTCCACTGTACCTTCTTCCTGAACACCCTCCTTCCTTTCACTCTCCCATTCGCCTTTCAATCACTCCCTACACTTCTGCCAGCATTCTCACTCACCTTACATGCACACTCTCTACGCAGTGCCACATGCTCTTTCCAACCAATACCTCACCTTGTTGATAAATTGCCCTCACACTACAATACGTCATCCTTGTTCTGACTGTTCCCAACGTCTCTCACCTCCTACTCTGCTGACATCAATGGATTAACCCAGACCTTCCTGTTTTCAGACCCCTTGTCTTATACTTCACCTGCTTCTCCCATTGGTCCTCTTCACCTGTCCAGTCTAGCCCTGTCTTTCTCACCAGTGAGGTGTTACTGTTGGCAAAAGGCACACATTGGTGGTTAAGCCTCGCCCCTTCCCTCTGCGCTGGGCCGCCTTCCTGCAACAAAGTCAGCCTGTCGCGGTGTATATCCTAGTTCGTGTTTCAGACACTTTGTTGTGGCAGATTCATTGGTAAGCGGGGGGGGCTGGAGGGGAGATACCAGGCTCCTACTCTCTTACTGGAGCATCGAAACATGCCCCTGCCTTCAGCAGGTTTTGTGGTGACGGACTCTCTTTCTGGGGATGAGTATGGTGTTCAGTCATAATATCGAATTTATTTTTCGAAAGACAATAATTTAGAAAAAATAATGTCGAAAAAAAAAATTGAATTCTTTATTTTTTTATTTATATATTTTTTGGGGGGTTTCGTGAGTAAAAAAATGTAAAAACAAAAAATAAATAAAAAAAGGGGGTATGGGGGACCCCCCCCTTTTCGAATAAAAAACGTAGTGAAAAAGAAATTTGATTTTTTTTTTCGACATTATTTTTTCGAAATTATGACTTTCGACATTTTTGTATTCGATATTATCACTATAAACTGATGAGTATACGTCTGCTGTCTGGAGTGCTTGGCTGGGAGGCTTTTATGGACTATATTCAAGCAGGTAGTCTGTTGCGTTCTCTGAAGCTTGAGTTTGCCATGAGACTGGCAAGCATATGGTAATCTAAGTAAGGGGTAATGCAATGTGGCACCACACATGTATAAGCAGGTGCCTAGGGAGGGGACAGGAATTGGGGCCCTCTCCACTGCCACTGTCCCCTCTGGGGATGGCCTGGCTCTGGCTTCCACCCTAGTAGGCCTTCCACCACAGACAGAGAGGGGCTACTATCTCCTTGTGACAAGGTCAGATTACCGACCTTGTCACATATGGCAGAGCAACTTCTCTTTACTCCTTTGCTTGTTTTAGGGAATGACGGAAATCTTTTTGGCAACAGGTTTATGGTGAAATAACAAGAGTGTCAATTATTTGTTCAGTGGGTCGGCTCTGTGCAGAACACAGTTGCATACAATTCCATCTTCTCTAAAGCAATAGACTAAGTTACAAAGTAAACCATGTTCTACAGCTGAAAAACCACCAGTCGCTGTAACACAGTGCAACTTGGCTTCACAGCACCCATATCAATAAGATGTTTACTGTTTAAAACACTGACCAACAGCTGATGGTTTTATCACATATGAATATTGAAAACATCTAAGGTTGGCCCATGTGAGATGCGCTGTATGTCCTGGCTTCTAGGCTCCCACCAGAATTCCTTCTGGCATGTGTCATCCCGTGCATTATACTAATCAAATAAAACTACAAATCCTGTATGACAGTTCAGAATCTAACTCATGCAGGGTGTACTAGACTACGGTGTTTGTTCCATGCATGTTATGTAGGGTGACCAGACATCCCGGTTTTCCCGGGACAGTCGGAGGAAATCGCCCTCCGTCCTGGGGGTTCAGTGAGTTCTTTTATTTGATGAACCCTGTTCCAGGAATTGGATAGGAGGGTGGCTGCGGTCCTGGTTTGTGCCGGGATCTGATTCAGAAATCCTGAAATCGGGGGCCTGGCGCGACTCTTCCTATGCGTGAAAGCTTTTCACGCCTCCATTTCCTCCCCGTTCCCCTACCTGGTCACTCTCCTCCACTGAGAGGAGTGTGCCTGGAACACACCCCTGCAACAGGCCAGCGACATAAAAGTAGGAGTACAGTTTTAGCTCAGTTCTGTTTGTGTTTTACTGTAGTCCTGTGTCTATGTCCATGGCCTGCCCCGTTGCCAAGAATCACCAAAGAAGTGGTATAATACGAATACGTTATGCAATGCACACCACGTGCTGAATTGCACCATGGCTTTATATTCGCCCATGGTACTTGGGAGCCATTGTAAACTTATAACAGAAATGTAAATAACTGAAGTATGAATGTTTGTTTGGCCAAGGGGCTTTCTTAGTCTTTGACTGGTGTGAGGAGTCTGGTGGACGGATTTAATCTGAGCAACCCCCATGAGCATAAGGGCAATGGCCATGGGGGATCGTGGTGGGGGGGGGGGCTGATGGAGAAGAAGAAACAGATTTTAGGTATTGGGAAAAGCTGCTTGATTAATCCATAGGCCTGATACCGTCCGCACATGGCTTTACTTTCTCAACGCTCTCTCCCACCATCCAGGAAATGGGGGAGCCAACCGGCTGCTCCCACCTTTGCCTGCTGGGGTACTGCAATGAGGCTTTAGACCATTAACAATTCTCTTTGCTGCTTGTCCACCCTTGTTAGGCAGAATCATATGCAGTAGCCTTTTGGAACACCACACACAATTATGACTACATGTGACAGTACAAATTCACCTTTGGTACAAGCCTGTACTACACAGTAAAGTGGTAGCGATGGCTGAGCAGCCAGACTTATCTCACGAGTAAAGTGAGCAGTATCAGAATTTAGACAAAGGACAGCAATTGCTATGGTTCAAACAAACACTGACTCAAGGTTTCTGAGTAAAAGAATATACATTTATTTACACACTCATTTGTAAAACAGTTCACTAAGTAAAGCATCAGAAAATCACAATCTTAATACACTACACAACACCCAATGAATTCTTGACAAGTTAAGCTCAAAATGAAGTGTGAGCAAAATGACAGTCTAGCAATTTAAAAAGAGAAGGAAAGACAGGGCTATACAAAATAAAACAGCACCAACAAGTAAGTAGGCAGGGCAATCTAGAAAAGGCTTACTACAATGAGGATTCAAATCAATAGGCCTGGGCCAATGTTAATGGTTCAAAGTCTTTGCAGAGGGTCACACAGTTCAGAGTAGTTCGCGGTTAAGTCTTTGCCAAGAGTTTGAAACGAAGTTGGTCGGAAGAAAGGATACTTAAAATAATAGAGAAGGACAAGCCCTCAGATTGGCGAAAGATTTAAAACACTTTCACTGCTATCGGACGGAACGAACAACTGGGTTTGAACAGTACCTTAGAAGAAGAAGAATGCTGTAGCCGAGGCAGAAGTTCCTGGCAGATCCTGCAGGCTCACGTTTCCTGAAGCGACTGTCAAACTGACACGAAGAAGGAAAACTGGAGGGTCCTGCACTGCTCAGGGAAGAAACCAGCAGCAGAGCAAAGCAACGAATAAAAAGTGCGCTCCTTAAAACAGAAACAGGGTCTGGTCCTCCTGGCTATCCGGTTCACTGCAGCGATGCACAGCAAGTTCGACCAAGGGAGGGAGGCCTTGCTTGGTGTTTGGCAAACTGGTTAGTCCCACCAGCTCAAGGGAAGAAGATTCCTTGCAGGTCTTCTCTGTCGTCGAAGTGTAGAGATTTAAACCCACAGCAGGGCTTCACTGGGAGGTTCAGTAGTTGCAGCAGTCCTCTTCCTTCAGCTTCTCTTCGGTTCTCTCGATCCAGTGGCGACTCTGCCTTTCAAGTCCCAGAGACCTGCTATTTATGCAGTTTTCCCCCATGCACACAGCCTGGCTGTCAATCACACAGCAGGGTGGCTGTCCTAGCAGGACAGTCACCTAGCCAATCAAACAAGAGTGCGACTTGGGTCTCCAAGGAGACCCTGTGCAGGGGGCCTAAAACCTCTCCCTCACATCCTGTCTACCTAGACTCTAAGGCGCCTGAGGAGGGCTTCTGTGCAGAAGCCTGCCAAAGGATGGCGAACAAAGGAACCAAACCTGAGAAAGACCTTTACAAAAAGAAATGGCGAATAAACCCATGCGGAACCAAATAAAAGTAAATGGGGCCCAGCGGATTAAAGTTTGAGGCTACTAACATAGCCTAAAACAGTACCAAGGCTATTTTCATAGACCGCGGTAGGAAAAATATGGTAGATACCACTGCCACCAGCCAAATCTTAAAGAAAGGGGAACGAAATAATGTTCCATGAGAACAAGACAGAAAGGGATAACTATTAACCCTTTCCAGTACTCTCTGGAAGATAGTTTGTACTGGGTCTGTGAATTTAAAAAGACTAATAAAGTCAATGGCAACTTTACATGTTCTGGGAGACTGTAGTCAGTCCCAGAAAATGGAGTTTAGAGTGGGAAGTCTGAAAAACACAACCCTGTGTCACTGCACTAAAGGTGCTGTGTGACACGTAGTAAAAAGATGATGCCTATGGAGTGGGTGGGGCTCCACAGTCTATGAACACAAAATGTAAAACACACAGCAAAACACATGTAAGAGTGGGAAAAAAAGGCTCACACTCTTACTAGGTGAAAAATAAAATCCTAGAAATCCAGCAAAGCTGCTGAGGGACTCAGTAGATAAGGAGAATCAGACATTCTGGAGAATTCTCCCTAACAAGCCTTCCCATACTGGTGGGCATGCCCCCACTGAATGCTACTAATTCTATCCGACTCAGAATGAGAAAGTGATTATTCGGAATACAACAGAAACCTGTGCCCCCCAGCCTGCGCAAGCTTGCGCACAGATCACTGAAGCAGGCACATCAACCAACTTAGGTACCTTACACAATAAACCTGTGCCCTCCAGCTTGTGCACACATCACTGAAGCAGGCACATCAACCAACTTAGGTACCTTACACAATAAACCTGTGGCCCCAGCTTGCGCACACATCACTGAAGCAGGCGCATGATCCAACGTAGGCACCTTATACACTAAACCTATGCCCCCCAGCTTGCGCTAGCTTGCGCACACATTACTGAAGCAGGCGCATGATCCAATTTAGGTACTTTACACACTAAACCTGTGCCCACCCAGCTTGCGCAAGCTTGCACACACATCACTGAAGCAGGTGCATGATCCAACGTAGGTACCTTACACACTAAACCTGTGCCCCCCAGCTTGCACACACATCACTGAAGCAGGCACATGATCCAACGTAGGTACCTTACACACTAAACCTGTGCCCCCCAGCTTGCGCACACATCACTGAAGCAGGCGCATGATCCAACGTAGGTACCTTACACAATAAACCTGTGCCCCCAGCTTGCGCACACATCACTGAAGTAGGCGCATGATCCAACGTAGGTACCTTACACACTAAACCTGTGCCCCTCAGCTTGCAAACACATCACTGAAGCAGGCGCATGATCCAACGTAGGTACCTTACACACTAAACCTGTACCCCCCAGCTTGCGCAAGCTTGCGCACCACATCACTGAAGTAGGCGCATGATCCAACGTAGGTACCTTACACAATAAACCTGTGCCCCCTAGCTTGCGCACACATCACTGAAGCAGGCGCATGATCCAACGTAGGTACCTTATACAAGAAACCTGTGCCCCCCAGCTTGCGCAAGCTTGCGCACACATCACTGAATCAGGCGCATGATCCAATTTAGGTACCTTACACACTAAACCTGTGCCCCCCAGCTTGCGCACACATCACTGAAGCAGGCGCATGATCCAACGTAGGCACCTTATACACTAAACCTGTGCCCCCCAGCTTGCGCTAGCTTGCGCACACATCACTGAAGCAGGCGCATGATCCGACTTAGGTACCTTACACACTAAACCTGTGCCCCCCAGCTTGCGCACAAATCACTGAAGAAGGCACATGATCCAACGTAGGTACCTTACACACTAAACCTGTGCCCCCCAGTTTACGCAAGCTTGCGCACAGATCACTAAAGCAGGCGCATCAACCAACTTAGGTACCTTACACAATAAACCTGTGGCCCCAGCTTGCACACATCACTGAGGCAGGCGCATCATCCAACTTATGTACCTTACACAATAAACCTGTGCCCCCAGCTTGCGAACAAATCACTGAAGCAGGTGCATCAACAAACTTGGGTACCTTACACAATAAACCTGTGCCCTCCAGCTTGTGCACACATCACTGAAGCAGGCACATCAACCAACTTAGGTACCTTACACAATAAACCTGTGGGCCCAACTTGCGCACACATCACTGAAGCAGGAGCATGATCCAACGTAGGCACCTTATACACTAAACCTGTGCCCCCCAGCTTGCGCTAGCTTGCGCACACATCGCTGAAGCAGGCGCATGATCCAACGTAGGCACCTTACACAACGTGTGCCCCCCAGCTTGCGCTAGTTTGCGCACACATCACTGAAGCAGGCGCATGATCCAACGTAGGTACCTTACACACTAAACCTGTGCCCCCCCAGCTTGCACAAGCTTGCGCACACATCACTGAAGCAGGTGCATGATCCAACGTAGGTACCTTACACACTAAACTTGTGCCCCCAGCTTGCGCAAGATTGCACACACATCGCTGAAGCAGGCGCATGATCCAACGTAGGCACCTTACACAACGTGTGCCCCCCAGCTTGCACAAGCTTGCGCACACATCACTGAAGCACGCGCATGATCCAACGTAGGTACCTTACACACTAAACCTGTGCCCCCCAGCTTGCGCAAGCTTGCGCACACATCACTGAAGCAGGCGCCTTATCCAACTTAGGTACCTTACACACTAAACGTGTGCCCCCCAGATTGCGTAAGCATGCGCACACATCACTGAAGCAGGCTCATGATCCAATGTAGGTACCTTACACAATAAACCTGTGCCCCCCAGCTTCCGCACACATCACTGAAGCAGGTGCATGATCCAACGTAGGCACCTTACACACTAAACCTGTGCCCCCCAGCTTGCACACACATCACTGAAGCAGGCGCATGATCCAACATAGGTACCTTAAACACTAAACCTGTGCCCCCCAGCTTGCGCAAGCTTGCGCACACATCACTGAAGCAAGCGTATGATACCACGTAGGTACCTTACACAATAAACCTGTGCCCCCCAGCTTGAGCACACATCACTGAAGCAGGCGCATGATCCAACGTAGGTACCTTACACACTAAAGCTGTGCCCCCCAGCCTGCGCAAGCTTGCACACACATCACTGAAGCAGGCGCATGATCCAACTTAGGTACCTTACACACTAATCCTGTGCCCCCCAGCTTGCGCACACATCACTGAAGCAGGCGCATGATCCAACGTAGGTACCTTACACATTAAACCTGTGCCCCCCAGCCTGCGCAAGCTTGCACACACATCACTGAAGCAGGCGCATGATCCAACTCAGGTACCTTACACACTAAACCTATGCCCTCCAGCTTGCGCATCAACCAACTTAGGTACCTTACACAATAATCTTGTGCCCCCCAGCTTGCGCACACATCACTGAAGCAGGCGCATGATCCAACGTAGGTACCTTACTCACTAAACCTGTGACCCCCAGCTTGCGCAAGCTTCCGCACACTTCACTGAAGCAGGCGCATGATCCAACGTAGGTACCTTACACAATAAACCTGTGTCCCCAGCTTGCGCACACATCACTGAAGCAGGCGCATGATTCAACGTAGGTACCTTACACACTAAACCTGTGCCCTCCAGCTTGCGCACACATCACTGAAGCAGGCGCATGATCCAACATAGGTACCTTACACAATAAACCTGTGCCCCCCAGCTTGCGCACACATCACTGAAGCAGGCGCATGATCCAATGTAGGTACCTTACACACAAAACCTGTGCCCATCAGCTTGCGCATGCTTGTGCACACATCACTAACGCAGGCGCATGATCCAATTTAGGTACCTTACACATTAAACCTGTGCCCCCCAGCTTGCGCAACAACCAATTTAGGTACCTTACACAATAATCCTGTGCCCCCCAGCTTGCGCACACATCACTGAAGCAGGCGCATGATCCAACGTAGGTACCTTAGACACGAAACCTGTGCCCCCCAGCTTGCGCAAGCTTGCGCACACATCACTGAAGCAGGCGCATGATCCAACTTAGGTATCTTACACTCTAAACCTGTGCCCCCCAGCTTGCACACACATCACTGAAGCAGGCGCATGTTCCAACGTAGGTACCTTACACACTAAACCTGTGCCCCCCAGCTTGCGCAAGCTTGCACACACATCACTGTAGTAGGCGCATGATCGAATTTAGGTACTTTACAATAAACCTGTGCCCCCCAGCTTGCGCACACATCACTGAAGCAGGCGCATGATCCAATGTAGGTACCTTACACACTAAACCTGTGCCCCCAAGCTTGCGCAAGCTGGCGCACACATCACTGAAGCAGGCGCATTATCCAACCTAGGTACCTTACACACTAAACCTGTGCCCCCCAGCTTGCGCAAGCTTGCGCACACATCACTGAAGCAGGCGCATGATCCAACGTAGGTACCTTACAGAATAAACCTGTGCCCCCCAGCTTGAGCACACATCACTGAAGCAGGTGCATCAACAAACTTGGGTACCTTACACAATAAACCTGTGCCCTCCAGCTTGTGCACACATCACTGAAGCAGGCACATCAACCAACTTAGGTACCTTACACAATAAACCTGTGGGCCCAACTTGCGCACACATCACTGAAGCAGGCGCATGATCCAACGTAGGCACCTTATACACTAAACCTGTGCCCCCCAGCTTGCGCTAGCTTGTGCACACATCGCTGAAGCAGGCGCATGATCCAACGTAGGCACCTTACACAACGTGTGCCCCCCAGCTTGCGCTAGTTTGCACACACATCACTGAAGCAGGCGCATGATCCAACGTAGGTACCTTACACACTAAACCTGTGCCCCACCAGCTTGCACAAGCTTGCGCACACATCACTGAAGCAGGTGCATGATCCAACGTAGGTACCTTACACACTAAACTTGTGCCCCCAGCTTGCGCAAGATTGCACACACATCGCTGAAGCAGGCGCATGATCCAACGTAGGCACCTTACACAACGTGTGCCCCCCAGCTTGCACAAGCTTGCGCACACATCACTGAAGCAGGCGCATGATCCAACGTAGGTACCTTACACACTAAACCTGTGCCCCCAGCTTGCGCAAGCTTGCGCACACATCACTGATGCAGGCGCATGATCCAACTTAGGTACCTTACACACTAAACCTGTGCCCCCCAGCTTGCGCATCAACCAATTTAGGTACCTTACACAATAATCCTGTGCCCCCCAGCTTGCGCACACATCACTGAAGCAGGCGCATGATCCAACGTAGGTACCTTACCCACTAAACCTGTGCCCCCTAGCTTGGCCACACATCACTGAAGCAGGCGCATGATCCAACGTAGGTACCTTACACACTAAACCTGTGCCCCCCAGCTTGCGCACACATCACTGAAGCAGGCGCATGATCCAACTTAGGTACCTTACACACTAAACCTGTGCCCCCCAGCTTACGCACAAATCGCTGAAGAAGGCACATGATCCAACGTAGGTACCTTACACACTAAACCTGTGCCCCCCGGCTTGCGCATCAACCAATTTAGGTACCTTACACAATAATCCTGTGCCCCCCCAGCTTGCGCACACATCACTGAAGCAGACGCATGATCCAATATAGGTACCTTACACACTAAACCTGTGCCCCCCAGCTTGCGCAAGCTTGCACACACATTACTGAAGCAGGCGCATGATCCAATTTAGGTACTTTACACAATAAACCTGTGCCCCCCAGCGTGCGCAAGCTTGCATACACATCACTGAAGCAGGTGCATGATCCAACGTAGGTACCTTACACACTAAACCTGTGCCCCCCAGCTTGCACACACATCACTGAAGTAGGTGCATGATCCAACGTAGGTACCTTACACACTAAACCTGTGCCCCCCAGCTTGCGCACACATCACTGAAGCAGGCGCATGATCCAACGTAGGTACCTTACACAATAAACCTGTGCCCCCAGCTTGAGCACACATCACTGAAGTAAGCGCCTGATCCAACGTAGGTACCTTACACACTAAACCTGTGCCCCCTAGCTTGCGCACACATCACTGAAGCAGGCACATGATCCAACGTAGGTACCTCACACACTAAACCTGTACCCCCCAGCTTGCGCACACATCACTGAAGCAGGCGCATGATCCAACGTAGGTACCTTACACAATAAACCTGTGCCCTCCAGCTTGCGCAAGCTTGCGCACACATCACTGAATCAGGCGCATGATCCAATTTAGGTACCTTACACACTAAACCTGTGCCCCCCAGCTTGCGCAAGCATGCGCACACATCACTGAAGCAGGCGCATGATCCAACGTAGGTACCTTACACACTAAACCTGTACCCCCCTGCTTGCGCAAGCTTGCGCACAAATCACTGAAGAATGCATGATCCGACGTAGGTACCTTACACACTAAACCTGTACCCCCCAGCTTGCGCACACATCACTGAAGCACGCGCATGATCCAACGTAGGTACCTTACACACTAAACCTGTGCCCCCCAGCTTGCGCAAGCTTGCGCACACATCACTGAAGCAGGCGCATTATCCAACTTAGGTACCTTACACACTAAACGTGTGCCCCCCAGATTGCGTAAGCATGCGCACACATCACTGAAGCAGGCTCATGATCCAATGTAGGTACCTTACACAATAAACCTGTGCCCCCCAGCTTCCGCACACATCACTGAAGCAGGTGCATGATCTAACGTAGGCACCTTACACACTAAACCTGTGCCCCCCAGCTTGCACACACATCACTGAAGCAGGCGCATGATCCAACATAGGTACCTTAAACACTAAACCTGTGCCCCCAGCTTGCGCAAGCTTGCGCACACATCACTGAAGCAGGCGTATGATACAACATAGGTACCTTACACAATAAACCTGTGCCCCCCAGCTTGAGCACACATCACTGAAGCAGGCGCATGATCCAACGTAGGTACCTTACACACTAAACCTGTGCCCCCCAGCCTGCGCAAGCTTGCACACACATCACTGAAGCAGGCGCATGATCCAACTTAGGTACCTTACACACTAATCCTGTGCCCCCCAGCTTGCGCACACATCACTGAAGCAGGCGCATGATCCAACGTAGGTACCTTACACACTAAACCTGTGCCCCCAGCCTGCGCAAGCTTGCACACACATCACTGAAGCAGGCGCATGATCCAACTCAGGTACCTTACACACTAAACCTATGCCCCCCAGCTTGCGCATCAACCAACTTAGGTACCTTACACAATAATCTTGTGCCCCCCAGCTTGCGCACACATCACTGAAGCAGGCGCATGATCCAACGTAGGTACCTTACTCACTAAACCTGTGCCCCCCAGCTTGCGCAAGCTTCCGCACACTTCACTGAAGCAGGCGCATGATCCAACGTAGGTACCTTACACAATAAACCTGTGTCCCCAGCTTGCGCACACATCACTGAAGCAGGCGCATGATTCAACATAGGTACCTTACACACTAAACCTGTGCCCTCCAGCTTGCGCACACATCACTGAAGCAGGCGCATGATCCAACATAGGTACCTTACACAATAAACCTGTGCCCCCCAGCTTGCGCACACATCACTGAAGCAGGCGCATGATCCAATGTAGGTACCTTACACACAAAACCTGTGCCCATCAGCTTGCGCATGCTTGTGCACACATCACTAACGCAGACGCATGATCCAATTTAGGTACCTTACACATTAAACCTGTGCCCCCCAGCTTGCGCATCAACCAATTTAGGTACCTTACACAATAATCCTGTGCCCCCCAGCTTGCGCACACATCACTGAAGCAGGCTCATGATCCAACGTAGGTACCTTACACACGAAACCTGTGCCCCCCAGCTTGCGCAAGCTTGCGCACACATCACTGAAGCAGGCGCATGATCCAACTTAGGTACCTTACACAATAAACCTGTGCCCCCCAGCTTGCGCACACATCACTGAAGCAGGCGCATGATCCAACGTAGGCACCTTACACAATAAATCTGTGCCCCCCGCTTGCGCACACATCACTGAAGTAGGCGCATGATCCAACGGTGGTACCTTACACACTAAACCTGTGCCCCCCAGCTTGCGCACACATCACTGAAGCAGGCGCATGATCCAACGTAGGTACCTTACACACTAAACCTGTACCCCCCAGCTTGCGCAAGCTTGCGCACACATCACTGAAGCAGGCGCATGATCCAACGTAGGTACCTTACACAATAAACCTGTGCCCCCCAGCTTGCGCACACATCACTGAAGCAGGCGCATGATCCAATGTAGGGACCTTACACACTAAACCTGTGCCCCCCAGCTTGCGCAAGCTTGCGCACACATCACTGAAGCAGGCGCATTATCCAACTTAGGTACCTTACACACTAAACCTGTGCCCCCCAGCGTGCGCAAGCTTGCGCACACATCACTGAAGCAGGCGCATGATCCAACGTAGGTACCTTACAGAATAAACCTGTGCCCCCCAGCTTGAGCACACATCACTGAAGCAGGCGCATGATCCAACGTAGGTACCTTATAGAATAAACCTGTGCCCCCCAGCTTGCGCACACATCGCTGAAGCAGACACATGATCCAATGTAGGTATCTTACACACTAAACCTTTGCCCCCCAGCTTGCGTCAAGCTTGCGCACACATCACTGAAGCAGGCGCATGATCCAACTTAGGTACCTTACACACAAAACCTGTGCCCCCCAGCTTGCGCAAGCTTGCGCACACATCACTGAAGCAGGCGCATGATCCAACGTAGGTACCTTACACACTAAACCTGTGCCCCCCAGCTTTTGCAAGCTTGAGCACACAGCACTGAAGCAGGCGCATGATCCAACGTAGGTACCTTACACAATATATTGAAATTACCTATTCTGAGGGTTTACCTTTTTGAGGATAGATAAAAAATAAGGACTGACGTGACTTCTTCCATTTGCGCTGCCTTTTTACAAGGTTTTCAATTAATTCAACCACTATCATTGCTAAGGTCAACCTTCCATGCTCTCAGTTTTTAGTACCCCTGCACCATTACAAAAGGAGACCAACCATTTTCAAACCAATCTTGGTCCTGCCACTAATGTGTGGCATGTATTTATTTACTTACAGTTTTTATATAGCACAAACTCGACAACAAATGTGTCAGACCACTGCTCATATTTTATAATAATTCAAAATCAGAGATTGTCACTAAAAGAAACAATTGCACACAATTTCACTTAAACACATATACTAGAAGACCTCAATCCATTGACTGCTGATTTAAAAAAAAAAAATATTAAGACTTCATTAGAAGAGTTAAAATCCTAAAACAAGTAATTTCGCTGTAAAACCTGGCTGGATTTGTTTTTCTAAAGCCATGCTTTTACTAATGTACACATTTCAAGCAATCCAATGTCATTCTTAAATCACTTGGGGGTGCATTCCAACAGCTGGTAGCTGCCCTTCCGAATGACCGATTCATAGTATTCGGCCCTTTAAATGTAGGCACTTCTGATCTTAACGATTCACAACGCATTAAACCTCTCCCAACCACAGAGATTTTCAGTTTATTTGCTAAGTAGGCAGGAGGCTTGGAATAAAGTGCTCTGTTCATAATAGTAAGACACTTGAACTAGAGCCTCTGTTCTACAGGTAGGCACTGTAGGGTCTTTACAACAAGAGTAACATGAACATAGCTTCTTGCTCCCCTCCCTCAATTAATCGGGCTGCCGCATTTCAAACTGCGTTATTTATTTATTTATTGTTTTTTTATAACGCGCTTAATACCGATACCTTTACCGTAGCTTTCACGTGTGTGAGTAGCGAGAGTTTACAACCTAGTATGAAACCTAAATATTTGACAGAGCCTGTAAGCTGAACAGCCTGAGCTTCCAGCACCCTCAATTCTAGAAACCAGTCCATGGCTTGAGGATTTTTATGTGAGAAAATGAAACCTTCTGCCTTTGCAGGATTTAGCTTCCTAAAGTGGGCTGCCGTCCTTTCAACAATCTCCTCTAGATAGTCCCTGGTTTATCTGATGATTTAGAGGAGCTTTTGGTGTATGTATGTATGTATGTATGTATGTAGGCTGCCCAGGAGAGCCAGCCTTGGGGGGGGGGGGCGAGACGGGCGACCGCCCGGGGCGCCACACCCCCTAGGGTGCCTTTTGCCCCTGCCACGCCAGCTCGGGGGAGTCTTTCATGGGCTCCCCTGAGCTGGCGTTGTGGGACAAGGCGCAGCAGGCGGCCTTTTACTGTAAAAGGTGCCCGCGGCGGTGGGTGCATTTAAATGCGCCCCTCCGCCGTGGACACTTTTCACAAGAAAAGGAGCCATTAGCCCCCACCACGCCAGCTCCGGGGAGTCTTTCAAGTGCTCCCCCGAGCTGGCGTGGTGGCAGAAGGTGTGGCAGGCGCCTCATTTTCATTGAATGAACCCGCGATGGCGGGCTCCTTCAATGACAATGGGGTGCTAACGGCACATATTTAACCTCCTCGCCGCAGCGAGTAGGTTAAACAAACAAAATAAATAAAGTTGCCCATCCTGGCCCCGCCCCCTTCCGCGGTGGGCGAGGGGGGTGGGGGCGCCAGTTCGCCCAGGGCGCTGCTGCCGTTAAGGCCGGCCCTGCTGCCCAGAGTAAGTCTAGGTCCTTATGTTGTCATGGGGCCAAACTGTGACAAGATGGTGGGGAAGGGAGCAGAGTCTGGCGAAGGGGCACAGTCTGTTGAAGGTGCATAGTGTGGCAGAGGTGGAGTAAAGTTTGGGAGATGCGGGCGCATGCACTTAGTGTCATACTGTGAAAACAAAGAAATAATATGAGGCTGGGTAGCCCAAAAAGGAAATACACCAAACACAGGTTACAAAGGAACATACAATTGTCTTTATTTTATGCTAAACAGTTACAAAAAGTCAAAGACAAATCAGATAGCTATCAGCCCTCAGTACAACACAGCGAACTCCAGCGTGGTTCGGTGTGCTTAGTGAGTGGGAATATTCATTGAAACAGTCAGGCTTTTATACAATTTTCAGCCTGCTGTCTAGCCCTACTGCGGATTAACTATTCCATAAATACATTACTGATGTAGGGTTCGTGCCAGGTTCGCTTCTAATTTGTTTGTCTATATGTATCTAGTTCAACTTTGGTTTACACATCAACAAGTCAAAATGGCAACAGTGTATACTCTAGGTTTAACATTAAGCCTTAGGACATAGTTTATACAATGTAGTTAAACAGGCGTTCCCATTCAGTTATTCATATGTTCATATATATATGTTAATATATGTTCATAGATCAAGTTAATATATGTTCATAGATCAGTTTCATTGACACAGGTAATCCATTACATACAGGTCAGCAAAGGACAAGGTCTCAGTTCATGACCCTAACAAGTGGCCTGCAGGCAAGTTACATATTAGCTGTACACAGGGGTCATGACGGCCGTGTTCTATTCTGAATGACATCGTCCATCATTTTAACTCACAAGGTGACTTTACAGGGAGAGAGATCCTAAAATGGCGGTTTACATTGATTCTAGGGTCAGGACCTTGCGACACGAATTTCTTCACAAGTAGCTTGTTAGCAGCTTGTCGCAGGCCAATATACATATATTTGTAGCAATAGAAGGCACAATATAATTTCCATTTTGACAAACCCTCCTTTTGGCCTATGCCAGGTGCTAAACTACTTCTGATCTCCTTGTAAATAACTCCATGCATCATCGTCCATACACCCTGAATCGCTGTCAGAAATATCTATTGCCATCAGATCGTTTACTAAAATCTCTTTCAGTACATATTCTATTGAGGTTTTATCCGGGGCATACACTTTATGTCCTATCGCACCTATCACCTGAGCGCAGCATCCCCCTAGCATCGAACATATACTAGGTAGACATTGGATACAACAACAAAGAAACAACAGAACTCCCAAAATGATAAGCAAGACTGAAAGCACTGTCCAACCCCAAGATCGCAAGAAGTCCCAGAACCAAGCGCTAAGATCCCAGTTTCCCTCCGGAACATGCACTTCTGAACTAAGGACGTGCAGATTCTGTATTGGCTTGAAGATAGTTGGGGAGGAATCTGGTGCGAAAACACAGCAAGCGGACCCCACTAATTTACATACTCCACCACGTTCAGCCAGAACGACATCTAATGCCATTCGGTTCTGAAGTGCTACTATTCTGATCACTTTCTGCTCTAATGTCATGTTATAGAGTATATCTGTGGTCCTGTTGATGGTTCTCTCCAGTACTCTCGCTAGTCTCCTGATGTCTTCGGAATTCGCTATCTGCCCAAAGAATGGAAGGAATGATTTTGCTACATCTCCCAAAACCTGTGCCGGAGTGTCACCATTCTCGTCCCGCCGTGGACGAGCGTTTGAAACTTCTACAGTACTTGCTATGAACACCCCAGGTAATAGTATTCCTAGATAACAAGTTCGCTGCCAATCCCTGGGTAACCATGTAAATGCTACATTACTGCAAACGAAATAGACAGGTTCGCCTACATACAAAGGTCTGTCTTCCCCAGTCAAATTTGCAACGTTGGCACAACCTTTAAAATCCCCCATTGACCGAGTGCCATTCCTCTGTATGCAGAAAGAAACTGAAATGGGGCTATGGTTAACAGTGTAGGAAGGAGGCATGGCGTCCTTATTGCCTATTGAAGCCATTTTAAAGGAAATCAAAGATTGGAAAGGACGAGACAGTCTATGAGACGGCCTAGTAGAACCAATGTTGAGCTTACTCCTATTTGTGAAAAGCGAGCATCCCAGGGGAGTCAAAACACGTTTCTCAAAACTATTCAAATTAGTGCCATCAAAGTTCCCCGAGATGCTATCGTTCCAACTGCCAAAGAACAGTGCTCTGAGAGAAGCATAACAAGCAGTTGTCAAAGGTAAAGGGTGAATATACCAACCTATCCCCTTAACCCCGTATTGCGGTAACTGAGAGCAGACCCAATAGTTGGACCTATTAAAGATGGCATGTGTAGCATTCATGATAAGTAGCAAAGTATTATTATGATATTTTTGTCTATGCTGGAAATCTCTAGGAGACAAAGTATGCAAATGTACAAAAGGTGTAGGAACAGTGGGTACATTTTCAGTCGGCAGCAAAGACTCTAAAGGATGAGTTTCTTCAAAGTACCAAAGGCCTAAGACAGTGACTATTATAAAACCAAATATTATCATAAAAACACAGCAATACGTTTTCGGGGCCCAGGCATTCTGTCCATTGTCCCGGCTGGTCACACGATCATTTACAAGACCAATACGAGCGGTGGTGATAGCAGGCATTGTAGTCTTTGGATGGAAACCCCAATGTTCGTTGCTGGTGACCCCCCGATCGTGCGACTTCTTAGTCCTTCCACAACCCTAGCCAACAGAATCCCCTTTTCACAAATTTGGGCAAAAAGCAAGCCCTCAATGACTCTTTTCCTTCTCCGAATGCACAGCCGAACCGTGCCGTAAGTCTATCAGATGCACAGCAAAAACGTGCCGTATGTCTATTTTCTTGGACGTAGATTGTACTTTGCTGTTCCTGGTACTGATTGATCCGGAAACAATGTGTCGTCACTTACCGTTGGAAGCAACGTATCAGAGACAAGTGCAGATGCAGTTTCCGGATGCAAAACATTTGGAGAGTGTGGAGACAAAATGGCAGCTTCCCCAAGCCTCACAGGCTCAGAGAGATTCTCCGACACACACTCTGCACTTTTTACTGCTTTGGGATCGTTAGTTGCAGCGTTAGCGAGGGGTTCTGTTTCTTCTGTAACGTGTGGCACTGGGTGAGGAAGTTTCTTGACATGCGATGCGTGGGTCCAATGCTTCCGGCCTGCGACGCGCTGGGTGACCAGCAGGACCTGGAATGGGTCCCGCCACTGAGGTGCAAGGCAGGAGGAGCGCTCGAAGGACTTCACAAGCACCCACTCCCCTGGCCGTATGCTGAGGCCCGGGCCCTCGTATCGCACAGGTAAAGCTTTACGTACCTGGTGATAAATGAAATACAGGTTTTTAGTCAACTCGCTACAATAGTCTGAAAGTAATACATTTTCAACATTTCTTAGTGCACGACATTTTGGAAGGTTCCAGATATTGGCAGGTCTCCCCATTACCACCTCAAATGGAGCGAGCCCAATCTTAGTTTGAGGGGTTGTACGCATGGATAATAACACGATCAGTAATGCGTCCGGCCATTTTAGTTTAGTGCTGGCACACGTCTTAGCGAGCTTGTTCTTGATGATAGCATTGTGTCTTTCCACTAGTCCGGCGCTCTGAGCATGTCTGGCCGAATGGAATCGTTTGTCAATTTGCAATGCCACACATATCTGTAGAATTACAGCAGCGATAAAATGTGGACCATTGTCCGACCCGATAACTCTCGGCAAACCAAACCGCGGGATGTACTCTTTTAACATGGTTTTCACAGTGGTCATGGCTGTAGCATCTTTGACAGGGAAAGCCTCGACCCATTTACTAAAGGCACAAACGACCACAACAATGTATTTTAAATTGCTACACCGTTCCATTTCAATAAAATCAAAGTGGATGACTTCAAATGGGACAGAGGGTGGCCCAAAACTTCCCCTTGGAATTGATGTCCCCTTTCCCACATTGTGTTGTAGGCAAATCATGCAGTTCTGGACATAGCGCCGTGCAATTTTCTAAATCTTGTCATTTGCCCAAACTTTCTGTAACATTTTCGGAACCTACTGGGCACAAACATGTGTAGGGCCGTGTGCCATGACAACCATCATCATGACATAGGCGTCAGGTAGCAGCCATTTCCCTTCGACCGTATCCACCCAACACCCATCATCATCAAGTTTCCCCAAGCCTTCAGCCCACCGCTTAGACTCTTCCATTGTGGCATCAGCTTGGATATCCCGTACAGACCCAACACCCTCATCCATTGCATAGGCATCTACAGTCTCCCTTGAAACATACATCTCCGTGAAGAGATCAGTGGCAGTTTGTCTAGCTATCTGATCAGCGAAAGCATTCCCTTTTCCAATATTATCTACAATCTTTCGATGTGCTGCACATTTCACGACCGCTAACTGAGTAGGGAGCGCAAGCGCTGAGAGCAGTTGTACTATCAGGGAGCTTTGTTGAATCTTGGTGCAATGCGAAGTTAAAAACCCTCTCTCTGACCAAAGTCTCCCAAAGTTGTGAACCACCCCAAAGGCATACTGACTATCGGTATATATATTTACTGTAAGCCCTTTGGAAAGTTCACAAGCTCGGGTCAATGCTATAATCTCTGCGGCCTGCGTGGAGTTATGCGTGATTCTCTTGGTCTCCACAACCGTGCTCAATGTGGGGATTGCATAGGCAGCTGTGGATGTACCATCCGGAAGTTTGAAGCAGGAGCCATCACAAAACAGCTCCCCTTGTGTATTATCCAAAGGAGTGTCCTTTAGATCAATTCTACCCTTTGTTTCTTGTTCGGTAGCATACAGACAATCGTGTGACTCTTTGTCACTGCAAGCAGTACCTTGCGGAAAAGGTAGGAGTTCAGCCGGATTAAGAACACAACACCTCTTAATTTTAATGTGAGGAGCAAACAAGATCAATTCATATCTCGTCAACCGTGCGGAAGTGAGGTGTTGCGTTTGGGTTCTGTTCAGTAGAACATCTACAGAGTGAGGCACCATCAGGGTTAGATCATGGCCTAGGACCATTCCCTCACTGTGCTTTACAGACGCAGCAGCAGCAGCGACAGCTCGCAAACATCTTGGCACAGCGCATGCTACAGGATCATGGGCAGAAGAAAAGTACCTGCATGGCCTATTCTTCCCTCCATGATCCTGCGTTAATACAGCCAAAGCACATCCATCACATTCATGCACAAACAACACAAAGGCCTTTTCATAATTTGGTGTGCCCAAAACTGGTGCCGAGCATAATGCAGTCTTGAGCAACTCAAATGATTGCTGGTGTTCTGTGTTCCATGGCAATGGCGGAGAAATGCCCTTGTTTGTCAAGGCCAACATCGGTTTTATCACTAGTGAGAAATTCGGGATCCACAACCTACAGTAAGAAGCCATACCTATCAAGGCTCTAACTTCCTTCTGTGTATTTGGGACAGACATGTAAGAAATTAACTTTATCCTTTCAGGTGTCAATCTTCTTCCCTCCTTTGACAGGAGATAGCCTAAAGAGGCGACCTCCTGGCAACAATACTGAAACTTTTTAAGCAAAGCTTTGTGACCATGTTTAGCTAGATGAATAAGCAACAACACAGTGCCCTCCTTACAAGCGCTCTCAGAGTCTGCAGCTAAAAGCAAATCATCAATATACTGAAGCAGCGTACAAGTGGAGGGCAATTCAAGAGTATCAAGCTGTTCTTTCAAAGCCCTACTATAAATACTAGGACTCTCAGTGTAACCTTGAGGTGCACGAGTAAATGTGAACGATCGTCCCCCTAAGGTGAACGCGAACTATCTACTGTCCTTGTGTATAGGAATACTGAAGAATGCATTCTTCAGGTCCACAACACTAAAGTAAGTAGCTGTAGCTGGAATCATAGTTAATATTGTCGTCACATAAGGCACAATTGGAAATTGCGGAGCGATGAATTTATTAATGGCACGCAAATCAATTATGAAACGGAATGGAATTGCATTATCGCCTTTCTTGTACACGGGTAAAATCGTACTATTGCACAAACTACCTGCAATTTCCTCAATCACCACATGATGCACAAAATCAGAAACAATGCATTTCAAGGCTTGCTCACCCTCAACTGAAATCTTATACTGTGGAATGCGTGGCAGCTTAATTACATGTTTCAAAACTATTTTAAAAGGCTCAATCTGCAAAACACTGACATCATTGTCGTCAACTGCCCACAAACACTCTGGTACATTACTGAATTCATGCGGCAAAGGTCTAGTCAAGAATTGAGAGACAGAAAGTTGCTGTGGTGAAATCGTCAAAAGCACTCCATCAGAAGAACAATGAATTACTGCATTTAATTCCTTCAACAGATTTAACCCCAACAAATTCACTCCACAATTCGAAGTCAAAAGAAATGTACAGTGGTCTGTAAAGGGACCCAAAGAGATAGGTACCGGCGAAGAAACTGGACAGACAACTGGTGTGCCAGAAAACCCTACAGAAACGTTGGTTTGCCCTGACAGTGAAATGTTTGGAACCCGAGAATGATCAATGGAACACTTCTGTGCTCCAGTGTCTATCAAAAACTGATGTTTCCTATTTCCCACTACCATTTCAACGTAGGGACCTTTCTGATTAACGGGAATAGGTGTAGGTTCCAAACCCTGCTTTGGGCAATCCAAGTGAAACAAAATATCATCAAAAGGAAGCTCAGATAGATATGTATCAGAAGGATGATCAAATATGTTTCTAGTATCCACACTCGAAGTCTGATTGTCCTGTGAAAAAGGTTGCTGAGGATCCTGTGAAAACTGACCTCTACCAGGACCCCCTACAACCGGACGACCTCTGGATCGTCTACCCATATTTCCAAATGTGTTATTCCACCTCTGTCGAAGGACGGGGCATTGTGCACGCCAATGACCCTCCTGGCGACAATAGGCACACTGATTAATGTTCACAGGACCCAAGGGCACATTCCCTTGTGGAACATACTGACCTCTAATCTGCAAACTACCCCCTCTGCGGCCTCTAACAATTTGTTGTAACAATACTTTAGTCTTTAAATCACCTTTTCTCTTCTCAACTCTATCTTTTTCATTGTTGACACGGTTCTCGTAGTACTGAGCCATGTGCAGTATTTCTGATTGAGACTTCGCCTGCCAAGTGCTCTCGGAAGACAAAATTTGTGACTGGATGTCAGGCAGCAATCCACGTACAAATTTGTCCACAAATAATCTTTTTCCAGACTCTGTGCCTAAGTCCTGTCCACTGAAATCCGAGAATACTTGTTCGAACCGATTAAAGAACTCAGTAGCACCATCAGACTTTCCTTGGACACAGGCCGTAAGCTTGTTCCAAATAATTCTCTTTTCGGGAATTATGGTTTTTAATTTAGCAACGATTCTGTCAGGCAAAGTTAGTATCACCTGAGGCGGTCTCTCTCCAGCTGGCCTTTCTCCGTCAAGCCTAGTTATGTTAGCCCACGTATCTCCCAACCCAGGTACGTTGTCTATAGTTCTAACCTGTTTCCACAAATCTACAGGCAGGAGTACAGGAAACAACAAATCAATGTCACCTAGGGTGAACACTGAGGAATGCAAAACAGACTCTATCTCTGTATAGAACCCTATTGGATTTTTCCTAATGTCGGGAATGGATTGTCTAATAGTGTTCACTTCCTGTCGTGAAAACGGGACGTGAACAAACTGCGATACATAATGTGCGGGAATGTCCACAGCAGGTGTACCTGCTGCAACATTAGCAGGAATCTCAACCTTTGGGACAAATGTTGGAGGTACCTCTCTCAGAGGCAACTGAGATGTGGGCAACTCCAAACGCTTACTAAGCAACAGAGCTAAGTCGAGCGCTAAAGCAGTCGAAGAAGTGTCAAGTGAAAAAGCTCTCTTATAAATGCTCAGTAACTCTGTGGGACAACTAATCTTCCTTTTTGCACACTCATCCTGCAGGTACTCTACCATTACCTGTATCACTTTCCTCTGCATTTCTAGCGTATATTGACTTTATGTGTCATATACCTCAACTGGAGTTATCGATATGCCTGAAATCCATCTAATCACGTCTTTCTTACAAATTCGCGTTTCCTCAGATATCGATTTACGACACAGAAGAAACCGTTTCTGTACATACATACTTTCCCCTTCATCATTCTCATTCTGTAACCTTTCCAACTCCTTTCTATACTCAAACAACCTCTCAACATGCTCATTTACTTTCTCCACAGTGTCTCTTGAAAATGCTAAAGTGTTTAAATCTCTTAACCCTTGTGGGAGATCTACATTATTTAATCTTCCCCACATTACACACAAATGAATCCCTAAACCTTCAATGAAAACTTTTTTCTCATGAAAATTATCCATGTTAGAAAGTGTGGCAAAAACATTAGATTGATCATCCCTCTCTATACAATGCTTAGCCCATGCAAACAAATCCTGTTTCTTTTCTGTAGGAACAGTATTACGAGTAACAACCCTCAACCCCGCACCCTGATCAACTACAAGCGGTACAGGACTACTTGGGAGTGGGGGTGCAGGCAAATTCAATGGAGGTACTATTACAGGTGCAATGGGAATAGGTGGAGGAGCAGGTGGAGGAACGACAACCGGAGGAATAGGAGGAATAGGTTGAGCAGGAATAACAGCAGGAAGAGATACAGCAGCGGGAAGAGGAACATACAGAGGTAGTGCAGAGGCACCAGGCCTTCGTTCATTTAGCAATTTGTCAATAAACTCATCATAAACATGAAGATCTTTAGAAGGATAGATTTTCTGAATACCGAGTGAGAAAGCCCTATCCATATTTTTAGTCGCCTCTGACTGTTTGTCCTGATCATATAACAACGCTTTTTCAGCGTTCGTTTTATGACGGCGCACATGTTTTTCCCTACATTTAAGTTGTTGCAACACTTCTTTTTTCCAATTCTGCAAAACATCAAATGCTGCAGGTCTAGCCTTTTTCATTAACAGGACTGACTCCAAATATTCAATACAAGGGATCTCACAACTACCATTGATTGGCCACTGAAGTTCGGAGGCATGTCTGGTTTGTTTGTGCCAAATATCCTTAAATACTATACTTCCAATGCCATGCTTACAGTACATAGTACATGCCGGCGACCCCTCCTGTGGTGCTGGACGGCTAAATTCCAAAGATTGTCTATCGCTGCGGAATAATGCCCTAAAGCAGGTAGACAATTTCCCAGGCATATTTCAAACTCTTGGTGTTACCTGGTCAATAATTGTGTCTGCAGATACAATGCGCCAAATTCAAATTGTCAGCATTAAATTAAGAATCGGGTCACGACTCACCTGACCAAACCTAAGGAGGTCCGATCGGATTTCAAAGAACTTACCTAATGAATTTTACCTTGTGTTTGGTGATTTCGGCAAATCTGCCCGCCTCAAGAAATGGACCCTCGTCAAGATGCCATCTCGAACCACACGCTTATCGTCCAAGGATCGGGTATTTCAGCGCTGCTGAGGTGTCGCGTCTCGTTCAGTGGGGCCCCTTATGTCACACCGTCCGATCCCGGTCCGATAGCGTGCGTCAACCTTCAACAATCGGCATCAATCTTGAGGGTCCCTATTCAGGGCGCCAACTGTGAAAACAAAGAAATAATATGAGGCTGGGTAGCCCAAAAAGGAAATACACCAAACACAGGTTACAAAGGAACATACAATGGTCTTTATTTTATGCCAAACAGTTGCAAAAAGTCAAAGACAAATCAGATAGCTATCGGCCCACAGTACAACACAGCGAACTCCAGCGTGGTTCGGTGTGCTTAGTGAGTGGGAATATTCATTGAAACAGTCAGGCTTTTATACGATTTTCAGCCTGCTGTCCATCCCTACTGCGGGTTAACTATTCCATAAATACATTGCTGATCTAGGGTTCGTGCCAGGTTCGCTTCTAATTTGTTCATCTATATGTATCTAGTTCATCTTTGGTTTACACATCAACAAGTCAAAATGGCAACAGTGTATTCTCTAGGTTTAACATTAAGCCCTAGGACATAGTTTATACAATGTAGTTAAACAGGCGTTCCCATTCAGTTATTCAAACGACATTGCAGTTAATATATGTTCATAGATCAGTTTTGTTGACACAGGTAATCCATTACATACAGGTCAGCAAAGGACATGGTCTCAGTTCATGACCCTAACAAGTGGCCTGCAGGCAAGTTAGATATTAGCTGTACACAGGGGTCATGACGGCCGTGTTCTATTCTGAATGACATCGTCCACCATTTTAACTCACAGGATGACTTTACAGGGAGAGAGAACCTAAAATGGCGGTTTACATTGATTCTAGGATCAGGACCTTGCGACACGAATTTCTTCACAAGTAGCTTGTTAGCAGCTTGGCGTAGGCCAATATACATATATTCATAGCAATAGAAGGCATAGTATAATTTCCAGTTTGACAATACATGGCAGCACAAAGCCGACATATGCCAGTGCCTGCAACTCTTCCGTGCACAAAATGCACACTAGCCTTTTTGCTTATTTCTTTTATGTTAACACCCTCCCAGTAAAGGGACAGCTAACAATGAGTCATACGTGCACAATTGGAGAGAGGTATCCTTTGGGAGATACGTGTTGGCTGCCCTGATTAAGCAAGCAGATGGCGTCCCTACCAAACACACAAAGGCTTCGAATAAAATCGTGCCAGGTGCTACAGGGACTGTGGGAACCCCGGTTCAATTACTGTTCTTGGAGACTGCTGGAGCTCCGCTCCACCTAACTCCGGCCCACTTAACCCCGTTCCAACTATACACCTATTGTAAGATTTCAAGTTGAATGCATATAGACAATAGAAGTATGTGAAATCATGACTTCTGTGTAGCACTCAGTCCTTAAAGAGATGCCACATGAAGGGTGATGGGCGGAAGGTGGTTTGCCCGCAAGAGAAAGAGGGTGGTTCAAAATGGCCAAAACTGTGCAGATCGTGGCTCTTTGTTTGGCCACAGAGCGCTGCCAGAATTAGTGATGGCGCCAGAGGTAAGATTGATGATTCTAATTGCTCTAAAATTCCTGCCCCTGACATGCCTAACCTCCGCGGTAACCCGGAGTTTCTTGGTCTTCATTTAATTTTCTCCGGGAAGGCGCATGAAAACCCTGAAGCTCGTGGATTGTCAAGGCTGCAATACGCGGCATAACACTGGACTTCAGTGATAATGATATGTTATGTATACTGCGCTTGCGGCAGAGCGGTGTACATTGTACATGTATGCACAATTATCACCCGCCGGAGTTGGTAGCCTTTCATCGACCTCAGTCAGAACCATGAAAGTCTGAGGTGACCTTGCTGTGATTCAAACGTCCAACCTGCACATCACTGCAGCGGGAACTCAACCTGCCGAGCTATCTTACTGGCCAGAAACTCTCGTCCCTCTCCCCAAGAGCAGAAGTGACAGCAAGTTCCAATGGGCGCCCACTAGGGATTTCAATCACTTAACACCTCTTTGTTAATGCTTGGGGATAAGCGATGACGGGGGCTATTTTACATTAAAAACCCAAATAAATATCTAGTTAAGTATCCAGGTCTGTGTTTTATTTCAAGATCAGAGTTAGTGCCTCTCAATTTCATTATGTGTTCTTATTAAGGTAGTTATTAGGCTCGCATTCCGAAGGTGAGACAGATACAATCATACTTGCTCTGCCTAACACATTTCTGTAGGCATTTATATATTTGTCAAGCTGTTTTATTATTATTTCTGTGCTGTTCAAGTCACCTTTATAAAGCAAAGTATTCTTGAAAGCCAAGCATTAACACATACTCACAAACTTGAGAAGATGTGTGGTCAAGTGCTTAACTTGCAGACAGGTCTTACATTCTGGCTTTAGCACTTAACTAAAGTGTGTGATCATGGGCAAATGATTTTCCAGGGTGCAGAGGCCTACCAGAAAATCTCCAGAGTTCCCTATAGGCCAGTACACCCCTGTCCAGGGTTAGGCCATTACACCCCTGTCCAAGGTGCAGAGGCCTACCAGAAAATCTCCAGAGTTCCCTATAGGCCAGTACACCCCTGCCCAGGGTGCAGAGGCCCACCAGAAAATCTCCAGAGTTCCCTATAGGCCAGTACACCCCTCCCCAGGGTGCAGAGGCCCACCAGAAAATCTCCAGAGTTCCCTATAGGCCAGGCCACCCCTGCCCAGGGTGCAGAGGCCCACCAGAAAATCTCCAGAGTTCCCTATAGGCCAGGCCACCGCTGCCCAGGGTGCAGAGGCCCACCAGAAAATCTCCAGAGTTCCCTATAGGCCAGGCCACCCCTGTCCAGGGTGCAGAGGCCCACCAGAAAATATCCAGAGTTCCCTATAGGCCAGGCCACCCCTGTCCAGGGTGCAGAGGCCCACCAGAAAATATCCAGAGTTCCCTATAGGCCAGGCCAGGCCAGGCCACCCCTGTCCAGGTGCAGAGCCCCTGCCCAGGGTGCAGAAGCCTACCAGGAAATCTCCAGCATTCCCTATAGGCCAGTCCAGCCCTAGTGAGCTAGTTGGGGACACAGGTGATAGCTAGAGGAAACCAAATACCTTTAGTGAAAAAGCTTTGTGTACTGGATTTCCATGTCTGTTGGAAATGTACAAGAAGCAGAATATGTACATGCGGTGGAGCGTGTGAGATGTGCACAGGTTGATGCAGCATTTGTGATGTGCACAGTTAAAGAGCGTGAACGAAGTGAGCAAGTGGTGGGGACTGTACAATGTGCACAGTTGCACGGATGTCTTTGATGTGCCCATGCAGAGGAAACGTTTAATGTGCGCCAGTGGATGTTTGTGTGATGTGTGTAGGTGCAGGGGACGTATGTGCAGGTGTAGCAGTATGTTGGATGTACATATGTGGAGGAATGGGTGTGCTGTACGTAAGTCAAGGGATGTGTGTTTGTGTAGCAAGAGGTTCATATGTTGTGTGCTAATACTTAAGCATGTTATTTTTGCAGGTAGAGGATGGCAGTGTGTAACTGTGCAGGTCGAGGAGAATGTGTCAATGGTGGGGCTTGTGAGCTGGTGGGCAGTGTGTGTTGTTTGTCCAGGGCATGTGTCATGTGCACAGGCTGTGGGATTTGACTTGTTTGTAGGTGAATGGGCATGATTTCTGTGCACAGATGAAGGGGTGTGCGTTTGTGGAGATGAAAGTGTGTGTGTGTGTGTTTGTGTGTGCGCAGGTGGAGGGCTATATGCTGTGTGTACGCATGTAGAAACATTTGTCATATGCAGCTGGAGAAGTGCAGAGACTATGTAAAAAAACAATTTTGGGAGTTGCCAACTTGGCAAAATTATTGACAAATTATCAGATAGCTTACCAGAATTGCTGCATGAAATAAGAGTAATTACCACAGAGTAATTCTGGATTGAAAGTCACAATACTCAGAGCCTGGGTGTTGCAAGCAATACCTGGGAGCCAAAGCTTAAGAACACATCTGTGCTCTCCATAGTGGTACGAGATTCTGAATGGCTTATTTCCGTGGCAGATGTGACCCACTTGTCAGGTGGGCCTTGCTTCCACAGTCTAAGAGGCCTTAAACAAAATTACCAAAACAATGCCTTCACAGCGGTGCTGCTGATCCAGCCGCAAGTTACACACTTTCAATGAGTTTCAAATCTGCAAAGCGCATCACAGATGATAGAAGCGTGCAGTGTTTAATTGTGATGTTTTTAGATGGTGTGCAGTCATAACAACTGCTGCCTTGAAATGGTTCGGCGATGGGGTAACGCAGGATATCATGCCTCAGGATTTGGGGAAACAATCTTTTTTCTGTTCAAGTCGTTAAAGGCAGAAGCGTGCGATGCACATATGTGCGTGACACCACGCGCAGTGCAGAATATTAAGTGACAAACTAAACTAAAATAAACTAAAATTACTGATGAGGTGGTGGGTTGCCCAGGGTGATTTATATATGTATTTATTTATTACATTTGTTATACGCCCAGACCCTGAGGTAGCACGGTGTAGTTGCAGACAGTTAGGTCATTACAATCTTTACATTTATAATGGAAGGTATTAAAACAATACTTGCTGTACATAGTGATAGACGGAAACATAGGGCATCTATGATGGCATAGTTGGGTCAGGTTGGGATGTCTGGATCTGTTAGAATTGGTTGTTGTTTCCGACGGATTGTTGTGTAGAAATTGCCCCTGTGCACCGTGGCACGCACTGGTGGCTGCGCCACAACTGGCAAGCAGGGCAGGTCCGGATGGATGGGTGAAGGAGGCACTGCAGCCAGCAGCAGAGTACTGTCGTTGGCACTGCCAGTGGCAGGGCAGGATAGCAAGGCAGCCTCAGCCTCAGACCTGCCCTTAGCCCCACAGCCTCACAGGTCACTAAGTTGTACTGAAAGGGTGCAACACATCATCGGAGCACTACTCGGCCTGCACCGGCACATTTATATGAGACCACACCAGGTCAGGTGCATTTCCTTTGATGGCCCCACGAACGTCAGGCGTGAGCCATGGCCTGGATGTTATGTTCTCCCTCCCCCATCCGCAGTCAGTGCACCACCACAGCGATGACTCTCAGCCTCAGAGAAGTAAAAGCACAAAGAAATGCAAGTTGCAACTGCAATTATAATAAAGCAAACAAGATTTGATTATGCACGGGCAGCTGCGCAGGCATTCATCACCTGATCTATGTATCCTTCCCCCCAAGAAAAGAGGCCCTGTGTGCCCGAGGCCTACCGGGGAAACTCCCGGTGTCCTGGTGGGTCAGTCCAGGTCTGATGATGTCCTACCGCCAAGAGACACACGAGCTATGCACTCCATGCTCTGCAACTGAATGAATACATGCATAGCTGCCCTTCTGAATAACATGCATACATGCCTTGCAATGTCTTGCCAGTGGGGAGCTGCTGCATGCTGCAGCAGAATTATGGAAGACCACAATGCTGCTAGTGGGAGGCCTCAAGGCACATTGAGCATCCCAGAGCTCAGACTGCCTCGGAATTGGATGCAGCTGCAGCCAGTTAACACCCTTTATAGAAAGTATTAAGTTAGAAAAAGCCTCCTTACTCCCAAAAAATGGAAACCAGAAAGGCAAGGACTTCTCTAGATCGCCCTATGTTTAAAATGCGACTTCCAGTTGTGGGGCCTAAATATGGTATTTTTATTTTCCCCCAAAGCGTCGCTCTGCACCCTTCTAATTTATACTTTGTGTTCCCCAGAAGGCAGAAGAACTCAACATACTATTTTATGTTATGCTAATTTGCTTGTATACCGCACACAACACCCATGAGTGGCCTTCAAGCGCCGAAACATTGTTCATATGGGCAAACGGTGACCCCCACCAAGGATGTACACCAGACCAGGGTCTGTGAGGTAAAAAGGAAATGGGGAAAGGGTAAGCGGGAAAAAGCAGAGAGCAAGAGAGAAAGAAAGTCAGAGAACAAAAGGACAGACATATGGCACACCAGAAAGGGAGAGATATCACAAGGTAGAGTGATAGTGATTTCTGGGAGGCATGTATAGTAGTATGGGTTTAGGAGGGAGAGACAGCATAAGGTTAAGTTATAGTGGATGCCTGGAGGCATGTATAGTATATGGGTTTAGAAGGGAGTGATAGCATAAGGTAGAGTGATAGTGATTTCTGGGAGGCATGTATAGCAGTATGGGTCTAGGAGGGAGAGATAGCATAAGGTTGAGTGATAGTGGATGCCTGGAGGCATGTATAGTATATGGGTTTAGAAGGGAGTGATAGCATAAGGTAGAGTGATAGTGATTTCTGGGAGGCATGTATAGCAGTATGGGTCTAGGGGGGAGAGATAGCATAAGGTTGAGTGATAGTGAATGCCTGGAGGCATGTATAGTATATGGGTTTAGAAGGGAGTGATAGCGTAAGGTAGAGTGATAGTGATTGCTGTGATGGATACATAGTAGTATGGGGTTAGGGGGAGAGATAGCAACAGTAGAGTGATAGTTACTGCTGGGATGCATGTATAGTAGTATGGTTTAGGACGTAGAGATAGTATAAGGTGGAGTGGCAGTAACCTTGCTGGGATGTGTTAAGGATTTCAATCAGGCACACACCTGGCTCTCACCTAGCATGTAATGCACAGATGAAATATTTATTATGTCTATAGGTTCAATATTTTGAGTGATATACCACTCATATCACACCCATCACAAAATACCCCCCCCCACCCCCAGGTCACAGTGGACCAGGAATCAGGCTGGTTGCTAAATGTAAATATTTATTATTTAAAATTCAAATCAAACACAAATTAATATAGTGGGGCAGCAATCACAAATGTGGTGACAATACAAATCAGAAAATAAATAAGGCAATTGAATTCACTTTTGAGCAGCACAGAAGATAAAACACAGGGAAAAGACAGTTTTGGTTTGTAGAAAAGACAGCGTTTATGTTAAGGTTTCTCCCTGCCAAGTTCTTAATTCACAAATGAGAAATTCTACATAGATGTACGTAAGCAGCAATATTCAGGAATGAACAACAGAAAACAGTGTTTGAATATAATCTTCCCTCCTCAACAAGAGAGAAAACGTTTTTGGAACTTTGACACTTTTAAACTGACAGTTGAAAGTGGCTTGGAAAAACAATGAAAAATGTGGAAAAATGCTTAAATTGATAAAAAAAATTCCTATGGGAGCAATACTAAACAGGTTCTAACAATCATGAGCAACTATGTAGACTTAGAATCAGAATCGGAGTGTGGAAATACTTTGAATGAGAAAAGACAAATGTAAAACTTTTGCAAAAACGCGAATGGTGCCTAATTTCTGCTATTCCGTTGTGGATGTAGCTACAGGTCTTAGGTTTCAGCAAGAGTTGAAATTAAGTTTCTAGCTATAACATTGAAGAAGTTATGCCAGTTTGAATGAGAGGTGTTTTTGAAAATAAAGACATGAAAATGAAAACAGAAATCAGTTCTTACAGTGACAATTATGCTCTAAACTTGGGTATTCAGGCTGGTTACCAGTTTGAAACACAGTAAGCCCCAGAGTGGTCCACGGAAAGCAACCCCAGCACCGCCATGTTTGCCTTGGAGGACTCAGTCGGATTACCCGTGGGATGATTTTTAAGGGTTTGGGATTTTCAAGACTAAACAATTTTAAAGAAATTATCACTAGCACAAGAAATCAAAGCAAGGTTTCAGACTCGTGTCACACTATTACAGGTTCTTAAGTTAAAGAGAGGATGGGTTGAGATTGGGATAGGACAAGGCAAATATACTATGGGTTACTATGGGTTACTATTATTCCTGTTGATACTTACAGTCCATTGTAAATTAAGATTGGACCGTCAGGGTTCTGGTCATCCGGGTCGGGTCTACCGGCAGCAGGGCTCCTCTGGCAGGATGGTTAGCTGGCGGTTCTGGTCAATTTGAATGGCACCTGAGACTGGATTTGGATTAGATTGGCCCTTCTGGTCACTGGACACGGTAGATTAGCGGGATTGCGAGTTTTAGCAGGCAAGTATGAATGGTAGCAAGCCAGACTGGATCAGAATTTTTATTGTTCTTTCCTGACGTTTGGGATGGTTCAAGATTTGGGCGTAGCTGAAAAAGAGTTCCGCAAATGCTGGGCTTTGGTTTTGCAAAGTATTCTGGATCAGGACAAGATGACAAGTTCTGAAACAGGATGAAGGAGTCAGGAACAAAATGCTGCGTGGAAATTAGGATGTAGTCAGGAACCAGTGTGTGTCTGTGTGTTGTGAGGTTCCCATATTTACCATGCCAAGTGACATCATTCAGTTTATGGTAGGGGCAGAATTACAGTCCACACCCACTCGGCTGTGATAAGTCAGAGGCACTGGCCTTTTTCTGGTTGGAAGCCAGAAAGAGCTGTCATATTTTATGATGTGACTTAGGAACTCCAACAGTGATTTGGACCAAAACTTAACTTTTCCACAAATACACATTTCTATAATTATGCCCTCTAATAAAATCCGACACATGCATTACATATTTGATGGGTTATCTTTACATTCAATTCCCATCTCGGTGAGGGCTGACTTTGTCGTTGTGGAATTTTGTCAATTTTAATCATAACTGTTTGGCCTAACAATTCCTAATTCAGTACATATCTGGGCAATTACCCCTAGCACATGGGTATACAATATTATATTTGCAGCATCAATAGTTTTGCCACAATCAGTGTTTTGGTGTATCTTTGGTTCCTTATGCAGTACAGGGTTCACTCACATCTTCAAAGAAAGAGCATAAAATTAGATTTACAACTACCAACTTTTAGATTTATCCTTCTTCTTGTGGCAAAGTTAAAAGTCTTTAAAGCTTAATGACAAATAGGCATTTAAACACGAAAAGTCCTTGGCCATTTTTTTTTACTTTCACTCAACTGGCAACAGCTGTCAAATTCCTTTGATCAGGGTGGGGTCCTGTGCCCTTGAGAGGGAGGATGTTTCCGGGCCCCTCCCCTGTGGGGATCAATATGCAGCCTGCCATTGTCCTTGGCTGGGCCACATACGAAATCCTGATGAGTTCTTTGTTGTAAATATGTGAGAACCTCTAGCATCAATTAAGCCTTCCTTCTAGCCCTGGAGTGTCAACCTGAAGTGTCATCTTTCCCAGGCTGAGAACTATCAGGCAGAATTGTAATTACTCAAGACTGTGCTTTAACTTGAAGTTACCCACATCTTCATTAAAACAGAGAAAATGAACACATTTTATGGGGCATTTTGACATTTAAAGAATGAAGCCTTTCCACAAAAACATACTTTTAAACAGGCAATTTTGCACTTTCTTCCGGGAAAAAGTACATTTAAACTGAGTCTTTTACATCACCTTTTCCTTCAGTGCTGGGATTTGTTTTTCAGTTTGGAGATATGTCTCCAGCCTTTTGTTTGTAGTTTCTGCCTGCACAGTTGAAATTGTTCCATGTTGCCATTTTTAGCCACATTTCTCCCGTGGAAATGGAACCAAATGTTATTGATCTGGTTTTTCATCAGATACATTTCTTAGCTGCTGTCAGTCAATGAGGCCCGGCTTCTCTGGCCACACTAGATGATCTGTAATTCTTTTACTTTCAATGATTCACTGAAAAATTACTGGATCTAGCGCCAAAATAGCACTTTGAAGATTGCAAAGCTACCTTTTTAAAGGCATTTTCGATTTTCAGGACAATTCTGCTGCCTTGCTCCATGTTGGAATGTGACAGCACCCGCTGGCATGCTCCTGCAGTGAGATTTCTGTCTTTACCCCAACTTTGACTGTGTGTGGCAGGGTGTGCAGCCTTTTGTGGTTGTGACCCCAATGCAGTTTTGCAGATTATTGCGCGCACAGGGGTTAGCGCATCCATTTTTGGCTGTTTCTTTCCCCATTTGTAAATTGAGGCATTGGGGCACATTTGGATGGGTTAAAATATCACACAGAACCCCCCCCCCTCACTTCGGCTTCACTTCCAGTCATGGGGAAGTCGGGCACGTGGGATTTTTCTTTCTGTCCAGGTGAAGAACATCGGTTCTTCAGGTATATTTTCTTCTCCCATCAGTGATGGATGCGACACGCTTTCTTCGCCGGCTCTGGTTGGAATAGGAACGATACCCCCGTCTTCTCTCATGCTTTCTTTTCCAGTGTGGAGCGACACTCTGGATCTCTGTGGTTTTTCCTCCCGGGTCCCTGAGGAGGTCCTCCTTGGTTATTAGGTACACTTAGTGCCAATGTTAGAAAACAGAACATAACCCAGTTATGGAAATGTTCCCACTACTGTTCCCAGGGGGATTTCAGCAGTGGGATAGACGCATGCATTTAATGACAATTTACAATATTCCCTGCATGTATTTAATGACAATTTAACAATTTCCTAGGTGTCTGGATTCTCTCCCTCTGGGTTTCCGGTAGGCTCTTCTATTTGCCGCAAAGTGTGCCTGGGATGACAACTCTTTAGCTGGTTTATGTGGACCCACTTGTCTTCCCCTTCTGTCAAATTTCCCTTGGGGATGCAGGTTCTGTAGGTGAGGCCTAGGATGGTGACCTCTCCTCCATTTCTGAAATTCCATTTCCTACCGTAGCACTATTGCTGACCGGAAGGCTTTCTTTAGGATTGCCAGGACCCTGAGATTTACTCTTCAGTTGGGACCGGGCTTGGCAATAACTGGGTCCAAATTAAACTTGAGTTGGTTGAGGAGGTGACTGCTCATATAAAAGGTGGAAGCAACACCTTGCACGACCCAACAATTATGTACTATGCTTTTCTTATCTCTAGAAATTTTGATCATGCAACTGCTAAGCAGAAGATGTTTGGAGCGGGGCATTTCCAGGGCCCATACCCATTGCTGCACTGACTCTACGGCGGGTAGGGTCTGGTCTTTTGGGAGTTTCTTGAATAATACTTCACTGATGAAGCTTTCTTCGCTATTCAAGTCAACTTGGGCGAGGACAGACTCCTTCCCGTCATTTGACTGAATCGGGAGGAAGAGCTGTTCGCCCTTCTTCAGAAGGCCAGCTACACTTAGCGCTGGTTTGATATCAATTTTGGCTATGGAATTGGGATTTTCTGATTGTGAATTTGTATAGAATTTCAGAGTATTCCCTTTCAGTGTGGAATACCACTTGAGACTGGAAAGAATGTTGATTTGAAGAAATGGAGAGGAGTTCCCATCACCAGTTTGTTGTCCCAGAGCTATGATGGTAACGTCGGGTATGTCATTGTTTTGAACTTAATTTGGTCTGGTTTTTGTTTAACCATGTGGCATGTGCCATTTAGACTAACATGGTTGACACTATGTTTTAATTTGATTGGCCTGTGAGTCTGGGTCCAGAATACCTTATTCACACAGTCTATTAGGGGAGACAACCTTCGCAGGATGTCATTTCCTAATAGACAGGGGGTTCCCTCTGGTGCCACGACTATGACCGGGTGCTTAATTTTGTGTCACATAATTTTAATTTCCAGCTCTGCAGACCCCTCAACAGGAATTTCCTTCTCATTGAAGTTCTGGAGTTGTTCAGGAAGAGGGGTGAGAGGGATCTGGTATCTCTCCCCCTTCCTGAATTTAGCTGCTCAAAGACAGCAGGTTGCTTGTGATCCAGTGTCCACCAATGCTGAAATTGCACATTGCCCTTGCACTTGGATGGAGGCGTAGAATCTACCTTCTCTCTCCTCCAATGGGCAAAGGTAATGGACGTTCTTGGTAAGCTGTATGGTCAATTCACTTATTTCTGACTCTGACACCGGGAGAGTTGGGTCAAGAGTCGGTGTTGGAGTTGTGGAATCTGGCAAAGAAATCTGACACCCCGCTATATGGGGAGTTTCGAGCTCCCCTTTTTCTGACACTGGGCTGCCCCCCCCTTTCTGGAGGCAGTCAACAGAACTGATTGGTGAGGTTTGGTTTTCCTCTTGTGCTGGTTCTGGGCTGCCCCACCCTTCTAAGAGGTGGTCCCCAGAATGGAGTTTGGTAGTTTGGGCATCTGAACAGGAGATTTCACCCTCAGGGATTCGAGGCGTCTCAGGCTCCTCCCTTTCTGGTTCGGGACTGTCCCCCCTTTTTGGAGACAGTCACCAGAATGGCTTTGTGGTGCTAGGGAATCTTCTTTCTCTGGTTCTAGGCCACCCCCCCCCTTTTTGGAGGCAGTCACCAGAATGGTCTTGGGGAGCTGGAGAATCTCCCAAAAAAATAGGACAGTTGGATATTGGAGGAGTTTTGGGCTCCCCTGGTTCTGATTCTGGACTGCCCCCCTTTTTTTGAGGCAGTGACCAGAGTAAGCTTGGGCTAAGTGGTTTTCCGAGCAATCATTCTGGGGTTCAATGATGGCCAGTTCTAACTCAGTCCCCACATTTAACCAGTCTTTATTAGGATCTCTCGGGACCCATATTTCTTTGGGAGGAGTTCCCCCATCCCTGAAGGAGAAGATCCTTTTCCCAGAGTCTTCTGAGGACCCCTCTTCTTCAAACTGGAGGATGCTAACCTCCTCCACAAAATGGGTCTTTTTAGGTCCTTTATTTCTCCTACCCACCCTCTGTTCCTTAAGTTGCAGACTTTCGAGGGCAGGAGATTTTGGTTCTGGTGCCTGGGTTTCCAGGGGCTTTTCACAAGTGGGGAAGGAAGCTTCCTCTGAGGCTTTGCACCCCCCTTCCCCGTGGCTCCTCCTTTGGAACCAGTGAATTTTCGGGGTTCTCTCCCCGTCATTGCTCTGGAGTCCCAGACCTTTGGTTTGTGGAGTTCTGGGCCGCCATGTTCATCTGAGGGTTCTGCTGAGCCCTCAACATGTGACCCAGATCCTGGTTCTGGACCTGGTGCTCCAGTTGGGACACCCACTCTGGCTGGAACGGGGGTCTCTGGTCTATCCTAGGTGGATCACGGGAAGGGTAACTGTCTCTTCTCCCATAATACCCTGGGTTGGGATAGTTCTGGTAACCCTCCACCCCTGGTCTCCCCTCTCCCGGATTGGGCTGTCTGGGCTCAGGAAAGTGGGGAAGGAAAGGAGGGTTGTTTTGTGGGTTGAAGTTTTGCGGGTACCGGGGAAAGGAGCTCAACCCGGCAATTGGGGGATTACTGCCCTCCCAGGGACAGTGAGGAGGGAAGTTTCCTGGGTTGGTAGCTGCCTGGTTGGATACCCCCCCTTGGGCTGGGGGAGTCCACACATACCGCAGGATGGGTTTGTTGCCCTTGTATCGGGGGCTTATGTAGTCCGGGGAGTTAGGGGTCCCATTTGTGGGATTACCTCCCTGACTAACTGTCTGGGATTGGCCCGAGGGCTTTCGGGTTCTTTAGTTGGGTAAGTTCTATATCGGTATATTTTTAGACCCCCCCATCTCCAGATCTAAAATGGGGGCAGCCTTCACCTCCGCCAATTTAGCAGCAGCAGGGATGTTTGGGGTTTTTATTGGTGTTTTTGTTCTCTACAGGTTTCTGCACTTCATAAATACGGGTCGCCTGTTCAATGGCCCAGTCCAGTGATTTCTTCTCATGAAAGTCCCTCACCAGCTGGGTCATGATGTATTTAGGGAGTGCATGGAAGAAGGTATTAATGAACTCCCTACTGTCTGTGCGCACCCTCCTGGTGGTCTGTGCAAAGGCACGTTTAAGTTCTTGCACAAATTCTTGTGGGCCTGGTCTTCCCCACACTGCAGATTGTAGGCCGCCCTGCGGGCCTCTTGGGGCATTCTGTGGACAGAGAAGTGTTTTAAGATGGCTGCCCTGTAGGTGGACCAGCTTGAGTGGTTCTGATCCTTCAGCCCCGCAAGGAAGCTGAAGTACTCAGGGGAAAATGTCCATTTTACATATTGGATGCAACTCTATCTTTCTGGTGAAACGTATCCATCATCTGTTGGTATAATTGCAGGTGCTCCCAGACTGAATACTTAGCATTTTTGTGATAGGGAGTTATAACACTCCTAATGGCCTTGATCTGCTTCAGGGGATCTGTTAGTAGAGCCATCTTAATTTTATTGTCCTTTTTAGTCTTAGTCACCCGAGTTCACTCATCCTCTGACTCAGAGGCACTACTACAGGTGGTGGCTATCTGATCCTCTAGGCTCTCCCTGATTCTGCGAGCTTGGCTTGCAGAATGTGGGGGCATAGTTTCCATAGTCCTCTGGTGCTCAGAAGAGTCTTCTGACTCTCCCCTGCTCCCAGGATTGGCAGAGTACCACCCCGCGCCACTGCCCTAGCTGGGAAGAGGTCACTAGGATAGTCTTTTTGGGCTTTATTTCCTGGAGTTCCCCACCACATTTTACTGACTGATCCTTTGGTAGGCGGTATTTTTGAGGATCCAATTCCCTGATTCTTCCCTCATAGGAGTCTTCCTGATCAGAGAGGCTAGCCCTAACATTTGGGGATCTGTACAAAGACGCCCGTCCCTCAATTTCTGGGAGGCGCTGATCTGTCAGTCCCATGTTACCAATCCTGCTGAAGTCTACCATCCCCATGGCCCTTGGTTCATATGAGCCAGTGGACATGAAGCTGGCAGAGTCCATGGTATTGAAGGGGTTAGAGTCCCTGATTACAGGAGTCCTAATGTTATGCTCAGGGGTTTCTCTGTCCCTCCCTACCTCTTCTCTTTCAACCCCTATTCCTTGGTGACATGCCAAAATCTGAATCTTTTGTTCTTCTACCAAGACCTTGCTGGTCTCAATAATTTGTTCTTGCATGGCTACCTGTTTGTGGAGCACCACATTCTTTTCACAGAGAGCCTCATTGTCTTTCTGTGCTTCCTGACTGGTTTGGAAATACTGGGACAATTTCTGCTGCAGGAGACTCACCTCCTGAGTTTTATCATTATTGGTTTGGGTGTTCTTTTCCGCCTGGTGTGCTCTAGTAGCTTCTCATATTCTGTTTTTGCTTCACTGAGCTCCTGGAGGGCCAGCTTTCTTTCCTCTAGCTTGGTTTTTAATTGGCTTACCTCCTGGCCTAATGCGTCCCTCTCCTGACTTAGAGTGCCCCTCTGTTCAGCCTAGATTTCTGGCGCTCCTCTTTAAATTCCTCTTGAGAGTGGATGTCTTTAATAAATAATTTATTGTTTTCCTCTTTTAATTTGTCTATCCGGTCTTGTAGGACGACCATCTGTTCTGCGCAGACTCTATTCAAATTTAATTGTTGCTCCAGTTTCTGTTGACAGTGTTTTAAAGAGTCAACACTTTCCTGACACTCATCTTTTGTTAGGGAGAATTCTCTTATGAGGCTAATTTCCCAAACCTAGTGAGTCCCCCAGCAGCTTTGCTGGATTTTTGGGGTTTGTTTTTTTCTCTTGCTAAGAGTGAGACTCTTTTCCTCCCACTCTTAGGCATGATTTGAGTTATGTCTTTGACTTATTGTGTGCTTATGAGCTATGGGGTATTTTACTCCATAGGGTATCATCTGTTTTAGTATATGTGTTTCACAGCACCCTCAGTGCAGTAACACAGGGGTGTCATAGTGACCCCCAAACATAGACTCCATACCCTGGGACTGACTACTGTCTCCCAAGGCATGTAAAGTCACCATTGTGAACAGAACCAGTACAAACCATCATATTGTGGAAGTACTAGAAGGGGTTAATTAGATTGCCCCCGGGTCTGTTTCCAAGGGGGCACTGTCCAGTCCCCCCTTGTCGAGTTTCTGGCTGGTGGCAGTGGTTACCACGCGAAATATTCCACTGGAATATTTCCTATGGGATTTTCCCATTGATTTTAAACGCACCACTTTTTTTGGTGCAATGTTAAAGAAACCGCCGGTTTATTTATTTAATATAAAATCACCGGTTGGGTCTTTTCGCCAGAACTCTTTTCCAAAATGGCGTTTGTGTCCGTCTCTGTAACTCCAACCAAGGTCGGGTCCTTTGTTCCACTTTTTGGCTGGCTTCTCCCCAGAAGCCCTCCAACTTGTGCCACTTTGTCTGGGTTCCACAGGACGTGTGGGTGGGGGAATTGGCACCCTGGACTGCGTTGCCTTAGCAACTCAAGTCGCACTCTGTTCTGATTGACCCAGTGGTGAGCCACTTTCCCGACGACAAGAGATCTTCTGCTGTAGTGTCTTCTCCCTTTGAACTGGTGGGGACAACCAGTTTGCCATTCGCCTTCCAGGACGTCCCTTGGTCGAATCGCCTGTGCCAAGCACCCCGGCGGCCGGATAGCCAAGCTTCACCACTGTGACCGCGAATAAAAGGAACGCACCTTTTAACCGACTAACTCTGTGGCTGGTCTCTTCCCTGGGCAGTGCAACGACTCCAAGTTTCCTCCACGACGAGATCTTCTCTTCCCCTGGTCGAAACCATGAACTGCACCCTCTGCCAGGAACAAATGCCACCGCTGGAGCTTCCTCACTCTTTAAGGTACTGTGTTCCGCCTGGCCTCCCTTTCTGCGGATTGCTAAATGTGACCTTTAAATCCTTGGCTTTCCAACTGGGTTGGCCCCAGACCTTCTAACTTTATCTTTCGCATCAAACCAACCTCCTTTGAACATTTCTGCAAAGACTCGAGTGCTTTTTAAACTGTGTGATCTTGGGCACATTTCGCCTTGCTCCATTTAATGTGGGCCTGGCCTATGATCTTTGGCTCTACAGTATACTCTGCCTTCACTAACTTGCTGTGGTCTTAGAAAAGTGTTGGGAACTGTTTTATTTTCATGACCTGTCTTTTTCTCTCCCTTTAACCTAATTATTGGAGTGCCTGGTACGCTCACCTGGCTCCCAGAGGGGCGCCGGTCGGACCCGGACAGCTGTGGTCTCCACCCACGTGATGCGTAGTACAGTGATGACTGACTGGATCTGCCCTCCTAATCTTGTCTGCTTAACCCGTAGAAATATTCTCCTGCAAGTGGAGAGATGGATTTAGCCACTAGTGGATTCAAGTGATGGCACCCTCACAGTCCTCCCCAACTAATCACCTCCGAAATGCCCTCACAGCAATCTCACTGATATTCTTGAAAGATGACCTCTCCATCCTGCGTGGATTTGCAGGCGCGCATCGATTACAGTTACTTCACTGGTTTGAAGGCTCGGGAGAGTTCCGGAGAGTATTGACTCTGAGGTTCCTGGTGAGGACCAGTTAGTATTAAGTTCATAGAGTTCAATATGTCCGATGTTCACTCTTGTTCCCCCCTTCCTTTCTAGTCTTGCAGCTGGCTCGTGAAAAGATGCTCTTGTGGCAGCTGGTGGCTCTCAGGTAAGAGTATGTATTACTCGGCGCTGTCCGGTAAATGTTGCACGTGGAAAACGTGTTGTTTTGTCTCTCTTTACAGATGCGGCACGTGAAAATATGGAGAGTCACAAAAGGATGCCTCCGGTGGTAAATCAGGTAAGCCTATGGTGGTAAGAATTATATTTGTTGGTTCCCTCGGCTCACCTTGTGGTTTTCTTTTGTCTCCTAGGTGCTGAAGTTCGTCGAAGAAATGATGGAGGCAGCGCCGACCCGAAGGATGCTGTGAAGACTGGTGAGTATGGCACGGCGCTGCAGCTAGAGGTGCAGCGCGTGCAGAAATTATGTTCTTTACAGGTCCGGAGATGAGATGGATCCAGAATCAGGTGTGGAATAGAAATAAGTTTGTTTTCTAACCTTGTCCCTTTCTTTCCTCTTTGCTTTAAGAGCTCCGGATTCGAGGCGGGCGTGGCAGAAGAATGGATGCAGGCTGCAGGCACGGTGAGCTGGATGCAGAATAACGCGAAGCGCGTGTTGCTGGTCGGGCGTGGTTTAAATAGCCTCAAAAGTAGTCCCAGGTAAGAAGTCTCTAGAACCACACCCGAGTAAAAAATAGTCCCTGTAGAAAAATAGTCCCTTTCAGGCTTCATGTTGGATTGGAGTCATTTGCAGCATGGTCTGCCTGAGGTAAGCAATGACTATGAGCCTGGCGCCTTAGGTGCCAGGACTGATTTCTACTATGAGCCTGGCGCCTAAGGCACCAGGACTGAACCCAGATAGCCCCTAGCCGGTGCTGCTGAGGTTTTACTAAATGTCTAGATGCCTGTTCCCGGGGCTGATGGGCTTGGTCTGGATGCCTGGGGGTAGGCATCATGACAGCACCCCCCCCCAAGGCCCCTCCTAAAGTTGTTCTTCCCCTGGGCCCTGGTTTGTCTGGGAAGTTCCGATGGAATCTTTTCACCAACCGAGGTGCATGGACGTGGTCACTAGGTTCCCATGACCTTTCTATTGGTCCTTAGCCCTTCCAATCGATTAAATAAAAAAGTTTTGATTTAACCATCTTGGAGTCCAGGATATTTTTTACCTCGAATTCAGGTTCTCCATCTATCAAGATGGGGTCGGGTGGTTTGGTTAATCTTGTTCCTGGTTGAACTGGTTTCAAAAGTGAAACATGAAAGACAGGATGAATGCGCATATTAGAGGGTAATTCCAATTTGACGGCTACCGGGTTGATAATGGCCTTAATAGTGTAAGGTCCCAAATATCTAGGGTTAAAAGTCTGAGTTCCCTTCAGAGGTATGTGTTTTGGAGCCAGCCAAACTTGATCCCCAATCTGGTATTGTGGAGTTTCACTTCTATGTTGATCAGCATTTTTCTTATATTTCTCTTTTGCTTGTTTCAACTGTTGTGTTGCCTCTTTAAAGGCTTGTTTAATAGTAGAATGCAAATGACTAACTGCAGGCATTTCTAAATGCTGAGGCAAATATAATTCTGAGGTTCGAGGGTGATGTCCATATATGGTATAAAAGGGGCTTTGTCCGGTTCCTGAATGTACAGAGTTATTGTATGCATACTCGGAAATCCATAAAATATCTTTCCAATTACTTTCGGTCTAGTGTAGCATGCAACGTAGGTACTGTTCAAGGGTCTGGTTGGTCCTCTCCATCTCACCATCGGTCTGGGGATGGTGACTGGTTGATTACCTCACGTCGATTTGCGCCAGTTGACAACATTTCTTCCAAAAATTTGAAATGAATTGACTGCCTCGGTCAGAGACCAATACGGAAGGAAATCTGTGTATTCGAACAAAGTTTTCAAGGAATTTCTTGGCCAGAATTGAAGCAGAAGGTAATCCCTTTAGAGGAATAAAGTGGGCCATCTTGGAAAAAAGATCCACAATAACTAGAATGGTGTTAAACCCATTACATGGAGGTAGATCTGTAATAAAGTCTAACAATAAGGTGTGCCATGGTGTAGGTGGAATATCCAAAGGTTGTAAGAGGCCAGCTGGTTTTTTCTTCTGATTTTTGTTTTGAGCGCAAATGCCACAAGACATTAGAAATGACTTTACGTCTTTTCGCCAGGTGGGTCACCAGAACTGTCTCTTAATTTTAGCTTCAGTTTTTGCGATACCTGGGTGTCCTTCCATCAGGGTGTCATGATAATTGGAGATGACTAGTTCTTGTAGTTCCTTGTGTGGTAGAAATAGTCGCCCTTGATAATAAGGTAGGTCATTGATGACTGAGTAGTCCGGGCATTTCTTCACCCAGTCCTGCAGGGCTGTTGGATCGAAGAGTTGTTGGATCTTCACTTGAATATCCTCTAGTGTCTGTAGAGTGGTTATGCCAAGAATTCTTTGTTCTGAAATTATAGGCACCGGTTCCGGGTTCGCATATGCTTCTCCCATCCCTATTCGGGATAAGGCATCTGCCTTGCCATTTTTACAACCTGGTCGATAAGTGATCACTCGGCAAAGAACAATGCCCATCGAAGTTGACGCGACGATTGGGCCTTGGCTGTTTTTAAATACTGCAAGTTCCGGTGATCGGTGATTACCGTAATGGTATGCCTGGCACCGAGAAGATAATGCCGCCAAGCCTTGAAGGCGGATTTGATGGCTAATAATTCTTTATCGGTAACCGCATAGTTTAACTCGGGTGCCGAGAACTTTCTGGACCAAAATGCTACTGGGTGAAGTTGACCGGTTTCAGGATCCTTCTGGGACAGGACAGCTCCCATGGCTAAACTGGATGCATCAGTTTCAACTATGTATGTAAGTTCGGGGCGTGGATGCTTTAAGACAGGTGCAGATGTGAATTTCGCTTTCAGCTCTGGGAAGGCCTTTTCAGCTTCTTTGGTCCACAAGAAGCGTTTGTTTTTTCGCAAAAGTGCTGTGATAGGGCGTACAACATGTGAGAAATCCGGAATGAATCTGCGGTAGAAATTAGCAAATCCGAGCATGCTTTGTACCCCTTTAACTGAACTGGGTGATGGCCACTTGAGGATTGCATCCACCTTTCGAGAGTCCATTCGGACTCCTTTTGGAGTCAGGATAAATCCAAGGCATTCAACTTCCGTAGCATGAAAAACGCATTTTTCCAATTTTGCATATAACTTGTGCTGGCGTAGTTTCTCAAGGACTGCACGAACGTGCTTCACATGGTGTGATTCTGAAGAGGAGTACACTAGAATATCGTCTATGTATACAACAACACAGACGTCAATGAGTTCACGAAGGACATCATTCATAAAATACTGGAAGGCTGCTGGTGCATTGCACAACCCGAAGGGCATCACCTGGTATTTGAATAACCCGTACTTAGTGCGCAAAGCAGTCTTCCGTTCGTCGCCTTTCTTTACACGTACCAGATGATATGCCCCTCGGACATCTAATTTAGTGTAGATGCAAGCGTCCTTTACTTGGTCTAGTAATTCAGGGATCAGAGGCAATGGGTATCGGTTCTTAACCGTGATCTGATTTAATGCGCGGTAATCTATGCACGTTCTGAGGTCACCTTCCTTTTTAGGCACGAAGAACAAAGCTGAAGATGCAGGGGACTTGGATGGACGATGGAAGCCATTAGCAAGGTATTGGTCCAAGTATTGTCGTAGGTGAAGGTTTTCGGGCTCCGCAAGGGCGTAGATCCTACTACATGGAGGTTGTGCACCGGGTATGAGATTGATTTGACAATCGTATGATCTGTGAGGTGGTAGGGTGTTTGCCTGTTCCTTTTGGAAAACATCCTGGAATTCTTGATATTCCTAAGGTAACGGCATGACTGGAGTAGCGACTGTGGCCAGGCCTTGGTTCAAGGGTTTTTTCGGGTAACAAGTATGTGCACAATCCGGGAAGGTTATTCTCTTCTCTCGCCAATCAATACAAGGATTATGTGTTTCCAACCAAGGTATCCCCAGTATTATTTGGAACTGCGGGGCTTTGATTAAATCAAACACAATAGTCTCTCGATGCCCATCCGGACACAATAGTGTCACCTCTGCGGTGGAATGAGTTACAGGCCCAGAGGCAATTTCAGTTCCATCGACTGTGGTGATGACATCCGAAGTGGTCTCTTTGCAGAGAGATAGATTCATCCTAGAAGCCAACTCGTGGTCCACATAGTTTCCTATGGCCCTGCTATCAATGTATGCCCTCACTGTGTGCATACGTGATGGCTGCCTTGGATCTATAAGGACCATTGGTATGATGAAGTGCGAGGTCTGAGCATCCTACTTCAAGCTCGGCAAGCGGATCTCTATGCTTGTCGGGCGTGGTCGTTTCCCGAATCAGGCTCTGTTTGATTTTTATCAGCAACTCCGACTACTTTTTTAGATGTTTTTATAGGGCAATCCCGTAGAAAATGTCCTGAGGCCCCACAGTACAGACACAATTGCATCTGCCGTCTTCTTTCTCTTTCCTTTTGAGTTAAGGGTCCCTTGGCCTTCCCGATCTTCATCGGTTCTGATACATCTGTTCCTTTGAGGGTAACATTGGGTTTAACCAATACCCGATTCTCGAACTTAGCTCGATCAGCCTTTCTATTCTGAAGTTGGTGGTCTAACTGGACCACTAACTCTATATATTCTGCACAATCCTGAGGTGGGTTCACACCTTTGGCCAAAACGTCTTTGAGTTCACCCCGAAGTCCACGATGAAATAATGTAATTCGTTTTACCTCTGGCCATCCGGTTTCCACCACTAACCTATTGAAAGTGGCGATATAGGTTAGTAGATCCTGGTTACCTTGTCGTAATGATAAAAGTTTGTTATCCAGGGCCTGTCCCTGTGAATGTCTGGCAAATAGTCTTTCCATGCTCAATTGAAAACCTTGAAAATCCCGAAGAAGAGGGTCATCCTGGTTAACTAATGGAATTGACCAATCCGCTGCACTGCCACTAAGATATGATAGTACAAAGGCTACTTTGGTTTGGTCGTTCGGAAAAGCTCCAGGTCTGCATAAAAAGTGCAAGCGGCATTGGTTTATAAACACGGCAAACTTTTTTGGGTCCCCAGCAAAACGTTCGGGTGGAGCTAAAGGAATGCTCCCTGGTAGAACCACTTGCACAGGATTGCTCGATGAAACAGGATTTGGATTCCCCCCGAGTCCAGGTAATGGTGTTTGCCCAGCTTGGTTTTGCAGTAATTGTCTAGCAAGATCATCAGTGCGCTCCTTTGGCACAATCAGTTCTCTCCTGAGGGCATTAGTCTCTTGGCGCGTGGAGTGCACTTCTGCCCTAAATTCCCCTAACAATAGGGCTAGTTGGTCGGTTTCTGAGGTTTCCATAACGCCCGGGTGGGGATTTGTAGATAAGCTTAACGTTCTGTTACGCTCACCTGGCTCCCACAGGGGCGTCGGTCGGACCCAGACAGCTGCGGTCTCCACCCACGTGATGCGTAGTGCAGCGATGACTGACCTAATCTTGTCTGCTTAACCCGTAGAAATATTCTCTTGCAAGTGGAGAGATGGATTTAGCCACTTGTGGATTCAAGTGATGGCACCCCCACAGTCCTCCCCAACTGATCACCTCACAGTAATCTCACCTTATATTCTTGAAAGATGAGCTCTCCATCCTGCGTGGATTTGCAGGGGCGTGTTGATTCCAGTTACTTCACTGGTTTGAAGGCTCGGGAGAGTTCCGGAGAGTATTGACTCTGAGGTTCCTGGTGAGGACCAGTAAGTATTAAGTTCATAGATTTCAATATGTCCGATGTTCACTCTTGTTCCCCCCTTCCTTTCTTGTCTTGCAGCTGGTTCGTGAAAAGATGCTCTTGTGGCAGCTGGTGGCGCTCAGGTAAGAGTCTGTATTACCCGGCGCTGTCCGGTAAATGTTGCACGTGGAAAACGTGTTGTTTTGTGTCTCTTTACAGATGCGGCACGTGAAAATATGGAGAGTCACAAAAGGATGCCTCCGGTGGTAAATCAGGTAAGTCTATGGTGGTAAGAATTATATTTGTTGGTTCCCTCGGCTCACCTTGTAGTTTTCTTTTTTCTCCTAGGTGCCGAAGTTCGGCGAAGAAATGATGGAGGCAGCGCCGACCCGAAGGATGTTGTGAAGACTGGTGAGTATGGCGCGGCGCTGCAGCTGGAGGTGCGGCGCGTGCAGAAATGATGTTCTTTACAGGTCCGGAGACGAGATGGATCCAGAATCAGGTGTGGAATAGAAATAAATTTGTTTTCTAACCTTGTCCCTTTCTTTCCTCTTTGTTTTAGGAGCTCCGGATTCGAGGCGGGCGTGGCAGAAGACTGGATGCAGGCTGCAGGCACGGTGAGCGTTACGCTGCTGGATGCAGAATAACGCGAAGCATGTGTTGCTGGTGGGGCGTGGTTTAAATAGCCTCAAAAGTAGTCCCAGGTAAGAAGTCCCTAGAACCACACCCGAGTAAAAAAAAGTCCCTGTAGAAAAATAGTCCCTTTCAGGCTTCATGTTGGATTGGAGTCATTTGCAGCATGGTCTGCCTGAGGTAAGTAATGACTATGAGCCTGGCGCCTTAGGCGCCAGGACTGATTTCTACTATGAGCCTGGCGCCTAAGGCGCCAGGACTAAACCCAGATAGCTCCTACCCGGGGCAGCTGAGGTTTTACTAAATGTCTAGATGCCTGATCCCGGGGCTGATGGGCTTGGTCCGGATGCCTGGGGGTAGGCATCATGACAGTGCCATCTAAGTTACGCGCTCACATCTGTTTTTACAAATAGTGGTGTTTTGACCTAGACGTGTCTAATAATTATTAAGGGAGGTGTGTATACTTTATCTGACTGTGTTTGAACTTGCTTTGATTTAGAGTGCTTAGTGTATTTCCTAAAGTGTGTTTTAAATAAATAATTATATACTTTTGATAACAAGCTCTGGTCAGTGTTTGCTTGCTCTACTGTGTTTTTAGCCCTATTGTGTATCCTCTGTATACTGCCCTACTCATCTTGAGAGAAGTCTGACTGCTCAGGCACAGCTACCAGGTAAATCTGGGTGGTGCAGACTTCTACCAATTGGGTTTACTGCTTACTCCTGTAGTCTTAATCTTCTTGCAGTGTTCCCCAAGGGAACTGCACAGGATTCTGCCTAACACAATTTAATTGTTGCTCCAGTTTCTGTTGACTCTATTTTAAAGAGTCAACACTTTCCTGACACTCGTCTTTCAGTGCCTGAACTTGGGTATCTTGCTCTGCCTTCTCTTGCTGTAGGAGAGCCAAATATTATTTTAGTTTTGTCAGATACTGCCTAGCTTCTTTCTCTGATTCAGTAGCCTTTGCTCTGCAGAATCCAGATCAGTCTGGATTCTTTCTAGTGTTTCCACTTGATTCTTTGCCAAAACTATATTTTCTGCATGCTTTTCGTGCATTACTCCTATGTGGAGGTAAAGGCAGGCCGCTATTTTGGCAATTTTACACTGCTCCTCTTTTACTTTTGTGGCCATGTACAAGAGCTTGGTGTAATGGGCCCTTGTCCTGCCATGTATCTAGGTCCATGGCAGTGACCTGTTCTTTGATTTCCTGCAGCCAGATCTGCTCATTCTGTTCGGGCCACTCACCCCTGACAGTTTGTGCAGGAGGTGTTCCCTAGCCTTATTAATTTCTACTGGGATTGCCATTTTGGGAATATCAATTTCTTTATGACTTATTTTAGGGTTAATTTACTTTTAGAAACATGCCGATTTTGGAGTATTTATTTTGAGAGGTGCTTGTACAGTGTATCACAGTACACCAACCACACAAGGTGTCTGTACCCTGCAGGCTAGTATGCTGTGTTAGACTGTCACGGATGGTAACTCCAACTCAAAATCCCGGATGAGCCGCCAAGTTTGTTAAGGATTTCAATCAGGCACACACCCGGGTCTCGCTTAGCATGTAATGCATAGATGAAATACTTATTTATTATGTCTATAGGTTCAATATTCTGAGTGATATAGCACTCATATCAAACCCGTCTCAAAATACCCCCAGGTCACAGTGGACCAGGATTCAGGCTGGTTGGTAAAGGTAAATATTTATTTATTATTTCATATTCAAATCAAACACAAATTAATATATATGGGGCAGCAATCACCAATGTGGTGACAATACAAATCAGAAAATAAGTAAGGCAATTGAATTCACTTTTGAGCAGCACAGAAGATAAAACACAGGGAAAAGACAGTTTTGGTTTGTAGAAAAGATAGCGTTTAAGTTAAGGTTTCCCCCTGCCAAGTTCTTAATTCACAAATGAGCAATTCTACACAGATGTAAGTAAGCAGCAATATTCAGGAATGAACAACAGAATACAGTGTTTGAATATAATCTTTCCTCCCCAACAAGAGAGAAAATGTTTTTGGAACTTTGACACTTTTAAACTGACAGTTGAATGTAGCTTGGAGAAACAATGGAAAATGTGCAAAAATGCTTAAATTGATATAAATTCCTATGGGAGCATTACTAAACAGGTTCTAACAAACATGAGCTACAATATGAGCAACTATATACACTTAGAATCAGAATGGGAGTGTGGAAATACTTTGAATGAGAAAAGACACGCGTAAAACCTTTGCAAAATTGCAAATTCGTGCCTAATTTCTGCTATTGCAGTTTTTAGTTGTGGATGTAGCTACAGGTCTTAGGTGTCAGTGAGAGTTGAAATTAAGTTTCCATCTATAAAATTGAAGAAGTTATGCCAGTTTGAATGAGAGGAGTTTTTGAAAATAAAGACGCGAAAATGAAAACAGAAATCAGTTCTTACAATGACAATTATGCTCTAAACTCGGGTATTCAGGCTGGTTACCAGTTTGAAACACATTAAGCCCCAGAGTGGTCCGTGGAAACCAACCCCAGCACCTCCGTGTCCCCCTTGGAGGACTCAGTCAGATTACCCGTGGGATGATTTTTAAGGGTTTGGGATTTTCAAGACTAAAGGATTTTAAAGAAATTATCACTAGCACGAGGGGGTGTGACACTATTACAAGTTCTTAAGTTAAAGAGAGGATGGGTTGAGATTGGGATAGGACATGGTAAATATACTATGGGTTACTATGATTTCTGTTGATACTTACAGTCCACTGTAAATTAAGATTGGACCGTCAGGGTTCTGGTCATCCGGGTTGGGTCTACCGGCAGCAGGGCACCACTGGCAGGATGGTCAGCTGGGCGGTTCTGGTCAATTATACTGGCACCTCAGACTGGATTTGGATTGGATTGGCCCTTCTGGTCACTGGACACGGTAGATTAGCGGATTGTGAGTTTTAGCAGGCAAGCATGAATGGTAGCAAGCCGAACTGTTTCAGAATTATTCTTTCCTGAAGTTTGGGATGGTTCAAGGTTTGGGTCTATCTGAAAAAGAGTTCAGCGAATGCTGAGCCTTGGTTTTGCAAAGTATTCTGGATCAGGACAAGATGAAAAGTTCTGGAACAGGATGAAGAAGTCAGGAAGAAACTGCTGAGCGGAAATCAGGATGTAGTGAGGAATCAGTGTGTGTCTGTGTGTTGTGAGGTTCCCATATTTATCATGCCAAGTGACATCACTTAGTTTATGGTAGGGGCAGAATTACAGTCTACACCCACTCGGCTGTGATAGGTCAGAGGCACTTGCCTTTTTCTGGTCAGAAGACAGAAAGCGCTGTCATATTTTATGATGTGACTTAGAACTCCCACAGTTATTTGGACCAAAACTTAACTTTTCCACAAATACACATTTCTATAATTATGCCCTCTAATAAAATCAGACACATGCATTACATATTTGATGGGTTATCTTTACATTCAATTCCCATCTCAGTGAGAGCTGGCTTTGTCGTTTTGTGGAATTTTGTCAATTTTCATCATAACGGTTTGGCCTAACAATTCCTAATTCAGTACATATCTGGGAAATTACCCAGCACACGGGTATACAATATTATATTTGCAGCATCAATAGTTTTGCCACAATCAGTGTTTTGGTGTATCTTTGGTTTCTTATGCAGTACAGGGTTCACTCACGTCTTCAAAGAAAGAGCATAAAATCAGATTTACAACTACCAACTATTAGATTTATCCTCCTTCTTGTGGCAAAGTCTTTAAAGCTTAATTACAAATAGGCATTCAAACACCAAAAGTTTCTGGTAGTTTTTTTTATTTTCATTCAACTGGCAACAGCTGTCAAATTCCTTTGATCAGGGTGGGGTCCTCTGCCCATGAGAGGGAGGAAGTGTCCGGCCCCTCCCCTGTGGGGATCAGTATGCAGCCTGTCATTTTCCTTGGCTGGACCACAGACGAAAGTGTGATGAGTTCTTTGTTGTAAATATGCGAGAACGTCCAGCATCAAGTAAGCCTTCCTGCTAGCCCTGGGGTGTCCACCTGAAGTTTCATCTTTCCCAGGCTGAGAACTGTCAGGCAGAATTGTAATTACTCAAGACTGTTTTTTAACTTGAGGTTACCTACATCTTCATTAAAACAGAGAAAATGAACACAGTTTATAGGGGATTTTGACATTTAAAGAATTAAGCTTTTCCACAAAAACATACTTTTAAACAGGCGATTTTGCACTTTCTTCAGGGAAAAAGCACATTTAAACTGAGTATTTTACATCACCTTTTCCTTCAGTGCTGGGATTTGTATTTAGTTTGGAGATATGTGTCCAGCTTTTTGGTTGTAGTTTCTGCCTGCACAGTTGAAATTGTTCCATGTTGCCATTTTTAGCCACATTTCTCCTGTGGAAATGGAACCAAATGTTATTGAGCTGATTTTTCATATGATACATTTCTTAGCTGCTGTCAGTCAATGAGGCCCGGCTTCTCTGGCCACACTAGATGATCTGTAATTATTTTACTTTCAACAATTCACTGAAAAATGAATGGATCTAGCACCAAAACAGCACTTTGAAGGTTGCAAAGCTACGTTTTTAAAAGACATTTTCGATTTTCAAGACAATTCTGCTGCCTTGCTCCATGTTGGAATGTGACAGCAACCACTGGAATGCTCCTGCAGAGAGCGTTCTGTCTTTACCCCAACTTTGACTGTGTGTGGCAGGGTGTGCAGCCTTTTGTGGTTGTGACCCCAAGGCAGTTTTGCAGATTTTTGCACGCACAGAGGTTAGCGCAGCCATTTTTGGCTGTTTCTTTCCCCATTTGTAAATTGAGGCAGTGGGGCACATTTTGATGGGTTAAAATATCCCACAGATGCATGCATAGTAGTATGGGTCTAGAAGGGAGAGATAGCATAAGCTAGAGTGGCAGTGATTGCTGGGAGGCATGCATAGTGGTATGGGTTTAGGGGTAGGGATAGCATAAGGTAGAGTGGCAGCGATTGCTGGGAGGCATGTATATTAGTATGGGGTTAGGAGGGAGAAACCGCATAAGGTAGAGTGATGGTGATTGCTGGGTTGCATCTATAGTAGTATGGGTTTAGAAGGGAGAGATAGCATAAGGTAGAGTATTAGTGATTGCTAGGAGGCATGTATAGTAGTATGGGTTTAGGGGGGAGATAGCATAGGGTAGAGTGATAGTGATTGCTGGGAGGCATGTAAAGTAGTATGGGTTTAGGGGGAGAGATAGCATAGGGTAGAGTGGTAGTGATTTCTGGGAGGCATGCATAGTAGTATGGGGTTAGAAGGGAGAAATAGCATAAGGTAGAGTATTAGTGATTGCTGGGAGGCATGTATAGAGTAGTATGGGGTTAGGAGGGAGAGATCGCATAAGGTAGAGTGATGGTGATTGCTGGGATGCATGTATAGTAGTATGAGTTTAGAAGGGAGAGCTAGCATTAGGTCGAGTGATAGTGATTGCTGCAAGGCATGTATAATAGTATGGGTCTAGAAGGGAGAGATAGCATAAGGTAGAGTGGCAGTGATTGCTGGGAGGCATGTATAGGAGTATAGGGTTAGGAGGGAGAGATAGCATAAGGTAGAGTGATAGTGATTGCTGAGAGGAATGCATAGTAGTATGGGGTTAGGAGGGAGAGATAGCATAAGGTCGAGTGATAGTGATTGCTGTGATGCATGTATAATAGTATGGGTTTAGAAGGGAGAGATAGCATAAGGTTGAGTGATAATGATTGCTAGGAGGCATGCATAGTAGTATGGGTTTAGGGGGAGGGATAGCATAAGTTAGAGTGATAGTGATTGCTGGGATGCATGCACAGTAGTATGGGTTTAGAATGGAGAGATAGCATAAGGTAGAGTGATAGTGATTGCTGTGATGCATGCACAGTAGTATGGTGTTAGGAGGGAGAGATTGCATAAGGTAGATTGATAGTGATTGCTGGGATGCATGCATAGTAGTATGGGTTAGAAGGGAGAGATAGCATACGGTAGAGTATTGGTGATTGCTGGGAGGCATGCATAGTCGTATGGGTTTAGTTGGGAGAGATAGCATAAGGTAGAGTATTAGTGATTGCTGGGATGCATGCATAGTAGTATGGGTTTAGAAAGGGGAGATAGCATAAGGTAGAGTATTAGTGATTGCTGGGAGGCATGCATAGTAGTATGGGGTTAGGAGGGAGAGATAGCACAAGGTAGAGTATTAGTGATTGCTGGGATGCATGCATAGTAGTATGGGTTAGAAGGGAGAGATAGCATACTGTAGAGTATTGGTGATTGCTGGGATGCATGCATAGTAGTATGGGTTAGAAGGGAGAGATAGCATACGGTAGAGTATTGGTGATTGCTGGGAGGCATGCATAGTCGTATGGGTTTAGGGAGAGGGATAGCATAAGGTAGAGTATTAGTGATTGCTGGGATGCATGCATAGTAGTATGGGTTTAGAAAGGGGAGATAGCATAAGGTAGAGTATTAGTGATTGCTGGGAGGCATGCATAGTAGTATGGGTTTAGAAAGGGGAGATAGCATAAGGTAGAGTAGTAGGGATTGCTGGGAGGCATGCATAGTAGTATGGTGTTAGGAGGGGGAGATAGCATACGGTAGAGTATTAGTGATTGCTGGGAGGCATGCATAGTAGTATGGGGTTAGAAGGGAGAGATAGCGTAAAGTAGAGTATTAGGGATTGCTGGGAGGCATGTATAGTAGTATGGTGTTAGGAGGGAGTGATCGCATAAGGTCGAGTGATAGTGATTGCTGGGAGGCATGTATAGTAATATGGTGTTAGGAGGGAGTGATGGCATAAGGTCGAGTGATAGTGATTGCTGGGAGGCATGTATAGTAGTATGGGGTTTAGACCAAAAGAGCTTTTCTGGTTACACAATCACCAGAAATGGGGACGCTGGAGATGTAGTGAATACCACAGTTTATTAGGTCTAATCAATGACAAGGTACAAGTGCAATCGTCAAATCTTCTTTAAATATGTCACTTTATTAAAGCAGTTTGTGTAATTCTCATTCCACGGCAGCAGAGACCATTCCGATGCATTTCGGACTAAAAAGTCCATCCTCCGGGCCGGCTCCACAAAAATACACAATATAAATAATGCTCAAAAACAGACTTTTTAGTCCGAAATGCATCGGCAATGTTCTCCTAAATACCTTGTCATTGATTAGACCTAACATGCAGCAATATTCACTACATCTCTGGCGTGCCCAGTCTTGTGATTGTTTCATCAGAAAATGTGTTTGGTTCTAATTTCCTGATGGAGTTTTCAGGTTTCTGGAGCACCCCTTTAAATTGTAATTAAATGAAGTACACGTTGTGTTAAAGTAGTGGTGCCCACCCAGACCTTCTGTTCGTTTAGACTAGAAGAGGTCATGAAAAGAATCAAGAACTGTCCATATTAGGGAAATCACTTATCTTGTAAATTATTAGTGAAAGGTATTGTTGGTATACATTTAAAATGGAGTTATGGATGTGTGATGGCCGTGAGATGTGCTCAAGAGTTCCTACAAGTTGTGGGGTCTTAAAGACCAGGTTTTCATAACAAATTTCTTTGTGAGTGGTAGACATCTTCTTAGTTTTCTGTACCATTTATTTGTCACATGAGCCATTTGCTCCAAAAAAAGAAAGGACAGAATTGTTTTGACTTCCCAATAAATGGACTAACGTCCACATTTGTATCCGTGGAGCTTAATGGCTTTCACTCCTACGATGTTTACTGGAGCCCTGGCTGGACGCATTGCGATTCAGGCTCAAAGTAAGAGCTGCCCATGAAAACCCGGGAGGATAGCTCAGCGGCAACGTGTTCGCCTTGGAAGCAAGACGACACGAAGCAACACATGTCCGATCCCCGGTCCGCGCTTAGAAACCTCTGGGTATTTAAGCACGTTATAAATACGCAACTAATACAAAAAATTAAAAAACAATTACACAACCATTCCTGTAACAGCGCCTCGATGCCCGCGGGCTGTGTGAGTGTTTTAAAAATGCAAATAAATAAATAAATTAAAATAAATAAATAAAAACACAACCCTACCGAATCTGGTGCTAAATGGGTCTGGACAACCCCAGACAGTGCTTTGCCATAAGACAGTGAGCAGCTTGGTGCTTCACCTGGGTGGATAAACTGTCGGGCAGGGAAGGCAGGGTGGGCCTGTGGTTGCTCTGGGTCAAGAATCATTGGGGAAACAGATAGGTGTTGGGGGGAAAGGGTGGGTGCAAACAGATATTCCATAGAGTAGAGCGCTCTAAAATGCTAATCTAAGCCTTAGTATTTCTGAATTTCGAGAGCAAATACTCAGTGTTCCACAATAGTTTGTTTTGACCAGAAGATCAGGAGTGGGATCTTTAAATGGGGATGGGTTTTTTAAATAAGCCGTGCAACAGCAGGGTTGAAATAACCAGCGGCCATCTCCCACGTCCAAAAAAAGAGAACCCGATTGTTTGAATAAATAATACATAGGGCCTCATTAGGACCCAGGCGGTAAGGGGTTTACGGCGGCGTAAACAGCGCCGACCCTTACCGCCTGATTCCGAGGTCCCTTAGCGCCATGGAGGTTTTAACACCAGGTGTTAAAATCCATGACGCTAAGGGACCTTGTTGTTAATTACGCCACCTTAATTTACGGTGGCGTAATTAACGCCTTTCCCACTACCATTATGCCCTATGGGGCAAAAATGGGAATGGGGAAGGGTAAATGGGGACTTACCGCCCCACTCACCTCGGAATGGGGCGGTAAGTCCGCCAACCACCATGGCGTAAACGTAGTTTACGCCATGGTGGTAAAGGTACGACCCAGGCGGTAACTTACGCCTGGGTCGTAATGAAGCCCATAGTCTTTCCCTGCAGCACAAAAAAGCAGAATAAAAAAAGAAGTCTGAAAGCAGGAGAAGCTTGCGTGCAAAATGCAAACCAAGATGGTTATCGCCCAAGGTGACGTGCGTGAGGCGTCTTCCTGCTCAGTCGCACCACTTCTGGTTTCCTTTTGAATAGTACATTTCAAGATGTACTCAGTGAGATGAAGGCAACACTCTTCATTTCATTTATGGTAGGAGCCATGAACTCAAAGCCGAAACCATGAAGCTTATGAATATTATCGGACCGAATCACAAAGGAATTACTGGTAGTAATTCTGACTTACTTCTTTAGAGGGACTATTCAAATCACAAAGAAGTTACTGACAGTAACTCTGACTGACTCCTGGAGAGAGACTATTCAAATCACAGAGAAGTTACTGGCAGTAACTCTGACTTACACTTAACTTACTCCTTTAGCGAGACTATTCAATTCACAAAGATGTTACTGGCAGGAACTTTGACTTACTCCTTTGGAGACTATTCAAATCACAAAGAAATGACTGGCAGTAACTTTGACTTACTCCTTTAGAGAGACTATTCAAATCACAAAGAGGTTACTAGCAGTAACTCTGACTTACTCCTTTAGAGAGACTATTCAAATCACAAAGAAGTTACTGGCAGTAATTCTTTTTTTTTTTTAACTTTCTTTATTGGCATAGCGAAAGAACAGACAATCAGCAAAGTGTACAAGGTAAATATGGTAGCAGGTACATGAGCGACTACATAATGCATGGTAGATACAAGCAGGGGTAGATGCCCAATCGAGCAGACACACGGGGCTCGGGGAAGGACTAGTTCACCTCACCAGGAGGGGGTGGGGGGAGACAACAGTTCTAGATCATCCTTGTTGTTCAGGTAGGTACAAAATTCCGACCACACATTCTTGAGACGAGAGGTCTGCGTGAGGGTGTTAATGTAGTCCTCTTCGCACGTTTGAGTCCAGGTGAGGCCCTCAGCCACATTTCAAATGAGGGGGGGAGCGGTGTTTCCAACATTGTAATATGCATTTTTTGGCCACTATGGTGGCGACATTCAGAAACCTGGACATTTTTCCCAATTCTGGACTGTCAGAGGCCAAATAATACAGCTAATGGTTCCGGAGAGATGGGGAACGCTGTGATTTCAGTGAGGGCGTCTATTATGGCTTTCCAATATGGACCCAATGCATCACAGGACCAAAACATGTGCATATGATCCGCATCTAAAGATTTACATCTAGGTCAGAGGTGAGCCTGAGTGCGTGTAAACTTGTCCAGTCTGTGCAGAGTGTAGTGCAGGCGATTTAGGAGCTTATATTGTATGCATCTATATCTGGCATTAAAGGAGGAGGCGTGGGTGTGTACGCGCATCTTCTTCCATATTGCGTCAGTGATGGGGTGTCCCAGTTCGTCGCTCCATAGATCGCGCGCCGCACGTGGCAACTCTGTAGGGTTGGTCATCAGCATTTTATATAGGGAGGACACGATCTCTCTAGCCCCGGCTGAGTTAGCTATATAGTGTATCTCCGGCGAGTCTGGGGGCTCATCAGGGTATGAGGGCCAGCAGGCTCGAAACGCTGCTCTCAGTCTGAAATATTGCAGTAGCTCTAGCGCAGTGCCAGAGTGGCCCTGACGCCATGTTTGCGGAGTGATGAACTTCCCTTCGGGATAGAAATCTGTCAAGGCCCGATATCCCAAGTCATACCAGTGTTTCATTAGGAGTTTATCATGTGTGGGGGTGAGGCCTGGGAATTGCCAAATGGGCAACCACTTATAGTACGGGTGAAGGCCGGGTTGTGAGTGTAGTATTTGTTTCCACACCATGATTGTGGCCGCCACGGGGCGGCCTGGGCATCAGTATGAAATGTGTGGTGGAGTATAAGAGAGAGGGCGTTAACCCCCTCGCCAGCTAGCTTCTCAAGCTTCACATGTGGGGGGGGTCAGTGAACGTGTACCAGTATGTGGCATGTTAGGCCTGTGCGGCAGTCCAGTATTTTGCGAAGTCAGGAGCGGTGAAGCCGCCTTCTTCGTATGGTCATATGCTGCCACTTCTTCCGGACCGCACCAGAATGCCACAAAAATTGAGCGAAGAGAGAGTGCAGATTTCTGAAGTATCGCCTTCCAGGCCAGATCGGCACATTGACGAAGATGTAGAGCAATTTGGGGACAGTTATCATTTTAATTTGAGCCAGCCTGCCCGACAAGGAGAGCGGGAGGTTATGCCATCTCAACAGTTGGGCTTCAGCAAGCTGCGCCACAGCCCCGTAATTGTCGGCCAGTAGTGAAGACTTGGTGAGGGATACCTGCACCCCGAGGTATCTGATATCCTTTGGTGACCAGCGAAGGGGGAATTCACATGACGGATGTGTTGTGGTCGGTGTGAGCGGGAAAATGTCAGATTTGGTATAATTAATAGAAAAGCCTGAAAAAGTGCCAATCTTGGTAATGTCCCGTATGATCGGGTCCAGGTGGGTGGACGGGTCACTGTAAAGTAGCACATCCTCTGCATACAGTGAAATGATCTCCGGGTGTCGCGCAGACGTATACCTCTACGCGTGTGTTTGTCTCTGACGCTGTCAGCCATGGGTTCGATGGCAAGTGCAAAAAGTATCGGGGAGAACGGGCAGCCCTGGCGGGTACCTCTATGGAGGGTGAAGGGGGCCGAGGTCCTGGTGTTGACCAGGACTCTGGCTATGGGGTCTGTGTAGAGCAGCTTGATATATGACATCATGCGAGGGCCAATTCCCATTTTATCGAGTACCGCCCACATGTATTGCCACAACACCATATCGAATGCCTTCTGGGCATCAAGGGTGACCGCTACTGCGTTTGCATTGGGGTCAATTCTGGCCAAGATGTTAAACAAGCGGCAGATATTGAGCGCTGTGGACCTACCGGGCACAAAACCACTTTGATCGGGATGGACTAAGTGTGTCATAATAGGGAGGAATCTATTGGCGATAATCTTGGCGAATATTTTCATGTTGGTGTTGATCAAAGAGTGGGGTCTCTAAGAGCCACATTCGTCCAGCGGTTTGCCAGGTTTTGGAAGCATAGTTATGAGCGCCTCGCACATTGATTGGGGCAGGGTGTGCAGGCTTAGTGCCTCATTCCAGACCTTCAAGAGTCTGGGTGCCAGGATTGCTACATGCGCACGATAGAACTCGCCGGTGAGACCGTCCGGGCCAGGAGCCTTGCCCATCGGGCAGTTCGAGATGACTGTGGTTATCTCGCCAAGGGTAAATGGAGCTTCAAGCTGGTCACTAGTGGTGCAGGAGAGGAGGGTCATGGGTATTTGGTCCAGCAAGGCATCCGTGTCTTGTAAACTATGTTCCTGCTGGGGGCCGTATAGAGTCGTGTAGAACTCAGTGAACGTCGCGAGAATGTCCTGGTCAGACCAGCATAGGGTGCCGTCTGCATTTTTGATACAGTCAATGCGAGTCCTGCCCCCCTCCGTGTGGACCAGCCTGGACATCGTCCTCCCCGGTCTGTCGCCCTCACCATATTTTCTGGCCGCTACGGGACGGGCATAGTACTGGACCTCCCTTTAGGCATGGGACTCAAATGCTTCCAATTCCGCTCTGATCTGTGCCAGTGTGGTCGGGGAAGGGGCAGCAGCATATTCTTTTTCAAGTTCCTTTAGTATTGCCTCTGACCGTTGTAGGCTACTTTTGATAGCTTTGAGGACCCCGGCTTCTCTAGAAATGCACATCCCCCTAATGAAGACCTTGAATGCCTCCCATCGCACCCCGTCAGAGGTATCCCGCCTGTTGTTGCAGTCAAAGAAGGTGTTAATATCAGCCAGGATATCAGCTTTGAAGACTATGTCGCGTAGGGCCTCAGCTTGAATCTCCAAGAGGAGCGGGGGGGTGGTCCTGTCCCAATGCTATGCGTAGTGTTACCAGTGAGTGATCCGATAGTGTGCGCAGTAGTATGTTGGACTCCGTGACCCTGCCCACCATGCAGCGTGATATGAGAAAGATATCTATCCTGGAATGGCTATCGTGCACCGATGAGTAAAAAGTGTACTCTCTAGACTGTTGGTTGAGAGCTCTCCATAAAGTGTGTTCATGTGCGCCAGTAGCCTATGAGCCGCACGTGATGGGGCTCTGTGGGAGGTACCGGAACTGTCTAGGGGCGTATGTATTAACAAGGAGACATTCCATGTTGGCGAGCAAGCAGTGAAGTATTACAAATCTACCCTCGGGGTCAATATGGCTGGTGCGCAATGAGAATTGGACTGATTTGTGGATTAGCGTCAGCACCCCCCTGGACTGGGTTGAGTATTTCGTGTAGTACCTGTTGTTGCCCCACGTCGGGGCGAGGTATGTCACTAGGCGCCCCAGGGCGTGAGTTTCTTGGAGAAGGAGACTCTTAATGCCATGCCTCTGGGCATAGGCAGTCATCTTGTGGGCTTTGGTGAAGTTGCTCAGTCCGCGAAAATTCCATATCATTATATTAAGAGCCATGGTGTCACACTATGGGACATCCCTGCCGTAGTGTACATTCCCATGTCGTAGTCTGCGTTCACCATCCGTATAGATGTAGTGCACTGACGTCTTGCACCTTTCTGCCATGCCTTTTACTTTAAACACAACCCCAACTACGCCCTCCCCCACCCTCACTGCCCAACCACAACATGCAGTGCAGTCCCCCCACTCTAGAACACAAGAGCCGCCAACTGGGCAGAATCCCACCAAGAGGTGAGGGCCGAAGGGCCAAATCCATCGTGGATTAGTCCGCATTCCCGCCCATCAGGGGCAAAACATAAGGAGAAACCAAATGAAAACAAACATTGCAATTGCAGCGGAGAGCGCTAGTGCCGTGCGGCCGGCAACTTAAGTATGATGTGGGGCAGCCTTGCCGTCCCAGTGATGTTACTGCGGTAGACGGATCTTGTGATCGGCCTCTACAAACCAGAGGGCGCCCTCAGGCCAGGCAGCGGAGTAGGAGAAGGAGGGTTGCAAGGCTAGCCTCAGGCACCAAGAGGAGGAGGGAGAGTGTAAGTCGTCTAGGAGCCAGCCCACAACCCAATGTACGTGATAGGAGGCCATATCTGCAGAGTGAACGAAGACTGGTGCCATTAACACATTAACACACTGATCCTTATCGAAAGATAAGGATCAGTGGACATGATGTGACATTCCGGGCCGTGCTGTTCATGATCAGTCACCGTTGGGGGGGCCGTTCCTTGGCCCATGTAGCGGTATCTGCAATTCGATGAATTTCACCGCCTCGTCCGGGACTGTGAAGAAATATAGCTTGCCATTGTAGGTAATTTTCATCCTCGCCGGGAACAGAATGGTGTAGGGGATGTTGCGCTCCCTGAGCAGCTTCTTCACACCGAGGAATTGGCGCCTCCCCTGCTGCACCGCAATTGAAAAGTCAGGGAAGATTCTGATAGTGTGGGCCTCAAATCGTAGTTCTCCCTTCTCCCGGTACAGGCGGAGGATGAGGTCCCTGTCGCGATAATTTAGTATCTTAGCGATAATGGGCCTGGGAATGTTGCCCGGTCTAGGGGGAGGTGATAGGGCCCGATGGGCTTGCTCCACTGTGAAATACGGTGAAAGATCAGGATTGTCCAGCAGGTCTTTAAGTAATTTTTCAACTGCATCCTCCATCCACCCCTTAAGGGCGTTCTCGGGAACCCCGAGAATGCGCAGGTTGTTTCTGTGGGAGTGAGACTCCAAATTGTCACATTTCGCCTTGACATTTTTCATTTCCCGCGACAGGGAAGCCACAGTGTCTTGGAGCGCATGGAATCCATCTTCGTTGAGCGAAATTCTATTCTCGGCCTCAGTGATCCTGGATCCTGCCTGGTCCACTCGAGTCTTAAGTGAGGCAACATTCACATTGATGTAATCAAGCTTTTGTGAAAAGCGGCAACGTTTTTGGCCATGGATTCCATTAAAGTGGTGAGATCAGGCGCTGTGACACTGCGGTGAGGGCCCAGGTCAGGTGCGTCTTGTGAGGATGACGCTTGGTCTGACTCAGCTCGAGGGACTGTTTTGGTGAACTTGTCCATGGTGCCCCCGTGGGTAGCGCTCTTAGATTTGCCTGGCATTTGGTCGGCATAGGTCTGGAAGTTGGAGAGGGACGCTGGCGGGGGGAGGGCGATGAAGCGAGTAGGTGTAGGTCTCAGCTGGGCCAGAAGCCCGCACCCGATGACCCTGCCCCAGCTGTGTGTGGAGACCGCAGCAGAGGTGGCCAAGCCCAGCAGCAAGGTGGTTTTAAGATTGTAAGGTGGCCTGGCCTCAGTCAGTTTGTATGGGCGAGCCCCACACTTGGCAGGCTGGTGTGTAGTGGGGCCCACGTATAGCAGAAAAGGCGTTGCCGGGTCCACAATAAAGGCAGCGCACATGGGCGCACGTGGAATGGGCAGCCGCAGGGAGGGGGGGGAACGCTGCACTCTCCACCCCCCCGCTCCTCACCTGAATCCCCGCTCCGGGTGGAAACGACTGTCACAGTAAATATGGGGCTGTGGGCAGCCCGATGAGGGATTCTCCGGAGGGGTGTGAGGGTGGAGGGCGCGCTGCAGCACAGGCCCAGAATGCGGCTATGCCCGCCGTGGCTCACTTCCAGGGAGCACCCTCGGCCAGCAGTGTTGGGCTCCCGCAGTGTGCCTTAGGTTCCTCAGCGATGCACGAAGGGAGGGGGGCGTCCCGGTGCGGGCCCAGGAAGGTGATCACAGCGGAGGGGGCCAGATGACGAAGAGCGCAGCGGCCCCTCTTTCATAGGCGGTGGGAGGGAACGGGACGCCTCCACAGCCGTCACAGCGCGGCCTCGGGAAGGGGATCCTGGCGAGGGAGGCCGGCCGACGGTCGCACGCCGGCGAGGTCCGCACCCGGCCAGCAGCTCTCAGGGGTTGCAGCTGGGTCCCCGAAGGTCGAAATGGTCCCAAATTCTCACAGAGCATGGCCACGGGTGTGCACAGTGCCTCAGTGAAGTACCAGTGTCCTATAGCAAGGAGGACCACAGATGTTCAAGGATTTATGCCTATGCCGCACGGAGCTGAGAGGCTAGGCAGCCATCTTGGGCTGCTCCACAGCACCACCCTACTGGCAGTAATTCTGACTTACTCTTAACTTACTCCTTTAGAGAGACTATTCATATCACAAAAAAGTTACTAGCAGTAACTCTGACTTACTCCTTTAGAGAGACTATTAAAATCACAAAGAAGTGACTAGCAGTAACTCTGACTTACTCTTTACTTACCCCTTTAGAGAGAATATTCAAATCACAAAGAAGTTACTGGCAGTAACTCTGACTTACTCCTTTAGAGAGACTATTCAAATCACAAAGAAGTGACTGGCAGTAACTCTGACTTACTCTTTACTCACCCCTTTAGAGAGAATATTCAAATCACAAAGACGTTACTGGCAGTAACTATGACTTACTCCTTTAGAGAGACTATTCAAATCACAAAGAAGTGACTGGCAGTAACTCCGACATACTCTTAACTAGGGGTATCACGGTATTAGTTTTATGACGGTACGATAACCTTCTTGCCAAATGATGGTATATCATGGTTATCCCGGTATAGCAGGTGGAGTTAACCAATCTTAACAAATATTTTCTAAAAAGGTCATAAATTGTCAGATTTATTCTCACAAACAAAACCAGGCACCCAGGGCCAGAATTGGGCTTTTCAACATACTTTCCACTGAAATGCCACCCCTTGCTTCCAACAAACACGCGTGTGGAGAAGAGGAGGGGTGAGCCCTGCTGCGACTGGTAAAGCAAACTGAATAGCTTTTCTTAAGTGGTCATTTAGGCTTTCAGCTCCCCCATTGGCTACTGGTGAAGATGAACATGTTGCCATCTTTATAACCTGCATGCCACAGATCAATGGAGGCTGATGGTAGTATAAGCTTGTGCGCATACACACACACACACACGCACACACGCACACGCACGCTCTCTTTATGTTACAGCCTTTAGTTTACTTGCGGGCCAAAAGGTGTTCAGTAATCACAGACATCTTACCCTTTGGTATGGCAGCAGGGAATACCCACAGAGATGAGTGAATTTTGCAGTGTGACTTATTATATGTAAATTCAATGATAGAACCAGGGAAATCCCCCATTGTCATATGTTTAGCAAACATTATCCATTATAATTACATAAACCCCAAAGCCGCCAACCCAAAGTAAACCCTTTTCCTTCTTGGCACTGTATTTATTCTTCCTATTGCTAACATACTGATTATGTGTAAGGCACGTGTGGTTTATGGAAACGCATTAAAAACTGCTCCAACTGAAACTACTTGGCAGACGGCACATCCAACAGTGCAAGACCAAGACTGCGCAGCACTTGCTTATTGCAGCTTTTCCAAATCAGATTGAAAAGCACGCTTAACGGTATAAACGGTAAACCGGTATAAACAATGTGACGGTTATTATTGTTCAATTAAGTGGTTCACGGTATCTTTAATGGTATACCGTTATACTGTTACAGCCCTACTCTTAACTTACTCCTGGAGAGAGACTATTTGATTCACAAAGTGATTACTCGTAGTAACTGTGATTTACTACTTGAAAGAGATTATTCGATTTACAAATAGTTTTCTAGTAGTAACTCTAATTTATTCCTGGAGGGGGACTATTTGATTCACAAAGAGGCTACTAATAGTAACTGTCTGATTCCTTGAAAGAGAAGAGTAAGTCACAAGTAAGTCAAAGTTACTACCACTAACTTCTTTGAGAATTGAATATTCTCCCCAGGAGTAACTCACAATGTCCTTGTGAATCAGCCTCAATATATGCTTGTCTGATGCTCTCTATATGTGTATTTTATGCATTATCTTAGATGACTTTAAACATCTTAAGGGCGGGACACTGGTTCACTTTGTAAATTGGGGCATGCAGTTAGATTCCCGCAACACTCTTTATGAGTTCAGCTGTAATGCTAAAACATGTGGTATTTTGAAATATTGCCTGTTTTACCGCTTAGCCGGACAAAGTGTTTTTTAATCTGAAAAATCGCCTGCTTGTGAGTGCAGGTTACCACCACAAATAGGCAGTAATTGTGGAAGTAATGGTGGGGTTAATGATTGGCGCTATTAGTGCAAGCGGTAATAACGCCAATACTCAATGAAGTCCTATGGGACTTCGGAATGGGGAGTGGCATTCTTTTTTACTTACCACCTGCAGTAATGGTAATACCATCAGTTGGCATTAGCGCTGCTAATATTGTCTAACTCTTAATGAGGCCAAAGGGGTTAGTCAGGTTCGTGACAACATTGCTGTCTGTACTTCGTCATTATCACCCAGGGCGGAGGACGACACCAATCAGGTGGCTTGGGTCGCGAGCTGAATCTACTCATGCAAGCCTGCGCTCCACCCACCCCGCCACCTTCCCCCCACCCTCCCATCCCATTATTTCTAATTTCCTGTCCCTCCCAACCCCAGCCACACTTACCTTATTCCCTCAGCGGCGGCACATGCCGCCGCCGCTGCTGCTCCCCCTCCTTGTCTCTCCTAGCCGCCATGGAAATGGAAGAGCGGCTGTGTATGGAGCCCCGCCTTCCTGATCCACGTTGGCCATCTTAAGAAAGTATTTTGTTTCAATGAATGGGACGCTGTGAAAATACATTGCTCTTAGCAACCCGGGTTTGCGGATTGCTAATAGCCATAACCACCAATTCCAGTAGCTGGAATGGGTGGTAACAGCACCGGGACCCTCATTAAAGGCTCTCGCTATGCTCAGGCTTATTAACTCAGACCCGGGTCGTTACCATCCTCTCCAACCTTATGGCTTAATTATAGGTGCAATTGAATGTAAACATGTGCACTCCATTCTCTTTACCCAGATCCAGACCCGCATCTTCACCAAACGCCAACAAGGAGGATTCCAGAATGCTGCTATGATGATGACCGGTTGTGTTTTGAGGCCTATTTAAGCATTAATGACCCCGGTGAGGGGGTCATGTTAGGCATTTGGTGACCGAAAGTCTGCCTTAACCGCCCCCAGCAAAGGGGTAAGGGAGAGGAAGAGTTGAAACCAGAGATGTTTTCTGAGGCCTGGTGATCGGATGTAGGATGATTGTGGTGATAGGTTGGAGACAGGACAGTCAAGGATGCTGGAGGGCTAAGGTCTCAATAACATGGGACTAATATTCGGCACAGGCCTTTCATTAGTTTGTATGTAATACGGTCAATCTCATTAGCTTTCAGATTTGAATTAAACAATAAAGGCTCAGTGATGGGTCCTACTGCCAGTAGGACCAGGGGTAACATCCCGGGGTTATAGCCGTAATTCTTTAAGGGGAAAAACTACAATTAAGATAGACTCAATAGAAATGGTAGCAGGAGCTGTGGGATGAGCCCCTCCTCTATTTCCATGAACGGCAGAGGAGCAGTTATCTGAAGCAAAAGGGTCCTGACAGGGGCACCTGAGCACCGAGGTACGTGGGCCAATTTTGTCTATTAGTCAGGGAGCCCGATGTGGGGCAGATGGGAGTGGGCGGAGTACGGCATGAGGTGAGTGGATATGCGGGACCCATGCCTAGGCAGCCAACGACATCCAGAGAATGGTAGGTAAAGCCTGCGTTCTGAACAATCTGATTGCTTTCACGCTGCCAGTAGGGTGCTTATTCCTTGTCAGATCTTCCTTGTACTTCCTGCCAATCACTGGGTGCACGTGACTGGGGCCATCATCGTTTCGTGGTTAGATTCCTGCAGTATGATCTTCCCTCGCCTCCGCGAGACGCCCACAACATTCCACTAAGAATCCAAAGCCAAGGAGTCAAAATATGCACAATCAAGAAGAAATTGGACCACTCTAGACAGATCCTCAAAACCCTCCAAACACATCACAATAACATCCAAAGTACATACTAATCAAAACATTTTTGAAGAAGAGAAATAAACTTCTTTCTGCACCAGGCCCTCAAAATCACAGATGGTGCCACAAAACTACCCAAGAGAAGGACCCTTATTCATGTTCCTTCAACCATAAAGCAAAAATAATAAAAACGTATTGGTCATTGGTTCTACGCTCCATCGATACACAAAAGAACAAAATCCTTATGTAATTTCATGAAGATTGTTTAATTCTATTTCCATTCTATGTACATGCCTGCCGCTATAAACAATACAAGGAATTCCCGAAGCCAACACACATGATTGGTATTCTAATTTTTTATTTTTTTTATTTATTGTGCAATAGCCAAAAACATATTTCCATTACGTAAAAACAAATCATTAAAGTTATTCTAATTGTAAAGAGCAATGTTGCCAAATCGGCTGAGGTTGCGGAAGAGGTGAATGTCCCCATCCTGCCCTAAAGGACCATTGCGCTGTTGTTTTATCCAAGTAAATAACCCTGTGGTCATTTTCTTTGACAGAATTACTTTGAGGGGAAGGAAGTGTATATGTGTGGGGGTGGTAGTGGAGAGGTAGGGAGCGGAGAGGGAACCCCCAATTTACAAACAAAAAGTAATTCTGTCAAAGTAAATTAGTATAGAGTAATTGACTTTGATAAAAAAAAAAGCAATTTAGCACTGAAGGACCATAGGCCTGGCACTGTAATGTTTCTGCTAATAGTTTTTTTCCTAGAACCCTCATTTTATTTAGTGCAGCTAATAATATTAATGCTTGGTGTTTGGAAAACACTGCGCTCAATCATGCGAGCTAATGAGATATATTTTAGACAAATTCAGGCTTCTGACAAAGTGTCTCAGGATGTTACATCTGTAATTAACTTCATTACCCTCGCCCTCCCCTGTCCGTCTGCATCGTCCCCATTTCCTCCTCCGCCCTACCCCACCCTCACCTGGTAGATTCCACAGTTGATTACTGTCTACTGTTACACACCTGATCACATGACTTCTTCAATGTCTACTTGCGTACGTGTGTCGCACTGAGACACCATGGCCGATCCTCAAATATTTGCCCAGGAGCAAATTAGCAGATGCCCTGAGCATTTTAGATTTGCTCTTGCCATCTCATACCTCAAGAGTCAGTAACCTGTGGCTCTCCAGGTGTGTTTTTTCAACTACGTGCCCATGATCCCTCACCATTGACTGTGCTGCTGGCTCAGGTTGATGGGAGTTGTAGTCCAAAACATCTGGAAAGGCAAAGGGTCCAGATCTCTGTCCTACCTGAGTCACAAAGCCTACAACCTGAGCAAATCCAGAGCTGCCTGGAGAACCTTTGAGATGCCCTTGAGCAAAGCTTAGTGAATCACATTTGCACAGAAGCATCTCAAAGATCGTCTAGACAGCCCCAGATCTGATCCAGTGTAAGGTTTTGTGAATCAGTATCCGCAGAAATAATCGAATCTAAAAAATACCTAATGAGAAATTACCGAATTTATTTGGTCGAATACGTTAGGTATTTTTGTACATTTGTAATAAGATATAGATGTGGGTTGGGGTAAGGGTATAGGTGAAGGTGAAGATAGGGGGAAGTAAGGGATAATACAGGGGGTCTCCCTCCACATTATTAGCAAAAATGTGACCTAAAAGAATTCGGTCAATTCTCTATTAGTATTATTTTTTGGGTCTTTTCATGGTAATCCGTGAGAATCAGGCCCTGTATGACTGCAATAAATACAAAAACAAATATTCTTAGGCCTTTGGACCAGGGTTATCGAACTCCAGGCCTCAAGGGTGGGATCCATGCTGGGTTTACAGGATACCCCTCATTAATATTCATGACATACATTTGCATACAATGATTCCAAATGTATGCAAATTTGTCCTCATGAATATTAATGAGGGATATCCTGAAAACCCATCAGGCCTGGAGTTGGACAACAAGTTAAGAACAAATAGACTCCATCACTGTAAGGTAACCAGATGCACCATGTTCTGAGCAATTAACATATTGCATCAAAGCTGGACAAGGAGGAGATTGTCTAGGTCTTCATTGTCTAGCTTGGCCGTTACCTTTGTCTTAAGCATGGCATATATCAATTTAGCAAAGATCCCCTGTTTGCTTTGCTGGGATCGTGAATTGACAAGGGGGCGCAGCCCAGGGGAAGGACAGGGAACTGATCGCTGCATGGCTGCAATGCAAGATTGCTGCACAGGCATAGGTTTCCTTACACCTACAGATGCCTCTTGTGGTTCTTGGCCATTGTCGTGTCCCATGCCTCGATGGGAATTTAATCTAGGCTCTGAATTCATCGTATGCATTTGCCTGTGAAGGCAAAACTCGGCCTTTATCTTGGGTAGGGGCTACGTGTAAATGCTCAATGAGAGGCAAGGGGATGTGTAGAAAGATAACGAGATGGAGAGAAAGAGAGGGAAGCAAGTGGTGTCTCCAACACGCCCTATATGGTTAATGCACAAAATGACTAAGAAATCCATGCAGTACAAAAGGAACTCCATTTTTGGATTATGGTATGTTATGTTAATAGGCTTTTTTACTGTGCCAATCACCGCTTTAGTCGTCTTACATCACAGAGGCTTTTATGAAATTTGGCACATGCTGCCACCTCCAGGGGTATCTAAATGTTAAAAGGGAAGGAGGAGTGGTGTGGGAAAGAGGGCACAGATAAAACAAACAAGGCTGCTCAAGTGGAGATGGGGCAGAAGAAAGCAAGAAGGCTAGTGCTTGTGATAGCTTAGGTGGAGGTAAATGCAGCCAAATCAGATCAATAGACCAGGTGTCTAGAATTTAAGAGGCAGAAGTACAAGCTTTACTCACGCAGCGTTACAGCAGGGCAAGATTCCCTCCCATGGAACGGGTACAGCAGGGTCTACAGCAGGTCAAGCTCCCCTCGCACAGACCAGGCAAGGCAGTGCAAGTTTCACTCACACAGAAGAGGCACAGCACGGGCCACAGGAGTGCAAAAACACACTCACATGAAATTGGTGAAATCAGGTGCCAGATCAGGGGCCAGATCAGGGCAAGCTCCCCTCACACAGAAGAAATACAGCATGCGCTACAGGAGTGCAAGCTTCATTCACACAGTGTAACAGCATGGGCCACAGCAGGGCAAGCTTCGATCACACAGAATAAGTACAGCTTGGACTCAGCAGGCAAGGTTCACTCTTACAGAACGGATATAGCATGTACCACAGCAAGGCAAGCGTCCTTCACAAAGAACGGGTACAGCATGGGCCACAGTACTGCAAGCGTCCCGTACATAGAACGGGCACAGCTGTGCAAGCTTCACTCACACAGAGGAGGTACAGAAAGTGCCACAGGAGTGCAAGCTTCACACACAAAGTGTTTCAGTAAGGCAACATTTCCTCCCTCGGAACAGGTACACATGGCAAGCTCCCCTTAAACGGAACTGGTACAACATGAATCCCAGCAGTGCATGATTCACCTACATAGGGTGAGACTTTAGACGGCAGATATATGCCCCTACATCGCACTTGCTACATTTACATTTGGGGTTACATTTATTTATTTATATGTAGGAGGAACAATGTTCTTTTGATCACAAACGACCGTACAATAGATAAGAAATCAAATTTGACGGGAAGCAGTGAGCTTCTTATAATGGGGTGAGTTTGAGGGGCATTTTTACCAGGTTGTGGAAGGGAGTAAAAGGAACAGTAGCCGGGTAAACTACATAGGCTGACATACATAAAGGACAACCAACATTGGACATTTTGATAAGTGCAGATAGGCAGTAGGGCCAGCTGTGCTAGGGACGCGTCCATGATGGGTGAAGTACTAGAGTGGAGGCAGAGGAAGTGAGGGATAGAGGCAGGTTGGAGGCGAGGGAAAAATGTTAGCTAGCAGGAAGATGAGAGGTACGTTAAGAGGGTAACTCAGCGGCGAAGAGGTAGGCTTTTAATTTGGTTTTGAACAAATCTATGTGGACTGTTTCTCGGACGTTGGGGGAAGGGAATTCCATGCAAGTGGAGAAAGAAGAGAGAAAGAACAGAAGTGAGAGGAATCACAGAGGGTGAAGAGCCACAAGAGTAGTCGAGGAGGCAGAGCAGAGATTACGAGAAGGCTTATAGAGTTGGATAGAGGAGGATAGATACAGTGGCGCCTTACCATGGATAGATTTGTAAACCAGGAGAAGACATTTAAATCTGGTGCTGTTTTGCATCAGCAGCCATCCAGCCTTTTGACAGTATGAGGAAGTAGCTGTGAAGTGAGGGAGTTCCAAGTGAGTCCTGGTAGCGAAGTTAATGATCTTGCTGGGAGGACAGAAAGCATAGTTAGGGAGACTAAAGAGGATGCTGGCCAGTAGTCCAGTTTGGAGAGACAATAGTGGTTAAGAGATGCTTGGTGGTTTTGAAAGGAAAGAAGTGCCTGATTTTCCTAATATTTAGGAGGTTGAGGCGAGCTGCTGTTCCAGTTTTGAAGATGAAAGTAGTGAAAATGTGAGAAAGGTCATAGATGACACTGAGGTTTCTCTCTCAAGAAGAGTAGAAGAGAGTGTCAGGTGGGAACTGAATAGGCAGAGGAAGCGATGAAAGAGAGCTTTTGGTAGCTCTCCTCTGTTTTGGTAGAGTTTAACATCAGAGAGTGCGAAGCCATCAAATATGTAATGGTAGAGAGACAGTTGGGCATTTTGATAGAGAGATCAGAGGAGAGCTCAAGAAAAGAGAAGAAGATTTGGGTGTCGTCTGTGAAGAGTTGGTACGATAATCCGAAGGAGGAGATTAGTGCCCCAAGACCAGAGGTGTAGAGTTTAAAGGGAACAAACCCAAGACAGAGCCTTGTGGAACAGTTAGAGGAGTGAGTTGAGAGGTGTTGTGCCTGGTTTAGGTTACAATTACCTAAAAGAAATGGTTGCATTGACCAAAAGTTCAAAAAATGCTACCACCAAAGTTTCGAACACCAAATGTTTGAACCTTTGGTGGTAGCATTGAAAAAGAAACAGGGGCTGCTGGGGTGACCCCCGCATCGCCCCGCTCACTATACTTCATGGTATAGTGAGCGCGGGCTGCGGGGGACACCCCCACAGCCTTCCGTTTAAAAAAAAAGAAGAAACGGGGGCCTACTTTATGGTATAGTGAGTGGAAAAAAAAGAAAAGGACCCTGCAGCGCAGGTTCCTGATCACGGAAGTGAAAGGGAACTGGCGCTGCAGGGAACCAGCGTGAAGATGAAGGTAAGTGGGATTTGTTTATGTTGGGGGTGTGGGTGGGGGTGTGCTGAGGGTGTGGGTGGGGGGTGTGTTATGGGTGTTTTGTGGGTGTGTTGTGTGTGTGTGTGGGTGTGAGAATGTATGTGTGTTCGCATGAGAAAGGTGCAAACTTTTGGTAGTTTGCACCTTTCTCATGCAAATGATTTGCCCGTGGTAATTTCAGCCGCGGGCAAATCACTCAGATTCATTGTTCCTCCAGGAGACAGAGAATTGGTGAGGTGCAAGGTAGGATTCAATCCAAGTACGCGCACAAATCCCAAGAAGAAAGAGAGGGTTAAGGAGCTCAGAGTGTTCGACTGTGTCAAAGGCAGCAATGAGAATTAGGACAGAGGATAGGTTTGAGTGCTTAGCACAGGCAATGAAGTTGGACACATTCATGAGAGCAGTTTCTGTGGAGTGACAGGAGCGAAAACCTGCTCGTAAGGGGTCTCGAAGGTTGTGGATGTCTAGAGTAGTGCGGAAGTAGAGACACAGGGTGAAAGTTATTCGGTAGGTTTGGGTCAGCCCCTTGCTTTTTTAGGTGAGGGATGACCGTGGCTGTTTTGAAAACAGAGGGAAAGCAAGCAGAGTCGAAGGACAGGTTGAAGAGTTCAGCAAGGTGAGAGGCCACTAACGGGGCAATAGACTTCACTAGCGCAGGACCAAGATGGCCGGATAAGGCACAAGAGGGGTTAGCCTTCATCAATAGAGATAGCACTTCATCAGTATTAGTGTGACTAAAGTGGGAGATGGAGGCAGAGGATGGTGGTAGAGTAGGTGGAGTGTAAAATGAAGTAGGAGTGTGTGTGAGGAAGGCCAGAAGAGAGTCTCTAATTTTGGTAATATTTGCAGCTAAGTATTCAACTAGGTCTTTCGCTGTGAGAGTGGAGTTGCTAGTCATAGACTTAGGAGGAATGAGGAGTGAGTTTAGGGTGCCCTGTAGCTGGCGTGGATGGTTGGAGTGAGAGTCAATGAGGTAGAATTCCCTTTTAGTTTTATCAAGAGTGGACTTGAGAGCGTTCAGGGCAGAGAGGTAGACGTGCAGGTCCTCATGTGAGTGGGTTACGTCTCCTTTTGAGCAGCAACCGACGCATGTCTGTATGGACAGAGCTCATGAATGGAGTGACCCATGGTTGAGGATGCTGAGACTTAGGGGTGAAAGTAAGAAGTGGGAAGTGAGAGGAGAATGAGTCATGTAGTAGGGATCAGAAGCTGGAGAAGGCATTGTTGGTGGAAGAGGTATCGGGTGTGAAGGAGGAGAGTGAGAACTGTCGGTCAGAGAGAACGGGGGTATGGCAGAAGGTTTACATTTCCTTTTAGTAATAATTGAAGCAAGTGGTGAGGAACGGTCAGAGGGTGGAAAGGAGATGGCGGTGGAAACAACTGAGTGATCACATTGGATGGAGTGACAGAAGTATTAGTGGCTGAGTGAGAGGTGGCGATGAATAAGAGATCCAAAGAGCAACTCCCTGTGTGGGTAGGTTTTGGATAGAGTGGACAGCGTGGTCACTAAGAAAAGACTGAAGTACAGATTTCTGAGTAGTAGTTGGAGAGGGAAGATTAAAGTCACCTAAGAGAATGAGGTGATGTTTAGTGGAAAGAGAATCAGGGAGTTGCCCAAGGTCATCAAAGCATGGCCCAGTGGGACCAGGAAGGGGCGATAGATGGAGATGATGTGAACCGAGTGAGGCAGATCAATAGTAGAGAGGGTGAATTCAAAAGAGGTAGCAGAGGACGTGGCTTTGGGGATTTTTGAAGCATCGAGGCTGGAAGAGTAGGTGTCTGACGCCTTAACCTCTGCCAGTTAGTCGACGAGAGTGAACAAAGGATAGGTTGGAGTCGTGTAGGGCTGCCAGAGTGGCAGCATCAGATGGAGAAATCCAGGGTCCAGTGATAGCAAGAAGGTCTAGGGGAGGAGAGCTGGAGGAAAAGTAGTCAGTGATAAAGGAAGTTGTGTTGCAAACAGACTGAGCATTCCAGAGTGCAATGTTCAGTTGATGAGGTAAGGAAAAGTAGAGAAATTGAGTCTCAGAGGAAGAGAGGCGCGATGGATAGGTGTTAGCGGAGGTATGGTTAGCTCGTTGGCTTTGTTGGAAGGAGGTGGAAGAGAAATGGAGTAGAGGGAGATTCGAGTTGCCGGTTTTATAATAGGGATAGTAAAGGAGGAAGCTGTAGGGTGATTGGAAAAAGCATAGAGAGAGGTGAGTAGGAGCAACATGCGTAGCAGGAGAGAATGCATTATAGGTTAGTAGCACAGTGTGAAGAGACAGCACAGAAATTTGGAAGCTTCCGTACTCACAGGTTCAACTGGGAGATAGGCAAACGCAAAGGCTAAGAGGCTGTTCTACACATCCCCTGCATCACACATACTACACCTGAAAGGATCAGGCTTTAGACAGCAGAGCTATGTCCCTACATCACACTTAATACACCTGACAGGGTCAGGCTTTAGACAGCAGAGCTATGTCCCTACATCACACATAATACACCTGACAGGGTCAGGCTTTAGACAGCAGAGATATGCCCCTAAATCACACATGCTACACCTGACACGGTCATGCTTTAGTCAGCAGAGCTATGCCCCTACATCACACATACTACACCTGACAGGGTCAGGCTTTAGACATTAGAGCTATGTCCCTACATCACACATACTACACCTGACAGGATCAGGCTTTAGACAGCAGAGCTATGCCCCCACATCACACATACTACACCTGACAGTATCAGACTTTAGACAGTAGAACTATGTCCCCACATCACACATACTACACCTGACAGGATCAGGCTTTAGACAGCAGATCTATGCCCCCACATCACACATACTACACCTGACAGGGTCAGGCTTTAGACAGCAGAGCTATGTCCCCACATCACACATACTACACATGACAGGGTCAGGCTTTAGACATTAGAGCTTTGTCCCTACATCACACATACTACACCTGACAGGATCAGGCTTTAGACATTAGAGCTTTGTCCCTACATCACACATACTACACCTGACACGGTCAGGCTTTAGGCACTAGAGCTATTTCCCCACATCACACATACTACACCTGACAGGATCAGGCTTTAGACAGCAGAGCTATGTCCCTACATCACACATACTACACCTGACAGGATCAGGCTTTAGACAGCAGAGCTATGTCCCCACATCACACATACTACACCTGACAGGATAAGGCTTACGACTGCAGAGCTATGCCCCTACATTGCACATACTACACCTGACAGGGTCAGGCTTTAGACATTAGAGCTATGTCCCTACATCACACATACTACACCTGACAGGGTCAGGGATTAGACAGCAGAGCTATATCCCCACATCACACATACTACACCTGACAGGGTAAGGCTTTAGAGAGCAGAGCTACGTCCCCACATCACACATACTACACCTGACAGGATCAGGCTTTAGACAGCAGAACTATGCCCCCACATCACACATAATACACCTGACAGGATCAGGCTTTAGACCGCAGAGCTATGTCCCTACATCACACATACTACACCTGACAGGGTCAGGCTTTAGAGCTATGTCACCACATCACACATACTACACCTGACAGGGTCAGGCTTTAGACAGCAGAGCTATGTCCCTACATCACACATACTACACCTGACAGGCTCAGGCTTTAGACATTAGAGCTATGTCCCCACATCACACATACTACACCTGACATAATCATGCTTAAGACACCAGAGCTATGCCCCTAAATTGCACATACTACACCTGACAGGGTCAGGCTTAAGACAGCAGAGCTATGCCCCTACATTGAACATACTACACCTTACAGGGTCAGGCTTTAGACATTAGAGCTATGTCCCCACATCACACATACTACACCTGACAGGGTCAGGCTTTAGACATTAGAGCTAGGTCCCTACATCACACATACTACACCTGACAGGGTCAGGCTTTAGACAGCAGAGCTATGCCCCTACATTGCACATACTACACCTGACAGGGTTAGGCTTTAGACATCAGAGCTATGCCCCTACATCACACATACTACACCTGACAGGGTCAGGCTTTAGACATAAGAGCTATGTCCCCACATCACACATACTACACCTGACAGGATCAGGCTTTAGCCAACAGAGCTACACCCCCAATCACACATACTACACCAGACAGGGTCAGACTTTAGACAGCAGAGCTATGCCCCTACATCACACATACTACACCTGACAGGATCAGGCTTTAGACAGTAGAGCTATGTCCCTACATCACACATACTACACCTGACAGGGTCAGGCTTTAGACATTAGAGATATGTCCCCACATCACACATACTACACCTGACAGGATCAGGCTTTAGACATTAGAGCTATGTCCCCACATCACACATACTACACCTGGCAGGATCAGGATTTAGACAGCAGGGCTATGTCCCCACATCACACATACTACACCTGACAGGATCAGGCTTTATGCAGCAGAGCTATGTCCCTACATCACACATACTACACCTGACAGGATCAGGCTTTAGACAGTAGAGCAATGTCCCCACATCACACATACTACACCTGACAGGATCAGGCTTTAGCCAGCAGAGCTATGCCCCCAATCACACATACTACACCTGACAGGGTCAGACTTTAGACCAGCAGAGCTATGCCCCTACATCACACATACTACACCTGACAGGATCAGGCTTTATGCAGCAGAGCTATGTCCCTACATCACACATACTACACCTGACAGGATCAGGCTTTAGGCAGTAGAGCAATGTCCCTACATCACACATACTACACCTGACAGGGTCAGGCTTTAGACATTAGAGCTATGTCCCCACATCACACATACTACACCTGGCAGGATCAGGATTTAGACAGCAGAGCTATGTCCCCACATCGCACATACTACACCTGACAGGATCAGGCTTAAGACAGCAGTGCTATGCCCCTACATTGCACATACTTCACCTGACAGGGTCAGGCTTTAGACATTACAGCTATCTCCCTACATCACACATACTACACCTGACAGGGTCAGGCTTTAGACAGCAGAGCTATGTCCCCACATCACACATACTACACCTGACAGGGTCAGGCTTTAGACAGCAGAGCTATACTCCCACATCACACATACTACACCTGACAGGATCAGGCTTTAGCCAGCAGAGCTATGTCCCTACATCACACATACTACACCTGACAGGGTCAGTATTTAGACATTATAGCTATGTCCCCACATCACATATACTACACCTGACAGGGCCAGGCTTTAGACAGCAGAGCTATGTCCCTACATCACACATACTACACCTGACAGGGTCAGGCTTTAGACATTAGAGCTATGTCCCCACATCACACATACTACACCTGACAGGATCAGGATTAAGACAGCAGAGCTATGCCCCTACATTGCACATACTACACCTGACAGGGTCAGGCTTTAGACATTAGAGCTATGCCCCTACATCGCACATACTACACCTGACAGGGTCATGCTTTAGACATTAGAGCTATGCCCCTACATCGCACATACTACACCTTACAGGGTCAGGCTTTAGACATTAGAGCTATGTCCCCACATCGCACATACTACACCTGACAGGGTCAGGCTTTAGACATTAGAGCTATGCCCCTACATCGCACATACTACACCTGACAGGGTCAGGCTTTAGTCAGTAGAGCTATGCCCCTACATCGCACATACTACTCATGACAGGGTCAGGCTTTAGACAGTAGAGCTATGCCCCTACATCGCACATACTACACCTGACAGGGTCAGGCTTTAGACAGTAGAGCTATGCCCCTACATCGCACATACTACTCATGACAGGGTCAGGCTTTAGACAGCAGAGCTATGCCCCTACATCACACATACTACACCTGAGAGGATCAGGCTTTAGACAGCAGAGCTATGCCCCCACATCACACATACTACACCTGACAGGGTCAGGCTTTAGACATTAGAGCTTGGTCCCCACATCACACATACTACACCTGACAGGGTCAGGCTTTAGACATTAGAGCTCGGTCCCTACATCACACATACTACACCTGACAGGGTCAGGCTTTAGACATTAGAGCTATGCCCCTACATCACACATACTACACCTGACAGGGTCAGGCTTTAGACAAACAGGGTCAGGCTTTAGACATTAGAGCTAGGTTCCTACATCACACATACTACACCTGACAGGGTCAGGCTTTAGACATTAAAGCTATGTCCCCACATCACAAATACTGTAGACCCTGAAGGGCCTGCGGGTCCTAAGAAGGGAGAACATGCACAGACAAAATGGAGAAATGGTACTGAGGACGCCTGGGAAAAGATGTGCCACTAGAAAGCAGAGCAAATGGGCACAATAAACTGGCGAGGTGAGTGCAAAGAGAGAGGGAAGCCGAGAAGGGCATATGTGTCACTTGTAAGCTGAGCATGTACATACACAATTGGGGAAGGTACTGAAGAGGCAAGGGCAAATATGGAGACCATGAAGGGCATATGAGTCACTAGAAAGCTGAGCATGTGTAGACAAAAGTGGGAAAAGATACTGTAGAGGCGAGGGTAAAACTGGAGACTACGCCGGGCTGGTTTGTCAAGAGAAAGGAAGAAATATGCAGATGGAATGGGCAAGGAATAGTCAGGCAAGAGCAAGCTGGGATCCATGGAGGGCTTGTGTGTCAACAGATGGCAGAAAATGACTAGGCAACCAAAAGGACACCATACGGATAAAACCCACGTTTTTGCGTACATTTTGAAGTTTGCTTCAAAGGTACACAAGCTCAATCTTTGACACTCATCCCAGAAATCATACCACCTTGTCTAAAAGCGTAGATATGAGGCTACACATCAGTCAAAGTCACCTTGCTTCAGAAAGGCAGCCCCCTCCTCCTTCATCCCCCTCTTGTAGTATAAATAGCTCTTAATGGTTGCATGGGTTCCTTCCTAGCTTCAGGAGAGCTCCTGTGGGGGCATGAGATAATCCTCCTCCCTACCTCTGGAAGGACAGCCCCATAAGGCACATACATACGGCTTAGCTGCTCTTGCCCTGGAGAACGCTTTCCTAGGAGCATGGGCATACAGCAGTGCTTGGTAAGAGGCAGGAGCTATTGCCAATTCCAGATTGAAGTGTTATTGGACTGCCCTTCCTGCCTGCCTGCCACAACCCACTATCCTTCACTGTCAGCATGCTTCTCTTCACCTTCCTGCAACCGCAGCACCCCTCTAGGCCAATGGGCTGGTGCATCTAGGTGCATGGGGATTTTTGAGGACTCTAGACTGCAGTGTGTATGTTTCCTGCTCCTTATTGCACCATGAAGAACCCCAGGCAGGGTTTAGCCCCATTCTGAAACAGGGGTTATGACAAGGCTGCAAACCCAAGTGAGGGGTGGTGAGTGTGGGAGGGGGAGTTCATTTCTTTTTGGCCTCTGGCTGTGTGGCCTCAGTCATCAGACCAATGCCGTCTGAGGAACTGACAGGCAAAAGCTCCAGCTGTCAGAGCTCCTGAGCAAGTTGGAGTGAAGTTGGAGATGGCGCTCAGCCTGGCCAGCTACATAATAGAGAAGTTGATGGAGTGCCTAATGCCTTTTTATCTAAAGCAGCTGTTTCTCAGAACAAAGGGTTTTTACCTCCCATAACCCTTAGCACCTAGCTTATGGTAATGATGGGGGCCTCCAGGCTGTCCCCTTCCCACATCTGGCAGTTCCCAGATCCTTGTGGCAACCAGGGTACAATGTATTTGAGAGCGAGGGAGAGACCGTCTCGACAGTGGCAACGGGAGAAAGGGAAATAAGACCTCTCTGGGAGAGGCCAGTGGTAGGATCACGCAGAGGACATGGGGTTGTAAGGCCTTTTCCATGTGTTTCTCTAATGCTTTGTGATGACTTTCGTGCCTTGTCATGCAAGACTTGCTATGCCTACTGATGATCGGCAATGCGTAATTTCCGGTTTGTCTGTCCATGGAGGTCTTTGACTGCTCTCCTCACTAACACCCTGACATTCTGCATTCCAACACACCAGTGGCGGCTGCTATCATGGGGCGGCCGGGCGCCGCCCCCCCAGAAAAGAAGGAGAAAAGAAAGAGGAAGCTAAAAGAGATTCAATCTGAGAACTTCTCTGATTGAATCTCTTTTAGCTTGCATTTCCTTTGCCAACAGCGCGGGGGCGCTGTGGCAAGGCAACAATGATAAAGGGCCGGGCCCCGCTGTTAACACAGCGGGGTGCGTCCCGTTTTACGCTTTTTTCTTCAATAGTAGAGTGAGTGGAGCTCATAGCTCCACGCACTCTACGTAAGCCCCCTTTAATTAGAAGGCTGGCGGGGCGCTTCAGGGGTGGCCCCGCCAGTCTAAAATGTGCGTAAACAGCGCACTAGGTCCGGGTCGTCCCTCGTCACTGAAATTCCCTCCCCTCCCCTGCATGGACACAGTAATGTCATTGGCTGTTTGCCAGCCAATGACAACCCTTGCATTGGCTGGCAAACAGCCAATGACATTACTGTATCTATGCAGATCTCTGGTGCTGGGGGTGTGTGGGTGTACCTGCGCCACCTTCACACTCTCTTTAGACGACACGACGGCAGGAGTCACGAGTCGACGCAAGCCCAGCTGCCCGGCCCTGAAGACCATCCACCAGCCCAGCAGAGACGGCCTGGACCCTGGCTAGGAGCCGGCGGGTAAGTAGTAGCCAGGTGGTCCCAGCAGATTTGTTTGTGTTTTTGGGCCCGGGCGGGGACGTGGCCCACGGACCACAGCCCCAGTCAGCAACACTGAAAGACGTGTAGGCCAGGCCTACGTCTTTCAGTATTACTGACTGCGGTCAACTTAATGGGGCCTTGTTTTCGAGTCTCCGGCGGGCGGGCCTGGTGGTAGCGGGCCCGGGCCCGCCTACCACCAAGGCGGGGGCCGCCAGGCCTGGGCCTTTACCCCAGGTCCGTGTGCCAAGGCCCAACGGCCTTGGTCCACGCGGACAGCAAGACCCAGGCAGGCGTGCTGCTGCTGCCCAGTGCGGGCCGCGTTACAGAATCTCCAATCCATCCAAAATGTGCCGTTTTATATTTTCGGCATTTTTTGTCGAAAAATGCCGAAAATATAAAACGGCACAATTAGCATGATGCGGAGTGGTCGCTCGCGGGCCGCGGCTGATCAGCTCCACAGTGATGAGTGCCCTTCTCAAGCTGGGCGCAATGATTTCCAACTGGATGTCCCAGACTCTGCCTTCTCTGGTGGGGCTGAACGCCACCCGGCTGCCTTCCTCCGACCCTCTGGTAAATCCGGACTTGTCTCTTCCATCGCTGCCAGCGCTGAACCCCTTGCAGCTTTGCTGGAACTCAGCAGTGCCGGTTCGTTCCTGAGGCACGTGTGCAAACTTTCTGACTGCATGTTTCCCTTTTAACAATGACACTGCCCACTGCCATGATGCAGATGCCGGGGAGTTGAGCAGAGCTGTAGGATGCACCCGGGGCAGATGTTCAGGAGCTTAGAGAATTACTCAATATATGTTGCTGACAGGAATATTGCTTTGGAAAGTTTGTCTTCGCCTGACGATGCTGGTGCATTTAATTGACGTTATTGCCGTTTTCTTCTACAACATCAACTGCGCGTAAAACTTTGGGATGTGGTACCCATACTTGCCAGGTGTGTGTGTGTGTTCACGTTTGCCTTGCTACACACGTGACGTCGGGCAACTTCGGGTCGCATTTTAAGGATGTCTTTGGTTTTCCCACTAATTGCTGTGCTTAATGAATGCGCTCATGTATGTGTTTACTTATTTATTGAGGTGGTTGTTTAACACTGCGTGCACATGGCAATGCCATCCTGTGGGTAGAGGCCAGCTTTGCAACTACCTGGCATGCATGCTACATTCTGTACAGCATACCACTTGACGAGCAGACACATTTGTGAATGCAGAGGCGTTTCTCATATTCTAATGATTGTATTTGGTTACCTGTGTTTTTGGTCAGCAAATAACGCTCTTTGGAACAACGGCATCCCCTTTCTCCTCACTAGAAAGACTGAGCAGCACGGTCCTGCGTGAATTGGAGCAGCCCTGCAGAATACACTTTGGACAATGCACACTTCCAAAGGTGTTAATGTTAAAGGGTACTTGTACCGTGCACTATCACCATCTGAATGGTCCCCTGGCGCTCTGGTGGATCTGAAAAAAGTGTGCAGGGAGGAGGGAGGGGGTTAGTAGGGTATAGTGACAATAGGTAGAGCAAAAAGCAGTGAGCAAAGGAATCCCCACTGATGCACAATGTTTTTACCCTTGGGCCAGGAGGTTATGTCTGTGAAGGAGCAACATGTATCCACTGTCTTGAAAGAGAAGTAACTTGCTCTCCCTGTAACAAATGTCACTCTTGGTCATGATGGCTTCAAGAGTTTTTTTCTTAGACATTGTAGTAGTGAACTCTTGTGAGTACCTCAGACGTTAGCCCATTGCTCCATTGAAAGGTTGGGTACACTTTATGTGTGTGGTGCAGAGCAATCTGTTCCTCATCTGGGAGAGAGAGGATCTTTGTTCAAAGTCTTTTTGAAGACTTTGAACATAGCCCTCCAGGTTCCGGTCCTGGCTGGGTAAACCCATGATTTGAGCGTTGTTTCTTTTAGGTGGATTTTCTATGTCCTCTTGCTTTAGGAGCAGTTGTTTGTTGAAGGCTTCGAGGTTCTCGTGGATAACATTGCCAGATCATAGGACTGTTCACATGCAGAATTTTCGAGATCATCCTCACGCCTCTCCACCTCTGCTACCAGCTTGTCCTCGAGATCTTTTGAGAAAGCTCTACCTCTCTCGCATGTATTTCAGTCCTGTAACAGGTTTTGAAAGTTGCATTTTATAGCTGGTGCATTCAGGAGTGGGTCAGGGGTGGGTGGCGTGGGGATCTGGCCCGCTGTACTAACTTCTTGATTTCTTGTCTGGTGTTGCTCCTATTGTCTGAGGATTGTCAACTCTTGGGATGCTTTGTCATCTTGTTCTCCGATGTGGGCCTGTTGTATCGGGCCAGTTGTCAGGGGGCTGAAAATTCAGTTTAAGGCCCACAGCGCCAGGACCTCAAGGCCCAGCTTTAGCTTTGATTTCAAGAGTGATAAGGTGAGGAGAGAATCGCATTAGTTTGCTGAATCAAATCACGGAGCTCTGGCTATGGGCGCAGGCGCTGCAGCAATGGGGGTGAATGGGAATATGCCAGATTTAGTTATTTATTTTATTGGATATTTGTATGGTGCCTATGCAACAATTGGTGCTGCAAGGCGCCACAAGACAAACAAATGGGGGGGGGAACAAGGGAGAAAGATAACAATAACGGTCCTTTCAGGCCTTGTGACATTCTGATCGTGCAAGTTCAGTAACAGGAAGTGAGAGGGTCACATTATAACACACTGACCTACGGCAAACAACACACACCCTGCAGAATGTGCAGATGTGTTGACAATGAGTGCTTGGTGCAAATGTTTCCATCATTACTGACTATATAATGAATTTCTTTATGCATACACCATAGTACCAGCTATTCTCAATACAAGCTGCTGTAAAATACACCATCACACTTGCACACGTAAGAAAAACCGAATGCTTTTTTCATATTTCTGTGGGTTTTTTGGACAGTAAACTGCACATTTTGTAGGCCATTTTTCCAAAAATGTCAAGGGGGGGAGAACCCCCCCATACTCCCCCGTAACCCCTTTGGAGGGGTGGGCTCGCACGCTCGCTACTAAATTCGCCCTGGGAAATTTACGCCACACCAGCTTTCAAACTCACCAGCCGCCACTGCAACACACTATACGCATACCAACTGCGCCACCCACACCTGGTAGCTGAATGCTCCTTCCAACAGACCTCAAGCCTCAGTACACCTCTACAGCCAACTTACATACCACACCCCTGGCCAATGTGTGCCAGCTCCAGGGGCACCTGATGCTTCCCATTGGACACACATGCCAATGTGCTTTCGACACAGACCAGCACACCTACAAGCAGACACTCCTGCAGGGCTGAGGGTGATTCTGGTCTGCACTCATCATCACAGCAGCAAAGCTATCTCGCATTGTCCTCTCTCGCCACCAGCCCCCTCACCACCCCCATCTTCCAGATACACCAGTGCGCCTGGAGACCATGCAAATGTCAGCAGAGCAGGCATACATTCCAATAACAGAGCGTATTGGTAACAAGAATACATCGCTTTTGCAAATAATGAAAAGATGTCACCTGTCAACAACCCCTACATTTACAATGGGCCCCAGGTTTGGCAATTGCAGAAAAAACTGCCAGTGAAGTGGCGTTAATTCTGTTGCTGCCAATGACAGAATTCTTTTGCTGCAGCCTGCAACTTTCCCTCACCAACACATCACACGTGTGTAAGTAAAGTGGCGGAGATGCCTCCAGCATTGAGCTATCCTCCACTTTATGTACAAAGAAATGGATGAATTAGCGTGGGCAGAATTACCACCCGCGGTAATTCCACCAAATTGCTCATGGTATCAAAACAGCCCATCTGCAGCTCATCAGTGGGCAGATTTAGCCCAATTATGAATGGCAGTACAGTATCCGAGTGTGGCGGTAATTCCTGTGGGTGTCTCGGGAGCATAGCTAAGGAGCAACACGCTCGCCTTATAAACAAGACGACACGGACCAACACAGGTTCGATCCCCGGGTCTGCACTTACAGAGTACCGGGTATTAAGCTGAGGATAGCTCAGGGGCAACGCACTTGCCTTGGAAACAAGAAGCCGTTGCTTTGGAAACAAGACGTCGAAGAGCAATATAGGTTCGAAACCCGTGTCCGCGCTTATAAATTATATATAATCACAGGCAGACTCCAAATGGATGATGGGTGCTGTCCTTTTTTCAAAAAGCAACTTTATCTTTAACTTTTGAAAGCTGAATTGTAGTAAAAAAAATGTTAGGTGTTTAAAAATGAATTTTGAATGAATTTGTATGAATTGTGAATGTTGTTTAATGAATTGTATTATCTATTTTGTATTTTGTATACGTTAAAGGTTATTTCTTTAAATGTATAACAATTAAAAAAAATGTAAAAAATTAGGCCTATTGTACTAAAAAATATAATAGATGGGCTGGCGTTGAAAATAGAAGATAACAGAGATGTATTTATTTTCTCTGCGTGTCATATGCAGCATATGACAATCACTGCCTGCTTTACACACATGATAGAGCGCTCAATGGCAACGCAAACACGGTGTCACTGTGTGATTCGACCAATGTCGTCTTCTTAAAATCCGTGTTTCTTGAATGCATTTTTTCTTCTCTTTTTAGATATCACCGCTGAGATTGTTGTAGGCAGCAGGATTGTGTCCGAGCGATTTCATTTTGCGAACTGCAAACACATGCACAGCAGGTAAGCAGGTTCTGCACCCACCCTGCACACGATGTCAAACTTCCCTCCGATGCCTGGAATCGAATTGTGTAAAGGGCTACTCTCCCAGCTGTCTTAAAAGACAGGAGGGTGTGATGGGTTTCAGCTTAACAAAAGCTGTTTTTCAGATATCTAGATAGCATAGCATGTTCATTTATCAACGGTCATTTTTTCGATTTTTTTTGTGCCAATTTTCTTTTTCTGTATGAACTCATCGAACAAAAAAAATGTTTGCGGGGGTTCCTTCCATCCTCCCGTCCATTATTAATTTAACTGTATTCCCTACCCCTCGACCAAGTATATACCTTCACCCACCCCTCCCCCTATGTTTTTCGATGAGTTTTTTCGAAAAAGAAATGTCATCAAAAAACCCATCGATAAAAAGATTGTCGGTAAATGAACGCTGTACTGTCTGGATTGTAACAAACCCATTTTCGATGTAACTTTCACGTGGGCAGTTGTTTGTTCCTGTTCCTTTTAGGTACTAATGGGCACCTCAAAACTTCTCTACTGAATTGCTGCTAAATATATTGTGCTATATATTTCCTAACAAGTGTGCAAAATTAGGTTATTCAGTCTTGCTTGGTACAAAAGAACTGTTTCGCTCAGGTTGGTGATTGGCTGGGCATGGGGGTGGCAGTGAGTGTGGGGTGGTGGCTACACAAGGTTTGGCTTTTCTGCTGTCAGGTGCTTCTGGGCGCTTCAATGTTCCCTTAGCACCTGGTTATCCCTTCACTTTCAAATTGCTTTTAATGTTTGATTGTCCAGAAACTATGATTGTATTGGGATGAGAAAGGATCGGTTTCTCGTGGTTCAAGGTCTCCCTGGAATATGAAATACTGTACGTCCCGACATTCTGAGGTTCGAGGAGCTGGAATGTTCTATGAAGCTGCTGCTCCATATCTCTGGACTTTCCATTGGGTGAGAACCAGGACATTGCCCGGTCACTGGTCTTTCAAAGAGCAGTGAATGTGCACTTGTTAAGTTTAATTTCCTTCTAATTATGCAAACGTACTCGTCTAAACCCAGAAGCACCTGAATTTTCAGGGGATTCAGAGTTCGACAAACCGCAAACTTTTTAAAAGTTTGGGCATTAAGTTCGAGTGTGCTCATCAACAGCTCACGATGAGGAACGTTTCTGTAAATAATGGGTTCCACAGGTCAGAGACATTTCTTTCAAAGGAAAGAAGATGGCAGCTTGCAAGACTAACAGTTTGCATATATTGGTGTGGCAGTCTGCTCCTCCTGCCCCCTCTATTCCCTGCTCTTCCTCTGGCCCTTCTTCGGCCACCTCTCCTCCCTCCTTCTCTGCCTGTTTCCCCTGTTCTCCCCAGACAAGGTTTCTAGACAAGTCTGATCTATGAAAGTCTCATCAAAACAGGTTCAACCCTGTTCTCTAAAACCATCTAAGACCACATTGACACCTTGGCCCCAGCTCTGGCTGACTTCTGCAACCACTCCTTCGCCTCTGGAATCTTCCCTTCCTCTCTGAAGCACTCCCTTGTGTACCCTCTTCTTAAGAAACCCTCTGCCGGCCCATCCTGCCCGGCTAACTATCGCCAAATCTCTATCACTCCTTTCCTGGGCAAACTCTTGGAAAAGCTCGCCATCTCCCAGCTTAATCTTCACACTGAATCTGTTGGTTGTCTCCATGACCATCAGTCTGGCTTCAGAGCTGCCAGAAGAAAAGAAACTGCTCTCCTGAACATTCGTGAAGACCTGCTCTCCAACCTCGATTCCAACACCCCCTGTGTCCTCATCTTACTTGATCTCTTGATCTCTTTTCGGCCTTTGGCACGGTCAACCATGCCATCCTGCTCAACCGTCTTCGTGATAACCTGGGTATCACTGATCAGGCCCTGGCTTGGCTGACCTCCTTCCTCTGTGATTGACCCTTCCAGGTACAACCTGGGTCCTTCCTCTCGTCTATCTCTACATGTGGTGTTCCCCAGTGGTCCAACCTCTCTCCCTGGCTGTTCAACCAATATCTCGCACTTCTTGCCCACCGCATTGCCGCTCTCTGCCCCAACTTTCAGTGCTATGCGGATGACACTCAACTGATTTTCAGGCTCCCTTCCACCACTTCTTCTCTTTCTCTCATCTCTGACTGTCTGTCTGCTATCCAGGAGAGGTGTGCTGCCAATGACCTCTGCCGTAATGCCAGTAAGACCGAGATTCTCCCCATTGGCACACCTACTCCCTCCTTTCCTGTCACTCTCTGGCCGGCCTCTCTTGGCCATCTTCCTGCTGCCACCTCTGAGGCTAAAAACCTTGGGGTCATCTTCAACTCCACACTCTCCTTCTCTCCTCACATCTCTGACGTCTCTAAGAAGTCACACTACAAGCTACACCTCCTCAGAGGTATTCTTCCTTTCCTCTCCTTCCCCCAGAAGCTCACTGTCTCCAGAGATCTGGTTCTCTCTAGGCTGGACTACTGCAAGAGCCTCTTTCTAAATCTGCCTGCTTCTACTCTCTGCCCTCTGCAACTCATCCAGAACAGGACTGGGAACTTGTCCTTGGCCTCAAGCCCAGGGATCGTATCTCTCCAGGATTGAAATCTCTGCACTGGCTCCCAGTGGCTGCGAGGAGTAAGTTCAAAACCCTCTGCTTGTCCACAAGGCCTTCTGAGGCCTGGGACCTCAATACCTTCAACTATCCCTTCCTAAATATCTTCCTTCTCGAGTTCCCCGCTCATCCGCCTCCAACTCCCTCAAGGTCAGTCGCTTTTACAAGCATCCAGTTGGTGGTAGATCTCTTTCTTCGGCGGGGGCCTCCCTCTGGAACAGCCTGCCTGCCTCCCTGAAACTTGAGGAGAACCACCTCCGGTTCCGGAAGCACCTCAAAACCTTCCTCTTTGCCTCTGCTTTCTCTACTCCTCTCCCCTGCTAAACTCCTGGCTGAAACTGAATCTGCACTGGTCACCTGGCTACCCTCTGATCTCAGACCCAGATCCCCTCTCCGCCAGTTGCACGCCTTCACTGCCTCCCTGGCAACCCCTGCACTTTGGGACTGTTTTCTGAATCCCTACAGTACTACTACTAGCACTTGACACCTGATGTCTGCACTTACCCTTGCCACCAGCTGGCTGCACTTTTTACTTATTGGTTTTATTTAGTCTATTGATGTTACTGTTGATCCCATGTACTGCACTGCTCCCTCCCCCCTGCCCTTTTCCCCTTCACCCTTCCCCTGCACTTTTGCAATCTCATTGTCACCTGGCCTAGTAAGATCGCTGTCCCTGTCTTCCCTCTGTTTCCCCCTCCCTTGCCTCGTTGCGCCTTGAAACACTTATGTATAGGCGCGTTATAAATGTCATATCATATCAGATGGTAAGCACAATTAACACTTTGTATGTAGCTGGTAAAAGAAAGTCATCCTTAAAGAAGCATACTCTACATATGTGTTGTGGTGTGCTGCGCCTCCCCGGGTGTACGTCTACCATGAACACCTACCATTGCAATATTACCCAGTTAAATGGAGCTCATGCCTGCAAGGCCAGAGGAATGAATGGCTGTACTGTGTATGCTTGGCATGTGACTGAGCTAGATGATAGGCCTATAGGCAGATAATGCAGTTAGACACAGTCCTTGCTGTTGGAATTGGTGTGCAATCTGCAGGGTTGAATCTTTGTGAGATAGATCAGTTGGTTCATGCATCTGCTACAGCCAATTGTACGTGATCATTGTGCCAATGTGACAAAACTGGAAGGTACCTAATAGGGCTTTTAAGATGCTGATGTTGGAAAATGTGTGCCACTTAGCTCAGGAGGCTGTGAACTGTGACTACCATGGCCCCCCACCGTTGACTGTGCTGGGTAGGGATGATGGGAGTTGTAGTGCAACATATCTGGAGAGCCAAAGGCTGCAGACTCCCAATTTAGCTGGGGAATCATACACTTGTTATTTACCACCTTTGGGTTATGGAAGGAAAGTGCTTCATAGTGCTGCATCGAAAAGTACATGATCATATCTATCATACTAAAGATCTGTTCACATGTACCATGTGCACATGACATTTTAATTCGTACAGCTTACGGTCATGCACATCAGACATGTATAAGCACCCATGCATGCAGACACTGCCATGTGTTGGACTGGTCCATAGGAAAAGGCTGGTGATACTGACACGCCTATAGGGCTTCAGCAGAGCTTTCCATATGTCAAGCTCAGCTGCAAAATGCTTGTAGTGTCAGGTAGTGTCTCTGAACGGCCAGTAGCGCTAGGGGAGAATCAGCGAAATGTCAGCCTAGGGCCCCCGTAGGGCTGGAGCAGTGATTGACATTTTTGAGGGTCAGCTATAAAATCGCTGCAAAGATGGTCAAGGGTAGAGCCCATGTCAGACTAGGGCCTGTGAAAGGCTAGTAGGGCTGGGGCAAAGGCTGACATTTGGAAGGATGGTAAAGCCTCTACTGAACCTCGCCGAGGTACATGTCTGCTATGAAGTTCACATACTGTAACATTACACATCTTAAGTAAACTCCTTTTACTCGCCCTAGAAGTATGAAAAGTACACACAGGCTGGCCTCTAACACAGCGACCCACATTAACAGTCCTTACTTTATGAACTTATGAAGAATGAAAGGGTGTTCAATTCATGGTAGGACTCAATCCCGTGGTCTGCACGTTGCACACAGATCTCTGCAGCAAGTGCATTAATCTACTGAGATATCTTATTGCTGAGTTTCTGCTCTGTCTGACATTCAACAATGCACATCACTCTCATTTGCCCTCGCTATCGCACCACGAGATTCATCGGAGGGTCCAAGCCACTTCTAAAACCTTTGCCTAGTCCTGATAGGGAAGCATGTTCGGGCAGCCTTTAATTCGCATTCTGGTTTCATGAATGTCTTGTTTTTTTATTCTTTCCTATTTCTCTGTCTAGGACAGCTTCATCCATTTAATTGTTTTTCTTTATTGGTCTGCAACATTTAATGATAAATCCTACACTTCCACAACACCTTTCAAGGTTAGGTGTGAGAATTAAATAAATATTGCACTAAGCATTTTACAGAAAGGCCGCACCCTGTTACTATCCAATGGTTCGCTCGCTAGGTCAGTCGCCTGTGACCCCGAAAAGACCCTCGTTTCCACTTTTCACAGGATGGCAGCTATGCCCATGCCAGCGTCTCATCATAATTCTAAACTCCAAACCTCACCAACACGAATCCTGAAACCAGAAATATCTCCCTCGTTCATCGCAAGATGCGCTTAATATCCACAACCAATTATATTTTAATGAATTCACTTTTAATAATACACCATCATATTTTCAGGAACTCATTTTTTAATCAGGTATATCACCAGCAAATTAATCGGTCAATCTGAAACCTAGCTCTTGCGGCAAATATACCAAGATTAGAATTGTAAAGTAACCCAGTGCTTGACTAAGAGGAGGTCCTACTGCTTGCCATCATTTCCAAATGGATGACATGCCAGTATTATATGTTGGCATGTTGAGGTCACAGCTCTGTGGGAGATATTGATGCTGTGTCTGCTATGACCGAGAGCTGACTATGCCCTATGAAGGGAGAGCTCTCAACCGTAAAGGGGCCAAGGTCTTCCAGTGCTTGCGAGGGTCGTTTTGATCCTCTGTCTAGTGCGTGATATTAGCGATGAGTCCACTCTGTGACACAAAGCCATTCCTTTCCTTTCCTTTATCATATTTGTAATGGGCGCCTGGGTTCCCAGAGGCTGAAGGGCGCAACATATATACATGGAGGAAGAGGCAAGTACGCAGAACCAGCCAACCAACCAGAGGGGAACGTCATGGCAATCATCTAAACAGCAGTGTCTTTAGGTTTTCTCCTGAACAAGGCTGTGGATGATTTCTCCTGCATCAGGGTCATTTCCAAACATGAACGTTTGTGAAAGGAGAGGGCGGTGAGCCAAAAAGATCAGCTCCATCGTAAGTGCCAAAATAGGCCAAGGCCTTCTCAAACTTCACCGAAGGAAACCGATCAAGAGATTCCCTTTCACTGCTCTTAGGACGAAAATATAGGTCCTGATTCCCAAAGGAGAGCATTAGCCCCCGACGTGGTGGCCAGAGCTGTCGCGCGGTGGCGCAAAGTCACCCACGTCGAACATTCCCAAGTAGCTCCATTTGATCAATTCCAACCAGCACCAATCAAGCAATAATGATGGTGTAATGGCTCTTTGCCCAAGTTAACTTTAATGAGGGCCAAGGGACGCCACCCTCAGGTAATGATCCGAGGAGGGAGGCATCATTGCTATTGGAGCATTACACCCGATGAGGGTCGAATGCTTTGTTTAAAACAAAGAAATACAATGCACCCTCTCTCTGGAAAAAGTTACTTATGCAGGTCAAGACCAGTCTCTTCCTTCCTATGCTTCAGGAAGGTCCTGAAGCCCTAACTCTTATATCTTACCAGTCACTGATTGCTCCTCGCAGCCTTCTAGAGTTAACCCCCACCCCTACTCCCTCTACCCATCCCAGCTCTATAACTCCTGAACCCTACTCCCTCTACCCATCCCAGCTCTGTAACCCCCACCCCTACTCCCTCTACCCATCCCAGCACTGTAACCCCCACCCCTACTCCCTCTACCCATCCCAGCTCTGTAACTCCTGAACCCTACTTGTAACCCTCTAGGCGCTATGTTGCTTCCCAGGGTTCCATGTCGTTTTTACGACGGGTGTTTTGCCGGTGGAGTTTTTCTCAAAAACGTCTTCGAATTTTAATTTATTTGGGGGAGTTCTCCCCTAACCCTCCCTTCATTTAAGTATTTGTTTTATTTCCCACCTCCACCCCGCCCCCCATAGGGGCCTAAGCGTGGGGTCTAGGCAGCAATCTCAATCCTCACCACCATTGATAGTGTATAGTATATATGACCATATGGAAGTGGTATCCAGTGATATAAACGAACACAATTCAGAGAATGATTTTATAAGGAAACAATTCTAACGAAAAACTATCGATTTAAAAAAAGAATATATATATATGGGGATGGGGTAAGGGGTTAAAATGTGTGGGGAGGCGGTTGAGGTGGGGCTAAAATCATAGGGTAACAGGGGGATTGGGGAGGACCCCCCTAAGATTTTTATTTTTTTTTAAATCAATATTTATTCGTTATACATGTTTCGTTAAAAATAAATTATCTGGAGACCACCAGGGGGCGCGGAGCATGCAGGACATGTAAGCATCGCGCTCCTGATAGCACCGCAGGGACTAGTGGACTTCTCCAGTCCCCAGCCTGGAGTAAGGGGCTGAGCCGGCGAAGACCTGTCCCCTGATCAGCTGGCACCACCCAGAGAGTACCTGGGGACTCGCCGTTAGGACCCGCCGCAGCGTGGCCCGGGGTCCTCACTACAGAGGAACCCAAAGGAGTGCACACGAGCAGTGGGTACTGGTGCGGGCCCACGACACCAGATGCTGCCGTTCCCGCGGCTCAGCGAAGAGGCCCGTGGAGCCGGGCGCCCCTCCCCCCCCAGTTGCGGAGGCACGTCTGGCGGAGGCGTGCTGGGGGACACACCGCACTGGTGGGGGCTCGGAGTGGGGCTCACATGAACGTGGCCCCCCACGGACACAGTGAACCATACGAGAGCCGCGGGCTGAAGAGGACGCAGCCCGGGCTCCCCGCCCTGTAAAAGTGCATTGGAACGGGGGCAGCACAGAGGAGTCCCCCCAGCTTGCGGAAGAGACTCCCTCCCAGCTGGGGCCCAGAGCCCGCTCCCAGCCCTCACCCAGCACACGGAGGCCGCAGTATGCCGGCCCCGCAACAGACAACGCCCGGACGGAAGCATCGGCCCCGTGGACGCCACGGAAGTGCCTCTGCCTACCCGGCGAGGCCCAGCACAGTGACAGGGAGCAGTTGGGGAGCAGTTGGAGGTGAGGAGAAGGTGGGGGTGAAGGGACAATTGAGTGGACGAGCCATCTAGGGGCAGCCCCAACCCCAGGGCCCTCGCCTTGGTAATACACTGGAACGTCTCCCGGTTGGGGCGCGACGAAGGGAGGTCTGTGCTGCCTGAAACCCACAGATTCATCTTGGGCCAGTACCTCGGAGGCCCTACTCAGATCAGTAGGCCCCGATTAGGGCACAGCACCACTCACGGAGCCACGTGCCCACATCGCCCGAGTTCCCAGTGGTCTGACCACTGAAAGGGCCTTGGACCATCGACCCTGACACCGTCCCTCGCAAGGGGAATCCTGTTAGCAGCACCGCCCTGAGGTGCGCCGGAGGTCTTGGATCCTGGAGCGATCCCCAGTTCCCGGGGCGATCTCATCCCTCCAGCGCTTCCGCCGTCCTCCCACGGCCACGAGTGCGGCCCCCAGGAACACCATAACTACCATACCAGCGGGCAGTGAACCCCCTTCCGCGGCACTCACCAAAGAGGATCTCAAGGACATTCTCCAGGAGATTGAAGCGATTCGCACAGACATTCAAGCCTCCATAGTGGACCTCAAGGGAAGGGTGGATACCTTGGAGGATAAAATGTAAGGGATGGAAAATAATCACCTCCAGGCAGACCTGCTCCACATGAAATATGAGGCAAGGCTTACGAACTTGGAAATGAGAGAGGAGGACATGATCTTGAAGATGGATGATTTGGAAAACAGAGAGCGCCGAAATAACCTGCGCATTATGGGTGTGACTCAAGAGAGAGGGGAAACTACGGCGGATGTGGGGAGGAAGGTCCAGGGTCTGATAAACCAGCTCTTTACACTGGAGGGCGGCAAGGAGGTCCAGCTGGAAAGAGCACATCGAGGTGGAGAGGGTTCGGGCGGTGGCCAGAGGTCCATCGTAGTGTGGTTCCTCCGCTATAGAGAGAAAATGGAAGTCCGGAGAAGGCAAAAAGACTGGGGAGCTTTGTATTTGAAGGCGATACCATCAAGATATTTCGGGACCTATCATCCCTCACCCACAGAAGAGAATGTCGTCCACTCACCCAGTGGCTCACAAGCCAAGATATCAGATATAGATGGTCCTTCCCCTTCGCCCTTTCCTTTGAACGGGCTGGGGTAGACTACAGAGTGATTAGTGACAAAGAAGCCTCGCAAGTATTACAAGTGCTTAAGGGGGACGCCCCGGAAGGGAGTAATTTGATGGAGACTCAAGAACCAGGCGGCACCGTGAGAGAACCGGTGGGTCCCTGGTCCACGAAGAAGAAGACAAAGGGCAGGAGAAATTTCAGAAAACCTAACACTCCGACGTCCGAAGCTGAAGGGGACTAGGAGTGTAAAGATAGATTAACGAGAAGATTAAGTTTGGCTCGCAGGCGACCCCGGCCGGGGACACAGATTTTACCGAGAGAACTGCGGTGCAGGAACATGCACACACCCTGGTGGCTTGCCTGTTGGCAGGCGTCTTGGACAAGGAAGGGAGGGGAGAGGGGTGGGAGTTGATGGTAAGGGGCTCGGGACACGATATCCACCACACTTCAAATGGGCACGGGGCAGCTCCGACATGATCGGGAGGACAAGATACTCAAGAAGGAAAAGCAATGGTAGACAATGAAAAAAGGGGCCGGGTCGAGTCACTCAGAGTGGGTTCATTCAACGTCACAGGGCTCAACTCCCCGACAAAGCGCTCCCTTCTTGGGAGGGAAATGAAAAACGGTAAGGTAGATATCTTGTTTGTGCAAGAAACCAGAACAGTGAGAGGGGAGGAGAGGGCCATCCCAGGATCTCACGTTGGCCAGACCTTTTGGGCATCGGGTCACGTAAGGAAAGGCGAAGTGGGCATCCTACTCCAAAGAAACCATAAATTGACAGAGGTGTCCCGGTGGGAGAGGGAGGATGGAAGAGCCCTGGTTGTGTCCGGCAATCTAAATAATTCCAGAGTCAGCCTTGCAGTGATATACTGCCCTAACGTGGGTCAGAGAGAATTCGCTCAAGTGGCCTTGGGGGAGGTGATGGCCAAAGTAGAAGGGCTCCTGCTCCTGGGTGGGGATTTTAATATGTGGGCAGATCGAGGGCTGGACCATAGTGGGAATTCGGCCACATCAGGTGATAGGGGAGCCGAACATCATGGTGGGCTGCGGGAATTAATGTGGGAACAGGGATTGGTGGACATATGGAGGGAGCTGCACCTAGGTGAAGGGGATACACCTTCTACTCCGCAGTCCATGGTACCAGAACTAGGATAGATTACCTTTTCGTGGGGAGCCAGCATATGAGCAGAATAGAGGCCTGTGACATCCGCACGGTCAGCTGGTCAGACCATGACATGGTCTGGTCGGACGTCAGTATAGCGAGCCTGAAACCCAGGGTGTCCCTCTGGAAGTGCAATGATTTCCTGCTGAGGGATGCGGTCTTTAAGGAAGAAATGACCGTTGCAATCAAAGAATTCTTTGAGCTAAACGACACGCGAGAAGTGAGCCGGGAGATGGTGTGGGAGGCGGCTAAGGCGACTTGGAGGGGTAGGTTGATCAGCGAAGGGGCATCCAAAAAAGAATTAGGACTCTCCTGACCCACAGGTTGAGATCCGAAATAATCCTTCTAGAAAATTCGGAGGGGAAGGTTGAGACAGAGAAAGAGAGGGATCTGGGCATAGCGAGGGATAAGAGACAAGAATTGAGGGAAATGGAGATGGGAAAAATTGTAGCGGGGCTCCAACATCTATGCCAGAAATACTATGAGAAAGGGGATAAGGCCGATGCTATGCTGGCAGCAAAACTCCGAGGCCAAAGGGCAGATAGATGGGTGGCAAGAGTAGTTAGCGCTGAAGAGGGGGAAAGATCAGACCCGGAGGGGATCGTTGAGAGTTTTGCTTCATTCTATGAGAAGCTCTACGGGAGGGAAGGGGAGATAGAAAAGGAAGCAAGTGAGGCATATCTCAATGGGGTCACCCTCCCTGTCCTTGGTTCCTTCGAAGCATCGGCCGTAGATGCCCACATAACAGGGGAGGAGGTGCTTAGAGGCATATCGGGATTGAAACTGGGCAGGGCCCCGGGGGAGGCCGGGTTCACGGCAGGCTTCTACAAGGCCTTCTCGGGCCAACTAGCGGGGTTCCTGGCGGACCTCTTCTCGAATATTATGAGGATGGGGAGGGCACCCCCATCCTTTGGCAAAGCTCTGAACACGGTGATCCCGAAGAAGGGGAAGGACCCAGTGGACTGCCGCTCCTATAGACCTATCTCCCTCCTGAATGTAGATGCTAAGCTATTTACCAGGATCATTGGACAGCTACATGCCGAGGCTAATTCACCCAGATCAGGTGGGTTTTATACGGGAAAGGCAGGGTGCGGATACACTGCGCAAGACTTTGCACCTGATGAGAGAGGCAGCACCGAAGGGTGGGAACCCCGTCCTGGTGTCCATTGACGCAGAGAAAGCGTTTGACCGGGTCGACTGGGGGTTTCTTCAGGGGGTACTCAAGAAGCTGGGATTTGGTACAGGAATTAAACAAGCCATCAAGGCCCTATACGCGTCACCAACTGCCAGAGTCACAGTTAACGGGCGTTTGTCACAAGTCTTTCACCTCCAGAGAGGGACGAGGCAGGGTTGCCCCCTTTCCCCTCTCCTCTTCGCCATGACAATGGAATTCCTGACAGAGTACCTCAGGGGCTCATCGACGGTGAGAGGAATTGAGGTGGGCGAACCTACCTTTAAATTAGGCCTCTATGCAGATGACATCTTGCTCCACCTGCGGGAGCCCGCAAGGTCAGTCCCAGCTGCTCTGCAGGTGATTCACCAGTTCGGCCAATTCTCCGGATTTAAGGTAAACGTAGGCAAGTCAATGATCTTTCCCTTCGCACCCGATGCGGATAGAGACTTGGCAGAACTTGTCCCACTGGGCCTCCTAATTTGTACGGAGATTAAATATCTGGGGATTAACATAGTTCGTCCCGACGGGGATTTAGGCCAAGCAAACTACCCTCCGCTTTTTGATAGACTATTCAGGGACATGGAGGGTTGGGGGAAGGGGCAGATCTCCTGGATGGGAAGAATAAATGCTATAAAAATGAATCTGCTCCCTAGGGTGCTGTACGTCTTCCAGATGCTCCCCTTGGAGGCTCCTGAAACATACCTCAGAGAAGCCAAGAGGTGTATACTGAAGTTTAAACGGCAGGGCCAGAGACATAGAATTGGACACAAGGCTCTCACCCTCCCCAAGGATAGAGGAGGGGTTGCTCTGCCGGACCTGAATGCCTACCATAGAGCAGCCCAATTTAGGGCCTTGGCTCCCCACCTTAGAGAGGACCCCAATAAATAATGGGTATACATCGAAAAATTTTACCTACGCCCAGTTACCGTAGGGGAATGGATATGGGTCCCACTGAAAAAGCTCCCCAAAAGAATCAGGGACCACCTAATTCTGGGTATAATGTACAATGTGGAAAGCATTAGCGGGGAAAGGCCCTAGCGAAAAAGTTACCACATGGCCCTCTCCCCTGAGCCATATCTGGTCTACTCCTGTCCTGGAAGAAATCCCAGGCCACGAACACTACCAGTCATGGTTCGCCGCGGGCCTGTGTAGGGTAGGCCAATTGGTAAGAGAGAGGCAGCTCTGGGAATCGGCAGGCTTTCCCTGCTTCTATACCTTTGCCTCAAGGGCATCCTAATGAAGCCGAAACTAAAACCTTGCTTACAAAGAGGGCTTACCCCGGTTGAGAAAATTCTAGACACCCACACATAAATGAAAGGCCTCATCTCCCTCTTGTACGGAGCACTGCTAACCTTCCGGGAGGGAACAACTAAAAGCCTCAGAGGGAAATGGGAAAGGGACCTGGGTTCTGTCATTGGAGATGGGCTTTGGAGGAAATTATGTAGTAGGGCTTTTAAGACATCCATCTCATGCCAGTACAAGTCCCACGCCATCAAGCTCCTCCATAGGTGGCAGTATGACCCGATCTCCTTCTCTAGGATGTTCCCAGATACCGTCCCGCTGTGTTGGCACGGATGTGGAGAAAGAGCCGACTACTGGCATATGTGGTGATCCTGCAAGAAAGTGCAAGCCTACTGGTCAGAAGTGCTCAGCTGGCTTTAGGAGGCGGGAGAGGGGGTTTTCCCACTAGAACCATTTACACTAATAGTCAGACTCTGCCACAGGGACGACCACTGGGAGAAACTCCCGGACCTGACACACTTCCTGCTGTTGGCAGCCAGAGCTGCACGGGCCAGGACCTGGAAGAGACCATTGCTCCCCTCGAGGAGGGAATGAGTGATAGTGGCCAAGGACATTTATTTTATGGAGAGACTAACAACAGCAATACACGACTCCAGCACGCAGGTTGAGACTGACTGGCTGCAATTCATGGAGGCGTTCTCTAACATAGAGGACGAGGCAGGAGTTTAACAGGAGCACTCCACCCGGCCCGAAACTGGTTGTGGCATAAGACTCATTGTACTTTTCCAAGTACAGTTCACTAATTTTTGTTCCTCGCATGCCCGGTTGGAACTGCCCGAAAAGGATAATTATGGTGATGTGGTTCGTGTGTGCCCTATTATGAGGGGTCTTGTGCGGGAGGGGGGAGGGAGGGTGTATACAGCAGAGTATTATGGTTCTCTAATGGAAGTTGGCACGGGCCAGTGCCCCAATGTCATTGTTTGTACTTACGCTTTTTTGCCATGAAAAACCAATAAAATTGAATTTAAAAAAAAATAATAATAAATTATCTGAAAAAAGATTTTGAAATAATCACATAGAACCTATGGAAGTTGTTATTACATAAATCCACCTGTAGCGTTGCAAGGACTTGGCTGCAGATATGTGTTGTGCTACCGCTAGCCTGGGACTGAAGCAGCCTGTACAATCTGCGAACTATACAAACCAATCCGAACATGAATCATATTGTGGAATGAGAACGCTCTTTGAAGATTCGAAAGATTATGGTTAAAACTTAAAAACCCGGTCCAAGGGCCGTACTGGCCATTGTAGGCCCTGTGAGCCCCGGAGACCAAGTTAAAGCCTGACTGCAGTTGGATCATTGAACGAGGTTTACAGGCCCATAACGCCTGCTACTGCACGAGGGCGGAGTCTATAAAGCTGTTATAACTCCCTTGCTTTTTCATGAGAAAGGACAGAAAGAGTCAAAAGGGTATGAATGGTGGATTCATGTCACGCCTCTACATGCCATATAACATGTGGGTCATGGGCCTCTACTTCCTGGGGCTAACACCCACTCTGCTTTTGGTATGGGCAATTGTCTGCCTTAAAGCTTCGCTCCATGTTGCCCCTAGGGTCGTCAAGACTGTGCCATGCTGTCGAGTAGCTCACCGATGGGCAAATATGCGGGCAGCATGCCAGATTCCACCATTAGAACCTTTCTTAAAAGCATAGACCATCTTAGTGTTTGCAAAGCAATGATCAGGCGATGAAGCACAGCCCTGTGGCTGTAGGAATGGGCAAGTGGTATCCATGACTGTAAGGCTGAAATCACAGAGGTGCCAAAGTTGGGGGATCGGTCACATGATCCTTGACTTTTAATTCCTTAGTGATTGGTAGCCACTCAGATGTGTTGGGGTACCGATGGCAGGTGTACTGGACCAGCCATATAAAGCCACGAGAAATCAGGGCACTGGTGCTCTGGGGTGAACAATAATGGCTACAATCAGGGCATCCGGTGGCATTTTGAGTTAGGAGTATTTTACTCCCAACATTTGCGAATTGGCAGCAAAATCATTTTTCAGAGAACACCATAGTAGCTCCTGTTGTCTGGTAGGGTCGATTTTAAAAACATAGGTATTTTTTTAAACACATATTTTCGGTAGTCCCAGTATTACAATAAACTGAACTTGTTGTTTGTTTTATAATCCCACTTCTAGTCAGGTGGCACGGTAGTGAAACTGCACTCTATGGCTGCCAGGCACTGCTGATGCCTCTGGTCTGAACACATCAGCACAGGATTGTGGGCTGCAACAAGGGGCAGGCACCTGTGTGTGTCTGATGGAAATATTTGCTTACTTTTAGCAGGTAAATAGGCATGTAGGCTGTTTACCTGGAGGCTTGGCTAAAATATACCAGATCATGCCAACTTGGGGCGGGTCTGCAAATCTCCTTGTAAACCATGGAGCGGGTCTCTCATCCAATCCAGATGCCACCCTGAAAAGTTAGAGAGAAAGGGCCTCATTACACGGTAGGCGGTAAACCATGGCGCTATTAGCGCCATGGTTCATGCCGGTAATTTACCGGTACCGCCTTGGAGGAAAGGGGAATTACCGCCCTATTCCAATGTTGGGAAGGCGGTAATTCCACCTTCCTCAATTGCCCTTCCCCATTCCCATTTTTGCCCCATTGGGCATAATGGGAATGGGGAAGGCGCTAATTACGGTACTGCAAATTGCGGTACCGTAATTAGCACCCTGGTCCCTTTGCGGGTTGGATTTTTAACGCCTGCAAAAAGCAGGTGTTAAATTCCCCAACCCGCAAAGGGACCTTGTAGTAAGGCGGTAAGGATTTACCGGTACTGGTAAAATACCGGTACCGGTAAACCCTTACCGCCTGCCGTGTTACAAGGCCCAAAGTGTATGAAAAGTCGTTTGCATGTGATGCTTCTTGATGCCAGTCACTGGCAGGAGCGCCTCGAGAGACCTGGTGCCTACACAGCTGCGAGGGGCATTTAAATGTCCGTGGACAATCCCATCCTCCTTGGGCGTCTAGCTCCCATACCAGAGAGTGTGGATTCAAGCTAGCTCTGTCGACCCAAACCTCTCGATTCTGTTAGGTTTTTCTAAGTCCGGCCATGGAGCCCTTCACGCAGAGGTGATAAATACAGTGTGGTTTGCTGGTGAGAATATGAAACTCGGGGTGTAGTATTTGCATTACTGAATTTGCTGTCATTTGCTTGCGGTGACTCAATGCACTATTCTCGCTTGCCCAAGCACAGTTCATTTGCAACTCAGGAAGTATTGTGTCTAACCGACAAAGTTCACCACAGGTCAAATAAACAGCTTTTGCAGACATTCTGTTTTTTTCATAATTTTTTAAGATGCGATTTTTTGGGGGTGTTCTCCTGATATCTGATTTTAATGAGCATCCAATTTCTAAGCAAAATCACATACCCAAATTACACTGATCCAAGCAAATTGTGTGTTTTCTTAATCCATTTACTGGTTTATCGTTCCATTGAGCACTTGATCAGTTGCCTGCTATAAATACTTTTATCAATAATTCTTATCAATACATCTTAAACAAGGAATTGTCCACTGCGCTTCCTAGCATGCAATGAGGAGATAGTAGACAACATTTGCGATTTATGTGCAGGGCAGGTGTTGGCATTTCTCTGTGTGGTGGTGCTACAGGTGAAATTAAGATTCATATATGTGCCGCATGTACAGTAGGAAGATGTGTGAGAGCACCACTGAGGTCAAAGGGCAACAAGAGGAAGCGGGTGTTACGCTTACCTGGCTCCCACAGAGGCGTCGATCTGGACTGGACTGCTGTGATCTCCACCAATGTGACGCATAGGGCCGAGATGATGGACTGGACTGGCCCACCTAGCTTTGTTTGCTTGGCCCGTAGGAATATTCTTCTACAAATGGAGAAAGGGCATTAACCACCCGAGTTGAGCGTTAACCCCCCCACACTCGCGCTGTTCTCCCCACTGATCACCTTTGATGTCCCCTTTTATAGTCTCACCTGATGGTTTGAAAAGATGAGCTCTCCATCCTGCATTGATCGCAGGGGCACGTAGATAACCAGTTGCTTCACTGGCTCGAAGGAATTGGTGAGTTGTAGGACAATATTGACTCCAATATTCCCGGCAAGACGCCATAAGTATGTAGTTCGTAAGAGTTCAAATGCCTGGCTTTCACTCTTGTCCGATTCCTTACAGGTTGCAGCTTGACCTTACTGAAGAGTTCCTCGTGGCAACCGGCTATGTTCTGGTAAGGATTTGTATTAACCCACACAGTTCGATAAAATAATGTTCATATGTAACTTGTTGCTTTCTCCCTTATTCAGGTGCTGAGAGAATGTATGAAGTCTTGGGGAATTATGCCTCCGGCGGTAAAATCAGGTAAGTCTTTTGTGGTGAGGAGGGTTCCCCTTGTTAGTCCCTTGTTTCACCTTGCTGTCCTTTTGTTTCCCCTTAGGGGCCGGGGTTCGGCTAGGATGCAGTGGAAGCTGCGCCGACCCGTGAAGAAGAATAGTACCCCCGGTGGTAAAATCAGGTAAGTCTATGGGGGGTATTCCTCTGTGTATTCCATTGGCTCACCTTGCTGTTCTTGTTTTCTCCTTAGGTGCCGGAGTGCGGCGGGAACATGCAGGAGGATGCGGTGAAATGTGAAGATGCTGCAAAGGCCGGTGAGTTCAGCGTGGCGCTGCAGCAGGCGAGGCGACGCGCATAAAATAACTTCTTTCTTCCAGCTCGAAGGCGCGATGAATCGGGAATTCAGGTAAGGATCAAAGGTATTGCTCTTGTTCTAACCTTTTCTCCTTCTTTCTCCCTTTTCCTAGGAGCTCCAAACTCGAGGCGGGCGTGGCAGAAGACTGGATGCAGACTTGCAGGCACGGTGAGCGTTACGCTGCTGGATGCAGAATAACGCGAAGCGTGTGCTGCTCTTCAGGGTGGTTTAAATAGCCTCCAAAGTAGTCCCAGGTAAGTATTCCTCCCCAGCCCCACCCGAGTAAAAAAATAGTCCCTAGGTAAAATAGTCCCTTCCAAGCCTTGTTTGGCTTGGAGCTCTTGCAGCATTGTCTGCATCAGGTAAGTTTGCAGCATGGTCTGCATCAGGTAAGTTTTAATCTATGAGCCTGGCACCTATGGCGCCAGGACTGACTCTCCATATGAGCCTGGCGCCATAGGCGCCAGGACTGCACCCAAATAGCCCCTAGTGGGGGTTGTTGGGCTTGCTTGGGGTAACTTGATGCCGGTTTCCGGGGTTGCTGGACTTGGTCTCGGTCCCCGGCGGTAGGCATCATGACAGCGGGAACTAGGGATGTCAAGTAAGGCAAGTAATAATACCGACTGAGGTTACTAAGGTGTGCAAGCGATTGCCGTTTCAGCAAAGTAGTTGATTGGTCGCCTTTAGCCATGAAAAAGTGTATGCAAGCTCATGTTTATAATCAATTCCAGTAAGAGCTATGATCATCTGTTGGCTGTTTGGGGTTTGCTCTCCTTGTATTTGAGCAAGATTTAGAAATATTGGTCTGGACCATCTTGATGCCGGTTTACTACAGAAGTACTTTAGAAGCAGAGCCCATTGCCCTCTTCTTCCCTTCAATTTCCTAATTCTTACTTATCTTGAGGAGGGTACACTCCTCAACAGACACTCTATGCTACAGAAATCATACAGGGCTGGAGGGAGGATACTTACCCCAGTCGGTCAGTCTTGAACACAGTCCTCCTGTATTTTCAGGCAGAACCTTCCCCGCAGACCACATCAGGGCAAAGCTGAGAAGCATACCAGCGAGTAACCTGGCTGGGTGGCGTCCCTGTGGATACCAGGCGAGCGTAACAGAACGCAAAGCCTACCATAACAAATCCACCTGGACGCCATGGAGACATCAGAAATGGACCAATTGGCCCAATTACTAGGAGAGCTTTGTGCTGAGGTTCGTTCTGCCCAACAAGCGACTAATGCCCTCCTAAGAGACCTAATAGTGACCAAAGAACGCACTGAAGAGATTAGCAGGTAATACTTGCAATCACAGGCAGGACAGACGCCTCTACCTGGAAGCAATCCAACAATGCAAAACCCCGCCATCCCACCCACTCTGGTACAGATCACATTACCTGGAGCAGTGCCCCTGGCACCACCACAAAGATTCTCAGGCAACCCACTGAAGTATGCAGCATTCATCAATCAGTGCTACCTTCATTTTCTTTGTAGGCCTGGAGCATTTCCAAACGACCAAGCTCGGGTAGCTTTTGTCTTATCATACCTGAGTGGTAGTGCAGCAGATTGGTCAGTGCCGTTGGTAACCCATGACGATCCTCTATTACATGACTTTGTGGGGTTCCAGAGAGAAATGGAAAAACATTTTGCTCGCCATACCCAGGAACAAGCAGTAGACAATGAACTCTTGTCCCTCCGACAGGGGAATCAGGACTTGTTAACGTACATTGCTACCTTCAACAGACTGGTTGCCGAAGCTAGGTGGCCAGAAAACAAAAGAACCACGTTATTCCATCGAGGCTTACGAGGCGAATTAAAGGACGTCTTAACCCAGGTGGTTGATCCACCCAGAGACTGTGCAGAATTCATAAATCTGGTTGTGCAGCTAGACCACCGGTTGCAGGACCGAAAGGCAGACCGGTCTAAGACGGACCCTCGGACCATGTATGTTCGACCAAGGGAAAACACACCCTGTGTACCTGGAAATGCTGTAGAACCCATGCAGATTGGAGGGATACAGCCTCCATTTACAAAACAAGAGCGGGACAAAAGAAGACAACAACAGCTTTGTTTGTATTGTGGGAAACCAGGACATTTCCTATAGGACTGTCCAGTAAAACCCCCAAGAAGAACAGTCAGGGCCACAGAGAAGGATGAAGCTAAGGAATTGGAAAACTACCAAGCTCGATAAACGTAGAGGTCAGTTTGTCGAGTGAGAAGAAAGAGTTGCTGACCTTGCACTTTGCAATACCAGTGATCTTAATTAACCACCAACAGTCGTCAAGAATGCATGCCGTTGAAGCATACATCAATAGCGGAGCAGTTGGAAATAATTATATTGATCAAGAACTGGCAGCAGAGATGGGGCTTCCTTTGTGTTCTAAGCCAACTATGGACAAGGTAACCACCGTGGATGGGTCAGAAATTGCTTCCGGACCAGTAACCCAGTGCACAGCCAGGGTAACCTTGCTGTGCCAGGACGGACATCGGGAGTCTATTTCATTCGATCTCATCAAGGCACCTCAGTTCAGGCTAATACTAGGGATGCCATGGTTGGTTACTCACAACCCTTTGATAGACTGGCAGGCACGAAAATTAACCTTCCCCGGTGACTGCTCCCCTGCCTGCTATTACCAAGAGGAGAAACCCGACGTCTGTATCCCCATGACTCCCGGAGCGACAGTATCAACCCTGGGAACAACTAATACCTTGCCAAGTGAATACCATGATTTCCAGGATGTTTTCCGAAAGGACCAAGCCAATACATTGCCGCCGCACAGGCCCTATGACTGTCAGATCGACCTTGTTCCTGGTGCACAAATCCCTTGCGGCAGGATCTACGCTCTTCCAGAACCAGAAAACCTTTATTTGAAATCCTATTTAGACTAGTACCTTGCAAACGGATTTATCCATCCTTCGAAGTCCCCCGCAGCCAGTCCTTTGTTCTTCGTACCGAAAAAGGAAGGAGACTTGAGAACCTGTATTCACTACCGCGCATTGAACCAGATCACTGTGAAGAACCGCTACCCCTTGCCACTTATCCCTAAGATGCTAGACCAAGTTTAAGATGCCCAGATTTATACCAAATTGGACCTTCCAGGAGCATACCACCTGGTCCGAGTCAGAAAAGGAGATGAATGGAAAACCGCCTTCCGTACTAAGTACGGCTTGTTTGAATATCAAGTCATGCCCTTCGGGTTATGCAACGCTCCTGCGGCCTGCCAGTATTTCATGAATGATGTCTTAAGGGAGTTAATTGATGTGTGCGCGTTAGTGTACATAGACGACATCTTAGTATACTCAGCCACGGAACAAGATGATATCAGGCACGTTCCTTCAGTCCTCACCAAGCTCCGTCAACATCGCTTGTTTGCAAAGCTTGAAAAATGCTTTTTTCACGTCACTGAAGTAGAATTTCTTGGTTTTATCCTTACTCCAGGAGGGATCAGAATGGACATGCACAAGGTAGATGCCATTCTGAAATGGCCTTCATCGATGTCTCTGAAAGGGGTACAAAGCATGCTGGGCTTTGCCAACTTCTACCGCCGGTTCATCCCAGACTTCTCTCAGGTTGTGCACCCAATCACAGTACTATTATGAAAAAACGAAAAAAAGTTTGCTTGGACCGAAGAAGCAGACGAGGCCTTTCAGGAACTTAAACAAAGGTTTACCTCCGCTCCAATCCTGCAACATCCTTGTCCAGACCTCCCTTATGTCGTTGAAACTGATGCGTCCAGTCTCGCAATGGGGGCTGTCCTTTCACAGAGAGACCCAGAAACCGACTAGCTACATTCTGTGGCCTTCTGGTCGAAAAAGTTCTCACCTCCAGAGATTAATTATGCCATCACGGACAAGGAACTCCTGGCTATCATAACCGCCTTTAAAGCCTGGAGGCACTACCTTCTGGGGGCCAGCCACACCATTACAGTCATCACAGACCACCGAAACCTGCAATATCTCAAAACAGCCAAGGCCCAGTCCTCGCGCCAATTACGGTGGGCCCTTTTCTTCGCCGAATATGATTATGTAATCACATTTCGACCAGGAGTCAGAAACGGAAAGGCGGATGCCTTATCTCGCATGGGCATAGATGAAATAGTATATATAACTCCAGACCCAGTACCTATTATACCTGAAGACAAACTCTTGGGTATCACGACAGCCTTAACACAAGCAGAACTACAAAAAGAAATAAAATGGACAATTAATCCTGATGCCTACCTCGCATGGCAAACTCAAGGAGAACAATATATCATCAAGGACCATCTACCCTTTTTTAGGGATCGCCTATATGTACCCAAGAAGGAATTACAACAGAATATTATTTCAAACTATCACGATTCACTGATCGAAGGGCATCCTGGGATCACCAAAACCCTAGCTAAGGTGAAAGAGGACTTTTGGTGGCCTACCTGGCGTAAGGACATCATTCAGTATATTCAGTCCTGCGGTGTCTGCGCACAAAATAAATCACAGAAACAAAAACCATCTGGTCTCCTACAACCATTGGACATTCCTCCAGTTCCATGGCACATTCTTTCCCTTGACTTCATCACTGATCTACCTCCAAGCCAAGGGTTCAACACCATTTTTGTAGTTGTGGACTTATTCTCGAAGATGGCCCATTTTATTCCTCTGAAAGGCCTCCCATACGCAGCCACTTTAGCAAAAGTGTTCCTGAAGGGCGTGGTTAAGCTACATGGCTTCCCTTCGGTTCTGGTCTCTGATCGAGGCAGCCAGTTTGTTTCAAACTTCTGGAAAAAATGTTGTGCACTTGCGCAGATCGACGTTCGGCTATCTACCAGTCACCATCCCCAAACGGACAGCCAAACCGAGAGAACCAATCAGATACTCAAGCAATATTTACGGTGCATGCTGCACCACGAACAAAGGAATTGGAAAGACCTACTATGGATAGCCGAATATGCATATAACAATTCTTTGCATTCAAGCACGGGTCAAACGCCCTTCTATACCCTTTATGGCAGACATCCATGTACCTCTGAACTAGACCTTCCAGCCAGCTTGGAAATGCCAGCGGTAAAGACTCTACACACAACCATTACTCAGGCTTTCAAAAGGGCAAAGGAACACATTATTCATGCCAAAGAAAAACAAAAGAGATTTGCCGACCAACACCGGAAAAAGGCCCTTGATTATCAAGTAGGAGACAAAGTTTGGTTAGCCACTAAATTCGTACCCATCAAGGGAACCTGGACCTTTCATCCCAGATTCTTAAGACCCTATACCATTAAGGCAATTATCAACCCAGCAGCCGTGAAACTGGATTTACCACCTAATCTACACATTCACCCGGTATTCCATGTGTCCCTCCTGAAACCAATGCAACCCGGCACACGGATTGGGACTCCACCTAAGCCCATACTTGTTGACGGAGAACCAGAATTCGAAGTCAAAGATATCTTGGACTCTAAATACTCTAGGACCAAGCTATATTATCGCATTGATTGGAAATGATTTGGACCACAAGATAGATCCTGGGAGCCCAGTGAGAACATCTACGCACCATGTCTAATCAGGAAATTCCATCGGAACTTCCCAACCAAACCTGGGCCAGACAGAAGGAACACCATGGGAGGGGCCTTAGGGGGGAGTGCTGTCACAACCCTCACCCAAAAACCCCCTCTGGCAAACCCATTGGCCAGGTGGAGTCAGGACTCGGGCCTCTAGAGCCTGGCATCCTCTTCAAAACCCTCATGGAGCCAGTCCTGGGGCCTATGGCGCCAGGCTCATACACCATGAAATACAATGTGCTTGGGAACTACTTTATTGTATTGTCAGCCAACATGGAGGCATCCACATAGCTTGGTTCCTAAGAACCAAGATATGCGGTCTAGTGTTTTGGGTGTGGTAGCCTAGGGACTACTTTACATGGACTATTTTGTTGGGGCTATTTAAGCCACACCCGAGCAAGACAACAAGCTTTGCGTTACTTTGCAGCTTGCAACGTGACGCTCACCGTGTCCAGCTATTCCCTCGAACCTCGGAGAAGCAGAACCTGCAAGGAGACAAAAGGAACATCATTAGCAGCAGCATCTTACCTGCAGTCTTCATCTTTAAACACTCGCAGCTACTGAGAACAGCTTCCTCGAATCTGCACGCCTCCCGGACAGAACAACCTGATAGAGGAAGATAGAGGCAACATTAAAGAAAGCAGTAGCGACATTTACAAATTACGAACTGCTCAAAAGGCTTACCTGGCTGGTCGCCTCTCGGCTGGCACCACTCCGGACATTCCACTCACACTGAAGAACACCGTGACCTACAAGGAAGGAAAACACAGGTTAGCAAAGGCAAGACTTTGCAGCGCTGCGCATAGCGCTTAGCTACCGCATCATAGCGCGCTTAATGCGCCATCATTTACCATCGGGGCTCAACCAAGCCAGTTCACAGGCTGAAGCTCTGCATACCTAAGGGAGAAAAAAGAGACATTTTAAACAAAGAAAGGCATGCAGTATAACAACAGAACTAAAGAACAACAATAAGACCTACCTGAACAATATCAAACGGGCCGGTGTCAGTGAAGTAACTGGACCGCACTCGCCCATGAAAGACAACGCGCCCCTGCAAAGAAGGCAGGACGGAGAACACGCCTAATTCTACCATAAGGTGAGGAGAGGGCGCCAGAGGGACTGAAATCATACGGGGGTGGAGGGAGGATACTTACCCCAGTCGGTCAGTCTTGAACACAGTCCTCCTGTATTTTCAGGCAGAACCTTCCCTGCAGACCACATCAGGGCAAAGCTGAGAAACATACCAGCGAGTAACCCAGCTGGGTGGCGTCCCTGTGGATACCAGGTGAGCGTAACATGTTTTGGCTTCATTGGGCATCATCAATGAGTGTTAGCTTGGGTCTCTGGGCCCAGCAGGCACGGGACCATGCCTGGGCATAACCAGCCCATTCAGGGTGACTATAGCAAAACAAAAGTGTACCTAGCAGGAATGCATTTGGAAGGATTGGGGGTCATTAAAGATGAGTTGCAAATGAATGGTGATTATGTCATGTGGCATGAGGGGTGATAGAGTAATACCTCCCCGTGGAGTGATGTAGAAGATTGTATAACTGGCCCATGAGGGTCATCAAGGCATTACCAAGATGAAATAAAATGTTCATACTGAGTATTGGTGGCTGGGCTGTGATTTGGAGATAGAGAGAGTAGTAAGGAACTGCATTTCATGTGAATTGTGTGAGAAGAGTCTCAAATGATGAGAAAATCCTATGACCCTTGTTCCTGTTACTTGCATACATTATGAGAGAGTAGGCATGGATATAGTGAAAGCTATCCAGAGTCAAGATATGCATAAGTATTGTCTTGTTTTGGTAGACACACTGTTGAAGTGGGTGGACGTGAAAATAACCAGGAGTATGACAATGAGAAAAGTGATAAGTTTCATGGATGGGGTTTTCAGGCGTGAGGGGTATCCCAGTGAAATACTGACGGATAAGGGAATACAGTTTAAGTTCAAAGAGATGCAGGAATTTCTGGCTAGCATCGGCATATAGCTAAAGACTCTGGGTAAGTCTCTCGCAACCAGGACTAATGTCTGGCAGAGGGACTCCCAGGACCCCCCTTGTTAATTAGCATTGGCATATAGCATAAATTCACATCCATGTATCACCCTCAGGCCAATGGTGTTACGGAACGGTTTAACAGTTTAACAAGGTGACAAAGGATTGTATCAGATGGGCTTGGGTCAACCATGAGGATTGGGAAAAGGCAGTTGTAGATAGGGTAGTGGCTCATGTTTTCATTGCATGTTATTACAGGAATGTCTCCCCTTGAAATAATTAAGGGAAGAAAGGCAAATATAAAATGATGTCCATCCTGGTTAAATAGAGCAAAGTGGTTTTGGGGGTAGGTGGATGGAGCAAGATCATATATCAGAGAAAAGCAAATGTATAATAAGGTGAGATATGATGAGAGAAAGGCTGTGAAGGAGAGAAAGATGCAAGTGGGTGAGAGTAAAACTGCCTGGTCCACTCAGGGATGGCTGTATGCGATGGTTCAATTTCATAAAGTAGCAGATGTACTCCATAGTTCAGTCAAGACTGAGGAATGCAGGACCTGGTATATGAATAGAGTGTCTAAAGTGGGAAGAAGTCAGGATATTGATGAAACAGTGAGGCCAGGTGGCGTTGAGGACCGAAATATTGTAAGGACTGTGATCCAGAGGCCAGTGGGGATGGTAAGGCGGCCTGAACATTTCAAAGATTTTGTTGTATGCCAATGAAAGGGAGGCGTGTTGTATGCCAGTAGCACATAGCATGGAATCAGAATGAGAGGTTAGAATGTGGCAGGTGAGGCAGGGATAGAATGAGAGCAGAGGAACGGTTGAGAGATGAGAGGGAGCAGACGTAGATGGGTGTGCTGCTGGGGCATATTATCTAAGGAGTTTAAGGAGACAATAAATACCTTGCTCGTTCCTCAATTTGGTTTACTATCAAAGTATTTTAGACGTCGGGCCATTGCCCTCTTATTCCCTTCTATTTCGTAATGCTTACTTATCTTGAGGAGGATCCACTCCTCAATAGACACTCTATAAAACATTTTAAATATGCACATACAAACTCTTGCTCTACAAGCCCCTCCCCTTCTGAGAGGAGTGGCCATATAGCCAATCCCTTTCTCAGTATGTCTTCTGTTCCTTGTCCAACTGAAAGTTACCCTGAGGTCTCAGCTGGGCTGGGCCTGTGGGTTACTTGCTACATGTCAAAAGAAGCATGGGCATTATGGGAGGCTTACGGGGCACCATTTGTGGCTAGGACCAGGTAATGCAGGAACAAATGCCACTTCACAGGAGTGAGTTGGCAGCTCCAGTGTGGTCAGAGGGTGAATGAAGTCACCCTAGTCCTCCATTGGTTTCCTGAAGATAGAGCATTGGCGTACAGACTTGATGCAGTTTATACAAAGAGGTTCTGCATGCTAGCAACTCTGGAGAAACTAGAACTTCTGCTTGTGATCTGTTTTTACCGGCAGTCGTTGATTCTTTTGCGGACTCTTCCTTATTATTTAAGGATCACTAGGATAAGGTGTTTGGCCTGCAGTTCTGCCTCTTCTGTGTGCAGAATGGAGAAGAGGGACGGAAAGCAATCAGCCAAGAGGACCCCTAGCTCCCCCTCGGGTATCAGGTAATAAAATCGCAGCAAAAATGTCACAGTAAAAATAACTTGCTCCCCTTAAATGGTATAATGGGTCTGGTGGTTCCAGGGGTGTCCCCGCATCCTTTACATGATTGGGGCGGCAAAACCATAGCATTTTTGCCACCATATTTTGTATTCACTGCCATTTTTGCAGCGTTTTTAAGACATGGAACCCCCCCTCGCCAATGATTACTGATAATTATTGATGTTGAGCCAAACCATCCAGGGTCTCTCCCCTTCCCTTTCAGGAGGGTGAACTGAACCCTCTTCATCTGTGGCTCAGATCAGGGCTCTAATTATTTATGTTTGTAAGGCTTTTAATACTTCTAGGCATATTGATTAAGAAGCTATTATGCCTAGTCCTATCTCTCCGTTCTTCCTTATCTGCTCTTTCGAAAGTGGATTGCTGGCCATGTGCCGATTATAAATATGATGGCCTACCCAATGAGAATCCTGATCTCGGCAGTAGGTGTGTCAGTGACCGTCCCTGTGGTTCTTTAAAAAAAGTATCATGCTGGTCAAAATCAGGCTTTGCACGCAGTACATGCATTGACTGCACGTCCCAGTCCCTAATAAACCTAGGACTTGTAGGCTTTGGTGAGGTAACTTCAGGTGGGTCAGGACTGCTCTTAACTACTGGCTATGGTGGAAATGAAGTCCAGATTTATGTCAGATATTGCCAATGACACAGGCTAGTGGATTGCTTAGAAAAGAACAAATCCTCTGGTTTTACATTTTTGGGGAAGGATGTTTTTGGGACCCCATTCGTGGATATTGTGCATAACTCTTCCAAGGTAGGAATCAGGCACATCTCTTTAGCAGTAGCTATGAGGTGCAGACTACAAGTCCTCCAGTTCACGGCATCCTTTGCAGTCTACTCCTCTCCCTTCCTTTAACAGAAGTCGTTTGCGAGCTAGACCTAGGATAAGCACCCTTCTCCCCCTCCACATTAGAGGCTGCAGCAGTGCCCACTGTGCCTCAGCCAGGCCACTGCAGCCTGCCGAATGAATCCTCTGTCTGTTTCCCCGTCAGTGTAGGGGGGTGGCGACATGGGGCCACTGGTTTCTACAGATAATCAAGGATAGGATTTGTTTTTTGCCCTCAAGACTTAAGCCTTATATCTCTCTGTGGCAAGGGGTCTAGGCTCTAGCAGTGAAAGGGGCACTTATTGTGGACCTTCCAAAATACATGGCCAGGGTGTCAAATTCTGCTTTAATTTGGTAGAATGGCCCACGGGGAGTTGGGGTTCGGAGCAATCATCAACCTGCGTATTATTAATGTCCATATTGTAACCCAGCATTTCAAGATGGGGATAATCCAAAGGATTGTGCTGTTGAACAGTCCAGGGGACTTCATAACATCAGTAGATCTACAGGATGCTTCCTTTTATGTCCCATTGAATGTATGCCATCAAAGATCCTTAAGGGTTTGCCTCTAGGATGTTCCCTTCACCTTAGGGTCCGCCCTTCTCACTTATAATATTCTTTGAGTGTGCTTACGAAAAGTCCATGCTCCTTTTGTGGGGACTTTACACAAAAGGGGGATCCTGCTGCCCCTGTACGTCTATGGGAGGCTGGTTCATGACTGTTCCTTTTAGAAGAAGAGACACGTTGGAGGTACGCATAGGTTTTTGCTCAATATTGAGAAATCCCAAATTTAAGTTATAACATCGAAACTGAGAAAATCGTGGCTCAGTACTGCAAAGCTGAACACTTCGTATTTCAAAAACGCGGAACGCACTGAAATTACAATGTTCCCCTGCTTCCCAATGTAATGTTAGCGGGGGACAGCCCTGCAACCCCGGAACCCATAATACTGAACTAAGGGAGTGGCCGATACTCCCGTAACTCCTTTCCCCCTCGTTCGGCATTATGGGATTTTTTTGTTACCATTCTTTTTGGGTAATACGGAAATCCCACAGTAAATTCTCTCATAGGGTTATGAAGGCCTTTGAAAGTACTCCCGACCCCTGGCATTCCATTAATACTAACCTTATTGTCAAGTTGCCATCATTCAAGAGAAATTGATGCAATATATCTTTTTTACACAACAGAGGGATCATGCTGCCCATATATCTGTATGGGAGGCTGGTTCATGATTGCTCATGCCAATATATCTCAAAATCTTGGGGCCACTTTATAAGGCTATGAGCTCTGAGTGGGTTACATAATCCTTCCTCTGGCTATTTTGCAGCTTTGAGCAAGAATAGAGGCTCTAGGAAAAAAGGTGCATCATAAAATGTGGATTCATAATTATAGGGAAATAGATTGTACAGTTAAGTATAACTCTTCAGGAACAATATAGCAGCATCAGTAGAGTGCACAATGGGCAAATATAAAGGCACACACTAGTATCCATTATTACACAAAGTAAAGGGTTGCAATGTTTCTGTGATGTGTAATAATGTGGGAGGTGACCAGGCCTAGACACAAGACTCATGCTGACTGTCTCAGAAAAGTGGAGAAGTAGAAGGGGCTATGTTAAGTGTGGGGGTATATTGGGCAATGCCTGTGTGAGAAACCATTGAAAGGTGAGAGGATCGGGCAAGAGGTGAAGTGCAGTAGGAGACACACACAAGCCCTGCGAGCCACCATGAGGCTCCAGTCCTATTGCATCATCCAGGCAGGCATAGCCTTGGTGTGAAGCGTATGGTAGAGTGTAGGCAGGCATAGGCTTGGTGGGAAGCGTATGGCATAGTGTAGGCAGGCATAGACTCACAACCAAACCCCGGCCACGAGCGCCCAGCTTTGTCAGGATATATTAGACAGTCACTCTCAACTCAGGGAGTTCCTTTTGCCCCAAAGCAAGGTGGCACGCACCGAAAGCGCTTATACCGATTCAACTTTAGTGAGGCCTCCAACCCGTCTCACACCACCCCAACAAGTAATCTCTGTAAAACCAATGAGCTTGGAACCAGGCCAGTGTATAGTAAGAATATATATTTATTTAAGGTTTGACAAAAATGTAAAAGCAACCAAAACATCAGCTACCAATGCCGTGGCACTACACAATATCACAAATTCAAATGTATTGCACCCATTGACTGACTTATATTTTTAATGAACTGACAGATACTACCACACACCGGTAACATTTAGAGGTGGACAGTTATCACTTCACATCAGATTTCTTGCAATGTCACCCACAAACAATATAATTCCCGCAGTGATTGCTTAGTCTTTTATCAAGCTCTTTTCTCCCAGCAACTCCCACCCCCAGGCATCAGCTATATATGACCCCTTAAGTTGAAGGCAAGGTACAGGGAATGGGAATACAGTAGCAACATCGTTTTGGCTTTTTATTAATAGTCAGGGTTTGACAAACAGACACAATGAAAACAAATAATTTGGGATTTTTGATTTGAAAGGCAAAGTCAAGAAAGGAACTCAGTGGGAAAATCATTTTGGGCTTTTTGCATGAAATGCAGGGCTTTGGGAAAATCATTCTGGGGTGCAAGTAAATCAATGGGAAATGTTGTTTTGCACCCTCTACATTCACTTGAATAGCAGCATTTTAGGGTTACTTATTTCGGGATTGTGGACATCCTTTTTTGGTACAGAAGACAGGGGTTTCAGAAAGGTAGAGCCACTCAAGTACTTTATTGTCTATACCGGCTCTAACACACTGGGCATGAACTTTGTTCATTTTGAACTCTAACAACATTCATCCTGTGATTTTCTATATGGGAATTGATTGATTTAACTTCCATTCAATGCGCTAAGGATCTACACAGCGTCCCCCCCTCTCCACAATATAATGGAAAGGATTAAGGCAGGCAGTTCCCAACAGAATTCAGTTCAAATGGATAGGGAGGTTTTCTATGGTGGAATTAATTTGAATTAGATTTAATAAAATGTGCCAGTACCGCCCCCCTACCCGCTATGCAAGATGGAGATTAAGGCTGGCAGATTCCAACACACACTTTTGATAGCTTTGGTATATATCTACTTACATGGGAGGCCTTGGTTATGGGGCATCCAGGTAAACAGTAGGACTCCTCTGAGGACAGTACAAATCTGGTCAAAGTCTTCGGTAAACGGTAGTTCCCAGCACCCAGACTTCCTCTGGCTCCTCAAATGGCAGGCCGAGTTAGCTTCTAGATTTCCCAGTCTCTGTCTCCTACGCAATGTTTAAGGCCTTGGTAGCTCTTCCTGCCCCTCTGCTACTAGTTCTTTGCAAGAGCACAGAAGCAGAATACCTCTATCAATAAAGTGGGAAAGTCAAGGGAAAAATCAAAAGTCCAAAGAAAGGTCTCAAGAGGCGAAAGGTCAAAGAAAGATCAGCAAGTCCCTGTAAGACTCACCTTGTATCCACAGGGACACCTCTGGACTGGTCTGGGACACCGCTGGGCTCTCTGCAACTCCCCCGGACTTCACTCTGCCTGGGATCAGTTCTAGGAAATAGGAGGAATGTTTTAGCGACTTCTCCTTGTCTCCCGTGGCCCACCTCCCAGTCTTCTCTTGCGGTTTCCCCTTGGGACTTCGTTCACCTTGATTTTCGTAATGCCGCACTCTCCGTCCTACCGAGCTAGGCAGGGGCGCGTCGTTGTTGGCTTGATCTGCCGAGTTACTTCACTGGCGTTCGCCTGGAGTCCAGACCGGCTGCGACTCCCCTTTTTCAGGTAAGTTTTTAGTGTTTTTTGAATAATGTCTATATTGATAATTGTCCGAGTAACCTTCTTCTTTTGTCTTGCAGGGGCTGATGGAGAATGCTGAGGCCGACTACTGAGTTCAAGAAGGTAAGGATGCGCTAGTTGCGGCGCTGGGAGCGTCCTTGCAAATGAGCTGACCTGTGCTTTGTTTCTCCTCAGGTCGCTGAGAATTCCTGGAAGCGACGATGGAGTGGAGGACAGAACGCCAAAGGTGAAGTTCGGAATGGCGGAGGCCTTCCAGGTGAGATGGTAAGTAGCTTCTAATGCTTGCCTCTTTAGTCCTGAATAAGTGGCAGAGGACCGATGGAAAAGTCCTCGAAGGCTCCTACTGGATGGAAAAGTTGGAGCTGAGCAGGTAAGAATAGCGATGTTCTCCCAAGTCGTTTGCCGAACAGGCCAGGATACAGAGCAGGACCCGGTGAACGTCACGCTGCAAAAGCAGAATAACGCGAAGCGCGTACCTCGGGTCGGGCGTGGTTTAAATACCCGGCAGGTATCTGAGGTGCCTTAGGGGCGGACCACACCCTGAAGCTAGCCTGCTTGCTGCAGTTCCCCAATAATCCTCGCGGGGGCAGCCATGTTCACCCATTGTCCATTGGGAACCATACTTGCCAAGTGCGCCTGGTGCCAACGGCGCCAGGATTGCGACCAAGGCACCCGCAATGGGCTAATGTGGGTCTTTCTGACCTTGGAACAGTACTGAGGTGGGAGCCATGGTGCCCAAGACCCATAGCCTCGGTTCGAGGTCGTGACAGCACTCCCCCCCAAGGCCCCCCTCACAGTGGCCCTCCTGTCTGGGCCTGGCTTGTCTGGGTGCTCTTGATGGAAACGTTGAAGCAGGCACGGAGCATGGATGTACTCACTGGGCTCCCACGTTCTGTCCTGTGGACCGTAGCCTTTCCAGTCCACCAGATAGTAGAGTTTTGTCCTCACATACTTAGAGTCCAGGATGCCCTTTACTTTGGTCTCCGGTTCTCCATGGATGATTACGGGCCCTGGTGGGGTAGTAAGCCGAGTTCCCAATTTTACCGGCTTTACAAGTGACACGTGGAACACCGGGTGTATCTACATGTAGGCAGGTAAAGATAATCTTACAGCAGCTGAGTTGATGACAGATTCTACTGGGTACGGTCCCAGAAACCATGGGCGAAATGTCGGCTTCCGCTTAATAGGTATGTGTTTTGAGGCCAGCCACACCTGATCCCCTACTTGGTAGTCCGGAGCCTTGATGCGATGTTGATCTGCATATTTATTCTGGCGTGCTTTGGCTAGTTGTAGATGTTCCTGGGCTCTCTTGAAGGCCTGTGTGATGGTCGTGTGAAGGGTGGTGACGGCTAGCATCTCCAGAGTTGTTGGAATGTCTAGCTCAGATGTGCGTGGGTGCCTTCCGTAAACCGTAAAGAACGGCGTTTGTCCAGTGCTGCTGTGCAAGGAGTTATTGTAGGCATATTCGGCAATCCATAAGAGGTCCTTCCAATCCCCTTCGGTTTGGTGGAGCATGTAGTGTAGGTACTGCTCAAGGGTCTGATTCGTTCTCTCAGTTTGACCGTCGTTTGGGTGTGGTGACTAGTGGACAGTCGGATGTCTATCTGGGCTAGAGAGCAGCATTTTCTCCAGAAGTTGGACACGAACTGAGTTCCGCAGTCAGATATTAGGGCCGAAGGGAATCCATGCAAGCGTGCTACCTTCTCGAGGAAGATCCAGGCGAGACCGGAGGCATTGGGCAAACCCTTGAATGGAAAAAAGTGATCCATTTTGGAGACTAAGTCCACGATTACCAGGTTTGTGTCATAGCTGTGACAAGAAGGAAGGTCCGTGATAAAATCTAGGGACAGAGTGTGCCACGGAGCCGGTGGAATGTCTAGAGGTTGAAGAAGTCCTGCTGGTTTCTGTTTGGAGGATTTATTCTGGGCACAGATTCCACAAGACATGACGAACTCGATTACATCTTTGCGCCACGTTGGCCACCAGTAGGTCCTTTTCACCTTGGCCAAGGTCTTCGCAATTAGCGTGGAAACATCTAGAGGCGCTGCATACCATGCTTACTCACCACATTTCTTCTTCATAACCGGCATCCACGCTGAAAACGTTGCAGCACCTAAAAGACACAAAAAAAGAACTCCGTTCAATACAAATATGAAAGGGTCGCATCACGCTCTCACTCACCTTCAGCGCTACTCATCTCAGCAGCATGTCGCCATCCCCGGACGCCGGCCATCATCTCAGGAAGGAAAGGAACGAAGTTAGAGAACTGTTCAAAAGACTCATTATACTTACCTGATGGACTTTTGCCAGTGAAGTAACTAGGCAGCAACGAGCCTGCATCAATCAACGCGCCCCTGCGCTAAAAGCAGGACGGAGAGCACACTTTCCAAGAAAACAAGGTGAGCTGTGGATCAAAGGGAAGGGTTGGACCCCAGGGAAGAAGGGGTTCAAGCACACAGAGACAATAGGGAGTTAAACTCTACCAATCCTGTGTTTCAGGCCCAGTCTCCAGTCGAGTAGACTCCAGGGAAGGGTTTGAGGTCGTAAGAGGTCAGAACAGGCTGTGACATCCCCGTGGATACCAGGTGAGCGTTGCAGAACACAAAGCCTCACATCAAAATCCACCTGGATGTCATGGAAACGTCAGAAACCAACCAGTTAGCCCACATGTTGGGGCAGCTACATTCCGAAGTACATGCAGCCAGGCAGGAGACCAACACCCTGAGGAGAGAGCGGATAGTAGCCAAAGAACGCACTGATGATTTAAGCCGGCAACTTCTCCAGTCACAAGCAGGGCATGCACCATTGCCAGGAAGCGTGCCCTCGATGCCAGCACCATCAGCCAATCCCGTTCAGATAACCCTTCCTGGGGCAGTTCCCTTGGCCTCGCCCGAACGAGTTACGGGGGATCCCAAGAGGTTTGCAATGTTCATGAACCAGTGCCGCCTGCACTTCCTTTGTAGACCAGGGGCCTTTCTGAATGACCAATCACGGGTCGCTTTTGTGCTATCCTACCTGAGTGGTAGCGCCGCGGACTGTCTGTACCCTTTGTGGCCCAAGACGATCCTTTGCTGCATGACTTCAGGGGCTTTCAGCAGGAGATGGAAAAGCTGTTCGCCCTTCCTACTCATGGGCAGGCTTTAGACAACAAACTTCTGTCCCTACGCCAAGGAAATCAAGACCTATTAACATACATAGCCACGTTCAATAGATTCGTAGTTGAAGCAGAATGGGCAGTGGAGATGAGAACCACGTTATTTCATCAGGGTTGCGGGGGAGCTCAAGGATGTTCTCGCACAAGTAGTGAACCCCCCGAAAGACTGCTCAGAATTCATTGACCTTGTTGTTCAACTGGATCATAGATTGCAGGACCGAAGAGCAGATCGAACCAGACCGGACCCTCACCCTATGTATGTGCGTTCAAAGGACAATATTGCCCGCACAACGGAAGGTTCAGGAGAACCAATGCAAATCGGGGGTGTCAGTTCAGGTCATTTCCTTAAAGAGTGCCCTGTGAAGCCACCGAGGAGGACGGTAGGGGCCACGGACAAGGAAGATACCATCAAGGAATCGAAAAACTCCCCAGCCTGGCAAGATTAGGGGTCCACTTGTCGAGCGAAGAAAGTGAACTACAGACCTCCCATTTTTCACTATCTGTGGTCTTGATCAATCACCAACAACCATCTCGGACGCACGCAGTAAGAGCGTACATTGACAGTGGAGCCGTTGGGAATTACATCGACCAGGATCTTGCGGCAAAGATGGAGCTTCCGTTACGCCCTAAATCAACCACCGACACTGTTACCACTGTCGACGGCACGGAAATAGTTTCTGGTCCAGTATCCCAATGAACTGCAGCTTTAACCCTTCTCTGCCAGGATGGACACCAAGAATCTAATGTTTTCGACCTCATTAAGGCACCACAGTTCCGGTTGATTTTTGGAATGCCATGGTTGGTAGCTCACAATCCTCGAATCGATTGGCGGGCAAAAGAATTGGCCTTTCCCGAGACTTGCGCCCACACATGTTATCGCCAAGAGAAACAACCAATAGACACCAGAACCTCCACGCTTGCGACTGTGGCAATCGGCACCCTACCAAGTGAATACCAGGACTTTCAAGATGTCTTTCAGAAAGAACAGGGTAATACCCTGCCACCGCATAGACCATACGATTGCCAAATCGACCTGATACCCGGCGCACAAATCGCTTGTGGGCGAATTTACGCACTCACGGAACCAGAAAATCAGCACCTGAATGCCTATCTTGACCAATACCTGGCCAACGGGTTCATCCGTCCCTCGAAGTCTCCAGTAGCCAGTCCTCTATTCTTCGGACCGAAAAAGGAGGGGGACTTGAGAACGTGCATCGACTATCGTGCACTGAACCAGATTACCGTAAAAAACCGCTACCCCCTGCCACTGATCCCTGAATTGCTTGATCAAGTCAAAGATGCCCAAATCTACACAAAACTAGACCTGAGGGGGGCATATCACCTTGTTCGTGTTAAACAGGGGGACAAATGGAAAACCGCTTTTCCCACCAAATACGGCTTGTACGAATATCAAGTAATGCCCTTTGGTCTTTGCAACGTGCCTGCATTATTTCAATACTTCATGAACGATGTCCTACGGGAATTGATTGATGTCTGTGCTCTAGTGTACATCGACGATATTCTAGTATATTCCGCATCAAAGCAGGAGCACGTTAAACACGTCCGATCCGTATTGGAGGAACTCCGTCAACACCAGCTCTATGCCAAGCTCGAAAAGTGCTCATTCCACATCTCCGAGGTGGAATTCCTGGGTTTTATTCTCAGCCCGAATGGAATCCGAATGGACGTACACAAGGTAGATGCTATCCTGAACTGCCCATCCCCAAATTCATTCAAGGGGGTTCAATGTATGCTGGGTTTTGTAAACTTCTACCGCCGGTTCATCCCAGGATTTTCGCAAATCGTGCATCCCATCACGTCATTGCTAAGGAAAAGCAACAAAAAGTTCCAGTGGACAACAGAAGCTGAGGAAGCTTTCCAGGAACTCAAAGCAAGATTCACATCTGCCCCAATCTTACACCACCCTCGCCCTGATCGCCCATACCTGGTGGAAACGGACGCCTCAAGCATGGCTATGGGAGCCGTCCTCTCACAAAAGGACCCCGAAACGGGCCAGTTACACCCTGTTGCCTTCTGGTTGCGTAAATTCACACCCCCTGAACTCAATTATGCTATCACAGACAAAGAACTCCTGGCCATTAAGTCAGCCTTTAAGGCATGGCGGCACTACCTCTTGGGCGCCAGACACACAATCACCGTAATAACTGACCACCGGAACCTCGGAACCTCGGAACCTCCAGTACCTAAAAACGGCAAAGGCCCAATCCTCACGACAACCACGTTGGGCTCTTTTTTTTTGCTGAATATGACTATATGATTACATTTTGACCAGGGGTGAAAAACGGGAAGGCTGATGCCCTTTCCCGTATGGGGGTGGAAGAGCAAGGGTATCAGACCCCTGACCCAATAGCAATCATCCCGAGTGACAAGCTCCTAGGAATCACAGCAACCATAACTCAGAAAGAATTACATGAAGAAATCCAAAACCTGAAGAGTCCGGAGCAATTACAAGCGTGGAGTGCACAAGGAGAAGATTACATGATAAAAGATCAGTTGCCCTACTTCAGGAATCGTTTATTCTTACCAAACCAAGAACTACGAGAACAAGTCATGTCCGGTTATCATGATTCCTTGATCGAGGGCCACCCCGAAATCGCTAAAACCCTAGCCAAGGTAAAACGAAATTATTGGTGGCCCACGTGGCGTAAAGACATTATCCAATTCATCCTATCTTGTGGAGTGTGTGCTCAAAACAAGTCATCCAAGCAGAAACCGGCTGGGCTATTACAGCCATTGGAAATCCCACCAGCACCCTGGCACACGTTGTCCCTAGATTTTATTACTGACTTACCACCCAGTCAAAGGTTTAACACTATTCTTGTGGTCGTGGACCTACTTTCAAAAATGGCACAATTCATTCCTCTTAAGGGGCTCCCAAATGCTTCCACTCTGGAAAAGGTATTTCTTGAAGGCATTGCACGGCTTCATGGGTTTCCTTCAGTTTTAGTCTCAGACCGAGGTACTCAATTTGTATCTAACTTCTGGAGAAAATCCTGCTCTATGGCCCAGATCGACATCCGGCTATCCACCAGTCACCATCCCCAAACCGATGGTCAAACTGAGAGGACAAATCAGACGCTCGAGCAGTATCTGCGTTGCATGTTACACCAAGCTGAAGGAAGCTGGTTCGACCTATTATGGATAGCTGAATATGCTTATAATAATTCCCTACACACCAGCACTGGTCAGACACCCTTTTATTCCATGTATGGCAGGCACCCACATACTTCTGAGCTAGACGTTCCTACAACCCTGGAAATGCCAGCAGTCAAAACCTTGCACACGACCATTTCTCAAACCTTCAAAAGGGCAGCTGAACACCTACTTCAAGCTAAGAATCGCCAAAAGAAGTTTTCTGATCAACACCGAGCAAAGGCCCCCAACTACCAAGTGGGAGACAAAGTCTGGCTGGCGTCTAAACATGTGTCCATTAAAGGAACCCAACTTTGCGTCCAAGATACCTGGGCCCATTCACCGTCACCTCCGTGATAAATCCTGTGGCGGACAGACTAGCTTTGCTGTCAAACATGCAGATTCATCCTGTGTTCAACGTGTCTCTCCTTAAACCGGTTCAACCTGGGACCCGGGTAGCAATGCCACCGAAGCCAGTAGTAGTCGCCGGGGAGCCGAAATTCGAAATCAAGGACATCCTGGATTCAAAGTACGTTAGATCAAAATTATACTACTTAGTAGACTGGAAGGGGTATGGTCCACAAGACAGGACATGGGAGCCTTGTGAGTACATCCATGCACCTCGCTTGCTTAAACGATTTCATCAAAACCATCCAAACAAACCAGGACCAGACAGAAGAGCCACCTTGAGAGGGGCCTTCGGGGGGAGTGCTGACATGATTCCTGCCCCTCATGTCCCCAGCACTCCAAGATGTCAGGCTGGAGCCAGGCCACAATCACCTACATGGCCCTCAAGGGCCTCTACATCCCTCCAAAGCCCCACTTGCTGTCAGACTTGGCGCTTGTGGCACCAGACTCACTCACTCCCATAGGATAACATTGGGGATTGGACTTGTAGTGCATTGATGGGGACAAGATGGATGCCCCCACATATTTCGGTTCCCAGAACTGCATGTGCAGTCTAGTCTTTTGGGTGTGGTTCAGCCCAGAGACACCTGGGATACCCAAAGACTATTTAAGCCACGCCCAGGCTGAGAAACATGCTTTGTGTTTTCTGCACCTGCAGCGTGACACTCACCGTGTTCGGATCGGTCTCCAGTAGGCCTTCATCTTTCATCTGCGCTCAGCTCCTGCAAGAACAAGAATACCGTTAGGAACAGCCTTACCTTGCGGTGCTTCTGCCCATCATTCATCGCTTCTTCTGTTCTGCGGGCATCTTTGGCGGTGTCATTCCCATCCCGGCACGCCGCTTCCTAAGGAAAAGGGAAAAGAACAGAAAAAAGGCATTAGTAAGTATTCAGCAAATATTCACTTATTTTTAAAGACTGTACGAGCTTCAAACGCTTACCTGAATCCCAGCCGCTCTGGGGTAACTCTGTCTCCGGAACTTCTCATCCATCTGCTGTCGTAAATCTCCCCCCCGTCTCACCTGTGATCGGGATCTCCCTTGTTCAGCCGCAGGACTCTTCCTGTGGATGGTTCGGGTCTTGAACAGGCTCGCCCGAGCCTCGTCAGGTTGCAGGACGTGTTCAGAGTTCCGGGAAGTTCGTGGTTCCAGGGTATCCAGGATTATCGATGAACGAGTAAGCAGCGGGGAAATTCCAGGAACAGGGTAAAGGGCAAGGAGGGAAGTAAGAGGATCAAAGGGGAATCAAAGCAGAGAGTAAGCACACGTCGGGTCACTTCCGAAGATAGCGTTGAGACGCGCGGACCCGCAGGGGCGTGACCAATTTATAGTACGTGCCACGACGTGAAGGCTAGTGCGTAGCACGGAGCTTGGTTCGGCCATGTTGGGAGGAACAAGGAATACTAGCCCTTCGTGATAATGACCATGAGGTCCAGAAGGGGCAATTTCGCCGGGTCATGACAGCATGCCCCCTCCGAAGACTGGTTCCTCCAGGCTTGCCTGGGTGAATAAAATGGAATCTTCTGAGCAAACGAGGGGTCTTTAAATTAGAAACTGGTTCCCATGTTCTCTCGCTAGGGGGGTAGCCTTTCCACTCGACCAGATATTGTAGTCGACCCCTCCTATACCTGGAATCACATATCCTGGACACCTTATATTCCAACTGGTCGTCCACAACAACAGGTGTGGGTTTGAAGGGTTTTCGAGTAGAACTAACGTAGGGTTTCAACAGGGTAGTATGGAAGACTGGATGTATCTTCTTCCAGGAATCCGGGAACTTAAGTCGGAAGGAGGCAGGATTTATAATCTCCTTTATAGAAAATGGACCATAATAGCGAGGAGCTAATTTGTTTGGTCGTAGATGTCGAGGTAACATTTTTGAGGCTAACCAGACTTGATCGCCAACTGAATAGGAAGGTGATGGTCTTCTCTTAGAGTCTGCATATCTTTTGGTTCGAGTCTGGGCTTGTTCGAATTAATCCTTTGTCTCTTTTTGTAAGTCGATCAGCGTCTGAATCCAACAGTCAAGGGTTGGTACCGGAGTAGATTCTGGAAGAACTGATGGTAAAACTGACGGGTGATAACCTTGACTGCAATAGAAAGGACTGATCTTGAGAGCTGAATGATCTGAGTTATTGTAGGAGAATTCGGCTAAAGGTATAAGGAGAGACCAGTCGTCTTGAACCTTGGTGGCAAAACAACGAAGATATTGTTCCAGGGTTTGATTCACTCGTTCCATTGCCCCATTGATTTGTGGATGATAGCCTGAAGAAAGGGCACATTGGATTCATAGAACACGACAGATGTTTCCAGAATTGTGAAATATACTGAGGTCCCCGATCCGAAATAATCTTGGAAGGAAGACCATGAAGACGAAAAATATGTTCCAGGAAAATTCCAGCAAGTTCTGAGGAAGATGGTAGTTTATACAATGGTGTAAAATGAGCTAGATGAGTGAACAAGTCAATAGTTACCATGATGGTTGTATATCCTCGGGAAGGTGGTAATTCAACAATGAAGTCCGTGGCAATAACTTCCCAGGGTCTGGTTGGCAACGTAGGTTGTAGAAGCAGACCCGCCGGTCTCTGATTGTCGTATTTGTTCTGACTACAAATAGCACAAGTCTTGATGTATTGAACTACACTGGCCTTCATCCCTGGCCACCAGAACTGTCTTTGTATAAGGCGGAAGGTGTTGGTTACTCCTCGATGGCCGGAGTGAAGAGTATTATGGCATAGATTCATTACCTTCTGTTGAAGTTCTTTTGTCGGAATGACCACTGAATTGTTCTTGAATAAATATCCTTCCTTGATTGTCAGACGCCAGGGATTTGTCTTCGATATGTCCTTCCAGAGATCAGATAATTGAGTCTGTGCTCTGATTTCTTCCAGGAGATTGATCGCTTGAGCTACAAAGATTGTGGGTGGAAACATTTTAGGATAGATCTTATCCTCCAGGGGAACGTAGTCGGGACACCGAGAAAGGGCATCGGCAATCAAGTTTTGCGATCCAGGAACATGTGAAATTTGAAATTGATATTGAGCAAAGAAGTAGGCCCATCGAGCTTGTCTACTGTTCCTGCACTCCATGGATTGTAGGACCTGAAGATTTCGGTGATCAGTACGGACTTGAACTGGATATTTAGCACCCAGGAGTAAATGTCTCCATTCAGTGACGGCATGACGAATAGCCAATAACTCTGTCTCCAGAACTGAGTAGTGAGTTTCGCTGGTGGTCAGTGTCCGTGAAAGATAAGCAATGGGATGTTCCAACTTATCATCGGATTCTTGTTTTAAAACTGCTCCTATGGCGTAATTGGAGGCATCAGTTTCCACTAGAAAAGGACGATTTATGTCAGGTTGGGCCAGGATGGGGGCCTGAGTGAATTCTTCTTTCAAGCGTTGGAATGCCTTATCTTGTGGTATAGACCAGTTGAACGGAACGTCTTTATTCAGGAGGTTAACAATGGGTTGAACAATCTCGGAAAAGGTGGGAATAAATTTCCGGTAGAAGTTGGCTAGTCCCAGGAAAGATTGTATTTGTTTGACAGAGGTTGGGGCGGGCCAACTCAGTATGGCCTTCACCTTTGAAGGGTCCATACTAATTCCTTCTGAACTGAGGACAAATCCCAGATAGTGAACTGATGAAACATGAAACAAAATTTTTCTGGTTTGGCTAGGAGTTGATTTTCTCGGAGACGTTGAAGTACTGCTTTTACATGTTCTTCATGTTTCAAGGAGTCCTTGGAGAAGATCAATATGTCATCCAAGTAAACGATAACGTTAAGAAATAACATGTCAGAGAACACCCTATCCATAAAACGCTGGAAGACTGCGGGAGCATTAGTCAGACCAAAGGGCATGACGAGGTATTCAAAGTGACCAAAGGGTGTTCTAAAAGCTATTTTCCACTCGTCTCCTTCCCGGATACGGATCAAATGGTAAGCACCTCGGAGATCCAGTTTTGTGAATATCACTGCACCTCTCACAGCTTCGAGGATATCCGAAATCAAGGGTAGTGGGTATCTGTCTTTCAGGGTGTATTGATTTAGGCCCCGATAGTCCAGGCAAGGTCCGAGCTCTTTGGTATCCTTTTTAGGAATGAAGAACAATGAAGCACTAGCTGGTGATTTTGAAGGTCTTATGGTGCCGTTCTCAAGATTAGTGTCTAGGTATTCCCGGAGGGCTCTCTTTTCGGGTTCTGAAAGGATAAACATCCTACCAAAGGGAATCACAGCTGAGGGTTCAGTATCTATGGCACAGTCCTCGGGTCTATGTGGAGGTAAGGCTTGAACAATGGCAGTAGAAATTACATCAGCATACCCTTGATAGATCTCTGGAACTTGTACAATATTGGAAACCATGAGTGGTGTCTCTGGACACCTTGGTAGACTTATAGGAGCTGTGACTGAGGTATCCAGGTTTAAACAATGGTTCAAACAGAATTCCGAGCCCAGGAATAAGGACCCGGCCGTCCAGTTAATATATGGATTGTGCCTTTGTAACCAGGGCATGCCCAGAACCAAGGGGTAATGGGCTGATTTTATAATGTCAAACACAATCCTTTCTTGATGATGATTTATGGAAAGGTGGATCTCCCTTATTTGCAGACTTATGGGACCTGATGAAAGAGGTCTTCCGTCAATTGTTTCTACTGACTGTGAAAAGCTTCTTGCTTCATATGGAATGTCATGACTTCTGACCCAATCTTGATCAATGAAGACTCCCATTGCTCCGCAATCCACCAAGGCCAGTATGGGGTAGACCTTGTCCTTGGATGGTGATAAAAAGGCCTGTAATATCACCAATTTGTTTTGTCCAGGAGAGTTCAAGGATGGAATTGATGTGGAGCCAACATCGCTCTCCCAAAACCTTGTTCCATTTAGGATTGGGAGCTGGCGTTTCCCGAGCGTCGGGGAGGAGCCAGAGGACACTCTTTAACAAGATGTTTACCTGAGGCACAATACATGCACAAGCCTGTGTGTATCCTTCTTAACCTTTCCTGTGGGGAAATTGGTCCACGAAAGGCTCCCAGTTGCATGGGTTCAGAATAAGTGCTTGGATTCTTGGCCGATTCAGACCTGGCAGTATTCTCTGGGGAATTCCTTTGAATTGAGATTTTATTATTCTTTTTCTTTTCGGCCTTTCTTTCTTGGATTCTGAAGTCTATTTGCATAGATAAGTCCAGGAGGGCCTGGAATGAACAAGGACGTGCCACTCTGGCTAATTCGTCCTTAATCTCTTCATTTAGACCTCTGCGAAACAATGTAAAACTGGCTTCCAGGGGCCAGTCCGCCTCTTTGGCTAGCTGTTTGAATCTGGTAACGTAGGTCAACATGTCTTGAGATCCCTGTTGGAAGTAAAGTAACTTCTCTTGAGCACCGTGGACAGCTCTGGACGTTCGAACATGGTCTTGAGTTCCGCGATGAAGCCTTCATAATCATCCAGGAGAGCATCCCCTGAATTGAGTAAAGGAGTGGCTCATGTAAGAGCATTGCCGGTAAGATGCGATATTATGAAGCCCACCTTAGCCCTAGGAGTTGAGAAATAGTAGGGCTTGAAGGTAAAATGTACCAAACAAGAATCCAGGAATCCGCGTAAGGTCTTTGTGGAACCGTCATATTTATCGACCACTCCTCCCAATAATACGCTGTCCTTGTTCGCGGAGCCACGTGACAAGACAAGCTGTCTTAGCGCCGCATTCTCGGCTTTTAAATTCTGCATCTCTGTGGAAAGTTCTTGCATTCCGCGCATCAAGTCCTGAATAGCATTCTCCATGGTAGAATCCGTATTGATCGTTTGGCGTCTCAAACTGTCGTAAATCTCCCCCGTCTCACCTGTGATCGGGATCTCCCTTGTTCAGCCGCAGGACTCTTCCTGTGGATGGTTCGGGTCTTGAACAGGCTCGCCCGAGCCTCGTCAGGTTGCAGGACGCGTTCAGAGTTCCGGGAAGTTCGTGGTTCCAGGGTATCCAGGATTATCGATGAACGAGTAAGCAGCAGGGAAATTCCAGGAACAGGATAAAGGGCAAGGAGGGAAGTAAGAGGATCAAAGGGGAATCAAAGCAGAGAGTAAGCACACGTCGGGTCACTTCCGAAGATAGCGTTGCGAAGCGCAGACCCGCAGGGGCGTGACCAATTTATAGTACGTGCCACGACGTGAAGGCTAGTGCGTAGCACGGAGCTTGGTTCGGCCATGTTGGGAGGAACAAGGAGTACTAGCCCTTCGTGATAATGACCATGAGGTCCAGAAGGGGCAATTTCGCCGGGTCATGACATCTGCAAGAGGGAAAAGACACTCCAGGTTAGCGTGGAAACATCTAGAGGCGCCGCATACTGCGCTTACTCACCGTATTTCTTCTCCATAACCGCATCCACGCTGAAAACGTCACGGCACCTAAAAGACACAGAAAAAGAACTCAGTTCAATACAAATACGAAAGGGTTGCATCGCGCTCTCACTCACCTTCAGCGCTACTCATCTCAGCAGCACGTCACCATCCCCGGATGCCGGCCATCATCTCAGGAAGGAAAGGAACGAAGTTAGAGAACTGTTCAAAAGACTCATTATACTTACCTGTCGGACTCTTGCCAGTGAAGTAACTAGGCAGCAACAAGCCTGCATCAATCAACATGCCCCTGCGCTGAAAGCAGGGCGGAGAACACACTTTCCAAGAAAACAAGGTGAGCTGTGGATGAAAGGGAAGGGTTGGACCCCGGGGAAGAAGGGGTTCAAGCACACAGAGACAATAGGGAGTTAAACTCTACCTATCCTGTGTCTCAGGCCCAGTCTCCAGTCGAGTAGACTCCAGGGAAGGGTTCGGGGTCGTAAGAGGTCAGAACAGGCTGAGTGACATCCCCGTGGATACCAGGTGAGCGTTACACATACTTGGCAAGTGTGCCTGGTGCCAACGGCGCCAGGATTGCGACCAAGGCAACTGCAACGGGCTAGTGTGGGTCTTTCTGACCTTGGAACAGTACTGAGGGGGGGGCCATGGTGCCCAAGACCCATAGCCTCGGTTCGAGGTCGTGACATCCCCTCTCAGATAGAAAACTGAACTGTTATTGGGCTGGTGACACTCCATTATTATTATATTTCCCACGCTATAAATTGGCCCGCTCTCTCCATCTCCCTCCCCCAATATGCCCACTGCCTGCTAATAGTACAAGGAGTTAGGGGGTGTAAATGATGGAGGCTGAGGGAGGAGAATGATTCATCATTCCAAAATAAAAAGTGGGTTTAACTTCTTCAGTTTCCTTAAAATCTAACAACATGACAGCTACGCCAATTTTTTCAGATAATTGCTGGCACATATATGTTTTTGAATTCTATATTTTATGGTGAGTCAGAAAATGAGAATTTTATTATATGCTGGGCAGAGCTACAGTTTTTCGCCATTTGCTCCTTCCTGATTCAAACCTTACTTACATAACCTATCATCACAACAACGTTCTATTCCCTCGGAATTACGAGAAGGCGGGAATCATAATGTTTCTCATAACTCAAGTTGTATCCATCACACAAAATGTGTTTTTACATGATCCCAACCGACTTCTTATCCCCTTCAATATGAGTCTGGGATGAGCTCACTGGGACATGCGATTAACTTTTTATTCAAGAAAATGTATTCAATGTTAGTCAATGGCAATGCACCACACGTCCCTCAGTATCTCATAGCAGCCCCCACCAATTCTTAGGTTGCATTTCTCTTCTATGACCTGATCAGAACATCTGGCTGGCCCATGTGATCATGCTCTCCCCTCCTGGGCTTGAAAGGTTTTTGTTCAAAGATAATGCACAGTTAATGGGGAGATGTGACCTTAAAGGTCATTTCTGCTGGCTGTACTATCTGCAAATCCCATAATTATGATGTACTTCTCTGTATATCTTAGCATTCAAATTGAAAACCCGTCCTTCTTCTCCTAGAGGTCCTCAGCCAAACGTCTTGAGGTCAAATATTCAAAGGCATGGACCCTTCAGTTCAGTGGGGAAAACACCAACTGCAACCATACTTCAGAAAATACAGCTTTAAATCGACAAGATGTGCTTACATGTAACATTTTAGCATTATATCTAGGCCTGCTGTTCATAAATACAATCTTTCTTTTCTACTATATTAGAACAGCAGTAAATAAATGATTAATCTTATGCCCACAGATAGGCCACAGTTAACATAGGAAACCACTTTTACAAAAACAAATAGTCTTTTCTCTTCACAGGCTGTCATTTTATATGATGGAAATTAAGTCTCTTTATACCTAAGAAACACAATCTGTCACTTGACTTTATTTCTTAAATGTCAGGCATCATTCCTCCTTTTTATCTTCCAAATACGCACTGTTTCAAAGGTGTCTTTTCTTTCCACGTGCAATGCTGCAGTTTTACATCATTTCTTTCCAGTTCACTAGGCCTAATGCCGAAATCACTGGCTTCTATATTTTAATGGAACTCCACATTAGCCAGCTTCACTCTCACAATAGCGGCCTAGAATGGCCTCTCCATCTCTGTCGCTCTGGGCCTGTATTTTTACCCCACAGATGCTAAATTGTTAAATGATTTCCTAAATACCAGCATCCTTTCTTAAATGCAAAATCTTGTTTTAAAAGTGGTGTGTGCATTTGTGTATGAAATACATTTTCTCCATGTTTTTTGTGTGGCTTTTGCTTCTGGTTGATATAAAATGTGTACGTACCTGTGCATTGTAAAGTAGTTGGGGAGCACATTCCTAATGCATCATGTTTTCTAACAACAACACCTTTCTTGTTTAAACTGCCGGTTTCCCAGAAAATGTTGTATTATAATGTTTGAATAATCACTAGCAGTATTTGTGTTTTAGCTGCAGAAAGGATACATGAGTTAGGTCCGTAATAAATAGACAGTGGCAAGGATGGATCGTTGCTAGTTGCCAGAAAGAGAACCTATCTGAGGAGATGCATCACTAAGCAACAGACCCTGTGATCTGCCATAATTCTCCTACTGTGGATGTAGTTCAAGAACATTACAAAGTGATATGACATTTACTGAGACAAAATAGAGTGTGATATATTAGAGGCGGGCCTTACAGGGACAGCGCAAGAATGTCTGGGCATACAAGGACTGTCAGTACATGTAAATGCCTGATGCGATAGTCAATGGTTTCAAAGAGAATTCTGATGAATGTTTCTTTGTATATCACCAAACAAGAGTGTCAGGAACATGTGTGAACCGACTTTCCACCTTGCTTCTGTGCGGATGGTATTTCCATGGCATGGCATTTCGCAGACCCATGCCGCTGTAGTTTCTCAACTTAATTTTCATCTCCTGCCATTGTGTTCGCCGTAGAGGCAATTGCTTAGGTTCTTCTTGGCTTTGTATGTCTTTCCTCTGTCTTCGTGTACCCCCAACTGTTACACTTGGTCTTCGCATTGACCATACCTGCTGGCAAAGTAATGCAAATATCTTCTTGCTCCTGACAGATGCTCGGACTGTCTTAGCAATGGCTGTGTCTGGTGTAAAACGGGGTCTAGCTGTGGATCACCTTTGAGCCCCTGCAGCCCACCTGCTGATTCTGCTGACAAGGTAAAGCATGTTCTTTTCATAAGAAGCGTCTACAGAAGATCTTCATATAAACCGTAATGTTGCACAAGCCTATTGATGATGGATTCCTTATGTCAATTTTCAGGAGTATTGCAGAATGTATGACACACAACGGGAGCAAGAATTAAATGCTTCGAATCGGGGAAACGCCAATGAATTCCAGGTTTGCCAGCATTTTAATGGTTAACTTCATATATCACGCATCACATTTGTTTTAGCAGTTTGCGTTTAATCCTTATACTTGGTGCATACATTCACAAAATCTCAGTAATTGCAACTCCATGTAGATTGGAGCCCACGTGTAGGGTCTTTACTGTTGGCAAATGTCTTAATGAACATTAGTAGTTTAAATCGCTGGTGCAGTTCAAACATTATCCCCCTCCTATTGAACAACAGTGTAACCCAAAAGGTGTCAACTAGGTCCTTAAGATCATGTAACAGCGCATACCTGAATGTCCCTCGGTTCAAGAGCAAAAAGGCGGGAGGCTCTAGCTTCCCAGTAGCTGCACCAACGCTCTGGAACACTCTACTGACTCACATCAGAAATGAGTGATTGCACCACCGTTTCAAGACAATGATCAAAACTTGGCTTTTTGACAAATTCGACTAAGGCTTTTATATTGTTCGTCAATATCTGCAATATGGTGCAATTAATGAATGTATGTAACCTAAATCTGTAACAAGCTAAATTCTCAAGTAACCAACGCTGTGATACCCTCCGGTTTGGGCGTATAACAAAGGAAATTAAAAAAAGAAAAAAAATGGTTTAGTAAAGGGGAAACCAGTCTCCATGCCAACAGCCGAAAGCCCATAGCTGTCCGTTCTATTGACAGCCCACGCCAGGGTGCCATGGGGTTGCTTCATGATTTGACACCATATTTCAGATCTTTGATGATTAAAAGATTCCCATTTGGTACCTTGTCCAGTGACCCATATTCAGTAAATCAATCACGGTTTGCCACATGCACATGATGTAACCATGAGCAAGCACCTGTATGTCACTGGTATCTATCATTTGTCTAGCATAACAACCCACCCCCATCTCTACCACTTTTTGTACAATTACTATGGTCGCTAATATGAAACCACCAAATTGCCTAATGCCTTGATGAAGCGCTGTGGCAAGTGTGAAACACATGTTGGCAAAAAAGGGCCTGCTGACAGTACAAATTGACATGCGCAAGTGCACCGGTGTAGGTTCCTCTGTTTGTCAGTCCTTCTGCCTAGTGTCAGCAGAGCTTGATTGCCTACCCCAGCTTGCTCGCAGGCAAACCTCTATACCGTAGTTCTCTGAGGGAGCCACCTCAAGCACAGCGCACAGGCGGGACAACCTTTCCGTGGGGACCATACATTTCAGTAAATAGGTGGTTCGCCTTTAGTTTCAGGTGGAGTATTGCGTAAAAGCACTGTTGCAAGATTCAGTAATGCATACCTTTGTAGTTAGTTTTAGCAGACAGGTTGATATGGGCATCTTCTGGAGCAGGGGTCTACCTCAATTTCCCATCAGCCCTAGCTAGGACAGTGCAACAAGATCATGGAAGTCAGAATCCAGACTGCTGCAGGTTGCAGAACCCTGGTCTGGAGACTGAAATTCCCGTGCCCCCTGAGCAGGTGTGAGGCACATTGATGGAAAGTTGAACATGCTGGCACTTTAGAGTGCTCTCAGCCGGGCACCATTACAAAGAAATAAATACAGTACATCAGTTGCACGGAACACTTTAGTCTCAATGTGGAAAGCATAAACAAGCTTTAAGATGATATTCAAGATCTGGAATCCCCTTCAGCTAGTTTTCCAATCCCCATAGAAATGGTTTGTCACTTGAATACTATCTAATGGGGAGGTTTCCAAGTTTGGTCATAGAGTGAAATCCACTTCATATTTTCAAGATAGCCACACAAATGTGAATATGTGAACGTGCATAGGGGTTGCATAGATCATCCTGAAAGCCTTGCCTGGTTGCTTCTCTCTAGGGCTGGAGTTGGAGACCCCTGATAACCAAGGAACAGTGAACAAATTGGAAGGAGATCATTGAATTCCCTTTCCCTACGGTTCCATGTCATTTAATTGTGGGATGTTTTTTCGCATGGTTTTTTACCGCAAATTCTTTTACGAATAAACCCATCGAATTTTTAAAATAATTATTTTTGTAGGGGTTTCCCCCCGCTACCCCTCATTCCCTTTCAGGTTTTATCTATTCCCAAACACCCACATCCCATATATATAATTTTCTAACACGCTCCCAAGAAAAACAAAAAAAACCCGTCGGGTTTCTTCGTTAAAAAATTCCTGTAAAAAAAACAGCGAAAAAACGTCCCACGATGAAAGGACGTTGTACCCTTGCGTGATAGGCTAGATAGGGCAATGGTTAAACTTGTTCTGCTGGTAGCATTAGACGCCATGACAAACCTTATCGTTGCACCGACCCAACACCCGACAAACCCTGCCATTAAGCAAAGATCAGCACAACCTTGGTTATTGCTTTGATGATATGAAAATCACAAATAACCTCTGTGGCAGTGTCAAGACCAATGGAAATATCCCCACGGAGACCTATCGATGCCAAAAAGGATGATGAGCACCACATTGCCACCACCCGTAATCTTGTGGTAACGCCACGGGACGGAATGGTGGCAACATTAGGCAGATTATCACTGATTTACAGTCAACCTCGTAATGAGTCCTAATAAAAATTGTATAATCCAAGCAAACTAAATACACCGGCTGATAATGAGTTTGGCGGTATTACATCTGCTAATACGACCAAATTCACTTACCGTTACCGCATCCAGTAAAAAAGTGCTAACCAGAAGTGTCATGCGGACCCTTTTGTAAATCTCCATTTTGGACTGTATGGAGATTGGTAATTACTGCATGCGGTAATTGCTTTTGTGTGAAAGTAATTCCGGCCACACAAAAGCTGGCACAAAAGATGAGTTTCATGTCTGATATTTTACCAGTGCTGCTAAATTGAAATCAGGCCCACAGTAACAAATACCCGAACCCGCAACAACAAACACAATATCAGTTCTAAACAATCAAAGCCATCCAATCCTCCCCCCAAAAACCGAAACAGAAAAGCAACATACACCCGCCCATAAAAACAATACTTAGCTGCAGTGCCAACTCACGGCCAACCTACAATGGTGGGCAATGGGGAGGTGCTCTGGATCAGGCCGCAATGCACCGGGAAATGGATTTCCACCAGATGGATGTTTTCCACAATAAAGGAAGCCTGCAATGATATGGGTGATGACAATGGTGCTGATGGCCCCAAATACATGTCCTTCAATTTGTGTTGAGTTTCGGTTTGAATGTTCTCCAATTTTGGGGCATGTTGGCAAAAAAGGTACTTTTCTTTTGTACCTTGTTGTAGTGTATCTCTGAGTGTGGGTGACATCAGTGACATCACTGATGTGGAATGTGGTGCTGTCAGTGAGTGTGGAGTGCTATGGTGTTATGTTCTGAATGTAGTGTTCTAGCAGTTACAGTTAGAAAATGTAAGCTGGCATGGAGGGATGTGTCGGTGTCTTCCTGGCAACTAACTACCAATAAACCTACAAATAACTTACCTGCTGGTCCGGGTGTTGCGTTCTGGTACCAAGTTATTTCATACCTCATCTTCATGTACGGTTCTGTAAAAGTCGCGATGTGAAAAGAGCGTTTGTAAAATGCACTTATCAATAAGGTTGGCCTGAATAAGGTCAAGGGGAAGGGTTCAAAAACATTACTAGGCAAGTGTAAGGAGAGGGAAAGCCGGAGGGTATGATTGAGGAGGACCCCCAACCCATAAAGGAGAAAGAGGAAAAAAGACATAGGCACAAAAGCCAGAATTCCGTCTCCCTCTTTGAAAAAAGGTGTACACCCATGTGTAAGTCTCAAGTACTGCCACGCCTACGGAGGAGAAAAACACACAACACAACTGTGCAATGTAAAAGTTCATGTAGTTGGGAGGATACGATTAGAGAGGGTAAGGCAAGTTTCATAACCAAGAGCTGCGAACTGAGGATAGCACAGAAGCAACGTGCTAGGGTTGAAAGCAAGACCATGCAGAGCAACAGAGAGTCGAATCCCCGCTCCGCTGTTAGAAGGCGAATTCTGGTATAATAAGGGCACGTTCATGGTGTCCCACCCGGAGCAGCCCTGATCCTAGTTGAAACATTATCCTACACCCCTGTGAAACCTGGACATTTTGGGGATCTCAAGAGGTACTGACAAGACGTCCCAGCCCACAGGATTGCCTTATCCTTTTCTGAACATATGTATACTGATATCCATTGACTAGCCAGGATTGGCAGGCTTTTCCGTGGCCTCTCACTCCTGATGGTAAACCCACACGATTGCCTTATCTTTTTCTGAACATATGTATACTGATATTCATTAACTAGCCAGGATTGTGTTATGTAAGTAGGGATGCCATTAAAAGGATTTAAGGTAATTTATTAAGTTTACATGAGCAGACAACAGACACTCCTGCAGGGCTAAGGAAAAACGCTCAACTGAAACATTTCGAACCTGTTTCCAGAATCAGAACATAAATAACGTACGCAGCTTAGAATGAATGTACCTCACAATAAACTTTGAGAACACATGGCTACACAGACAGATTGGAATGCATAACAACATAACACACCTCCCCCCTTACATACAAAAGAAGACTTAATGATAAAGTCATTCAAGGTATAAGTCCTTGAAACGGTTGGGTATTTTTCTTGCCCTTTTTTTTGATGTTCCAATGTTGCAATCTGTATTTCCAGAATTTTCCTTGTCAGATTCCCATAATTCCTCTACCTGTTTCTCCTTGAACTCACAGTCCACTCTATCTTCATTGAACTCTTCACCCCCAGGAATGGATGTACTCTTGACCAGTTTGGATAATGACAAACACTCACCGCCCTCAAGTATGACCACACTACCACGTATGGCTGTAATCTTTTTAGGACCCAGAAACTTGCTCTCTAAACATTTCAGCCAAAAATGTGGATTTCTTATCAATACTGAATCTCCCACTGCATACTTCACGTCCTTGACCTTGAAAGTAGAATTGAACCTTTCTCTGTACACATTTTGGGCATTAGCAATTAGCCTCATTATTTCCTGCCTGTCTTCTTTCACACATCCAGAAGTTCCTAACCATCCTGGACACAACCTTGTTGTTGGTTGTCTGCCCTTCAACGACACAAACGGAGAGATTTTGGTGACAGAATGCAGAGTTGTGCGGTAGCTCCAGACCATTTCCTTTAACAACTCAGACCAATCCAAACCAGAACAAAATGCCAATTGTATACTCCCTTAACAAACCTGTTAGCTCTTTCTACCAGCCCATTTGCCCTGGGATGGTACAAGGCGGTCTCTTCAAGTACTCCTTCATTCTATCTGAGCAGAATTGTACTCCATTATCTGTGATGATCTCCGCAGGAAAACCTTCCCTATAAAAAACGTCCTCAAAAAATGCAATCAACTCACTGGTGGTAGCCTCCCTAAAAGCTTTCCATTCAAGCCATTTGGAATGATAGTGAACTAACACCACCATAAACTTAAACCCATCACCCAAACCTTGAATGGGACCAATTATATCTACTGCAAGTTTCCCCCACGGTTCACTGGGGACCTGAACCGGACTGAGGGGAACCTCCCTCACTATCTTGCCTTTGTCTGCCTTTTCACATTCTTTACATCCCAAATACTCTTGTCTACTTCACTGTCCATTCCTAGCCACCGATATGATTGTCTCAGGTGTCTCTTGGTGCCACTCATGCCCAAGTGACCCTGATGGGACAAATTGACCAAACAGGATCTAATACTCAAAGGAGGAACTATCTTTGAACCTCTCCTCAATTTTGCCCCATCTTCAGACAAACTTAACTCCAACTTAACTTCATAGTAACAATTAAAATTTCTATCCAATGCTTCTCTATTGGGCTATCCACACCCTAGTCCATTCCTTTAATCTAGACAGTATTGTGTCCACTTCATCAGCCTCCAGGCATTCCTCTCTCCCCACCGCACATGCAACCACATCGGAAATGTTGATGTCTTCTTCCTTGACCACTCCTATGATGTCTCCAGTATTCTCAGTAGGCAGCCTAGATAAACAGTCGGCTACGATATTGTCCCTGCTGGGTATATAGCTCATCTTGAAATTATATCCCCGTAGTCCTACAATCCATCTTGAGATCCTTGGGGACCCTTTGGCCCAGTCATTACTACTCAAGAGTTGTACCAATGGTTTGTGATCAGATTTAATTTGGAATTCCTGCCCCCAAAGAAAACATGTGAAATGCAAAATAGCCCTATAGACAGCCAACGCCTCTCTCTCTATAACTGAGTAGCCCCTCTCAGCTCCTCTCAGAGGCCTGGAAGCAAAATCTATTATGTGAGCTTCCTTTCCTGAGTCCAGTTGGCACAGCGAGGCCCCTAGACTTGATAGACTGGCATCCACCATAAGTACAGTCCTCCTACCACTAGCAAAACCACCTAATGAGGGGGCCTTTGATATCCCTTCTTTTATGGCTGTGAACACTGTCTGACACTCTTCAGACCATCTGAAACGTACCCCTTTTTTCAAAAGATTTCTCAAGGGCGAGGAGATGGTGGCAAACTTATCCACAAATTTGTGGTAAAATTCCGCCATACCCATGAAAGATCTAAGTTGGTCCTTATCTGTTGGAACATGCACACCACAAATACTCTCTACCAAATTGGCTTTTGGTGACACCCCTTGAGCAGACACTCTGTGTCCTAGATACTCCACCTCCCTGACTGCAATTCTACATTTTTTTCTCTGTACATTCAGTCCAGCTTCTTTCAACCTCTGCAATACGCTTCTCAACACACCATCATGTGCACTTTCAGAATCAGCATAAATTAATATATCATCCTGAAATACTGTAACATTGTTAAGGCCTTTGAGTACTTCCTCCCTAACCCTCTGGAACACTGAAGCAGCTGATGCCAAGCCAAATGGCATTCAAAGGAATTTGAAGGTGCCTTCTGGGGTGACAAAAGCGGTGACATGTTGGCAGTTATTAGACATCAGCACTTGGTGATAAGCTGCGGATAGGTCGATCACCGAGAACCAGCTGGGTTCTCCTAATGTAGCTAGGGTCTCTGATATTACAGGCAAAGGATGTCTTTCGACAAGAATGTTCTTGTTGAGATCCCAGAGGTCTACGCATTGTCTCAAACTGCCATTGCTTTTGGTGACAAGTACTACAGGAGAGAGCCACTCAGTGCCCTCAATACGCTCAATGACACCTTTTTGTATCAAATCATTAAGTTCCTCTCGCAGCTGTTGCCTTAGTTTCAGAGGCACCAGCCTCACTTTGTGCACCACAGGTTGTGCGCTTTTTTTCAACTTGATGTTATGTTCAAAATTGTTCAGTTTTCCCAACTCTGTGGTGAAAACTTCGGAGAATTCCTTCGAACATTTGTCTTCAATTTCAGCAACGGTCACCAGCTCCGCGGCACTCGCCTGGATGCGAACCCCCAGTTTTCTTTGTTTTTCCCAGCCTAAAAGTGATGCTCCCTTTTATGCCACTAATATCACAGCAGAGCACTCTCTTCCTCTGTACGACACACTCCCTTGAAATTCACCAATTAGGGTGATGGTGGTCTCCCCATAGCCACATGGCTGAACTTTGGCAGGAATTAGAATTCTGTTGTGATTTACCTATTCTGTGTTTTACCCATCCTGTGTATCTGGCTGTCACCTATTGTTTGTTCATCTGGTTGTCTAGATCTCTCTGTTCTATCGCATTTATCGAGGATTCTTTGTGGGGTAATTAGCTGAATGCTTGGGGTTTCCGCACCTGGAACACCTTTGATTCCACCACTCTCTTCTGTCAGTCGTCCTTTTCTTTGATGTCACAGCACACACGCTCTGTGCAACACTTTGTGAGGTTTGCTTATCAATTTTCATAACTTTCATATATTGGGATGCTTGTTCGATGCTGCGAGTAAGTTCTATGGCTTGTTCCAGGGACACATATTTAGCAAGCAATATTTCCTGTACTCTGGGACTATTTGTGTATCGTACAAGTTGATCTCTAATCAGAGAGTCGGTCAGATCTCCAAAGTCACAGTGTGATTCAAAGTCCTCAGTGACGCCACATAGGATTCTACTGATTCAGCGCTGTCTTGAGTGCGTTGAAAAAACGTATGCCTCTCGAACGTTACATTTTTCTTTGGTTCGAAGTGCTCTTCAATTTTCTTTATAGCTATGAGATATTCATCCGCGTCACCAGCACCTTCTTCGGTGCCGGGAGTAGGTCCATCAAACACTATGCGTCCCTCAGGATCCAGATTGTGAAGAAGAAGAGCTTTTTATCTGTCCGAACTATATCTGCCGCCACCAATTGCCACAATGTAGTTCTCAAAAATACAAATCCACCTATCCCATCTCACAGGGGGATGGTCCGGCTCAGCTAGAAAGAGTGCAGCAGGAGGGATTGCTGCAGCCATGTCACCAATAATGAACAGAAAAAAAAAACTTTGGAGCAGAATTACAGTGAAGGAATAAGCTGTAATCTGAGAATGGCCCTTGATACGTTTGTAGAATGGCAGGGTGCAAATTGTCAATAGGCCTGCAAGAAGACTGTGACCCAACACAAAGGCAAGGACTGTGACATCATAATGGAGATTGAGAGTGAAAACACCGGTGCTTGCTTCAGGTCGAATGACTGAGCGGAATGTTCAGTGCAAGGATCTTTATGGCGTCACAAAGGTAATGCATATTAACGCATACAATTGAGTGGGGGAGGCCTGCCTGCAGCGACAACATAAACAGTCAGCAGTTGCCAAGTAACAGGTGCGTGCGGGAAGAAACAACAAGCAACAGAAGCTTAAGAACAGGTCCCGCCCACACGTTGCGTGATGATGTGGCAGGGGAGACTTTCTTTGTGTTGTCAGCGCACGTGGCTCTATCCATGAATAAGCAAAGTGCGCAAGGCCCCGGCCGCCCAAATAACTCCTCCCATATAGTGCGGCACCCCTCCTCTGACCTGTGACCATGTGGGTATGCGGTGTCTGCTGCCTGCAGGGTCCGCTTCGGCCCCTCCGCCGTCAGTGGCACTTCAACAGGTCCCGCCAGAAAGGGGCGGAGGTGGTGGCTGGGGAGCGGCTCCCGGTGAGCGGCGCAGTGCGGATACGGCACCAGGGTACTGCAGCGCTCAGAGCCACACACTCTCGGAACAAATCTCCGGAGTAGGGAAGGCGAAATGCAGGCGATTGCAAAGGGGCGCTGAAGTTGCAGTCTGGCCAGCACGCAGGATGATCCTCGTCACCAGTGTTATGTAAGTAGGGACGCCATTAAAAGGGTTTAAGGTAATTTATTAAGTTTACATGAGCAGGCAGCAGACACTCCTGCAGGGCTAAGTAAAAACGCTCAACTGAAACATTTCAAACCTGTTTCCAGAATCAGAACATAAACAACTAAAAGAAACAAAAAAAGAACATAAACAACTTACGCAGCTTAGAATGAATGTACCTCACAATGAACTTTGAGAACACATGGCTACACAGACAGATTGGAATGCATAACAACATAACAGATTGCCAGGCCTTTCTGTGGCCTCTCATCCCTGATGGTAAAGCCACACGATTGCCTTATCTTTTTCTGAACATATGTATACTGATATCCATTATTAGCCAGGATTGGCAGGCCTTTCCGTGGTCTCTCACACCTGATGGTAAGAAGGAATATCAATTCTGATTTGATTAAAAAAAAAAATAATTGTTGCTTGATTGTAGCAGTCAAAAACTGCACAATGGAGAAGAATCTTTCTTGGATCAAGTTCTTGAATCTTGGTCTGGAAAGGCAACCCCCCACAACTCCCAGAAAACCTTGCAACACCCTGTATTTATGAAAAGTGCACATCCAGGAGAATCCAGGCTGGGGGGAGTCACAATGCTGTATGCCAGAATCTCGAACAGCTTGTTTTTGACTCCCTGAAAAAGAGCTTATTTTCTTTTTTCTTTTTGAAATTCCTTAATAAAGGGCTCCATCTCACTTTGTGCCCACCTCGCCCCTTCTCCCCCCAGCATTTTCCTTTTATCCCCCTAACATTTTAACCTTTCCCTAGCAACCCTGCACATGCCCTTTCAGCCCCACCACCCCAGAGGCATGCTCCTCTTCCTCACCTTCCACCGAAACTCAATGTATCCAGAGCTCTGGTCTCTAGGCTGGACTACTGCAACAACCTCTTTCGCAATCTCCCCCTTTCCTCCCTACGCCCCCTCCAGCTAATCCAGAATAGGGCTGCTGCAAGACTTATCCTTGGCCTCAAACCCAGGGTCTGCATCTCTTCAGTCCTAAAATCGCTCCACTGGCTCCCTGTGACCGTTAAGGATCAAATTAAAAACTCTCTGCATCACTCACAATGCCTTCTGGGGCTTGGGACCTTGCTACATCCAACACTCTCTCCCTAAATACCTACCCGCTAGAGCCCTTCGGTCCTCTAGCTCCAACTCTCTGCAGACCAGACGTTTTGCCAAGCAGAGAGTGGGGGAAGATCTCTCTATTCGGCAGGTGCATCCCTCTGGAATGGCCTCGCTACCCCTCTCAAACTTGAGCCGGATTTCTTTAAATTCCATAAGCTTCTCAAGACACTGCTCTTCTCTACCTCTTTCCCTCTCCCCCTCCCTTGCTAACGCCCCCACCTGCCGCTGCGACTGGCGGCCTGGCTTCCTCCAAACTCGGGTCCGGGTCCATGGTCCCTAAATGGGGAAATACCGGGCCATTCCAACCTTGGAGGACCCGGTATTTCCCCATTCAGGTAACACATCCCCATTCCCATTTCAGCCCCCATAGGGCTCAATGGGAATGGGGAGGTAGCTAACAACGGGCCCTTTAATAACAGGCCCGTTGTTAGCTCCCTGGCCCCCTTGCGGGACCCGCAAAGGATGTCTGGTCTGACCAGACGTCCAGAGCGGGTCCCGCAAGGGAACCTCGTAATAGGGCGGAATGGGTTTAACGGCACCGGCACCATTACCCGGCGCCGTTAAACCCATTCCACCAGGGTCATAATGAGGCCCAATATGTATAAAGCTGGCGACCATGAGGATGATTTGGAGGGAGTGGCTGACTCTCTAAAGTTTGGTTACCCAGAATGCACTTGAAGATTTGCATTAATGTCTGGCTCCGGCCCTGTTCATATCCTTCCTTGGAGATTTTAAAGACAGCCAGGAAAAGATAAGGTCCTTTCCGCCAAAAATAGAAACTACAAGGGTTCCGAGACTTCTGTACGCGGACGACCTGATTTTACTTGACCTTACTCAGGTCGGTCTGCAACGTCAACTCAATAACCTATCATCTTACATCACTGACAATAACCTCGAGATTAATAAATCGAAAACAAAAATCATGATCTTGCAAAAACCAGGTAGCAAAAAGAAAGACTGTTTTCAATGGCATCTCAACGAGACTAAAATTGAAGTAGTGGACTCATTTAAATATCTAAAAGTGCAACTTGACAGCACCAAGAAATGCTGGAACATGCAAGCTACCCTCTGGGCCAAGGCAAAGAATTTAGCCGCACAACTAAGAGCCGTTGATCGAAAATACGGCAAATTTTCACTTCAACCGGCGATCAATTTCTACAAGGCAAAAATCATTCCTTCCTTGACGTATGGCATGGATGCTTCCCCTGCAATCCCCTCCCAACTCTGGCAAAAACTCGAAGGTCTCATCTGGAGAGCAGTTCTAGGCCTACCTAAATCAACAGCGCTAGCGCCGATAAGATGAGAACTCGGCCTCACATCCTTGAAAGCAGTGGTGGACCTACAGCTCTCTAGGAAAGTCATTCATCCGGATAGTCTGAAAATCTACCATATGATAGCCGAAGAGATCGAAAAAGGTAATAATAGCTCTATGAACCATTGGGTCCTGGAACAAAAACAGAAACTGCAGACAATCGCCTGTACGGAAGATGAACTGAAGAACAATCCATCTAGGATTAAAACAAAATTGGAATGTTGGGATTGGATCTGCACTATCGATAAAGCAACCTCTAACAAACTTCTAGCCCATCTCCCCATGAATACAAACAAGCTGAAAGAACCTATGGTATGCTGCAAAAGATACCCCAGTAAACCGCTGATGAGAACTTTTCTGAAAGCCCGTCTGAACATTTTACCGACGAATGAAATTCTAGCGATCAGAGCGGAACTAAATGAACAAACTTGCAGACTCTGCCAAAAGCCTGAAGAGCCCGAATCGGTAAGACACCTGTTGATGTGCTGCCCCGCCCTCCACCAAGCCAGAATTGCATACTTCAGCCCTCTGACAGCTTCCTCATTGGTGGGCAACAAAGACATGTGGAACCGTGTTATTACAGGCGAAAAAACCCGATGGCACACGGCAGCAGCCAAACTACTGGAACTGGCAATGGAAAAAACAAAAGCAACCGCGGACGTCGGTTTCTCGCCTACATAACCTCAAGTCTGTGGTCTATACGTCTGTAAAACCAACTGCATTGTCAACGAGACTTTACCTCAAGCGGAATTTGCTCTTGCTCTTGTAAAAATCATTTATTTTAATGATTATATACAAGTAAATAAAAAAAAATGTTTTAAAAAAGAATGTTATCACAACAGAAACTGTATGGAACATGTACTCTAGCTCACCACCTTGTCTGGAGTCTACATAAAACATATTAAACCTGTAGGTATAGTAGATTTCCTGGCAAACCTTCTTCGAGACGTGGCTCGCTTGGCCATCCCACTGCTTAGAGCACAGTTAGCAATCCTTTAGTTTTCGACAGTCTTGTCTGCCTGCCTGGTTATCCGTGTGATATGTTCTTTATTGGGGGTTAGACCACCTTGCTAACTGTACTACTTCACTGCAGTGCCTTGTTTCCTACTCTACCTCTCTCCATGTCCTTGATGGGCCCCACGGGGTGCTGCTATTGACCGACTTTTCTTTCTACACTCCCTCTCTTGTATATCTGTCTTTCACTCTGCTGCACTGCTTTCAAGCTAGGTTTGTGCTATGTAAGTCAACTACATTCATATGGCCCACCATCTATGCTTTTGTCACTCCATTACCTCATTTTTTAAATTTTGTTTATTTTTTATTTATTTGTGTTAATCAATTAGATTTTTACAAAAGCATGTAGAAGAAAAATGACGCGTAGATATGATAAAGGTAAAGAGAGTCACAAAGTCACCATAGTTCATTTCAAAAAGAGTCCACATCAGAAGAAGTCCGTTGCTGGTTCGTCGTGTAGTCTGAAGATGGACCACTCACTACTGTGTTTGTGTTGTTAGTCGCGTGGTTAAAAGGAGCGTAGTGTTCACATATTGGAGAATTTTGAAAGTTGCCAGTAGGCATGAAGTTCTGCCGCCCGCCATCACTTTGTCCGAGCAAGAGTCTTGGTCGCTTAGTGAGTAATCAGAAAAGATGTGTTTCAAGTAGGCGTTTCTAATTCGTCGTGTACTGGTGCAAGAGAGAAGCAAATGGCGAATGGACTCTTTCACTGTTGGCTGGTTGCAGAAGCGGCACTCGTTTGTTTTTGACAAACCTCTAATCGCCAGGATTTCGTTTGTTTGAAACAGGTTGAGTCTGGCTCTCAATAATGTGTCGCGCGCTAGTCTAGCTAGTCTAGACGGGAACTTCTTGATATAGGGCTGTAATTCATTTAGTTTCCTGATGTTGTAGGGAAGGTGGCTCATCTTTTACTTCATTTCCTTCTCTCCTGGCCCTGGGCTCTTCCACCTACAATGTTGACACCATCTACGACCCTATCCTTTGATTTTCTACTCATATCCCCGTTGTTTATCTGTTGCTTGCAATTCCTTAACATCTACAACATCCAATCTTTTTCTCTGCAACCAAACCTATTTTGGAACCTTTGAACTTCTCTCCTCTTGTTTACTGTCCTTTCCTGGCTCTCTTTTTAACTCTTTATTCATTTTCTCCATTGCAATCCATCCTGAACTCTGCATTCTTTTCCTGTTCTTTCAACTACTGTATAACTCTCATATCATATTTGCAAGAGCCTTGTTTGGCTGGTGTACACTACATCGTTTTAACCTATCGCTCGATGCTTAACGATTCATATCTACCTACCTGCCTATCTCTGCCAGTATGTCCTCTTCCATCGGAACCGGCCCATCACTGCGACTCTAAAATGCTGAACAAGCTGCCAGCATTTTAGAAAATGCTTTGGTAACAGAAGGGACAGCCCTAAGGGCGGCAGGCCTATGGCCTAACAAAATAGAAACACAGGGGGGGGGGCGTCCTGTCGTCTAAAGTACACAGTTTATATTTCTTACATATAAACATTGTTTTGTCACATTTTGCACACTAGGAATTACTTCGGTGTTCAAATTTGGCTTTAGTCGATCAAAAGCAAAAACACACATATATTATTTCAAATTCAACTAGCATTTATTGCTCTGCTGTTATTGTTATTTGTCCTTTTCTGGGGATTTCCATGCATTTTTTATAAAGGATCTCTAAGGGGAGATCCATCGAATTTCCACATAAATGTTATAGTGATATTTGTGTTGACTTGTGAGTGTTTGCTAATTCCACATTATTTAATGGTTGTCACAATTAAACATTCTGTAAAAATTAGTACAGTAGCAGTGCCGGGCAAAAGCATTGCCTAATGGTAATTTTAGAAAATGCCCACTACCATTACTGCACCCAAGTGGAGCAGGGGTTGTTGGGGTGTCCCCTGCTCTCCTTGTTCACAGTAGCGGGAGTTGGGGGTTGCTGGGGTGTCCCCTGCTAACCATTACAGTAAGCGGGCGATAGGAAAGAAATAATAAAACATTTAAAAAAGGACCCAGCTGCGTCAGCACCGCCCCACTTAAGTGGGAGGAACTGACGCAGAAGGGGTACGGAACAGTCAGCGGCGCGCCGCAGTACAGGTAAGTGGGGTGGCGGTTGGGTGTTGGAGTATTGCAGGGCATGTGGGCAAAAGTGATCTATCTGATCACTGCTCCGTGCCGTAATTGGCTTTTGACATTTTCATATGCGCAGTTACAGCCGTGCAGTGATCACATAGATTCCTTCTATCCCTCTTCTCGCCACCCAGACTTCATTCATCAGCAAAGGGCCTGCCTCCAGCATCCCTCTTGATTTGTGCGTTTGTTGCTGACAGACTGTGGCAGTCTCTTCCGTCTTCTTTGCATGTCAGGGACCAACCACCATGTACCAACCTGATCCTCTTGCAATACCATCGGTCCATGAAATACTCAGAGACATCTCGCCGCTATGCTCTCCACTAGTTTTCCCGTCTACTCCGTCTACATTTTCCTCTGGTGATGTCTGGGGATGACGGTTGTCATGTTGGTGCACAAGGGACCAGAGACCATTGGTGCCATGGTGTTAAGTCCTGCACCATTAATGGAGCGATGGTAGGAGGGGCGGCGGGACGACCATGTCAGTAATGGCCCTCTGCTCAAGTTAAGGGGGCGAGCAAAGTGAGGGTACCTTACCATGGGCAGCTGTGCACTTACCAACAGCGTTGGCCCGCCGTTGAAGGTAATATCGCCATTAGTATCCCTGTGGTTTATTACACAGTGATAATGGTTTAATTTTTTATTTAAAAACAAAGAAACTTACCTCGCTGTGCAGCCTCACGCTGTGACATTGTTTCTTTGACCGTGACGTCATCAACAATGAAACCGACGCGGGGAAAGAATGGTACAGAGCCAATGAGTTACGTTATTTTTCTTTTTTTTTTATTACATACTATTAGCAACTTCGTAGGAAACTAAACAGGTGCTGAGAGGAGGCGTAGGGATGGAGGAGCGCGGAAGGGAAGGGATCGCTGGCTAGCAGCATTCCGGCTGTTCGGAACACCGGCTTGTACCATACAGTACAGCCCGCGTATCAAGCATCCTGATTGGCCAGTGCCCCCTTCTAGGGTGCTAATGGATAGCTATACTCAGAAAAGATGATCCAGGAGCCACTGTCCTTTATGTATAGTGTTGCAGGGGAACCAAGTTGCCCCTTTTCTTTGACCTTATAGACATTTTTCCCAGATGCCATGACACCCAGACAGGCTGGTAGCAATAGTAAATTTACTGTACACTTTTTGATTGCACGTATGCATAGCAGCCTTTTATTCTCTCTACGGCTCCACCTTTGCTGGTCATGTTGTTTAAGCTCTGCCTTGTTGGGTCACTGTCTTTTGAGCTGCTGGGTATGGATATGAAATGATCATTTGTGGTAATCCTCTTTGCTGGCCCTTAACAGAGCCTGGGAAGCAAGCCATTTGTGTGTGAGGAACTGGATTAGACTTGGCAAGGAGCTGCAGGCAGCCATATTACCCATCCCAAACCTTGTGAGAGGTCATGACTGTAGCAGAGCTGGATGTCCATGATTACACAGCCATTCAGAGTTTAAATGATCTGAAATCGGACATTGAAACCTTCCTTACCTACCTCCTCTCCCCTCCCTTCCCACCTCCCTCTTCCCCTCCTTCTTAGTAAATTGTTCTACATATTGTATCACTGGTTTGTGTCATGATTGTAAATATGCTTCTTCATTATTGTACCTTGCTGTTATACTGTAAAGTGCTTTGTATTAAAGTGCTATATAAACTTAATAAACATAAATGGGAATCCCCCAGCCCAGGATTCTGTATCTCAAGACAGGATCTGAAGCCATGCTTTTGATCAATCAATGGAGACCAGGATCTCGAAGCATAAGAGGCCACAGGGGGTGCTGTAAGTATACTGCAGGGGCTATCATTGCCCACGTCATGTACCTCAAGATGAAGCTCTGCTGTTTCATTGGCATCCTCAGTGCTTCCTCCTTCCTCCCCTTGAACTGTTGGGCCGGAACCATGACAATTCCTTCATGACTGAGATGTCAATCTGAAGATCGGAGGAGTTGTGGGCCCATAAGCGGTGAACATCCTCCAGAGTGAGGACCCCTCCTGTTGCTTGGACCTTGCGTAGCCTGGTGCCGTGCAACATGTGGTGCATCCTCATCACTCGACCTGGACATCGTAGCTCTTCTGCTCTTTGCGGTGGCTGGGTCATTAGGTCCCTTGTTCATTCCTGCAGACACTTTGCTGGGTCACTTCAATTGCTCCATTTATCCAGGGCATACTGGTGGTCCCCATTATTGCAGTATCAGAAGCAGAGACCCATCTTCATCTTCAGCCTGGCTGCAGCCGAGTGTCTTGAACCCAGTGGTCACCCAATGGTCACAGAGATAGACCAGAAATGCTGGCCCAGCGGTCCGCCGCCGAGGGGCATATCACACTTAGCACAAGTAACTACACGTTGGTGCTAAAGGCGCTGTTAACATAACATGTTGGGACAGGAGTCCGTCTTCAGTGTTGATTCTAAATCAACACTGAAGACGGACTCCTGTTGCCGAAGCGGGGGAGCAGGATGGAGTAACGGTACTTTTTTCGGATTTTTTTACTTTAACTTCACCTTTAACACCCACTTGTAGTTACTCGCATGTGCTAAGGGCAGTATGTGGGTGGTGGGATGGAGCAAGGTACGCCATGGTAGAGGGCGCACAGTCACGGGGAGCTCAGAATGCTGGCTTATATCAAAGGATTCAGCTCGCCTTCTGAGTTTCTGATTGGCTGGCGCCCCGCCTAGGGAGCTAATTGTCAAAAGAAGAAGCCCCTACATCCGCAACTCCTGCTGGGCCCCAATGCTGCAGCCTACGGCGAAAACAGATATGCCCAATGGCCAAGACATACCTAAGATCATTGAACATCCTGATTGCGGTTAGGGGGGTTTGTGTGCATACCTGTCGTTTAAGACCCATTCGTTCCTATTGGGCATAAGGTCCTAACTTGAAGCTACTTTTTCCTTAGCTTTGGTAGTAGAACTTGGGTATAGGACTCACATCTGAAGTCCCCATAGCCATGCAGAATTGGTATCTTTCCCCTCCTTCCACCCATCTTTATGATATTGCAAGACGCGTCACTATGAACTACACTTACCTATTGAAGTAAGCCTTGTTATTCTCTATGGGATAACTTTCACTGACTTGTTACACATACCCAAAACTTGGTTACTTAACCTGGAACTAACTGTGTTGAACACTTGTTTCTAGATCAGAGTTGGACTCATTACGTTGTGTACTATTGTGCTGGGGCTGCCTTATCATTTCAAATGCTTTGTGATAACTTGCTTAACATCTTTTCCCCAACTTTAGATCCTTGTGACGCTATTAACCTATAACTACATTAATTCTAAAGCGTGGTAGGTATCCCAAGTGGGCACCTCATTGTGATAAAATATATGTTCATATGGTGTTTACTTACTATTCTAGCTTAATACATTGTTGTTGTTTAATAGTTAAGTGCTTCTTATACGTCCATGTATGGTCAGTCTGTTGATTGACAATTTTTGGTGAATGTTACCTCTATTTTACATCGGTACACAAAGAAACAGGAAAGAGTTTTTTTTTTGTCTCCCCCAATGTAGTAACATTGCATGCCTTCTCAAATGGCAGTAAATTGAAGGAGAGGAGTAGTGCTTTTTCTGTTCATCTATACATGCAAAAAGATTTTTCTCCTGTTTTATGGTACAAAATACATCTTCTTGTATGAAAAACATTATTTTGAAATCCTCTTCTTATTTCAATATCACTGTATTTACAATACTACACCAGGTCCTCTAAATTACAAGGAATAAACAAAAAGCAAGTCTTATATTTTGTGGCGCTACCTATATTTTTTTAAACCAATGAGTGCTGCGTTTTATGCACTGAGAATTTCATCAACAATTGTTGGTTAAGCAAGTTTATTTTGGAATTTAATTTCCTAATACAATGCTGTACAGCAGTATTCCAATATCAAATGTTGCGGTTGGCACACTAGCAAATGATGATGGCAGGATCATTAATGATTGACTTGAACTGAAGACGACGTTGGAAGAGTCATTCTAATAGCAAAATGTGATCAATAGTGCCTGGATTGGCCATTCAATGTTAACTGTGATAAATATCTGAAATTGTCCTTTGAGAAGCAATATATTATCAATAATCCCACAAATTGACAATCGCAAAGCATTATGTGAATAATATCGCATGGATTGACATAAAAAAATCAGTACATGAATAATATCCCGGGGTTGGCATTTAAGAAGCAGTATGTGATCAACGGCCAATGGATTAGTAATCAAAAAGCAATACACATTTGATATCCAAGTGATGGACAAGCGTAAGGCAATACTTGAGCTAGGGCCAACGGATCGGATCGCTACTCGAAAAGCAATACATGAACGATATCCTAATGTTTGACATGTGAAATGCAAAGTGTGCTGAATAGCGTTGGGAAGAAGTAAGACACGAGCAACAGCCAACAGATTAATATTCATAAAACAATACATGCTCAATATGCATATGATTGGCACACAAAAAGCAATATGTGATGAATGTCCCAGGGATCTATGTGATCACTGCAACCACATGTAATTGCGACGGCCAAAAATGCCGACTTTTTAAAAACTTAAATCCCATAGATATGCAGGGGGAGCCTCCCCGCTGCCCCCCCGTATTTCTATAATATCCCATTACCCCCCACATATATATATATATGTGGTGTAAAGGGGGTGTTAAAAAAAATCAGCATTTTCGGCCGTCGCAATTCTCAGGTCGACCTTTTTGGACGATTCGATGCCCCACGGACTGGCATTCAAAAACAATTCATGAGCAACAGCCAACCGATTTCTATCAGAAAAACAATACATGATTAATATCGATGGGGTTGAAATGAAAAAGCAATATATAATTAATACTGGAGTGATTGACATTCAAGCAATGTATGAGCAATACCCCACCTATTAAGTGGAACATGTTCTTGATCTCTATATGGTCATGTTGTGAGAGACTAGCAACCACTTCCACTCTCTAAAAGGCTTTGTTCAGTCTGCTGAGACATATTGGTACTGTGGTTAGCGACATGCGTAAAATTGAAACCAATCCTATATTTGTTTCAGTTTTGAAGCTCATCAACACCGATGTCTGAAACCATGACAGCAAATAACATTAGTTTGGTGGATTTTATTATCACTTATATGCTCGTATCAGAATGGGGGAGGATGATTCTAGGAAGTACCTCTGCACAGTCGAGCCTTTTACCCATCTGAAAGCTGAGCAGCCAACTAAGAGTTGACTGTGGTCTGTAACATCTTGGAATACAGTGCTAGTCTGTTAAAGTGAGTATTAATAATGATACATTTGGATAAGGTGCTTTATGTCAGATTTCATGGAGTTCTAAGTGCTGCGTTTATTGGCATCAATGTTACCAAATTAAATAGTACTAAATTAATCAACCTTGTAAGGATGGAATGCTCTTTTGAATCTGCTAGTATTTCAACCTGTAACTGTAGGTTGCACAGAAAGCGTGCCTTAATAAGCTTTCCCATAAACTGGTAAGCTAACTCAGCGGGTTGAGCGCTCGCTGCGGCGATCTGAGTGTGATCTGCAGATCGCAGGTTCAAATCCCAACAAGGCCAACTCAGCTTTTCATCCTTCGGAGGTCGATAAATGAGTACCAATTTAGGTTGGGTGATATTGTATTTAAATATGTGCTCTGTAAAACCCTTTCGATTAAGGTGCTAAGAGTTAAATACCTTCAACTCTTTCTTCCTAAATATCTTCCTTCCCGAGCCCTCCGCTCATCTGTCTCCAACTCCCTCAGGGTGAGCCGCTTCTCGAAACAACGAGCTGGGGGTCGATCTCTCTCTGCGGCAGGGGCCTCTCTCTGGAACAGCCTTCTTGCCTCCCAGAAACTTGAGGAGAACCATCTTCGGTTCCGGAAGCACCTCAAAACCTTCCTCTTTGCTTCTGCTTTCTCTCCCCCTCTCCCCTGCTAAATTCTTCACTGAAACTGCACTGAACCTGCACCTGGGCCACTCTCACCGACCTCGGTCCTGGGCCCAGCCACTCTCCACTTGCACTGCCTCCCTGGCAACCCCCGCACTGCGGGACTGTCTCTGCATCCCTACAGCTCCCCCCTCCTAGCACTTGTCTGCACTTACCTTGCCACCACCTGGCCCTACTTATTTATTATTTATTTATTTTATTCTACTTACCCTGATCAGCACTTCCTCCCTCCCCTTCCCCTTGCACTTTTTCCCTTCCCCCTACCCCTGCACTTGCGCGATCTGAATGACACCTGGCCAAGTAGGATCGTTGTCTGTCTTCCCCTTGTTCCCCCCTCCCTGCCTCGTCGCGCCTTGAAACACTTGTGTATAGGCGCGTTACAAATGCCATATCATATATATAAATAACACATCATTATTATTTAATTTAATGTGATATAGTTTAAATTTAAACTTTTGACATAATTAATACAAGACATGATATTTATAAAATACATTCAAAATAAATAAAAATTATTATTGTGACTACTATTATTATTACTGTTATTTAGTTGAGTGTGGTTGGTCGATTGTCCTGGAGGCTCCACATGAAGCGCATGAAGCACTGATGTGAGGTGTGGGAATAGGCTGACTTTTATTGATAGGACTTTGGTCAAGTTGCAGCCCCAAGGCTCGGCAAGTGTAGGGAGAAATGAAAATGGACAGCCATTGTTCCAGAGAATAGAATAGCAGAACAGAAAGAGAATTCAGTACAATGGAAAACGTGACTCATCTGTTCCGTTCGAAAGTTGCAAAAAGGAGATGTGTTCTGTCTGGACAAGCCACAGCATCTCATTTCGTGTTCGAATTCTGCCTGTAAAGTACTTTTGAAGATGCTCGCTATGCAGCTTAAAGGGAACTAATAACCAGAGCTCATTGACACGGTGCCGTCTAACGCTGATGAGTTATGGTGGCATCTGAAGAACAGTCTCCAGTGCAGAGAAATCCTGGGAGCATTCGATAGGGTCTGAGTCACGCTTTTTGCCCTAACCTGTAGCACGCCTAAGTTACTCCTATTACTTAAAAGAGGGGTCACTCAATATTAAGATACCAGCTCGGGGAGTCTGTGTGTTTGTATTGGTTACAATTGTGAACACAGAATATACCAATATTGTGACTGTCCAATATTCTCAATGATCCAAAATTATTCTTAGATATCTTTCTCAGTGCGCCAACTTTATCACAGGGTGAACCAATTTCATTCCATTGCTTCTCTTGCCTATCATTTGATAAACCCTTTTTGAGTTCTCCAACATATCACAATTCCACAAAGATGTATCTTCTTATATGTATAGTTTATTATGGTTGGTTTCGATATTATCTCGGGAGGATAGCTCAGCGGCAGTGTGCTCGCCTTGCAAGCAAGACGACACCGAGCAACACCTGGGACCGTGCTTAGAAACCTCTGGGTAATAAGCGCGGTATAAACAACCTATCATATCATAAATGTCACTGTTTTCCATTTCTCTCATCTTGCTTTCATGAAGTATCACGGTATTCAATTATCTCAAAGACTGCAAACATTTCTCTCTACACGTGTTTCCCCACTGTTCTATAGTGGTTCATCAGGAGAGAATCCTGTTCTTAGTGCTTCTTCTCTAGATTTTTATTATTCATACCCTCACTGTGTGAGCAAAGGTGGGTGAAACCAGTTTAGGAAGGTGTGAGGTGATCTGCTTGTCCCCCTCAGTGTACCACCGATCCGTGATAATTATAAGTTACTTCTGTGTCTGAGTTTGCTCTTAAAAAAGATAATCACAAAGTAGAGAAAGAAGAGAATGTCCTGCATGCCTAGTCATAGGTAGATAGTTATCAGCTGTCAAGGCGATGAGGGTATCCTTTGAGGAGAGGACCATGCACCAGTCCAAAGCCATGTAAAACAATAAAATGAGGTTCTCAAAAGTGTGAGGCTTGCTCTTCAGATAGGCTGCAAATGATAGGTTTTTAGCAAGTTTCAAGTGCAATGTACTTTTAGTACACAGCAGATATATGGACGCATGAGGCAACTTGTGTTTCACACCAACGGACACTTTATTGAGGCTTAAATCAAATTGTGTTCATTACGTAACCATCTGAGAGGGTACCCTGGGGTAAGTTTCAGGCAGTGTATCAGCTTGGATGCTGAGAACGCAGCTCATCCATCATGTGGCCGCCCACCTATTCACAAGGTTACAACTCCACACTCCCTTAGACATATCCTTCCACTCTACTGTAATATTCCCTTTCTTGGTCTTCCAAATATTCTCGTAGAAAATCTTCAGACCATTAATAAAAAGTAGGTAGGCTGGTTTTGGCTTTAAATCACGTGCTTACATCACTTCTGAACTTTTATTTGATTACTGGTTGTATGTAAATTCCCTTAACAAATATGAGGATCCCTGCCTGATCCACAGCACCTTCTGGAACACCCGGCCCAATCTACCAAAGACAAATGATAAAGAAATGCGCTCAGTGGAGGCCCTTGAGTTAATCCAGATGTATAACTGTGTGACAAAATGATCATTGCCCAGCAATAGTACAGAAGGGGGCAATGGCTTTGTAGAGGAGGTTCCAGACATGGCCTGCACCCCTTCCCCTCATTTCGAGGTACCAGGAGCGTACTCGCCAAGGTATGTGACGTATTAAGAGCAAATAAACCTACAAAGAGCTGCACTGGGACTCTGCCCAGTATACATCAGAAGATCCATACCTGTTGAAGCACCCATAACCAGACAACCCTGGGCAGCACGGTACCCTATCAGACAGCCATACCAGCCGCTGATACGAAACGAGGAGTACCTACAGACAGTTCATGAAGAGACCCAAAGAGCCCTAATCGAAGGCCAGTGGAAATGACTTAAGGGCCTGAACAGACTCGTGAATGAACAAAAGCAGCTATCGAAGATAACACACCAGTGCGAGTAATTACGAAAATAAATGTAATGGACACAGAGAAGAGACAATGTTAAAACGTGAGGAAACGATGCTACGAGACAAGATGGACGCAACCGACCTGTTAAACTTGTGTAAATAGGCTTGAAACGCAAGATGCTAAGAAATCGATACTGCTTGCAATGCTTAGTAGAAGATAGAGCGGCAAGCGCCAACCACATATCTACCTCAATAAGGCACATTATACAAGTGCGACTCCATTTTGTAAAAGCAGAAATGTACCCAGGCTGCCAGCGGCCTGACAGGCCAAGTTTCGTCACCCAGCCAAAGGCAAGAGAAGGAGCGGAATCGAAACTCAACAAAGAGCGGCTCATGCCTAGGAAATCGAGGTCAACCAGAGAAAGGGAGGAGAGCGTCAGCTAACAAGACTCAACTTCAGAGCATACCAGCCTGTCTCATGAAGGTCAAGATAAGGGGGGGCCCATGCAGATGGCGAGGCTGAAACAGAATTTAAATGCACTAAAAGCTGGAAACTGAAGCAGATTCATGGTGAACTAACACGTGACCAGCCAGGCGCGATGAAGTACCATTGCCTGATGTCATCCAGGACCCGGCAATGCCATAACTTTTCCTGATAAAAGACTACAGTTTCGAGTCCATCCTTAGCCAACTAATTGACACATCGCCTTAAAAGACTGATTGATGGAAGGGAGGCAGGGTGAAACTTGGGACACCAGACACAGGGGTGTCCATTCTGCATGCTGCTAATTAAAAGTGGAAACTTATGTCTAGTGGTGTAACCTGCCCAATCGCAATGGACCAAGTTATCTGGAGTCCTATAGATACTGTAACCAATAGGACATCGTAGTTGTAGTGACGTCCATCACGCGTGATGTAGAGGGATGGGCGTAGACGCCCACCCGATAAGAGTTATCCAATCTGCATGCCCTATTACCATGTACAGATTTAGCACCTATACTTAAGTTACCTTTCCTAACCAATTACATTGCATGATGATTTTTTATAGAATTAAACGTCAGTGATGACGAGTTTTGCCTATAACAATGACTGTTCAACTGAAGTTCAAGGAAGTCGGAGCGAGACAGGTGATCGCAATGCTGCTGATTTCCATTTGTTTCTCTGTTTGATGTACTTATCATTAAATTGACTTCCCTTTGCCAACTTACTGAGTCCTCATTATTGAGTCGTGTTGGAGTAAGTGAATCCTGCACCCCCTATCCTCACATGGTGCAGCTATCTTGTCTTACAAGTTCTAGAGGGTGAGCGCTGACCTATGGGCCTGTCAGTGAATTCCTCTCCTCCGGAAACACTTGGTAGCAGAGGATGGTTTCGGCCATTAATTATTTATTAAATAATACTAAGACACCTTAGACCGACGGCACGAAGTAACTCCAGGCCTTCGGCAAGATCATGAGTCCTTTCGCCATTCCAGCTGAGTAGACTGAGAAGCTCCCCGTGGACAATGATAGAGTAAAATTTCAAAAATCTGCAGTGGGTCTGAAGGAACCCGCCTTTCCAAGCATAACCCTTCTCATTCCCACCAGAAGCCAATCGGACGAAAACCTTAAAAACTGGAAGAGGAAGGGGCGGTGATCCCGAAGTTCCAGAGAGGAAAAGATGGGATCGGTGAGTGAAACAGTAAACTCGTTACTTTGGCAAATGTCTTGTAGGCATTAGAGTAAGTAAGGGAAAGGTAACGGAGGGTGGCAGAGAAAAAATAAAGTAGTTAGAAGTAGAGAAGACTATATATATGGGGGTAATGACTTTCGCATAAGAAATAAAGAGTGGATACCGGGGGGACACCCGAGATAAAACGAAAGGATACCGGGGGGACACCGGAAATAAAACATAAGGATTACCAGGGGGGCACCTGAGATAAAAACATAAGGATTATCAGGGGGGGACCTGAGATAAAAACGTAAGGGTTATCAGGGGGGCACCTGAGATAAAAACGTAAGGATTATCAAGGGGCACCTGAGATAAAAACGTAAGGATTACCAGGGGGCACCTGAGATAAAAACGTAAGGATTCACCTTATTCCTGCGCTTTAAAACAGCGGTCAGAAGAAATGTGAACTCGTAGCCCACAGAGGGGGGACGATTAGGCTACGGTGACGATTAAAGACAGCATCACAGGGGTTTGTTTACATTGCATGTCGGGGTATTGATTAGAAGACAGATATACGTGTGTCCAGCTGGTGTTCGTCTAGTCTGTCAAGTGTCTGTAATACGTGTCTTGTTGTATGTCAAATGTAAAATAATTGTATTAATGATTGTTTGAAATGCATTTTGGCTTTATGCGATTCTGTAACTAAGAGGGAATCGCCATTGAATTGATGGGTTTTGAGTAAATTGTTGGTATAAATTTTGGCGTGAAAAGATTGGATTGGAGCTTGCGTATGTGGTGCTGGCTCATACTATTGTAAGGTTAAAGAACTGTATAAATATTGTTAGTGACAAAATTAAAAATGGAGGAAGTTACCCCACTTGCGCATTTGTGCAAGCAGCTACCCAAGCATGCACCAAAACTAAAGAAATACAGCACGGAGTGGGTTAAGGGTACCGCCAATAAGATGTTTATGCCTTGGCCCCAGAACGGGTCACTTTCTAAGGCTGTTTTACAGCATATGACGACCTTCCTACACGCCACATATACGGGCAAGAAGTTAGAGAAACTTCTTGCTATTCTGGAATTATGGAACATGTTTGAAGAAACGAAGGTGGAAGAACCACCCACAGACTGGATACTAAATGTATGTACAGAGGGGGGTGAGACGCCTACCGCGCCATCAGCCCCGCCTGAGCCAGTCATTGAAGGGAGTAAGTCAGAGGGTCTTTACCCACTAAGAGAACTTAAGGCAGCCACAGGGTATAGCAACCCCGCATATGAGTTGCCTACGTACAGTAGTGACGATAATAAGGGAAAAGAACAGGAAAACAATATCGCCTCCGTGGTCTCAAGGGACAAAGAGAGATGCGAAGATGAAGGGAAAGATTGGGCACGGAGTTGTGCACCTCCAGATAAGGAGAAAGAGGGAAATAAACATAAAGGAAATGAAGGTAGAGGTGATGAGATAGCATTCGCGAAAGACGAATGGATGAGAGGTCAGATATTACTGAAGTTGGATTGAAAAGGAAGTGATGATTTGATGCCAAGGGAGAGGTCTGATGAGACGCAAAGGAGAGAGAGAGAGAGAAAGGGATAGAAGTAAGTGATGAACGGACAAGAAAGAAAGATAGGCTAAGGCGAGAACAACTATATCGCGAAGAGCAAGGAATACTGCTCAGTCGCACACAGTACGCAGCCTACGAAAAGTACAGGCAGAACATGTTAAGGTTAGAGGAAGAAAGGAGAGTGCACAAAAGGAAAGTAAAAAAGCGGCAAGTTGAGGAGATTAGAAGGGCAAAGGAACGTAGAAATGAACGGATGAGGGAAGTAGAACGTAAGCGCAAACAGAGGACACGAGATATTGAATATTTGGAGCGGGAAGTCATTAAACCCAATCCTCCAGTAGAATGGGAAGACATAGAAAAATTATTTCTTCCAAGCGATGCGGTGCCAGGTACAAGCGGGACAAATATTGAAGATGACTTCGACACCAGAAGCATCGGGGAAACGATTGATAAAATGTATGACGAGATGGGGCTGGAACTAATTTGCCAAGGGGGAAGGGAAGATGAGCACTTACAGAGCACTCAGTTATATGACACTGAGGATGTCACCCGAAGTAGTGGGAGCAGGGGACTGTCCCTAGACAGGCTGGAGATTGGGCAGAACGAAGAAGATGCAAGGAGTTGTGTAAACTGGGAGTATTCAGGATCTGACTCCGGTGGGGAAACGGAGGATGTGGCGCATGAAGAAGGGAGACGGTGTGAAGACGGCTCCCAGGGGACCAAAAGGTACGATGGTCAGACGCTAGTGGGTCCGTAACGAGGACACCAAAGTCTGCTGGACAGTCCAGCCGACATGAAGAAACACCCCACGGTCAGAGGGGGGCGTCAGCACCAGCCTATGCAGATAGACTAAGGACATTGCCAGGTAGACGGCAAGGCGGGAATGCCACCCCAGCGATAGACCGGAGAACTATGGGAAAAGAGAAGGAGGACTGTGCATTCCAATTCCCGTTGCTAGAAAAGGGGGGAGCAAGACCACAATATATTTCATGGCCACACATGGACCGAGAGAACCTTAAAAATAAGCTTCCAATGTTGACATTCGGGAGCCGGAAAGTGGATACATGAGTTAGAGGAAATGACGGGGGGTGTCACCTTAGCTATAGGGGACATTAAGGGCCTCCTAATTGCCATACTTGGTGAAAGAGCAAATGATGTTTGGAAATGGACAGGCCATCCTAGGGTAACCCTAACTAACACCGCCCATGACGGAGCGCCATTTAATAACTGTAGGGCAGCAGTGTGGAAAGCGCTGCGAACGCTATATCCAGACACGTCTGATGTGGGGGCTATAATGTCTTGGAAAATGAAAGAGTCAGAGGATCTGTTGAATTATATCCAGTATTTTCAAGACGCATGGGTGCTCGAAATGCATGAGTCTTGGACGAAATCTATCCCTGTTTTCTACCACATATTATGCCAGGGGTTGCCTGAACCGGTACAGAAGTAGCTCAAAAAAATGGTAGGAGTAGAAGCAAAACCATGGGATGAAATACAGTTGACAATTGCACACTACTGTAGATTGTTGCAAGAAAAGAATTGGAAAAAGGAGGCAACTCGTAAGGGCGAGGAGGCGAAGCTGGTGCAAAAGAATCTCTCGAAGTATGCCCTCGAGGGAGCCATGCTCACCAGCCCAGCCGAACCAAGCGCACAACAAGCGACCAACCCATCGCAGAATAATCAGGGTAACGCAGAATTTTACCCAAGAGGAAGGGGTTTTGGAGGAAGAGGATGGCAGAGTAATCAAGGAGGGTTTCGAGGTAACCAGGGAGGCTTTCAGAATAATCAAAATGGCTTTCAGAACGCGCAGATGGGGGGTCCAGCTATGCCAGATGGACAGATGGCCCGACCACCGCCAGTGTGTTGGCTGTGTGGAATATCAGGACATGTGGTGCGTATGTGCAGAAGCCAAGGCATGTGGCAAAATAGCCAAGGGCTGGGGGCAGGCATGGTGAATCAGCCTGCCGTCCCGCGCAGGGCACTGCACAAAAAACACAGTGAGCAGCAGGCGTCAGGCATGCAGCAAGGTGCACAGCAAGCGGTCCAACCACCGAACATCGGGAACTTGCCACAGGAACAATCCCAGCAGGCACCATCGCAAATGTCACAGGGCACTAGCTCCGGAAGGGGAGTTAACCCTGGGGCTGGAGGAAATCAACAAGTATACAGTGAGCCGAACTTATATATGAAATAGGACAGCTCACGGGGGACTCTGATGTGCTTTATCCTATTAGTGACCCTAACAGGGAACCTATGGTGAATGTCACCATAGGGAGTAAAGAATATTCCTTCTTACTTGACAAGGGTCGCAACACGCCTGTGCATACGAGAGGGCAAATTTTCCTTGTCCGGCGAGGCTATAGATACTCAGAGTTTCATTGGAGCTCATAGTAGAGTTACCTTTACAGACGCACTCCCAGTCTCAGTGGGAAAGCGCGAAATGAATGTACCCCTATTATATTCACGTCAGACCCCAGTAAATATTCTGGGCCGAGACCTGATGACTAAATTAAACATGACCATCTTGTTTACCGAGAATGGTATAGTGTGCTCCACTCCAGGAATGCATTGTTCAAACGTGTGCGAAATGATCAGGGCATACTCAGGACGTATAGCCATGAGAGCTATACCATTGGAGCCAGAAGTTTTCGCATATGGCGTGTGGGTGCTCATGGTGGGATTGCCATGATAGAACTATGAGGACACCTGATGAGTTCCTATTCAGACCAAGAATACCTATGCATGGAGGGACAAGTATTTCCGTTAATGATACAATCTGCCGCAGTGCGAGGGAAAGTGGTATTGGTCGAAGGATATGATGACGAAGGCAGACAATGGTGTGCGATTATCGCCATCGAAGAAGGGTATCGAGTGACTGACGTTACCGATGACGATCTGTTCGAAGAGCACCCTGACCTAGAGGAGACAAGAGTGGAAGTATTCTCACATTGTGGGTCAAATTGATCAAACGGGAGGTGCCACAGAGAATGATGTTAGCGCTGGTACGTCCAGAATATTTTGATGACGACATGACCAAAGTGCCTGCCTCAGTATGAACTACAGGGCCCTATGATGTAGGTCTCCTGAAGGGGGCAGGTGAAGTGAAAATTAAACTAAAACCAGGAGCAATTTTACCACCAGCGCGACAATATCCCATGTCCAGAGAGGCAGATGAAGGGATCGCAAAGACAGTTTCCGCCATGATGGAGCAGGGCATCTTAGTGATGTCAGAATCACCTTGCAACACAGGAGCGTCTTGGCGTTTAATCCAAGATTTACGAGCATTAAACGATATAGTTGAAGCCGAGTTCCCTCTAGTCCCTAATCCATCCAAAATACTGTGTAACATACCCACTGAGGCAAAATATTTCACGGTGATCGATTTGAAAAATGCATTTTTCTCAATCCCGTTGCACCGTGACTCACAGGACCTGACGTCATTCACTTTCAGACAAATGCACGTGAAAAGTACGAGGTTGCCACAGGGGTATTGCGAGTTCCCGTCTATTTTCAACAGAGTCCTGCAAATGGACCTAAGCAATATTGCGGTGGACAGTGTTGTTTTTGCAGTACGTAGATGACATTCTGATCTGCAGCACCACTGAAGAGCAATGCAGGTGTGACTCTGTCCAGCTATTGACTATACTGGCTGAGAAGGGATACAAAGTTGATAAGGAAAAGCTGCAGTACTGTCAACAGGAGGTGTTGTACATAGAGCAACTGATCTCTCATGAGGGGAAAAAGGTAACCCCAGAAAGGGCTGAAGCTATCATGAACATGGCCAAGCTGCGCATGATAAAACAAATGCAGAGCTTCTTAGGCCTGTGCAATTATGTCAGAGCATGAGCCTTTGACTACAGCTTGTATACCAAGCCCTTGCTTCAGGCTTTGAAGAAAGCCCAGGCAACAAAAGGAGAAATTGAATCGACTGAGGCAATGGAGAAAGGGTTTGCAGAACCTAAGGGGGCAATTTGTAAGGCCCCAGTTCTCGGGATTCCTAATTATGCAGAGGAATTCTACATGTTCTCACACTCTGATGGTAATTCTATGACGGCAGTGCTCGTGCAGCGAACCTCGCTGGGGTACCAGCCCCTAGCATATTACAGCGGGAGTCTGGACCCGGTTATGAAGGGCCACTTCCCATGCAAACAAAATCTAGCTGCTGCCGCATTCTCTATCGAAAAGGCATCATCCATCGTGATGGGGTGCTCCATGACATTGTATGTTGAACATTCGCCATACTAGAGAAGCCAAAGGGCACACTGACATCTCAGAGAGCATCCACCTATGAGGTAATTATCTCTAACCCATCGATCAAAATAGTTCGATGTAAAACTGTGAACCCTGCTACGTTCATAGCTGAGCCAGTCACAGAGGGAGAACCTATACACGACTGTGCGAATTATGAGGAATTCTATGATGAAATCCCCAGGGTAAAGTAAAATGCCCTGGCAGGTTGCGAAATTGTGTTCATTGATGGTTCTTGGAGAATCGACCAAGAAGATGGACAAAGGTATACAGGCATGGCCGTGGTAAAACACCTAGTGAATGGAGAGGTTTGAGTACTCGTCAGTGCGCGAATACCCTCTCACTATTCTGCACAAGCTGCAGAACTGCTGGCACTGATACTCGCCATTGAGAATCATGCAGACCTGGAAGTAACTGTGTACAGTGACTCAGCCTATGTGACGTCCACAGTACATGCAGGTCTAGCGCGCTGGAAAAGGAGGGGCTACCTCCAAGCAGACGGCACGCCAGTGCAACATGCAGCCTTATTGGACAGGCTGATAAAAGCACTACAGCTCCCAGTGGGCATAGCAGTCGTGAAATGAGCCGCTCATACCAAGGGAATGGATTTCGTGTCACGTGGAAATCATGAAGCAGACACGGAAGCCAAGCGCAAGGCATCCAAGAATGAAACAATCATGGACGTGGAGGTGGCACGTACCCATGAGCGGATGATGGCAGCGCGATCCACACCAGAAGCCTATAGCAATATGGGGCAGACTCAGCATATGGAGCTCCAGCTGGAGGCACCTCATGTGGAAGCATCAAGGGTGTTTTTAAACCCCTCTGATGGTTTGTGGAGGCAAGACAGCACTGGTAAACCAGTAATGCCTGTCGCCCTCTTAAAGGTAGCATTAGCCTACCCCATCCACTTGTCAAAAGAAAATCTTGCTGCAACGCTCGCAGAAGACTGGTTCACACCGAATTTAGCAGAGCATGTTGCATTTCTCATGGTGAATTGCATTATCTGCCAGCAGTTCACCGCTGGGCACACATTAAAAGTAGTGAGAGGAATCATTCCCAGACCAAATGGACCATTCCAGCACTTGCATATCGACTATGTCAACATGATTCAAGTGTGCAACGGGTACATGTATTTAATTGTGGTGGTGTGTCCATTCTCTAGATGGGTAGAAGCAGGTCCCTGTACACACCCAGACGCTACCTGTGCTGCCAAGTTCCTAGTGCGGGAAGTATTCCCTAGATGGGGGGTTTGCGAAGTAATGAGATCAGATAACGGGGCTTACTTTGTTAATGCAGTGTTCCAACAGATTAGCTTGTTGCTTGGCATAAAGCACAAGTTCTCGTCGGCATATCATCCTGAGGGGAATGGGATATGTGAACGGATCAACGGCTTGCTTAAGGAGAGGATAGCCAAGTTGAAGCTCACATTAAAGAAGGGATGGCTCCACTGTCTACCATTGGCATTGTATGCACTTCGGAACCAACCAGGCTCTGACCATCATCTCATGCCGCACGAGATAGTCACGGGCAGAAGGATGAGGACCCCTCTTACCCCCCAAGATCGAGCTAGATGTGATGCCCAGCCAACTAGAGAGGTTCTGGGAACAGAGATGCACAAGTACCTTACCTGTATGACATCCAGTGCCTCTGTCATTACAGGCCAGCTGCAGCGATGGTGAAAAGGGGACGGGGCAGCACGAAACACAGCAGGAAGTGCTGAAGCAGACACCGAGCAAGGTGTACATGCGCCCCTCGTCTTCCCTGGTGACAGCGTGCTTGTGAAGAACTTTACCAGGAAAAGGTGGGACGAACCAAGATTTAATGGCCCTTTCATCGTAGAGGACTGCACCCCCTCTGCAGGGGCAGAAAGGCATGGATCTTCCCAAATGACATTAAACCCTATATAGGAGAGAGCCCTCCTGCTGCATGCAACTGCAAAGAAACACAGACAACGGGGAAGAACCTCAGCACGTGCAGACAAGATCCATGGCGAGGAAGAAAGACGCATGAGCAGAAAACCAAGACAAAGAACCCGGATGCAAGTTGTGGCATAAAACTGGACTGGTTCCCCAAGCAAAGGGGAATAAGGACATAACGAACACTCTGTACATCCCAGTTGCAGGGTAAAGAGAAGCACATCCAAAGCCACAACGACATTGATAAAATGAACTATTGAAAGCACGACATGCCCAAGTAGTACAAAGAATCAAGGCTCTGATAGACTGCAAATAAGACATTGCCTGAGAGTGTAACACAGTATCCTGAAGCAATCAGTATTGAGACTTTGTTCACAGATCTTATGGTACATTCCATCAGAAGTCTCAAGTGGGATGCGCTAACCTATTTCCAACTCGTGGTGTTATCATACCCATCACTCATACGGACAGGAGCCAGTGTCACAGTTTTTTTCTTTCAGATCCAACCAACAAGAAAATAATCTGGCAACTACTAACTGTCATCACGGAATCCTTCATTGTACTGCCCGAGTACAGTGATAAGGGTACAGATGCTTCCACCACAAGTGATCATTGATGAGCTGACATAAACGCTTTTCTTTTGTATCATAGAGGAATGCCCAGGACTCGTCGGGAGAACCACAGATACCTTATCCTTTATCAGAGATCCAAGAAACAACGAATTCCTAAACCGAGTGTGGTACAAACTGAACTATGTGGTTTCAATCCGCGCAGCAGGAAAGTGTAAAGACTGTTCATGTTACAAGAAAGGCCTATGATCTAGAGACCAGAAAATCAGAACGAATGTCGTTGTCACCAGAAGACAGCAGATATGCATATCATGTCTTCTTTCACCTCATTGAGAACTTTCCAGAATTAGTGGGGAGACCCAACAATGTTGACGTACGCGCATTCCTCAGAGACCCAGTAAAGAACGCGCAATTAAACAAGCTCCTGAGAGCCATCATAGCTCAACTGAGAAGTAATTATGTTCATCAACTGCTGAGGAGAGCCTTGTGAAGAGGAGATCCCAATAAACTGTCTGCCGAGGACAGATCGAGAAGAGCAGAAACGAGGATTACGACATCTTGTTCCTAGTTTATTTTTATTTTTTCTTCTATTTTTTCTTATTATCCTTTTCATCATCCTTCCGCCATGGAGCAGATCGAGGAGAGAGACACTGTTCTTCAACTTGTCGCCGAGAGACCGAGCGAAAGGAGCAGACACAAGAACTTCACCATCTTATTTTCCTTTTTCTTCATTTTTCTAATTTTTTCCTATTTTTTCATATGTTCACTTTTATTTTTTATTTTGTTTTTATTTTTACAACATTTTATTTTTGTGTGATTTTTAGCAGTTCCATTACTTCATTCCTTCGCATTGAGCAAGTTCCAGCATGTCCTCAGGACCAATGCAAATTCGACGAGCGCCCTGGGACCTCACCTATTTTCGATATGCATAATGAATGTGATGTACCAAAGTTGCTAGCCTAACCCTTTTCCATAGTCTAGCACAGGAACTGTACTGAGTACCCAGAGACTACCGTCTTCACTCACATGAGAGGGGACAGTGGAGAAGCACTTGTCATTTAATAGTAATGAACTCTCGAACTACGAGACCAGAGCAAGAAAAGGAATAAATAGCTGACTATGAACGCATTCGAAATGGGGGCCCAGAACAGTAACTTGGTTTTACCCCCAAACAGAAGGGCGCCCCCACTTCTCTGGAAGAAAATAATGCAAAGCGTCATTTCGAACGATTATGTGTATATGTATAGTTATTATTATTGTTTTTCTGTCATTAACAATCAGAACTGCTTTCTTTATTGGTGCACGACATTTCCGAATCTCAGTGCACGCACCAGATAATGAACATCTGGGGCCTACGAAAGCACCCAGACCCTATATAGTCATTCCAGTCCCAAGAAAACCTGATGATAAAAGTAACAAACTAAATTTAAATGTAATGAGCAATGATTTAGACACATTTGAGGTAACAAATGAAGTGAAAAGCTAGAGACAGGGTCAGCACGGAATTAATGAAAACGCTGCACTGACCACTGCACGCACCCACACACAGGATGCACACAGACAAGGGCAAGTGTCAATGGCTACAGGGCCTCCAACGAAGGCAGCAGAGAAGGGGTGACTGCCTGCCAAAGAATCAGTTCCAGAAAACAGTGGAAGTACCCAAGAGGAGCCAAGCGAAACGCTAAAGAGAGATGGCATAGCAAATTCCCTCAAAAGAACAGAAGTAGCCACAAAGGAATTCACAGAGAAAACACAAATGCTGATAGACTATTTGTTCCCTTTCATAGTAAGAGTAAAGAAACTGCACAGGGAGCTGAAAGGCAGGACTATAGGGACTATAACCGCAAGCACACCTGCTCCGACGCAAGGAACAAGCCTCAGGCCTACAACATGACCACGCGTTGGGAGGCTGGGGAGCCAATGGCTGTTAGAGGAAGTCTATGACAACATACAAAAGGGAAGGAAAGGAAACACAAACGCAGCCTGTTCCACTGAGACACCCAGAGAGGAAAAGCAGACCCTTTTAGAGACATAGGGCCTCATTACATGGAAGGCGTTAGGGGATTACCGGCACCGGTAAGGGCACCGGTGCCGGTAATCCCCACCGCCTTACTCCGAGGTCCCTCAGCGAGCCCCGTCCTTAACGTGTGGTCAGACCACACGTTAAGGACAGGACCCGATGAGGGACTTCAGTGCAAATAACGGTACCGTTATTTGCTCCTTCCCCATTCCCATTGAGCCCTATATGGGCTCAATGGGGAATGGGGAATGGTTCCCGGAATGGGGACTTACCGGTCCCGCAAAGGTCGGAGTAGGACGGTAAATCCCTATTCCGGGAACCCGGACTTCGACGGCGGTAAGGGGGTAGCCATGGCGTTAACAGCGCCATGACTACCGCCTTCCGTGTAATGAGGCCCATAGTCATAGCAAACTACAGAAGAACGCTGAGAATCAAGAGAAGCAAGATAACAATGAACTTAATAATTACCTGGACAGCACAGCCCATTTCGGAAACAACATATGGTACCAGCACATGAAGGAAGTAGGGCGAAGACAGTCGGAAGGAGAATGCTTCGTCTGTGCTCTCCTACCATACAGCATGGGAAAATCCAAGATCTTCGTGGCTGTAGAAATTGATGTCCCTACAGCACACTGTATGTCACACGTAGCAATGTGCAACATCAGAGGACAATTTATGGGAAAAGACGCCTCGTTGATATGGGCCAACAAAAAGGATTACCCGGATGGAGATGGCTATGTCCAGGACATTAAAACAAGAAACCGAGCACACACCAGAAATCATGTTATCAGGTACGAGAACCCTGGCATCAAAGGATCAGGGATAAGATGGGAAGTTAACCCGAGACTGAACGTTCAAGGAAAGACTGCAGAATAGGCTCAAATCTGGAAGAACAGAGGCCAAATGCAGATCTGGGGGTCAGTGGTCTTCCCCAGATGGATGGGAGGACGGAGTAGTAATCTGCCGAGCGTGGATGGTCCTTGGAGCCTGCAAAGAAGCAATAGAGAATTCGCAGAGGTTATGCAAACCTTTGTGGCCAAAGCTAGTGAAGCTACTAACATGGGTCAAAGATAGAGGGGGACCCCTGCAGATAGTGCCACTGGAGAGCCCGAAACTATGTTTCTGAAACAATGGCACAAGGAAGATGGGAGAGAATCAAAATTGCGGACAAATCTTTGAAGCTCCAGGAATGACACAAGGAACCGCAGTTATTATGGATCATTAGTGGGCGTGTGGATCCAAGGCATACATAAGGCTGCGGAAAAACTGGGGAGGCATATGCACACTAGTGAACGTTCACGGTCCCGCGCTAGTGATCCATAAGAATGACCTGAAGTTGGACAGTTTCCCGAAAGCAGATGCTCATCTAAGAAGAAGGAGATCTGTGGAACTGGTATCCAGGATGAAGAGGGAAAATTACTTTTCTCACAAATCAGAAGAGGCATTCCATGCAATCCCATACTAACACAGGCTGTTCAGCCTCACCTCAACAGTATTCACAACACTACTCTTGCCCCATATCCAAGTTGGAGTGAATGCTAAATGGTTGCAGATAACCAGATGGGAGTTATTGCAGACCATCAATATCACTATAAAAGGATTCAATGCGATCAAAGAAGAGCTGAGAGCAAGCAGACTGATGACCCTCCAAAACAGATATGTGCTTGACATGATCACTGCAATGGATGGAGGTGTTTGTGCAAAAATCAGAGAATCATGTTGCACATTTGTACCATCACACGATGAAGAAAACTGAACCCTAACAGAGGCCATAAGCATGTTGACAAGCCGGAAAAACCAGATGATTGATGAAAGTGATGAAGTGGACGATGACAGCTGGTTTGGAGACCTGTTCTGGTGGGTCCCACAATGGATGGCAAATATATTCAAGTTTCTGGGAGCTCTACTAGCAATGGTATTGTGAGGATTCTGTGTTATCAAGATAATCTCATCACACAGTGCCAGAAAACTGCAAAGAAAGCCATACGGATGAAAATAATGGTTGATGTCGAAACAGGGTGGAAGCCGAGAGACCTGACTGATGAAGAAATAAGAGACTTTATGAAAGCCAGCAAATTTGCGCCAGAAGGAACAAGGTTCACATACCCGAAGAAACGAAGAAGGTATGAAGGAAAATTGATCTACTGCAGCCCAAATGGACAATGTCAGCTAATGACATGGAACAAAGATGAACATGTGAAAACAGCCGGGAGTTTGAAGGGAGTGATAAAAATATGGACTCCAAAGGCTCACACATTCACACAACCATGTACAAACCCTGAAGGCGATGAACATTACACAGAAGAATCAAAAGAAATAAATGCAAAGGAGGTTGCAGAAGTGGTTGATGAACCGACCAAAGGAGGGAGTGTAGAGGAGGTCCCAGACATGACCTGCACCCCTTCCCCTCATTTCGAGGTACCAGAAGCGTACTCGCCAAGGTATGTGACGTATGAAGAGCAAATGAACCTACAAAGAGCTGCACTGGGACTCTGCCCAGGATACATCAGAAGATCCAATACTGTTGAAGCACCCATAATCAGACAACCCTGGGCAGCACGGTACCCTACCAGCCAGCCATACCAGATGCTGATACGAAATGAGGAGTACCTACAGACAGTCCATGAAGAGACCCAAAGAGCCCCAATGGAAAGCCAGTGCAAATGACTTAAGGGCCTGAACAGACTCGTGAATGAACAAAAGCAGCTATCGAAGATAGCACGCCAGTGCGAGTAATTACGAAAATAAATGTAATGGACACAGAGAAGAGACAATGTTAAAACGTGAGGAAACTATGCTACGAGAGAAGATGGACACAACCGACCTGTTAAACGTGTGTAAATAGGCTTGAAATGCAAGATGCTAAGAATGCTTGCAATGCTTAGTAGAAGATAGAGCGGCAAGCGCCAACCATATATCTACTTCAATAAGGCACATTATACAAGTGCGACTCCATTTTGTAAAAGCAGAAATGTACTCAGGCTGCCAGAGGCCTGACAGGCCAAGTTTCGTAACCCAGCCAAAGGCAAGAGAAGGAGCGGAATCGAAACTCAACCAAGAGCGGCTCATGCCTAGGAAATCGAGATCAACCAGAGAAAGGGAGGAGAGCGTCAGCTAACAAGACAAACTTCAGAGAATACCAGCCTGCCTCATGAAGGTCAAGATAAGGGGGGCCCATGCAGGTGGCAAGGCTGAAACAGAATTAAATGCACTAAAAGCTGGAAACTGAAGCAGATTCATGGTGGACTAACACGTGACCGGCCAGGCGCGAAGAAGTACCATCGCCTGATGTCATCCAGGACCCGAGGATTGCATAACTTTTCCCGATAAGAGACTACAGTTTCGAGGCCATCCTTAGCCAACTAATTGACACATTGCCCTAAAACACTGATTGGTGGAAGGGAGGCAGGGTGAAACTTAGGACACCAGGCACAGGGGTGTCCATTCTGCATGCTGCTAATTAAAAGTGGAAATTTATATCTAGGGGTGTAACCTGCCCAATCACAATGGACCAAGTTATCTGGAGTCCTATAGATACTGTAACCAATAGGACGTCGTAGTTGTAGTGACGTCCATCACGCGTGATGTAGAGGGATGGGCGTAGACGCCCACCCGATAAGAGTTATACAATCTGCATGCCCTATTATCATATACAGATATAGCACCTATACTTAAGTTACCTTTCCTAACCAATTACATTGCATGATGATTTTTTATAGAATAAGACGTCAGTGATGACGAGTTTTGCCTATAACAATGACTGTTCGACTGAAGTTCTAGGAAGTAGGAGCAAAACAGGTGATCACAATGCTGTCGATTTCCATTTGTTTCTCTGTTTGATGTACTTGTCTTTAAACGGACTTCCCTTTGCCAACTTACTGGGCCTCATTACGACCCTGGCGGAAATCGAAAAATGATGGCGGAAATGCAATACCGCCATCGAATAGCGCTCGGTGCGATCATGACCCGTCACCGCAAAGTACGATGCCATTAGCGACACCGTAGTGAACGCCAACGCTAACTGCACCAAGCACGCGCGCGCGCGCCATGCCAAACCGTAATTACCACCATGGCGCAACGGTACGCGAATTCCGACCCTAGCGGACATGCACCTAACGCCATCAAGCACGGCGGAAAGTACCATTCCGCCATGGTGAGAAGTACGGCATCGCGAACCAACCGTAAACGGCCCTACTGAGTGCTTGTACACCGCTCCCTGGCCACATTGTACAACCCCCCGTAGAGGCAATGAAGTCTCACAATGCAACCAGTGAAATGTACTAGTCATCCATGCCTGCCAACGAACAAATGAATCTCAAGAGTGCCCAATGGGAGCTGCAGGGCACAGATGGCACGAATACAGAAGCTATACAAATGGACATGACCTCAGTCTCCCACCAAGAAACGCACGCAAACACAGGCACCTGTGACCAGCAATATTCCGATAATCAAATCATTCCACCAATCCAACTGGCTGACCGGCATCTGTTCCACAAAAGCTAATCCCCCGCCCCTGAGCATGACATCATCAAAACAGTCATAATGGCAGCCCTTATCCCTGACCTCACTGGGCTCCGTAGGCAAACGCGCCCAGCACAGTACCACGCAACTATACTCAGAAGCCGGAACCCAATGCAGATCTCCTCACAATACATCGCTCCCCAAATAGGAATATGCCACATCACTCGCAAAGAAGAACGCTACACGGTTCATATCAGAATAGAAATTTAATGCACAACAAATTCACCAAGCCCATACAGCCATTAGGCCATGAACTCCAAAATATATTTCATTATCGTGGGCTGCATCCGCAATAAATGACCAGCTACTTCTTGTGTGACGCCCTGTTCCTTCATGGTACACAGGGGCTACATTCCCGTACGAAAAGGCAACATGGAAGCGCCTAGAACCGCAGGGCCGTCCCAATAGGGAGGCACTAGTCCAGCTGAAAGGCCGAAATGTTGCTCCTAGCCACTAGTACTGCGTAAGGGCATGTGGCCCATTGGCGATCGTCCCATAAGATCGTAATGCTGCTCCACTGATTAACACGAAGCAGCAGGTGTCGGGAGTAAAATCCATCTGCAGGAGTGGCATACAGATGGCAGTGGCAAAAGGGGAGGAGATACCTGTCAACCAAATTAAATGAAAAAGAATAGTATGGCCATCAGAACTACATTTGAATTACTCACTTCAATGATCACACCAAATCCACAGCCATATGCATGCTAGCCCACTCCAAAGGATCATCACCACCCAAAAACCACTTGCGAATCATAACTATCTATATCGAGGTGAAAACATTATCACAAACGAGTGTACCTGTGCATGCGTCTGTTAAAACAGAATCCATCTGATGGGATTGGTAACGTGCATAGACACAAGTGTCTGAAGGCGCGTCGAGACAGGGAGGGCTCAACAAGGCCAGATAGACGATGGCCCCACTATGGCAGCCCTGCATCACATAGCGCAGGGGAGGCGGATAGATTCCAAGAAGCCCTGCACATGGCAAACTCTGTATCAAATCATCTGTCCATGCATCCATACATCATTCCCTCATCCCGTAATGAAAACGCCTGTTTCCATACTCACATAACATGTGAAATTTCCATTGAGTCTGTGCGTTATGCAGCCTGCAAAATCCACCGTGCCCCAGCCCGTTATTCCAGTGTTGTGAAGTAACATGTATTTGGGAACGTCCGGCCTCATCGCCCACGTCGCTATTGCGCATCCCATACTATTCATATCAATCATTGCATCCTCGCCATGGCCCCTGTCCCAAGGACATTGAACAATAGAACGTTATATTTGCAGTCAGACCTGTGGGCATCTCCTCGCCGCTAGCTGAAAACCGAAAGCGCCGCCCTTCGAATTCCTCATTTGCAACATCACGTCGAAAAGGCATCTGTGGCCGCTTGAAACCACAAATTAATCCATCTAGTGCGGCTGTGTGTGAAAATGGCAACTGCCTTCACTCACAAATGGAACGCCCCGCCCGTCGGTGAAGCTCGGTACAGTGTTGCATGAGGGTCCACCGTTACTCGAGTACTACGTTCCACTGACCCTTCACAAGTCTGTTCGCGGCTGCAAAGATTGTATGTGAAACAATGGGACCATAGCCGAATGAACATATCAACCAATGTTACACTGCCATCGGGTACAAATACATGATTGCAATAGCAAGATGCCATTCGTCGAATTGCAGCGTTGTGTGCAGGACGTGCTCGCCCAAAGGGGAGTGCAGCTTGCACAGGTGGAATGAATCACCACAGGTGGAGGCCATACAGCCTGAAAACACATAAATTGCACACCCAGTCTCCTCCCACAACCACACCCACTCCGAAATGCTACCGGCAGGACTAGCCATGTTGGCCCTGGGGGACCTGATAGCACTGCAAGTACTCCAACTACAAGAAGAAGACGAACACCAACTACAACCGGCCGCACGGCGGAGACGCAGGAGGAGGAGGAGGCCAAGGCAGGGCCAGCAAGGGCCGCCAGCACAGCCACTACCACGACGCAGGCAGCCCGCAATCCCACGCCTCCGAGCACATCCGTTCGCTCCTCACTGATGAGCAGATCCACACCCTCTACCGTTTGGACCGGGACACCATAACCGCCATTGTGGACATGACACAGGCTGACCTTGTCAGCATGATAGATAGCCCAACCGCCATCCCACCCCTACTGAAGGTGGTGTCTGTACTACACTTCCTGGCCACAGGCACCTACCAGCACACAGTCGGACAGTTGCATGGCATATCACAGCCACTGTTCTCACGGACACTATTGCAAGTGCTCGATGCCCTCCTGAAGCACGCAGACGACTACATCTCTCTACCACGCTCGGAGCAGGAAATTACCAACACAAAAGTGGGATTCCATGCACTTGCTAGCATACCGGGTTGCATTGGTGCCATCGACTGCACCCATGTGGAATTGGTCGTCCCACATGCCATGGAGGCCCAGTACCGCAACCGAAAACAATTTCATTCCCTGAATGTACAAATGGTGTGTGACTCCAACAGGATCATTACACATTGTTGTGCCAGATTCCCTGGATCTACCCATGATTCTATGGTCTTGAGGAACTCTACTATACCACGCTACATGGAGCGACACGCAGGGAACAGATCCTGGCTACTCGGTGAGTCTCATTTCATGCATGATGATGTGGGGTATGTGATGCGGCAATGACCTGGCAGGAAGGGGGAGGGGGGTGCGTACGTAGCAATGGCATTCCTCAATATTCCTTTCTTGTCCACATACAGGTGATGCCGGGTATCCACTGAAGAGATGGCTCCTCACACCAGTCCGGAACCCACGGGACCAGCATGAGGAGGACTACAACCATGCCCACTCACGTACCCGTGTAGTCATAGAACAGGCATTCGGCCTACTGAAGACTCGTTTCCGCTGCCTCAGCAGGTCTGGCGGGGCACTCCTGTACCGCCATGTGAAGGTTGCAAAGATGGTCATGGCATGTGTCATGCTCCACAACATGTGCGTACGTAGAAATGTGCCCATGCCCCCTGACGCAGAACTGCAAGCACCTGATGATGGTCATGATGAGGGTGGGGATGTGGCAGCACCTCAAGGAGTCTGCGAGGCACAGGAGGGCCGTGACATTCGTCAGCATCTCATAGATGCATGCTTCTAGCACTCACGCCTGGTGGCTGATACATGGACACGGGACTCGTGGCACTGTGTGTGTCTGGGACATGCACAATATGGACTGTACGCCTATAATGGCCTCGTACACAAAGATCAATGTCCACACATCTCATTGGATGATCGTGCATTGTTTATGGCATATGTGATATCATGTTAAACACCCTATCGACCCGCCACCCAAGTGAGCCCAACACACCCCCTCCACCCTCCTACCTCCCCCCCGAACACCAGTGTCCGAAGATGCTCATTGTCAGTGGGCTGTCGCTATTGCAAGCCCCCTCTGCGGGTATCAGGGGCACCCCTGCCTGTGGAGCGCAGGTTCCTCCCAGATCTACGTTGGGGGCTGCCCTGGACGGAACTTGCAACGGATGATGTCTCTGCCTGCTCACGTCCATGCATGTCCCTAAGGGTTTGTGAGAGCTCAGTGAGCACACGGCGCACTGCGGCAAGTTCGGCACATACGTCTTTGGACGTCGCATGCAGTTCCCCCCTCAGGCTCTCGGTGCTTCTCTCCATTTGTACTCTCAGGCTCTCGGTGCTACTCTCCATTTGTACTCTCAGGCTCTCGGTACTACTCTCCATTTGTGCCCTTAGTGTCTCTGTACTTCTCTCCATTTCTGCCCTCAGTGTCTCAGTTGATGTTTCTATGTCTGCCTTAGTGCCCCCACATTCATCGGCATGGTCCTTGAGGAGCGTGGCCAGTTGCTGCTGTTGCACGATTAACTGGTCGAGGGACTGTTGCCTCTGCTGGGCCATGGCCATTTGCGGTGGTGTCACAGAGGGGCTGATCACCTCATGTTGCCTTGCCACAGGGCTTGTGGGGGATGGCCAGTCGTCGTCTTGTGGGTGCCCCTGCGTGGTATCCTCATGGTGTACGGGATGGGACAGACAGGGGGATTGAGACAGGTCATGGATGGATCTAACTTCGACATCCCCGTTTTCTGTGTCGGAGCATGCTGCCATTAATGCAGTATCACCTATGGTGCTGCTGCCACCAGAAGCAGTGCCTACTGTGGCATCCATTGGGGGGACCTGTGGTGGTGGTGTTGTGGGCATGCTGGCTGCTGGGGTGCCTGTTGGAGTTCCCTCCTGTGTGCTGTCATTTGATTTGTGCTGCTTCCGTGTCTTGATGCGTGCAGCTGAGGTGGAGGGTCTTTGGCCGTTGGTCTTGGCCCTCTTTGCAGGTGTGCTGGTAGGGGTGTCCTGGAGCTCGTCGTTTGGATCGGACCCTGTGGTGGAGTAAAGGAGGGCGAGCGTTATTAATGGGTCTGTGGGAATTGGAATGGCAATGTATCACATGCATTGGGGTGGTACCTGAGGGTGATTTGGGTCGGGGCCTTGGAGGTGGTTTCATTTGTGTGTGGAGTGAGGGTGCAGTTGTTTGGCAGCCTGCAGTTAGGGTGTGCCTGTTGCACGTGTAGAGGGTGTTTTTAGGATTTTTAATTATTTATGTATTTGATGTGAGTTTTAAAGTGTGCTATCAGGCCTATGTATCTGGACGTTCTCCTGGACATGTGTTCCTGTTGCACTATGTGGGCACGTGGTACTTCACATGATTGGACATTGTGGTTTTGGCATTGTTTTATTTGGGACACCTACCTGAATCTTCGGATGTCTGCACTCCTTTCTCCATCCCTCCGACTCCCTCTATGCTCTCCATTCCAATGGTGGAGGCACAGATTTCTTCCCAGGGGGTCAACTTGATGGGTGATTCCGATCCTCCCCCGGTAGCTGTGGCAATGTTGCGGTTGGCAGAAAGTATGCTACGGACGCGTATCCGCAGGTCGTCCCATCGCTTTCTGCATTGCTGTGGGTTGCGGGGTGCGGTCCCCACCGCACTTACACGCTGTGCCACCAGGGCCCATATGGCCTTCTTGTTCGCAAGTGTCGTCCTGGTCATTTGCGTGGAGAAGACGACGGCAGCATTCTCCTGGAGGGTCTCCGTGAGCACGGTGAGTTCCTCACGGGAGAAGTGGACCTGCCGCTTGCGGTCGCACGCTTTCTTCGCTACTTTTCCCATTTTTCTTGGTTTCACTAGGGTGGATGACGGGTTGGGATGTGTCTCAGGGTAGTATTTTTTATGGTTGTGTGGATTTTGTGGTTTTATAGGTGTACGGCGTGATGTTTCCCGTTCCGGGACCATGCTTTTACTTCCGTTTCCGTATATTTACGGTCACCGTACTTTCCGGTTGGCGCTCACTGCGGTGTCCGCTGTGATGGGTGGCGGTATTGCACCTAGGCCGCCGTACGGCGGCGGTGTGGGCCGTTTTGGGGTCATTTCCGCCATCGCGGACTTTGCACTTCCGCCATGGCGTGGTGCTCGTGCCCGATGGGTCGGAATGAGCCGCACTTTGCTTCATCGTGCAATGGCGGAAACGCTATTTACGCTATGGCGGTCCGGTCGGTTGATTTCCGCAAGGGTCGTAATGAGGGCCACTGAGTCCTCATTATTGAGTTGTGTTGGAGTATGTGAATCCTGCACCCCCTATCCTCACATGGTGCAGCTATCTTGTTTTACAAGTTCTAGAGGGTGAGCGCTGACCTATGGGCCCGTCAGTGAATTCCTCTCCTCCGGAACAGCTTCTAAGGCTTATGCTCCACCCAGCACTACTACTTGTGTACCAGTGATTCGGCCATACAGGTGAAAACAGCCACCCAAGTGAAATGTATTACTTCCTTTGCCTCTTAATGTAGCATGGGCCGAGGGCAGGGTGTATGTGTGAACCTGTACAGGAGCACCTAAACAACAATGGTAATAGCACTGTAGTATCAAAATAAAAGGAGTGTCACACAGGGTTCTTATGAGATGGAGATCTGTTAATAAAACACAGACAAGTGGCCAACATCCAAACTGGAAACAATATATCACATCATTATGGAATGTCCGGTCTTGGACTCAGAAAGAACAGCCTTTGTAATTATGCTTCCAGCAGAAGTGAAAGACCAAGACTGTGATGGGAGGTCGGCAACTCTACTTGTGGGCACCACAAGAGACTTATATTCAGAGTTACCCAATTTTGGAAAGAAATATTGGCAAAGATGACACTCGAGCAATCCTGTAACGGATAGAAAATGAGTTATGCTGTGCCGTTTATCCTGTGGTCACATCACAAGTACATATGCCAGATCGTGGACTTGTAAGAACCTAATAATTGATGTTTTATTTTATGAAATGGAGACCGATAATGTAAAAGTTTGTATAAAACTAAAACATTAATAAAAAAAATAAAATAAATAAAAATTGTGCTAGGCTAGTAACGTTTTTATTCATTGTCAAATGTATTCTTAATTGTCTTTTATAACTAATTTATTCTCACTGTTATAGTTTTGATCTTACTGGTACTCTCAGGGTTTAATCCTTTTTTTGCTATGTATTGTAATTTTTACTTTTATTGCACATCTGCTGAAATAAAGTATGAACGAACAAACAACTAATTTCTTTGTTTATTTTTTTTGTCCAGTGCTATCCATACCAAGAGTATCTCAGAACACCGTACAAAGTTCAAAAGGGAGGTGGTGAAAAAAAAAGTGATAACATTTCGAGAACAGGATAGGAAGATGAGGATAGACAGAGGATGGCCAGGAGGTGATCTGGCTGGATTGAAGTGTGAGGGAAGACATATGTTTTGAGTCAGAAAGTGATGATGGAGGGTGCGATGCAGAGTGGTATTGTGTTCCGGGCTCCGGCTACTCATGGGCCCTCATTAGGACCTTGGCGGAGGACCATGGCGCTATTAGCACCATGGTCCATGGCGCTAAGCTGCCAACTCCGCCATGGGGGTTGGCGGACTTACCGCCCCATTCCGAGGTTGGCGGGGCGGTAAGTCCCCAATCCCCATTTACCCTTCCCCATTCCCATTTCTGGCCCCATAGGGCATAATGGGAGTGGGGAAGCCGTTAATTACGCCACCGTAAATTACGGTGGCGTAATTAACAACAAGGTCCCTTAGCGCCATGGATTTTAACGCCTGCTAAAAGCAGGCTTTAAACTCACCATGGCGCTAAGGGAACTCGTACTCAGGCGGTAAGGGGCGCCATGGTTTACGCCGGCGTAAACCCCTTACCGCCTGGGTCCTAATGAGGCCCATTGTGTAAATGCTTGATTTTGTGCACAGGTTATTTTGCAGAATTGAATGAATCAGATATTTTGGGTAGGCTGACTGGTGTTTGTGTGGGTGATCGGTTTCAGTTTGTTGTGAAGGTAGGGTGGGCTTTTGAGGTAGATGGCTGTGTATATGATGCAGTGCTTTGAAAGCCTTTTTCTGTAAAGCGTTCTGTTGCTTCTCGAAGATAGGTCAGCCCTCAATAAATATAATAATAATAATAATATTTAATAATAATAATAATAATAATAATAATAAATGTTCTCTGAGATATGGGCAGCCAGTGGACCTGGAAGAGAGCTGGTGTGATGTTTGGGTGTTTGGCTAGTGCAGGATGAGTCTTGCTGTTGCGTACTGTATGGCTTGTAAGAGGTTGAGGGTGCTTTTGGGGAATCCAGAAAGGATAGCATTTTCATAGTCCAGCCTGGACAAGACTAGTGCTTGGACTGTGGTGTTGAAACCATCAGGGGCTAGGATGTGTCTTTTCTTGTGCAAGAGGTGTAGTTGTAGGTTGCATGTTTTGGTGACAACAGCTATGTGGTGTGTGAAGAAGGATAGGTTGGAGTTGATGGTGAAGTCTAGGGATGTGACAGGTGTGGAGAGGGATATGTGTGGGTTGTCTATGGTGAGTTCTTTGATCCAAGAGGTGTGATAGGGTTAATGGCTGGGAGGGCAGATGAGTAGGTATTCTGTTTGGGATGGGTTCTATAAGGAACTCATGGTGGCAAAATAAAAGACAGACACAAATGATCACAGTTCAAGGGTATTTATTAAACTGTACAGGTAGGTTGGAAAAACCTAAATCTAAGATGGGAGCAAGCTACGACCATCAAATAATAATAAGACAGTCCTAGTGGTGTCTTGTCAAATAAAAGGGCCTATACTAAAAAAAACTATTGCCAATCTTTACAACTAAATACAAGAAGGGTGTGGGATAGTGTTAACAAGAAAGAAAGAAGTTTTCACAAATGAAAAGTCAGGATGTTATAGCCAGGAGTCTCCCTTCCTCATGTTTTGAGCACAGGACAAGGCAGGACTCCTGAGCGTAGCACACTCTCGAGCTTTCCCTAGCATGAGACTACAGTTCCATTCTCAGGTATCAGGATCTCCAGACCGTAAGTCTCTTTTCTACAAACAAGTCTCTTGCCTCTGAGGATATGATAGGTTCCAAATAATAAAACAAAAAGTTCCTTTCCGTCTGTACATTGGGTGATGGCTTTTCACCCCTGTATTCCCCTCTTCCGAGCTCAGACCCCTCACGAATAGCAGCCTCCCTCTGTCGGGTTCAATATGGCTTTTATTCACAAGATTTCTTCTGTTGCATTCACAAATCCTAATGTCCTGTCAAAAAATCCACTGTGGACATCCCTCTGTCGGGTTCACTCTTGTCAACACAATGTTCATTGGGGCATCATGCTTCCCCCCGTTCTGTCGGCATTCCTCTGCCGGGTTCACTCTTGCCAACCACACAGTTCCTTCTCCTTCCTCACTATGTGGGATTCGTCTCCCTTATCTTACCAATTACGTGCCGGTCAAAGACTTTCGACTGTACAGGGGGTTTTGATAGACCCCTATATGACCACTTTGATCTTTTCCTTGTGGCTCTCCTAGGGTCTTCTGGTATTGGTAGTTGCAACAATAGGGGAATCAACCAGAGACTATCGAGTGAGCACCCACGTGGTGCCGGACCCCTCCGCAGCTGGTTTTCCCCTTAATTTGCCATTCGCACCTTTTGTTTAACACAGTTCGGTTTCTTATCGGTCCTCCCTTCGACTCACCACTTGTGATGAACTGCTGGGCTTTTATTCGTTCTGGAGTCAAGGCCGGTACCATGGTAGCAAGCATCTCTCCATGCCCTGATTATCAGTGTAGGATGGCTCCATGTACCATTGACATCTGCTGCAACACATGCTGACTATTGTTCCTGGTCTTAGGTTTCCTTTCCCAGATTCTTTGTGGTTCTCTGGTCGAAAAAGGCAAGGTCGCTTCTCTCCTTATCGCCCCTTTGGTTCTCGGTGCTTTTCTCCTCCTCTTAAACTGCGGCCCTGGGAGCTGTCTCATCATGCGGTTTGCCTTGCTCGTAGTGTGCTCTCATGCTCCACCTTTTATTCCTGTGGGGAAGGGAAAGGGCCATCAGGTGTTTGTGGTTCTGGTCAATTGCCTGATTTTGCCTGACCCTTGTGTTGGGTCAGGTAAACGGCTCTAGTAATAGTCTGTTGTCTTTCTTGGCCTAAGAAAGTGTTTGTGTTAGAAAAGGAGGGGGTAGAGGGTCTGAGTATCCTATGTGGTGGGATTGGGAAAAGGTGTTATAAGAAGGGGGATACCACGTTGCACCCTTCGGTGCCCCACTTCTACTTCCCGAGGACTCCTCATCCAGGTGATCCTCCCGCAATGGTCCACCACCAGGAACTAGATCCAATAGCGATGGCCGTGTCCTGGCCATCTGGATGACAGATCCCCGGGGACTAGTCAGGGAGAGACCTTTACGTTTCTCACAGTTATGTTTGAGGAAGTAGGTGACCATCCAGAAGGTGACATGGAGAGATAGCTTTTGAGGGTGTGGAGTTGTGAGGGGGAAGAGATTTGGAAGTATATTTGCCCCTCGTTTGCGTATATGTGCAAATGGACAGTGTTTTTTGCTAAGGGTCTCACTGAGGAATTTAAGATATATGTTGAAGAGAAGGGGAGATACGAAGGAACCTTGTGGAACCCCAAACTTGACAGGGGTGGGGTAGTATCAATAGGGGCATGGATACAAAGTGTGCCCTCTCAGTGAGGAATGTGAGAAACCCGAGGGGTTTCTCCCAGGCTATTCCAAGGGATACTTTGTTCATGTGGCCAGAGGCGGACCATTGCTCTTGGATCCCAATCCTGGGGGCGGACAAACGAGAGAGGATCACCTGGCAGGGGTTCCTTCGGGACTATGGGAGACACGCCCTCGGGCAAGACATGCTATTCCTCCCGTTCTGATACACCCCTACCCGACATCCCCTCAGTTGTCCTGAGATATTGTGTACAGAGTCCCATCATACCTAGTACCTTTCTGTAAGGAAAAGGCGAAACCATCATGGAAAACAAAGACCATCCCTACATTCTAACTTGAGTTTTACCCTTCTTTCTTTGAAACACACTTTTCAACAACCCTACATTCAAACCCCTTTTCGTGACAAAATCTACAACACCTTTATCACTTTTTTGTAGAACACCACAATTCACATAATCCCATTCCCCTATTGAAATACACAAGGACTGGGACGAAGAAAAGGCAGATGGTGGTCATGAGGATTACCCCTAGGAATCCCTATACAATGGATTCCTATGGGCAGTCTCCATGTTGTCCCGATAAGGAGGCCAGGCAGAGTTAGGCAGGGAGGACAACTACTCACACCTGACTCCAATCAACTCTAGCTGGTATAAAAGCAGCAGCCAGAAACAGCATTTAGAGTGATCTGGGGATGCTGAAGAGTGCAGAGAAGCCAGAAGGGAGACCATTCATGCTGGAAAGAACCTGGAAGGCCTGGAGGAGGAAAAGCTGCCCCGACACTGGACCTGTGAGCACAAAGGAGGCTGCAGAGTGGAGTGGAAGCTGTGCCTCCATGGAGCCAAACCAGGGGCAGCTTGGGTCACATGGTGGCACCCACCTCAGAGCTCCTCCTCTGGGCCACAGAGGAGAGCCCAGGCCTTTGATGGGCAGGCGGTCAGATTCTGACCTCAATACACATCCCCATTGAAACTCCTGCAGCTTCCAAAACCATGGAATGCCATTCTGGGGAGCTGTGAAGTGCGAGCAAAACACACCACAATGCACTCTGGGACTGGAAGTCCAAAACTGGTTCTTTGTGAAAACTGACAGCGGTCTGAGCCCACCTGAGGGAGACCTTTGTGTAAAACATTAAGGAGGGGTCTGAACCCGACGGAGGGAAAACCCTAAGAACTTTTGGGACGAAGTCAGGGACACGCAGAGGAACCAGAAAGCTAGAGTGCATAAAAAGAAGCCTTGAGAGACCGGAGAAGCCAAGATGCAGATTCAGAGCGAGAGAGAGTCTGTGGCATGGCGAGGGAGACGTATCTCCAGGTAGCCGGTGAGTTAAGAGAACTTGTGCAAGGCCAAGCTTTGCTGAACAAAGGTTGCCAGTGGCGATAGTGTCACTGTTGCAAGATAGTTGAAACCGCAAGTGAGGTGATCCAGATAAAAGCGGAACATTGAGGAAGACAGGAAGAAAGACCCCCTTTTCTACATGATAGCAGAGTGGTCCGGTACCACGTGGGTGCCCAGCCAAGACATCTCTATCAAGAAGGTATACTGCAAACAGAACTTTTGAGATTGGATAGAAAGATCAAAGTGGTCCTTTGAGGGTTTGAGAAAAATAAAAATAATAAAAACAATTGATATGTGGCAGTTCAATGGCAGTGTACATTTCCTTCTTAAGTGCCATGCACTTTTTAGATAAGATGATTGTATTTTGAGTACAGCACTATTTTGAGAGCTTAGGAAAAATGTTAAGGCGTCTTTTGTGCCATTTTAATAATACATTTCATACATGGGAACAAGCCACTTAAGACGCAGGTTCCTGTACGGGGGACATAGAAACAGGAAATGAATAAGATCTTCAACAGCCCTGCCACAAACTGAACACATAATTGAGTCAGCTCTGCCCCAAGTGCTGACAACCCGCGCAAGAGGGAGAACCCTCAACCTAGCTTTCAAAAACAATATACGGCCCACCTTATCTGGGATAGAGGATAAGTACTTTTCTTGACCGAACAATTGTTTCAACTCAAACATATTTTGATTTAGTACCTACCCAACCTATCTCCAAGTTTTCTGCCAGGTAGTGTTAATCCTTACACTTTTGTTTAGTGCATTCTCTCGTTATCATGTGATCTTAAAAATTGGAATCAGATATTGGGGGGAAACCAAGTTTCCTAATTAGGCTGTAGACAAACCTAAACCACGGAAGTGTTCTAGCCCAATCTTGTGCAAGGACGTCCAAAAAGTATTCTTTGTAAGAGCCAAGGGCAGGTGAAGTACACCATTTATGGTAGTACAGGAGGGGGCACAATCTAGCGTAAAAAGCCACTCCGTCCACCCCAATCTCTAATTTTAAAGGGAGAGACAGGGCACTTTTTGGTAGATAGAGGAGCTGATTTAGCATAATTGTTTCCTTTTGCTCCAGTTTCCCAAAATCAGAGTGACCCCAAATCTCTGCACCATTAAGGGCAGACTCTGATGTTCATGATTGCTCCTTTACTCCTTCTTCTCAATACCATTATCCTCGCCCTTCCCTGGTCTCAACTCTCCCAATTTGTATTTCTGTTTTCTACTTAATTCGCATTTATTAAATGTGAACATTCACCTTTTGGTTTGTGCTAAATGAATGACTCAAATTTAGAGGGGTCATTAATAATGAATGAGATTACATGACTGTGGAATTTGCACACGTCTCTGATGTTACTCCTGTAAAAAGGGAGCAAGTTCCATCATTTAGAGGCCTGGCAGTAGAATCTTCTGCTGCCCAAGCGAGCAAAGTGGACCATTGGTGGTTTATGTTGTTTATCTGTGGAAGGTTGTACTCTAAAGTATGGATTCGCCCAGTGTAATTGCTGGCTAAAAATGCTGGTTTTGAGCCATAAAGGACCGTATGCACTAGAAAACGAGCCATACACTGTCATGTGTAACCAGCAAAGTCTGTGAAAGGCTTGAGACCCCTGATCTCAATAACCCAGATCACTCAGTTGTCTGACTGCTAGAATTCCTTGGATTCCTTGGACCTGATGCACTACTTGGGGTTAACAGATGTCCCGGTCAGAAGGCCCGGGTAGACAGCCTTAAAACAGCATTAAACACTACATTCTCTATAATAGTCTGCGCATTGCTAGAGAAATACCTGAACACCTTCAAAAGCATTCTCATCTGAAGGAAACCAGCCAGCGCTACTGAGGAAATTTCATCTTGTAATGAAAGTGAAGAGTTGAATCTAATAGCTAGATGTATTACCACTTTCACAGGCAATACGCAGTGGCTAGACATCACAATGGCCAGAAATTCCCAGTGGGCAGAAATTCTTGACACCAGGCTTGACTTACTATTAAAATGTTTCTGTTTCAACCTGTATTTCATGTTGTGATTAATGAATATTAAATGAACAAAGAAAAGAAAAATTCAGGTTCTGTTGGCCCTGAGGAAGACAAAGTTTCTTGATAAATCGCTGAAACGTATAGCCTGAGCCTCTGATCTAAATTTAATTCTTGATATTTTTTTGAACATATGTCATTTTGAGACTATTTCTTTTGTATATTTGTGTATATGCTTTAATTTATTGTGCCATATTAAAGAAAAATTAAATATCTTGTCAGGCACAAGGATACAAATAGTACTGATACTATAGAGGTCAAGAAATCCTGGAACATAAATTAGATTGCCCGGACGAACTCATGAAATAGTATGTGTAGTTTGCATTAGTGACACTGTGCAAAAACAGAGAAATTAAGTTTCATTGTAAAATAACTTTCCTGTAAGGACACTCGACTGTGGTCTCTGGTTCTACGAGCCATTTACTAAAAGTATTTCTGTTATATCTGTTATAGTGCCATTTTAAGGTAGCTAAGACTGCAATCAATGGCTGTTGGCCAGGTTTTGAGGTTCAGAGCTATATCTCCACTGCTGTCAACTAAACAATCGTCTGCAAGGCATCTACATAGTAATAACATTTCAACTCAAAAAGCTTATGCTGAATGTGCTTGAGGGCTGTTGAATTGGTTGAGCATCAATGGTGATAATGCAGAGTCTTCTGTGACGCCACGTATCAGAGGAGTGTTCAGGGACTCATATGGCCCCAATGTGTTGCTCTAAACTGGGCCCAAGAATTACAAATAAAGCCAATTCAGCAAGGTGCAACGATAGCCTTGTTTGAAACTGTTGTCCTAAAAGCCTCCTATGGTCTACCATGTCGAAGCGGTGCAAAAATCCAACCAGATCAAGGTGCATCCCATCCAACATAGGCAAATCAATGCAAATAATTGAGTACGGTACAAGAACATTCTCAGTTTTCATACCTAAACAAAAACCAGCTTGTTGTTCATGTAGAGGGGTGTTTACCTGACTATACCATGCAGCAGGCATTATGTTTTGTTTAGTGGGTTTGGGGACAAATTGGGTCCAACCAGTGACCATGGTCATGGGTGACCTCCGTAATTATTGGATACAGCCATAGGATGGTCAATTGGTCTTCGGTTAATATGACTAGATGATTTGCAAAAATATCAGATTATGTATAAAAATCAATTTGGATTAGAACTTCAGGAGATTTGATCAAAACAAGGCTAAATGGAGTAGGTTTTTCTGTCAATTACCAGCAGAGAAAGGTTAGACTGGCAGTAAAGCACTAACATATATATGACTTTTAGGCCTAGTAAAGGTTCTGGCAATCCAATTTGTGTTAGAAATGAGTGAGTGCTTATAAAATAGGGCACCACCCTCATCTCTTAAGGCTCTCCACAGTCCACTCCATTCTCATTGCCCCTCTGCTCTTCCTTATTCCTGTTAGCTTAGCTCCCCTCTCTGCATCTTGCTTTCTCTCCACACTGCCAGGCATTATCCGCTGCCACACACTCCGAAATCCTGACTCTCACATCCTTCACTGATTGCTGGCCCTTTAACTGCCAGTGAGATGGGCTGTGAGATGCCTACTTGCTCAAGGGCTTCCGTGTGAGTAACACGTATATAAATACTGCGATCAGTGTTTGGGTTGAAGAACTACAGATTGCCCACCTGCAAGCGATTGGTGGTCAGAGCCTGTTATTGATCAGCTGGGCGAGTTAATTTTGCCTGGAGTCACCATTTTGGTTCCACATTTTGACTTACGGCGGTCTTCACCACTCAGCAACACCAAGCCTTTTCTGTATTCATGGAAGGGCATGATGTTAAGTACCGTCTCCCAGCGACCTTACGATTAGATTTTGTCTAAAATAACGCACCACAGTAAGCATGAGACCTGTTGTTTTAGACAGAAGATACTCCTAAAATGACCAGATTGCTTAAGTGTTCTGTTTACCACTGGGGTACACCACCATATTTAGGCCCTGGTAATTCTGCTGAAATCCCCTTATCCCCACCGAGGCCTATGGACTCCATAAATGGGGGCTAACACCGTCATACCGCCATTTGTAATCTGGTGTTATTTCCGCTAGGTGAAGTGGCGGAAACAATAAATCAGTTTGGTGGTATTTCAGCAGATTTACTGCCGGAACACCACCAAGCTTGTAACGAGGCCCAAAGTCCTCTAACAGGTACAAAATCATGCTTTATAAAAATCACATTAACCTATATTAAAATATCGTAAAGCAGGATTGATTACATAAATATATCATCATGATCAAATTGCTTTCATTCGGCATAAAACCAGCAAAAGTGTACAAAATACATTTCTTCAACCATAAAAATCAAGTTATATACACAAAATCAAGTTATATACACAAAATCAAGTTATATACACAGACAAAAGACAATATTAATATATAAAATGTTGTCACTAATTATTTATACACTAATTGAATATGGGTAGCAGACCTAAACTTCAACACAAAAATCACATCCAACTCCCCTTGTGCCTGGTCAAATCACCATATCATATCCTTTGAGATTCACCATATCTACCCACTGCCACCCAGATCCCTAGATCCTCCACTGCCACCACTAGAAACAACAGAATGATCACTTAAAGAACATACTCCCGCTACTGCAACCTATCACGCACACCTCAGAGATCTTAGATTCTAACCCCGCAAATATGGTAGACTAGTACAACCAGAGGTTTCTTCAAGCCCTTGACCAGATAGCTCCCCTTAAAGTTAGAAAGGCCAAGGCTCTTGCCCGCCTCAACAAATGGTTCTCACCAGAACTTAATTCCCTACAGAAACAGAAAAGACGCTCAGAAACTGGTGGGTAAAAAATCCTACAGCACTCAATAAAGAAAACCTCAACACCGCCTGTGCCACCTAAAAATATGCCATACCAAAAACCAAGAGTGACACATTTAACCACAGAATTCAAAATGCGAAATCCAGTTCAAAGGAACTATTTACCATCCTCAAGGAATTGGAGTCTCCCATAGCCCCCCGCCTGAATCATGCATCAAAGACGCACTGTGGTGTGCCAACATCCAAAAGGCACTACTAGATAAAATTGCGTCACTCCAAGCAAAAATCAAAGCAAAAAAACAAAGCCTTACCTCTCTGGCCAACACAAGCATACTGCAAAACCATGCAACCGATTTAATTTCTCACCGGTCACTGTTAGTGAGGTTGAGAAAATCATAACTAGCCTAAAACCTTCTAGATGCCTTGGCGACATTTGCCCGACCACCATCATTAAGGAAGGGGCTAAGGAATGTTCTCTGTTCATCACTTCATTTATCAACACCTCATTCGCCTTTGCACAGTCCCAACAAATCTCAAAGATGTTTGGGTCATGCCACTCATCAAAAAACCCAACCTTGATCCCAGCGTTCCGACAAATTATAGGCCCATAGCAACAATTGAAAATCCTAGACAAGGCAGCCTATATCCAAATACAGAACCACCTCGAAGAGAACTATTTGCTAGGCCTTTGGCAATCCAGCTTTAGGCCTAGACATGGCACAGAAACAGCCCTCCTAGATCTAAAAATCTAGCTGGATGACACAAATGACAACGGTAAGCATTACTCCTCCTGCTCGACTTATCGGCAGCTTTCAATTTGGTCGACCACAACATCTTAACCTCTCACCTAACCACATCTGCCTACTTCTCCAAAGCTGCTGCCTGGGTACATTCTCTGACAAAACTATGAGACTCTTCACACTGCGAGCCACCGCTGACCACTCCCCTATCACATGCGGAGCCCCACAGGGCTCTTGTGTCTCCCCTACCTACTACAGTCTCTTCACAAAGCTTCTCTTTGACCACCTGGATGACATGGGAGTATCATACAAATGACGCTGATGATACGCAAATGCTTATCACACTATCAGGCTCCTACAACAAAGATTCCATTCTCTTTAATGAAATCTACGCCAGAATCCAAGCTTGGATGGCTCACAACGGCCTATGTCTAAATGACGAAAAAGACCAAGCTGCTCCTCATCGGGTCTAAACAGCGTCTTAACAAACTCGACGCCCAGTACACCTCATTTGATATTGACGGAAACACTATTAAAGTTGCTAAGGAAGCTAAAACTCTAGGAGCCTACTTGGACACTAATCTCTCCCTCACCAAACAGGTAAATGATACAGCCTCAGCAACATCATACACAGCTAAACTTATAAATGCATGGAGACCCTTCATGTCCACCTTCAGCTGCATCACAGTAGCAAGAGTGCTCATATTGTCTAAACTAGACTGTTGCAACACTCTGTACTTGGGGACTAGCAAGCGCAATCTAAAAAAGTTGTTGCAAAATAATGCACTCAGCTCAGCCTTAAACATACCCTGCTCTAATCACATCTCTCAACCCAGACGAGATGCCAACTGGCTCGCCATCCAAGACAGGATCACCTTCAGAACTCTGATCGCCCATAAGTGTCTTGCCAACCTGGCGCCCAAATACTTAGTAGACAAATTCTCAGAAAGCAATCCTCCAGACGCACTAAAGCCATCTACTCCCACTGTTTAAACATCCCCAAGTTTATACAACACAAAGCCGGGGGCTCTAGCTTCCCGGTTCTGGCAGCTAAGGCATGGAACGCGTTACACCCAGAGCTCAGAGCCGAACGCTCCTTCCTCGCCTTCAGAAACAAAGTAAAAACGTGGCTCTCTTGTCAGATGTGCTAAAATCCTTTTGGCTATGCCACCCCTGGCCCCCTGATTGATTAAATTGACCCCCTGAATGCGAAAAACTGACCACTCTATGAGGACCTGCGTCTAGATTTGTAACACTAGACACTTGCCCTGGTGTTTCCCCATTTGTTGTAGTTATGCGTCCTGATTTGTAACACAGGACACCTTTACTGTATCTTTGATTGAACTTTTCGTCTCTTCTCCTGGACTGGCAGCCACCATGTCGGATCTGATCTGTACAGCCTCTGTAAACCTTGTCTGTCATTTACATCAATATGCACTTGTATGCTGTAACCTTTTCTGTATTGTCAAGTAACAGCGCCCAGATGCCCTTGTGTTCTGTGCGCTTTATAAGCAAATGAACTAAACGCAACTAAACTCAACTAAATCTTTTATTGTTTTTTCTTAACATTACACTTAGGTCTCTTCAACAATCTACTGATGTAAACGTGTTTCCAACTTAACTTGACCATTCAACATACCCCAACAACCCTCACACACCCTCCGCAAGCCTTCAAACCGTATTGGCAGTGGATCTGGTGATCTAGTCTAGTTTCAGATTATCACATCTGCGCTGAGTCATTGTCTGTGGTCTGACAGAACATGGTTGCAGTTAGAGTTATCTATTGCATTAGGTTGGGCCTTGGTGCCTGTTTTTGCTCCCTCATCGCCTTCTCCCATACTCCTGTTTCAGCTGTAGACAATTCTTTCAAGTCTTCACCCCACCTTCTCACGATTGGGGCAACTGTTGCTTTCCACGTCATGGCAATACTGTGCTTTGCTAATACTTATATATGATCCTTTATCTTCCCCATAGCTTTTTGTTTCGTTCCTCTTTTAAACTGCCCCAGTATACATGCCCCTGATGACTGTACGTCCAGGGCAATGCCTCCCACTGCCATTTTGGTGGCTGTGTCATTCCAAAATTCAAGTATAGCAGCACAATCCCAAAACATGTGTGTCATACCTGCATTTTCTGTGTTACATTTGGGGTCCCTTTGACTGCCTGTTCTTTTGAATTTGGCTATCGCCTCAGGGGTGAGGTGTGCCCTTTGGGTTATGTAAATTCGGAGCATCTGAAGCCTAGTATTTCTCGACCACTTTTTGTGGTATGATATGATGTTACTCCACTCCTTATCCTCAAAATCCCTCCCTAGCTTGCTCTCCCACCCCGCACTGCATTTTAAGTCCCGCTTCGAGGTGGTCCCAATTAGGATCTAATACAGCCTTTAAATAGCAGGCCCACACCCGAGATATTTAGCATGGTCTCCATGTCTTCATTAATCATTGGAGTTCTGTCTACCTCTGGCCACCTTTTGTTAATTGTTTTTAGAATAGTCATGTGCATCAGGAATTGGCTGCTGTGAATGCCAGTGGATGTCTGTAGTTCCGAAAAAGCTACTTGGGTATCTCCTTCCAAAATGTCTCCTATTGTCGCTATCCCACAGGGTTCCCAATGTGCCCTGACACCCAACTGAAGACCCCTTTTGTCGTCATTACTGCCGCCAGTGGCGTTGGTGGTGAGATCGGGTCCTTGATTCCCATGACTATGCAGGCCTTGCGCCAAATTTTGATGCACCAGGTCACCAGAAATGGGTACTCCCCGCGGTCCCGCTCAGATACCCATACCAGGTTCCTCATGTGTAGCTTCCCCACCGTGGGCTGCTGTAGAAGAGCAGTGTCAATTGTTGGTTCGTCTGCCATTCAATTAACCACATATTGTAACTCGGCCGCCAGGTAATATAATTCAAAGTTGGGTATTCTCATCCCTCCCATCTCATTTGGTCTCATTAACGTATGCAGTGCCATCCTGTGCCTGCCACCCTGCCACAAAAAGCTCCTACAATCCTTATCTAACTTGTGGAAAAACGTCCTGGGTATGTCATACAGGACATTCCCGAAGCAGTGCATCAATCTAGGTAGGGCTACCATTTTAAGAAGGGCAGGTCTGCCATCATAGAGAGGGGTAGTTTGCTCCAGAATTGCACAGACCTGTTCAGACCTTCTCTGGCACGTATGGTGTTTAGTTCATGCTCCTGCTTGGGGTCATGGTATATATCAAGACCTAGGTATTTAAAATGGGACACACTCCATGGTAGAGGAAGTACGGGCAGGCCTGCATTCCCTGCCATAGCCAACTCGCCCAGGGGAAATAAGGTGGATGCAGCCTTATTGATTCTTACCCCTGAGTATGTACCAAAGTTATCCAGGACCTCCAGCATGTACTCCAGGTTAAACTCCGGATCTCGCAAGTATATTAACATATCATCTGCATACATGGCCGATATCTTTGTATTCCTGTCTCAGGTATGCTGCTATTGGTTCAACCGCGATGATGGACAACATTGGGGACAGTGGGCATCCTTGCCTAGTGCCCTTCTGGAGAACCCATCTATCCTAGTAGGTTGTTCCTGTCCGAACCCTTTCCATTGGTTTCTTATATATCAGTCTCACCCACTTCATGTAGTTAGGGCCAAATCCCATTTTTGTCATTATACCGTACAACCAGTCCCAGTGGATAGCGTCAAATGCTTTTGTTGCATCTAGTGATACTTCTGCACAATCTTCCCGTCTGTCCCAGGTACTATTTATTACGTGATGTAGCCGTCTTAAGTTCCAGGAAATGTTCCTGGTGGGGACAGTGAGGACATAACCTGTCTGGTCCAGGTGTATTAACTTATGTATGACTTTGCGTAGTCTGTCCGCAGGCACTGCAGTGAGGATCTTACTGTCCTGTTTTAATAACGACAGGGGTCTGTAGGATCCACAATCTGTATCACTTTTATTCGGCTTCATCAATGGGATTATTAGGGCCTCTCTCATGCTCTCCGGGAGGAGCCCAGCTTCAAATGCTTTATTAAATAATTTGGCTAAGACTGGCACCAGGATGCTTGCATATTCTTTGTAATATTCGTCTGGCAAGCCATCAGTACCCGGAGATTTGCCTGTATGGAAAGATCGTATTGTGGCAAGGACGTCCACTGCAGTGATGGGTTCCTCAAGCCCCTCTTTCTGTTCTTCATGTAGATTTGGAAGGTGTATTAAATCTAATGTTTCTAAGAGAGCTTTATCGTTGCCCTTGTGTGTGTCTTTATACAGTTTTTTGTAGTTTGTTGGAATGTTAAATTAACTCATGCTTGTGTGTGTTCTACCTTGCCTTCTACTGTTTCTATGGAGTATATTGGAACCCTATTGTCGTTGCTCTTATAAAGCTAGGGAAGCATTCTGCCCGTTTATCCCCTAGTGCGTGGGCTCTTTCTACGTACTTAGAATAACTGGACTTGCTTAGCCTGTCCCAGTGTGCAAGGCAAGCCTGTCGAAGGCCTATCTCCTCTTCCAAGTGCTCACCCCTCTGCTGTTGCTTCTCTCCAGTTCAGCCATTTTCCTTTCTGTCTTTTCTAAGTCAGAAATGATGGATTTCCTGACTCCTCCAGCAGTGGATATCATTTCGCCCCTTATGATCATCTTGTACGCTTCCCAAATTGTACCCATTTGTTCACCGCTTCATACGTTAGTCTCCATAAACTCATTTGTGCGCTTTTGAATGTGTTCTTGAAATGCGGTGTCTAGCAGTGCTTCACTCCTATATTTATTTATTTAAATTTTTGCTGAGTCTCCAATTGGGTATGGGAGGTCTTGGAGCCGCCATCACCATTTGAGCCAGAGGGGTGCATGATCTGAGAGTACTCGGGGTAAGTATGTGGTCTCAACAAATTCGGCTATGTGTTCTGTGGAGGCGAACAGGTAATCCAAACTGGTGTATACTCCGTGTGGGGCCAAGTAGTCTCTACCATCTTTGTGTAGGAACCTCCATATATCGGACAATTGGAATTGTGACAGGAGAGTATTCAGGATTTTGGCTGGTGGGGCCGGCCTTTTGAACCTGTTGTCTGATCTGTCTATTGGGGGATTTAGGCTATAATTAAAATCTCCTCCCCATATCACAACTCCATCCCTATACAGGCCTAGTCTCGTGTACAGGGACTTGAAAAAGATCATGACATCATGGTTAGGCGCATAAGTATTAACTATATTCACTGTCCTGTTTTCCAGCAGGCCCTGTATGATCACCATTCTACCCTTGTTGTCTGTTTTCGTGTGCAGTACTTTGGGAGCTATCCATGTCAGGACCCCCCTGGCATATGTAGAATAATTAGAGCCCATCACCACCCCTCCCCCATTTTCCAGCCAATTTCGACAATTTCTGTTCAGTTAAATGTGTTTCCTGCAGCATAGCTATGCCAATGTTGAGCTTTCTTAAGTATGTGATTACCCTCTACCCTTTGGTATAGTAATTGAGGCCCCTCATGTTCCAGGTCATTACCTTTACGTCCCCAGCCATCGTGTCCGTGACTGCTCAAGCTCAATAAAAGCCATGCACCAGACCTGTATATTTCCTAGCAATGTACTAATTTCTCTACTCTTTCCTCCAGGCAACCCCTGCTCCCCTTAATACCCCCAACCCCCCCTTCCACATAGCATAACAACTCGAACCTCAAAACGGCCAGTCATGTATGTTTACACTAACACTGCTTCCGCTCCTCGAACTCCCGCCAGCTGGCAGGGCTCCCGGTGCTCAACGGGTGGGTACTGTCGCGTACCCTCAAATAGAGTTATAGGGAAGTAGCCGTCCCATCTCAGGAAAGTCCTACTACAAGGCTTCCAAAACTGGGCCAAGGTGCTCCTGTGGAAAGCAAAGTTTTGTGTTGCTGCTGTATTGTCTCATCCGTGGAAGGGCGTATTCAGACGTGTCCTTATGAGTCTGGTGCCGCTATCTTAGCACTGTCCATCCAATACTGGGCTTCCAATCAGTGATTCGAAGAACAAGGCCTTTCCCTTGTACAGTACCTTGAGACTGACTGGATAGATCAGCATGCATTTGAGCAAAGCCTTATGCAGTCTTTCTTTCGCTGCGATGAATTGCGCTCTTTCTTCTGCCTCTGGAACGTGTGGTCTGGGAAAAACACTAACTTGGATGAGGCCTGTTGCACCTTGCCACCATTCCTGGAGAATGCAAGTATTTTCTCCCTGTCCTTGTAATTGAGTACCTTTGCTATGATGGGTCTCGAAGGGGTGCCGGTGGCGGTTTCCTCACCAGGGAGCGTTGTGCTCTCTTGATGGTGAAGCCTTGGGTCAGGTTCTCTGGTCCAAGTTCCTGGAGCAATAGGTTCTCAATATAGTTGGTTGGGGTCCGATCCTTCCATCCCTTCAAGCAGGCCGTCAATCCTAATGTTGTTTCGTCTCGCTCTTCCCTCTGCGTCCTCAGCCCTGTCTTCTAATAGTTTGACTTTCTGTTGTAGCACGTTCACACCAGCGGCCATATGAACCTTCTCTGCAGTGTTTTCTTGAACCTGTGTTTCCAGCTTACTGGTACGTTCAGCCAGGCCTCGCACATCCTGCCTTAACAGTCCCACGTCCACCCTGACTTCCTCAATTTTAGCTTCTAATGTCACTTGCAGGGTTGCAATGGCGTTTATTATTTGTTGTTTAGTTGTGTCTAGTTGGCCCACCAGTAGCTCCATCGCCTGCTTTATCCGTCTCTGATCCCTGTTGGCTTTTGGCATTGAACTCCATGGGGGTTTGCTTGCCTTTGACTTTGTTATGTCTGGCCACCATTCCTTTGGGTAGAATGTTTATCACTGCCCTCACCCTTGTTCCCCCCTGCACTCTTCCTCTGCAGTAAGGGTTTCAAGCCTGTCTGTTTGTTTGGTGCCTTAAAACTACGTGGCTGTGTCCACTATCTTGCTGACCGGCTATGTCGGGGGTTTGTTAGGTTCTCCGCTTCTCCAACCATGTGTTAGACGCTAGCTATACTGTATCTATTGTTAGTGGGGGATCACCCGGCCGTGGCACCTGGCCAGGGCCCATTCCTCTAGTTTCTTTAAGGAAGCACCCCACGAGCAGTTCCAAGCCTACCTTTTATTTGTTAGGTGTCCCGAAGGCACCACTTGCGGCAAGGAAAACGACCCTTCCCAGAGTGTGCAAGTCTGAGCCTTCCGCTTTCAAGTGACCCCCAACCTGATTGGTGTCAAAGGGTCCGGCCAGATTCCACCTAAGCCACTCGATGTACTTCCTCCTTTAGGGGTTGGCCTGCCCCCCGCCAACCTGACCACACCCCCACAGAATATTAGCCTGAGGTGAGCGTGATATCACATTCAGTGTGCACTTATTTTTGCAGAGTGGTTGTGCTCCCCTGCATGGGCCATCCGGACCAATTTCAGCACCTGTAATGGCTTGGAGGCCCCTTCCGCTTCTTCAGAGCTCCTTTCAGTTGGGCTGTGGATATTCAGCACCTTTTACACAGCTGTGCAGGTGGCCCTTCCCCCCAGATATCCTAATGTCTTGCCTGCTCACTTAACGTAACTGTCTGTTTTCTAAGCCTGTGGGGCCTAGGCTGTCAGTGCCTTGGGAGGTGTAGCATTCTCTCGCTGTGACGTGGGGGACCCGGGGGGAGGATTCCACTATCCTTGCTCGCTGCTCACACCGTAGTCGGGACGCAGCCCATGTGGCATCAGAACGGTATCAGCAGGAGTCTGTCAGCCATTCCCCACTCCTTAGCACTGATGCGCTCCTGGGCGGCACGAGATTCACAGGTGCTTCCCTTAGTGGCCGCGATATTCCTATGTCCTTTTTTTCAATTTAAAGATGATTTTGTGTCTAACAGCAACACTGTAGCTGATCGTTGTACTAATCAGATTTTAAAATCACACACATACATGGACTCTAATAGGAGGAAAATTCATCACAATCGGTAGTAGAAGACTGTCTGATACAACCTTCAAAATATTTGAAAGGATCTTCTGTTAGACAACTTTGTTTTCTGTGCAATTTAGTCTGACATGGCATACAGAACTTGAAGTGATTTACAAGAGGAGAGCCAGCCCGGCTTCTGGAATGCATTCTTCATGCATTCCATCCTTAGACCTGGATGTTTTGAAAAACAATTAGGTAAAATTGTGAAATCGTTTCCAATTTTAATGGAAATTTACATGTTCATAAGTGAAGAGTGCTGTTCAAAGGCCTAACCATTGACCAACTTAAACTGGTTTGATCTTGACCGAGTAAAGAATAGGTTTGAGATTAACAATCTTCCAAATATTTCCACCTGCAAAAATACTTCACTGTAAAGTGTTCAATATCTGTGACCCTTAAACTGCATGACTCCGATCATTAACCTATAATTTTGGGATACACTTAGGTATAAAAGATTCTAAGATGATACAGTCCACTGATTTACAATATCTACATGGGTTTAGTTGTGTACTTTAATCCCATTTTGTTTTTCAATAGGTCATCGATTCAGTTGAACCAAAGAGAATATCAACCCAAGGAAAGACAAACGTGACAATTATAGGTAAAAACCTAACAGAGGAGACAAAAATGGTGCTGATCGGAACCAGCAGTTGCACTCCAGAAGAGTAAGTAATAGCACTGAAGACTTTCCCACTGAACAATAATATCATCTTTACAATTACAAACATGCAGTGCCCCACTGGTGTCCTGGTAGGTGCTGCAATTTATCCATTTCCAGCAGGTTTGCTTAGATTCCGGCTTCCTAATGTTACAGCTGTTTGGCTTAAACTAAGCATCTGATAACATACACTAAGTTTTAGCCCTCGGCATGTAGGAAATCGGGATTGATCCCCAAATATTCTAATGCTAGAGTTTAGAATTGTAAGTTAACGCCACTCACAATATTGAGCGACAATGTTCTTACACATTCTTGTGCTTCCATGACAGGAATTTTAGGGGTGGACGTAGGTACATAGGTTATTTGCTGACTGAGAATGTGGGTGGCATACATTTGGTGGAACTACCTCATTCCATGATAAAGGCAATCCTTGTACAGAAATTATCCTTGGACAATAACAGAGAACTTCAATTGTGCAACATTTGTGCTGCTTACTTTATAAGGAAAGAAGAAAGTGGAGTGTGCAAGATTTCTGTACATTTGTGGGCATTGGTGCAGGGTGGGAAATCTGGATCAAAATCCATTGGCTCCATTCCTACTTCCAACGCAGCAGGTATGTTGCCTAACCAATATGCACCAATATAGGACCCTTGATGAAATGGGACCACAGTTGCCTCGTAGTCCTCTGATGAACCAATTTAGCTTATAAAAAATATATGGGGTGAAATTTGAATGAGACACTGCTGTGCATGACTGTACTGCAATGATGTACTTCAATAGTGTAGCTCACTGTTTTCCGTAGCTTTGAGGTGCTTGACTTGCACAAGGTGAAAGCAAATACCCTGGACCACAGGATGCCTTGTCAAAGGAAGAGATAACCTATATACAGATGTCCTGACCTCAACAAGCTCAGAAAGTAGTGGCAATTAAAGACATAAAGGTCTTGACTTTCATCAGAACCGTTACTCTCCCTACCCAAATAAGCCTGTGCCGTGCTTCTCTTCCAACCCCCCACAGCCCAAGATGCTAAGAAGGAAACTGCTCTGGGTTGGGTCCAATAAGGATACATCTGCTGTCCGCAAACTGATCATTTCCTGCTCCTTTGTTGACCACATTTTAAACCTCTTAGGCTTCCTGAGAGGGCATCTTAAATGGCTGCAGGCTTCACACTACTGTAACCAGGCTTGTTGCACCATTGCAGCAACATTGCAACACCCATCCTGCAGATTGTTGCTCCCCACCGCAATCAAAGGGGGATACATGCATGAGATGATTTAGCACCTTGGCCACTCAACTAATCAAATAAAAAGAAAAGGACAACCCCATTATGTATGCCTGATGTATTTAGAGGCTGCTTATTATCCATCAAAGGTCTTTCGCATCCACAAATCCTTCTTTTTCAGCCATCTGGCAAGGGTGCAAAGCGCTGGCTTTTTTTTTATTAATCCACAAAATGATTCGGGTGATTCCACCTTCAAAATGGTAATCTGCTAACCAGATTCCCCTTTTTGCCAACTCCATGCCAAAAGCATACTGTACTTGTGCCCTGCTGGATCAGTAGCCTGATATGCAGCGCCTGCTGTGCTTGCGGTATAGAGCAGGTCACAATCTGTCCACCTGACAGCCACGGCGGCATTTAATATCTGCCCCTGTACCAAAACTACGATGATCATAAGGAACCATACTGGTGCCAGGGTAAACTCTAAAATACAGCTATGTCTGAGTTTAGGCATAGTGCATGACAATACTTATGATTATGGCCACCACATCCCAATTGATATTGCACATGTGTCGGCTCCTATGAGTCAGCTCTGCTGTGGAAGGTGATGTGAATTCGGGTCAGACGGGGTTATACTGCCGAATGTCAAGACAGAAACCCACAGTACCCAGCTTCTTCTTTGATCCCTTTGGGTAACATCCACCTCCAGAGACAGCTGCAATTACAGCAATTTCGAGGCCTTTGCAATTATTGTAAGGTATGGGTCTAGGCATCAAAGGAGCGCAAACTGTGTAGAACCCTTGTCACCTAGGTGCTAGGTCAGTGGTTCTGTCTGTTTGTATTTCAAATCTTTTGCAAGAACTTGAATTAGTCAGAATAGGTTTGTCATAGGGTGGGTTTAATGGTAAGAAATAGACAACACGTGTTTCAACCCTCCTGGGTCTTTTTCAAGGCATGTGGTAAAGTTGCAGCACATCGGTGTGGGCGATGCTGCTCAAAATTGAGGTGTCCAGGTAGGTCGCACCCTGATAGACCTCAGTAGGTCTTCTGCAATCAGTAAAGCGGTCTCTGCAATTTTTTTCGACATCGACTTGCAGACATGATTTCCCACGGCAACGATGCCGCTGACTTAGAAGCAAAAAGTGCCTCATATTTCCCAGAAGTATCTGACATTGTAACTGCGCCCAAAAAATATACACATGCACGCAACATGGTGATGAAGGAAAGCTTTAATACACTACCTATAGCACAAATTATTGACACAATGCTGATCATTCCACGCATTATTTTCCCACAGTACCACACTAATGTGTATAGTGAGCTGCTAGTGTAGACTGGGGTAAGAGAATTGCTGGATGCAATATGTGTATACTATCTAGTAATTGCATTTTAGAGCATGCATTTATATACCGCCTTAATGGTGATATACTTAGAATGGGTTAATAACACATTATTTATCACTCGCTGTCTCACAATTAACAAATGTATTTGCTAACTATGAGAAAATGAAGGCAAAATCCCTAATGACCCCATTATTTCTTGGTCAAGTGCTGTGGCCATGGATAACAACACAGTTCTCCAAGTCCCAAACCGGTTTATTGAGCCACCAGAAAACATCACATTGCTTGTTCCGACCCGGCCAGTCTGGAAAAAAGTGCCAGTATTTCCATGTACTGGCACTTCTCCGGACCGGCAGAGTACACGTTTGCTGGTGGAGGTTTACTGATTTACCTCCAGCCAGCAGCTGGAATATTCCGGTAGTAGGGGGATATGAGGCGCCCGTAACGATTGGTCCATTTGCCAGTGCCCTGGCAGATTTACTGCCAGGATATCAGCAAACTCTGAATGACCCCCATTGTGCCTAATTGTATATGGGGGTCATTCTAAGTTTGGCAGTGTGATAAAAGTACCGGTAAATCCATTACTGGCACTTTTACCACTGTGCCAAACGATAGATTTGCTGGTGGGGGTCACAGATTTACCTCCAGCCAAGAGATGTAGATAAATCAGGCCCCCACCGGCAAAGACCTGCAGGTATTACCAGCACCGGTAATACCAGCAATCCTGTCCATGGAATCCTATGGAACTCCCTCTAGTGGGGATTTACCCCCCTTTCCGCCACCTGGAATGTCCCAGTAATACCAGGAAATCAATCAGTGGAAATGATAGGGTAGTTTGCCTGTGTCCCCCCGGAATCGCGGGGTACCGGCAAACCTATAATGACCCATGTGTTTGTGTGTGTGTTTTTGCATGCATCTGTGAGGGCATGGGTGCACACTATCAAATGCATATCACACGCGCCCACACAAGTGCACACACACACACTGTTGATTCGATCATAAAGGTTAAAGCACATTTACAACAGTACATCCTTTTATAATGAAAGGGTATATATTGTACACGTTTTTAGAGATGGGTGTCTAATGATTTTAAGTGTAGTAGGCTTTCTTTGGTATATTTGCATACAAGATTTCACATTTTCTGTGAAATCCTTGTGTTTTCCTTGGTTTGTTTTCACAGGGATGGGGCACTGCTCTGTCTGATAGACTGTGTAACTTTATTTTACTCTGCTTTCAGGGTGAAGGTGACCAGGAGATTAAGCAGCACTCACCTGGAAGTTTCTCTGCCACCCGGCCGCAAAGAAACAAAGACATTATGTTTGAAATTTGATGGACAGAAATGCCTCAGAGGAAAGGACATCAAATATACCTTCCCATCGTGTTCTCACATATCGCCAACCAAAACATGGCTCAGGTACTTTGATGTATTTTATATGTATCTTAAACCTGGTGCCAACCCCCGGGTCTCGTGTTCGAGGGTGTACTGGATGTGACTCTACACAAGGCTCCTTACCTCTTTACAGGAGTATCTTATGGAATTCCTATGGAAAGTCTGGGTTTGCAAGGCAGGGATGCGATGCCAGGCTCGTGCCCTCACCTGGAAATACACCTGTACTGAGCTGACCCCTGCAGCCGTGGGAAGAGCCGCAAATTAGGATCGATCTCAGTCAAAGACAGACCCTGAAAGACCCCAAGGTGGCACTTTCACAACAATGCTTCTTTGTTGCTGTATTCAGTGTTATATTTGAAAAAAAAAAGTTTAAAAGATTAAAAATAAAGTTTGAAAACCATCAGGGAAGAACGATTTTTTTATTTTTTTTATAAATTAATGCAGAGGAAGAGGTCAGGTGTTTGCAGTGTGAAATAGTGGTGTCTCCACATTTTAATATTAAAAGGGAATCTTTTAGGAGAAAAAGAAAGAACCGGGGGGTGCAACCCCTCCTTTCCCTGAAAAGAAAGAGAGGACTGAAGGGTAAGGAACATGAGGGAAAATGGGGCAGTTGCATGTCAGGAAGGCACAGGAGGGAAAAGCACTTCAAACATAACATTCACAAATTAAATGCAGAAACAAAACAGTATTTTAAATCTTACATTTTCAAACTTGCTCTTCGCAATGCAAAGTATGCAAAGAGGTACATTTTTGAACTTTCATTTCTGAGGTTTACTTTTCAAACTTTGGTGTTTCAAACTTAACATTTTGAAACGAAAGGCGTTTAATCATGGCTGCATCCCCCCTAAGGAATTCGAAGTCTGCCCCCAAACAACAATTTCATGCACCTTGAGAACATGACAATAGCACTGATGGGCAGTGTCAACCGCAATGACATAACATGGACATAGGCCTGCACTGGCCTGGTGTGCGTCCCATCCCTCCTCAAGCTTTGAAACCTGGAGGACTCTGACATTGCGCGTCGATTATAACAAGGTTATGAGCTTGATCATCGGGGGGGGATAGAGGATAGGTCAACATCTCATAAAAGGTGTAATGACTTCTATTCTTCCTCAACGGTGACTGGGTGTGCCAGTCGCGTGGTGAAGTGCCATAGCAAACCTTTAGTAGTACCCAGTTGTGATTTGCGATCGGTCATCGCTGTTCATTATTGTGGTGGCTGCCCCTTTAAGGGCGTATACACGCGGCAGAGTGACTTTTACTCCACTGCGTGTGGTATAAATAAAGTGGGTGTTCCGGGCTGCAGCAGTACGAACGGGGAGCCAGAATCTTACGCATGTGTGCCGTGTGTGTCTGTATGCGGTGGGGGACTCACGGGGGTGGCGGATGAGACTGGAGCCTTGTAACAGTGGCGACGAGGCGGGACACCAACAACCTGGGCACAGGCGTTGAGGGGCAGTGAATTTCTTTTCTTTGTTCTCCATTTCCGAATGCCGCAGAGATGGTGGTGTCCATGCGGCTTGGCCGCCATTTCGCCCACGTGTTCAGAAGGGTCGCGCTCTGATACAGAGTGCCTGTGCGCCCATCTGTATGCAATTTCTGGATTCCCTGATGGGGGAACAGATGATGCTGCATATTTGTTACGTTTGAAGTGTTTTACACACTTCCATTATGTCGAGTGTGAGGTGAGGAGCTGGGGAGGCCTACCATCTTTGTTCTGATCCCCTGGGCCCACCCAACTCAATTATTGGAGCCAATAGTGTGGCATGGAAGTTCCTTCTGTGTAATTCCTCACTGATTTGGACATTGGTGATGGAGGGTTACTGTGGTAAATGCCAGGTGACCCTGTAAATATATTTTTGGACAATTGAAGAAGGCGCCTGGGAGGGCATTTGGCTGGCTTTGTGGTGGTGGAGGAAGTCATCAGAAGTATTTTGGAAAGGGGTACCTGACCAACATTATCACACTCATCATCTGTGTGTAGCAACACCAAAGAAGCAGATCAGTGAGTTGCGGCCCCATTTTCTTTTGTGTGGGGTGCCTGTGCGCTCGCTGCCATGAATGCTGATGGCCAGGGGGTTTCAGCGCCTCCTGCCCCCTAAGCACCACCGGTGCCGAGACAGCAAGGGGCACTTACACCAATGTCCAAATCCGACATCTTGGGTGCCCCATCAAGCCTGAGGCCTAGATGGAGGATGTGGATGGACAGGCTCAATATGTACTTTAGGGCCACAGGAGAAACCGACGATGACAGCAAGGTGGCGACACTCCCGTACTTGGCAGGACCGGCAGTTCATGAGGTCTTCCAGTACCTACAGACTGTAAATGCTACCTATGCCTCAGCTAAAGATGCGCTGCGGGAGTACTTCATGCCACTAGCCAATGCCGATTACAAATGTTTTGTCATGTGTAGTGCTCGCCAAAAGGATGACGAGTCTCTGGACAACTTCTACAGCAGGGGGCTCCGCATGTCTCTGCCATGTGCCTGGGATAATACGGACATGATGATCCGAAACCAGCTGATTCAGGGGTGTTTGTCCTGCAAGCTGCGCAGGCAGGTTCTGTGTGAGCCTGGGATTAGGCTGCCTCACATATTAGAACTTGAATGTTGCCAGGAGGTGTCTGAGGTGAGGGCGTCAAGAATGGAGGTGGCTGTGCGCCCAGGGAAGGTGGAAGACATGTGCGTGGTGGGCCCTGGTCAAGGCAGTGGAGGGACAAGATGTCCAAGCGGCAATCAGGGAGACCGGAGTGCGAGAGCCATGGACTCCTGTACAAAAAGAGGGTACGATCTCCCACATCCCGCTGAATGCCCAGCACAAGGGGCGCTGGACCACTAAACCCGAATGTGAAGAGCTTCGATGCTGGTGGTGGTCCCAAGGGGGGCTAGTAAGAGCAGGGTTCTTCAGACAACAGCGCCCCCCTAGCGTCGCCCAGATCGATCAAGGCAAAGATGGTGCCCCTATTGTGGACGACGATGAGGAGGAGGAGAACATTTTCTTCATTTCAAGCGTCAGTGCTCTGCGGCCCAACAACAGAAGACAACCACGATGCCTAGTGAAGGTAAACAAGTCCACGGTCCTGGTGCTGGTGGATACAGGGACATCTGTCAACATCATGGCGAGGGTGCATTACGATGCCATGGTGGTGCCGCCTAAGCTACAGAAGCCAAAAGCATGCATCTTCACGTTTGGTGGTGAACAACCTATCCCAACCTATCCCGTTGGCTGGGGTATTTGTGGCCAATGTGGAACATGGGGGGTCATCCATCAGGGCCAGGTTCTATGTTACAACAGTCAGCTGCAACACCCTGTTGAGTTGCGCAGCAGCAGAGGCACTGGGCATTGTGAGTTTTGTATATGCAGTGTACGTGGAGGATGTGCAGGGGCTCCTGATGAAGTACAGCTGTTTGAAGGCATCGGCCGCATGGCAGGTGATCCGGCGAGGCTCCACATCAACAAGTCCATTCAACCTATCACCCTAAAATACCACTGGGTTCCATTTCATCTGCGGGACCTAGTCGATAAAGAGCTGGACAGCCTGGTAGAATTGGATATTATCGAGAAGGTTGAGGGCCCGACACCTTGGTTGTCTCCCATCGTCATCGCCAGAAAACCTAAACAACCGGACTCTGTGCGCATATGTGTGGACATGAGGCTCTCAAATAAGACGATCAAGCGTGAGCATCACATCACCTCCACGATAGACGACATTATTATTGAACTTCAGGGCGCTCGTTTCTTCTACAAGCTTGACCTTCGGGCTGGATACCATCAGGTGGTGCTAGATCCGGACTCACGATATATAACAACTTTTACCACGCACCGCGGCCTCTACCGGTACAAGTGCCTGAGCTTTGGTGTGTCGACAGAAGTCTTTCAAAACATTATCCGTGGTGCCCTCGTTGACTTGGATGGCGTCTTGAATATCAGCAACGACATCCTGGTGTTTGCGAGGATGGAGGTGGAGCACCTGGACAGACTGGCCAAAACACTAGACCGCCTCCAGACTGTTGGGTTAACACTGCACAGGGACAAGTGTGACTTCCTTAAGAAGACAATTGGGTTCTTTGGCTTTGTGTTCAAGGAAGGGGGCGGGTCAACGGATCCTCGGAAAGTAAAATACATTGTGGAGGCACGGGCCCCAGAGAAGTATCAGAGGTCTGAAGCTTCTTAGGAATGGTCACATATTGTGGAGGTTCATCAGGAACCTCGCGTCCCGGTCAGAGCCTTTGCGGGCATTGGCCGAGAAGGACGTCGCGTGGCAGTGGGGACCCCATGAGCAGGCTGTGTTTGAGGACGTGAAGGGGGCATTAACTGCAGAGGACACCATGGCCTTCTTAGATCCGGCTCTACAATCAGATATTGTGGTGGTGCTCACGCAGACGGATGCAAGGTGCTATCAGAGACGGACCAGCGGTACTCCCAAATTGAAAGAGAGGCCCTGGCCGTCCTGTGGAGATGTCGCCACTTCCATCTCTACGTGGTGGGATGGCCAGTGACAGTGGTCATGGACCACAAACCCCGGGTGCCCATCTTGGCTGGGTCATCATCCAAGCCTCCGGCTCGCATTGAAAGTTGGATGTTGGCGCTGCTTGAATATGGAGTGTCCCTGCTATACCAGCTTGGCAGCAATAATGTGGCCGAATATCTGTCTAGACACCCGCGGTGTGATCCTGTGGGACAAAATAATATCAGTGCGGAGGAGCAGACTGGTGGTGGAGGCTACTACTCCTAACCCAGTACCTAACGACGAGCTGGAACAGGCGGCGTCCGACAACTAATGTTTTAACATCTTGAAGGCAGCCCTTCAACAGGGCTCATGGAAGTTGGTTGTGGAGACATTGGCTCTTAGGACCCAAGAAGTGAGATCGGCACTGGAACAACTATGAGGGTCAAAGACGAGCTGGCATTCGTGGAGTCGGTTCCATTGCTCCATGGGACCAGATCGTGATACCACAGTGCAAGGTCACCCAGTTGATTGAGTTGGCGCACCAAAGGCACTGGGGAACCGCCAAGACCAAGGCTCGCCTGTGACAGAAGGTATGGTTCCCAGACCTTAAGAGGTGGATCGAGAAGTTCATCGTGGCCTGTGTATGGTGCAGGCGGGATCCCCAGCCCAGAGGGAGCCCATAATTGAGACCATGCCAAGAAGGACCAAGCCTTGGGAGATCGTCCACGCCGACTTCGGGTCCACAGGCCGGAAGACGCACTTCCTGGTGGTCGTGGATGAATGGTCCAGGTATTCGGAGGTGGAATTCATCGAGACTGTGTCGTTCGACAAGGTGGCCGTAACGATGGAGAAGATCTTAGCTACCCACGGCCTGCCCCAGACTCTGTGTTCAGACAATGGTCCACCTTTCCAAGGAGATAGTTTTGCCCAGCTGATGGAGGAGTATGGCATCCACCACCGTAAGGTCACTCCTCTTTGGCCTAGGGCGAACAGCGAAGCGGAACGATTTATGAGGACGCTGAACAAGGTCTTCCGCATCGCTGAAGGCCAGGAGACATAGTTTGCAGAGGGCGTTATACCAATTCCTAAGGGAGTACCAGGCCACCCCACATGCGTTTACTGAAGTGGTTCCGGCTGAAGCCATGTTCAGGCCATGTCCCAGGGTCCTTATCCCAGAAATGGGTGAGAGCGAGCCGGCCAACATTGACAATGCGCAGGTGGAACGGGAGAGAAGCATCAGGATGGAGCAGGAAAATATGGAGCAGGCCCCAGCAGTTGGCCCCGGGGGATGAGGTGCTGGTAAAGAACTGTGTTTGACGTATGAGCCTGGTCCGGTGGACGTGGTGGCGGTAATGGCTCCATGGTAATGGCTCCATGGTAACGGCTTCAGATGGGACTGCCTCTGTCATACGCAATACCAGTGTCTTTAAGGAAGTTGGAGAAGCCAGCTCGGAGGTATTGCAGAGAAGGGACTTCAATGATGTACCGGACGAGAGCTGTGGCCTGGCCCATCCGCCGAGTTCCCCAGGACGGGGGAACACAGGTGAGGAGGGCCTGATCCGGGAAGCGGGCAGGAGTTATCCCTAAAGGGTCAGGAGGGGGGAAGCCTGCCCACCCGAGTGACTATGTTTTGGACCCTGGAACTGGTGGGACCAACCCATGGACTGGAAGTGAGTCATGGGGCTGGGGGTGGCTGCGATTAAAGGGGTTGTTTATTTTGTGTGCAGTGCATTGTTATGCCTTGTGTGTACTTGACCTTCTTTGTTCTTTTGTTATGAAAAAGGAGGAGTGTGGTGGCTGGCCCTTTAAGGGCGTACACACACGGCGGAGTGACGTTCACTCCACTGCGTGCGTTATAAATAAAGGGGGCGTTCCCGGCCGCAGCAGAGCGACTGGGGAGCCTGAACCGTACGCACGAGTGCTGTGTTTGTCTGTATGCGGTGGGGGTCTCAAGGGGGTGCCGGATGAGACCGGAACCTTGTAGCAATTATGTCAGGTTTTGGGTACCATTTTTTTATGTCAGCTCCCCCTTCTGCTGCAGTCTTCGGTTGGCCGACATGTCACATAGTGATGATGTCCTTTCTAGTGAGGCAATCCCATTAGACTCTGCCCTCCATGTCCTCCTCCCCCTGCTTCTCGTGCTCCAGTCAGCCCCGTCTTACCCACGCTTGGAAGGGGGATCTCCAACTTCAACTCTGACCTGCCTGCCGCTCCCCTGACACATGCCCCGCTAAGCCACCCGTCTCCCTCAGCACCCACTTTCATCTGCCACCGCCCCCATTTTGTGTTGGCATTGGGCTCCAGTTCTGCCCCAAGGCTACACTGAGGATGGCATTTCTGGCCGCACTCCTGAGCCTTTTCTGAACGCCCCAGTCCTTCCAGGTCAAAATACTGCGAAACTGGTGATGGAAAGATGGGTAATGTTGATCTATTCACAGATGATTTTGGAAATATGAGACAGTGGAGTCCATTTACGGTGACCACAGCACTTCAAGATACATCCTGTATTTCATATATCCTTGGTACAACCTTTCAGACCCTCTACCAGCTACAAAAGAACTTACCCCAGGCCGCCACCTATACAAGTGACCTCAGAAACGGAAAATACTGTGGGCCTCATCACGAGTTGGGCTGTATTCTCGGCTGTAATACCGCTGACTGTAATAGCCCTAACACCGACTGGTCCGGCTGTATTACCGCCGGATCACGAGTTGGTGTTAACGGTAAATCACCATTCCCCATTGGGTCCATTGGATTCAATGGGGTATTTTCAGCGCTAATTATGCGGGCTAATACAGCCGGCGGTAATACAGCCGAAAACAGAGGATTTTCACCTCCAGAGAAAGGCTGGAGGTAAAACAGCCCATTTAGCGCCCAACTCGTGATAGGGCCAGCCCTTAAATGCGGCTGTAATACCGTTACCACCGCATTTAAGGGCTACAGCCCAACTCGTGATGAGGCCCACAAAATCCTAGATTCCAGGTGCCACAATAAACAATTGCACTTTCTTTTAGAATGGGATGGCTATGGTCCTGTAGACAGAACCTGGGAGCCTGCTTCTCACCTACACACCCCGACATTCCTCTGAGAATTCCATGACAAATAACTGCATAAACCAGGGCCCCTGCGGAGATCTAGGAGGGAACCAACTGCTAGAGCTAAGCCTCCTGGACATGGCTGTACCCGCAGCAATGTCCCCAGCAATGATTGCATTTTACATGGTTTTACATGTTTGTAACTGTACCTTCTTAGAAAATGTGAGAGTGAGCATTTATTGAGAAAGTGATTATTAAATATTTCAAGCAAACCAGGTGGTCTTTGAAGTGTCTAACTCTATCCATACCAGCAGTCCAGCAGGGTTTCATAAATACAGAAGACAGTTATCATATGACTAAGTGGCCCTGCCTTTCTGCATGTGGCACGGTGGGTTCAGCCCTGGGATCCTTCCCAGGCTGACACTGGGCTCAGCCCCATGTCACTTGTGGCACCTGGCCCCCCTTGGCAGCCCCACCTCATAGTATACAAATGTATCTCACAAATATTCAAATTGAAAACCCTGAATGCCCAACTGGATTCGGCTATCGAGGGCTGTGAGCGAGTATAGACAGGCTGAAGAGAATGATGCATATTATGAACAGCGCCTTAATGATGTGTTGGATTTTCAGCAACCACTGCACTATTGCATGGGTCTTCTTTTAGTGTTGATTGTGCAAGTGCGCCTAACTCTTTAAAAAGACAATCATACAAAGTGTGATGAAGTTGAACCATCTACCTCCTCACTGCTCCAGAATGGCTGTCTGCAACCCTGGTCTAATGAAAGAGAGGGATAGAGTCAAAGGCTACCCTAGACATAGGCGTGACACGGGGTCACCAAGACAATGCAGCGGAGCTAGGTGGCTGCTAGCTAAAAGAGAGATCACCTTGAGATACAGGAATGTCAAAAACAGGTTTTATTAACACTAACAAAAAAGACATATTTACAGATAGTGCTGTGGCACGGGGAATATGCATAATGGAGCACATTGTAGTCTGCACATTCGTGGGTTAGTAGGCAGAGTGGCAATTTATTTCATGTATTGCTAAGGATGACAATACGTTAACATTGTCGACACACTGGTTGGTGTTTCTGGTTCGGTATATTGATGGCAATAGGCAGTAGCTGTATAGAGTGGAGCAGCGCTGCTGAGTTGTACCGAACTGTCTTCAGGACAGTTAGTCGTGGTCGGGACGATGTTAAATGAGATGGGCGTCCACCTAGAGTTTAGAGGGGACAGCGTTAGTTTAAGGGTGGAAAGGTGATGGCAAGGAATGGAGAGAGAAAGAGCTGCAAAAGGGTGAACCTACCATGTTCAGCTAAGTAGAAGCCTTGGCTGAGGTCTTGAATTACCAGTTGCTAAATATTGCGGCTGGGGAGCAGTCTGCGTGAGTCAGATGCCAGGAGCTAAGTAAGATAATTGTGAGACAGTAATGAATCAAAACGGGAGATAGTGTCAACCACTAGGGTGCATTTAGTGATTTAGAGTGCAGAATGACCGTGCTTAATTAATTTGGGTATGGGTCTCTAAATGCCTGCTAACAAAAGGTGTTTCTCAGCTGGTTATACACTGTTGTTTAGTTCCGGCGATTCAAACAATGTCACAGAATTAAAAACAGCATATTGTTGAACGTCGTGTACACCAAAAAGCTAACGGTGCATGCAGTGAACGAGAGAGTAATTTAACGTGTGGAGCCCCGAAGATGTAGAAGGGCAAAGTGTCCCACTCGGGTTGCAACTGCAGGAATATGGCTGCGGTGAAAGAATGCCCGAGACGGCATTCGCAAGTACATAATGTTCGTGAGTGAGGTGCGCTCATCACTGAGGGAGTGTTACCTGCTCGATGGTGAGGGATCAGAGGTAAAGAGCTGTGCGGCGGCAGAAGTCTTACCCGTGCCGAAAAGAGCTGTGTCACTGATGGAAACTGGAAACCGGCTATGCGCATGCATGTTTTACGGGCGCTTTATGTCTTTGGAAAGCGACCGACCAGCACTGCCCATGTGTCGGGAGAGTAGTGTCTCTGTGGTATAAGTTTTGTTGTAAGGAAACTGACCGAGTATATTGGCGATGTCAAGGAGGGGTTGTCTCTGTATTAAGTCTTGCTCGGAGGCATTAGTCAGAGACCAGACGTCATGGAAAACTGTGATAGGACGGAAAAAACAGTCGAGAAAGATATAGAACAACAAAGTGTGATGAGCATACATGCTTAAAATCAATGGTACATGTAGCTGATTTCACATATGACGGTCACAATAGAAGGGCTAGCTGTGTTGTTTACAAGGTGGCATAAGTCAACAGCGATCTATTGATTTTCACATTTCTATCTGGCACGTACATATTTTGGTTTTGGTAATCACAAAACAAGGCAAACCTTCTTAACAATGTAGCATATATCAACAGTAGTTCATAGTTGGCATATTTCACCCTCATGTTTGTGTAGATTTGGTTACAAGTACTAGAGACAACTCAATTTGACACAATGTTGCAGGAATTCCTATTTGTTGAAAAAGAGATTCCATTCGATTGAAATGTTTAGGCCCTGTTTGACAGAGTCCAAATGATAAACCCATTTCTGCTCAAGTTTGCGTAGGGCAAGGTCTCTATCGCCTCAGCGGAAGGGATTGCCCACTGTTTGTAGTATTGCACAGAAGATGTCATTGTGGGTATGAATTTTAGCTCTAAAATGTGCCACCAGGGGTTTGTCCTCTACTTGATTGCGCACACAAGAACGATGTTCACAAATGCGTTGCCTTATTTCCCTTTTGGATTTGCCTGCATAGATGAGGTCACAGGGGCATTTGATTATGTATACAGACCATTTGGTTTTGCAGTTTGTGAAGGAGTTTAGGGTCAAAGGTTTCCTTTCAAGTCGATAGTTTTTAGATTAGTTGTCAAAGTGCAGACAGGGCAGTTGTTGCATTTGAAGTGACCTTTAACTGGCGGAAGGTGCCATAGTGCGGTTTGTTGGTTGTTTGGTGCATCCACTTCAGTGTACGTATGTACAAGGTGGTCTTTGAGATTGCGGCTGCGTTTGAACGCAAATCTGGGTTTCTCTGGTTTAAAAGAGTCAGTCTGGAGCTTGCCTCAATGTTTAAGGACCACTTTTTTGATGGAATTGCTCAATGGAGTAAAGGTGGTGACACAGGTCATCTTGTTATTCAGTTGTTCTCTTTTTGTTGGTGTGAGGCAAGACTCTCGATTGGTGTGTTTTACACGCTTTCTAGCTTGACGGACTATGTGGTTGGGGTAACCTCTTTCCTTCAGACGGGTGGCAAGTTCTTTACTTTTAGAAACATATTCACTTAATGTAGAGCAATTACGTCTTATTCGTAGAAATTGGCCGTAAGGGAGGTTCATCTTGAGGCCTGAAGGGTGAGAGCTGGAGTACTCTAGAAGTAAGTTTTTAGATGTTGGTTTCCGATATAGAGTGGTACTTAGAGAGTTGTCCAGATTTTTGAAAATTTCTAGATCCAGAAAGGGTATTCAGTCTTTACTGTGATCTGTGCTGAATTTTATGTAATTGTTCCTTGAGTTGAGCCATTGTATAAAAAGAGAGGAGATCTTCTTCAGTGCCTTTCCAGATCATGAATACATCGTCTATATATCGTAGCCAACACCTGATCAAGTTTTTGAAGGTGTTGAGTTCATTGTAGATTGAGTCTTTTTCGAAAGCGTCCATGAATAAATTTGCTACATCTGGGGCAAAGGTGGCCCCATGCTGGTTCTGTGACACTGCTGGTAGAATGTTTGTTTGTATATGAAGTAATTCTCCATTAGGGCTATCCTGGTGCATTTGAGAAGGAATGCTGTGGGTGGTTCCACTGTTGTTCTAACATCCAGATAGGTTTTGAGGACTTGTAAGCACTCCATTTGTGGGATACTTGTGTATAATGATTCCACGTCTAGGGTTACCAATAGATCTCCTTGTTCCACTTGTATGGTGTCCAACTTCTTTATCATGGCCATGGTGTCTTGGTTATAGGATGGCATTTTGCAGATGAAGGGCCTTAGGAAGTGGTCAATGTAGATGGATAAGGGTTCGAGGACTGATCCAATTCCGGCCACAATAGGTCTTCCCAGCGGGTTTACTAGGTTTTTGTGGATCTTCGGAAGCAGATAGAATGCTAGGATGATCGGATGATGATTGACCAAGAACGCTTTTTCATCCTCGTATATCCAGCCTTCATCGTATGCATGGCTCATGAGACTTGTAATCTCGGACAGTATCCTAGACGTGCAATTGGAGGCTATCTGTCTGTAAAACTTTGTGTTTGACAGTTGTCTGGTGACTTCATTGTCGTATAGGGTGTTGCTCCAGAGCACGATCCCACCACCCTTGTCTGCTGGTTTGATGAGGAAATTCTTGTTGCTTTCTAGTGACTTGAGTGCGAGCCTTTGAGGGGCTGAAAGGTTGTTTTTGAAGTGGGTTTTTTCGTCAAACATATTTTGCGCATTTCGAGGAGAATGCGATTCTCAAAAGATAGTATTTCGGGACATACCATGGAGGACAGAGGGGCAAAAGTCAACGGTGGTTTAAGGCCTGTTGATTTTGGTACTTCTTTTTCCAGGGAGTCCCTGAAAAAATATCAAAGACAGATTGTACGAAAGAATTTCCGTAACTCGACCTCCGTGCTGAACATGTCGGCATTTGCGCTTGGGATGTAGCTGAGTCCTTTACTTAGGACATCTATTTCGTTGGAGGACAGGATGTGATAACTGAGATTGAAAATGGGGATCACCATGTTTGTTGTGGTCGTGGGATCCATTGCCGTGTCCGCATTGGGTGCTGGCTTTGATAGCGAGGTCTACCGCGTTGCCCCCTCCCTTGAAAACTTGAAGCCTGTTGTGGGTTGGCTTGTCCACTGGTTGTCGAATCTGAGTCACTGCTGTTAGAGCTGTTGGAAAATGTCACAAATGTTTTCCTCTGTTGTCTCCGTGGGTTCTGTCTGTTGATGGATGTGTTCAAGTTCAACTGATTGTAGAAGCCAGGGACCAGGTATGGGTATGTCTTCTCCTCCTTATAGTTCTTAATATCGTTTTGTAATGTCCACAACTTCTTATCGATTGTGATTTTTTCAAATTTCTTTATTTCTTCTTCAATTCTTTCCAGATGTGTTTTTATGTCCTGGATTACAGAATCTTTTTGTGTTTTGGTTTCTTCCTCAGCTGTCTCTATTACTAGGATGACCCAATCACGTGAACATTTGTTCCCAACGCCACTAAATTTGGTCATAAATCTAGGGTTGTCTAGGAAGACCCGGGGTATGTTTTTCACCTGTAAGCCTTCTGGTATCACGCCAGCTTTCAAGTATTCTAACATTAACTGACCATGTGATTTTGTGCGGATGAGTTTCTTCTTTTTTTTAATAGAATGTCTAGGTTGTTGAGTGCCGGATCTTTCACCGGTGCCGCTGGTGTTATGGTACCACCAAGGAGCAATGGGGTGTCTAAAAGTGTTTTGTACAGATTATCGGAGAAACTCACAATGTTTACGTTCTCCATTTAGTGTTTATCAAATTAAAGATGCCCACAACCAAAGGGTTGTCCAAAGGGATGTGAGAGAATTGGGTGGAACCCTCTTTTTTTATAAGGGGGCCTGACTCTAGAGGGTTAGGAAGTACAATGAAAGAGAGGGATAGAGTCAAAGGCTATCATAGACAAAGGCGTGACACAGGGTCACCAAGACAATGCAGCAGAGCTAGGTGGCTGCTAGCTAAAAGAGAGATCACCTTGAGATACAGGAATGTCAAAAACAGGTTTTATATTCACTAACAAAAAAGACATACTTACAGATAGTGCCGTGGCACGGGGAATATGCATAATGGAGCACATTGTAGTCCTCACATTCGTGGGTTAGTAGGGAGAGTGGCAATTTATTTCATGTATTGCTAAGGATGACAATACGTTAACATTGTCGACACACTGGTTGGTGTTTCTGGTTCGGTATATTGATGGCAATAGGCAGTGGCTGTATAGAGTGGAGCAGCGCTGCTGAGTTGTACCGAACTGTCTTCAGGACAGTTAGTCGTGGTCGGGACGATGTTAAATGAGATGGGGGTCCACCTAGAGTTTAGAGGGGACTGTGTTAGTTTAAGGGTGGAAAGGTGATGCCAAAGAATGGAGAGAGAAAGAGCTGCAAAAGGGTGAACCTACCATGTTCAGGTAAGTAGAAGCCTTGGCTGAGGTCTTGAATTACCAGTTGCTAAATATTGCGGCTGGGGAGCAGTCTGCGTGAGTCAGATGCCAGGAGCTAAGTAAGATAATTGTGAGATAGAAATGAATCAAAACGGGCGATAGTGTCAACCACTAGGGTGCATTTTGTGATTTAGAGTGCAGAATGAATTATCCATCTACATTGACCACTTCCTAAGGCCCTTCATCTGTAAAATGCCATCCTATATCCAAGACACCACGGCCATGATAAAGAAGTTGGACACCATACAAGTGGAACAAGGAGATCTATTGGTAACCCTAGACGTGGAATCATTATACACAAGTATCCCACAAATGGAGAGTTTACAAGTCCTCAAAACCTATCTGGATGTTAGAACAACAGTGGAACCACCCACAGCATTCCTTCTCGAATGCACCAGAATAGCCCAAATGGAGAATTACTTTATCTACAAACAAACTTTCTATGAGCAGTGTCACAGAACCAGCATGGGGGCCACCTTTGCCCCAGATGTAGCAAATTTATTCATGGACGCTTTCTTTTGAAAAAGACTCAATCTACAATGAACTCAACACCTTCAAAAACTCGATCAGGTGTTGACTACGATATATAGACAATGTATTCATGATCTGCAAAGTACTGAAGAAGATCTCCTCTCTTTACTACAATGGCTCAACTCAAGGACCAATTGCATAATATTCACTAGATGATCACATTAAAGACCGAATACCCTTCCTGGATCTAGAAATTTGCAAAAATCTGGACAACTCTCTAAGTACCACTCTATATCGGTAACCAACATCCAAAAACACCCTTCTAGAGTACTCCAGCTCTCACCCTTCAGGCCTCAAGATGAACCTCCCTTACGGCCAATTTCTACAAATAAGACGTAATTGCTCTACACTAAGTGAATATGCTTCTAAAAGTAAAGAACTTGCCACCTGTCTGAAGGAAAGAGGTTACCCCAACCACATAGTCCGTCAAGCCAGAAAGCGTGTAAAACACACCAATCGAGAGTCTTGCCTCACACCAACAAAAAGAGAACAACTGAATAACAAGATGACCTGTGTCACCACCTTTACTCCATTGAGCAATTCCATCAAAAAAGTGGTCCTTAAACATTGGGACAAGCTCCAGACTGACTCTTTTAAACCAGAGAAACCGAGATTTGCGTTCAAACGCAGCCGCAATCTCAAAGACCACCTTGTACATACGTATACTGAAGTGGACGCACCAAACAACCAACAAACCACACTATGGCACCTTCCGCCAGTTAAAGGTCACTTCAAATGCGGCAACTGCTCTGTCTGCACTTTGACAACTAATCTAAAAACTATCGACTTGAAAGGAAACGTTTGGACCCTAAACTCCTTCACAAACTGCAAAACCAAATGGTCTGTTACATAATCAAATTCCCCTGTGACCCCATCTATGTAGGCAAATCTGAAAGGTAAATAAGGCAACGCATTTGTGAACACTGTTCTTGTGTACGCAATCAAGTAGAGGACAAACCCCTGGTGGCACATTTTAAAGCTAAAAATCATACCCACAATGACATCTTCTGGGCAATACTACAAACAGTGGGCAATCCCTTCCGCGGAGGCGATAGAGACCTTGCCCTACGCAAACTTGAGCAGAAATGGATTTATCGTTTGGACTCTGTCAAACAGGGCCTTAACATTTCAATCGAATGGAATCTCTTTTTCAACAAATAGGAATTCCTGCAGCATTGTGTCAAATTGAGTTGTCTCTAGTACTTGTAACCACATCTACACAAACATGAGGGTGAAATATGCCAACTATGAACTACTGTTGATATATGCTACATTGTTAAGAAGGTTTCCCTTGTTTTGTGATTACCAAAACCAAAATATGTACGTGTCAGATAGAAATGTCAAAATCAATAGATCGCTGTTGACTTATGCCACCTTGTAAACAACACAGCTAGCCCTTGTATTGTGACCGTCATATGTGCAATCAGCTACATGTACCATTGATTCTAAGCATGTATGCTCATCACACTTTGTTGTTCCATATCTTTCTCGACTGTTTTTTCCGTCCTATCACAGTTTTCCATCACGTCTGGCCTCTGACTAATGCCTCAGAACAAGACGTAATACAGAGATAACCCCTCCTTGACATTGTCAATATACTCGGTCTGTTTCCTTACAACGAGACGTATACAACAGAGACACTACTCTCCCGACACATGCGCAGTGCTGGTCGGTCGCTTTCCAAAGACATAAAGCGCCCGTGAAACACGCATGCACATAGCCGGTTTCCAGTACCCAGCAGTGACACAGCTCCTTTCGGCACGGGTAAGACTTCTGCCGCCGCACAGCTCTTTACCTCTGATTCGTCACCATCGAGCAGGTAACACTCCCTCAGTGACGAGCACACCTCACTCACGTACATTATGTACTTGCGAATGCCGTCTCGGGCATTCTTTCACCGCAGCCATATTCCTGCGGTTGCAACCCGAGTGGGGCACTTTGCCCTTCTACATCTTCGGGGCTCCACAAGTTAAATTACTCTCTCGTTCACTGCACGCACCGTTAGCTTTTTGGTGTACACAACGTTCAACAATGTGCCGTTTTTAATTCCGTGACATTGTTTGAATCGCCGCAACTAAACAACAGTGTATAACCAGCTGAGAAACACCTTTTGTTAGCAGGCATTTAGAGACCCATGCCCAAATGAATTAAGCACGGTCATTCTGCACTCTAAATCATTAAATGCACCCTAGTGGTTGACACTATCTCCCGTTTTGATTCATTACTGTCTCACAATGATCTTACTTAGCTCCTGGCATCTGACTCACGCAGACTGCTCCCCAGCCGCAATATTTAGCAACTGGTAAATCAAGACCTCAGCCAAGGCGTCTACTTACCTGAACATGGTAGGTTCACCCTTTTGCAGCTCTTTCTCTCTCCATTCTTTGGCATCACCTTTCCACCCTTAAACTAACACAGTCCTCTTTAAACTCTAGGTGGACGCCCATCTCATCTAACATCTTCCCGACCACGACTAACTGTCCTGAAGACAGTTCGGTACAACTCAGCAGCGCTGCTCCACTCTATGCAGCCACTGCCTATTGCCATCAATATACCGAACCAGAAACACCAACCAGTGTGTCGACAATGTTAACGTATTGTCATCCTTAGCAATACATGAAATAAATTGCCACTCTGCCTACTAACCCACGAATGTGCAGACTACAATGTGCTCCATTATGCATATTCCCCGTGCCACGGCACTATCTGTAAATATGTCTTTTTTTGTTACTGTAAATAAAACCTGTTTTTGACATTCCTGTATCTCAAGGTGATCTCTCTTTTAGCTAGCTGCCACCTAGCTTCGCTGCATTGTCTTGGTGACCCCGGGCCACGCCTTTGTCTAGGGTAGCCTTTGACTCTATCCCTCTCTTTCATTGTACTTCCTAATCCTCTAGAGTCAGGCCCCCTTATAAAAAAAGAGGGTTCTGCCCAATTCTCTCACATGCAACCCGGGTCTACCACAGTTCAAGAGCCAGAGACGCATGCTTCCTGGAGGTAGCCTATGTGGAGTATATGTGGAGTGCAGCAGGCTCCCAGTCTATTCCAGTGCCCATACCTGGATCTAAGGGATGCATTGTCCCCCTGCTCTCTGGACAATGATGCAATGCCTACTTGTGGACTGGGAACAGGTGTATTCTCAGTAGAAACCCCATGTTTTGTTTCTATGAGGATAAGTTTCACTCTGTTGCATTGCTGCTATGTCCTCAACCTTGAAGCCTAAACGCCAGAAGTTCTCAGAAGCGTGTACATCTTTGGGAGAGAGCAGAGGTAAGCAGGCACAAAATCTGTTTGAGGAAGACCACCAAGGTTGTGTACACTCCAGCTATGTGGAAGACGAGTCAAAGAAGGAAATCACAGTGGGAAGCTGTAAAGCCTTGCGGGCGCCAACCGACATATATGAGAAGACACTGAAGCTTATAAGCATTTGGAAAAGCAGTAATGAAAGAAAGCACAGATGCGTGCCTAGCTTCTCAGCGTCTGGGACTCTGTGAGAGACCTTAAGTGGAATGGACTAGGGACCAGTACAGAACCATGGAGGTAAGCCTTCTACCTGGATTCAAGATGGCCACTGATCCTTTTTTCAGGTTTAAGGAGCACAGACTGGACCGAGGAGTAAGCATAAGGCGCAACAAATGCCATGGCTACAGATAACCAATTAATGCACAGAACAGTAACATCAAGGAAAGGGGAGGCCAATAAGGGGGACGCCACCGACAGAACAAGGATGGAGAGACCAGACAGACAGAGGCCACTGTGTGAGAAGACGAGCCAGCAGCAGCCTTGTACACAGAGTGGGGAGAGGAGCTTGATCCAGACAGCGAAAGGAGCAAAGAAGAGAACACTGTAGTGGCCTTCGGGACCATTTTGAGGAAATCACTGCAACTGAGAAAAGACATGGTGTGGAGGTGTTTGAGAGCTGCGGGAAAGCTAATCTCACAGGTTTTGGGAAACTTGAGACACTTCAGGATCTGGGCTCCCCTGATGCCCTTGACTCTGGGCCCACAGGTAGATTTGAAGGACATCATATCCCTCCTGAGTTAGAAGGGAACTGTAACCCGTAGGAGAGAGAACCAGAAAGTAAGGAAGGGCACCATCCAACTTCTGAGTGAGAAGGGATTATGACCCTTAGAAGAGAAAGAACCAAAAAGAAAGGGCCAACCTCCTTATGTATGAAGAGCATCATATTCCTCCTAAGTGAGGACAGCACTATAATCCCTAGGAGAGAGAACCAGAAAGTAAAGGATAACCTCCCAAGTGCATGAACAGCATCATATCCCTCATAAGTGAGGACAACAATATAATCCTTAGGAGAGAGAACCAGCAAGTAAAGGATAACCTTCCAAGTGCATGAACAGCATCATACCCCTCCTAAGTGAGGACAGCAATATGATCCTAAAGGGAGAGAACCAGAAAGTAAAGGATAACCTCCCAAGTGTATGAACAGCATCATATCCCTCCTAAGTGAGGACAGCAATATAATCCTTAGGAGAGAGAACCAGAAAGTAAAGGATAACTCCCAAGTGTATGAACAGCATCATATCCCTCCTAAGTGAGAACAGCAATATAATCCTTAGGAGAGAGAACCAGAACTAGAAAGTAAAGGATAACCTTCCAAGTGTATGAACAGCATCATATCCCTCCTAAGTGAGGACAGCAATATAGACCTTAGGAGAGAGAACCAGAAAGTAAAGGATAACCTTCCAAGCGCATGAACAGCATCATATCCCTCCTAGTTGAGGACAGCAATATAGACCTTAGGAGAGAGAACCAGAAAGTAAAGGATAACCTTCCAAGTGTATGAACAGCATCATATCCCTCCTAAGTGAGGACAGCAATATAGACCTTAGGAGAGAGAACCAGAAAGTAAAGGATATCCTTCCAAGTGCATGAACAGCATCATACCCCTCCTAAGTGAGGACAGAAATATAATCCTTAGGAGAGAGAACCAGAAAGTAAAGGATAACCTCATAAGTGTATGAACAGCATCATATCCTCCTAAGTGAGGACAGCAATATAATTATTAGGAGAGAGAACCAGAAAGTAAAGGATAACCTCCCGAAGTGTCTGAACAGCATCATATCCTCCTAAGTGAGGACAGCAATATAATCCTTAGGAGAGAGAACCAGAAAGTAAAGGATAACCTTCCAAGTGCATGAACAGCATCATATCCTCCTAAGTGAGGACAGCAATATAATCCTAAAGGGAGAGAACCAGAAAGTAAAAGATAACCTCCCAAGTGTATGAACAGCATCATATCCCTCCTAAGTGAGGACAGCAATATAATCCTAAAGGGAGAGAACCAGAAAGTAATGGATAACCTCCCAAGTGTATGAACAGCATCATACACCTCCTAAGTGAGGACAGCACTGTAATCCCTAGGAGAGAGAACCAGAAAGTAAAGGATAACCTTCCAAGTGTATGAACAGCATCATACCCCTCCTAAGTGAGAACAGCAATATAATCCTAACGGGAGAGAACCAGAAAGTAAAGGATAACCTCCCAAGTGTATGAACAGCATCATATCCCTCCTAAGTGAGAACAGCAATATAATCCTTAGGAGAGAGAACCAGAACTAGAAAGAAAAGGATAACCTTCCAAGTGTATGAAGAGCATCATACCCCTTCCAAGTGTATGAACAGCATCATACCCCTCCTAAGTGAGGACAGCACTGTAATCCCTAGGAGAGAAAACCAGAAAGTAAAGGATAACCTTCCAAGTGTATGAACAGCATCATATCCCTCCTAAGTGAGAACAGCAATACAATCCTTAGGAGAGAGAACCAGAAAGTAAAGGATAACCTTCCAAGTGCATGAACAGCATCATATCCTCCTAAGTGAGGACAGCAATATAAACCTTAGGAGAGAGAATCAGAAAGTAAAGGATAACCTTCCAAGTGCATTAACAGCATCATATCCTCCTACGTGAGGACAGAAATATAATCCTTAGGAGAGAGAACCAGAAAGTAAAGGATAACCTCATAAGTGTATGAACAGCATCATATCCTCCTAAGTGAGGACAGCAATATAATTCTTAGGAGAGAGAACCAGAAAGTAAAGGATAACCTTCCAAGTGCATGAACAGCATCATACCCCTCCTAAGTGAGGACAGCAATTTAATCCTTAGGAGAGAGAACCAGAAAGTAAAGGATAACCTTCCAAGTGCATGAACAGCATCATATCCTCCTAAGTGAGGACAGCAATATAATCCTAAAGGGAGAGAACCAGAAAGTAAAAGATAACCTCCCAAGTGTATGAACAGCATCATATCCCTCCTAAGTGAGGACAGCAATATAATCCTTAGGAGAGAGAACCAGAAATTAAAGGATAACCTCCCAAGTGTATGAACAGCATCATATCCCTCCTAAGTGAGGACAGCAATATAATCCTTAGGAGAGAGAACCAGAAAGTAAAGGATAACCTTCCAAGTGTATGAACAGCATCATACCCCTCCTAAGTGAGAACAGCAATATAATCCTAAAGGGAGAGAACCAGAAAGTAAAAGATAACCTCCCAAGTGTATGAACAGCATCATATCCCTCCTAAGTGAGGACAGCAATATAATCCTTAGGAGAGAGAACCAGAAAGTAAAGGATAACCTCCCAAGTGTATGAACAGCATCATATCCCTCCTAAGTGAGGGCAGCAATATAATCCTTAGGAGAGAGAACCAGAAAGTAAAGGATAACCTTCCAAGTGTATGAACAGCATCATATCCTCCTAAGTGAGAACAGCAATATAATCCTAAAGGGAGAGAACCAGAAAGTAAAGGATAACCTCCCAAGTGTATGAACAGCATCATATCCCTCCTAAGTGAGAACAGAAATATAATCCTTAGGAGAGAGAACCAGAACTAGAAAGTAAAGGATAACCTTCCAAGTGTATGAACAGCATCATACCCCTCCTAAGTGAGAACAGCAATATAATCATAAGAAGAGAGAACCAGAAAGTAAAGGATAACCTTCCAAGTGCATGAACAGCATCATATCCCTCCTAAGTGAGGACAGCAATATAATCATAAGAAGAGAGAACCAGAAAGTAAAGGATAACCTCCCAAGTGTATGAATAGCATCATATCCTCCTAAGTGAGGACAGCAAGATAATCCTTAGGAGATATGATATGATATGATATGATATGATATGATATGGCATTTGTAACGCGCCTATACACAAGTGTTTCAAGGCACGACGAGGCAGGGAGGGGGGAACAAGGGGAGACAGACAACGATCCTACTAGGCCAGGTGTCTTTCAGACCGCGCAAGTGCATGGGTGGGGGGGGACAGGAAAAGTGCAAGGGGGAAGGGAGAGGGGAAAGTGCAATACAGGGTTAGTAATGAAAGAGGGCCAGCTAGTGGCAAGTGCAAGATAAGTGCAGAACAAGTGCTGGGGGGGGCTGTAGAGATACAGAGACAGTCCCGCAGTGCAAGGGTAGCAAGGAAGGCAGTGCAGGGGAGAGTGGCTGGGCCAAGGACCAGGGTTAGTGAGTGGCCCAGTTGCTGATTCAGTACAGTATCAGTGGTTTAGCAGGGGAGAGGGGGAGAGAAAGCAGAAGCAAAGAGGAAGGTTTTGAGGTGCTTCCGGAACCGGAGATGGTTCTCCTCAAGTTTCAGGGAGGCAGGAAGGCTGTTCCAGAGGGAGGCCCCTGCTGCGGAGAGAGATCTCCCCCCAACTCGTTGCTTGGAGAAGCGGCTGACCTTGAGGGAGTTGGAGGTGGAAGAGCGAAGTGCTCGAGAAGGAAGATATTTAGGAAGGGAGAGTTGAAGGTATTTTGGCCCCAGGCCCCAGAAGGCCTTGTGGACAATGCAGAGGGTTTTTAACTTAATCCTCGCAGCCACAGGGAGCCAGTGTAGCGCTTTCAGTCCTGGAGAGATACAGTCCCTGGGCTTGAGGCCAAGGACAAATCTCGCAGTCCTGTTCTGGATAAGTTGCAGAGGGCGGAGAGTAGAGGCAGGCAGATTTAGATAGAGGCTGTTACAGTAGTCCAGCTTCGAGAGAACCAGGGCTCTGGAGACAGTGAGCTTCTGGGGGAAGGAGAGGAAAGGAAGGATACCTCTGAGGAGGTGCAGCTGGTAGTGTGACTTCTTAGAAATGTCAGAAATGTGAGGAGAGAAGGAGAGTGTGGAGTCGAAGATGGCCCCGAGGTTTTTTGCCTTGCAGGTAGGAACAGGAGGAGGGCCAAGAGAGGCCGGCCAGAGAGCTGCTGGGAAGGAGGGAGTGGGTGTGCCGATGAGTAGAATCTCAGTCTTACTGGCATTAAGGCAGAGGTCGTTGGCGGCACACCATTCCTGGATAGCAGAGAGACAGTCAGAGATGAGGGAAGGAGAAGAGGAGGCCGAGGGTAGCCTGAAAATGAGCTGGGTATCATCCGCATAGCACTGAAAGTTGGGGCAGAGAGCAGCGATGCGGTGGGCGAGAAGTGCCAGATACTGGTTAAACAGCCAGGGGAAGAGGTTAGAACCCTGGGGGACACCACAGGTAGAGAAAAAGATATCAGACAGGAAAGACCCCAGTTGGACCTGGGAGGGTCGATTAGAGAGGAAAGAGGTCAGCCAAGCCAGAGCCAGACCAGTGATACCCAGGTTATCACGGAGACGGTTGAGCAGGATGGTATGGTTGACAGTATCAAAGGCAGAAGAGAGGTCAAGTAAAATGAGAACACATGGAATATTAGAGTCAAGGTTTGAGAGCAGGTCCTCACGGATGTTCAGGAGAGCAGTTTCCGTGCCTCTGGCAGCTCTGAAGCCAGACTGATGGTCGTGAAGGCTACCAACAGATTCAGCATGGAGATTAAGCTGGGAGATGGCAAGTTTCTCCAGGAGCTTGCCCAGGAAAGGAGTGATAGAGATAGGGCGATAGTTAGCTGGGCATGACGGGTCGGAAGAGGGTTTCTTAAGAAGGGGATGCACAAGGGAGTTCTTGTGAGGGGATGGGAAGACTCCAGAGGCGAAGGAGTGATTGCAGAAGTCAGCAAGGGCAGGAGCCAAGGAGTCGATGTGGTCCTTAATAGTTTTGGAGGAGCAGGGGTGGACCTGTGCTGATGAGACTTTCATAGATCGGACTTGTCTCAAAACCTCATCAGCGGAAAAAAAGGGGAAAGGCAGAGAAGGAGAGAGGAGGGGTGGCTGCAGAAGGGCCAGAGAATGGGCAGGGAATAGAGGGGGGGAGGTGATGGGAGGAGAGTGAGGACAGGATGTCCTGAGTTTTAGAAATGAAGTGAGAGAACCAGAAAGTAAAGGATAACCTCCCAAGTGTATGAACAGCATCATATCCCTCCTAAGTGAGAACGGTTACAGGTCATTTGGTCGAAAATAAATGGTCAACAGGACAAATGGTCGACACAATTTGGTCGAAAGACAAATGGTCGAATTTTTTTTTTTTATTTTCTTTTTTTTTTTTTTTGGGGGGGGGGTCTCCCCAACTCCCTTTTTTGCTAAAAAACCCTTTTTTTTCCTAAACGAAAACCTGAAATATATATATATAAATAATAAAAAAAATTCGACCATTTGTCTTTCGACCACATTGCGTCAACCATTTGTCTGTCGACCAAATGACTGGACAGCGTGAGAACAGCAATATAATCCTTAGGAGAGAGAACCAGAAAGTAAAGGATAACCTTCCAAGTGTATGAACAGCATCATATCCTCCTATGTGAGGACAGCAATATAATCCTTAGGAGAGAGAACCAGAAAGTAAAGGATAACCTTCCAAGTGCATGAACAGCATCCTATCCCTCCTAAGTGAGGACAGCAATATAATCGTTAGGAGAGAGAACCAGAAAGTAAAGGATAACCTCCCGAAGTGTATGAACAGCATCATATCCTCCTAAGTGAGGACAGCAATATAATCGCTAGGAGAGAGAACCAGAAAGTAAAGGATAACCTCCCGAAGTGTATGAACAGGATCATATCCTCCTAAGTGAGGACAGCAATATAATCGTTAGGAGAGAGAACCAGAAAGTAAAGGATAACCTCCCGAAGTGTATGAACAGGATCATATCCTCCTAAGTGAGGACAGCAATATAATCCTTAGGAGAGAGAACCAGAAAGTAAGGGAAGCCCCCTAGGTATGAAGGGAACCATAACCATTCTGAGTGAAAAAAGGCAGTCTCACCCTTAGTCTTCTGTCGGCACCCAGAAAAGAAAGTCATGCACCCACAAACCTCCAGCACATTTGTTACTTTTCAGGGAAAATTGGACAAAGGAGGGGTTTTATTTTACAGGAAGGTTTGCAGTAAATTGTGCATATTAAAACACGCAGATCCAGTAACATTGATCTAACTAACCTGCTGCACATTGCGTCTGGCCATGACGCTGGACCACGCTGGACCAGAATCGCTCCCAAAACAAGTTGACGTTGGTCTGATGGGTTGACGATTTGACAATGGCCAGTCTGTCCCCCTCCACAATGATTCACTTCCCTCCATTTACTCCAGTTAAACAGCCTTTTCTGCCACGATCCACTGTTTCCTCTTAACCTAAAAAATGAACCTAAAACTAAACCTAAAATTGTTGATTTTATCAATGTTTATCTACTGAGTTATTGCAGAACTTCAGCATTTTCAATGTGTATCTTCTGTATGTATAATCCATCCCGAAGAAAGGTAATACATAAATGAACTTGCCATGTACTTCACCGCCCACTTATATTTATATTGCATTCCAAGAAAAACACTCAAACCTCCAAAAAGTTCATCTTTACACTGCTTTTCTTTTTTTCTTGTCATTTTCACAGAGGGTATGATTGTGCGAAAATGGCCAACTATTCTTCTAATCTGCAATTTAAGACAGAAGTATACTGTAAAAGTGTTTTGCCAAGAAGCACAGTGCAAAAGGCATCCTGAGCAAATTCTACTCAAAGAAAAATGTATAATACTTTGTACCTAAATATATTTTATATCAATAACATTGCAGAGCTGGCTTAGTATGGCATTTATTTCTTCAAATACATTATTTACGTATTTACATTAAAAAAACATATAATTACAATGTGTTTTTCCACAGTGGAGGCCGCCAAATCACCATACATGGCAGAGATGTGGATGTGAACGATCGCGTGACCATTTCAGTGACGCGTGATCTGCACCAGGTACCTTTAAAGGGTCTCACCCATATGTCTTTGACTTGGTTCTCCCTTGTTTATCTTCCCAGAATATAGTCCTAGGTTTGAAGTCATTCTCTCATTTTAGCTGAATATTGTTGACATGGTAAATTGTGTAGCACAAAACCACAAACAGACACACATAATAAACAGCAAAGCGCAATCCATTCTTGGGTTTTGGCTCAATGAAGTTGTTTCAGCACCATCCAATGAAGCCAATGGCTAATGCTATGGCAAATGTGATTAAATATTCATCGGTCTAGTGATTTCTCACTTGGCTTTTATTTATTTAATTGTTTTTTATAACGCTCCTAATACCATACTTGAGTTCGGTTTCTAAGCGCGGATCCGGGATTTGAACCTCTGTTGCTTCCAAGACCCCTGCGCTGCCTCTGTGCTATCCTTCGTTTGCTGAAACGTGTCTTAAGGATGCTCATAGTGTTGAGCAATTAATACATTGTGGAACAGGCCGTTTCCGGAGGTCCCCTGCCTGGCTTTGGAGACTAAATGGGTGTCACAGGGGGCCGGTGCCAGCAGATAATGTGCATGGGGAGTTAAGGGGAGAAAGCCCTGATCACCCTCACTTGGACCTCGTCATGTGCAGGGGGGCAGTCAAGAACCTCCTCTTGTGGGCACTCGCCCCAACAGAGAGTGCCTCGACCTCTCTCTAGGCTGACCTAGAGTAACAGGAGGGAGAACAAATCCCTCCTTGTAACCAGATGCAATAACCAGAGGGGTCTGGGATAGTGATAATGGCGAGCCTCCACAAACTCCATATCATATATCATGTGGAAAGCGATATGTGGGCTGGCCTATATCAGTTGCCTGGGATCCCCTACCCGAGTTCTTGACAGCCCAGGGTAAGGCCAGCCTGGCATAGACAGACAGGGAATGGGGAAGCAGATACTGAAAGGCAGCAACTCTGATCAGCATGCACATTCCAGGCTAATCAAAGTGAATGCAGCAATGAATACTGGACTCCAGAAAGAACAAATATGGCTCTTGAAAGGAAATCATCACACCGTTTAGTGACAGGTTTGTACAAAGCAACACAGAGGGTAAAACTGGAACACAGTGGAATGATTTGCACCTGCATACACAGTAGTCATACCAAACAGTAAGTGATTTCTCAGTGTAATGTCACTTTTACAACACACATTTTGTATTTGTATTTATAAAATGTTTATATAGCGATTTATGCCAAAGCGCTTTACAAGAGGACAATAGTAGATACAATAAGCATTGAAAATTGTGAATCAAGTAACAGAAAGCAATACGTGCAACAATTTACAACATATTACTTGAACGCTGTGGTGTTACATGAGTGTTGTAAGGCTATAGTAAGAGAAGGAACAAGAAGGAGTAAGGATGGGTGGTAGGGCCGAGATGAGAGAGGTAGCACAAGATGTCAGAGTGGGGAATGGAGGAGATAGGATTTTAGAGAGGTGCAGAAAGAAGGATAGGAGGAGATAGAACGGATAGGGAGAGGGAGACGGTTCCAGTGAAAAGGGGCAAGTAGTTGGAAAGAACAAAAGCGGGATGGGGCAGAGGGTGAAGGAGGAGAAGTGAGTAGGAAGTGTTCGGCAGAGCGGAGAGTTGAAATGAACAGTTAAGGCTTTTTCTTATTAAACCAAATGAACAGTTAAGGCTTTTTCTTATGTCTCGGGAGGATAGCTCAGTAGGCAACGTGCTCGCCTTGGAAGCAAGACGATATGGAGCACCACAGGTTCGATCCCTGGGTCTGCGCTTAGACTTTATAAATAACCTATCATATCATATCAGAGCATAAGATGTTCAACCTTTTTTCTCTTTTCTTTAGTTATGAAGACGTTATACATGTATGACTTGACATTAACACACATCACAGTGTGAATGATGCATGTTAGGAAACAACACTCCTTATGTTAAAATTATACAATTAAATGAACACTTAATTAAATTACACATTTTCTGTGTCCATACAATTACATAAATACCGGGTGGTAGGTAAACATCTAGACGATTTTAATAACCGCAATTTCATGAATATTAAAACGAGATGGACCGAAATTATGGAATTTTATAATGTCAATTTACTAAATATGACATCGGACCTGGTAATGGTGGAACAGAAACTATTTGAGATTAATTGGTGTGGTACTTGTGACGCGAGAAAGAAGCATAAGCTCTATTCTGATTTGTGCCTAGAGAACAAAAAATTGGGTAGTATACTGAATTATTTATATCAATGCACTGACTGTCGGGTTTTAGACACTTTTCAAGAATCCGATTTAATCGTATTCATACCAAAGAGATCTTACATACTAAAGGTGCAACGCAGTCAGTGGCATGCCACTTCTGCAATGGAAATCCAGAAACCTTGAAGCACTTCATGGTAAAATGCCCACACCTCCAAGTAAAAACTATTTGGTATGTTTGTACACAGTACTGATTCTTTGAACTTTGATTTCTATTGGAGTTTTATGCCGAGAGGCCAGCCTACATCTTTACTAATTAGAGAGATTGCCTTTCTAAATCTGATGAAATTGAGCGACGTATTTTAGGTAATGTTTGATGTCAAAGATGGTCTTAATAATGATTTTATTAATGTATTTGAAATATGGATTCTCTTGGTTTTAGTACATGTATTGATGTATTTTATATTTATTTGTTTGTTTCTTTGTATTATTCTATGTATAAGATTTATATTAAGCCTATGTACAATTATAATTAAAACAAAAATACATAAATAAATAAGTAAATACATAAATGGAAGTTCCAGAAGGTGTCCAGCTGACATCCTGTAGTTAGGCACAGGTGGGCTGTCTATTCTTGAGGCAGTAAGGAAGCCTGGAACCATCCTCCATTATAGGGATAGGGAGAGAGGAAAAATCCTAAGTAACATTTTCCAGCTGTCACAAGAGGATTTGGGGGATGGGCTGGGCAGCAAAGCGGGAGCACTGGAAAATTCCAACCCATGGAAATCAATGCAGTCCAATGAACAGAATGAGGGTCTAAAGACGAATATGGTCATTGTGACGAATCCTATGGATCCCTCACTAAATCCCTGCCTACAGTCCCCTCCCAGGTGGCCAAGGAAAGGCAGACGCTTCCTGATCCTGACCTTGAGGGTGGTGTACTGCGGGAGGATCACCTGGGAGGAGACAAGGCCCATGGTGGTGAAGAGACCTTGTGGGATGAGACACAGTATGTGTCCTTTAAAAGAGAGAACCTTTTAAAGTTACCATAACAGGTAATGCCTATTGTCATTATGATATATCTGAACCACAAATAAGATCTGTAGCTCTGAATGCAAATACCATCAAATCTGAACAGAACTCAATAACAGAAAGAACATCTAAGGTACTTCAGGCTACAAATCCTCCCTACTCTCAAAGGTATAATTAAAAGGAATCTAAAAATATTGCCTTAATTTTTCCTCTGTAACAACATATTCTAATGATTCATCCTTGAATAACTTTAAGGGAAATAAATCTACCCTTAAAACCCAGAAGATTTTTAAAAGAACTAACTTTGTTGTTGTGGACTACAAGTCCCATAATCCCATAAGTACTGGGACGAGGAAGAGGGCTGAGGAGGCATGCTGTGGTAGTAGTCAGGCAATCAAGGCTAATAGCCAACACCTGAAGGAACCTGAGAGGCATAAAAGACCCCCTCAGGTGCAGTCAATCAGAATGAGCTGATAATCATCCCCACTAGTCATTTTTAACCCTTCATACCAGCAAGGACTGACAGTGGTCCTCCTGTCTTTTGTACAACTACCTACACAGAAACCTTTGTTGAAGCCAATATATGAGTACTCAGGGTCAAGTTAAAAATCCCAAAAGTCGATAACTAAATAATTGCTATCCCTTTTATCTTTATTTACCCACTATTAGAAAGGCGGCACACCAACGGCTTCTCGAGACATGGGTGTAGACAGGCCGGGACAGATAGAACCTTCTCTGTCTTCTCTTTGTCTGTCTTTCCAATCATTTCTTTGATTTATGTCAAGATTCACCAGACCCTCAGAACTAATTTAAAGAGATAAAAAATTATACTGTTTGGCTTTGAAAACAGGTTGTGATCAGTTGTCTCTGCTGCTCTCACCCTTTGAGACTTTTCGATTCACCTACAGTTACTGTACATGTATAATGTATTAACAAATTATTAGGGTGTGTTGATCCTAAGAGGGCCTTGAGCTTTTACATCTCTAGGATGGCAAACCTTAGGCAAGATGACCAATTGTTCGTGGGTCATATTGGACACAAATTAGGACTGGCTGTGACCAAGCAAACCTTGTCCCACAGGATTACACTTTGCATTAATGAATACTACAATTTAGTGGGTAAATGCATTCCTCTAGGCCTATGGGTACATACTACAAGGGGTATGGCCACTTCATCGGCTTTACATAGAGGGGTACCAGTACAAGACATTTGTGCTGCTGCCACTTGGTCCTCTCTGCATACATTTTCAAAACATTACTCCCTGGACTCTGTGTCGGCACAGGAAGCAAGATTTGGGAAGTCTGTACTCCACAGCATTAATGACAAATAGCATTCTTACTTCCACCTCCTACACATACTGCTTTGGGAGTGCTTCAAAAATGCAGAATACATGGGAGGACAAAAATCCATTCGAAGAACAAATTCCTCACCCCAGGTAATGTCCTTTCCACTGGATGTTCCTCCCACGCATTCCTCATCGCCCCTCCCATCCTACCCCTCAGTAGAATTTCCATTGTATGGCACCTTCCTCTCTTTAGCATTTGGTCCATTGACCTTGTGAATGTCTGTGCTCTGAGACTATAGAGGATAAACTAGAACTGAAGTAACAGGCACATTGTGTGTTATATGTACTGTCAGTGGCTTCATGCTCAAGAGCGGACAAAGACTGTCGAGGGACATGGAGTCGCCGACGCACTGCGCCCTTTACTGAGAAAATATTTTCCGAAGCAGCTGACACTGGAAGGAGATAATCAAAGATCAGGAATACGTGGGAGGAACATCCAGTAGAAAGTACATTACCAGGAGTAAGTAATTTGTTCTTCTGGACAGACAGGTCTCTGTGGCCTGATGATTCCAAAGACTCTTGGGGCCGATGGTGTCTTGCATCCATATAGTACCCTTCGCGAGACTGCAACTGCAAACTATTCAATGGCATATCGCCAGCAACTGGAATTAACTGTCGGACCCTCAGAGCTTAGATATTCCAATACTGAGTCATGTTCAAGAATCCCTGTCTTGGTGGAACATTTGAGAGAATCTTTTGATCTGTTTTCCTTTTCAATCTCCCCACATCACATTGTGGTAATGACGGATTTGTCAGAGTACGGATAGGGAAATCGTTGTCTATATCTGAAAACACATTGTCGGGGGGAAATTCTGCCGGGGTCGGCCGGGCCGTCTGCAGACCTCCGGGCAGGGAGGCCCCAACTCCTCCCGTATATCCCAAAAAAGATAGAGTATGAGACACACGCAAGAAGCAAGGTGACTCTGCTGTTTATTAGACAAAACGGCAGGGATGGGTCAAGGAGCGTACGCGTCCGTCCTGACACACACACAATCGTGGGGCTCGCAGGCCCTTTTTACCTTAGTGTGACGCGCTACTTGCGTCATCTTACAAAATTTAATAAAAAACCTATTTCCACTCTGGATTGGTTACTCGAGTGGTAGGGTTAGTAAAGCGCACATATAGAGAACGGTGTTAGTGGCTGAGGGTTAGTCAGGTGGTATACCTGGGCTGTCCCTTCAATTTGATACATGAAAATTGTTACATGAAGACCTCTGAGGATTGGTCAATGTGAATGGCGTCAGTGATAAGAACCCCATGTTATAATTGGTCCGCTCGCGAGCCTCCCAGTCTGGGACTATCGCTGTTCCCAGCTCGCGGTGCACCTGTCATTTGCAACAATGTTTTAATATGGGTAGGTGTAAACAATGTGAGGATTTATTCATATGTTGGGAGGTTGAATACTCCCACTGCTGCAGATGTCCAATGAGTCTTTTAATTGTATCTGCCTGTGTCTTGAAACGTGGGACCGTGTTTGAGGCAAAATTCAACACAATTAATATTGTTTTTCCTACTGTGTGCCTGGGTTATCTTGCAGGTGCGACCTTGGCGTTGGCTTGCAGCGTGCGAGATTGCAACATCATGCCCTTGGCGGGGTGCCTTCGCCGGGCTTATTTTGCAGGGTCAGCAACCCAGTTCTTGCTCATTCAGTGTCCATGGAAGCTTTTGCCTGCGGCCTACTTGGGCCTGGTGCATAAGTGGAACCGTTTGATGCAGGGTGCTTTAGGTTACGGTATCATATTGCTTTATCCTCAGTATCGTGTCCCTGTTACATTCTTCATTATGGTACATGGCTCTTGAAAGAAGCGTGAGCAAGCCTTTTTATATAAGTTCATGATGCGTCTTGCGTTTCTGCATTTTGAGAGCCTATGTGGAAAATAATAAAGATGCACGTCTGTGAGTATGTCTGTCGCCTACATCATAGCACTGAGTATATTCTTCGTGTAGATTGGTGCGGGAGTGTCCGGTGTGTATATTTGCACAGGTGTGCTAACCGTTGGCTAGGTCGTCATGGCATCTCTAGCGACGTGTAGTTTAAGTCAAGTTGATCCGTGCTGCAGGTGTCGGCATGGACAGGGTGGACTGCTGGGCAGGCAGATGGACACATCCGTATGTTCCTGTACCAGGGTATTTGGTCGTCCGGTAGATAGGCAAATTCTTCTCGTGGCGGGTGTCTGGGCCGTGATCCTCTAGGCCAAGCGCTAGAGGGGAAGGGCGGGAGCCTGGTCTTCCATTCTCCCACTTCAGTCCCCCCTCTGGTCGACTTGTCGACCACAAACATATCCTTTTCGTTATCTCCTCTTACTCTCCATATCTTAGTTATTTCTCCTAAATGTCCATAGTGGTTAACATGGTCTTCAAATGAGTGCAGTATACCCATTTCCCTATGTAGCTCCTGGGGTTTCTTGGGTTCTCGAGCTTCACAGATGGTGGGTCCAGGTGGTTGGTGATGATCTGGTTGCGCAACTTCTCTCTCTCTTTTATTATTGTACCTGTGTGTTGGCCGTCATCTGTTGGCATCAAGAGGTGTATATCAACCATTTTGATCATCTCGTCTGTGGTGCGTGCCTTTCGGGCTTTCCAAAATCTTATTATGATCAGTGTAGCTCCAGCCAGAATAGTACATCCAACTATAATCTTCAGTCCATCTGACAGCCACGATGGCATCCATGACCATAATATTGAAAACCAGCTCTCATCCTTTTTCACACCTTTACTTTCATCCATCATTTTTGAGTGCATCTGGGCCAATTGTGATACAGCTTCCGTGAGTGTACCATTGTCAGCATCGTTAGCAGGAATGAATGTGCAGCATGATTGTCCTATCTTTGCGCAAACTCCTCCTTCCATTGCTGTGAGGAGGTCCAGTACATATCTGTTCTGTAGTGCAACCATTCTTACTGCTCGCAATTCCTCTTTTATTGCATTGAATCCATTTACTGTAGAGTTGATTGTCATCATTAGTTCCCACCTAGTTATCTGGAGCCATTTTGCGTTTGCGTAAGCCTGCAGTCCAGGATGTATTATTGAGGAGAAGAACATAGCTGCTCTGCTGAATAGTCTGTGTTCCGGCGGTATTGAGGTCAGTGCTGTTTCCGACCTTCCCCACAGGTAATTTCCTGTCAGAGGTTCTCCTTGTCTTTTCCTTCTGTTGAGGACAGTGTCGTTGCTGTTGCGTCTGTTCTCTGATCCTTTCCGAGGCTGTGCAGATCTCTTCTTCCTTTTGTTTCCTTCATCCATCTTGGGGAAATTCGCCATATTCACATGCTTCTGGGGTACCACTAGTGATGGTACATTAACGTGTACTATAGTGCATACACCATTCCACAAAGGGGGCAGTGTGTGATACGCCTTGTCTCCACAGGCCCAGTAATGGTCCATTACTACTGCTGTTCCTGCTCCCCCCTCAGGTAACTCCATCATGCTTTCACAGTTGGTATTGTATCCTACATCCACCTCTCCTTTATGTTGGTAGCATACCTTAGGCGCAGTTAGCGGCAATATTGTTATTGGGTCTTCATCCTTCTCCATCCACGTGAGCATGGGTACGTACTTGATCCAAGTCATCCAACATCTATGGTTATGTCCATCAATAGTTGAAATATTTTCTCTTGTAACCATGTTGCTGCCAACCACTCCTATGTCCCATTTGTTGTTCATGTACACCTTCCCTGTTATTGTAATCAGTGGTCTTTCCCAACATCCGTTTTTACCAGGGACTTCAGTGGCGTACCAATCACATGGTAGGTACTGCAGTGTTACTTTCTTTGTTTCTCCTTTTTCAGGACCACTTGTTATGTATCTGAATCCTTCAGCATGTAAACTGCTCTTGTGGTAACTCAAATAAGTCTTGAGGAAGTTATTTTCATATGGATATGTATCTCGTGTTTTCCACACCAGTTGCACCATTGTCCCTTGAAATCTTCCTTTCGTCTGGAACAGTGCCAAGTATATTATACATCGTGCTATTTTTCCATCTATCTCTGTAGCAACAAATGTTCGAGACGCGCTCATGGCGTATGGGATCAATGAGCAAACGTAGCAGCTGTCTCCTGTTGTCTGCTTGCCTATTTTGGTCATGTGTTGGTACCACATGTTGTTAGAGACGTGTGCTGAATCTTGTACATAGTTGTCAATGCCTTTGTTATCTGAGTATGTGCTGCGTTTAACTCTATTTTCCTGGTGCGGGGTTTTACTAGTACCACCTGACATAACACCTGTTGCAGCTGGGGGTGGGGGTATATTAGGTTTGGGTACAGCAATAATATCAATAGCATAGCTGTACTGCCATACAGAGGCAGCCAAGAACCCAGTGATCATTAAAATCCCTATCAATTTTATTACAAATGCTAATTTCACCGGCATTTTGCTCTTACCTTGCTGCAGTCCGGCAGCTTATTCTTGCGACGTTACAGTTGCCCGCCTGAAAATTCTTAATATGCTCGTTATTAAAGTTAGTTATTGTTATTAAGCTCTCCCTATCAAGTAGTCATTCAGTGCCCAGGCGAAGAGCTGTTCCCACGCCAATCTAAGCGACCTATCTCTTAGGGCAGGCAAGTATGGTTGGAGGTGGGGCATTGAATGTTCTATGGCCAAGAGGAATGCTGTATAGTAGACACGTACCCTCCTTCCTTTCAGGTACGTTGGCCGTTTTATTTCATATACAAATTGGTGTGACAATTCTTCCAGGTAATTATCGTCTGAGGGTACCATCTACTCCCGGGCAGTGAATTAGTTAGTTATCTACTTTCTTAACAGTGCAATAATACGCTTTACCTGCATGTGCGAGAGAAAAGAATGAACATTCAGGTGTTTACATGTGTATATGTGCAAAAACAGTGTCCTTCAGTTCAATTGTTACTACAGTGGGCAGGGGGTCAGTGGGCAGGGGGTTTGGGGTTCAGCTGGCGGAAGTCTCTTTACCCTTTGATCGTGTAACCATGGGGTGGGCGGTATGGGGATCACCCCTTTGTTTTCTAATAGTTGTCTCTGGGGAATCTGGGGGGTGGCAGGGTATAGGGACACTTAGGCCGTTAGTTGTGGTTGAAGTCTCTTCCTCCGTTGGTGACGCTGTTGTTGTTCTTCCAGTGGCCCTGTCGGTGGCGCTGGGGCGGGTCTGGAGTTTGTAGATCTTTACGTCGTGTAGGTGGTTCCAGGCACGCTTGTCCTGTAGCTTTACTGCTCTCGTTGATACCTCCTCTACCAGATGGGAGCCAGTGAATCGTGGACTGTTCCACTTCCTGTTGAAATTGCGAAGTAGTACGTGGTCACCTTTAGCAATTTTACACACTCTTTCCTTTTCCAATTCTTTATCCACGTCTTCTTGTTGATTGCTGTTAGACCCGCCCCGCGTGCGCTCGAGCTGTTGAGACACAAACACTACACTAGTAATCAAAGAAGACACATATTGGCACATTTCATCACCAAAAACACTCGTAGTACTCTCGTGGTCGGTAAATGCTCTTGATGTTGGCGTTAGGGGAAGGCGCATTTGATGTCCGGTAACCACCTCGTGAGGGGTGAGGTGGTGGTCGGACCCTGGTCCATTCCTTAGCTCAAATAGGGCTAATGGAAGGCAATATAACCAACTCTTCTTTGTTGTTTGCTGTATCTTTGCAATTGCCTCCTTTAATAGGCCATTCAGGCGTTCGCTTATACCGTTGGCCTGTGGCTGGTATGCACATGCAAATTTATGCTTGATGTTCAGCAAGGATGTAATGTGCTGGAACATTTCGTTTGCGAAATGTGGGCCATTGTCTGACCTCAGTACCTCGCACACTCCCCACCTGGGGAAGACCTCCCTCACTAGGAATTTAGCTGCTCTAAATGCATCTGGGTGTGAACAGGGCCATGCTTCAATCCACCTCGAGAATGGGCATACTACTACAATCATATACCTATTTCCTTGACATACGTTGATCATATCAACATAGTCAATATGGAGATGTCGGAACGGTCCCTCTGGCCGGGGTATAGTACCTCTTATCACCTTCAGGGTGTGGCCGGCCTTAAACTGTTGACATGTGAGACAATTGCTGATAAAATTTGACACATGAGAATTTAACTCGGGGCAGAACCAGTCTTCCCTAATTCGTGCTGCAATTACTTCTTTGCCTGTGTGGGCTGGGTAATGTAGTTGGCTCAGGGCGGTGTTCAAAAGTGCCAATGGTATTACAACCTTTCCAGTGTCACCCTGGCGCCATAGTGCGTCGGTTGGTGACATTGTGCATCCTCTTTTTACCCATATTTCTTTTTCGGCCATTGGTGCAGCCGCTTGTAGCTCCATAATCTGTGTGGCTGGGAGATGGGTGTACCCTTCTCTTATCAACATCTCCTTAACGATTCCCCTCCCTCTCCCTCTCTGTGACTCTGGGGGGTTCCATATCTCACCAAAGTATGCAGCATACTTCGCATGTGCGTCTGCTGCTGCATTCCCTTTTGAGATGTGGTCTTCACCATTGGTGTGTGCGGTGCATTTGACTAGAGCTAATTCTTGGGGGTCATTTATTGCCTCAATTAGTTCAGCCAATAGGAGGGCATGTTGCACTGGAGTGCCATCAGCTCTCCTAAACCCTCTTCTTCTCCATTTCGACAGCCCTGAGTGGACAGTGGATGTAACATACGCGCTGTCGGAGTATATGGTCACTCGTTTGTCAAAGCTTTCCTTCAACGCCAAGATCAGTGCAACTAATTCCGCTGCTTGAGCGGAGTAATGCTGTGGTAATTGTACACATTTCATGGCCACACACACCGGTACCTCCATCATTTTTACCACTGCTGCCCCAGTCCTACTTATACCATCCCTTTGGTCGATAGTTGATGACCCATCAATGAACAGGAGCTCACCTCCCTCTAGTGCGTTTTCTTCAACCTTTCTAGTACATGAGTACATTTCAGTTATTTGCGTACAATCGTGGGCATAATCTCCTTCCTCAAGTACTTCTGCCAGGAACCTTGCAGGGTTGACCGTGCTACATCTAACAATTGATAGTTCAGCTCTGGATAGGATGATCTCATAACCTGATGCCCTCTGAGTGGTTAGGGTGGACTTAGGTTTATTCAATATTGCAAATAGTGCATGTTCCACAAACAGTGTAGTTGGGCACCCCATGGTTATTGCTGATGCTTTTTCTACCGCAAAAGCAGCTGCGGCGAGACCTTGTTCGCAAGGGAAATGGCCCAACATCACAGGATCTAAGTGGCCACTGTAAAATGCTACTGGTTTGTAGCCCATACTTGTTTTTTGAGCCAATACTGCTTTCATTACTGCTGAGTCGCAATGTGAAAATATAAAAAATTGTCGCTCATAGTGTGGGGATGCCAGTACCGGAGCAGTTGATATCGCATCTTTCAATTCATCAAAAGCCTCTTTCATTTCCATCGTCCACCCCAGCTTTTTCTCCCCTTTATTAGCTTCCCTTAAAGCCTCAAGCAGGGGTCCTATGTAATCAAATACCCATGCTCTACAGTAGTTACACAGCCCCAGGAACTGCTGCAGTTCCCTCACTGTTTGTGGCATTGGAGTGGTTGAAATGGCCTGTGCTCTTTGTGGTGCAATCTTTCTTGCATGTTGGGATATAAGCTGACCAATGTAAAGTACCTGTTCTTGACAGTACTGTAGCTTTTCCATGTCTACCTTGTAACCTTTCTCAGCCAATGTTGTCAACATCTTTAAGGAGTCCTCTCTGCATGTTCTTTCTAATGTACTGCAAATTATTATGTCATCCACATACTGCAACACTGTGCTTTCCACTTCAATGTTACCCAAATCCATCTGTATTACTCTGTTGAAAATTGAGGGTGATTCGCAATACCCTTGTGGCAGTCTGTTGTGCTTCCACTTTGTGTTTCTGTAAGTGAAGCTTGTCAGACCTTGTGAGTCTGGGTGCAATGGTATTGAGAAAAAAGCATTTTTAAGGTCGATCACTGTAAATCGTGATGCTTCTGCTGGAATGCCACACAATATTGTGGCCGGGTTTGCTGCTATGGGATATTCTGCATCTACTATGTTGTTCAAGGGCCTGAGATCCTGTATGAAGCGCCAAGACCCCCCTTTAGCCTTGCGCACTGGGTATACAGCCGTGTTACATGGTGATTCTGAGGGGACCAATATGCCATTATTTATAAGGGCCGTTATGGTTTCATATATGCCCTCATCTGCCTCTTTTGATAGTGGGTACTGTTTCACTCTGGGGAGTATTGCACCTTTTTTCAATTTTATCCTTACTCCCCCTATGCTTTTTATGCACCCCACGTCATAGGGGCTAGTAGTCCACAATGATGTGGGTACCTTTGACATATCCTCCTTGAAGAAGGGGACTGGGGTGCATGCGGGTGCCTCAAGTGCCATTGCAATTTTCTGTGCTACTTGTTTGTACGCCACTCTTAGCCATATTTCCACACTCATCATAAACACCATTTCACCTTCCTCCTTTTCTTCTGAAAACAGCTCCTCATCTGACACCTGGGTGAGCCTACATCCTTCTGCTAGTGCTATCACTGCCCTCCATGCTCTTCCTTCTCTGTCTTGGGCATGTACAGCAATGTAATCAGCTGTTGCTATAATGCTCTCAATGTCCACTGGAACCACCTTTCCTTCTGGTTCATTAACAGGTGTTTCTGGTCTGAACAGATAGGCTGCTGGCCTCCTCCAGATTTTTCCTTCTATCCCTGGCATCCATGCAAATGCCATATCTGTCCCGTACTGGAATAGTTCGCCATCTACTGGCTCCGCCCTAATCGCTGTCTGTCCGCAATATGCTTGCATAATCTGTCGTGCTGTGAGCATGTTAATCCCTGGAGTAGAGCAAATTATGCCGTCCTCAGTAAAGGAGATCGTCATATTCAACCTGTTCATTATGTCTCTCCCCAGTATATTTACTGGTGAGGCACTATAATATAGAAGTGGAACTGACAGGTCATAATCTCCAATAGATAAGGCAATGTTATCAGTAAAAGGAACCAACCCTCTAGCCCCAGAGAATCCTTGGGTGTTCATGGCTTCGCCCGACATCTTAAATTTACCTTCCCTTATGCAAGACCGGGTCGCCCCGGTGTCAACAAGGAATGATAATTTTTTGTCACCTATCGTTACCTCTATGCGTGGTTCCTCCGCACTATTAGGTGTTACTGACAGGATGGGACACACCAAGGCAGTCTTGGGCTGTCCTATTGAGGGTACAACGATTGGCCATTTCCTGTGTGAGGGTTGTGTCCCAAGACCGTCACCCTACCCAGTTGTGTTTGTTGTGCTTGGGGTTGTTGTGTTGTCGCTACCTGTTGTTGTGGCAGTGAATATGTCTGTGGCTGTTGTTGTGTTATTAGTTGTTGCTGTTCATGTCCCTGTTGCAACATCTGCTGCTGCTGTATGCCCTGCTGTTCCTGTGAGGGCTTTGGTTGTCCCTGTTCACTCCATGATGGTGTTCCTGGTCTAACTCTACACGTGCGTGACATGTGCCCTACTAATCTACAACTCCAACACACCGGTGGTTCCCTACTCTGCCATGGAAAGCTCCCTGTGTTGTCCTGGTATACGGGTTGCCCTGTGGGGTAGGAATTTCTAAGTCCTCCCACCTGCTGTTGGGTGTTATATCCGTATCCTCTCCCTCTCATAATTCCTCCTCTCCCCCTGTTATAATTATAATACCCAGCTCCTTGCATTGGGTATCCTCCTCCCATGTTGGTCGTGTATGGTTGGAGTGGCGGCACCTGTTGTGTTATAGTCTGTGAAGGTGGTATTTGGGAGGAATCTTGTGCAGCCACTACTTGTGTGGGGCTTTGGGTCATTGTTGTAGGCGTAGTTATTAGTGCCCCTTCCATTGTGTATTTAGTAAGCTTTTTCTGTACTAGTTTAGCCTCTTCCGTTTTCCTGTCCTCTTCCTTTTGTTTCATTTTTGCTTGCCATGTCCTGCAATGATGCACTATAGTCAGTTGTATTTCCGGCCATGCTTTTGCTTCCATTCCCACTACTTTCTTTAGTTGTTTCTGAACTCCTTCTGGGAGCCCTTGTACTAGTATATGATAAAATATTGCTGGTGTTTTGTCCCATTGTTCTCTAGTTTCCATGCGCCACTTCTCTTGGATTTCCTGGATATAATCAACAGGATCTTCGTTCTCACGCATCTTGCGGGAGGTAATTGCTCCTATGTCTGATGTGTCTGGGTACTGTACCCTCAGTGCCTGCCATAGTGCATGTCTGCAGTTTGCGAATGGTGCCCCATCATGCGATGTGTTTGTTATTGTTACCCCAGGGAATCCCGCTCTCTTCCAAATGTCATCCGCTGCATCCCCTAATATCGATATTAGAAGGTCCTTTACATCTCCTACTGCCAGTTTCTGTCCTGCGGTGTTTTTCCATTTCATATAGCCACTTACCCGCACCTCCACTAAATGATGGGAGCCTGCATTTTATATTTTCTTTGTCTGTATGCTTCCAAGGGACATACTGTGGTCTAACCCCTCCTCTCTCCAGAAGTGGCATTAAGTTATGTCTCGTTTTACCCTTTGTGTTCCATAAGATCGAGTCCTCACACCCTTCCTCCTCTTCCCTTTCTTCTACATCGTCAATTTCATCCGTATTTCCCCTGCTCGTAACTCTTTCTTCTCCATCTTTTCCCCTTCTTCCATCATTTCCTGTATTTAGTGTGGGCATGTGTATTCGTCTTTCCTGCCTGCGTCTGGGGAGGTCCCTAAGCCTATATGCATAGGGTGTCAGTTCGTCTGTGAAGGGCGCAAGTTTTATTGTGCGTAACGAGCGTGAGGTGGTTGAGCATGTAGGGTGCGATGGGAGAGGGTGTGATGGGGACGGTGCGTCCTCATGTGTCTGTCTTTCCGCTATTCCTTGCTCTCCCTCCTCACTTTTCTCCAGCTCATCCTTTCTCCTACGAATCCATGGTGAGTCTGTGTTGGTCCGGGTGATGTATAATTTATCTAGGCTTTCCCTTTCACTGTTTCTTCCTTCCTTCTCCACTCCTTCTTCTTCCTCACTACAAAAGTCAGTCATAAACAGCACCCCCCACTCGGTCTTTTTCCCCTTGATTGTTACTGTTTGTAAGTCTATTAGGTCCAGTTCTCCTTTTTCTCCTTTATCAACCGCTCCCCTTTGCGCTGATGTTGTTGCTACTTCTGTGTCTCTATATACATCCCCCCATACTTTACTCTCCCTTCTCCTATCTTCTCTTTCTCCTTCATTTCTCTCCTCCATCTCCCTACCATTTTCCTCCCTTTTCCTTTTTAATTCCTCCATTACTTCACTACTCATCTGTTCCAGTATTCTTTCATCCTCTTTCTTCCTTTCCCATTTCACCCTTTCCCTTTCTAATATACTCTCTATCACCCTCCCTTCTTCGTATTTCTTAGTCGTTTCTGATAGTAATCTCCTCTTCCACATTGCCATTTCTCTTTCTTTCTCTTCTTCTTCCCTTTTCTTTTCTCGCAGCACTGCTCTTGATACCCTTTCTGCTGCTGCTTTTACCCTTTCAGCTTCTCTCCTTTGCTCCTCAGTTCGTTCCCTTATTTTTTCCAATTCGTTCTTACCTTCTTTCCTTTTCCTCGCTCTCTCTCTTTCCTCCCTCTCGAGCTGTTTGATCAATTCATTCTGCTCATCCCTTAATTCTGCTAGTCGTTCCTCCAAAATCTCTTCCTTTTGTCGTAACAGCTCTTCCCCCCTCATTTCACTCTCCCTGGTATTATCCTCGTCTGTTTTCCTTACTATCTCCTTCTCTTCTCCTGTTAAGGAACCTCGTAGTTTTAATAATATCTGTGCAGCTACCCACTCATCATTTCCTACTTCCACAGTTTGTTCTTTTCCAGTCCTCCCCTCCCCTGCTGGCATCTTCCCATGAGCCACATATGGTGGAGGGCTGTATGCCGGGTTCGAGTACCCCTCAGCCGCCCTTAGCTGACCTCTTCCTATCTCTCCTAACTCCCTTAAAGGGTACAACCCCCCTCCCTCTGTTTTCACTCCCTTTGCTAGGGGTATATCGTTGCTCTGTTCCTTATTTATTTCATCTGATGTATTATTCTTTTCTCCTCCCTCTTGTCCGTTCCCCGTGTTCTTTGGGTCTTCACTCCCCTTTTTCCCATCCTCTCCTTCCTCCTCAATCTCTTTTTCTTCCGGTATTTCCCCCACAGTGAACATTCCATGTGGTCCTGGTCGGGAACCTTGGAACATCCTCCATAAGTTAAACACCTCCACGTGGTTTGCCAACTTCTTCCCTTTGTATGTATTGTGCAGATGGTTTAATAGTGAATGTTGGGCATATGGATCGAAGCTACCATTAGGCGGCCACGGTGCTATCATTTTGTTATCCGTCCCCTGGGTCCATTCTATGCTATACTTAATCAGTTTCTCCCTATGGGGTGACAGTGTTGTACATATGTGTTGTAGTGGGGTAGTGAGGGTGTTCCCCCACCCTCCCGATCCTGTCCCGTATGACATAGTAGCGCTCCACTTGTTACCCTTCCCCTATCTGGTAGCGGTTATCTCACTAGCAGTTTGCAATATACAGCCTTATATCGTTACCTGGCCCTGTAAGGTTGGGGACTTGCGATAGTCCGCTAAGGAAAATTATAAAATATAGTATTTTACATTTGTATATTTTCTTCTGTCTTTCTTTCTTTACACGACACCCTTACGGCCCCCTGCGGCCGAGGCGCACGTAGCCCCCTGCGGCTGCGTACCCCTTATGACGTTCCTATACAGTCGTCCTATTTTCACTTGCTCCTCCTCCTTCTTCTACACTTGCCGTGGCCGGCGTTCTCCGTGCGCAGCCACGTCCCCCGTTTCACCTTTCCCCGATCAACTCATTTAACGTTTATCTCCGTTTCCACTCCCTTACCACAGTTCTCTTGCCCACCACTCTCAAAGGAAGATGCCTTGTGCTCGGGATATCCTATGAAAGCCCTACTGGTGACGTCACCGATCTCTTCGAGCTACTGGTAAGTTCTTCATATATTCTTTAAGTTCAAAATACACTTGCAATCTACCCCCGTTAACCTCACAGCTGTCTTCCTGTCACTCCTGGAACAAGGTAATCAATAATATAATCGGACTGCGCACACTGCGTCGCCTCGCGTGTGATACGCCCCTCGACAGGAGGGCTTAACCAGCCAAATACCTTTCTTAGTAGGTTTTCCTTCTGTTGCTGCCATCCTGCTCGTTTTCTGACAGCTGTGCAGACTCGTCTCCCTAAAGTGCACACAGGAATTATCTTCCGTATTGGGCAACTAACTAGCTACCGCCTACAGGGAAACGTCATCTACCTATCGAGTTTCTTGCTCGAACAATAGGGATCCTCATCTACTCATTGATCAATAAATGCCAAATCGTAGGAAACCACACACACACCCACCCTTACACGTAGTCGCGACCTAGGCCAATCAGTGTCTACGAGTGGCTGCACGTGATGTTTTCATGCTCCACCCCCCTCTCTCGCGCAACGTAGCCGACTGCTCTCGCACTTGTTCGGCTACCATTCATTCCATTGCCAACACTAAATTGCCAAACCTTCGCCGCGCACCTGTGCAACACCTCCCACCTCCCGTATTTAATTCCTCCCCCCTCCCTCACAATTTCACATTGCTTGTTGTGCGTGGCATGCTCACCAAGTTCTCTTGATGCGGGGCCGCTCGACTGCGTGCACCCCTCCAAGTGGCTCGCCACCTCCCCTCGTCTGGACCAGGTCTGGACACTCGCCAACCGCGGGCGGGATACTTCTCAACCGGCTCCCAAGGGCCAATATCCGGATTGCGCTGTCCGGTCTTTTCGCAGCTCTGCGATGGTCCTGTAGTCCTCAGAAGGGGGCAACGGCAGAGGGGACCACGCCGCCGGGCCTCCTCGCAACGCGATTACCTGGAAAAAGTAAAAATAAAAAAGCAGATCTTAAACAGATCTCAGCGGTGCCTCCAACTTGTCGGGGGGAAATTCTGCCGGGGTCAGCCAGGCCGTCCGCAGACCTCCGGGCAGGGAGGCCCCAACTCCTCCCGTATATCCCAAAAGAGATAGAGTATGAGACACACGCAAGAAGCAAGGTGACTCTGCTGTTTATTAGACAAAACGGCAGGGATGGGTCAAGGAGCGTACGCATCCGTCCTGACACACACAAAATTGTGGGGCTCGCAGGCCCTTTTTACCTTAGTGTGACGCGCTACTTGCGTCATCTTACAAAATTTAATAAAAAACCTATTTCCACTCTGGATTGGTTAATCGAGTGGTAGGGTTAGTATAGCGCACATATAGAGAACGGTGTTAGTGGCTGAGGGTTAGTCAGGTGGTATACCTGGGCTGTCCCTTCAATTTGATACATGAAAATTGTTACATGAAGACCTCTGAGGATTGGTCAATGTGAATGGCGTCAGTGATAAGAACCCCATGTTCTAATTGGTCCGCTCGCGAGCCTCCCAGTCTGGGACTATCGCTGTTCCCAGCTCGCGGTGCACCTGTCATTTGCAACAATGTTTTAATATGGGTAGGTGTATACTCCCACTGCTGCAGATGTCCAATGAGTCTTTTAATTGTATCTGCCTGTGTCTTGAAACATGGGATTCAGGCGTCTCCTTCCTTCTGGGCTTGGCATCTTGTCAGGTTTGGCTTTGTCACGTGAGGTGGGACCGTGTTTGAGGCAAAATTCAACACAATTAATATTGTTTTTCCTACTGTGTGCCTGGGTTATCTTGCAGGTGCGACCTTGGCGTTGGCTTGCAGCGTGCGAGATTGCAACATCGTGCCCTTGGCGGGGTGCCTTCGCCGGGCTTATTTTGCAGGGTCAGCAACCCAGTTCTTGCTCATTCAGTGTCCATGGAAGCTTTTGCCTGTGGCCTACTTGGGCCTGGTGCATAGGTGGAACCGTTTGATGCAGGGTGCTTTAGGTTACGGTATCATATTGCTTTATCCTCAGTATCGTGTCCCTGTTACATTCTTCATTATGGTACATGGCTCTTGAAAGAAGCGTGAGCAAGCCTTTTTATATAAATTCATGATGCGTCTTGCGTTTCTGCATTTTGAGAGCCTATGTGGAAAATAATAAAGATGCACGTCCGTGAGTATGTCTGTCGCCTACGTCATAGCACTGAGTATATTCTTCGTGTAGATTGGTGCGGGAGTGTCCGGTGTGTATATTTGCACAGGTGTGCTGACCGTAGGCTAGGTCGTCATGGCATCTCTAACGACGTGTAGTTTTAGTCAAGTTGATCCGTGCCGCAGGTGTCGGCATGGACAGGGCGGACTGCTGGGCAGGCAGATGGACACATCCGTATGTTCCTGTACCAGGGTATTCGGTCGTCCGGTAGATAGGCAAACTCTTCTCGTGGCGGCTGTCTGGGCCGTGATCCTCTAGGCCAAGCGCGAGAGGGGAAGGGCGGGAGCCTGGTCTTCCATTCTCCCACTTCAACATGGTCTTTGGTCAAAACAGGAAAAGAGAGACCACATAAATGTTTTGGAGTTGAGAGCAATCTTTTATGTTTTAAAGTCTTTTCTTCCCTCGGTTCAGGGAAAAGTGGTAAAGATTCTTAGATTCTTACGGACAATACCACTGCAATGTTCTATGTGAACAAGCAGGGGGGGACTCATTTGCATCCTATGTGTGTTCTCACAGAGAAATGTTGGTATTGGGCCAGGAAAAAACACATTTTTCTGATACCGTCCCATCTAAAGGGAAAGAAAATGTCTTGGCGGACAAACTGAGCAGGTTAGCATCTGCCACACACGAATGGGAACTGAAAACATCAGTTGTAAGGATGCTTTTCCAGAAGTAGGGTTGTCCAGCGGTGGATTTATTTACAACCCAATGCAATGCACTGTGCCCTTTTTTTGCATCGATGGAGGGTCAGGGACTTCACTCCTTGGGGTACGGCCTGCAGCAGGACTGGTCGAACAAGACACTGTACGGGTTTCCCCACCTTCCCCTGATACACAATATGTTGATGAAGTTCAAGATGACTCACAATTAGACGATGATTCTTGTGATCCCTTTCTGGCCATGTCAGATTTGGTTTCCAGATCTTCTGGATCTGTCAGAGTCAGTGATGATGGATCTACCGATGATGGAGGATTATCTAACCCAACAGAAGGGGCAGGTCCTTCACCCCTCCCCTGAATTGCTGAACTTGAAGGCTTGGTTCCTGAAGAGCTGAAATTCTCACATCTACATTTATCTAAACAGAATTTGGCCTGACTAACCTCCTTTCTCACTGACCGACCCTGCCAGGTTCAACTGGGGTCTTTCCTCTCATCTATCTCTCTCTCCACTTGTGGTGTTCCCCAGGGGTCTAACCTCTCTCCCTGGCTTTTCAACCAATACCTGGCACCTCTTGCCCACCGCATCGCTTCCTTCTGCTCCAACTTTCAGTGTTATGCAGATGACACACAGCTTTCCTTCAGGCTCCCCTCAGCCGCCTCTTCTCCTTCTCTCACTCCAGACTGCCTGACCTCAATTCAGAAATGGTGTGCGGCCAATGATCTCTGCCTTAATGCCAGTAAGACTGAGACCCTCCTCATCGGAACACCAGCTCCCGCCTTTCCTCTCTCTCTCTGGCAGCCCACTCTGGGCCCTCTTCCTGCTCCTACTTGTGACGGTAAGAACCTCAGGTCATCTTCGACCTCACCCTCTCCTTCTCTCCTCACATCTCTGACGTCTCTAAGAATCAAACTATCAGCTAGACCTCCTAAGAGGTATTCTTCCTTTCCTCACTTTCCCCCAGAAGCTCACTGTGTCCAGAGCTCTGGTCCTCTCTAGGCTGGACTACTGCAGCAGTCTCTTTCTAAATCTTCCTGCCTCTACTTTCCGACTTATCCAGAATAGGACTTCAAGACTTGTCCTTGGCCTCAAGCCGACGGATCATATCTCTCCAGCTCTGAAATCTCTACATTGGCTCCCAGTGGTGGATAGGATCAAGTTCAAGACCCTCTGCATCGTCCACACAGCTTTCTGGGGCGTTGGACCACACTACCTCCACTCTCTCTACCTAAATATCTCCCCTCTCGAGCTCTCTGCTCATCCACTTCCAACTCTCTGAGGGTCAGTCGCTTTTCCAAGCAGAGAGTTGGGGAAGATCTCTATCTTCAGCTGGGGCCTCCCTCTGGTACAGCCTCCCTACCTCCCTCAAACATGAGCAGAACCACCTCCAGTTCCAAAGGCAACTCAAGACCTTACTCTTTGCTTCCGCTGTCTCTTTTCCTCTCCCCTGCTGATGTCGTGACTGCTCCACGCACTGGTCACCTGGCTACCCTCTGAACATGGGCCCTGGCTCCTGCATGCTCAGCTGGATTCCGCACTGCCTCATGACTCCCCTAGCACTTGTGGTCTGTAATTGCAACCCTACAGTCCCTTCTCGCTACACTTATGAGCCACCCGTTGTCTGCACTTCTTGAGCTACCTGCGCTGAGCTAGATGCTGGCTGCACTTTGAGTTACCTGCACACCTCCCTCCACCCCCAACCCTCTCAGCAGTTCTCCCTTTCCACTTCCCTGCGCTTGCGCGATCTGACTGACACAGGGTCTAGTAAGATCCTTTTTTTGTCCTCCCTATGTTTCCCCCTCCTTGTCTTGTCACGCCTCGAAAGACTTGTGTACAGGCGCGTTATAAATGCCATATCATATATCATATCAAATCATGGCAGCTTCTAGGAAGGCTTCCACGAAGAAACAATAGTGCAGCAAATGGTAGTGGTTTTGTCTTTGGGCATTAGATCGCGATTTGAATCCATTAAAGGCTTCAATCAATGATGTCATGTCCTTTTTGGTTTCGGGGGTGCTAAAGTTTGACACTTGTAAACACTGTTTGTCTACAGAGAAACTATTTTCCCTTTCCAATGAGGCAATCCCAAGGCATTTTGAAGGCCTCCTTGCTTACATCTGCCGATTCGTGATCTTCCACCTCAGTGGGATTTGAATCTGGTTCTTTCTATATTAATGCACAAGCCATTTAAACCCATGGCTTCTCGTGATTGGGATCTCTTAGCATGGAAAGCAGCATTTGTAGTAGCTGTTACTTCAGCAAGGAGAGTAGGAGTGCTTCAGAGGAACCTTATCTTGTTTTTCATAAAAAATAAAGTAGTCCTTTGAACGGTGCCCTCCTTCTTACCTAAAGTTGTGTCGGATTTTCATCTAAATCAAGAGATAATCCTTCTGTTGTTCATCCCATATTCTTCTCCGGCTGAAGTGGCCTTACATAACATTGATGTGTCACATGCTCTAATCTTCTATTTAGAAAGAACAAAACCATTCCGAAAAACAGACCAACATTTTGACACATATGGTGGTCTTTTGTCTGGTACGAAATCTGTTAAGGTGGGTTTTCGATTCCTCAGAGACTTCGGGCTCATTCCACAATGGCCAAGGCAGCATCAGTAGCCTTCATTAGGCATGTCCACCCTATCACAGAAATGTGTCGGGCAGCTACCGGGCCTACTCCTCTTGCTTTTTGCAAATATTTCAGGAAAGATGAGAGGTTCGGCCAAGAGATGCTTTGCAATTTGTTTAGTTGAATCTCGTATATGCTGTCTTCTCCACCCTTACTATTTCTGAGGCTTTTAAGTCTGGTCCCAACCGGTTGGGAAGAAGGGAGAGCAGGAAAAGAGAAATTAAAACATTACCTTCATGGTGATTCAGGTTCTCTTAGTCCTTGCTCTCCCTCTTTCACAAAACCCACCCAGCCAATTCCTCTTAAAGCACATACTTCATCACAACTGCCAGCAGGTGAAATCAGGAACTGGGTGTGGACAGTTGGTGACGTAGAGGTGAGGGATGGGACTGGCGCGCAGAGGGAAGTACGCGAACAAGATTGTCCCATCACGAAAAGTTCTAAAAGGGGCAGCTATCTTTTTTATTCAGCTTTTTTCCGACCCGCCTGCAGAAGCAGGCCGTCCCAAACAGTTGTGAAGGACCTAAATCACCATGAAGGACTGATACTATGGGAAGAGAAGCTGGTACTGCTGGGGACTTAACTGTGATCCTATGGTTCCAGAGGTGAAAGACCCTTAATGTTCTCATTTTTACTTATAGCAAGCAGGGAGTCAAAATGCCCTTTACTTCCCTTTCCCTGTCCCATGTAGACGTGGACCAGACGGAATGGACCATTCATGCGTTACATTGTAGGGTTGACAAAGGAAACAGGCGAAACACTAGAGCTGTTCAAAGCTACCACGTGGTCCGTCCCATGTGTAAAAACATTGAGCCATCCTGGTTTTACAGCCAATAGTACTTTGCATTCTGGGACTTGCAGTTTCATAATTCCCCTTGCAAGTGTGGGTGTCCAGGCAGCACCATAGAAAGTACCGTTGTCAAAAAAGCCAACACATGCTGAAAGTGTTGCAGTTGACATGTGCCACTTGTCACTATCATCACTTGTATGGCTGACCTGGGGCCAATTCCTTAGAATCTGTGGGCACAGAGATATGAGGGCAGTTTTACCACCCACCTGGAAATGCCTGATTCACAGAGAAGACTTCTGGGGTGAGGGTATGGGCTGACGGTGGGGCACTGAAGAAACCCACCATCAGTCACGCCTGGGATGGGCTGACGGTGGGGCACTGAAGAAACCCACCATCAGTCACGCCTGGGATGGGCTGACGGTGGGGCACTGAAGAAACCCACCGTCATTCACGCCTCGGATGGGCTAGATGTGGGGCACTGAAGAAACCCACCGTCGGTCACGCCTGGGATGGGCTGATGGTGAGGCACTGAAGAAGCCCACCGTTGGGCTACGCCTGGGATGGGCTGGAGGTGGGGCACAGAAGAAGCCCACCGTTGATCACGGCTCGGATGGGCTGGAGGTGGGGCACTAAAGAAGCCCACCGTCAGTCACGCCTGGGATGGGCTGACGGTGGGGCACTGAAGAAGCCCACCGTCAGTCACCCCTCGGATTGACTGGAGGTGGAGCACTGAAGAAGCCCACTATCAGTCACGCCTGGGATGGGCTAGAGGTGGGGCACTGAAGAAGCAAACTGTCGGTCACGCCTGGGATGGGCTGGCGGCGGGGCATAGAAGAAGCCCACCGTAAATCACACCTGGGATGGGCTGATGGTGGGGCACTGAAGAAGCCCACCGTCAGTCACGCCTTGGATGGGCTGACGGTGGGGTACTGAAGAAGCCCACCGTCAGTAACGCATGGGATGGGCTGAGGTGGGGCACTGAAGAAGCCTACTATCAGTCACGCCTGGGATGGGCTAAAGAAGCCCACCGTCAGTCACGCCTGGCATGGGCTGACGGTGGGGCACTGAAGAAGCCCACCATCAGTCATGCCTCGGATGGGCTGGAGGTGGGGCATTGAAGAAGCCCACTGTCGGTCACGCCTGGGATGGGCTGGAGGTGGGGCACTGAAGAAGCCCACCGTCGATCACTCCTGGGATGGGCTGGAGTTGGGGCACTGAAGAAGCCCACAGTCAGTCAAGTCTGGGATGGGCTGGAGGTGGGGCACTGAAGAAGCCCATAGTCGGTCACGCCTGGGATGGGCTGGAGGTGGGGCACTGAAGAAACCCACCATCGGTCATGCCTGCGATGGGCTGATGGTGGGGCACTGAAGAAGCCCACCATCAGTCACGCCTGGGATGGTCTGACGGTGGGGCACTGAAGAAGCCCACCATCAGTCACGCCTCGGTTGGGCTGCAGGTGGGGCACTGAAGAAGCCCACCATCAGTCATGCATGTGATGGGCTAGAGGTGGGGCACTGAAGAAGTAAACTGTCGCCCACGCCTGTGATGGGCTGGAGGTGAGGCACTGAAGAAGCCCACCGTCAGTCACGCCTGGCATGGGCTGACGGTGGGGCACTGAAGAAGCCCACCATCGATCACGCCTGGGATGGGCTGACGGTGGGGCACTGAAGAAGCATGCTGACGGTGGGGCAATGAAGAAACTCACCATCAGTCATGCCTCGGATGGGCTGGAGGCGGGGCACTGAAGAATCCCACCTTCGGTCACGCCTGGGATCGGCTAACGGTGGGGCACTGGAGGAACCCACCGTCGGTCACGCCTGTGATGGGATGGAGGTGGGTGTCAAGGTCTGTAGTTTCTTCCCCCTGAGTTTCCTCACCTGGGTCTTCTGTGGAGCTAGACGCCTTCTGTCTCCTCCTTCTATCCTTCTTGGGGTTCTCCGCTTCTTCGTCTGTCTTGGTGGTCCTTCTTCCCTTCTTGCGCTCGTAGAGGTAGGGACGGTCTCCACCCGAGGCCACCTTGACCGTCGATAGGACAGGCAGTCAGGTGAACCCAAGTGAGCCCGTCCCCTCAAAAAGGGAAAAAGCCTGAAGAGGCAGAAAAAACCCTGTGTTGCTGCAGGTAGTATTTTCCAGACAGAACTGGAAGTGGAAGAGGCTGGTACTGTATTGCACGGGACCGGAACAGTAGAATCCAATTGGCTGTGGTAAAGTCTTTGGTTTGTCTCTGGAGGTAAGGATAGCCAAGCAGGTCGTAGAGAGAATGACTGGTGAGTTCCTAACCAAAGAGATATGGGACACCACAGAGAGATGAGGCAGGAAGGAGAGGGACCCCGTCAGAAGTATGGATTGGCTGGGTAAGAAAGTATGACATCGGGTAACTAGATAAGAGGGAGAGAGTGTGTAAGAGCGACAGATGGATGACTGTAGCGGAAGCAAAGGTTAGAGTGAAGGAAAGGAAGAGAGAAAGAAAGAGAGAGAGTAAGCGAGCGAGAGAGAGCGAGAGAGAAAGCGAGTGAGCGAATTATAGAGTGAGAGAGAGAGATAGACAAGGGATAAAACAGTGGCGGACACCGTACACACCGCGGACGGGTGCCAGTGAGACCGAGCAGACAAAGGGGAAACGCAGACATGCCAAAAACGGCAGTAGAAAGTAAGCAAGTATAAAAGAATTCGTATCCGAAGATGGAACCTGATACATGGCTGCGGAGAGGCTGATCGAGAACACAGGTAAGCAGGAAGGATCCTGAGAGGGAAAAGGAGTGAGGGAGACGACTGTGAATAAAATAAATACCCAGTCGGGAAGGTAAGGGAAAATGAGATCAGCGGGAGCACAAGAGGAAAAGTACAGAAAAACGGGCACTGCTACGCGGGCGAAAGTCTTGAGACCAACGAATGCGAGTTGCAACGCGACTCGCAGGGGGCATAGCCTCCTTAAATACCTGCAGCCCAAAAAGACTAGAATGTCACGCTAACCTGCCGTGGAGACCTAATAGCGCCTCCATCTTGCCCATATTTTCCACGGCCGCGGTGTGACAGTGGGGCACTGAAGAAGCCCGCCGTATGTCACGCCTCGGATGGGCTAGAGGTGGGGCACTGAAGAAGCCCACTGTCAGTCACGCCTGAGGTGGGGCACTGAAGAAGCCCACCATCAGTCACGCCTGGGATGGGCTGGAGGTGGGGCACTGAAGAAGCCCACCGTAAGTCACGCCTCGGATGGGCTGGTGGTGGGGCACTGAAGAACCCCACCGTCAGTCAAGCCTGGGGTGGGGCACTGAAGAAGCCCACCATCAGTCACGCCTCGGATGGGCTGGAGGTGGGGCACTGAAGAAGCCCACCGTCAGTCACGCCTAGGATGGGCTGGAGGTGGGGCACTGAAGAAGCCCACCATCAGTCACGCCTGGGATGGGCTGGGGTGGGGCACTGAAGAAGCCCAATGTCAGTCACGCCTGGGATGGGCTGGGGGTGGGGCACTGAAGAAGCCCACCGTAAGTCACGCCTCAGATGGGCTCGAGGTGGGGCACTGAAGAAGCCCACCGTCAGTCACGCCTGAGGTGGGGCACTGAAGAAGCCCACCATCAGTCACGCCTGGGATGGGCTGGAGGTGGGGCACTGAAGAAGCCCACCGTCAGTCACGCCTCGGATGGGCTGGAGGTGGGGCACTGAAGAACCCCACCGTCAGTCACGCCTCGGATGGGCTGGAGGTGGGGCACTGAAGAAGCCCACCATCAGTCATGCCTGTGATGGGCTGGAGGTGGGGCACTGAAGAAGCCCAATGTCAGTCACGCCTGGGATGGGCTGGGGGTGGGGCACTGAAGAAGCCCACCGTCAGTCATGCCTCGGATGGGCTGGAGGTGGGACACTGAAGAAGCCCACCGTCAGTCTGGGGGTGGGGCACTGAAGAAGCCCACCATCAGTCATGCCTCGGATGGGCTGGAGGTGGGGCACTGAAGAACCCCACCGTCAGTCACGCCTCGGATGGGCTGGAGGTGGGGCACTGAAGAAGCCCACCATCAGTCATGCCTGTGATGGGCTGGAGGTGGGGCACTGAAGAAGCCCAATGTCAGTCACGCCTGGGATGGGCTGGGGGTGGGGCACTGAAGAAGCCCACCGTCAGTCATGCCTCGGATGGGCTGGAGGTGGGACACTGAAGAAGCCCACCGTCAGTCCGGGGGTGGGGCACTGAAGAAGCCCACCGTCAGTCATGCCTCGGATGGGCTGGAGGTGGGGCACTGAAGAAGCCCAATGTCAGTCACGCCTGGGATGGGCTGGGGGTGGGGCACTGAAGAAGCCCACCGTCAGTCATGCCTCGGATGGGCTGGAGGTGGGACACTGAAGAAGCCCACCGTCAGTCTGGGGGTGGGGCACTGAAGAAGCCCACCGTCAGTCATGCCTCGGATGGGCTGGAGGTGGGACACTGAAGAAGCCCACCGTCAGTCACGCCTCGGATGGGCTGGAGGTGGGGCACTGAAGAAGCCCACCGTCAGTCACGCCTGGGATGGGCTGGAGGTGGGGCACTGAAGAAGCCCAATGTTAGTCACGCCTGGGATGGGCTGGAGGTGGGGCACTGAAGAAGCCCAATGTCAGTCACGCCTGGGATGGGCTGGGGTGGGGGAGGGAACTGAAGAAGCCCACCGTCAGTCATGCCTCGGATGGGCTGGAGGTGGGGCACTGAAGAAGCCCACCGTCAGTCACGCCTGGGGTTGGGCACTGAAGAAGCCCACCATCAGTCACGCCTCGGATGGGCTGGAGGTGGGGCACTGAAGAAGCCCACCGTCAGTCACGCTGGGGATGGGCTGGTCTGGAGGTGGGGCACTGAAGAAGTTCACCATCAGTCACGCGTCACATGCGTTCCTGACACTTGCACAAGCACTGGATGTCGGGGCCCATGTGAGCTGGGACACTGGAGTCCAGCCCAGTACCCGCATGGCGACAGTGAGTACATTTGTAGCTATGCCTTTAAAGGGCCTGACACTGCAAATGCATATTTGACATTTCCACCCCCATTTGTGAAGTACGTCTATGAAAGGAGATAGACATGTCATTCGAAGCATAAGCGTTTCTATGTTGGTAGGTCACTGCTGCCCTGCTCTGCAGTGTCCTCGGGACCATTAGGGCTGACCAGACTCAAGGGAAAGAGCGATAGCCTGTCCCTAGGCCACGTGCGAGATTTGCTGTAATCTCCCTCTGCGGGTCTGCTGGGGGTGGGGGCTGTTTGGCATTATGCATGGGCAGATTCACTTTTATGGATCAACCCAACCACAGAATGTGGGTGTTTTTTTTACTTGTGCGTGTGCGCATCTGCAAGGCACACGCAATTGTGCGCACACGCAAATGAATTGGACCCTATGTTTACATAATGGTATACGCCTTTAATTGTCGCCTCGGTCAGTTTCCAATAAGTAGCATACTTTGTCCCAGCTGCCTCCTCGCATTTCTCTCTCCTTTGGAAGAAATGCTGCCCCGCCCAGAATTATCCATATTTCGTGTTTTGGCCATAAGGTGGCGCTTCACCTTCAAGCAGATGCTACTGCATTGCAGTACAGCTAGGGCGAAATGGCATATGAGGAGGGACACGATGCTTGTAGGTGTTGTTAGGTTCTTTACCCACCCATTGTCTGCCCATGGCCATGCTAAACCCTATGACCATGCCCACGCCGATCAACTTCTGGCCCTTCCCCACCCAAAACACACCCTCCAGTGATGTCTTTTATCTAGCTTAATTCCACATTTGAGCTCCAGTGCCTGCCAGTGTTTCTTTAAAGCAGTCTTCTCCGACTTAATGGTTTAATTGGAGCTGTATACGTGATATTGGTGTAGTAAAAATGTCCTAGCCAGGTCTGCCTTCAGTCACTTGATTTATACACAGTATGTGCATTCTTCACTGAAGTCCTATTACAAAAAAACACTGGCAAAGCCAACTGTTCGGCCTTTTGGCTCAGTATTAGATACGCATTTACCAGCCACTCAAATGATATGCCCAGGTGCTTGCACGATTTAGCAGTTTTTAACATTAATGGCCCGTTAGTACTATTACAGCAGTGCCTGGTAAGTGCCTTTCCATGTTAACCCAAAAGCCAACTCTGTTGGCGTTGCCAATGCTTGTTAGTGTTTGCATGCGAAATGACACTTGAAAATACACTTCTCTGTCTGGTTTCGTTACCGCCGCGTTAATGTCTTTTGCTTTGAATGCGCTTGTGTTTTTTAGGCCGCTGGATGTTCCGGAAATGAAAGCATGTGCCAGTTTCCTTCGCCCGTTTTCGGAAGCGTGGAAGTGACCACGCGTTGCCGTGTTAAACTGCACACGGGGGCGATTGAGCAGGAATGCGGGGCGCTGGAGTATCTCCCAGACCCCCAGTTTATTTCATATCAGATTCTGGAAAGCGTCTTGAACACCGAAATGGAGATAAAAATACGGGTGAGTCCAACATTGTCATACATCCCAGGCGTGTTCATGCATGTATTGTTTGCCATAGCACACTGGCTGCAAAACAAGTCCCGGGTAAGAACGCTGGATTTAAAAGTACTCCGGAGAACTCAGATTCACAAGTGGTGTTCTATGGCCAACACCCAGTGCCTTAAGTGACCCATTAAGGCTGAAAGTGTGAGGCCGCTGGAAGCTGAGGCCGTTTTCCTGAAGACTGAAACTCAAAACACCCACAGCTTCACGTTTTCCCCATAAAGGTGGCGCTCGCCCACAGGCATCTCCTGCTTAAAGGGATGCTTCGCAGGTGCAGCGCCACCATTATGGCTGAAAGGCATTTTTTTCTGAAGCTTGAAGCTTTCGCACACGAGCGAGAGCTTCAGGCTTCAGAAAAAAATCCTTTTCGTGTAGTGGCTGGCAGGGGAGATTAGTGGGCCCCGGCAGGGCCCTCCCTCAAAACGACATTTCAGAGCCTGCCGGCCGAGCCCCGGCAAGCCCCACCCCACTTAAAGCCCTGCGTGAACACCGACTGTATTATCGTGGGTTGCAGGGCCAGCAGTTTACCTATGTATCTAAACAAATGTTTAATCTCGCAAGAATGTGTCCATCTGCCAATCGGATGATAGTAGTTTTGTTAACCGCTGTGCTCTTACCCTAGTCTAGTTATATTCCTGACTTGCTTCATAGCACACAGCATTAGTTAATCCTCTTAATGTTTCCTGTTGTGATACTTGATGTTGTCCGTGTGTTAAATATTTAGTTTTGTGCTTTGGAGGATGTGTTGGTTGTATGATTTATGTTAAGTGCGCCCTGATGCCTGCAGGCTTTCGGCGCTATATAAGCATACAAATAAACAAATAAATCGGTAAAACCAGGGGGGGATACCAGGTATTTGGGCAGCGATAGAAAAGCAAACCTGGTTTAGGTAGTGGATAAACAGAAAAGAAAAAGCGCTCTATCGCTGGCAGGGTTTGGAAAAGTCAATTCCTAGAGGGGGGGAGGCGGAGGACCACTCAAAATACCACAACATGAGAGTTGTAGAAAAACACAATGTACATGGAAAACTGAACCTGAAACTGTGAAAACCTATACAAACATTGATAACAGTACAACAGTATTTTTTTTATTTACTTGATTTAATTAACATGTCATTTTTACAACAGTTTTAATACATACAAATTAAAACCTTGCTAAAAGCCATGATACAGGAGTAGCAAACATTGAATCAAGTGCCCTGTGTATAACACATCACAGGTGTATGCAAAGTGCATATATAATACAGTTTAATTTTAAGATCAAACTGTACAGTGATGTACCAATAGTTAATAAAGAGCACACAATATAGTAATGCAAAAACAACCAACCACAGTTGTTGCTAGCAAGAGAGGATATCAGTTTGGGCAGTGCCTCTAATGGCTATGTGGAATATTAATGTATCCTAACACAACTCTTCATTTTGTGTTACCCTATATCCCAAGTTACTTCAGTGTCCTCTAAAGGAAGGGGTGGGTGATAAGGAGGGGCAGGAGGATTTAGGGAGGCAAGTGTGATACAAGCACACAGGTGTGGATGAATGCCTATTGCTCGAACCTAACCATCGATTTTTTTTGCTCGATTTTTTTAACCAAATGTTTTACCACAGATTGCTGGGGAGATCCCAGCAACCTCCCTACCCATGCCCCCACCCTCTCCCCTCTGCCCCTACCCCATTCACACCACCACCATCAATACTGCCTGACTCCAACCTACCATCTACATTTTGGTGGTAAAAAAACAGTACAAAAATCGAACACGGAACAATTCGATGAGTTACTCTGGAATGGAAGAAGATTGGTTGCAGGTGCTTAGACACACATTATTTGGGCAGTTAGCTTGAGTAACAAGGCCTGGTGAAATAGTAATGTCTTTAGAATTTCAAGTCACCAACAGTTTCAAGTGTCAGAGAATCGGGGAGTGTGGGGTGGGAGCGGGGTTCTCTCCAAGCACCGGTCGCTTGTTGGCAATATGTTTGTGCTCTAACCATTCAAGGGAATGGTACATTTATCGATCGTTAGTATACTATTTACATTAAGGAACCCCTCAAAAGCCCACTCATGCTAAAAAGCACCCCCACCCCATCCCAACAGATAGCTCAATCATCCTAGAGGTGGACCCTTCCACAACAGATCTCCAGTGGCAAAGACCTGATCTCCCAAAAAAAGCCATTAACCATAGAGCACTGGAAGACCCCTTATTTAGACCTCACTGATTATATGATATAATGTGGCATTTATAACGCGCCTGTACACAAGTGTTTCTAGGCGCGACAAGAACAGGATGGGGAAACTAAAAAAAGAGGACAAAATAACAATCTTACTAGGCCTTGTGTCATTCAGATCGTGCAAGTGCGGGGAAGAGGGAACGGGAGAAGTGCCAGGGGGAGGGGAAGGGGAAGTGCAATGAACTCACAAGTGCAGCCAGCGGGTGGCTCATAAGTGCAGAGAGAAGGGACTGTAGGCTTGCAGATACAGACCCTTAAGTGCTGGGGAGCCCGAAGGCAGTGCCAGGACAACTGAACATGCAGGAGACTGGACCTGAGTTCAGAGGGTGACCAGGTGACCAGTGCCCGGAGCAGTCAGGTGCATCAGCAGGGGAGAGGAAGAGAGAAAGCAGAAGCGAAAAAAGGACGGTCTTGAGTTGCTTCCGGAACCAGAGGTGGTCTGCTCCAGTTTGAGAGAGGCATGGAGGCTGTTCCAGAGGGAGGCCCCTGCCGTGGAGATAGATCTGCCCCCAACGCTTTGCTTGGAGAAGCGTCTGACCCTCAGAGAGTTGGAGGTGGATGAGCAGAGAGCTCAAGAAGGAAGATGTTTTCGAAGAGAAAGTTGGATGTAGAGTGGTCCCGGCGCCAGAAAGCCTTGTGGATGATGCAGAGAGTCTTGAAGTTGATCCCTGCAGCCAAAGGGAGCCAGAGAAGAGATTTCAGAGCTAGAGAGATACGATCCCTGGGATTGAGGCCAAGGACAAGTCTTGTCGTCCTGTTCTGGATAAGTTGTAAAGGACAAAGAGTAGAGGCAGAAAGATTTAGAAAGAGGCTGTTGCAATAGTCCAGCCTAGAGAGGACCAGCGCTCCGGAGACAGTGAGCTTCTGAAGGAAAGTGAGAAAAGGAGGAATACCTCTGAGGAGGTGAAGCTGATCATTTGACTTCTTAGAGTCATCAGAGATGTGAGGAGAGAAGGAGAGGGTGGAGTCGAAGATGGCACCGAGGGTCTTAGACTCACGGGAAGCAGCAGGAAGAGGGCCCAGAGTGGGGCAGCCTGAGATACCGGTGCCCCATCTTTAAAAGCCCACTCACCCTAGAAAGCCGGACCTTAAAACCTCTCTCATCCTAGAAACCTGTCCACATTGTAAGGCCTCATTAATCTTAAATAGCTATATCCCACTTAAAACCATACCAAGCCTAGATACCTACATCATGTTCCCATAATATCTCACTCACCCAAGAATGCTGGACCGTACAACTTTACTGATCCTAGAAACCTGTCCACATTGTAAAGCCTCATTAATTTTAAATAGCTGTATCCCCACTTAAAACCATACTGAGTCTAGATACCTACACTCATAAGACCTCACTCATACTAGAAGGTTGAACCCCTCCTTATACATCACTGTTCCTAGATATTTGGATCGCCATTAAGACCGCCCTTCCCCTAGTCAGCTGTACCTCTTACAAGCCCTCCCTTATTCTGGAGAGCTCTACCTCCCTTAAGTCTTCACACACCCCAGAAGGGTGTACATCCCTTAAGTCTTCAGCCCCTCCCCCATCCCCAGAAGGTTCTACATCCCTTAAGTCTTCAGTCATTCCGAGGAGCTGCCCCTGAATTAAGTCGTCAATCCTCCTGGAAGGCTGTACCTCCCTCAAATCTTCACACATTCTGGAGAACTGCACCTCCCTCAAGTCTTCACTAATCCTAGAGAGCTGCACCTCCCTCAAGCCTTCAATCCTCCTGGAAGGATGTACCTCCCTCGAGTTTTCACGCCTCCTGGTAAATCTTACCTTCCCTAAGTCTTCACTCATCCTGGAGAGTGGTGGTATCTCCCAAGAGCACTCCATCACCCTGGCGAGTGTTACCTCCCTTAAGTCTTCACTTCTCTTGGAGAGCTGCACCTCCCTTAACTCTTCACTCCTCCTGGAAGGCTATACCTATAGTCTTCACTCTTCCTCGATGTCTGGAGTACTTTAAACCATTCTACCCTCACCTGAGACCTCACTAATCATATATAGATGTACCTCCTTTAAAGACATGCCTATTGAGGCTCTCCCTAGTCGGATATATCCTTCCTTAAAGGCTCTCTCATCCTAAAGAGGTGTACCTCCCTGAACAGCTCACTCCTAGGAATCTGTGTTCCTCATTAGTACCACAGTCATGATAGATAGACAGATAGAGCTGCTCTTTCCTAACAGCTCACATGTTCTATAAAGCTTTACACTTCATTAGCACATCGTTGGGGGTGAGCAAACAATCAGGTTTCTCTGATAACTAGCTTTATGACTTGGTATAAGCCTGCGCTCCAACTACCAACCAAGCTGTTGGTTGCTTCGGCCCACACCACCTGCACCCCTCTACCCGCACTCCTTTCCACTGCATCAAATTCCTTCCCCTTTAAACAAATGTATACCACTTGCCTTCCTCTCGAAATGACGTCCCCACGGCCACACCTGGAGGACAATAATTTACTTGGCCTCCGACAATCCAGATTCCGGCCCAGAGTATGCACCGAGACAGCCCTCCTGGATCCGAAAATACAGATGGATGAGGCGAAAGACAAAGGCAAACTGGCCATTCGAAGGGATTGTGTCCTCCGACGTATTCCTCATCTTAGATATCTCCTTCCAGCTCTGCTGGCCTCGGAAAAATCTTTTCTCTAGAGGGCGCTGCGCGTCGACGTCCTCCAAGTCGATGTCCCTCGACAGCCGCCGTATCGACGTCGACGTCATCCTGCCTACAAAGGCCGCGCGCAGCGTCCGTTGCTCAGTTCCATTTTTCCGCGCTTACTCTGTGCCTCGGAATACCGTTGCTCAGTTTTTGTCAGGTTAAATCTATTTACCTCGAGTTATTCGATCCGTACTCGATGGCTTCTTCGTCGGAACCGACAACTCCTCGATCCGGTTTCAAAAAATGCCGAGATTGTGGGAAAAAGATGTCGCTGACTGACCCTCACAGAGTTTGTCTGTGGTGTTTGGGAGCTGAAAACCATTGTTCGGGGTGCGAGGACTGTATGTCCATGACAGCTCAGCCCCTGAAGGAGCGTAGGGGGAAGCTGGAGAAAGGTAAGACTTTTAAAGCTTCTTCTTCATCGACGAAGTCGAGACATTCGTCTCCTCGTCACCATTCGCGTTCCATGTCTCGGAGTGGGTCCCATCACTCCTCGAGATCGAAGCACTCGAAGAGGAGACGTCGAAGATCCCCTTCTCCGTCTTCCTCTTCCTCTGTTTCACCAAAAAGAATCCCTTACCCCACGAAACATAGTTCCCCGGCTGAATGGGAGGAATTCCGCAAAAATATGATGAGCGTCTTCGAGAAAGCGGCCTCGACCCCCTCGAAGACTGCCGAGAGCGATGCTCTGGTCGAAAGACCCGAAGGTCAAAAACGCCGCGAGTCGCAGTACCCGGCGAAGGAAACCTCTCGAGCGCATCTCGAACCCTCGAGTAGGACTATGACCTCCAAACCTTCCTCGAAGGTTCCGTCGACGCCGTCGACGAAGGTTCCGTCGACGCCGAGGTCGGTGTCTTCGACGCCGTTGTCAAAGGGACCTTCGACACACGGGTCTGTCGACTCGACGCCAGCTTCGACACCGGCGTCGACGCCAAGAAAAGTCACGGTCACGACACACCCAGTGACCATCCCCTGGTCCTCGATGACGATAGCTTCGAGATTGTCGAGTAGAATCCCAATTCTGTCGAGGTCATCGAGGCCTCCGCCTTTGTTTTCGACGCCACGCTCGAAGCCGTCGACGTCGGCGTCGACAACATCAACGTTTTCGAGGCCGATTATGACAAGTTCGGCACCCTCTGCCTTGGAAATGGGATTTACACCCTTTATGAGTTCAGAACAATTGAGAACTATGTCCTCAATTATGGAAGAGGGTGAATTGTCTGAACAGGAAGACACATTTGAGTTGCAGGGACCTGTAACCCCAATTAGAGAGGAATTTTCCTCTGAAGAACGCAGGTTAAAGGATCTTCATGATTCCTTACATGAGGCAAGTGGGTTAGACACTTCCCATGAGGTGGAGTTTGCTAGGCCAGACCCGGGGGATCATGCTGAAACCCCCTATAGAGCCTTAATGGCCAGGATCACAGAGTTTATGGGGTGGTCTGCACCTTCACAATCTTTCCAACAAGATGACCTCACAGATATTCTTGACAAAGGCCCACAGGAGGATCCTGTGGTGCCTTTTCATAAAGCTCTTCAGAGGAAGATTATGACGAACTGGGAAACCCCAGATGTCGTCCCGGCAGTAAATAAAAAACTGTCTACAAAATATAGGGTATCCTCTACAGACCCGGAGTTTTTGTCAAAACACCCATCCCCAGAAAGTCTGGTGGTACAGGCAGCATCTTCTTCCGATGTCAAGACGGCTTATCCTACCGTCCCACAGGACAGGGACGATAAAAAATATGATGCTATGGCAAAGAAAGTTTTTTCGGCATGTAGCATGGCGTTAAAATCTGTTAATGCTACTTGCACCCTTGCTAGATTCAGCCATACACTTTGGGAGTGTGCTTCTACAGCGGCTGACTGCATCCCGGAGGGAGAAGAAAGGGAGGCGTTCCTGAATATCATACAGGACGGTAAAGACGCTATGTGCGAATCCCTCCAGACGGGCATTGATTCGGCTGACAGTATCAGCAGAGCAATGGCGGCAAGTACAACAACCAGGAGATTCGCTTGGTTGAGAAAGTCTGGTTTTGCCCCTGATGTGCAAGCCAGGCTCTTGAACATACCATTCGATGGCTCTTCTTTGTTCGGAAAAAAGGCGGATGACAGTTTAGAGAAACTGCAAACTTCAAAAGCAGCAGCAAAATCCCTAGGCGCGGCAATCCGTCAGACACCTTTTCGTCCCACAGGAACCTCTGCGAGGGGCAAGTCCTTTCGCTTCTACTCCGCATTCGGAAGAGGTAGAGGACGTCCGGCTCAAAGGGGACAAAGAAGAACTACCCGAGGTGGACGGGGTAGATATTCAAAAGCCGCAGCAACAGCAGGTGCCTCTTTACCATCGGCATTTGCATCAGCCGCCCCAAAACCACTCTGAGGACTTCCCTCACAGGACACCTGTAGGAGGCAGGTTGACTCAACATCTGGCGGAATGGCAGGCTATTACGTCAGATGCTTGGGCATTGGAAACAGTTGCCCAAGGTTACTGCCTGCCTCTCCTATGCATACCACAGAGTCATCCACCGGGGATCAGCTCTCAGAAAGCTCCAGATCCGCTCCTCCTGCAGGAAATTTTCGACCTGCTAGTGAAAGGTGCCATAGAACCGGTACCTGTAGCGGAGAGGAACAAGGGCTGGTACTCCCCTTATTTTCTCATTCCAAAGAAAGACGGAGGACTGAGACCCATCTTGGACTTGCGAGAATTGAATAAATTCCTCAGGAAAGACAAATTCAAGATGGTCACTCTTTCTCAGATCCTCCAGGCCCTTCAGTTCCAGGACTGGTTGGTATCTCTGGACCTTCAGGATGCTTATTTCCATGTGCCTATCCATCTCAAACACAGGAAATACCTGAGGTTCGCAATTGGCAACTCTCACTATCAATTTCGAGTGCTGCCATTTGGGCTGACCTCCGCCCCGAGGGTCTTCACCAAGTTAATGTCGGTAGTGGCGGCAAGTTTAAGGAGGGAAGGGATTCACGTCTACCCCTACCTGGACGATTGGTTGTTCAGGGCTGTCTCTTCAGAACAAGCTCAGATCCAGCTGAATCACGTGTGCCACTCCCTTCACAAACTGGGCTTCTCCCTCAATTTAAAGAAGTCACAAATTATACAATCACAGAGACTCCAGTTCATAGGAGCGATCCTGGACACTTCCCTGGGAAAAGCCTCGCCACCAGAGGTGAGGGCTCAAGATATTCTACAGATGGTTACCAAGTTCCAAGATGCCCAACGTCTCCCAGCCTTCGACTTTTTGAGGTTGCTAGGCCTCATGGCATCCTGCATTTTCCTAGTGCCAGAGGCTCGCCTGAGAATGAGATCCCTCCAGTGGGCACTTGAGGACTCAGTGGTCACAATTCTCAGGGAGAATGACAGATCTTCTTCAGGTTCCCGACAGGGTGGCTCGAGACCTTCAGTGGTGGGCCTGTCAGGAGAACATTCTGAAAGGAGAACAGTTTTGGCAACCCTGGCCGGAGATAACAGTAGTCACGGATGCCTCACTCACGGGGTGGGGAGCCCACGCCAACGACTTGACCATCAGCGGTCGTTGGTCTCCATCGGAGTCCAGACTACATATCAACCTGTTAGAGCTGAGAGCCATCAGACTTGCGCTGAAGGCGTTCCTGCCAGCTGTACAAGGGAAAAACGTCCTGATAATGACGGACAACACAGTGGCCATGCATTACCTCAACAAAAGAGGAGGCGTAGGATCACTACCCCTGTGCAGAGAGGCAATGCAGCTCTGGTTTTGGGCAATCCAAGAAGGAATCTCTCTATCGGCAGTTCACCTAGCCGGAGAGAAGAACTTGACAGCGGACGCTCTGACAGGCAGAGCACAGTCTCCCACGAGTGGGAACTAGCTCAGGAAGTCCTTCAAGAGATCTTCGCCCTTTGGGGAACCCCTCATGTGGATATGTTCGCCACCAGCGTCAACAGGAAATGCGATCTGTTCTGCTCAAGGGAATTTCCCCCGAGAGGAGCTCTGGGAGACGCGTTCATAGTGGACTGGGAGTTTCCGCTTCTGTACGCGTTCCCACTGGTCCCTGTCATTCCTCAAATGATCAGGAGGTTGAGAAGATTCCGGAGAACCATGATCCTAATTGCTCCGGATTGGGCCAGGAGAACGTGGTACCCGGACCTTCTAGACTTGTCCATCTGCCCTCCAATTCGACTTCCACTCAAAGAGAACCTACTCTCACAGAAGGGAGGTCAGGTTCTCCATCCAGACATCAAAACCCTCAACCTTCACGCTTGGCTTCTGAAAGGTTGAGGTACAAGGATTGGGACCTCCCTGATGATGTTATAGAGGTGTTGCTTTCGGCAAGGAGGCCAGCAACAAAGTCTTTATACCGCTGCCGTTGGAACAGATTTTGCAGCTGGTGTAGAGAACAGAATATCGACCCTTTTTCATGTGGTACACCAATGGTTTTGTCCTTCCTTCTATATTTGGCGAATTCAGGCCTTCAAGTTGGCACCATTAAGGGCTATCTCGCAGCACTATCCATCTTTAAGCGCACTGCGGAAGAACCATCCTATTTCAAGTTACCCTTGGTAATACAGTTTCTAAAGGGGTTAACCAATGTTTATCCCCCAAGACCATTCCAAGTTCCCCTATGGGATTTAAACTTAGTACTAACTTTCCTGATGGGCACTCCATTCTTGTTCGCTAAGATTCCTTACCCTTAATACTGTTTTATTAATAGCACTTACATCTGCTAGAAGGGTGAGCGAATTACAAGCTCTTTCTTGTAAACCCCCTCACACAATATTTCACAAAGACAAAGTTGTCCTGCAAGTGAAGCCTAATTTCCTCCCAAGGTGGTTTCTGAATTCCATATCACTCAGAAGATTACCCTACCATCTTTCTATCCTCCTCCTCATCCGGGGAAAGAGGAAGAGAGGTTACACAGGCTAGACCCTAGAAGGGCTTTAAGTTTTTACATCAGTAGACTAGCCAGGATAAGACAGGCAGACCAGCTGTTTGTAGGTTACACAGGTCACAAGCTGGGGTTAGCAATAACTAAGCAGACCATTTCCAGATGGATCATTCTAGCCATTCTGGAATGTTATAAACTGGCAGGGAAAGAGCCCCCTCAAAACCTTAGGGCTCATTCGACCAGAGGTATTGCAGCTTCATCGGCCCTCAAAAGAGGGGTGCCGGTTAAAGACATCTGTGCGGCCGCTACATGGTCGTCTGTCCATACCTTTACACGATTTTACAATTTGGATTCCTCCTCCAGTCAAGAGACTAGGTTTGGAAGGACTGTACTGCATTCTATTCATCAATAGAAGACAGCGTGAAGTCAGTACTCCCTCCTCCAATAATAGAATACTGCTATGGGAGCCTATCTAAGATGAGGAATACGTCGGAGGACACAATCCCTTCGAAGAACAAGTTACTTCTTACCTTGTAACGTTCTTTCGACGGGATGTTCCTCCGACGTATTCCTCATCGACCCTCCCATCCATCCCCGCAGTTCTACTTCTCTTGTTGTTGCAGTTTACGCTCCTTCAGGGTGATTAGTCTAGTCCAGAAAGTATTATTGTGGGCTACAAAACGGAACTGAGCAACGGACACTGCGCGCGGCCTTTATAGGCAGGATGACGTCGACGTCGATACGGCGGCTGTCGAGGGACATCGACTCGGAGGACGTCGACGCGCAGCGCCCTCTAGAGAAAACATTTTTCCGAGGCCAGCAGAGCTGGAAGGAGATATCTAAGATGAGGAATACGTCAGAGGAACATCCCGTCGAAAGAACGTTACAAGGTAAGAAGTAACTTGTTCTTCTCCTTTTGTTAGACCTCTCGGCTGCATTTTATCTGGTCGATCACCAGATTCTCACTGAACATTTGACCACAGCAGCAACCTTCTCTATCAATGCATCCAATTGGATTAAATCATTAATTTCCATTCTCACCACCAGAGTCTTCTCGCCCTCTGCCTCAGCAGACCCAATCCCCATCCACTGTGGGGTGCCCCAAGATTCATGCGTCTTGCCAACGCTATGCAACTTATTCACAGAGCTCCTCTTCGACCGCCTTGACAACATGGGTGTCATCTGCACGAACTACGCAGATGATACCCAGGTTCTCATTACGCTGTCTGGTTGCTACGAAGCTGACTCTACGCTAATTAACAATATCTACTTGGAAATATAGGCATGGATGGCTGCCCACAGCCTCTGCATTAACGTTGAAAAAATTGAGCTCCTGATTATCGGCACGCAGGTCTGCCTTAACAAACTTGACCCACGGTATATGTCCTTCAATATTGACAGGAACCCGATCAAAGTTTCAAAGTTTCAAAGGAGATAAAAACACTAGGAGTTTATCTTGACTCCACCGTGTCCTTAAAGAAACAAGTGAGCTCCATTGCATCATCAACAGCCTACACCAACAAGCTAATCAATGCTTGTAAATCCTAATTGTCCCCTGCTAGTTGCATGACGTTAGCCAGAGCTTTAGCGCTTTCTAAAATAGACTACTGCAACACGCTATTCCTAGGATCTTCTGAACAAAATCTCAATAGAGTCCGACAAAACAACTCCTTAAGATCAGCACTAAACATCCAGCCACATCTCCAGCCTTAGGCAGAAATCTAACTGGCTCCCTGCATGATAGAATATCACTTCGTGCTTTAGCAATCACCCACAAATGCCTGTCCAACTCTGCCCCTAAATATTTGTCAGACAAGTTCTCCACATACCAACCAGCCCGACCCACCAGATCCTCCCAAACACACTTCCTCCTAGTTCCTAGGTTTCACCTAAAAACTGCAGGACGAGCCAGTTTCCCTGTCCAAGCTGCCAAGATCTGGAACTCCCTACCCCCCACTATTAGAATGGAACCCTCCTTCAGTGCTTTCAAAACCAGAGGAAAGTTCTGGCTCACTGATAAGACTAACAACTAAGCCTTAGGCTGCCTGTGGATCTGTATTTTGTCTTCATTGCTCTGATCGCTATGCCCTTATCTGCATTTGACTTCCTGACCTACCTGTCACCTTGGGCGACCCACCTGTTGATTTCCTATGTATGTTTATGGATGTAATTATGTTTGCCTGTAACATGTTAAGTTTTCCAGTGCCCAGTTACCTCAGGGTTAGGTGCGCGATACAAATAATAAACAAATACAAATGTGTTTTTGCAGTTGTTTATTGACAAAGCGTTCCATGATTCTGGCAAGGTAGGACAAGGTAGTAATAGGGCAGTACTCTTCGGAGAGTGTGGGGTGGGTCAAGGGATGTTTTTTTTTGTGGGGGGGGGGTGAGACTTGTCCAGTTTTGAATGCATAGGGGATAGCACTGAGTAAGAGACAGGAGTTCATGATGTTGAACCAGTGTGGAGTGAGGGTGGTGATGCAATTTGATGCATCTTGAAGTGGGCATGCGTTATCCAGGAAGTGTGCAGGTATTGATTTAGCATTGGGGATGATGACGGGGTGAGTGTTGATGGGATGGAAGCTGTCCTGTGTGTTATAATGTTTGGGAGCGACGGGTGGCAGTGGGAGAGCCGACGGGAGCGCTTGCCAGATGTGTATTTTGGAGTTGAAGTCGTCCCAGTTCCGGTGCAAGCACTAGACGAGGTTCGGGTCTTGCCTATAATGTGAGAATCCTAGAGCTGCAAATGGTGCTGTAAGCCCTTTTTTATACATTTTATCTTGGACATTATTTATTATTTTCTCTCTTGACTTGAAGGCGGCACTGGCACTGCAGCAGGCACCATAAGGTTCAGGTGTGGGCATGGACGTGGCGCTGTCCCGTGCATAGGCTGCACCTGCACATTGCAGAGTAGCATGGCACGTGTCCTCAAGACAGCTCAGTCAAGCGGCCCAGCCAGAGCGAGGGTGGCATGTGTGTCACTGTCAGCACCGTCCAAGACGGAGACGGAGTACACTGGTGCTCACTGCCCAACTACTAGCAGCACTCAGCACAGCAGCAGGTCAGTCAGGTCACAAGTCAACTGAGCAATAAAGCTAATAATAGATGATCTTGTTGTCTCCGGACTGGGCGGTGCGTTTTTGTGTCTCTGACTGGGTCCCCAGCGGCTGTGCTGTAAAAACCTTACCATGCACACCCGGAGCTGTAAGGGTAGAAGACAGCGCAAGGAAACGAAATGCAAACCATCGTGCCTTCCAAAATGTGCAAGTATGGTAGCTCAGCAGAGCAGAATTGTGTCTAGGGTAAAGCCTACAAAATCAGGATGGAGTAAAGTAAACCCCTGCAAACTGCACAATTGGGATGACACCTACAAGATAGATTTTAAGTATTATAACTGGGCAGCTGTGAAAATTAGGGGTTTGGGAGATGCAAAATGGGAGAACATTGCTTTGATGTCTTTTATGCATTGAGGTGCTTCAATAAAAACAATTTATATGAACACAGCCCAGCTACAATCTCCTCCTATTACTGAAGGGATTTTACCTCAGGCTGCTCGACATATTGCTGCATATGATATATGATGTTATTTATAACGCACCTGTACACAAGTACACGCCGGAGGTGGTGCAGTGCCTGCAGGTCAAAGGCTCCAATACGCCCAAGGCAGCATATTCGGGTAGTGTACACTCTGCAGAGCCCTGCACGTAATCTTCGGGTCCCAGGCTCGACATCTCAGGAAGATAGTTCAGTAGGTTGGTGTGGCCTCTGCAGAGATCTATTTGCAGCCCACAGGCTCAAAATAAAGTATGTCATTTTCAGTTGGTTAATAATTTACATATTGTTTCGGGTGCCAGGAGACGACTGACATTACCAGTGAGTCAGTTTGCTGCATATATATTCATAATATTATGCATGATTTGGTAAGCCGCAGGGAGCACCGGCCTAGACTGGCTACCGTATTCCCCAGCGCCTGGAGGTGTGTGTATTATTTTTATTTCACATTTGACAGCTGGAGAAGGAAACCCATTCCAGGCCGATATTGTTGGCTCACAAGGGTAATAAGATCCCACAAGCCTGTTGTGGAAATATCAGACTCACTATAAAACAAAAGGGGCAGAGCAGCGCATGGTTAAAATTCAACACACCACCTCTCCGGCTTTGTTTTGATAGCGTAGCGCCATAAACTCGCCCCCTGTGTCTTCAGGCTAGACCGCCGACTGAAGCGGTCTCATTGGCATTATGGCAAACACACCAACTCATGGTGACAACTCTAGGGGGTAAATGAGCAAGCAACGGATGCCTGAATCAAATCAAGCCCGTCTTTCCCAGCTTCAAGCTTTCATTCATGTGTTGTGTACCTGCGCTCCATACAATTGCAATTCACACGGAATTCCTCTCTGAATAGTTGGAAATGAGAAATTAAACCGAGGCAATGGCCTTGTTTTGAGGGTAATTGATTTCTTTACAATGTGAGCAATTGCATTTCTTTTCCTTCTGGTGTGTACTGTGGGGTGAAATATAGCACTGGATGCCAGAAATAAAGAGGCCAGAATCACTTGTGAAAGCCCACAGAAACATAAATCCAGCACAGAAACGATGATGTCAGGCATGAGGCTATGGAACTCAAAAACAGGCCTAAAATCTAAGGAAAGAAAGTGGGCCTGTCTCTAAAAAGTGCAAAGATGTGCGCATGCCTTTCGTGAAGGAAAAGAAAGACACGTGGCAATGATGTTTTGATTCTATCCATGGAGAGCTGCACTTACACATCAGGAAACCACGGTGCACAGTATCTTCAATGGGATTGCAGAATTGTGCTCCAAGCAGCTGAAGTGAAATGGAGCATTGCATGTAATTTAAATAAAAGAATGTCAATTTTATTTTTCCCTCCAAAGTGACAGTATACTAAGCGAAATGCCCACTGGACTTTCAAGCTTGGGCATGGTGTTCTCGTATACATGTACAATCCAGAAGTAATCAGCATGTATCTTGAAACTGTGTGCCTTATAAGATGTCATATAAAATGCATTTATGTACGAGTTTACAGGCTGTTAGCTGCAGAGTACATGGGCGGTAAACTTGAAATTAATCTCCAGGACCTCCCTCTGTTGCCCTGGAGATTCAAGCCTGGTCGTCTTCATCCATCATTGCCCTTCCTTAAAAATACAAGGAGAAATACATTCTAGATCAGAAATGCAGTGGAAACCAGATACAGTTCGGTCTTTTTAGATCAGAAATGTGGTGGAGACCAGATAAAGTCAGGTCTGTTCTGCAGCGCTTGTGACCTCCAGGTCACAAGTCCCATAAATAAATCTATTAGTGGCTCTTGGGCTTTGAAGGGGGAGGCGAAATCTAAACACAAATCTCTCTGCTTACGTCACATGCATGAAAGAGAAATGAAACTTAAAAAAAGGTCGGGCCCAGTGAAAGAGACTTGTGAAACTGCAGTTGATTAAAATGGGAGAAATACATTTTATTGCATAACATGGGCAGTGTACATGTCACAATGGTCATTTTAGGCTTTTGCTAAAGGTGACAATCACCCCCTTCTAACCATGCTAAAACAGTTTTGGTGGAATAAACACAACTAAAGTTATGAATGAAAATGTGATTTGGCCCTTCCTGTGATTCCAAGAGATGTGAGAGTTGGTATGATCATACCGGTAATAATTAATATATAGACTGTAAAATTGGCTATTTTTCACTGATATGGCTCCTGAGTAAATGAAGAAAAACTGTATCTCTGCACAGGAAGGACGTGCAGACTCCAGACTAGTCTTATCTGATTCGCCTTCAAATATAGTTCTCAAAAATGTTTTCATACATGTAAAGATTTGAAAATTTAGGATACTTGCCATGTTGAGATATTTTGTGAACTCAATGTAGACCTAGCCCATCTGTCAAAGTGAGATGATGAAGCTCTCTCCTCCCACAACAAACCCAAAGCGCCCCCCCATCCCCTTGTCCTGTCAGCAAACAGGTGGGGGGGGGGAGTGAACATTAACCAATCCCTTTTGCGGGAATAATGACAAGTTAGTGATGTCATTTGCCCTATAAGTAAGTAAGCCAGTTTGCATCAGAGCTGGACTTCTTCCACTAATTCCGAGATCCAACTTGCTGCCGAAATCTGGCGAATAACATCCCAGCAGAAAGGCCTAATTTTGCATTGGAGACAGGAACCAGGAGACATAGAAGCTGATTGGGACCTCTTGGAGGACTCTGAGGAGAGCCTTGACTGACCCTTTGCTGGCTCTGATGTTCCCTGATGCCAAGTCCAGACCCCTCCTGTAAGTAAGACTACCCAAAGCCATAAATTGTGTAGGCCCTATATTCTTCCAGCATTGTTTTAGTTATTTCCCCATTGAAAAATCTCCTGTTTGTCTGTGTAGATCCCTAGCACATTTAACCTTTTAACTGCCAACGGTTTTCCCCCCCAGTGCCAAGGCCTTTTTTGGTGATTTCTGTATTTCACCATTCAAAGCCTTCTAACATTTTCTCCTTTATTAACCCCTTAAGTGCCAAGGACGAGCTATCTCATCCTTGGCACTGGGGAGGTAATCCCAAGGACGAGCTATCTCGTCCTTGGCACTTAAGGGGTTAATCAAAGTAAATCAATGAATTCCCCTATAGAAATCACGGGGGGTGTTTGTTGGCATTCGAAATTAACAAACTCTTCTCAGTGTGTTGTGAGCCTGTATAGTCATAACGATTTGTCAAATGAATTGACCCCAAAGCCCTGTTTCACGTGTGTGCGCAGGGTGTAAAAACGAAATTCCCCATTGACCCCCTTCATTTGAAATCAGAAATGGGAAGCCTAGTAGTGGCTGTCCATATGCAAGGTGCAAAACGAAATTGCCCCTGTGTACCGATTCAGCTCTGCAAACCAAATTTCCACTTTCTTTTCATTCTTCTGATCAAAACACCAAAGCCCTGTGTGTTATTGTTAGGTGTAGCAAAACTAATGTTTCCCATTGCTTTCCTTTCTCCCATATTGGTTCTGTGAGTAAGATCCTAAATCCGATTTTCCCATTGTGCTCGGCAATACGAACTTCCCCTTGCTTTTTATTCTTTCTCATGTTGCATCAGTGATCCTAATTCAAAATCTGATTTTCCCATTGTGTTCCCACTCCCTTCTACTGTCTTCCATTCAAAGGAGTTAAGCCTAATTGATGTTTGGAGGTTGAGGGTTGCTGGGAGGAAAGGTATCATATAACATTGTGTTTTCAATCTGCACTCACTGTGTGTCTTCAAATGTTCTTTTCTGTATTGGCGGGTGATTTAAAAGGAAACAATTATAACTGCCTCTTTTAGTGTCATCTCTGTGTTGGTACTTTACGGAAGTCCATTTTGTTTTGCGTTGCCACAGCCTTGGTGGCTGATGATAATCTGTTTGTCAAACTTGATTTAAATAAATAAATAAATATATTCTTAATACACACCGGCTTGGTTCCTAGACCATTGTGGCACCAGGTATTTGTTGGGGTTGTGTGCAAGATGGGTTGGAGGCCTTACCAAAAAGAACCTGAAATAAATCATAGTAATTTGTTGTGCGTGACATCCATTGGGGGAAAGTCACTCCCTGGGTTGAGTGTGACCGTGCAATAAACCGCGACAGTACTGCAGCACTAACTAGATACGGAGTCAATCTAGCTAAAATATTGACTGCTTTGCATATTTGAGCACAATAAACCCACAACAAAAGTCACAGATGCAAAGGCTGGTTTTCAATTCCAAGGAAAGTTGCAACATAAAAATGTCTGCAGCCAAGACATTGAGCTTAGGTACCCATCCGGGACGGATGCATATTGGGGAGCATGAAATAAGGGGAGCATATTTCATCGCTGAAAATACGCATGCGATTGATTGTTCAATAAAAGTGGCACCTCAAGGGGAAGACAGCAAGGGCACACAGGTAAACTGCAGGACAAATCGGCACTTGAGCCGCAAATCACAGTACATGGTACGGTCTTCTTTGTTATTTATATAGAGTTGTTTCTTAACCCAAAACAGTCATAGAAGTGAGTGGGAACGGTTGAAAGCGGTGTTCCACTACTTTTATTTTTTTCTGTTCACCATTCCACTTCTTTTTATGACCATACTCACCTTTCTATGCAGAGGATTTGTCCATTCCTGTCCCTGTGCAAGTGTAAAGTTATAATAGGGGCCTTAGTTACTTAGACTATTGGAATGCCCTGGCCGCAACACCTTGTTACATGCTGCACTATTCTTCTGCCTATCCTCTCCCTTCCTGAGACCACAGTTCCACTACTCTTTTCGGGACACTTCTACCACTTCCCCAAAAGCATACTAAAACACACATTATCTGCAGAACACATTGCCCTGGCAATACCCTCTGTTCTTTTAGTCAGTGCCAGGCCTGTGCATCGCTGGTGTTGCTTTCTGAAACCTGCATGTGCCAACTGTGTGATGATACTGGTGGCTTTGTGCTTATTTTTGCCCATCACCTGCAGGGATAACGGCGACAGTATTACGGTGTGGTAATGGTGACGGAAAATGGATGGGACAAGCTGTCCCAATATGAAACAGGTCGAAATAGTGCTTAAGTAGAAAATGAGGGATGAGACACGGGGAACGCTTGTCATTATAATCTGCATGCTTAGATTATTTTATTTATTTAGTCATTTATACAGCGCACATAGCCCAATGGCATCTCAGCCCTTTGCATTTTACAAATTATTTGGGGATGAAGAAGCACTGAGGAGGGGATAAGGTTACCATTACTGTCTGTAATAATGGGCCTCATTATCACAAAGGCAGTACAAAAGTACACACAACAAAATGGTACCCACCACTGTGAAGTACTGCCATATGTCTTTTTACTTGCATTAATAATACAATGATTTAGGTAATGTTATCTCAGAAAGGGTGTTCTGGTATGTTATTGGCACTTGTACCAAGCACTGTTGCCATTTTTCATGGTCTCCAGGCGCTCTGGCGGATCTGAAAAGAAAGGGGGTTGGGCAGGTTAGTGGGGATGAGAGGGACAAGCAGAAGAAAGCTTTGATGTGCTGTTGCTAACTTCAGTTCGGAAAAACAGGTCACTGTGTACTAGTATGATTTTGTATGTTGTATGCAGGTGTTTTGGATGTGTGTTGGGTGTTGTGTAGAGAGTGTTTGTAGTGTCGGTGTCTTGTGTCGGAGGTTTGTGTCAAGTAAGTTATGTAATGGGTGGTGGATATGCTGAGTGTTGGGAAGTTAGACAGTTATTAGTAAACAATGCAACACGTTGACTCCCCTACAAATCCTCCACGTGCAACACATTGGCTGCATTTGTGCTTCATCCAAGTGTGGTGTGTTTGCTATTCTCCTAGATCTGTAGAGTACTACGCCTAGGCTAGCTTCACCCTCTTAAAAGTGCAGTACATGGCTACCCTATACATGTTTCTAGTGTAAAGCAACGGCTAACCTACAGGCCTCATCGGGAGCAGTGGAGGACTATCCCTCGCAGTGTATTTAGGCGCAATTCACAGGCTTTCCAGATGCAATACATGGGCCAACCTGCACAATTCTTCCTAGTAGTTTCCATATCTCATCCCATCCCAGTTTTATTTAGGCGGCAGGCCCTCCCACCCAGCAGGGACAAAACATGATCCATGCCATACAACTGATGGCCACAGAGCGTGCTCAACCTAGATGCACTAGAGTGCTTCATGGCACCTTGTGTAAAACACCAGTACATGTATGTAAGTATACATAGAGGTGCCTTGTGAGACTTACGCTGCTCCACAGATGTTTTTTACTATGGCTCCCACAATCCTCACCTTTGACTATGATGGCTAAGGCTGACATTTGGAAAGCCAACGGTTGCCAATGGTTGCTGCCTCCTGCTCTAGTGTAGTAGCAGATGATGGTGCGAGCCCAGATACAGATGAACGGTAAGTGGTAAGAGATGTCTCAGTACGGGGAGAGCAGTGAATGGTGCAGATCAGGATAGACAAAACAAAAGAGGTAATGGCTGGAAGGTTTAGAATGAATCTTAACCTCTACTAAAGCTCTGGGCAACCCTCCAGACCAGCGTTCTCCGGCTGCCAAGCCTTTACAGAAAGAGGAAAACACATATAGAAATCAAGCTTGGTCTCACCCTAAGAAGGGTCAGGTCAGTCCGAGCTGCTTGGTCCAATCCCTTCTGCGCGAGACCACAAGCCAGACATGTTTTGGTCTTGTTGGGCTTCATCAGTGAGGTGTAACTTTCTCTAGATCCAGCAGGTTCAGGGACTACTCTGGGACAGCTCGAATGTATTTGAGCTTTTCCCAACCCCGCTGCTTGCCGATTAGTGGGACCCTCACCCTACGGGGTGACTTCTAATGCAGACATGTTCATTGCTAGCTGCTGGACACAGCAACACTTCAATGTATCAGAGCAGAGCGGCGAGCCATCCTCCAGTCCTTTGGCCATCTCTCCCACCCCAGTTTGTTATGTTATAATGTATTAGAAATCAAAATATATAAACCTTGTCATATCTCATAAGGCCACTTAATTCCACCACTAGTGAGGCATTCTGCTAGCAAATCCTACCTCACTCTCTTGCATACCTAGAAAGCAATTGCAAGCCTTTCACTAGCACTGAAGAAAGAGAGAGGGAGAAAGAGACAGAGAGAGAGAGAGAGAGAGAGAGAGAGAGAGAGAGAAAGAGAGAGAGAGAAAGAGAGAGAGAGAGAGAGAGAGAGAGAGAGAGAGTGCATGTGTTCCTTACGTCAGCATATGAGTATATAGCTGTTATAGATCTGCATGAGTAATTGAATTGAGGTTTGTGTATGTTTGTAAAGTGCTGTATGCACGTTAACTAGGGAAATTTGTGTTTGGGAATGTACTTTTGTGCCTATTAGTGCTTGCAGAAGCAGAGTGTTCGCAGCAGTAGCAGCTGCGGGAATGTGCAATAGGGTCCATCCACAGCAGAAGACGTGAGCAATGTTGTTAGATGGAGGTAATGGGTGTTGGGGTGAGGAATGTGCAATGGGGTCCATCCAGAGCAGAAGACGTGAGCAATGTTGTTAGGTGGAGGTAATGGGTCTGAGGGTGAGGAATGTGCAATGGGGTCCATCCACAGCAGAAGACGTGAGCAATGTTGTTAGGTGGAGGTAATGTGTGTTGAGGTGAGGAATGTGCAATGGGGTCCATCCACAACAGAAGACGTGAGCAATGTTGTTAGATGGAGGTAATGTGTGTTGGGGTGAGGAATGTGCAATGAGGTCCATCCACAGCAGAAGACGTGAGCAATGTGTTAGATGGAGGTAATGGGTGTTGGGGTGAGGAATGTGCAATGGGGTCCACCCACAGCAGAAGACGTGAGCAATGTGTTAGTTGGAGTTAATGTGTGTTGGGGTGAGGTATGTGCAATGGGGTCCACCCACAGCAGAAGACGTGAGCAATGTGTTAGATGGAGGTAATGGGTGTTGGGGTGAGGTATGTGCAATGGGATCCATCCACAGCAGAAGAAGAAGGGCAATGTTGTTAAGTGGAGGTAATGGGTATTGGGGTGAGGAATGTGCAATGGGATCCATCCACAGCAGAAGACGTGAGCAATGTTGTTAGTTGGAGTTAATGGGTGTTGGGGTGAGGAATGTGCAATGGGATCCATCCAAAGCAGAAGCCGTAAGCAATGGGTTAGTTGGAGGTAATGGGTGTTGGGGTGAGGAATGTGCAATGGGGTCCATCCACAGCAGAAGACGTGAGCAATGTTGTTAGGTGGAGGTAATGTGTGTTGGGGTGAGGAATGTGCAATGGGGTCCATCCACAGCAGAAGACGTGTGCAATGTTGTTAGTTGGAGTTAATGGGTGTTGGGGTGAGGAATGTGCAACGGGATCCATCCAAAGCAGAAGCCGTAAGCAATGTGTTAGGTGGAGGTAATGGGTGTTGGGGTGAGGAATGTGCAATGGGGTCCATCCACAGCAGAAGACGTGAGCAATGTGTTAGGTGGAGGTAATGGGTGTTGGGGTGAGGAATGTGCAATGTGGTCCACCCACAGCAGAAGACGTGAGCAATGTTGTTAGGTAGAGTTAATGGGTGTTGGGGTGAGGAATGTGCAATGGGACCCACCCACAGCAGAAGACCTCAGCAATGTTGTTAGGTAGAGTTAATGGGTGTTGGGGTGAGGAATGTGTAATGGGGTTCATCCACAGCAGCAGACGTGAGCAATGTGTTAGGTGGAGGTAATGGGTGTTGGGGTGAGGAATGTGCAATGGGATCCTTCCACAGCAGAAGACGTGAGCAATGTTGTTAGGTGGAGATAATGGGTGTTGGGGTGAGGAATGTGAAATGCGGTCCACCCACAGCAGAAGACTTGAGCAATGTTGTTAGTTGGAGTTAATGGGTGTTGGGGTGAGGAATGTGCATTGGGGTCCACCCACAGCAGAAGACGTGAGCAATGTTGTTAGTTGGAGTTAATGGGTGTTGGGGTGAGGAATGTGCAATGGCATCCACCCACAGCAGAAGACGTGAGTAATGTTGTTAGGTGGAGGTAATGTGTGTTGGAGTGAGGAATGTGCAATGGGGTCCATCCACAGCAGAAGACGTGAGCAATGTTGTTAGTTGGAGTTAATGTGTGTTGGGGTGAGGAATGTGCAATGGGGTCCATCCACAGCAGCAGACATGAGCAATGTTGTTAGTTGGAGTTAATGGGTGTTGGGGTGAGGAATGTGCAATGGGGTCCATCCACAGCAGAAGACGTGAGCAATGTTGTTAGATGGAGGTAATGTGTGTTGGGGTGAGGAATGTGCAATGGGGTCCATCCACAGCAGAAGACGTGAGCAATGTGTTAGATGGAGGTAATGGGTGTTGGGGTGAGGAATGTGCAATGGGATCCATCCAAAGCAGAAGACGTGAGCAATGTTGTTAGTTGGAGTTAATGGGTGTTGGGGTGAGGAATGTGCAATGGGGTCCATCCACAGCAGCAGACGTGAGCAATGTGTTAGGTGGAGGTAATGGGTGTTGGGGTGAGGAATGTGCAATGAGGTCCATCCACAGCAGAAGACGTGAGCAATGTTGTTAGATGGAGGTAATGTGTGTTGGGGTGAGGAATGTGCAATCGGATCCATCCACAGCAGAAGACGTGAGCAATGTTGTTAGATGGAGGTAATGGGTGTTGGGGTGAGGAATGTGCAATGGGATCCATACACAGCAGAAGACGTGAGCAATCTTGTTAGTTGGAGTTAATGGGTGTTGGGGTGAGGAATGTGCAATGGGGTCCATCCACAGCAGAAGACGTGAGCAATGGGTTAGGTAGAGGTAATGGGTGTTGGGGTGAGGAATGTGCAATGGGGTCCATCCAAAGCAGAAGTCGTGAGCAATGTTGTTAGTTGGAGTTAATGGGTGTTGGGGTGAGAAATGTGCAATGGGGTCCATCCACAGCAGCAGACGTGAGCAATGTGTTAGGTGGAGGTAATGGGTGTTGGGGTGAGGAATGTGCAATGGGATCCATCCACAGCAGAAGACGTGAGCAATGTGTTAGGTGAAGGTAATGTATGTTGGGGTGAGGAATGTGCAATGGGGTCCATCCAAAGCAGAAGACGTGAGCAATGTTGTTAGTTGGAGTTAATGGGTGTTGGGGTGAGGAATGTGCAATGGGGTCCATCCACAGCAGAAGACGTGAGCAATGTGTTAGGTGAAGGTAATGTGTGTTGGGGTGAGGAATGTGCAATGGGGTCCATCCACAGCAGAAGATGTGAGCAATGTTGTTAGTTGGAGTTAATGGGTGTTGGGGTGAGGAATGTGCAATGGGATCCATCCACAGCAGCAGACGTGAGCAATTTTATTAGTTGGAGTTAATGGATGTTGGGGTGAGGAATGTGCAATGGGATCCATCCACAGCAGAAGACATGAGCAATGTGTTAGATGGAGTTAATGTGTGTTGGGGTGAGGAATGTGCAATGGGGTCCACCCACAGCAGAAGACGTGAGCAATGTGTTAGTTGGAGTTAATGTGTGTTGGGGTGAGGAATGTGCAATGGGGTCCACACACAGCAGAAGACGTGAGCAATGTGTTAGATGGAGGTAATGGGTGTTGGGGTGAGGAATGTGCAATGGGATCCATCCACAGCAGAAGACGAAGGGCAATGTTGTTAAGTGGAGGTAATGGGTATTGGGGTGAGGAATGTGCAATGGGATCCATCCACAGCAGAAGACGTGAGCAATGTTGTTAGTTGGAGTTAATGGGTGTTGTGGGGGGAGGAATGTGCAATGGGATCCATCCACAGCAGAAGACGTGAGCAATGTTGTTAGGTGGAGGTAATGTGTGTTGGAGTGAGGAATGTGTAATGGGGTCCACCCACAGCAGAAGACGTGAGCAATGTGTTAGGTGGAGGTGTTGAGGTGAGGAAAGTGAAATGGGGTCCACCCCCAGCAGAAGACGTGAGCAATGTGTTAGTTGGAGTTAATGGGTGTTGGTGTGAGGAATGTGCAATGGGGTCCACCCACAGCAGAAGACGTGAGCAATGTGTTAGATGGAGGTAATGGGTGTTGGGGTGAGGGATGTGCAATGGGATCCATCCAAAGCAGAAGACGTGAGCAATGTTGTTAGGTGGAGGTAATGTGTGTTGAGGTGAGGAATGTGCAATGGGGTCCATCCACAGCAGAAGACGTGAGCAATGTTGTTAGTTGGAGTTAATGGGTGTTGGGGTGAGGAATGTGCAATGGGATCCATCCAAAGCAGAAGCCGTAAGCAATGGGTTAGGTGGAGGTAATGGGTGTTGGGGTGAGGAATGTGCAATGGGGTCCATCCACAACAGAAGACGTGAGCAATGTGTTAGGTGGAGGTAATGGGTGTTGGGGTGAGGAATGTGCAATGGGGTCCATCCAAAGCAGAAGACGTGAGTAATGTTGTTAGTTGGAGTTAATGGGTGTTGGGGTGAGGAATGTGCAATATGGTCCATCCACAGCAGAAGTCGTGAGCAATGTGTTAGGTGAAGGTAATGTGTGTTGTCTTGAGGAATGTGCAATGGGGTCCATCCACAGCAGAAGACGTGAGCAATGTTGGTAGGTGGAGGTAATGGGTGTTGGGGTGAGGAATGTGCAATGGGACCCATCCAAAGCAGAAGACGTGAGGAATGTTGTTAGGTGGAGGTAATGTGTGTTGCGGTGAGGAATGTGCAATGGAGTCCACCCACCGCAGAAGACGTGAGCAATGTGTTAGTTGGAGTTTATGGTTGTTGGGGTGAGGAATGTGCAATGGGGTCCACCCACAGCAGAAGACGTGAGTAATGTTGTTAGGTGGAGGTAGTGGGTGTTGGGGTGAGGAATGTGCAATGGGGTCCATCCACAACAGCAGACATGAGCAATGTTGTTAGTTGGAGTTAATTGGTGTTGGGGTGAGGAATGTGCAATGGGATCCACACACAGCAGAAGACGTGAGCAATGTGTTAGATGGAGGTAATGGGTGTTGGGGTGAGGAATGTGCAATGGGATCCATCCACAGCAGAAGACGAAGGGCAATGTTGTTAAGTGGAGGTAATGGGTATTGGGGTGAGGAATGTGCAATGGGATCCATCCACAGCAGAAGACGTGAGCAATGTTGTTAGTTGGAGTTAATGGGTGTTGTGGGGGGAGGAATGTGCAATGGGATCCATCCACAGCAGAAGACGTGAGCAATGTTGTTAGGTGGAGGTAATGTGTGTTGGAGTGAGGAATGTGTAATGGGGTCCACCCACAGCAGAAGACGTGAGCAATGTGTTAGGTGGAGGTGTTGAGGTGAGGAAAGTGAAATGGGGTCCACCCCCAGCAGAAGACGTGAGCAATGTGTTAGTTGGAGTTAATGGGTGTTGGTGTGAGGAATGTGCAATGGGGTCCACCCACAGCAGAAGACGTGAGCAATGTGTTAGATGGAGGTAATGGGTGTTGGGGTGAGGGATGTGCAATGGGATCCATCCAAAGCAGAAGACGTGAGCAATGTTGTTAGGTGGAGGTAATGTGTGTTGAGGTGAGGAATGTGCAATGGGGTCCATCCACAGCAGAAGACGTGAGCAATGTTGTTAGTTGGAGTTAATGGGTGTTGGGGTGAGGAATGTGCAATGGGATCCATCCAAAGCAGAAGCCGTAAGCAATGGGTTAGGTGGAGGTAATGGGTGTTGGGGTGAGGAATGTGCAATGGGGTCCATCCACAACAGAAGACGTGAGCAATGTGTTAGGTGGAGGTAATGGGTGTTGGGGTGAGGAATGTGCAATGGGGTCCATCCAAAGCAGAAGACGTGAATAATGTTGTTAGTTGGAGTTAATGGGTGTTGGGGTGAGGAATGTGCAATATGGTCCATCCACAGCAGAAGTCGTGAGCAATGTGTTAGGTGAAGGTAATGTGTGTTGTCTTGAGGAATGTGCAATGGGGTCCATCCACAGCAGAAGACGTGAGCAATGTTGGTAGGTGGAGGTAATGGGTGTTGGGGTGAGGAATGTGCAATGGGACCCATCCAAAGCAGAAGACGTGAGGAATGTTGTTAGGTGGAGGTAATGTGTGTTGCGGTGAGGAATGTGCAATGGAGTCCACCCACCGCAGAAGACGTGAGCAATGTGTTAGTTGGAGTTTATGGTTGTTGGGGTGAGGAATGTGCAATGGGGTCCACCCACAGCAGAAGACGTGAGTAATGTTGTTAGGTGGAGGTAGTGGGTGTTGGGGTGAGGAATGTGCAATGGGGTCCATCCACAACAGCAGACATGAGCAATGTTGTTAGTTGGAGTTAATTGGTGTTGGGGTGAGGAATGTGCAATGGGATCCATCCACAGCAGCAGACGTGAGCAATGTTGTTAGGTGGAGGTAATGGGTGTTGGGGTGAGGAATGTGCAATGGGATCCATCCAAAACAGAAGACGTGAGCAATGTTGTTAGTTGGAGTTAATGGGTGTTGGGGTGAGGAATGTGCAATGGGATCCATCCAAAGCAGAAGACGTGAGCAATGTGTTAGGTGGAGGTAATGGGTGTTGGGGTGAGGAATGTGCAATGGGGTCCATCCACAGCAGCAGACGTGAGCAATGTGTTAGGTGGAGGTAATGGGTGTTGGGGTGAGGAATGTGCAATGGGATCCACCCACAGCAGAAGACGTGAGCAATGTGTTAGATGGAGGTAATGGGTGTTGGGGTGAGGAAAGTGCAATGGGGTCCACCCACAGCAGAAAACGTGAGCAATGTGTTAGATGGAGGTAATGGGTGTTGGGGTGAAGAATGTGCAATGGGATCCATCCAAAGCAGAAGATGTGAGCAATGTTGTTAGGTGGAGGTAATCTGTGTTGGGGTGAGGAATGTGCAATGGGGTCCATCCACAGCAGAAGACGTGTGCAATGTTGTTAGTTGGAGTTAATGGGTGTTGGGGTGAGGAATGTGCAACGGGATCCATCCAAAGCAGAAGCCGTAAGCAATGGGTTAGGTGGAGGTAATGGGTGTTGGGGTGAGGAATGTGCAACGGGGTCCATCCACAGCAGAAGACGTGAGCAATGTGTTAGGTGGAGGTAATGGGTGTTGGGGAGAGGAAAGTGCAATGTGGTCCACCCACAGCAGAAGACGTGAGCAATGTTGTTAGGTAGAGGTAATGGATGTTGGGGTGAGGAATGTGCAATGGGACCCACCCACAGCAGAAGACCTCAGCAATGTTGTTAGGTAGAGTTAATGGGTGTTGGGGTGAGGAATGTGCAATGGGGTCCATCCACAGCAGCAGACGTGAGCAATGTGTTAGGTGGAGGTAATGGGTGTTGGGGTGAGGAATGTGCAATGGGATCCTTCCACAGCAGAAGACGTGAGCAATGTTGTTAGGTGGAGATAATGGGTGTTGGGGTGAGGAATGTGAAATGGGGTCCACCCACAGCAGAAGACGTGAGCAATGTTGTTAGTTGGAGTTAATGGGTGTTGGTGTGAGGAATGTGCAATCGGGTCCACCCACAGCAGAAGACGTGAGCAATGTTGTTAGTTGGAGTTAATGGGTGTTGGGGTGAGGAATGTGCAATGGGGTCCACCCACAGCAGAAGACGTGAGCAATGTTGTTAGGTGGAGGTAATGTGTGTTGGGGTGAGGAATGTGCAATGGGGTCCATCCACAGCAGCAGACGTGAACAATGTTGTTAGTTGGAGTTAATGGGTGTTGGGGTGAGGAATGTGCAATGGGGTCCATCCACAGCAGCAGACGTGAGCAATGTGTTAGGTGGAGGTAATGGGTGTTGGGGTGAGGAATGTGCAATGGGGTCCACCCACAGCAGAAGACGAAGGGCAATGTTGTTAAGTGGAGGTAATGGGTATTGTGGTGAGGAATGTGCAATGGGATCCATCCACAGCAGAAGACGTGAGCAATGTTGTTAGGGGGAGGTAATGTATGTTGGGGTGAGGAATATGTAATGGGGTCCACCCACAGCAGAAGACGTGAGCAATGTGTTAGGTGGAGGTGTTGGGGTGAGGAAAGTGCAATGGGGTCCACCCACAGCAGAAGACGTGAGCAATGTGTTAGTTGGAGTTAATGGGTGTTGGGGTGAGGAATGTGCAATGGGGTCCACCCACAGCAGAAGACGTGAGCAATGTGTTAGATGGAGGTAATGGGTGTTGGGGTGAGGGATGTGCAATGGGATCCATCCAAAGCAGAAGACGTGAGCAATGTTGTTAGGTGGAGGTAATGTGTGTTGAGGTGAGGAATGTGCAATGGGGTCCATCCACAGCAGAAGACGTGAGCAATGTTGTTAGTTGGAGTTAATGGGTGTTGGGGTGAGGAATGTGCAATGGGATCCATCCAAAGCAGAAGCCGTAACCAATGGGTTAGGTGGAGGTAATGGGTGTTGGGGTGAGGAATGTGCAATGGGGTCCATCCACAGCAGAAGACGTGAGCAGTGTGTTAGGTGGAGGTAATGGGTGTTGGGGTGAGGAATGTGCAATGGGGTCCATCCAAAGCAGAAGACGTGAGCAATGTTGTTAGTTGGAGTTAATGGGTGTTGGGGTGAGGAATGTGCAATATGGTCCATCCACAGCAGAAGTCGTGAGCAATGTGTTAGGTGAAGGTAATGTGTGTTGTGGTGAGGAATGTGCAATGGGATCCATCCACAGCAGAAGACGTGAGCAATTTTGTTAGGTGGAGGTAATGGGTGTTGGGGTGAGGAATGTGCAATGGGATCCATCCACAGCAGAAGACGTGAGGAATGTTGTTATGTGGAGGTAATGTGTGTTGGGGTGAGGAATGTGCAATGGGGTCCACCCACAGCAGAAGACGTGAGCAATGTGTTAGTTGGAGTTTATGGGTGTTGGGGTGAGGAATGTGCAATGGGGTCCACCCACAGCAGAAGACGTGAGCAATGTGTTAGTTGGAGTTTATGGGTGTTGGGGTGAGGAATGTGCAATGGGGTCCACCCACAACAGCAGACATGAGCAATGTTGTTAGTTGGAGTTAATGGGTGTTGGGGTGAGGAATGTGCAATGGGATCCATCCACAGCAGCAGACATGAGCAATGTTGTTAGTTGGAGGTAACGGGTGTTGGGGTGAGGAATGTGCAATGGGATCCATCCACAGCAGCAGACGTGAGCAATGTTGTTAGGTGGAGGTAACGGGTGTTGGGGTGAGGAATGTGCAATGGGGTCCATCCACAGCAGCAGACGTGAGCAATGTGTTAGGTGGAGGTAATGGGTGTTGGGGTGAGGAATGTGCAATGGGGTCCACCCACAGCAGAAGACGTGAGCAATGTGTTAGGTGGAGGTAATGGGTGTTTGGGTGAGGAATGTGCAATGGGGTCCATCCACAGCAGAAGACGTGAGCAATGTTGTTAGGTGGAGGTAATGGGTGTTGGGGTGAGGAATGTGCAATGGGGTCCATTTACAGCAGCAGACGTGAGCAATGTGTTAGGTGGAGGTAATGGGTGTTGGGGTGAGGAATGTGCAATGGGGTCCATCCACAGCAGAAGACGTGAGCAATGTTGTTAGGTGGAGTTAATGGGTGTTGGGGTGAGGAATGTGCAATGGGGTCCATCCACAGCAGATGACGTGAGCAATGTTGTTAGTTGGAGGTAACGGGTGTTGGGGTGAGGAATGTGTAATGGGATCCATCCACAGCAGCAGACGTGAGCAATGTGTTAGATGGCGGTAATGTGTGTTGGGGTGAGGTATGTGCAATGGGGTCCACCCACAGCAGAAGACGTGAGCAATGTGTTAGTTGGAGTTAATGTGTGTTGGGGTGAGGAATGTGCAATGGGGTCCACCCACAGCAGAAGACGTGAGCAATGTGTTAGATGGAGGTAATGGGTGTTGGGGTGAGGAATGTGCAATGGGATCCATCCACAGCAGAAGACGAAGGGCAATGTTGTTAAGTGGAGGTTATGGGTATTGGGGTGAGGAATGTGCAATGGGATCCATCCACAGCAGAAGACGTGAGCAATGTTGTTAGTTGGAGTTAATGGGTGTTGGGGTGAGGACTGTGCAATGGGATCCATCCACAGCAGAAGACGTGAGCAATGTTGTTAGGGGGAGGTAATGTGTGTTGGGGTGAGGAATGTGCAATGGGGTCCAACCACAGCAGAAGACGTGAGCAATGTGTTAGGTGGAGGTGTTGGGGTGAGGAAAGTGCAATGGGGTCCACCCACAGCAGAAGACGTGAGCAATGTGTTAGTTGGAGTTAATGGGTGTTGGGGTGAGGAATGTGCAATGGGGTCCACCCACAGCAGAAGACGTGAGCAATGTGTTAGATGGAGGTAATGGGTGTTGGGGTGAGGGATGCAATGGGATCCATCCAAAGCAGAAGACGTGAGCAATGTTGTTAGTTGGAGGTAATGGGTGTTGGGGTGAGGAATGTGCAATGGGATCCATCCACAGCAGAAGCCGTAAGCAATGGGTTAGGTGGAGGTAATGGGTGTTGGGGTGAGGAATGTGCAATGGGGTCCATCCACAGCAGAAGACGTGAGCAATGTGTTAGGTGGAGGTAATGGGTGTTGGGGTGAGGAATGTGCAATGGGGTCCATCCAAAGCAGAAGACGTGAGCAATGTTGTTAGTTGGAATTAATGGGTGTTGGGGTGAGGAATGTGCAATATGGTCCATCCATAGCAGAAGTCGTGAGCAATGTGTTAGGTGAAGGTAATGTGTGTTGGGGTGAGGAATGTGCAATGGGGTCCACCCACAGCAGAAGTCGTGAGGAATGTTGTTAGGTGGAGGTAATGTGTGTTGGGGTGAGGAATGTGCAATGGGGTCCACCCACAGCAGAAGACGTGAGCAATGTGTTAGTTGGAGTTTATGGGTGTTGGGGTGAGGAATGTGCAATGGGGTCCACCCACAGCAGAAGACGTGAGCAATGTTGTTAGGTGGAGGTAATGGGTGTTGGGGTGAGGAATGTGCAATGGGGTCCATCCAGAGCAGAAGACGTGAGCAATGTTGTTAGGTGGAGGTAATGGGTGTTGGGGTGAGGAATGTGCAATGGGGTCCATCCAGAGCAGAAGACGTGAGCAATGTTGTTAGGTGGAGGTAATGGGTCTGAGGGTGAGGAATGTGCAATGGGGTCCATCCACAGCAGAAGACGTGAGCAATGTTGTTAGGTGGAGGTAATGTGTGTTGAGGTGAGGAATGTGCAATGGGGTCCATCCACAACAGAAGACGTGAGCAATGTTGTTAGATGGAGGTAATGTGTGTTGGGGTGAGGAATGTGCAATGAGGTCCATCCACAGCAGAAGACGTGAGCAATGTGTTAGATGGAGGTAATGGGTGTTGGGGTGAGGAATGTGCAATGGGGTCCACCCACAGCAGAAGACGTGAGCAATGTGTTAGTTGGAGTTAATGTGTGTTGGGGTGAGGTATGTGCAATGGGGTCCACCCACAGCAGAAGACGTGAGCAATGTGTTAGATGGAGGTAATGGGTGTTGGGGTGAGGTATGTGCAATGGGATCCATCCACAGCAGAAGACGAAGGGCAATGTTGTTAAGTGGAGGTAATGGGTATTGGGGTGAGGAATGTGCAATGGGATCCATCCACAGCAGAAGACGTGAGCAATGTTGTTAGTTGGAGTTAATGGGTGTTGGGGTGAGGAATGTGCAATGGGATCCATCCAAAGCAGAAGCCGTAAGCAATGGGTTAGTTGGAGGTAATGGGTGTTGGGGTGAGGAATGTGCAATGGGGTCCATCCACAGCAGAAGACGTGAGCAATGTTGTTAGGTGGAGGTAATGTGTGTTGGGGTGAGGAATGTGCAATGGGGTCCATCCACAGCAGAAGACGTGTGCAATGTTGTTAGTTGGAGTTAATGGGTGTTGGGGTGAGGAATGTGCAACGGGATCCATCCAAAGCAGAAGCCGTAAGCAATGTGTTAGGTGGAGGTAATGGGTGTTGGGGTGAGGAATGTGCAATGGGGTCCATCCACAGCAGAAGACGTGAGCAATGTGTTAGGTGGAGGTAATGGGTGTTGGGGTGAGGAATGTGCAATGTGGTCCACCCACAGCAGAAGACGTGAGCAATGTTGTTAGGTAGAGTTAATGGGTGTTGGGGTGAGGAATGTGCAATGGGACCCACCCACAGCAGAAGACCTCAGCAATGTTGTTAGGTAGAGTTAATGGGTGTTGGGGTGAGGAATGTGTAATGGGGTTCATCCACAGCAGCAGACGTGAGCAATGTGTTAGGTGGAGGTAATGGGTGTTGGGGTGAGGAATGTGCAATGGGATCCTTCCACAGCAGAAGACGTGAGCAATGTTGTTAGGTGGAGATAATGGGTGTTGGGGTGAGGAATGTGAAATGCGGTCCACCCACAGCAGAAGACTTGAGCAATGTTGTTAGTTGGAGTTAATGGGTGTTGGGGTGAGGAATGTGCATTGGGGTCCACCCACAGCAGAAGACGTGAGCAATGCTGTTAGTTGGAGTTAATGGGTGTTGGGGTGAGGAATGTGCAATGGGGTCCATCCACAGCAGAAGACGTGAGCAATGTTGTTAGATGGAGGTAATGTGTGTTGGGGTGAGGAATGTGCAATCGGATCCATCCACAGCAGAAGACGTGAGCAATGTTGTTAGATGGAGGTAATGGGTGTTGGGGTGAGTAATGTGCAATGGGATCCATACACAGCAGAAGACGTGAGCAATCTTGTGAGTTGGAGTTAATGGGTGTTGGGGTGAGGAATGTGCAATGGGGTCCATCCACAGCAGAAGTCGTGAGCAATGGGTTAGGTAGAGGTAATGGGTGTTGGGGTGAGGAATGTGCAATGGGGTCCATCCAAAGCAGAAGTCGTGAGCAATGTTGTTAGTTGGAGTTAATGGGTGTTGGGGTGAGAAATATGCAATGGGGTCCATCCACAGCAGCAGACGTGAGCAATGTGTTAGGTGGAGGTAATGGGTGTTGGGGTGAGGAATGTGCAATGGGATCCATCCACAGCAGAAGACGTGAGCAATGTGTTAGGTGAAGGTAATGTATGTTGGGGTGAGGAATGTGCAATGGGGTGCATCCAAAGCAGAAGACGTGAGCAATGTTGTTAGTTGGAGTTAATGGGTGTTGGGGTGAGGAATGTGCAATGGGGTCCATCCACAGCAGAAGACGTGAGCAATGTGTTAGGTGGAGGTAATGGGTATTGGGGTGAGGAATGTGCAATGGGATCCATCCACAGCAGAAGACGTGAGCAATGTTGTTAGTTGGAGTTAATGGGTGTTGGGGTGAGGAATGTGCAATGGGATCCATCCAAAGCAGAAGCCGTAAGCAATGGGTTAGTTGGAGGTAATGGGTGTTGGGGTGAGGAATGTGCAATGGGGTCCATCCACAGCAGAAGACGTGAGCAATGTTGTTAGGTGGAGGTAATGTGTGTTGGGGTGAGGAATGTGCAATGGGGTCCATCCACAGCAGAAGACGTGAGCAATGTTGTTAGGTGGAGGTAATGTGTGTTGGGGTGAGGAATGTGCAATGGGGTCCATCCACAGCAGAAGACGTGTGCAATGTTGTTAGTTGGAGTTAATGGGTGTTGGGGTGAGGAATGTGCAACGGGATCCATCCAAAGCAGAAGCCGTAAGCAATGTGTTAGGTGGAGGTAATGGGTGTTGGGGTGAGGAATGTGCAATGGGGTCCATCCACAGCAGAAGACGTGAGCAATGTGTTAGGTGGAGGTAATGGGTGTTGGGGTGAGGAATGTGCAATGTGGTCCACCCACAGCAGAAGACGTGAGCAATGTTGTTAGGTAGAGTTAATGGGTGTTGGGGTGAGGAATGTGCAATGGGACCCACCCACAGCAGAAGACCTCAGCAATGTTGTTAGGTAGAGTTAATGGGTGTTGGGGTGAGGAATGTGTAATGGGGTTCATCCACAGCAGCAGACGTGAGCAATGTGTTAGGTGGAGGTAATGGGTGTTGGGGTGAGGAATGTGCAATGGGATCCTTCCACAGCAGAAGACGTGAGCAATGTTGTTAGGTGGAGATAATGGGTGTTGGGGTGAGGAATGTGAAATGCGGTCCACCCACAGCAGAAGACTTGAGCAATGTTGTTAGTTGGAGTTAATGGGTGTTGGGGTGAGGAATGTGCATTGGGGTCCACCCACAGCAGAAGACGTGAGCAATGCTGTTAGTTGGAGTTAATGGGTGTTGGGGTGAGGAATGTGCAATGGGGTCCATCCACAGCAGAAGACGTGAGCAATGTTGTTAGATGGAGGTAATGTGTGTTGGGGTGAGGAATGTGCAATCGGATCCATCCACAGCAGAAGACGTGAGCAATGTTGTTAGATGGAGGTAATGGGTGTTGGGGTGAGGAATGTGCAATGGGATCCATACACAGCAGAAGACGTGAGCAATCTTGTTAGTTGGAGTTAATGGGTGTTGGGGTGAGGAATGTGCAATGGGGTCCATCCACAGCAGAAGTCGTGAGCAATGGGTTAGGTAGAGGTAATGGGTGTTGGGGTGAGGAATGTGCAATGGGGTCCATCCAAAGCAGAAGTCGTGAGCAATGTTGTTAGTTGGAGTTAATGGGTGTTGGGGTGAGAAATATGCAATGGGGTCCATCCACAGCAGCAGACGTGAGCAATGTGTTAGGTGGAGGTAATGGGTGTTGGGGTGAGGAATGTGCAATGGGATCCATCCACAGCAGAAGACGTGAGCAATGTGTTAGGTGAAGGTAATGTATGTTGGGGTGAGGAATGTGCAATGGGGTGCATCCAAAGCAGAAGATGTGAGCAATGTTGTTAGTTGGAGTTAATGGGTGTTGGGGTGAGGAATGTGCAATGGGGTCCATCCACAGCAGAAGACGTGAGCAATGTGTTAGGTGAAGGTAATGTGTGTTGGGGTGAGGAATGTGCAATGGGGTCCATCCACAGCAGAAGACGTGAGCAATGTTGTTAGTTGGAGTTAATGGGTGTTGGGGTGAGGAATGTGCAATGGGATCCATCCACAGCAGCAGACGTGAGCAATGTTATTAGTTGGAGTTAATGGATGTTGGGGTGAGGAATGTGCAATGGGGTCCACCCACAGCAGAAGACGTGAGCAATGTGTTAGTTGGAGTTAATGTGTGTTGGGGTGAGGAATGTGCAATGGGGTCCACACACAGCAGAAGACGTGAGCAATGTGTTAGATGGAGGTAATGGGTGTTGGGGTGAGGAATGTGCAATGGGATCCATCCACAGCAGAAGACGAAGGGCAATGTTGTTAAGTGGAGGTAATGGGTATTGGGGTGAGGAATGTGCAATGGGATCCATCCACAGCAGAAGACGTGAGCAATGTTGTTAGTTGGAGTTAATGGGTGTTGTGGGGGGAGGAATGTGCAATGGGATCCATCCACAGCAGAAGACGTGAGCAATGTTGTTAGGTGGAGGTAATGTGTGTTGGAGTGAGGAATGTGTAATGGGGTCCACCCACAGCAGAAGACGTGAGCAATGTGTTAGGTGGAGGTGTTGAGGTGAGGAAAGTGAAATGGGGTCCACCCCCAGCAGAAGACGTGAGCAATGTGTTAGTTGGAGTTAATGGGTGTTGGTGTGAGGAATGTGCAATGGGGTCCACCCACAGCAGAAGACGTGAGCAATGTGTTAGATGGAGGTAATGGGTGTTGGGGTGAGGGATGTGCAATGGGATCCATCCAAAGCAGAAGACGTGAGCAATGTTGTTAGGTGGAGGTAATGTGTGTTGAGGTGAGGAATGTGCAATGGGGTCCATCCACAGCAGAAGACGTGAGCAATGTTGTTAGTTGGAGTTAATGGGTGTTGGGGTGAGGAATGTGCAATGGGATCCATCCAAAGCAGAAGCCGTAAGCAATGGGTTAGGTGGAGGTAATGGGTGTTGGGGTGAGGAATGTGCAATGGGGTCCATCCACAACAGAAGACGTGAGCAATGTGTTAGGTGGAGGTAATGGGTGTTGGGGTGAGGAATGTGCAATGGGGTCCATCCACAGCAGAAGTCGTGAGCAATGTGTTAGGTGAAGGTAATGTGTGTTGTCTTGAGGAATGTGCAATGGGGTCCATCCACAGCAGAAGACGTGAGCAATGTTGGTAGGTGGAGGTAATGGGTGTTGGGGTGAGGAATGTGCAATGGGACCCATCCAAAGCAGAAGACGTGAGGAATGTTGTTAGGTGGAGGTAGTGGGTGTTGGGGTGAGGAATGTGCAATGGGGTCCATCCACAACAGCAGACATGAGCAATGTTGTTAGTTGGAGTTAATTGGTGTTGCGGTGAGGAATGTGCAATGGAGTCCACCCACCGCAGAAGACGTGAGCAATGTGTTAGTTGGAGTTTATGGTTGTTGGGGTGAGGAATGTGCAATGGGGTCCACCCACAGCAGAAGACGTGAGTAATGTTGTTAGGTGGAGGTAGTGGGTGTTGGGGTGAGGAATGTGCAATGGGGTCCATCCACAACAGCAGACATGAGCAATGTTGTTAGTTGGAGTTAATTGGTGTTGGGGTGAGGAATGTGCAATGGGATCCATCCACAGCAGCAGACGTGAGCAATGTTGTTAGGTGGAGGTAATGGGTGTTGGGGTGAGGAATGTGCAATGGGATCCATCCAAAGCAGAAGACGTGAGCAATGTTGTTAGTTGGAGTTAATGGGTGTTGGGGTGAGGAATGTGCAATGGGATCCATCCAAAGCAGAAGACGTGAGCAATGTGTTAGGTGGAGGTAATGGGTGTTGGGGTGAGGAATGTGCAATGGGGTCCATCCACAGCAGCAGACGTGAGCAATGTGTTAGGTGGAGGTAATGGGTGTTGGGGTGAGGAATGTGCAATGGGATCCACCCACAGCAGAAGACGTGAGCAATGTGTTAGATGGAGGTAATGGGTGTTGGGGTGAGGAAAGTGCAATGGGGTCCACCCACAGCAGAAAACGTGAGCAATGTGTTAGATGGAGGTAATGGGTGTTGGGGTGAAGAATGTGCAATGGGATCCATCCAAAGCAGAAGATGTGAGCAATGTTGTTAGGTGGAGGTAATCTGTGTTGGGGTGAGGAATGTGCAATGGGGTCCATCCACAGCAGAAGACGTGTGCAATGTTGTTAGTTGGAGTTAATGGGTGTTGGGGTGAGGAATGTGCAACGGGATCCATCCAAAGCAGAAGCCGTAAGCAATGGGTTAGGTGGAGGTAATGGGTGTTGGGGTGAGGAATGTGCAACGGGGTCCATCCACAGCAGAAGACGTGAGCAATGTGTTAGGTGGAGGTAATGGGTGTTGGGGAGAGGAAAGTGCAATGTGGTCCACCCACAGCAGAAGACGTGAGCAATGTTGTTAGGTAGAGGTAATGGGTGTTGGGGTGAGGAATGTGCAATGGGACCCACCCACAGCAGAAGACCTCAGCAATGTTGTTAGGTAGAGTTAATGGGTGTTGGGGTGAGGTATGTGCAATGGGGTCCATCCACAGCAGCAGACGTGAGCAATGTGTTAGGTGGAGGTAATGGGTGTTGGGGTGAGGAATGTGCAATGGGATCCTTCCACAGCAGAAGACGTGAGCAATGTTGTTAGGTGGAGATAATGGGTGTTGGGGTGAGGAATGTGAAATGGGGTCCACCCACAGCAGAAGACGTGAGCAATGTTGTTAGTTGGAGTTAATGGGTGTTGGGGTGAGGAATGTGCAATGGGGTCCACCCACAGCAGAAGACGTGAGCAATGTTGTTAGGTGGAGGTAATGTGTGTTGGGGTGAGGAATGTGCAATGGGGTCCATCCACAGCAGCAGACGTGAACAATGTTGTTAGTTGGAGTTAATGGGTGTTGGGGTGAGGAATGTGCAATGGGGTCCATCCACAGCAGCAGACGTGAGCAATGTGTTAGGTGGAGGTAATGGGTGTTGGGGTGAGGAATGTGCAATGGGGTCCACCCACAGCAGAAGACGAAGGGCAATGTTGTTAAGTGGAGGTAATGGGTATTGTGGTGAGGAATGTGCAATGGGATCCATCCACAGCAGAAGACGTGAGCAATGTTGTTAGGGGGAGGTAATGTATGTTGGGGTGAGGAATATGTAATGGGGTCCACCCACAGCAGAAGACGTGAGCAATGTGTTAGGTGGAGGTGTTGGGGTGAGGAAAGTGCAATGGGGTCCACCCACAGCAGAAGACGTGAGCAATGTGTTAGTTGGAGTTAATGGGTGTTGGGGTGAGGAATGTGCAATGGGGTCCACCCACAGCAGAAGACGTGAGCAATGTGTTAGATGGAGGTAATGGGTGTTGGGGTGAGGGATGTGCAATGGGATCCATCCAAAGCAGAAGACGTGAGCAATGTTGTTAGGTGGAGGTAATGTGTGTTGAGGTGAGGAATGTGCAATGGGGTCCATCCACAGCAGAAGACGTGAGCAATGTTGTTAGTTGGAGTTAATGGGTGTTGGGGTGAGGAATGTGCAATGGGATCCATCCAAAGCAGAAGCCGTAACCAATGGGTTAGGTGGAGGTAATGGGTGTTGGGGTGAGGAATGTGCAATGGGGTCCATCCACAGCAGAAGACGTGAGCAGTGTGTTAGGTGGAGGTAATGGGTGTTGGGGTGAGGAATGTGCAATGGGGTCCATCCAAAGCAGAAGACGTGAGCAATGTTGTTAGTTGGAGTTAATGGGTGTTGGGGTGAGGAATGTGCAATATGGTCCATCCACAGCAGAAGTCGTGAGCAATGTGTTAGGTGAAGGTAATGTGTGTTGTGGTGAGGAATGTGCAATGGGATCCATCCACAGCAGAAGACGTGAGCAATTTTGTTAGGTGGAGGTAATGGGTGTTGGGGTGAGGAATGTGCAATGGGATCCATCCACAGCAGAAGACGTGAGGAATGTTGTTATGTGGAGGTAATGTGTGTTGGGGTGAGGAATGTGCAATGGGGTCCACCCACAGCAGAAGACGTGAGCAATGTGTTAGTTGGAGTTTATGGGTGTTGGGGTGAGGAATGTGCAATGGGGTCCACCCACAGCAGAAGACATGAGCAATGTGTTAGTTGGAGTTTATGGGTGTTGGGGTGAGGAATGTGCAATGGGGTCCATCCACAACAGCAGACATGAGCAATGTTGTTAGTTGGAGTTAATGGGTGTTGGGGTGAGGAATGTGCAATGGGATCCATCCACAGCAGCAGACATGAGCAATGTTGTTAGTTGGAGGTAACGGGTGTTGGGGTGAGGAATGTGCAATGGGATCCATCCACAGCAGCAGACGTGAGCAATGTTGTTAGGTGGAGGTAACGGGTGTTGGGGTGAGGAATGTGCAATGGGATCCATCCAAAGCAGAAGACGTGAGCAATGTTGTTAGTTGGAGTTAATGGGTGTTGGGGTGAGGAATGTGCAATGGGATCCATCCAAAGCAGAAGACGTGAGCAATGTGTTAGGTGGAGGTAATGGGTGTTGGGGTGAGGAATGTGCAATGGGGTCCATCCACAGCAGCAGACGTGAGCAATGTGTTAGGTGGAGGTAATGGGTGTTGGGGTGAGGAATGTGCAATGGGGTCCACCCACAGCAGAAGACGTGAGCAATGTGTTAGGTGGAGGTAATGGGTGTTTGGGTGAGGAATGTGCAATGGGGTCCATCCACAGCAGAAGACGTGAGCAATGTTGTTAGGTGGAGGTAATGGGTGTTGGGGTGAGGAATGTGCAATGGGGTCCATTTACAGCAGCAGACGTGAGCAATGTGTTAGGTGGAGGTAATGGGTGTTGGGGTGAGGAATGTGCAATGGGGTCCATCCACAGCAGAAGACGTGAGCAATGTTGTTAGGTGGAGTTAATGGGTGTTGGGGACAGGAATGTGCAATGGGGTCCATCCACAGCAGATGACGTGAGCAATGTTGTTAGTTGGAGGTAACGGGTGTTGGGGTGAGGAATGTGTAATGGGATCCATCCACTGCAGCAGACGTGAGCAATGTGTTAGATGGAGGTAATGTGTGTTGGGGTGAGGTATGTGCAATGGGGTCCACCCACAGCAGAAGACGTGAGCAATGTGTTAGTTGGAGTTAATGTGTGTTGGGGTGAGGAATGTGCAATGGGGTCCACCCACAGCAGAAGACGTGAGCAATGTGTTAGATGGAGGTAATGGGTGTTGGGGTGAGGAATGTGCAATGGGATCCATCCACAGCAGAAGACGAAGGGCAATGTTGTTAAGTGGAGGTTATGGGTATTGGGGTGAGGAATGTGCAATGGGATCCATCCACAGCAGAAGACGTGAGCAATGTTGTTAGTTGGAGTTAATGGGTGTTGGGGTGAGGACTGTGCAATGGGATCCATCCACAGCAGAAGACGTGAGCAATGTTGTTAGGGGGAGGTAATGTGTGTTGGGGTGAGGAATGTGCAATGGGGTCCAACCACAGCAGAAGACGTGAGCAATGTGTTAGGTGGAGGTGTTGGGGTGAGGAAAGTGCAATGGGGTCCACCCACAGCAGAAGACGTGAGCAATGTGTTAGTTGGAGTTAATGGGTGTTGGGGTGAGGAATGTGCAATGGGGTCCACCCACAGCAGAAGACGTGAGCAATGTGTTAGATGGAGGTAATGGGTGTTGGGGTGAGGGATGCAATGGGATCCATCCAAAGCAGAAGACGTGAGCAATGTTGTTAGTTGGAGGTAATGGGTGTTGGGGTGAGGAATGTGCAATGGGATCCATCCACAGCAGAAGCCGTAAGCAATGGGTTAGGTGGAGGTAATGGGTGTTGGGGTGAGGAATGTGCAATGGGGTCCATCCACAGCAGAAGACGTGAGCAATGTGTTAGGTGGAGGTAATGGGTGTTGGGGTGAGGAATGTGCAATGGGGTCCATCCAAAGCAGAAGACGTGAGCAATGTTGTTAGTTGGAATTAATGGGTGTTGGGGTGAGGAATGTGCAATATGGTCCATCCATAGCAGAAGTCGTGAGGAATGTTGTTAGGTGGAGGTAATGTGTGTTGGGGTGAGGAATGTGCAATGGGGTCCACCCACAGCAGAAGACGTGAGCAATGTGTTAGTTGGAGTTTATGGGTGTTGGGGTGAGGAATGTGCAATGGGGTCCACCCACAGCAGAAGACGTGAGCAATGTTGTTAGGTGGAGGTAATGGGTGTTGGGGTGAGGAATGTGCAATGGGGTCCATCCAAAGCAGAAGCCGTAAGCAATGGGTTAGGTGGAGGTAATGGGTGTTGGGGTGAGGAATGTGCAACGGGGTACATCCACAGCAGAAGACGTGAGCAATGTGTTAGGTGGAGGTAATGGGTGTTGGGGAGAGGAAAGTGCAATGTGGTCCACCCACAGCAGAAGACGTGAGCAATGTTGTTAGGTAGAGGTAATGGGTGTTGGGGTGAGGAATGTGCAATGGGACCCACCCACAGCAGAAGACCTTAGCAATGTTGTTAGGTAGAGTTAATGGGTTTTGGGGTGAGGAATGTGCAATGGGGTCCATCCACAGCAGCAGACGTGAGCAATGTGTTAGGTGGAGGTAATGGGTGTTGGGGTGAGGAATGTGCAATGGGATCCTTCCACAGCAGAAGACGTGAGCAATGTTGTTAGGTGGAGATAATGGGTGTTGGGGTGAGGAATGTGAAATGGGGTCCACCCACAGCAGAAGACGTGAGCAATGTTGTTAGTTGGAGTTAATGGGTGTTGGTGTGAGGAATGTGCAATCGGGTCCACCCACAGCAGAAGACGTGAGCAATGTTGTTAGTTGGAGTTAATGGGTGTTGGGGTGAGGAATGTGCAATGGGGTCCACCCACAGCAGAAGACGTGAGCAATGTTGTTAGGTGGAGGTAATGTGTGTTGGGGTGAGGAATGTGCAATGGGGTCCATCCACAGCAGCAGACGTGAACAATGTTGTTAGTTGGAGTTAATGGGTGTTGGGGTGAGGAATGTGCAATGGGGTCCATCCACAGCAGCAGACGTGAGCAATGTGTTAGGTGGAGGTAATGGGTGTTGGGGTGAGGAATGTGCAATGGGGTCCACCCACAGCAGAAGACGAAGGGCAATGTTGTTAAGTGGAGGTAATGGGTATTGTGGTGAGGAATGTGCAATGGGATCCATCCACAGCAGAAGACGTGAGCAATGTTGTTAGGGGGAGGTAATGTATGTTGGGGTGAGGAATATGTAATGGGGTCCACCCACAGCAGAAGACGTGAGCAATGTGTTAGGTGGAGGTGTTGGGGTGAGGAAAGTGCAATGGGGTCCACCCACAGCAGAAGACGTGAGCAATGTGTTAGTTGGAGTTAATGGGTGTTGGGGTGAGGAATGTGCAATGGGGTCCACCCACAGCAGAAGACGTGAGCAATGTGTTAGATGGAGGTAATGGGTGTTGGGGTGAGGGATGTGCAATGGGATCCATCCAAAGCAGAAGACGTGAGCAATGTTGTTAGGTGGAGGTAATGTGTGTTGAGGTGAGGAATGTGCAATGGGGTCCATCCACAGCAGAAGACGTGAGCAATGTTGTTAGTTGGAGTTAATGGGTGTTGGGGTGAGGAATGTGCAATGGGATCCATCCAAAGCAGAAGCCGTAACCAATGGGTTAGGTGGAGGTAATGGGTGTTGGGGTGAGGAATGTGCAATGGGGTCCATCCACAGCAGAAGACGTGAGCAGTGTGTTAGGTGGAGGTAATGGGTGTTGGGGTGAGGAATGTGCAATGGGGTCCATCCAAAGCAGAAGACGTGAGCAATGTTGTTAGTTGGAGTTAATGGGTGTTGGGGTGAGGAATGTGCAATATGGTCCATCCACAGCAGAAGTCGTGAGCAATGTGTTAGGTGAAGGTAATGTGTGTTGTGGTGAGGAATGTGCAATGGGATCCATCCACAGCAGAAGACGTGAGCAATTTTGTTAGGTGGAGGTAATGGGTGTTGGGGTGAGGAATGTGCAATGGGATCCATCCACAGCAGAAGACGTGAGGAATGTTGTTATGTGGAGGTAATGTGTGTTGGGGTGAGGAATGTGCAATGGGGTCCACCCACAGCAGAAGACGTGAGCAATGTGTTAGTTGGAGTTTATGGGTGTTGGGGTGAGGAATGTGCAATGGGGTCCACCCACAGCAGAAGACGTGAGCAATGTGTTAGTTGGAGTTTATGGGTGTTGGGGTGAGGAATGTGCAATGGGGTCCATCCACAACAGCAGACATGAGCAATGTTGTTAGTTGGAGTTAATGGGTGTTGGGGTGAGGAATGTGCAATGGGATCCATCCACAGCAGCAGACATGAGCAATGTTGTTAGTTGGAGGTAACGGGTGTTGGGGTGAGGAATGTGCAATGGGATCCATCCACAGCAGCAGACGTGAGCAATGTTGTTAGGTGGAGGTAACGGGTGTTGGGGTGAGGAATGTGCAATGGGATCCATCCAAAGCAGAAGACGTGAGCAATGTTGTTAGTTGGAGTTAATGGGTGTTGGGGTGAGGAATGTGCAATGGGATCCATCCAAAGCAGAAGACGTGAGCAATGTGTTAGGTGGAGGTAATGGGTGTTGGGGTGAGGAATGTGCAATGGGGTCCATCCACAGCAGCAGACGTGAGCAATGTGTTAGGTGGAGGTAATGGGTGTTGGGGTGAGGAATGTGCAATGGGGTCCACCCACAGCAGAAGACGTGAGCAATGTGTTAGGTGGAGGTAATGGGTGTTTGGGTGAGGAATGTGCAATGGGGTCCATCCACAGCAGAAGACGTGAGCAATGTTGTTAGGTGGAGGTAATGGGTGTTGGGGTGAGGAATGTGCAATGGGGTCCATTTACAGCAGCAGACGTGAGCAATGTGTTAGGTGGAGGTAATGGGTGTTGGGGTGAGGAATGTGCAATGGGGTCCATCCACAGCAGAAGACGTGAGCAATGTTGTTAGGTGGAGTTAATGGGTGTTGGGGTGAGGAATGTGCAATGGGGTCCATCCACAGCAGATGACGTGAGCAATGTTGTTAGTTGGAGGTAACGGGTGTTGGGGTGAGGAATGTGTAATGGGATCCATCCACAGCAGCAGACGTGAGCAATGTGTTAGATGGAGGTAATGTGTGTTGGGGTGAGGTATGTGCAATGGGGTCCACCCACAGCAGAAGACGTGAGCAATGTGTTAGTTGGAGTTAATGTGTGTTGGGGTGAGGAATGTGCAATGGGGTCCACCCACAGCAGAAGACGTGAGCAATGTGTTAGATGGAGGTAATGGGTGTTGGGGTGAGGAATGTGCAATGGGATCCATCCACAGCAGAAGACGAAGGGCAATGTTGTTAAGTGGAGGTTATGGGTATTGGGGTGAGGAATGTGCAATGGGATCCATCCACAGCAGAAGACGTGAGCAATGTTGTTAGTTAGAGTTAATGGGTGTTGGGGTGAGGACTGTGCAATGGGATCCATCCACAGCAGAAGACGTGAGCAATGTTGTTAGGGGGAGGTAATGTGTGTTGGGGTGAGGAATGTGCAATGGGGTCCAACCACAGCAGAAGACGTGAGCAATGTGTTAGGTGGAGGTGTTGGGGTGAGGAAAGTGCAATGGGGTCCACCCACAGCAGAAGACGTGAGCAATGTGTTAGTTGGAGTTAATGGGTGTTGGGGTGAGGAATGTGCAATGGGGTCCACCCACAGCAGAAGACGTGAGCAATGTGTTAGATGGAGGTAATGGGTGTTGGGGTGAGGGATGCAATGGGATCCATCCAAAGCAGAAGACGTGAGCAATGTTGTTAGTTGGAGGTAATGGGTGTTGGGGTGAGGAATGTGCAATGGGATCCATCCACAGCAGAAGCCGTAAGCAATGGGTTAGGTGGAGGTAATGGGTGTTGGGGTGAGGAATGTGCAATGGGGTCCATCCACAGCAGAAGACGTGAGCAATGTGTTAGGTGGAGGTAATGGGTGTTGGGGTGAGGAATGTGCAATGGGGTCCATCCAAAGCAGAAGACGTGAGCAATGTTGTTAGTTGGAATTAATGGGTGTTGGGGTGAGGAATGTGCAATATGGTCCATCCATAGCAGAAGTCGTGAGCAATGTGTTAGGTGAAGGTAATGTGTGTTGGGGTGAGGAATGTGCAATGGGGTCCACCCACAGCAGAAGACGTGAGGAATGTTGTTAGGTGGAGGTAATGTGTGTTGGGGTGAGGAATGTGCAATGGGGTCCACCCACAGCAGAAGACGTGAGCAATGTGTTAGTTGGAGTTTATGGGTGTTGGGGTGAGGAATGTGCAATGGGGTCCACCCACAGCAGAAGACGTGAGCAATGTTGTTAGGTGGAGGTAATGGGTGTTGGGGTGAGGAATGTGCAATGGGGTCCATCCACAACAGCAGACATGAGCAATGTTGTTAGTTGGAGTTAATGGGTGTTGGGGTGAGGAATGTGCAATGGGATCCATCCACAGCAGCAGACGTGAGCAATGTTGTTAGTTGGAGGTAACGGGTGTTGGGGTGAGGAATGTGCAATGGGATCCATCCACAGCAGCAGACGTGAGCAATGTTGTTAGGTGGAGGTAACGGGTGTTGGGGTGAGGAATGTGCAATGGGATCCATCCAAAGCAGAAGACGTGAGCAATGTTGTTAGTTGGAGTTAATGGGTGTTGGGGTGAGGAATGTGCAATGGGGTCCATCCAAAGCAGAAGACGTGAGCAATGTGTTAGGTGGAGGTAATGGGTGTTGGGGTGAGGAATGTGCAATGGGGTCCATCCACAGCAGCAGACGTGAGCAATGTGTTAGGTGGAGGTAATGGGTGTTGGGGTGAGGAATGTGCAATGGGGTCCACCCACAGCAGAAGACGTGAGCAATGTGTTAGGTGGAGGTAATGGGTGTTTGGGTGAGGAATGTGCAATGGGGTCCATCCACAGCAGAAGACATGAGCAATGTTGTTAGTTGGAGTTAATGGGTGTTGGGGTGAGGACTGTGCAATGGGATCCATCCACAGCAGAAGACGTGAGCAATGTTGTTAGTTGGAGTTAATGGGTGTTGGGGTGAGGAATGTGCAATGGGGTCCAACCACAGCAGAAGACGTGAGCAATGTGTTAGGTGGAGGTGTTGGGGTGAGGAAAGTGCAATGGGGTCCACCCACAGCAGAAGACTTGAGCAATGTGTTAGTTGGAGTTAATGGGTGTTGGGGTGAGGAATGTGCATTGGGGTCCACCCACAGCAGAAGACGTGAGCAATGTGTTAGATGGAGGTAATGGGTGTTGGGGTGAGGGATGCAATGGGATCCATCCAAAGCAGAAGACGTGAGCAATGTTGTTAGTTGGAGGTAATGGGTGTTGGGGTGAGGAATGTGCAATGGGATCCATCCACAGCAGAAGCCGTAAGCAATGGGTTAGGTGGAGGTAATGGGTGTTGGGGTGAGGAATGTGCAATGGGGTCCATCCACAGCAGAAGACGTGAGCAATGTGTTAGGTGGAGGTAATGGGTGTTGGGGTGAGGAATGTGCAATGGGGTCCATCCAAAGCAGAAGACGTGAGCAATGTTGTTAGTTGGAGTTAATGGGTGTTGGGGTGAGGAATGTACAATATGGTCCATCCATAGCAGAAGTCGTGAGCAATGTGTTAGGTGAAGGTAATGTGTATTGGGGTGAGGAATGTGCAATGGGGTCCATCCACAGCAGAAGACTTGAGCAATGTTGTTAGGTGGAGGTAATGGGTGTTGGGGTGAGGAATGTGCAATGGGGTCCATCCACAACAGCAGACGTGAGCAATGTTGGTAGTTGGAGTTAATGGGTGTTGGGGTGAGGAATGTGCAATGGGATCCATCCACAGCAGCAGACGTGAGCAATGTTGTTAGGTGGAGGTAATGGGTGTTGGGGTGAGGAATGTGCAATGGGATCCATCCAAAGCAGAAGACGTGAGCAATGTTGTTAGTTGGAGTTAATGGGTGTTGGGGTGAGGAATGTGCAATGGGATCCATCCAAAGCAGAAGACGTGAGCAATGTGTTAGGTGGAGGTGATGGGTGTTGGGGTGAGGAATGTGCAATGGGGTCCATCCACAGCAGCAGACGTGAGCAATGTGTTAGGTGGAGGTGATGGGTGTTGGGGTGAGGAATGTGCAATGGGGTCCACCCACAGCAGAAGACGTGAGCAATGTGTTAGATGGAGGTAATGGGTGTTGGGGTGAGGAAAGTGCAATGGGGTCCACCCACAGCAGAAGACGTGAGCAATGTGTTAGATGGAGGTAATGGGTGTTGGGGTGAAGAATGTGCAATGGGATCCATCCAAAGCAGAAGACGTGAGCAATGTTGTTAGTTGGAGTTAATGGGTGTTGGGGTGAGGAATGTGCAATGGGGTCCAACCACAGCAGAAGACGTGAGCAATGTGTTAGGTGGAGGTGTTGGGGTGAGGAAAGTGCAATGGGGTCCACCCACAGCAGAAGACTTGAGCAATGTGTTAGTTGGAGTTAATGGGTGTTGGGGTGAGGAATGTGCATTGGGGTCCACCCACAGCAGAAGACGTGAGCAATGTGTTAGATGGAGGTAATGGGTGTTGGGGTGAGGGATGCAATGGGATCCATCCAAAGCAGAAGACGTGAGCAATGTTGTTAGTTGGAGGTAATGGGTGTTGGGGTGAGGAATGTGCAATGGGATCCATCCACAGCAGAAGCCGTAAGCAATGGGTTAGGTGGAGGTAATGGGTGTTGGGGTGAGGAATGTGCAATGGGGTCCATCCACAGCAGAAGACGTGAGCAATGTGTTAGGTGGAGGTAATGGGTGTTGGGGTGAGGAATGTGCAATGGGGTCCATCCAAAGCAGAAGACGTGAGCAATGTTGTTAGTTGGAGTTAATGGGTGTTGGGGTGAGGAATGTACAATATGGTCCATCCATAGCAGAAGTCGTGAGCAATGTGTTAGGTGAAGGTAATGTGTATTGGGGTGAGGAATGTGCAATGGGGTCCATCCACAGCAGAAGACTTGAGCAATGTTGTTAGGTGGAGGTAATGGGTGTTGGGGTGAGGAATGTGCAATGGGGTCCATCCACAACAGCAGACGTGAGCAATGTTGGTAGTTGGAGTTAATGGGTGTTGGGGTGAGGAATGTGCAATGGGATCCATCCACAGCAGCAGACGTGAGCAATGTTGTTAGGTGGAGGTAATGGGTGTTGGGGTGAGGAATGTGCAATGGGATCCATCCAAAGCAGAAGACGTGAGCAATGTTGTTAGTTGGAGTTAATGGGTGTTGGGGTGAGGAATGTGCAATGGGATCCATCCAAAGCAGAAGACGTGAGCAATGTGTTAGGTGGAGGTGATGGGTGTTGGGGTGAGGAATGTGCAATGGGGTCCATCCACAGCAGCAGACGTGAGCAATGTGTTAGGTGGAGGTGATGGGTGTTGGGGTGAGGAATGTGCAATGGGGTCCACCCACAGCAGAAGACGTGAGCAATGTGTTAGATGGAGGTAATGGGTGTTGGGGTGAGGAAAGTGCAATGGGGTCCACCCACAGCAGAAGACGTGAGCAATGTGTTAGATGGAGGTAATGGGTGTTGGGGTGAAGAATGTGCAATGGGATCCATCCAAAGCAGAAGACGTGAGCAATGTTGTTAGGTGGAGGTAATGCGTGTTGGGGTGAGGAATGTGCAATGGGGTCCATCCACAGCAGAAGACGTGTGCAATGTTGTTAGTTGGAGTTAATGGGTGTTGAGGTGAGGAATGTGCAACGGGATCCATCCAAAGCAGAAGCCGTAAGCAATGGGTTAGGTGGAGGTAATGGGTGTTGGGGTGAGGAATGTGCAATGGAGTCCATCCACAGCAGAAGACGTGAGCAATGTGTTAGGTGGAGGTAATGGGAGTTGGGGTGAGGAATGTGCAATGTGGTCCACCCACAGCAGAAGACGTGAGCAATGTTGTTAGGTAGAGTTAATGGGTGTTGGGGTGAGGAATGTGCAATGGGACCCACCCACAGCAGAAGAGCTCAGCAATGTTGTTAGGTAGAGTTAATGGGTGTTGGGGTGAGGAATGTGCAATGGAGTCCATCCACAGCAGAAGACGTGAGCAATGTGTTAGGTGGAGGTAATGGGAGTTGGGGTGAGGAACGTGCAATGTGGTCCACCCACAGCAGGAGACGTGAGCAATGTGTTAGGTGGAGGTAATGGGTGTTGGGGTGAGGAATGTGCAATGGGATCCTTCCACAGGGAAGACGTGAGCAATGTTGTTAGGTGGAGATAATGGGTGTTGGGGTGAGGAATGTGAAATGCGGTCCACCCACAGCAGAAGACGTGAGCAATGTTGTTAGTTGGAGTTAATGGGTGTTGGGGTGAGGAATGTGCAATGGGGTCCACCCACAGCAGAAGACGTGAGCAATGTTGTTAGTTGGAGTTAATGGGTGTTGGGGTGAGGAATGTGCAATGGGGTCCACCCACAGCAGAAGACGTGAGCAATGTTGTTAGTTGGAGTTAATGGGTGTTGGGGTGAGGAATGTGCAATGGGGTCCACCCACAGCAGAAGACGTGAGTAATGTTGTTAGGTGGAGGTAATGTGTGTTGGGGTGAGGAATGTGCAATGGGGTCCATCCACAGCAGCAGACGTGAGCAATGTTGTTAGGTGGAGGTAATGGGTGTTTGGGTGAGGAATGTGCAATGGGGTCCATCCACAGCAGAAGACGTGAGCAATGTTGTTAGGTGGAGGTAATGGGTGTTGGGGTGAGGAATGTGCAATGGGGTCCATTTACAGCAGCAGACGTGAGCAATGTATTAGGTGGAGGTAATGGGTGTTGGGGTGAGGAATGTGCAATGGGGTCCATCCACAGCAGAAGACGTGAGCAATGTTGTTAGGTGGAGTTAATGGGTGTTGGGGTGAGGACTGTGCAATGGGGTCCATCCACAGCAGAAGACGTGAGCAATGTTGTTAGTTGGAGGTAATGGGTGTTGGGGTGAGGAATGTGCAATGGGGTCCAAAGACGTGAGTAATGTTGTTAGGTGGAGTTAATGGGTATTGGGGTGAGGAATGTGCAATGGGGTCCATCCACAGCAGAAGACGTGAGCAATGTGTTAGGTGGAGGTAATGGGTGTTGGGGTGAGGAATGTGCAATGGGGTCCAAAGACGTGAGCAATGTTGTTAGGTGGAGGTAATGCGTGTTGGGGTGAGGAATGTGCAATGGGGTCCATCCACAGCAGAAGACGTGTGCAATGTTGTTAGTTGGAGTTAATGGGTGTTGGGGTGAGGAATGTGCAACGGGATCCATCCAAAGCAGAAGCCGTAAGCAATGGGTTAGGTGGAGGTAATGGGTGTTGGGGTGAGGAATGTGCAATGGAGTCCATCCACAGCAGAAGACGTGAGCAATGTGTTAGGTGGAGGTAATGGGAGTTGGGGTGAGGAATGTGCAATGTGGTCCACCCACAGCAGAAGACGTGAGCAATGTTGTTAGGTAGAGTTAATGGGTGTTGGGGTGAGGAATGTGCAATGGGACCCACCCACAGCAGAAGAGCTCAGCAATGTTGTTAGGTAGAGTTAATGTGTGTTGGGGTGAGGAATGTGCAATGGGGTCCATCCACAGCAGCAGACGTGAGAAATGTGTTAGGTGGAGGTAATGGGTGTTGGGGTGAGGAATGTGCAATGGGATCCTTCCACAGGGAAGACGTGAGCAATGTTGTTAGGTGAAGATAATGGGTGTTGGGGTGAGGAATGTGAAATGTGGTCCACCCACAGCAGAAGACGTGAGCAATGTTGTTAGTTGGAGTTAATGGGTGTTGGGGTGAGGAATGTGCAATGGGGTCCACCCACAGCAGAAGACGTGAGCAATGTTGTTAGTTGGAGTTAATGGGTGTTGGGGTGAGGAATGTGCAATGGGGTCCACCCACAGCAGAAGACGTGAGCAATGTTGTTAGTTGGAGTTAATGGGTGTTGGGGTGAGGAATGTGCAATGGGGTCCACCCACATCAGAAGACGTGAGTAATGTTGTTAGGTGGAGGTAATGTGTGTAGGGGTGAGGAATGTGCAATGGGGTCCATCCACAGCAGAAGACGTGAGCAATGTTGTTAGTTGGAGTTAATGTGTGTTGGGGTGAGGAATGTGCAATGGGGTCCATCCACAGCAGCAGACGTGAGCAATGTTGTTAGTTGGAGTTAATGGGTGTTGGGGTGAGGAATGTGCAATGGGGTCCATCCACAGCAGCAGTGGTGAGCAATGTGTTAGGTGGAGGTAATGGGTGTTGGGGTGAGGAATGTGCAATGGGATCCTTCCACAGGGAAGATGTGAGCAATGCTGTTAGGTGGAGATAATGGGTGTTGGGGTGAGGAATGTGAAATGCGGTCCACCCACAGCAGAAGACGTGAGCAATGTTGTTAGTCGGAGTTAATGGGTGTTGGGGTGAGGAATGTGCAATGGGGTCCACCCACAGCAGAAGACGTGAGCAATGTTGTTAGTTGGAGTTAATGGGTGTTGGGGTGAGGAATGTGCAATGGGGGCTACCCACAGCAGAAGACGTGAGCAATGTTGTTAGTTGGAGTTAATGGGTGTTGGGGTGAGGAATGTGCAATGGGGTCCACCCACAGCAGAAGACGTGAGTAATGTTGTTAGGTGGAGGTAATGTGTGTTGGGGTGAGGAATGTGCAATGGGGTCCATCCACAGCAGAAGACGTGAGCAATGTTGTTAGTTGGAGTTAATGTGTGTTGGGGTGAGGAATGTGCAATGGGGTCCATCCACAGCAGCAGACGTGAGCAATGTTGTTAGGTGGAGGTAATGGGTGTTTGGGTGAGGAATGTGCAATGGGGTCCATCCACAGCAGAAGACGTGAGCAATGTTGTTAGGTGGAGGTAATGGGTGTTGGGGTGAGGAATGTGCAATGGGGTCCATTTACAGCAGCAGACGTGAGCAATGTATTAGGTGGAGGTAATGGGTGTTGGGGTGAGGAATGTGCAATGGGGTCCATCCACAGCAGAAGACGTGAGCAATGTTGTTAGGTGGAGTTAATGGGTGTTGGGGTGAGGACTGTGCAATGGGGTCCATCCACAGCAGAAGACGTGAGCAATGTTGTTAGTTGGAGGTAATGGGTGTTGGGGTGAGGAATGTGCAATGGGGTCCAAAGACGTGAGTAATGTTGTTAGGTGGAGTTAATGGGTATTGGGGTGAGGAATGTGCAGTGGGGTCCATCCACAGCAGAAGACGTGAGCAATGTGTTAGGTGGAGGTAATGGGTGTTGGGGTGAGGAATGTGCAATGGGGTCCAAAGACGTGAGCAATGTTGTTAGGTCGAGGTAATGCGTGTTGGGGTGAGGAATGTGCAATGGGGTCCATCCACAGCAGAAGACGTGTGCAATGTTGTTAGTTGGAGTTAATGGGTGTTGGGGTGAGGAATGTGCAACGGGATCCATCCAAAGCAGAAGCCGTAAGCAATGGGTTAGGTGGAGGTAATGGGTGTTGGGGTGAGGAATGTGCAATGGAGTCCATCCACAGCAGAAGACGTGAGCAATGTGTTAGGTGGAGGTAATGGGAGTTGGGGTGAGGAATGTGCAATGTGGTCCACCCACAGCAGAAGACGTGAGCAATGTTGTTAGGTAGAGTTAATGGGTGTTGGGGTGAGGAATGTGCAATGGGACCCACCCACAGCAGAAGAGCTCAGCAATGTTGTTAGGTAGAGTTAATGTGTGTTGGGGTGAGGAATGTGCAATGGGGTCCATCCACAGCAGCAGACGTGAGAAATGTGTTAGGTGGAGGTAATGGGTGTTGGGGTGAGGAATGTGCAATGGGATCCTTCCACAGGGAAGACGTGAGCAATGTTGTTAGGTGAAGATAATGGGTGTTGGGGTGAGGAATGTGAAATGTGGTCCACCCACAGCAGAAGACGTGAGCAATGTTGTTAGTTGGAGTTAATGGGTGTTGGGGTGAGGAATGTGCAATGGGGTCCACCCACAGCAGAAGACGTGAGCAATGTTGTTAGTTGGAGTTAATGGGTGTTGGGGTGAGGAATGTGCAATGGGGTCCACCCACAGCAGAAGACGTGAGCAATGTTGTTAGTTGGAGTTAATGGGTGTTGGGGTGAGGAATGTGCAATGGGGTCCACCCACATCAGAAGACGTGAGTAATGTTGTTAGGTGGAGGTAATGTGTGTTGGGGTGAGGAATGTGCAATGGGGTCCATCCACAGCAGAAGACGTGAGCAATGTTGTTAGTTGGAGTTAATGTGTGTTGGGGTGAGGAATGTGCAATGGGGTCCATCCACAGCAGCAGACGTGAGCAATGTTGTTAGTTGGAGTTAATGGGTGTTGGGGTGAGGAATGTGCAATGGGGTCCATCCACAGCAGCAGAGGTGAGCAATGTGTTAGGTGGAGGTAATGGGTGTTGGGGTGAGGAATGTGCAATGGGGTCCATCCACAGCAGAAGACGTGAGCAATGTGTTAGGTGGAGGTAATGGGTGTTTGGGTGAGGAATGTGCAATGGTGTCCATCCACAGCAGAAGACGTGAGCAATGTTGTTAGGTGGAGGTAATGGGTGTTGGGGTGAGGAATGTGCAATGGGGTCCATTTACAGCAGCAGACGTGAGCAATGTATTAGGTGGAGGTAATGGGTGTTGGGGTGAGGAATGTGCAATGGGGTCCATCCACAGCAGAAGACGTGAGCAATGTTGTTAGGTGGAGTTAATGGGTGTTGGGGTGAGGAATGTGCAATGGGGTCCATCCACAGCAGAAGACGTGAGCAATGTTGTTAGTTGGAGGTAATGGGTGTTGGGGTGAGGAATGTGCAATGGGGTCCAAAGACGTGAGCAATGTTGTTAGGCGGCGTTAATGGGTATTGGGGTGAGGAATGTGCAATGGGGTCTATCCACAGCAGAAGACGTGAGCAATGTGTTAGGTGGAGGTAATGTGTTGCAGCAATTGGTAACAAAATGGGGACGGTTGGTTGAGAAGGGTTAGGATCTGGAGTGGGGGCACCAATCTGACAGTTTGCCTAGGGTAACAAATATCCTTACACCGGCCCTGAGTAGTCCATGAGGGAGTTGCATAGTGCGGTGGATAGGATGTGGAAGGTGTGAATGGTGGTTTGGGGAGGGATTTGACGATGTTGAATAGTTTTTGTGCATAATTGATGGTGGATTGGAGTTCTTGAAGGTAATGGGTGGCTTCGGCATTGCATATGGCTGTTTTGTATTTGTTGCAGCAGTGCCTGAGGGGTGTCCTGGGTGAGGGGCATGGGTTCTTTCTATGCGTCTGGCTTCCTGCTTGATAGAGAGGAGCGTACTGTTGAGCCATGGTTTGTGGTGTTAGTTGTGGGGGTTTTGTAATTTGTGTGGGGCAATTTTGCAGAGTGCTTGTGTGATGATGGTGTTATATTTGATGAATAGAGTGGAGGGATTTGTGTGTGGGGGAGGGGAGTGGTATGAGTGGAGTGAAGGCTGTGACTGTTATGTGTTTCTTTTTCTGCCTAGGGGGTGAGGGTGGTTTGTTGCAGGTGGGGGGAATGTGTGTTGTAGAGTGAGTGTGAAGGGGATTGCAAAGTGGTCAGACCACGACACCCAGATTTGGTTTTACACAGTAATACGATTTTGCTTGAACTGAAAAGGTCTGGGGTGTTGACACCGATGTGTGTGTGATAGGTGATGAGTTTTGTGCGGTCAAAGGAGGTGAGTTGGTTGAGGATATACTTTAGTATAGGATTGGTATCTGGGTGGACATCACCAGGGTTGAAGTCGCCACAGTAGATATTGGTGCTGCGGATGCAGTGGTTGTTAGTTGTGAAGTCAGTCCAACCAGTGTGGAATGTGGGATTGTGTGTTGGCAGTGATAAAATAGGTGGAGAAAAGAAGATTGGGGGTGTGATGTTGGATGGCAGGTGAGAGAGAGCACTCAGAGGAAGTGTATAGGGAGTGTGTGGAGTTGCTAAGTGTGAGTGTGTCCTTACATAAAATGGCAATGCCAGCACTTTGTTTGTGTGGCCGCTCTCTCAGGTGGATGAGATAGTGCGGTGCAAGCATATCAGGGATAATAGGTGTGTGGTGGGGTTTGAGCCATGTCTCTGTAATGAGTATGTCTGGGGGAGTGTGTGCTAATGAGCTAATTGATTTCATGTGTTTGTGCAGGTGCAGAGTGGCAGTTGAGCACAATGTAGGTGTATGTATTTAGTGGTTTCAGTGGAGTGTTGTGTTGGAGTTTGATATGAATGTTGTTTGTGTGCTTGTAATAATTCCTTAAGACGGCTGCCATGGATTAGGAAGACGGGGCTTCTTGCAGGGCTCCTCTTCCATTTCCATGGTGGCCAGAAGGGACACAAAGCACAGCAGCAGCGGCAGGTGCTGCCTCTGCCACTGAAGAAATCATTGAAGTGGGGCTGGGGGTGGGAGGGAGGTGAAAATTGAAGGGAAGGCAGGGTGGGAAGATGGCGTGGCAGGGGAAGCAGCCATCCGGTTTTTTGAAACGCAGGCTTGGATCAGTAGATTCCGCCCGCAATCCAAGCAACCTGCTTGGTTTCATCACCCGCCCCGATTGCTAATTTCGTCATATTATAATGGCATTAGAGCCCTTGGAGGAAGGCTGTAATACCTTTCACAGCCTTCACAGGTGAACTAATGCAAACAGTGAAAGATGGCAAAATGCAACGGCTATTGTTCTTGTGCGAGGTATGTCCTTTGCACAGCCTATTGCCCTTATCCTGGAAAATGTCAGTCCCTCTGCTGAGGAGCACCCAGAGGGGGACTGGGAACCAAAAGAAGGCCTTGATTTTGCAACCTGAAAGCGCACATAGCATCTTAACTTTGGGCGTTGCATGCAGCAATGTAAAAACTTGAGAGTATCCTCACAAATGAGGTCCATGGCATGGAGGCCCATCAGGAACTCTCCTGACTTCCCTGTAGGCCAGTCTGCCACTGGACACCCCTTACCTTGCTGGCCATCACCATCAGGCGTGCAGTGGCTTCCCTGTGGCAGCATGTGCAGGATCCTGACTATGGCCAGAGAATGAGAGTGCCCACCAGCCCTTATGACGGTTCAACATGATTTTAGATTGCTCACCTTGGCAGAATGCTAATCTAGGAGCCGGTTAGCAACTCACGGAACAGCTCTTGAATCTGTGGAACTAACTCAGTGACCTACCCTTAAAAGTAAAAAAGAAAATAATCCAGTATTTCAAGTATCAACTCTTCAATCTTGGTTTCCTTTTTTTTGTTCTACAGAAAGAAATTGATGATTTGGAAATTGAGGAGAAGGACATCGAGGTTTTCGTAAAGTACTCAGAGAAATCATTTCCTTGTGAAGTTCACATAATCAACGACAGCGCAATTCACTGCAGGTCACAGAGAGATGCCAAGAACACGATTTCAGAAGTGATTGTAAGTGAGATCCCGTGACATGATGACAGAGTGAAACTAAAGAGAAGATTGTCACTTACAGAAAATTGAAATCTATAGCAACTGACTGAATGGGCAGAAGATACATGAAGATATATGTTTCTCGTTTGCCCTTATCCTATGTCCATGTTCATTTGCGACAATCAGAGGCAGGGGTGTAGACAGTGTAGGACCTGAGCGGGCAAGGCCCACCCAAACTCTGGAAGTGCCCACTCAGCAGCACTCTGTGGGACTTTACTGATGTTAGTTTCACTGCAGTGGGCCAAATACATTAGCTTCAGGCCCCACTTAATATACAACCCTGGCTATGCCTCTGATCAGAAGCCGCTTGCTGGACGCTTGCAATCAGTTAATGTTATGTTAATGTTAAAGGACATTTGTACCGTGCACTATCACCACCGGAGTGGTCCCCTGGCGCACTGGCAGCTCTGGAAGGGGAAGGGAGGGTGAGTTAGTGGGAGGAAGTAGGAAAGTGCAAGAGAGCAGTGATGTGCTGTTGACGGCCACAACCCGGTGGGTCCGTTGGCTGGGCCTGGGGTGTTTGTAGCCGGTAGTCGTTGTGTACTGTTGTGGAGGTCTATGTGTGTTTTTGTTTTGTTGTTGTAGTGTAGTGAAGTTTGTGCGGTTTGTTGTGCTGTAGGTTTGTGGTTGTGTTTGGTTTGGAGTTTGAGAGGTGTGTGCAGAGATGGCAATTGTTAGTAGAATTGGTTAATTGGCATCTTTAGAAGTCTCTCCTGATGCTCCTCTGTCCTGATCTGGGCCCATCTTGCACTAACCTCCCTTTCACATCTGGACCCCACCTCAATCAGCCTCCATCATAACCTCTCCTGCCCTCCTTACCTACACTTGTGGCCAGTGCACCTGCCAATGTCCACCAATCAGCTAGTGTGGAGATTGCCAGTGTCTCTGCAATCCAATTGATATTTTGGTACATGGTGGCAACTGAGGTGGAATGAAAAGGGGATTAGCTGGGATAATTGACTATCTCAATGGGTGTCACCTGTGTTTCTGTCTATCCTGTGTCACCTGTCTGGCATTGCAGGAGCTTCCCTGTCGTTTCTAGGGATGTTAGTGTCCTTTCCAGTTCCGTCATCCTTTTTCACTGTTGTTTCGATTTTCAGGTTGAGTCTTTTGGTACATGGTAGCAACTGAGGTGGAGGGGATTAGCTGGGATAATTGACTGTCTCAATGGGTGTCATCTGTGTTTCTGTCTATCCTGTGTCACCTGTCTGGCATTGCGAGAGCTTTCCTGTCGTTTCTAGGGATGTTAGTGTCCTTTCCAGTTCCGTCATCCTTTTTCCCTGTTGTTTCGATTTTCAGGTTGAGTCTGTGGTCTTGAAGAGCCAGGTTTTTAGTAGTTTCCTGAATTTGTGGTGATCTTCGGTGTTTCTGATCTCTTTTGGGATGTTGTTCCAGGTTTTTGCGGCTAAGTGGTAGAAGGAGGTGCCTCCAAGTTCTTTATTAAGGTATGGTTTTAGTTCCAGGAAGATTTCGTTGCTGGATCGGAGGGGCCTCTTTAGTTTGTAGATTGTTATTTTCTTTTGTAGGAATTCTGCTCCTTGTCCACTGATTGCCCTGTGCGTTATGCACATGGTTTTAAAGGTGATGCAATGTTTTACTGGGAGCCAGTGTTAATTTTTCAGGGCAGGAGTGATGTGGTCTCTTCTGGATAACCTGAGGAGTAGTCTGGCTGCAACATTTTGAATTCATTGTAGTTTCTTCAGGAGGTATTCTGGTATTCCGAGGTAGAGGCTGTTTGCATAGTCGATTCTTGACACGATGAGGGCGACAATAGTGAGTGTTTTGTGCGTGAAGGAGAGGAAAGGTAGGATTCTTCTTGCCGTGTTGCATTTATTTGTGGTTCTAAGGTTAGGGTATTGTCCATCAGGACTCCCAGATTTTTTACTACCTTAGATGGTGTTGGTTCAGTTCCTAATTCCGTTGGCCACGGGATGGCGGTTTCGTTCTCTTGCTATTTGGATATGATCATGATTTCTGTCTTTCCTGGGTTGATTTTCAGGTCGTTGGCATTAATCCAGTTGAAGATTTCTTTCAGACAGTCGATTAGAGCTGAGTGATCTGCTTCGGAGTCTTTGATTTGTTAGATAATTTGAGTGTCATCTGCGTATTTGTAGCAAGTAATGTTGTATTTTTTGAAGTTTTTGATGATCGGAGTCTGGTAGATGTTGAAATATAGTGGTGTCAGTGAAGATCCTTGTGGCACTCCACAGTCGTTAACTCGTGGAGTGGATTTGAAAGATTTGATCCATAAGGTTTCTGTTCTGTCTGTTAGGAATGATTTGGTCCAGCGTAGTGCTGTGTCTGTTATGCCTATGTCTTCTAGTCTTTTGATCAGGGTGTCGTGGCAAACTTTGTCAAAGGCTGCGAAGAGGTCGAGCAGAATAAGGGCTGAGGTTGTGTTTGAATCTGCGTTGATTTTTTAGGTCGTCCCAGATGGATAGTAGTGCTGCTTCCGTTCCTCTTCCTGGTCTGAAACCGACTTGAGCTTGGTCTAGGAGGTGATGTTTTTCTACGTATTCTTGGGTAAATTTATGTACGTAGGCTTCCAGGAGTTTTGCCGGGTAGGGTATGTTTGAGATTGGCCTGTAGTTGGAGAGGTCTTCTACATCGCCACTTGTGTTTTTTAGAAGTGGCTTGATATATGCCAATTTGAAGATCCTCGGTATGGTCCCTGTTGCTAGTGATACATTTAGAAGGTTTCTGTAGTATTCTGCTGGCGTTCCTTGTGCGAGGATTGATTTGTAGATGTCCGGAGGGCAGGGATCCATGGTTGATCCAGCTTTCTTGCTGCGTTTTACCAGCATTGCGAATGCCTCTGCTGACATTTTCCGGAAAGTTTTTGAGTTTGTGCTGTGGTTCTGTGTTGGGTTCTTCTGGCTGTATCTCGTGGTTGGCTGATTGTTCTTGTATGGCTTGTCAGATGTCATTGATTTTTTTATTGAAGTGGTCTGCCAATTCATTGCAAAGTTTCTCTGATGCGGTTGGGGTATTATTGCAGCCTGGTGGGTTTCTCATCTCTTTAATGATATTAAACATTTATTTTTGTGTGTTGGTGGCATTGGTGATTCTGTCATCATAATGCCTTCCCTTTTCCTTTTCAATGTCCTTCTTGTATTTGCGGATTTGTTTTTGGAACAGTGTTTTTTTGTCTGGGTTGTATTATTTCCTCCATTCCATTTCAATCTTTTTGTTTTCCTTTTTCATGGTGCTTAATAGTGGGGTGAACCATTTTGCCGTTGCTCTTTTTTCTGATGGGGTGAATGGTTTTTCAGGGGTGATCTTATATATTGTGTCTGCAATCCATTTGTATAGTAGTTCCGCTTTCCCGTCTAGGTCAGTTAATTCTAGTTCTGTAGTTGAGGGCTTGGTTAATTCCAGTTGTTCGAATAGGTTGCTTTCTTTCACGTGTTTCCAGTTTCTTTTTGTGGTGGCTGTGAGTTTAGGAGGTTGGATACATACTTGGGTGGGCATGGTGATCTTGAATGGGATGATGAGGTGGTCGCTCCACAGTATTTGTATCGGCGGTGCTGTTGTGATGAGTTTTTCATTGGCGAAAATTGCGTCGAGGGTGTGTCCAGCCGAGTGTGTTGCCCCTTTGATTAGTTGTCGTAGTTTCATGGTAACTAGTTGTTCAGTCAGTGAGTTATGGGAGTTGACGTGATGGTCTTCAAACCAGATGTTGAAGTCCCCTAGGATGATTAGGTGTTCGTGGTTGATGGCTAAATTGGTGATTGCCTCTATGAAATTGTCGACGAAGGTTGTATCAAATGTCAGTGGTCTGTACACTAGGATGAATGTAATGTTGGTTTTTGGGCTTGTTGTTAGGTGTATTACCATGCTTTCACAGTTGATGATGTTGAGTGGTTCATCCGTTTTTAATTTCAGGTGTTCTTTGAATGCTATTGCGATGCCTCTTCCTTGTTTATTTTTCCTGTTGATTTGAAGGCATTTGAAGTTGGTTGGAAGGGAGGTTTGGAGTGTGATTTTGTAGTTGTCGTCCAGCCAATCGAGCGCTCGTTCTCAGCACGATAAGGGTTAACATCTGCTTTATTAGGTTTGTGAAATATAATGTAGTAATCAGCAGTCGAAATCAACTAAACTAATGGTAATCCCATGTAAAAAGGAAATCAAAGCAGAATAGCTCATTACAGTGCCAGTCCCTCAGTTCTTCTGAAGAAAATCCAGGATACTTCTGTAATTCATTTTACAAAATCTTTCTAGGACAAAACTTCAACTTAATAATATCTCACACAAATCAAACAATACATTCTCTATAGTTATTCTACAGAGTATTACAAAACAAATAATCGAACTCCCAAAGTCCAAAACTGATGATGGGATGCTAAGCCCGGGTGCAAAAGCCATCTCAGTGGGAGGAAGAAACATATCTCTCAAATTCTGTACCTAAGCTTTTAGCTTCAGAAAATCAAGTCAGGGAGCCCTGGCAGAGCCATGGGCAGATGTTGGACCCTGCAGAGTCTGAGCTCTGTCTAGCCCCGCCACACTTAAAGCCCAGCATACTGTATATTGGACTGGAAGTGACAGGAGGATATGCTGCATTTGCTTACTGTGTCATATCACTTTGCCCCTAGCCCACCGTATGCAGAAGTCGTTTTGTGATTGTCACTTTTTATTTATTTAGTTTTGCATTTGTTACTGGAATTGTTTGTTTTTTAGTTGCGTAATTGTTTTTTGTCTTAGTTGCGTATTTATAACGCGCAAAAATACCCAGAGGTTTCTAAGCGCGTACCCGGGGATCGAACATGTGTTGCTTCGTGCCCTTTTTCTTCCAGGGCGAGCCCGTTGCAGCTGAGCTATCCTCCCAGGACAACTAATCCATACATGTAGCATAGTGTGCAACTGTAAAATAGCATTATTTGACAACCTGTGAGTGCTGAACTATTCTTAAAATGTGCTTTTCTCCCAAAGAAATCAGTCGATTCAGGGAGCCAGGGGTATCTGGAAGTAAGCGTGGTATAATTAAATCACCAGTAATTATAATAATATGTGAATATTTGTAACTGATTTCACTGTGAAGGAACACTTTTTAGGTTGTGTGTTTTCCTGGTGTGCGACAGTGTTTAGAAATCCTGCCCTGATTGCAAGCTCTTGTGAAAAGAAGCCATGGGGTTTTCCCCAGGGATTATTCTATGAAATCGCCTTCCCATCACTCAGAGATTTAATGGCACAATGCTGATATCTGTGTTCAACCCATAGGTCAAAGGGTTGACTACCAGCTGGAGTGACTCTCAATTGGATGCCATCCAAATGGGTGATAATTGCACCCGTTCTTGACAGCGTAATCAGTCATCAAGTAGTTGTAGCAAGCCCTTTATAATACAAAGTGCGAATCAAATGTGTAGTTTACAGTGGGAAATTAGGCCATAACTATCCTATGGATTTCCCAATTATAATTTCCTGTAGGATTGTTGTAGGATTTGATACTTCCTTTCCCATAGGAAAACCCTGCAGTGAATGTGTACAGGAACTTATTCGGGCTTCACTAATTTCCAGGCATATGCACATGGGTTGGTTCATAGTGATAATTTCGAAAAAAAAGTTTTGACAAACAAAAGTGTCGAAAACAAAGTTTCGAAAAACAAAGCTGTGACAGCCTATATTTAACAATCAAAGTGCATTTCTTTCGAAACCAATCCGTCGACAATAGTCATGGACTGGTTTCAATTGAAATGCACTTTTACATGTTAAAAGCAGCATTTCAATGCTTTTTTTTGTGTAACTTTGCAACGTTAGATGCAGCTGTCCAGTGCTGAAATTACAGCACTGGACAGCTCCACGTAACGTTTCAAAGTTACAAAAAAAATAATATTAAAATGCCAATATACACACAAACTTTGAAACCTTACATGGAGCTGTCCAGTTCTGTCATTTCAGCACTGGACAGCTCCATGTAACGTTTCAAGGTTTTAGTGTATATTGGGGGGGTTCCCCCCGACCCCCCCAACCCCCACGGCCCCCTCCCAACTCCAAACATAACCCAAGCCTCAACTCTAACCCTAACCCATGTCGACAAAAACATTTTTTTTCAAAGAAATTGTCATTCGAAAGAATGGCATTTCAACCAAAAAAATTCAAAAGTTTGCCATTTGAAACTTTTACGTTCGAAAAAATGACAGGACACCACATGGGTTGGGAATTACACAAAGACCTGCCATGGAACTGGAGCACCATGTGAGCCAGGGGGATAGATAGCTCAAGCATAGCGTGTTGCCCGGTTCACTCAGCCCTTCGCGCCCCCTGAAACCCAAGGTTGATGAATTGAGTGGCACATTTTGGGTAACAATGATAGCATCAGTTACCAAGCACACTGAAACTGGGTTTTTGGTGATAGCGACACTATATAAAATCTCAGTATTAACATAACAACTCATTTCATCCCGTGCAACATTATCCTTGCTCCTGTGCTCCTCGAAGCCAGTGCTGGAGCCAGGGGGGATTACAGCCGTGCAGCCACCTCTCCTGTGATCCTTTCGGTGCCCAGTGCGCACCCAGGCTCCCACTGGCACCCTATTATCTGCCCCCCACCCCCTCTGACACCAAAAGCTGCCTCTGCTCCTGCCTGAACCTACCACATAACCTATAGGACTCTGCAACCTTCGGCTCTCCAGACGTTTTGGACTTCGTCTCCCATGATTCCTCAGCATTGACTATGCTGGCTTGTGCTGAAGGGAGTTGTAGTCCAAAGTAAAGGTTGCATTATGTTGTCCGGGTCACTGATTCTATGGTAAGACGCAGCATGGGTATGCTACTAACATCCTTGTGTCTTTCAGGTGAAGCTGGGACATTTTAAAGTCTCTGTTAACCCGGAACGAGAAGCAGAATACCTCTTACGTCTCATCGTGATCCCGATTGTGCTGATTGTGATCATAGTAGGTAAGCGGCCCTTCCGATTGGTTTTCTGGTATTCTTTGTTAAGGAGCCTTTCTTTTAAGCTGTTTGGACAGGAGAATGGTAAACGTAAGGTGCATGGCCCGAACTCCAACAAGATGGGCTGTGGTGTGGTTGAAGGGCGATGGACAGCACCAATGACGCATGCATGGGATCGGCTGTCTCTGGGTATGCCTCCTCTGCCTCGGTATTGATCTTGGCATCAGCACCTCCACCAAAATGCTCCAAGAAATACCAGATCCTTCCCAGCTCACCTACATCGAGCTGTAGCTATAAACATCTACTCTTAGGTGGAGGCCCCTCAGCCACAGCTTGAGCGCCATGAGGCTGAGATGGCATCAAGCGGGTACCCTTCCTGCTGATAGCCAAGGTGCCTGTTGGTTATCACTTGTTCCATCGTCTTTGCCTGTTTCTAGTGGGGGACTCTGTTGTTTCCCCATTTTTGGTACTGCTGGGTTTTCCATCATGTTTTGTAAGCTCAGCGGCTTTGCGAGTGCTAAGCTTAGCTGATGTTTGGGTGACCCATTTTGCCACTTGTCTTCTTTCCCCGTCTCCATCAACGAGAAGTGGAAGACTGAACCTGTAGAATCCTGGACATTGTGCAGGGCCCTGCAAAGGGGATAACACGAGTACCGTTACTATTTGTAAAGTGTGATGTCTTAATGAGCATATCAGGTCACAGAGCCTAGTACATGGTCACAGACCATTTGGTTCACAGAGAGGAAAGCTTGCCTCTTTAGGCCTTGCCTTCAAAGGGGCTGAAAGGTGGCAAGCAATCTTATATTAAACTGGAAAGTCATTATCTTCTCATCCAGACCTCAATGGAACTGTGGGTACAGCAGAATGGGTCGGGCCCTGCTGATTGATGTGTGTGTTCTTGAAAGCACACATGAAGGACATCAGGAGAGATTTAGTCCATAGGAGACTTGTGACTGACTTCTGCTATGAAGTCCGCACGTAGAAGCCGACATGGATAATACTCAAGATATCTGCCTTGCTGTTAGATAGAGCCGAGAAGGTCTGGAAGGGATTTAAATTGGAAACCCTGAATAGGAAGGGCCTGCCAAGCCCCCCAGAGTGTGTGGCTATATTCTGAGTTTTGTGGGACCTCTTCATCTGATGCCTGCCTGATAAGTCATTGAATGATATCACTTCTCGAATTGTTAGAACTGATATAATATTGTTTCGTCCTCATTGTATATGTTGGCCTATGCCCAGTGGCTTTGCGAGGAAATCCGTATTACAAGGTCGTGACCTCAAGTGAATCGAGCCTCCATTTTAGGTTAGAACCGCCATTTTAGTTTATTATACAAAGTCACCCTGTAGTCTAAAATGGCCGTCTTGTGTGCTCTTGCTCTTGCTTTAACCTCTTCAACCTCTGTAGGAGGGTTAATTTCCAACTTGCCTTCAGGCTACATGTTAGGGTCATGTAGACCTTGTCCTTTGTTGACCTCGGGATCAGGGGATTACTTGAATTAGCAATGTTAACCTACAAGTATACAAGAACAAATAATGCTGTCCAAATACGACATGCAAAACATTTGTTTGATTTGTATTAAAGCAATATGTAAAGAGTGTAACGTTAAATTAGAGAATAATAATGTCTGTTAGTAAATGTATTTAATAGTAAACCGCATGCATGAGATATGTAAATTAGGAAATGAACCTGGCGCGACCCTAGCCCAGTGTATAATTAACTTGTAAGAGGCTGGACATCATTATAACAAACTGTATAAATACGCTGATGTCCAGCTCGGAAATTCTGCTCACTGCTCACATTGAACCCTGCTGGTGGTCTCTGTGATGTATTGACAGCCAAATACCTATTTGTGTACTTTGTCCAATACTGTTCAGTTTTATAATAAAGATTCTGGGAATCTTTACAAGCCTGTGTCGGTGTATTTTCCTTTGCTTGGTGTAACAGCCTTAATATTGTATTTTTTTCTGATTCCACAGATGGCGCCATAATAGGGATCCCTCAATATTGACTTCGTCTCGTTGAAGGTTGGCTCGGCTATCGGACCGGGATCGGACGGTGCCAACAAAAACGGCCACTCAAGACGAGAAGCGAATTCCTCGACGAAACTGCACGATCCGATCCCTGAACGGTGAGCTGTAGCCCGAGACGACGTCTTGACGAGGCTCCATGTATCGAGGTGGGTAAATTTGCCGAAAATCACCAGACACGTGGGTCCTTAGCATTTTCCTTAGTAACCCGATCGGGCCTCCCAATCGTTTGGTCAGGTGAATCGTGTCCCGATTCTTAATCTAACCCGGACAATTTGAATTTGGAACATTGTACTCGCGAGCACAATTATTTAACCAGGTAACACAGGAACTTTGATATTCCTGGGAAATTGTCTGCCTGCTTTAGGGCATTATTCCGCAGTGACAGACAATCTTTGGAAGATAGCCGTCCCGCACCACAGGAGGGGTCGCCGGCATGTACTATGTACTGTAAGAAAGGCTTTGGTAGTATAGCATTTAATGACATTTGGCACAGACAGACCAGACATAATTCTAATCTTCGGTGGCCAACCAATGGTAGTTTTGAAATCCCTTGTATAGAATATTTAGAGTCTGTATTAATAAGGAAAAAGGCTAGACCTGCAGCATTTGATGCATTGCACAGTTGGAAAACAGAAGCTTTGCAGCAACAAAAGAGTAGAGAGAAACATATGCGTAGACATATGACAAATGTCGAAAAGGCACGGTTATATGATCAAAATAAACAATTGGAGTCAGTTAGGAACACGGACAGGGCGTTTCAATTAGGCATTCAGAAAATCTACCCTTCAAAAGATTTTAATCCGTCAAATGAATTGATTAATAGACTTTTACATGAACGAAGGCCCGATGCCTCCGCACCACCTCCGTACGTCCCTCTTCCTGGCGCTTTGCCCCTTCCCGTTGTTGTTCCCCCTCCTATAGTTCCTCCGGTCCTCCCTGCTGTTCTTCCTGTTGTTCTTCCAGCTGTCGCTCCTTTGCCTGCCCCCTTGCCCCCACCTGTTGATATTCAGAATGTGCCTACTCTTCCTCTTCCAAGTGATTCGGCACCGCTTGTAGTAGACCAGGGAGCGAGACCAAGGGTTGTGACTCGTAATACTGTGCCCCAGACAAAAAGAGTGAATTGATTGCTTGGGCCAAACATTGTATGGAGAAGGGTGTACAAGCCGATGTTTTTTCCACACTCGAAAATTTAAAAAGTATTCCTGAGAAAACTGTTTTTATTGAAGGATTAGGGACTCATTTGAGTATAATGTGGAATAGATTGAACAATGAAGATTTCCCACAGGGGTTACGGGATTTGAACGCCTTAGCGTTGTCTAGAGATACTGCGGAGAAGTTACATGAGCATGTTAAGAGGATTTTTGAGCATAGGAATGAGTTGGAAGGGTTACAGAATGAGGAAGCAGATGGTGGTAGTTTAGGTATTATGTACTTACAGAAACGGTTTTCTCCTCGCCCTGAATTAAAAGGTGAGGAAGCGCAAATTTGTATAAAGGATGCGATAAGATGGATTTTGGATATGTCGATAACTCCAGATGAAGTATATGACACATATAGTCAGTATACGTTAGAAATGCAAAAAAAGTGATACAGGTGATGGTAGAGTACCTGCAGAATGAGTGTGTAAAAAGAAAGATTTGTTGTCCCGCAGAATTGTTGAGTGTTTATAAGAGAGCTTTTTCGATTGATACTTCTTCGACTGCCCTAGCGCTTGATTTGGCTCTGTTGCTTAGTAAGCGTTCGGAGCTGCCTACTTCTCAGTTGCCTATGAGAGGGGTCCCTCCGACATTTGTCCTGAAAGTGGAGATTGCGGCCGATGCTGGACGAGGAATAATCGCCGGAGAAATTCCTGCACATTACGTATCACAGTTTGTTCACGTCCCGTTTTCAAGACAGGAAGTGAACACCATAAAGCAATCTATTCCCAATATAAGAAATAATCCGACCGGGTTCTATAAGGAAATAGAGTCGGTCTTGAAGTCGTCGGTATTCACCTTAAGTGATATTGACCTATTATTTCCCGTACTCCTGCCAGTCGATTTGTGGAAACAGATTAGGACTATAGATGACATACCTGGGTTGGGAGATACATGGGATAACATGGTTAGGCTAGATAGAGAAAGACCAGCTGTTGAACGACCGCCTCAAGTGATATTAACCTTGCCTGATAGAATTATTGTAAAATTGAAAACTATAGTTCCTGAAAAAAGAATCATTTGGGACAAGCTTACGGCCTGTGTCCAAGGAAAGTCTGAGGGTGCCACCGATTTCTTCAATCGTTTCGAACAGGTATTCTCAGATTTCAGTGGACAAGACTTAGGCACAGAGTCAGGGAAAAGGCTGTTTGTCGACAAATTTGTACGTGGATTGCTGCCTGACATCCAGTTACAGATTATGTCTTCTGAAAGCGCTTGGAAGGTGAAGTCTCAATCAGAAGTACTGCATATTGCTCAGTACTATGAAAATCGTGTAAATACTGAAAAGGAAAAACTTGAGAAAAAAAAGCGTGACCTGAAAACAAAAGTTTTATTACAACAGATTGTTAGAAGCCCTAGAGGGGGTAATCAATTTAGAGGTCAGTACATTCCACAGGGAAGTGCGCCCTTGGCTCCGGAAACCATTAACCAGTGTGCCGATTGCCAGCAGGAAGGCCACTGGTGCGCATAATGTCCGACCTTGCAGCAAAGGTCATTTGGGAACATGGGTAGACAATCCAGAGGCCGCCCAGGTGCAGGGGGCCCTGGCAGAGGTCAGTTTGCACCAGAATCACAGCAACCTCCTTCACAAGATAAGGAAGTTTCGAATGTGGATAATAGAAACATTTTTGATCACCCTTCTGCCGCGTACCTCTCTGAAGAGCTTCCTTTTGATAATATTCTGTTTCGCTAGGATTGCCCGAAGCAGGATTTGGAACCTACGCCTATTCCCGTTCATCAGAAAGGCCCCTATGTTGAGATGGCGGTGGGAAATAGGAAGCATCTATTTTTAGTAGATACAGGAGCACAGAAATGTTCCATTGATCATTCACGGGTTCCAAATATTCCCCTGTCAGGGCAGTCCAACGTTTCCGTAGGGTTTTCAGGCACACCTGTAGTTTGTCCGGTCTCTTTGCCGGTACCGATAACACTGGGTCCCTTCACGGAACAGTGTCCATTTCTACTTACCACTAACTGTGGGGAGAACTTGCTGGGGCTAAATTGCATGCAGTAATACATTGTTCTCCGGACTGAGTTCGGTTAACAATTTCACCTCAGCAATCACTCGCCTCTCAGTTTTTGACTCGACCTTTACCGCCAGAATTCAGTAATGTCCCAGAATGCTTATGGGCAATTGATGATAATGATGTGGGCATTCTTCAAATTGAACCTGTTAAAATTATTTTGAAACATGGAGTAAAATTGCCTCGCATCCCGGAATATAAGATCTCAGTTGAATGCGAACAGGCGTTGAAATGTATAGTTTCTGATTTTGTACATCGTGAAGTAATTGAGGAGATTACGGGTAGCCTATTTAACAGCCCCATTTTGCCAGTATACAAAAAAGGTGATAATGCGATTCCCTTTCGTTTTATAATTGATTTACGTGCTATTAACAAAATTGGGGCTCCTCAATTTCCTATTGTACCTGATGTTACAACGATACTAAGCATGATCCCGGCTTCTGCCACTCATTTTAGCGTTGTTGATCTTAAAAACGCGTTTTTCAGTATTCCCATACACAAGGATAGCAGGTTTTTGGTCGCGTTTACCCTAGGTGGACACTCGTTTACATTCACTCGTGCACCACAAGGGTACACTGAGAGTCCAAGTATTTATAGTAGGGCATTGAAAGAGCAGCTCGATACTCTCGAGTTGCCTACTACTTGCACATTACTACAGTATGTAGATCACCTCCTCTTGACTGCTGATTCTGAGAGCGCCTGTAAAGAAGGCACCGTGTTGTTGCTTTGTCATCTAGCAGAACATGGCCACAAAGCTTCACTTAAGAAATTCCAATATTGTTGTCAGGAGGTCACCTATTTAGGCTGCCTCCTGTCAAAGGAGGGAAGACGGTTGACACCTGAACGAATAAAGACTATTTCTGGCATGTCTGTCCCAAATACGCAGAAGGAAGTTAGAGCCCTGATAGGTATGGCTTCTTATTGTAGATTGTGGATCCCTAACTTTTCGTTAACGATTAAACCGATGCTGGCTTTGACAAAAAGGGGCATTTCTTTGCCATTGCCATGGACTTTGGAACACCAGACAGCATTTGATTTGCTCAAATCCGCGCTGTGTTCAGCGCCGGTTTTAGGAACTCTGAATTATGACAAGGCCTTTGTATTGTTTGTGCATCAATGTGATGGATGTGCTTTGGCTGTATTAACACAGGAGCATGGAGGGAAGAATAGGCCGTGCGGTTACTATTCCTCCGCCCTTGATCCTGTAACATGCGCATTGCCAATATGTTTGCGTGCTGTTGCTGCTGCTGCTGCGTCTGTAAAACAGAGTGAGGGAATGGTCCTGGGTCATGCGTTAACCCTAATGGTACCTCACTCTGTAGATTTTATTGAATAGAACTCAAACGCAACACCTCACTTCTGCACGATTGACAAGATATGAACTAATCTTGTTTGCCCCCCACATTCAAATTCAGAGGTGTTGTGTATTATATCCGGCTGAACTCTTACCTGTCTCGCAAGATACTGTTGATGGTGACGAAATGTCACACGATTGCCTTTATATGACAGAACAGGAGACTAAAGGCAGAATTGATCTGAAATGCATGCCTTTGAATAGCCCACTAGGGGAGCTATTTTGTGATGGCTCTTGTTTTAAACTTCCAGACGGTACATCCACGGCTGCTTATGCCGTCACTACTTTAAACACGATTGTGGAAACCAAAAGAATTATGCATAATTCCGCGCAGGCCGCAAAAATTATAGCGTTAACTTGAGCTTGTGAACTTTCTGAAGGGCCTACAGTAAATATATATACCAATAGTCAGTTTGCTTTTGGGGTGGTCCACAATTTCGGTAGACTTTGGAAAGAACAAGGTTTCTTGACCTCGCACAGAACAAAAATTCAGCACGGCACTTTAATAGTGCGATTACTTTCAGGACTCGCACTCCCTGTTCAGTTAGCTATTATAAAATGTTCAGCACATCAAAAGGTTATAGATGATGTAGGAAAAGGGAATGCTTTCGCCGATCAGATAGCTAAACAAACTGCCACTGATTTCAGTTCAGAAATGTATGCTGTAAGAGAAATTGTAAATGTTTGCACTTTGGGTGAAAGTATCGGTGCTGTAAAAGACATTCAAGCAGATGCTACCATAGAGGAAACTAAGAGATGGATCGAGGGTGCAGGGAGACTGGATGATGATGGGTGTTGGGTGGACAATATTGAAGGAAAATGGTTACTCACTGACGCCTACATTACAATGATGGTTATTATGGCTCATGGTCCGACACATGTTTGTGCGCGTAAATTGACTAAAATGCTACACAGTGTATGGGCCAATGATAAGATTTTCAAAACTGTGAAGCGTTTTGTCCAAAGCTGCATGGTCTGCTTGCAGCACAATGTAGGAAAAGGTACCTCGACTCCTAGAGGAAGTTTCGCTCCACCTTCTGTTCTGTTTGAGGTTATTCACTTTGCTTTTATTGAAATGGAACGTTGTAACAATCTTAAATATGTGTTGGTTGTCATTTGTGCTTTTAGCAAGTGAGTTGAGGCCTTCCCGGTTAGAGATGCAATGGCCATAACCACGGCAAAAACTCTGTTGAAAGAGTTTTTTCTAGGTTCGGGCTGCCGAGAGTCATCTGGTCGGATAATTGGCCACACTTTATTGCTACTGTTATCCTACAAATTTGCAAAGGATTGCAGATTGACAAACGGTTCCATTCGTCCAGACCTGCCCAAAGTGCCGGATTAGTGGAAAGGCATAACAGCATTATAAAGAACAAGCTTGCTAAGACGTGTGCTGGCACCAAGTTAAAATGGCCGGACGCCTTACCGATCGTGTTGCTGTCGATGAGAACAACCCCTCAAACTAAGACGGGGCTCTCTCCCTTTGAGGTGGTGATGGGGAGGCCTGCTAATATTTGGGGTATGCCAAAAAGTCGCTCGTTGCAGGACATAGAAAATGTGCTTCTTTCAGATTACTGTAACCAGTTGACTAAAAATCTGTTTTCAATTTATCACCAGGTGCGAGAGGCATTACCTGTACGCTACGCGGGTCCCGGTCACAGTCTACGACCGGGGAACTAGATCCTCACGAAGGTTTTTGAGAGGTCATCTTGCCTTGCACCTCGGTGGAGGGGTCCCTACCAAGTCCTGCTAGTCACTCAGACTGCTGTGCGGGTAGCGGGTCGTAAGAACTGGATCCATGCGATGCACACCAAACGGATCCCACAGCCCGTGCCATACGATACAGAAGATACAGAATCCCTTCCCACTGCTGTAACTAGCATGCCTGAAACAGCAACAACCAACAAGGGAGAATCGGAGACCGCTCCAGAATCCGCAAGGCCAGACAAAACGGCCATCTTGTCTCCGCACTCCCCAACAGTGGAACTTCCGGATCAATCCTTTTCTGATCCCATTTCCGTTCATTCGCCACTTCCAGGAGGAAGTGACGGCACTTTGTCCTCATCAGAAACTACGAAATATAATTTGTGTCCAAGGAAGTAAACATACAGCATGGTCTGACTGTACAATTGAAAAAAAATCATTTGAGGGCTTGTCTTTTGGCCCGACTGAACGGGAAGATTCTGTTGGCTAAGGGTTGTGGGAAAGACATTAAGAAGACGCGCAACTGGAGTCGCCAGCAAACGAACAATTGGTGTTTTTTCGGTTGAAGACTACAATGCCTGCACCCGCTACTGCTCGTACCAAACTTTTAGATAAATATGTGACTAGCAGAGACAATGATCAAGCATGTAAGGGGACCCCCAAAGTGTATTGTTGCCTTTTTGTGATAATTACTGGATTTTTAGTAACTGTTGGTTTTGGGTTATGGTATCTGGAGGAAGCATATCCGCTAGAGGACTTTTTACCTATTGAAAATGTATCTGTTATCCCTACTCCTTCCGTGCAATTGCATACTTTATCGCCTAGAGATTCTTTGCATAGACGGAACTATCAGAATAATACCCTTTTGTTAATTATGAATGCCACTCATGCAATTTTAAATAAGACCAATTGTTGGATCTGTTCACATCTACTGCAACATGGGGATAAGGGGCTAGGTTAATATATTCATCCTTTACCTTTGACAACTGCCTGTTACGCTTCTCTTAGAGCACTATTTTTTGGCCGATGGAATGACCGCATCTCAGGGAACTTTGATGGTACAAATTTAAATAGCTTTGAAAAGCATGTTTTGATGCCCCTGGGTTGCTCGCTTTTTGCTAATAGAAGTAAGCCAAACGTTGCTTCTGTTAGGCCCTCTGATAGATTGTCTCATCCTTTTCAGTCTTTAATCTCTTTCAAAATGGATCCTATAGGCAATAAGGATGCCACGCCTCCATCTTATTCTGTTAACCATAGCCCTGATTCAGTATCCTTCTGCATACAGAGGAATGGAACACGGTCAATGGGTAATTTTAGAAAGTGCGCCAACGTTGCGAATTTGACTAGTGAGAACAGACCTCTGTACGCAGGCAAACCTGTCTATTTTGTTTGCGGCAATGTGGCATTTCCATGGTTGCCCAGGGATTGGCAAGGAACCTTCTATTTAGGGATTCTACTACCTGGGGTATTTATTGCTAGTACTGCAGATGTTTCGAAAACTCGTCCACGACGAGGTGTGAAAGGGGATACTGCAGCGCAAACTGTAGGAGATATCATGAAATCCTTTGTGCCATTTCTTGGGCAAATTACGAATTCAGAAGATATCAGGGGACTAGCGAGAGTATTGGAGAGAACCATCAATCGGACCACTGACATACTCTATAATATGACGTTAGAACAGAAAGCGATAAGATTAGTGGCTCTTCAAAACCGGATGGCATTAGATGTCATTCTGGCCGAGCGTGGAGGAGTATGTAAATTAGTGGAGTCCGCTTGCTGCGTTTACGTACCAGACTCCTCTCCGACGATCTTTCGGGCTATCCAAAATCTACATGTTCTTAGTTCAGAAGTACATGCTCCTGAGGGAAACTGGGAACTCAGTGCATGGTTTTGGGACCTCCTAGGGTCATGGGGATGGAAGTTGTTTTCGGCCCTGCTGATTATCTTGGGAAGTTTTCTGTTTCTTTGCTGTTGTATACAGTGTCTCCCTGGTATATTGACAAGATCCACGGACACGGTAAGTGAGTTTAACTGTTTATTGTATGGACCCCAAAGGCGAGCAGCCACCACCAGAGGATCCAGGAACCAACTGGCCCATGTGGAATGTTGATGCCTGAACAGCCATCAACATTCCTAACGCACCTGGACATATTACAACATATCCTCTTCCCTTCCATTACCAAAAATCAACATTAACAGAATGCAACATAAAAGGAGATAAGGTAATGATGAAAGGATAGGCAATAGAATGTAACAAACCATTAAAACATAAACTGCAGTATGCCAATTAAAAACAATAATTCATCTTAGTCACTCCAGACATTGCAACTTCTAACAAATGTAGTCTCTAAGTTTTATGGGTGGCCCACACTGCCTAGAAGGACGCCCCACATCATGCCCAACTTCAGCTTGCTGAAGAGGAACCCTCTGAGTCTCCACATTCAGACCAGTACCTGAAGAGCAAGCAACATCCTCTTCACATCTGTGCACCCCACCTTGGGAGCCAACAGGATCGAAATCCAGCACAACACCCTGAGACTCCACACTTAAATCTGCACCTCAAGCACGAGCACTCTTGACCCCATCCACCACCACACGTCTCTTACTCCAAACAGAGCCATCCTCCAAATGCACATGACCCTTACCCATCTTTACCACCCTCCTTGGAGGCAAAAATGTGCTATTGCCCTTTTGAACAAACCTAGGATTTCTAATGTACACAGTATCCCCAGGCTTAACTTGTAATTCCTTCCTGGACTCCTGAGAAGAAATCATAGCCTCCTGGCGAACCAGAATATTGCGATGGATAACATCCAGATCCAGCTCACATGGGCCTCCACCCACCAAGGCCAGAGTTCTCAGTAAGGTCCCTGCCTTCCTGCCCCTCATAAGTTCAAATGGGGACTTCCCCGTGACCAACAAAGGAGTCCTGCGATAAGCAGCCAAATATTGTGTCAAAACATCCTGCCAAGCCAAACCATTAGCCAAAGCCAATTGTATGGCCGACTTAATGGTACCATTCGCCCTCTGAACTAGGCCATTGGCACACGGATTGTATAAAGGGGTCCGATGATGGGAGATAGCATGTTGATCCAGAAATTCCTTCATGGCTCTGGACGTGAACTGCACGCCATTATCTGTCACCAAGCTTGCTGGTAACCCTTTTCGGTCAAACACCTTCCTCAAAAAAGCTATAACCGACTCAGTGGTGACATTTCCAACCGCAGCTACTTCAATCCACCTAGACGTGTACTCCACTAAAACCAACAAATATCTACTCTCAGGCTGAAGACATTCAAAGGGGCCCATGATGTCCAAAGCCAATTTAGTCCAACCTTGTTTGGGAACATCTACAGGATGTATCGGTTGGGGATGCAATACCTTGCTTTTATCACTGATGGCACAAGCCTGACAATACTTCATCACCTGTTCCACATCCTTGTCCATCGACGGCCACCAGTAATCTTCCATAAGTCTCCTCTTGGTCAAAGAACGACCCAAATGACCAGCATGTGTCAATTCCACAATTTTACCTCTGAGACTGACAGGCGGAATCAACTTGACACCTCTGGAAATGCCCCAGGGACCCACAGCCAATTCATGCAATACCTGGGAATAGCCCCTCCCCTCAGGTTTATCTGACAAGGCCTTCCCTGATCCACTTCAATTCAACATCGGCCTCAGACTCGACATCCCACAACGACTTCTCCACCGCAGATGCAATGTAAGTAACTTGACACCCTTGCAGGTCCTCCTCTTTCTCCAACGTCACCTGATCCTGACTGTCCCCCTCCACCGTGGACAAACGGGACAAACAATCCGCCACTACATTGAGTTTACCTGGGAAATATTGCAGGGTGAAATTGTAATCCTGTAACTCAACCGACCATCTCGCAATCCTTGGGGATACTGCCACCACACCTTTGGTAGAAAACACTTGGACTAAAGGCTTATGGTCCGTCCTGACTATATATGGAATACCCCAAAGAAATGTCCTGAAATGCTTCGAAGCCCACAGCACTGCCAAGGCCTCCCTTTCAATCACTGAGTACCTGCTCTCTACATCTCTTAGGGTCCTCGAGGCAAAAGCCACCGGCTTCCATTCACCATCCAACCACTGTTCTAGCACCGCACCCAAACCCACCTCACTTGCATCCACCGTAAGTACAGTTTTGCTTTGGGATCAAATGATTTCAGGCACGGGGCATTTTCCACATCTCTCTTCACCAGCTCAAATTCTGCCCCCACTCCTCAGACCACACAAACCTGGCCGACATCTTCATCAGGGCCCTCATGGCCGCCGTCTTTTCAGCATAGTTCGGTATGAATTTGAAATAATACTCTGCAAGACCAAGGAACGCCCCTTAGCTGGTCCTTATTGTCTGGAACAGGTGTATTCCTCATAACCTGTACCAACCCAGCCTTAGGGTTAACACCTTCTGAACTCAGTGTATGACCCAAATAGGTAACTTTACTCACACCCACCTGGCATTTAGCCAGTTTCAGTCAGACCTCTCTCTTTAAGAATTCGCATCACCTTCCTGACCCTGACATCATGTTCCTCCCTACTACTACCCCACACCAAGATGTCATCCTGAAAATAACTTACTCCAGACACTCCCCCAAACATTTCCTGCATCAACCGCTGGAATACTGCAGAGGCTGAAGCCAGGCCCAATGGCATGTGACAAAAACGGTATGCCCCAAAAGGAGTCACGAATGACGTGAGAGGCCTAGAGTCAATGTGCAGGTCTATTTGATGATATGCCGTAGACAAATCAAAGGTTGAAAAATACTTTGCATCCCCCAATGTTAACAACAATTCGTTAATGTTCGGCAAGGGGTGCCGATCCACCAAAATGCTGGAATTAAGCTCCCGAAGGTATACACACATCCTGATACCTCCATCGTCTTTTTTAACCAGGACCACGGGAAACAACCACTCTGATGACTCAATGGGTTCAATTATGCCTGCCGTCTGTAATTTGGTCAACTCAGCTTCCAAACCTTCCCTTGCTGATACTGGCACTCTCCTCACCTTGTGTACCTTAGGCACATCACCCTTCTTTAACACAATGCGATGGGCAAAGCCTTTGAGCTTCCCAAGAGTATCGGAAAATACTTCTGGAAACTCCGCCATGAGCAAAACTGGGGTAACCATGGCATTATCCTCACCACCCTCCAATACTAAGAACAGGAATCTCCTTACCAGGATGTATTTGCATACCTAAAGCCTCCTGCTCATCCCAACCCAGTACACTAGTGCCCTTGGATGCCACATAGAGATTACCCAGAGCCCGCCTACCATTGAACGAGAAATTGGACCAACTGTAGCCCAGTACATCAATGGGGTTCTGCCCGTATGCACACGGCTTGATGTCCGCAGCAAGTAAAGCTGAAATCTGCTTTCCCAGATCTCCATTATACACTTCTGGAGCTACCAAGGTGTAAGGTGACCCTGAATCAACCAACATATCCACAGGATGGTCATCAACCAATACTGAAACCCAAGGGCCCTTGCGCACACTTTCATCCACATGCAGAATCACTCCCTGCTCCTGTCTACCGCCAGAGGCACCTTTTTGCAACAGTGCAGAATCATCTGGATTCACACTAGCCACCACCTGCACCTTAAACATGCGTGCATAATGGCCCATCCGTTTACATTTCCTACATTCAACATTGCAAGCAGGACACACCTTGGAATCAGCCCCATGGCTGGACCAACCACAATTTTTACACACATCTTTACCCTTACACTACCTACCCCCTTGACCACTAGACTTATCAATAACTTTGTTGTTCCTTGGCATCACAGCATGAACCACATCTCTAGACACATCCCTCTCAGTCACAATTTGTACACTAGTCCTGGAGGCTTCGATTGCCCTCGCAATCTCCAACACCTTATCCAAGGGGGGGTCACTTTCAATCCACAACCTTTCCCTGATTTTCTGATTAGAGGTCTTCATCATAATTTGATCCCTGATGTGTTCATCCAAATTACCCGAAAACCCACATATGGCCATGAGCGCCCGTAACGCCATCACATAAGCATCAATGCTCTCCGTGGATCCTTGTGCCCTAGAAAAGAATTTGTATCGCTCCAAAACAACATTAACTCTTTTACCAAAACGAATTTGCAGTTTCTTGAGGGCAGTCTCATATGCACTTATGACCATCTCTCCCTCACCACCACCTGGAACCATTACATTCTCACCAGGCAGGTGACGGAAAACCCTCAACCCCTCAGTACCCAGACAGTTAAGACGTGCAGCCTCCTTCTCATCATCAGTGAACTTTGCACCACCAGCAGCCCTCAAATACACCTTGAAGGCATCCACCCACTGGTCCCATGGAGCAACAGGTTCACCAGGGTTTGGCAAAAAGGCTGGGGGCGGCCTCGCAGCTGTATGCAACATGTCTGGGCGAGAGTACCGCTCTCCACCCCCAATTAGTTCACAGATCCCAAGTAGCTTGAAGTCACCTTGTGAAAATAAACAAAATAAATCCTCCACCGATCACCAGTCAACAAGGCGGACGCTTTCAAGTAAAGAGTGTCACCTTTTCTCAACCACACAGAAAACTTAACTGCAGTACCATAGTATGGAGGTCGGCACCGACCAAGACAAGATACAATTTGCGCTCCCCTGGATCCGATCCGTGAAGAAGCAGACACTCCTGGGAGCCGCACCGGCGATGCCCAAAAGTACAGAAACCTACCACTCCACAGTAATTACGCCCCACTTGCAGTCAGAATTGAATAGGACGGTGCTGCAGACCCGGGCCACCGTTAAGCGCGCAACAAATCCTCCTCCCAGGACGTAGTATGCGGCGGCAGCTATGGCCGTGATTTCTCAGCGCAGCCGCGGATGCAGGGGAGTCGGCTCTGCCCCCTGGAAAGCGGCGCCGAACAGCTAAACACAGCAAGACGGAAGGAGGATACAAGGCTGGACGTGCTTCCGGGTCGCGTCTTCCGGCACCTCGACTCCTCCAGCTAGGCTCCGATGCAGCCGCCCGAGGCCACTACAATCGCCTCCCCAGGCGCACACAGGCCGGTGACAGCTCGCACACCATTGGCCAGTGGGCCAGGCAACACGCCCACAGAGGGGCTTGCCGACAGTCGTCACACTCCAGCAACGCCAGGGGGCCCCAGTACGCGGGGCACTCGCAGACCTGTAGCACCCAACGACACCGGCGACCGTCCGGTACGCGGGCACTTTCATTCCTGTGGCACCCGAGTGCACCGGCCCTCCGGTACGCGGGGGCACCTGCAGAACACGGGGCACCACCCGCTGGCCAACAGCACACCAGTGGCCACACCGGCGGCGAGCACACCGCCAGACGACGGCAACCGTCCAGTATGCACAGGGCCGGAGGAGCGGGGAAGCTCACACGTGGAGTCGGATGGGGTCCACACAAGTCCGCGTCGCCAGTGACAAGATCCACAGACACGGTAAGTGAGTTTAACTGTTTATTGTATGGACCCCAAAGGCGAGCAGCCACCACCAGAGGATCCAGGAACCAACTGGCCCATGTGGAATGTTGATGCCTGAACAGCCATCAACATTCCACATGTGCCTGGACATATTACAACATATATGCTCAGTATTAGGGGGATGTTGCACGCAAGCAACAAGTGTATTAGGGCATATAATATACGCCCCAGAGAAGGTTTCCAAAGAGTATGTGTTAAAAGAAACTCTGGTGTCAGATCTAATGGCAATACATATGTCATACAATGATTCGGGATGTATAGATGTTGATGTGTGGAGTTAGTCGCAAAGTGATTGAAGGTAGTTTAGCACTTGGCATAGGCCAAAAGGAGGGTTTGTTAGAACTGATATAATATTGTTTCGTCCTCATTGTATATGTTGGCCTATGCCCAGTCGCTTTGCGAGGAAATCCGTATTACAAGGTTGTGACCTCAAGTGAATCGAGCCTCCATTTTAGGTTAGAACCGCCATTTTAGTTTATTATACAAAGTCACCCTGTAGTCTAAAATGGCTGTCTCGTGTGCTCTTGTTCTTGCTTTAACCTCTTCAACCTCTGTAGGAGGGTTAATGTCCAACCTGCCTTCAGGCTACATGTTAGGGTCATGTAGACCTTGTCCTTTGTTGACCTCGGGATCAGGGGATTACTAGAATTAGCAATGTTAACCTACAAGTATACAAGAACAAATAATGCTATCCAAATACGACATGCGAAACATTTGTTTGATTTGTATTAAAGCAATATGTAAAGAGTGTAATGTTAAATTAGAGAATAATAATGTCTGTTAGTAAATGTATTTAAAAGTAAACCGCATGCACGAGATATGTAAATTAGGAAATGAACCTGGCGCGACCCTAGCCCAGTGTATAATTAACTTGTACGAGGCTGGACATCATTATAACAAACTGTATAAATACACTGATGTCCAGCTAGGAAATTCTGCTCACTGCTCACATTGAACCCTGCTGGTGGTCTCTGTGATGTATTGACAGCCAAATAGCTATTTGTGTACTTTGTCCAATACTGTTCAGTTTTGTAATAAAGATTCTGGGAATCTTTACAAGCCCGTGTCGGTGTATTTTCCTTTGCTTGGTGTAACAGCCTTAATATTGTATTTTTTTCTGATTCCACAGAATGAGCAAAGTGTGTCCCTGGTCGCCTTAGGTCACCTTCTTTCCAGAGCAAAGTGCAGCCATGATAGAGACTTTCCTATGCACTAGGCAACCATCAAGCATTGGTGGGTTTTCTCTAGTGGAAATAAACTGGTGGCCAAGAACATGACCATTCCTCTCCAGAGTACAGGTGGCACTGCCCAGCAAAGCCTCTTCCCATCTTATCCCAGCAAAATGAGCGCCTGCAATGCATGCGTTCAAGTGGGGTTCTTTGATCGCAGCCCCCTCCTGTATGGACTCTCCAAGGTGGCACTGGGAGCGAAGGGAGCGGCAGCTTGGTTGCGGTCACATTAGATTGGCACAATGGGTACTGCTCCATCAACTCCCCCTTGCCGGTTCACCCCACACTCAAGGCCCAGAAGAGGATTAAAGGGCACTTTGAAAGTGGCTTAGTGATGGGAATGTGACTGGCTGTTATTCTGTGCCCAACCTTTCTGCTGATTTCAGGGGCCTTTCATTGAAGCATTGCAGAGCTCTAAAAGCGGGGGCATTTCATCGTATAACCCTCATTACATATTATTTGCTGCTTGCTCAGGCAGCCAGTGAGTATTTCGGTTGGGTGTTAAAACTGGGCGTGGTGGTATAACATACAGAAATCCACTCGGCCCGGTGGGTGGGAAAAGGGGTAAAGCAGCGAGCTATTCTGCCCACCCAGCCATTCATGCCTGGCGGTCATCTGGACTTTCTTGACTGGACAGAGGGGGGTCATGTGATGCTGTTCCATGTTCCTGGGGCAAGCATGCCTTTGCAGTCCTCCCCTTTCAGACCCCTCACATTCCCCCAGTCTCGTGGTGATCCACCAGGATCCCCAAGAAAAAATAACATGTTTCAGGCCAGATAAAGTCTGGTCTAAATGGGGTAGTTTTCACCGAGTGTCCATGGTCCTTATAACACCATATTGATACATGAGCCTGGCTGAGACTGGGGGCTGGCAGTGTTTCCACATGCAATTCCCACACGCAAATGTGCTCGCATCTGCAGGCGGTGATTGGTGGAGGCCAATATTTGAGGTGGAGGGGCGACCTGTCCGCCGGCAGGGCCACCAATTTTCATAATGTGAGCTCTATTATTATAAATGGAAAAGCCTGCCTGCAGTGAGCAAATGTAGGTATTTACAATCAAAATGGAGGTGCTCCCCTTCATAGAAGCTGGTGTAGATCACGTGCCCCGCGCACGCCTGTGAATGTATGAATGATAGATTTGACATTAAACCACCTATGTTGATGTAGAGCTGCCATGCTTTTGTATTGAAAATAGCTGACAATGTTCTCCCCAACAGCTGCCGTCGTGATAACGAGACGCAAATCGAAACAGCTGAGTCGCAAATTGAGTATGAAACTGGAACTGCTCGAGGCCGACATCCGAAATGAAATCCGGCATGGTAGGTTCCCTGGTTGCCATGTCTTCACAACACACCACTGGTGGCTCTCAACAATTTGCAAAGGTGCAAAACCAAGGTGGGATCATGAAATCGGGGGCAGGGCTGAAGTGCGCCGTGCACCTGATTTTAAATACCACATTGAATAATATTCCAAAAGCAAATGTAGTCAATGATGTATGAGCATGGACAGTAGCAGTCCCTAAATCTGTCTTTATTTACAGTTTGTATTTATTTTTATTTATTTATTTATTGTGTGATACAGTAGATACATGTGACTTTTCACACAGTTAACACATTTAACAACGTTTGACAACAATTTTGACAATTTCAAAAACGTCTTCAAACCACGATTTCCACATGATTAATTTTACATAGTACAAAGTCCAACGTGCAAATTATGAAACCAAGTACAAAATGCAATGTTACAAATTCCAAATACTAAAAACACTATAAAACCTAAAATGTTGTTCCTTTAAGAATTTAAAACTACCTCTACAAATTCCAAAAATCTTAACGTTAAAGAAATGACATTGGTATTTAAAATTCTGATCCATAGCGCCTCCTCCGGTACATGGCCAAATAATATCGTTTTCTCCCTCCACAGGGGCCGTAAAAAAGGACAATTAATGCAAAGATGGTTGAGGGTCTAATCCTCTTTTCCACAATAGCGACAGAGTCTCATTCCCCTAGGCACCTTTCTCCTTACCCCCAACACCTGCATAGTTGGGAACAGATTGAGCTTCATTCGCAACCTTTTAAACCTGAAGTCTCTCAATGGGTGCTTTTTCAGATAAGGGGCCAAAACATTGATATTTTTAATTGAACAAGTGAAGTGGTAATGAAAACATCAGTATTTCAGCAGGTCAGCCCTAAGCTGAATCCACGTGTGTCTATACAACTTTAATTTCACTTTATTTGGATTTTCTGTCAACCCTATTTGGTTATTATTTTTTTTAAAAAACATTTTTAAAGCGCTCACACAGCACGCGGGCACTGAGCGGGCTCTTAGACCAAGCTGTACCTATGTGTGGAGGATTCAATTTGCGAAAGAGCCTGAGTACAACAAACTATCCAGTTATCAAGGACCCCACAGTTTCCTTTGCCACCATCAAATTTAAATACTCAAAAGAGAAGCCTTAGGGGGTGCAATGATCCGGGCATATATTTGTAATATTCTCCACTTGATCAAAGTCTGGATTGGCAATTCCTCTAGCTCATATAAAATCCCTGCCAGAGGCACAAAGGGAGGATCGGCGAAGCACTTTCCTCCAGAGCCTTCCCTCCACCTTAGACCAAGGTGTAACATCTCCCATAGTCTGAGCCCCAAAAATCAATTTTGGCCCAATTTTTTTGTCTGAACAGCTTAATCAACGGCATCGCAGAAAATCTACCAAATCTAAAATCAAATTGGATCAGCTGACTTGCGGCTGCCAGAAATGTAGTGTTTAAGTCACCATCCAGACAATTTCTGCTTTCCCCGTCGTACACAAAAGTGCCCAGGTATTTGTATTTGTTTACAACCTCCAGAGCAATGCCATCGATCGACCACCCACATTTCTTTCTATTTCTACCTCTCTTTGTTTAGCACCAACATTTGTGATTTAGTGCCATTAATTGAGAGGTCAAATTTGAGCAAGCATGTATTAGTTGCACACGGGGATATCTGCAAGCCGATAGGGGTCAAGTCACAGATTACAATATGGTGGGGTTTGTTCTCACCAAATTTCAGCTTTTAATCATATCTTTGATGTAAAAACAGAACAGAAACACTGCGAGGACACATCCCTGATGCAGCCCCCGATTCATTTCTATCCAGTCCTTAAAAGACCAATGCAAGTCCAGTCTGACTTTGATACTGGTCTTTATTTACAGTGTGTACTTCTGGCTGTTAGAAAAACATAGATCCTTTAATAGTCTTAACATCTCGGGAGAATAGCTCAGGGTCAACGCACTTGCCTTAGAAGTAAGATGACGCAGAACAGACCAGGTTCAATCCCCGGGTCCGCACTCAGAAACCTCTGGGTATTAGCACATTATAAATAACCAGTTACAATTACAATGCACTAGAAAGCTGCCAAGTGTCAATGTTTTATCAACAATATATACTAACACTGCCCCCTTCATGCTGCCTTTTCAAAAATGACCTCAACGAGGCTCTTCAGCACTGACTCCTATTAAGTTTTAATTTATTAATTTAACCAAAATGATATATGGGGCTGGGGTTTACATTAAGGTGGGTGGATGCTGGTGAGAGGTTGTGTGGATCTTCCCCTGCATACACTGGCACAGAAATTGATTACAATAAATAAAAATCGATGTTATGGGACTCACAGTAAAAAGTTCAATGTTTGAGGTTGATCTATGTCAAACATTTTTAACAGCAATATGTGTGCAGCCTATAGCCCCAGGAAGTTTGGGCACCTGATCGCCTCGCTCAAAGACAATTATGGCAACAATAATCACCACTTAATCAATCTTCCTCCCAACCGAATCGACAGTACATTTTTTCACATTTCTTTACCACTGAAATAACACGTTATGTTAAGTGGCTTTTATACAATGGCAATCACCACTGTAGTGGTCTTACAATACCAAGATAAATAGGTGCAGTTTGACCCCACCAAAGATACCAAGGCCAAAGTCTTGAACAGGAGTAGTAAGGTTAAAAAAACAATAGAGACAGGAATAACGATGTGAAGGGATACACTTAGACACCAAGGGGAGGGGCACAATGGGGAAGGGCAAGAGGTGGTGTCATAATGTGCATATTATGAGTACTGTGCGATGTTTCAAAAATGGACATGATGAAAGAAAATGAAAATAAATTCTTTGTGGAAAAGTATTTTCCCACAACTGCAGTTTTCCAAACCTTCAAACAGAAATGTTTGGGAAATTAGTGATGACTGGATGCCTGATGGACCCCAAAATTGGTTGGCGGGTCCTTATTAATAATAGTGCAATGGAACGTACACCACCCCAAGACACACATGTCTACTCTAAATTTCCTTAAGCAGCACACCAGCCCACCACAGATGCACCAAGTTAACTCTACTCAACCACCTTCTCTGGTATCTGTCCCCTCCCCCATTCTCGTAGGGGAGTGGAATAAGAGTGCATCAATCTGTCCATCATGAAAGGATAACCATGTACCCCAACACATTCAATACGTTTTTCTAGGTTTTGATAATATGCTATTCTCAGCAAGATAAGTGCAACATGCTTACAATGGCTCCATTATATTCTGGAAGTGATCATTAGAAAAGAACATTTTAAAAAGAGCCAGTTTACAGCAACGATCATTCCTGCCTCTGAGGAACCAGGCCAGACCCCACCTCAGGGGGTTCCTTTGTTCGTGTTGCTCTCATTCTGCTTTTAACCACAACATAGCATCCCAGCCCTCCCTCCTGCACCCCTCTCACTCAAAATATCTGTGTCTTTTCTCTGGACACGCTTCCACCAACAGTGGCAAGCGAAAGCGAGCACAGAGAATGTGAGGGGCAGAGCGTGGGTGAGTGGACGATCAGCACATGACACTACACCATGTACATATAGCGTTATTTTAACCCCTTAAGTGCCAGGCTGTTTTGCAAGTCTATGCAAAAAGGATAGCATGCTCGTCCTTGGCACTTTAATTATCTTAAGAAATTGTGGAATGTGTTCATTTAATTTATTTTTGTAGTTATAGAACTCTCCAGATTGCAGAAAAAATACCTCAATGCACAAATGAAGTGGTACTGGGAAGGAAGGTTAGACTGGGAAAAGGAAGGAGACATATATACACTGTTTTACAAAGCAACATCATTTTCCTAGTTAACATAGTAGTAACTGGAGGGAATCCGGTTGGGTGGGAGGGCAGGGGGTTTGATTTGAGTGAGGTGATAGCATTTTTCCTGAGTGGAGTATGCAGGGCAGAGGAACTCACTGGGCTTTCTTTTTTTCAACTGCTGTCCCAAAGATGCAGGTAAAACAGGCATATGGCTCCATCAGCCTTTGAAATGCAAAGGCTATCTTATCAGACTGCTGTCTTTCTGTGGCAGAATTCCTCCTCTGAGGGTGGAATAGCACAAGCTTTTCTAATTTGTATTAATAAAATGAAGCGGGTAGATCTGTCTCTGAAAGTGAGGTCTGCTATTCAGACTCCCCTTGCTAAAAAGAATAGTGCAAGTATGCAACTCTCTGATCCTGTCTCTTGGCACATCCCAGCAGCTGCCTTATAGGATGGCAACAAGGCATATCTAAGTGACATAGGCATTCCTGCCAACAGCCTGATGGAGCACAAAGCTCCAACAGCCAGCATCTGCTTTTAAGCATGGTCAATCCTGACCCTAAATGAAAACATGGGTGCTCCCATAACCTGGTGGCAGGTGACATTCCTGAACATAAGCCATGTCTGGTTATGACGTAGCCACAATAAACCAAAAAACAGTTTGGTGTCATTTTATTGTCAGCTTGGTTTCTAGTGGCCTTCCTGTCCAGGCCTCCGGTGAATTCGTTGTCTGGTGCTGAGTTGCACACAAACAGACCTATTGGGTTCTGTTTTAGCAAAAGCCTTTGTCTTTCCTGGGAAAAATGTGTCACCTGCCAGGAAGACAGGAACTTCCCCCAGTGCAAAGAGAGGCCTAATGCTTCAAAGAAGAGGTTCTGCAAGGCCATTGAAATCACAGCAGGGTGGTAATCCACAAAGACTCTTTGATTTAGACAGGAGAAGGAGACAGCATTAGAATAGCCAGGAGACACGCATACGTCCACAGCAGGGTCCTGTTGTTTTTGATTCTCCCATGAACCCCAGTCCTCCTGTACTCACATTCTGCAGACACAGCACTCTGGGAATGACATCACAGGTGAAAGATTGTGAAACAGCAGCCAGGATTAGACACCTTACAGAATGCAAGAAGAGAATCAAGACTCTGTAGAGGATTACCTATTTAAGGGGGTGACCACCTTGCTGATCTCTCTTTGGACCACAGAAGAAACATTTAATGTGGACCTTTATAGGGGGTACAGTCTGCTCCAGAGAGCTCAGCCATAGAGGTTAAGACAAAGGATTGAAGAACAAAGAAAGACCTTTCCTTAACCATCCCTGAGGAGCATCTGGAGTGAACGGTTGGCTGGACAAGGCCTACTGCAAACTGATACCACTGGTACCCAGGAACCTGCTCACTGCACGTGACAGACCCAGCAGGTCCTCTCTAAAAGCTTCCTAGGTAGGAAATGCAGCATAGTAAACGACATTTTGAATAGATTGTGTCCTCCCACGTATTCCTCATCTAATGATATTTCCATATCCAGCTTCAGCTGCTTCGGAAACTTTTTCCAGCAGAAGGCGCTGCGTGTCGATGCCTGTCGACTCGACAAGAAAAAAGGTAAGGGCAAAACCGGTGCGCCATCGAGCTCGGGAGACAAGGAAAAAACTCCCAAAGAGTGGTCGAAGGATCCCTCGAGTCAAGACAATTCTCCTTCAAGGAAGAAGTCCTCGACGCCATCGGCACCGAAAGACTCCTCCTCAGGCCCTAAAAACTCCTTGACGCCGCAAGCATCGAAACCCTTGACGTCGACGACGAAAATATCAGCGCCACCATCAACGCTGTAGAAGATTACTGAAAATCATGCACACCATTCCCAAGACAGACTTTTTAAAATCCCTTTCTTCTATTCATTAGGATGTAGAACATTCCTCTGAAGATTCATGTACCTTTGGCCTTCAATATAGAACACCTGGCGTCCCGGAACCCTTGAACTCAGATCAATTAAGGATTCAAAATCTACAGGAGTCCCTACAAAATGCAAGTGGACTAGATATGTCCCCAGAATTAGAATTTGGAGACCTGACCATAATGACCATGTAGATGGGTCTTACAGACATTTAATGTCCAGGGTGGTTGAATACATGGGGTGGAAAAGACCGACACCAATATAGGAGCTGGATGATTTTACAGATACCCTGGATAAAGGACCCCAGCAGGGTCCTATTCTTCCCTTTCATGTGGCTCTGCAAAGGCGGGTAAATGGCAATTGGCAGTCGCCAGGGTTAATTATAGCAGTAAAAAAAAGCTAACATCTATATACAAGGCTTCCTCTAGTGAACCTGGTTATCTGACGAAACTCCCGACTACTGATAGATTGGTAGTGCAGGCTGCCACGTCCACCTCAAAACAAAATGCATTCCCAACTATTCCTCCATACAGTGATGACAAGCATTACAATGCTTTGGCCAAGAAAGTTTTCTCTGCATGGATCATGGCTCTAAAGTCGGTGAATGCTATGTGCACGTTGGCCTTTCACTTTCACAATTTGGGAATGTATACCAATGGCAGCTGAACATATCCTCAAAGGGGAGGAAAGACCAATTTTTAAATCTAGTCAAGGATGGGAAGGATGCAATGTGCGAATCCCTCCAGCCAGGCCTCAATACTGCTGACAGGTCAATGGCAGCTAGTACAGTAATGCACAGATTTGCCTGGTTAAGAAAGTCCGTTTTTGCTCCAGATCTGCAGTCCAGACTTCTTAACATGCCCTTTGACGGCACACATTTATTTGGTAGCAAGGCTGATGAGAGCCTGGAGAAGCTGCTGACCTCAAAAGCAGCAGCCAAATCCCTTGGTGCTGCTATTAGAAAGCCACAACCCCCCCCCACCAGACACCTGGGAGGGGTAGGTCCTTTCGCCTTTACTCCTCATTTGTAAGAGGGAGAGGACTGTTGAATCAAAGAGGTCAAAAAAGATTCCCCCTTGGTACACAGGGAAGAAGTACTAAGACCACTCAGGCAGCGGCTACTTTACCATCAGCCACTGCTTCAGCCGCCTGAAAACCTCTCTAAGGCCTTAGGTCACAAGACCCTGGTGGGAGGCAGACTCTCACTGCATCTGAAAGAATGGCGAGGCCTTACTTCACATGCATAGGCATTGGAAACAGTTGCCCAGGGTTACTGCCTTACCTTTCTAAAAAAGCCTCAGAATCATCCACCTGGGAACAGCTCTTTCAAAGTTCCAGATACGCTCCTTATGCAGGAAATCTTGACCCTGCTAGAGAAAGGTGCTATAGAACCAGTACCTGCAGCAGAGAGGAACAAGAGTTGTTATTCCCCGTACTTCCCATTTCCGAAAAAGGATGGAGGATTGAGACCCATTTTGGACCTAAGCGACTTAAATAAAGTTCAAAATGGTTAAACTTTCTCAAGTCCTTCAGGCTCTCCTGCTTCAGGACTGGATGGTATCATTAGACCTTCAGGATGCTTACTTTCATGTGCCAATCCATCACAAGCATAGACAGTACCTGAGGTTTGCTGTTGGCGGTTCCCATTATCAGTTTCGAGTTCTGCCATTTGGGCTGCCCTCCGCTCAAGGGTTTTCACCAAGTTGATGGCGGTGGTGGCAGCGAGTCTCAGGAGAGGGGGAATTCACGTCTACCCCTACCTGGACGATTGGCTGATCTGGGCCAGTTCCCCCGAACAGGCCCTTGAACATCTCAGCTCCACCTGTCACTCCCTTCACAGACTGGGCTTCTCCCTCATCTTCAAGAAGTCCCACATGATACCATCTCAAAAGCTCCAATTCATTGCAGCAGTCCTGGATGCATCCCTGGGAAAAGCCTTGTCTCCAGAAGTTAGGGCTCAAGACATTCTGTAGATGGTCAGATCTTCTTCAGGTTCCAAGTAGGGTCGCACAGGATCTCCTCTGGTGGGCCTGCAAAGACAACATTCTGAACGGAGAACTTTTTTTGTCAGCCATGGCTGGAGATAACGCTAGTAACGGATGCCTCACTCACAGGGTGGGGAGCACATGCCAACGATCTGACAATCAGCAGTCATTGGTCCCCATTGGAGTCCAAACTACGTATCAACCTTTTGGAGCTGAGGGCAATCAGACTAGCGCTGAAGGCCTTTCTGCTCTCTGTGCGGGGGAAGAATTTCCTGATAATGACAGACAACACAGTGGCCATGTACTACCTCAACAAGAGAGAAGACCAAGGGTCACTACCACTGTGCAGAGGGGCAATCCAGCTCTGGTTCTGGGCAATTCAAGAAGGAATCTCCCTATCAGCAGTTCACCTAATCGGAGTGGAGAATATGGCGGCGGATGCTCCTAGCAGGCAGAGCACAGTCTCCCACGAGTGGGAACTAGCTCATGAAGTCCTTCAAGAGATCTTCACACTTTGGGGTACCCCTCAAGCGGATCTGTTTGTGACCTGTGTCAACCGGAAGTGCAAGCAGTACTGCTCAAGGGAATTTCCCCCAAGAGGAGCTGGGATGTTCATAGTGGATGGGGATTTTCCACTCCTGTACGTGTTTCCACCAGTCCTTGTCATTCCTCATGTCATCAGGAGGTTGAGGAGGTTCAGGAAATCCATGATCCTAATTGCTCTGGATTGGGCAAGGAGGACGTGGTACCCGGACCTTCTGTACATGTCCATCTGCCCTCCAAAACATCTTCCACAAAGAAACCTTCTCTAGAGAGAGAGAGGAGGGTCGGGTTCTCCATTCAGAGGTCAAGACACTCAACATTCACGCATGGTTTCTGGGGGGGTGAGATACAAGGATTGGGACATCTCGGATGAGGTAATGGAGATTTTGCTTCGGCCAGAGGACCAGCAACAGAATCCTTGTACTACTGCCGTTGGAACAAATTCTGCAGATGGATAAGAATATGAATCCTTTTACATGCAGTACATCTGTGGCGTTATCATTCTTATTACACTTGGCCAACCTGGGGCTCCAGGCTGGTACAATTAATGGGTATCTGGCAGCGCTCTCTATTTATAAGCACTCCTCATCGCCCCTACCAACATGCCCCGCGGTAGAATTTTACATGTGATTGCAGTCTTCGCTCTTTCAGGAGGGGTAACTGTCAGGTGTAGGATATCCTATACATGTACCAAAAAAGGCACTGAAGCCAATGGTCACTGCGCACGCTTTATACCATCAATGACGTCAACATCAAGACAGAGGCCTCCGAGGGACATCGAATCGACAGGCATCAACGCTCAGCGCCGTCTGCTGGAAAATAATTTCAAAGCAGCTGAAGCTGGATATGGAAATATCATAAGATGAGGAATACATGGGAGGAACATCCAGTCGAAAGAACGTCACCCTGGGTAAGTTACTTGTTCATCTTGCCCCTGGAGGTCTCGAATGGCGTCTCTCAGAACCCAGAAATCAAGAAACAGCTCTGGACACTGTTTTCTAGCTTCACTTTGAGCCAGCTCAGCCATCTCGTGTCACTTTTCATACCGATGCAAACAACCGGAGCAGCTTTTGACATTATCTGTGTTTAGTGTGAAGATGCTGACTTGGTGCATCGACTTCCTGCACTCGAGCTATCGTCAAGCTGATTGCCACTGAAGAACCGCATTGCATCATTGGATCGCTTTAAGCCATCTGAATAGATTTGAGATGCCAACACGACCCACCTCCTGCCAGGGATGTCATTTAGGGGTCGCCAGAGTTCGCAACTGTGACCTCTGAGGTCTCCCTTGCGACCTCTAAAAACAAACAAAAAAAGGGGAGAGGGGTTTGTAATGCAAGCTCCTGGGCTGTGGCCAACACCATGTGGCTCTTTAGTTCTTGAGTGATTGGCTTTCTTGTTAAAGCCCCTTAAAAAAAAGAAGAAAAGGAGTGACACAAGTCTAACACTTTCAGCACTGACCCTAAATAAGAAAGATTAGGAATACCAAATAGTGTATCTTTCTGGAGTGCTATACAATAATTGCTAGACTCATTAAAGGTTTATTCCAGGCACAATTCAGGGGGTGAGTCACTGATTTAGTCTGTTCTTAAACGCCTCAACTCAGCCTTTCATCATTCCGAGGTCGATAAATGAGTACCAACACAGGTTGGGTGATATTGGGTGTATATTTTTTCTATATAAAGCGCTTAAGCGTAAGTGCTATACATTAACACATCATTAACATTTGGTCATGGACGTCTGCTTGAATTCACAGTAATTTGGTAATATGGATCTATACACACTGATCTTAATGATATATATGGCGATCTAGTCAGGTATGAAATGTACATCACATTATAGTGATATCGTAACCATATTTTTTGTAGTGTACAATGCTATGTGATAGCACTTCCTGTTTTGTCAACGGGTGAAAGGTTGCGTTGCATCGCATCCCGCGATATCACTTCGGGGTGGGGTCAAATGACATCACTTCCTGTGATGTCACCAGGCTTCAAGGGTCGTGTGATGTCACTTCCGCTACCCCTGGCATTTTGGTGAAATGACGTCCCTGCCGCCTGCCTGTTCTTCACCTGATTAGAGCTGATCATGGCTGCAGGACCGCACTGCATCACTGGACGGCCTCAAGATGACCTGACTGTCGTGAAGACCGCAATCCACTTGGAATCACTGACTCAAAACGTCTGAACGCGAACCTGACCCAGTGCCTGGCTTGACAGGAGGGGATGTTTGGAGCTAAATAAAGTTTGCCACTTGACCTGTCCACCATTTACGTTTAGTTTTCTGTATTAAAACTGAGCAGGAGAGAATATCGCTGCAGTCATCTTCTGCATGGCTAAGAATGGTGGTGTCGGGGAATTTTATTTCTGTTTCACTGCTTATAGTAGTAGCCTGATGACATATTGATTGTGCTTTCCCTCTTTTTTTATATTGATATTCACTTACAGAGGGCTTTACTTATATTCAATTTTGTGTGATACTTGAGTCTCTTGGTGATGCTTGATCTTTTCTGTCTTTCTCTTTCTCGACGTGCAGGCTGAACATGCAAAACTGCTGCCTGGCACTTTTTCGTGCCACGTTAACCTGGGACCATGTTATCAATGGAACTGGTTTTGCCCTGTTTATGCAAAGGATTAGTGGAAGGAGTACAGAACTTTTCCCATGAGAGGCATTAACTGAACCCTTTCGGCGGGAAGCGCACAGAGGAACTAGTCACATGAAATATCAGGTGGACATTTTTATCGACGACGGACACATGTGGTAAAGGTTTACAATGTACAGTATGGGGCAGGAGGCATCTCACACCAGAAGACCTTGGATGAAGGTTCTGGAATATTCCTGTTAAGTTTCAAATGAGTCGCCTGACAAGAGACCTATAAAGGCATGAGATCTAGAGGGCAGGCCAGGTTGTTGCAGTCAGCTCTGTATGGTCAAGATGTATATGGTCTTTTGTCTTGCAAGACAAATTAAGCTGTTTCTTATGGATCTCGTCCTGCCACAGATACCTCATCTTGGATATATTCTTACTGCTTTAGTCATTGGCATTGAGTCCCTCAGTGCGCTTCTTCCTCGAGGCCGCACGTGATGTCAGTGACAATATAAGTAGCTCACACCGTGTCCCATGACCTCAGTTTCTTTTTTCCACAGCTCAGTACGCTTCTCAGAACGTTTGACAGCTCAGAAACTCATCTGACGTCAACATGTTCGACCTTCTTCCAAAATTGTCGAGCCTGCAGAAGCAATTGGTTTTGCACAGTGGGCCTGAAGGACGCCTACCTGCATGTCCACCACATCGGAATTACCTGAAATTCTCGATTGGGAGACATCACTACCAGCGGCACCTGCCATTTGTCCTCAATGCAGCACCGAAAGTGTTTACCACACTTATGAGTGCGGTGGCCAATTTGTTACAGATCCTTGGGATCCAAATATACCCAGACCTGGACGACTGGCTTGTCCGGGTATCCTCCAGGCGGGAGACTTCGGATGCGACCAACACCCTGGTGTCTGCCCTGTTCGATCTGGGGTTCTCAGTCAACTTCAGCAAATCTTCGCTGATCCCTACTCAGAAACTCACCTTCCTGGGGGTTGTGGTCGAAGCTGGAAAACATGTTCCCACCTACCCAGCGTATGACTGATATTCATCTGACAGTAGCACAGTTTCTGTTCAAGGCATGGCATGGTGGTACAAGAGGTTGTTGGGCCTCATGGCTGCATGCATGATCTGTGTTCCCCACGTTAGAATGAATATAAGATGCCTGCAATTCCATCTCAGTAGCTCATGGTCGCAGTCACTGCACATTGTGATCCCGGCATATTTAGTTCAAGACCTACGGTCGTGGGCAGACTAGACGACATGTTACAGGGGATCCCCTTCAACGAGCCTCCAAAAGATGTCATAACAACAAACCTGTCCCTCTGTGGGTGGGGAGCCAGCATGGGGAGCCTAAAGGCTCATGGGCTGTGGTCCGACCAGGAAAAGGCATATCACATAAATGCATTGGAACTCCAGTCCATCTTTTACACCCTACAAGCATTCCTGTCAAGCATCTATAAGAAGTCTGTCCTGATACAAATGGACAGCTCGACTGCAATGGTTTATATAAACGAACAGGGGGGCACAAGGTCACCTTCACTATGTCATCTAGCCTTATCGATCTGGTAATGAGCTCTGACACACTATATACTGCCCAAGACAGTCCATCTGGCTGGGGTTCTGAACGAGTAGGCGGATCTCCTCAGCAAGATAAACCATGCCAGTCATGAGTGGGGGATAAATCCTTTGGCTCTGCATCCCATCTTCCGGGAGTGGGGTCTTCCCGAGACAGATCTGTTTGCGATACTTCAGAACAAAAAGTGGCTTTGCTATGCCTCTCGGGGTGGCCTGGGTGCAGGCTCTGTAGGAGATGGGCTAACCATTCCCTGGATGGGGGAGTTCCTGTGTGCCTTCCTGAATCCTGCAATTCCGATGATCCACAGAGTATTGGCCAAACTGAAGGAAACCACAAACTGCACACTCATACGGATAGTGCCACAAGGGCCGGCTCAGTTCTGGTACTCAAAACTAGTCAGACTGAACAGGATGGGTCCTATTACTCTTCCACAGTGGCATGACATTATGATTCAAGAACCGGGCAGGATCCTTCATCCATGGCCTCAATTACTCAGTTTAGCAGTCAAATTCCTGAGGACTTGACTCTAGGTCATTTAGGCTTGCCTGCAGAAAACATGAACATCATTGAGGCAGCTAGGAAGCAGTCAATACGGTCGCAATACCAAATTAAATGGACCAGGTTCTGTCATTGGGCCTTACAAAAAAGACTCAATCCCCTCTCCAATGGCTTAAATGACATTTTGTCTTTCATCTCAAACCTGGCGTCATCTGGCTTCTCGGTCGACTCCTGTCGCACTTATTTGGTGGTTAGTGAAGCCTACTGGAATGTGGGTGAGTCGTCCTTCTCCATGGTAAACCCTGTGGTAGGCAGACATCTGGAGGGCCTACTGTACACAATGACACAAGTGAAATTCTGACTCTCAGACACCCGGAAATGAGCGTGCCGGTTCTTGTGTCCATCTTGAATACTGTTCAGTTTAATACTAACGATTTAGATATAACAGTGACTCAGTCCATACAAAATCTCCATAAAAATGCACATAAAATTGTAAATATAGTTTGTTTGTCCATGGAAAATAATAAATAATCACACGACTATTAAATGCGGATTACTTAATACCCGCTCTTTTGTATTACATGCCATAAAAATTTCTGATTGCATTACGGATAATGGTTTTGATATCCTCGTTCTCACAGCAACGTGGCTCCATGAGTCCGCTCAGCACACTGTGTCACTAGAAACACCAGATGGATATAAATGCCTTCATACCAATCGGAAAACAGATCGAGGTGGCGGAGTGGCCATGATATTTAGACAAACCTTGGACTTTTATATCTCTACACCTCCTCATCTTGATTCCTGTGAGGCAATGCAACTTGCACTGAACATTGATTCTTCACACTCGTTTAGTATTTTAATTATATACCGGCCACCAAGAAATACCCCCCTATTTGAGGAGCAACTGCTGGACTTTACAGGTGGTTCTAGGTGATTTCAATTTATGGGCAAATAATTTCCAGGACATGGAAGCATCGTCACTACTACAAACTTTGTCATCTCTCTTGGTTTTGATCAGGTTGTAAACAACCCTACTCATAACGCAGGAAACATACTTGACTGGCTATATTCAAAAAATCAAACCTTAGTTCTGTAATATATCGAGAAGTACCACAGGTCCGATCATTCTCTACTCCATTTCAATATGTCATTAGAGCTTTGTAACAAACCTAGACAAACAAGTGCTCGTAGCGCAACTCGCAATTCTAAAAATGTTACATTGAAAGCTTTTGAATCCACAATAAAGCCATTATTACCCTTGTTGGCGAGCAGACTACTGTTAGAGGAGCTTACCTCTTCTATAAGGGCAGCTACTAATAAAGCCTATGACCCCATTGACCCTCTGTGCCCAACCAAGCTAAAGAAACAAAAGGGATACAAATTACAGTTCTCTACGGAAATAATATTGGCCAGGAAAAAAAAAGAGATCTGAGCGTACATGGAGAAGTCATCTGTCCCTCCTCACAATGACAGATTACAAGCAATCATTTAAGAAGTATAAAGATGTAATCTTTGAAGCAAAACGCTCAACCCTTAACACTAGGAATGAGAGAACTCTTCTTTGTTCTTCAAGAACCTACAGGCCCTATTATAGAACCCCCCCATTCACCTAAAATGACGACTGGTGTCAGAATAGCTCTGATAATTTCTATCAGAAAACTCTGCAGCACCAAATACATATCAAGAAACTGATTGAGACACAGCTGTTTGAGGATGATTGAGGATATCATAAGTTGGAAGACCCTTCTCAGAACGCGCATCTCTTTTCTTTCAGCAGAATTTTCGGAACAAGAGGTATTAGAGGTCCTAGAGAAGTTGAAGCCAACATCTCGTAAGGGCGACATTTTCCCTTTCACTCTCTTTAAGGAGTTTGCATGTACACCAACTCCTTGGATTACAGAGTTTATTAATCACTCTTTTTTGGAGGAACATGTGCCTGTAGCCATTAAAGAAGCGAGGATCATACCATTATTAAAAAAGGATAACCTTGATCGCCTGGTTCCTGAAAATTACGGCCCTATAACAAATGTGCCTTTCATCTTAAAAAGATAGCGTACTCGCAATTCCAAGCTTTTGTTGAGACGACATATTGGCAAAAGAGCAATCCCGGTTCGAATAAACCATGGGACTGAAACAGCCCTGTTAGATCTGAAGACAAATATTACAGAGATCATTGAGGCGGGAAACTCTGCTCTGCTGCTCCTGCTGGATTTGACTTCAGCGTTTGACTTGGTCAATCATGACCTTCTGGCAGACAGACTAAAAAATGTAAGTAGATGCTCCCCTGCGGGTGTATCCTGGCTAAATTATTTCCTTGGCCTTAGAACAGTGTGTGTAGCCAAGGGAGCATCACAATCACAGAGAATATCAGTAACTTGTGGTGTCCCTCAGGGATCATGTTTATCCCCACTGTTATTTAACATATACATTAAATGTCTGTGTGATCTCTTGCAATCCCTCGGTGTGAAGTTCCCCAACTACGCTGATGATACCCAGATAGTTTTTAAACTGTCTTGGATTTATGAGGAGGATCTGGACAACATTAATAAGATATTTGGGGCAATCCAGAAATGTATGCCCCTAAATTCCCTGGCGCTCAATGATAAAAAGACAGAGCTACTTATTGTTAGTACATCCCACAGATTGAAGAATCTAGATGCACGATATAAAGCCTTTGTTATTAATGGAAACTCTATTCCGGTGTCTGATTCTGTAAAAACGTTGGGAGTGTACTTTGCCTCTCACCTCTCCTTCCACAAACACGTATCATATCTGAAATCATCTTATTCATGCCTCATACCCTTATTGTGGCAAAGCCGTCCTTATCTGTCCGAATCAAACAGAGCCTTAATTGCGGCGGCGTTAGTCAATACGAAGTTAAACTATTGTAACAGCCTTCTTCTTGGAATATCTTAAGGCAACATCAGGACACTTCAAGTACTACAAAACGGCACAGTCCGAGCAGTCTGTGGTCTTATTCATCAAACTCACATCTCGGAATATCGAAGGACGCTACATTGGCTCTCGATAGAGCAACATATTAACTTCAAAGGATCAGTCTTGGTATTTAAATGCCTTACAGGTGAAGCACCAGACTACCTTGCATCAAGAATAAAAAAAAATATGTCACAAAGGACATTGCGCTCAAATAACCAAATGTTGCTGACCCAAAACACGCACCAATTTGAAAAAGCTCGGAGGGGAAAGCTTCAATGCATGGGCTCCACTCATCTGGAATTCACTTCGATTAAAAGTCAAGGAGTGTGCCACCATTCAGCAGTTCAAGAAATGTCTCAAAACATTTATTTTTGATGACTAACTGAACCATCAATTCAACATATGACATCCTGCAATGACTGTCACAACCAGTCTTTTATAGTTGCCGTTGCAGCTCACTCTGTTTTTTGTTTGTTCTCATAATGTGAGCGCCCTGAGACCTCCCAGTAAATGTGTGCTATATAAGAACTATTTTAGTCAGTTAGTTAGTTAGGGCCTCATGCGGCTATACCTGCCTGTCAAGAGGCCTCACTGGGTGTGGGATATAAACATAGTCTTATCGGCACTAACCTACAAGCACTTCGAGCCGATGTACTCCATAAAACTCAAGTTCCTCTCTTGGAAGGTGTCCCTGTTGGTCGCCCTCACTTCCGCTAGGAGGGTATTTGATGTCCAAGCATTCTCGGCCTAGGAACCTTTACACGTTCGTTCACTGGGACAAGGTTGTGCTGCGCGCACACCCGGTGTTCCTACCAAAGGTGGGTTTCTCCTTTCATATTAATGAGTTGGTCCTTCTGACATTCTTTCCGGAACCTCAGTCCTCTGTGGACTCTACCCTTCACACATTAGATGTGTGTAAGGCACTCAAGTTTTACCTTAACAGGACCACGCATATCGGAAAATTACACAATCCCGGCAGCCAATCATCGAAGGTCACTATTGCCCATGCCTTGTATCTGCCATTAACTACTGTTATTCATCTCGGAAGCTGACTCCACCTAAAGGCATGAATGCACATGCAGTGAGGGCAAAGGTCACTGCAGTAGCTTTTCAGAGTCAAGCCCCCTTGGGACATCATCAGCAGGGCTGCCACGTGGTCTAAGCAGTCAGCCTTTTGCAAACACTATTGTTATTGTTTGGATACCGATTCCAGGGAAGACGCCAGATTTGGTCAGGCAGTCTTGAGAAACTTGCTTGCTCGTAGTTAGACAATGTCCACCCATGAGTTTGTTATGCTATGAAATCGCCTATCAGTATGGAGGAAAGGGGAAGATGCTTAGGAGTAAGAAACTGTAGTGACTACTGTACTCCTGTTCCATAGTCCTCTTTCCTCCATACGACCCTCCCTTAATCCCCCGCTAAATCGGTTAAGTCAGGCTTGTAGCCAGCAAGCGGGAACAAGGACTGGTGAGCGAGGCATATGGGCGTGCACATCCTGGGTGCATTTATTTAAAGGGGACATTTTTTTAATGCAGCGCAAAAAAGGCTCCGGTCCCATCTCAGTGGGACAAGGGATACCATCAGTATGGAGGATAGGGGACAATGGTCCAGAGGACAGTTGTCCCCACAGTGAGTAACTGTTTCTTTCTTTCCTCAAGGAATGGTGGTACAAGCTGCCACTTCTGGAACAAAGACAAGTGACTGCCCATCTTTACCCCCATGCAGGGATGGCAAAGGGTACAATGCACTAGCAAAGAAAGTATTTACTTGTGGTAGAATGATTTGAAAGCTATGAATGCATCTTTTACCTTAGCTAAATATACCCACAGTCTGTGGGCTGTAATATTGGAAGTCCAGGTCACATCCCATAAGGCGAAATGAGAGATGGGTTCAGGGATCTGATCGCGGACGGCAAGGGGTGGAATACCAGGCCCTCCAGTTGGGACTCGATGCAGCAAACTGCGTGGGTTAAGCCGTGGGCCCTAGTTCAATGTCAAGAAAATGTTCTTGGCTGAGAAAGTCTGTGTTTGGGCCAAACTCCAAAGCAAAGCTATTAGACATTCCCTTTGATGGCACTCATTTGTTTGGACCAAAGGCTGACAGCCTGGAAATAGTACAGGCTTCAAAAGCTCCAGCAAAATCCTTACGGGCTGCAGTGCGTTAGCAGCCAGCTCAACCCCTGCACAATGTTGGAGTGGCAGACCGTTCTGCTACTTTAGCTCTTTTAACAAGCCCCAGCTAGGGGGGGATTGAAAGGAAAATGTTCAAGAGCAACGAGAGCTAGAGGGCAAATCTTCCCGAACAGTGTTATCCTCTGTCCCAAATGGTGGCACATTACCTCGGTTGCATGAGTGCGCCAAGTGGTGTCCCAGAGCTACTGCATTCCATTATTTGTAACACCTCCATATTTCCCTCCCCCTACATGCCTTTTTCAGACTCCAACCAACAGGAGATTCCTTCCCTGCTGAAGAAAGGCACCATACAAAAAGTACCTTCAGTGAAAAGGAACCAGGGATGGTATTCCGACTACTTCCTGGTTCAAAAAAAGGATTGAGGACTGCCACCCATCTTGGACCTGAGGCACTGGAACGAGTGCCTCAGGAATGGCAATCAAGTTGGTATTATTCACAGTTCCGCCAGGCCGTAAAGCTCCCGGATTGGTGAGTGTCACTCGATCTCCAGGACACTTACTTTCCTGTGCTGTGACAAGGTCAATAATCTGACCTTGTGAAGGAGGGTGGTGCCCCTCTCAGCCTGGGCTGGGAGGTCTTCGTGGGTGGAAGCCAGAGAATTTCCTACTCCAGGGGAGAAGGTGGCAGTTGGAGAGCTCCATTTCCTATCCTGTATCACCCCATATCACTTGGCAAGCATGTCGGATAGCTTCTTTCTCTTTCTTGAAAACCTGTTAAAGAGGCAGCCGGCGTCTGAGCAGAAGGCACGCAAGACAGTGATCCACCTGCACCTCATGCCATAGGGTGTGAGTCACGCAGTGGAGGAGAACAAGAAGAGATGGGGGCAAACGAGGTGAAGAATAGGCTATGCAGCCACCAGGGATGCTGTGTCTGATCCCCAAGACCAGCACGCTAACAGGCACACCAGCACTAACACAGACAGTACGTCATGGACTTGCCTTTCAGTGGCTTTCACACCAAACCTAGGACTATCACTTAATGGCTGTAGATTTCATTGCAATGTGGCCCCCTAGCATGAACTCAAACACACTGTAATGCGGGCCGCTATTGATACAGCACGGCACCACTGCAAAGAAGAAAGGGACAGCGCTTAACCCCTATTTGTAACCATTGACTGTTGTAACACTTCCCGGGTGGGGTTAGATTGGTAGGGGGCATGAGTCTAATGGGAGAAGGAGGGGAAGGATAAAAAGAGGGACAGGAAACAGGAAGTTGTGGGTTGTTCGGGTGAGGTCAGAGGAGGAGAAGGTGCGAGACCAAGAGACCAGCAGGAGGAAGGGCAGGTGACTGGAGTATGGAAATATTTGGAAGAAAAGGTAAGGTATTCAGTGGTGAGAGCAAGTAGTATTGTGTGGTGAATTTGCATGCAGGGTAGGTTAGATAAAGTGTTAGAAAGAGTCTAGAGAGTGAGTGGTAAGTGCTGAGAGAGTGAAAGGACTGAGTAGATAGTGGAGTGGAGTAACAGCATGTAGGAGGGAATAGTAGTGTGGAGGAGGGAGTAGTAGCATGGAGAGAGGGAGTAGGTGAGATTAACATCCGAGGGTGGAGGCAGGAGTTAGGAGAGTGATAGACACCAGAGGGACAAACAGAAGAAGAACCATGACAGAAGGAGGAGAGGAGTTGGATGGAGGACAGTGGTGGAAGGAGAGTGGCGACAAAGGAAGAAAAATCAGGACATGAGAGGAAAAAGACAGAGGGGGGCTTGAATGTCTGTAAAGTTCAACTCTACAATCTCTTTAGAACCAATATCATCGTTAGCATATGTCCAGATTACGAAGTCACTGAGGGAGCCTAGATAGATAAATAAGGCAATTTCCTTTAAGACCTCATTAAAAGAAAGGTAGAACGTAGTTAGTAGGAGCCATTAAGCTCTATGTACTAAAGTGGGGAATAAGGGTGCCTATTTAGGCCATCAGTGACGGTGCCCATACCTCCCAAGCACAGGAGGTACCTGAGGTTGCTGGTTGGCAGTACTCACTATCAGTTTTCCGGTTCTACTTTTCAGGCTAAACTTCACCTCAAGGGTCTTCGCCAAGTTGCTGTCAGTGGTGACAGACAGTCTTACGTGATGGGGGATTCATGTCTTCCCCTACCTAGATGGTTGACTGATCAGAACCCACTCCCTGAAGAAGAACCGGGAACATCTCAGTCACACCTGCCACTTCTTGCACAAATCGGTCATCTCTGTCAACTTCAAGAAGTCCCAAGTGACACCCAGTTCATCTCAGTAAATTTTCTTGGTGCCAGAGGCCCGACTGAAATCATTTCTGTGCGCCCTCAGATCTCAGTGGTCAACGTTCTCAGACAGCATGATGGACTTTTGTCACAGGGTCTCCAGTGGTGGTCCTGCAGAGAGACCTTGATGGCAGGGGAGCCTTTTTGGGAACTGTGGCCAGAGGCTAGTCTGGTTAGGGACGCCTGCTAGAAGGGCTGGAGCACACACCTGAACGATCTAACACTGAGCAGTTTATTGTCCCGAGCGCAAACAAACCTTCACATAAACCTATTGCAGAGGATTGTTATCAGACTGGTGTTGATGGTCTCTTTGCTTTCAATACAGGGGAAGAGCATCCTGATAATGACAGACAACACAGTGGCCATGCATTATCTCAACAATAGAGTGAGGGTAGGATCTCTACCTCTGTGCAGGGAGGCAAAGCAGCTCTAGTTTTGAGTGTTACAGAATAGGACCTCCTTGTCAGCAGTCCATCAAGCCATTACTTAGCCAACATATGTTTCTCACCATACCTGCTATCTACATTTTATTAAGAATGGTATGTGACCCTTACGTTGGCACTAAGGGAGTGCCCGCCGCTACATCACCCGGTTATCACTGTGGTAAATTTCTGCATGCATCATTGTTTTTGGGGGCTTTTATTCTTTAATTACCTCCCTCAAATGTCCTGACATCACCTTTCAGGGACTGCCAGCTAAGAATTGCCTCCTGTATAAACGCCTATAAAGTGGACAAAAAAATACAAAGAGTAAACTATGTGAACCGGGACAGACGACCCAGACCTTTAAGACGAGGTAGCAATACCTTGAGATGAAGGGGGATGCAGAAGTTACTCAAACATCAATAATCAAAATGACTCAGGAGGTTGGCAAAGTTGACTGTTTTATTATCAATTATCTAAAACATGGAGTACAACGGACATCAACGGACGTCTCATAGCATGGTCTCTCAATGCATTTAACAAAAAAACATCATACTTAGAGTAAAACTCGTCATTGATGACGTTAATCTAAGTATTCACTAACGTCATCCTGCTTGGCAAACTACAAAAACCTAGTGGCAAATGTGATAGGCTTAGAGGGAACATCTAGGTATACGTTCCATAGTAGTCTAAGAAAATGATAAGCTCCTTAACATCAGGTGGGACTACTAAGCCCACCCTTCAAACAAGTCACTATGAACATCGCTAAATACATGACGTCCTATTAGTTATACACACTATAGGGCTCTTAATCATGCGGCCCCCTACAATTGGTTGGCACTCTTACATTTGTCAGTACTTTTCCACCCACATTAGCAGCATACAGGCTGGACTTGCAGGTGGTGGTGAGCTGGTCATGACCATAGCTTCCCACCAATTAGCATATCATCTATCATCACCTCAGTGGTCTGCACGTCAATTAAGCCTTTGAACTTGGCCTTGGAAATGTTCTTTACTCTGGAGAATACAGGGGAATACAGGCACGCTCTGGCTCTCTGCGTAGGGGTGGTTCGTCATGTTTGTCCAGTTCCATCCATTCATGTGACTGAAGACCACAAATTTGAGCTACTATTAAATGAAACTCTGACGTCGTCCTCATTTTCGTCCATGCCTTCTGAACAGTAGTTTCATTCTTTCACACGATTGTACAGAGGCGTTGCCAGGAGAGGGGGCTAAGGGGCCTATAGCCCCGGGTCTTTTGGTTGTAGCCCCAGATAGAAGCTCAGCGGCTACAACAAAAAGGCTGGTTAGCCCCGAGTCCCGCCAGTCCCGACATTAGCGTAACCCCGGATCTTTTCCAGACCTAGCAACACCCCTGCAATTGTAACTAATGTCTGCTCATCCCAGCCCGATAAGACCTTGGCTTCTTTGGGCTGATCCAGTGTCGCCTTTCTGAGATTCACTTCTGTAATTTTGTTGTTTTTCATCTGCGACACACTGGAAAAGGCCTTCCTTCTCTGGTGCAGCTCTGCTATAAGACGTTGTGGAAACATCCATTCTTTACTTACTCCTATATATGTATACGTTGGCGCATGCCGCAATCTATTCACTACATAGCTAGCCTCAAGAATACTTTGTCTGCTTGCCTTTCTTTGATCTGTACACATGTAAAATGACTTCATATCATCATCGTTTCTGTAGTATACGTTTCTTCATCTCGAGCCCGACAAGTCACTTATCTTTGATACTTTATTGATGCCTTATAGACTATATTCACTTCTCTTGTCTCTGCATCTCTTCCATGTACATTAGTCTGGCTTTGTGTGACGTCACCAATCTGCTCTTTCATTCATTGGTCCTGCTTCTTCTGGGAAGTCATTCAAGTGGCCATCATACTGTCTCGTATGTAGGTATGGCTTTCTCAATGGGAACCTTGCCTCCAGGATTCTCCTTGGTGTCAGTATTTTCACTGGTATTGCACGTGTCTCAAACGCTGGTTCCCATCATATATGCAATATGGGCGAGATGCTTGTGGTGGGGGTACTTGGCTCCTTCTCTACATATGTGGACATTTTTAAACCTGATCCAGCTGCTTCCCACATAGGGGGATAGAATAGACCAGGTAACACCCACCCCACCCTCTCTGAGGCCCTTACTTTGCTCAGGCCATTTACTCAGGTGGTCTTTAGCGTTTAATCAAACATGAGATGCCCTCTAGGCTGTCTTTAGCATCAGAATTGCAGTAGCCTCCAGTAGGTATTAGTAAAAAATGAAGACATATTAATAATTCACCAGTAAAAAGTAATGAAAAGGAAGCCTAATAATAGGAATCTTAAAATAATGAATAATGCAGTATGATTACAGAAAGTAAAAACCTATTGCCACTTTGCAACAAGTGACACAAAGCCAGGTATGCTCTTGGGATAGGCGCCAAGGCAAAAGGGCCTGTTACATTGACCTTTACCCACTATCTAAAATATTGCAGAGATGTGGAAGTGTGTTATCGCACCTTGAAGCGTCTCTTGTGCTAGATGGAATTACCAAGAAAGATCTCAGACCAAATAACCGGACAGACCCAAGGAATATGGCAAAATACTACTTTACTCTCAGGTCAATAAAGCAGGGTCAACTGACAAACATCAGACAGATGCTTGTACACTTCCACACAAACTTGATTACACAGAGGTCTTATACCCCAGTATGCGTCATCTATGATGTCATCCTACGTGGCAAACCATAAAACCTATTAGCTGTAGGGATTGGTTAGGGGACCAGATCTACTTATAGGCTCGGACTGGCCTATAGGGCAATATGCCCATGACCGAACCAAAAACGCAAAATGCAGGTGTAGGATAGTTTTTCTGGTCAAAGTGGGGCACTTTTTTGGCCAATGTGGACCAGTTTGATGAGTCACTTCACTTTGCAGCTGGTAGTTTTGACCAATGTTGCTGAATAAATATTCTTTAAAAATCAAACAGTGGCACAAAAGTAATGAATTGCCATTCATTGGTGCCAGAGACAATTGTATGGCCCAGTGCAACCCTGTCTACTTATAGAATATATACAGGTTAGTACTTCATTGGCTGTCTCTTATCTGTAAAACAACCCTCATACTACCTCTAAATACGTATAATACTGATTATAGCAAACAAAATTACAGCGTATAGGTATATGCAACATTGTATAGCAGGGTTCCCCATAGACCCACTGATTGGTTGGCATTCTCTCCCAACCTTGGAGTTTTGACTCGGTAAGGAAACCGAAACCCAGGTGCTTGGATCACGTCAGAATACTTCCCACGTTCCCAATAAATCCATCATCTCTCACCAGACCGTCCAGAAACCAAAGTTTCCCATCTGTAGTTGACCTTGTAGCCTGTTCTCTGTTCTAGGGCATTCAAGGGAGTGTAAGCACATCACTATCTTAACTCGAGGCTTAATGAATAGCCCTTGTTTTCAACTTCTGAGTCATATGTGAAGAGGTCACGAATGTGTCCATTTCAGCCTCTTATTTACTGCTATTTGATTTAATTATACTGGGTGTCCTTGCTCCTCTTGGCCTCTAGAGACTTGCTCACTCTACCTTGTATAGACTTTATACCCTTTTAACTGTCCAATACTTGGCTCTTGCAAATGTTTTCTTCTCTTTTAATCTTAAGAGAATTACCTCTCATCCATGGCTCTGAAGATATTCTTTCAAAATAGCATCCATGATCCCCAGTCAACATTGACTCCTCTTTGTTTTGCACACAAAGCTGTTCTTCCAGCGTCTCCTGACTCTGCAAACCTGATCGGCTCCTGAGGTAGTTGAATCGAATATATTTACAGAACCCAGCGTCCATTTTCCAACTATGGCCGTCCTTGCATGTTTAATATTCCTCTATAGCAAGTTTCTATGTATCTTTTTCTACCTTGAGTTACTGCGTATTTACACTTATTGGTCAGCAAGTTACTTTGTCTTCTTTTGCATTCATGATTACTTTCATTACTACATTATGATCATTTCGTACATGTTTCTCTTATCGCTTCAGTTACATCATCACTCTTCAGTATTTTCATATTGTTTCAGCATGGCTTTGTTCATCTTCTCCATGACATCACTCTGCCCTCGTCACATTTCACTCAACACTCCATGACGTCCAATTGTGGGTGGTGACATACTTCCATACGACATCCTTGCACACTTTCAGTGTGATGGTACATTCAGTATGGTTGTCTGAGTGCATATTGTCTCTCATAAACTCAATGAGGTAGAGGCATAACATATGGTATCTCATACAGGGCCCTTCTCCTGCTGTTCCAATATGATGGCGGTGAGGGGGGGGGCTAGGGAAAATGCCTCCACCTGCTCCTCTACAGAAGCATAGATTGCTTCAACTTTGGTGAAATAAATGTCATCTTGGTGGACTACCAAATCCTAAAGGTTGCAACCCCTTAAGTGCTAAGGACGGGTATGCTCGTCCTAGGTGCATTGGAATCTCCATTAGCAGCAATTTCCTTAGCAGTTTGAACCGTTAGGTCCTTTTTAAATAAGGAAGTGCGTCACTACATGGATGGGTGGTGCAGAATAACTCTTACACCAATAACCAAACCAACTAAAGAAGTTGGCAAACAAAAACTGTTTTATTGTCAATTGTCTAAAACAGGGAGTACAACGGACATCCACTGACGTCTCACAGCATAATCTTGAGGCATCACATGAAAAAAAATCCTTATATAACAGAAATTCATCATAAGGGACGTCATACTACGTGGAAAACTAAGAAAGCGTATTTGGGATTGTGCTAGGTCTACGGGGAACAGCTAAGTATACTTTATGTAGGAGATTGGATTGTAATTGGATTCTACAGTCATTTGGACAATTTACGCCCACCCCTTGTGCAAGTCATCCTCAATATTTGTTAGATACACGACACACCATTGGCTCTCAAACTATAGTGCTCTTTTATACATGGCCCTCTATAATTGGTTGGCACGCTTGTACCCTTCTGGAATATTCGACTCACCAGCAGAACATAAACTGGTACCCCAGGTGCTGGTGGGTGGACTTGACCACGCCTCCCCACCCAATTAGCCCACCATTCATCATCACTCATGCTGTCTGCCATTCGAATTGGCTTTGAGCTCGGCCTTGCAAAGTATCACTGCTGCTGAGAATAGAAGGCAGTGCAAGCACGTCCTTATCTTCAAGTCTCGATGCAGCTTGCCGTTTTCTATTTCCATCCATCCCACTTGACTGGAGACCGCGTTTGAGCTCCTTTCTTTGCATTTAATGATATTAGATGAATAAAACTTGCCACTCATAGTGTTTCGTCGCACCTTAACAGGAGCTTGCCTTGTTTCTCATGTTCTTTGTATCTCCTTGAATAGATAACCAGTTCTTGGTTGACCCAACCCTTGACACTGGGCCAGACAGCCTTCTCGATCCTTCCATGATTTTCAGCTGTTTTTCTTTACTGCGCCACACTTTTAGCCCTTCTCTTTCAGAGGTCCTGGCTTACTGAAGTTGCAACATCGAATATCTAGACGTCATATATATATATATATATATATATATAGGCACCACCTGCAGTCGATTCACTACATATAGCCAGCCTTCATGATTACTTAGTCTACTTGTTCTTCGCACATGCAATCTTCATTTCGCACATAAACTGTCACTCGATTCTTTATCTTGTCATCAGTTTTCATACGATCTATGCATTCTATTCTCTGATCATCCTTCTCAGTGTGTCATTCTCATTTCTTGTGATGTCACCAACCACTTGAATTCACTGCTTCACACTTCTTCAGGGACCTCTCCCAAGAGAATGTCATCTCTCTGAGGGTACGTCTTATAGGGCCTTCTCAATGGATACCTTGTTTCGAAGATCTTTCGCGGTATAGGTGTCCTTATCAGCGTTGTGCATGTTGCAATTTCCAGCTTGCAACATATAGGCAAATAGGGGCTGGATTTCCAGTAGAGGCATGTGGCTCCTCCTCTACAAGTTCGGTTTCATTGTGCAGAAATTCACATTGAAAGGGGAAATTGATCAATATCAGCCCTCTTATGGTAATGGCTGTGCATTATGTGGCTCACGAGATGTTTTGGACTACAACTCCCATGAGCCATTAAAATGAAGGTTCTAGGTCAAATAACAAATACAATAACACGTGAAATGTAAGCTTTTGAACAGTTTTATCTCTTCACCTTTGCTGATGGATTCAGGCATGCGGAGATAAATGGGAACAGGGGTGCTTTTCTTCAGCAGTAGCCATATAACTCTGATAGTGCTATTAATAAAAGCGACAGAGCCATGAAAACTGAAGTGTACCTTCAAAAAGATGGGAAACCGAAACATATATTTGCATAATTTAACCTGCACAGAAGGAGGAGGGAATGGGCAGATCCCTAAAAACACCCCATTTGCATACACCGGATGATAGTGTGTAATGGAGTGTCTCTCTCCAACACACATGATGAAAGACAAGCCAAGAGAAAGTTTGGTAATCTACAAAACCTGAGCAAATACTGTGGCCCTCTTTTATTCTGGCCGGAAAGACTCCTTGTTCCAACCTTGTGGAAGGAAGTCGGTGGATGACTTAGTGGTCAAACATAAAGGGCCTATGTTTGTGGTACCTATCGCCACTGTTGGGGGTGTGTCCTGGCCCCCATGCGTGCCCGTGAGCCCCCACACTAGACAGACCACACACGACACACGTCTATCTAGTTCGGGCTCCCCGGTCGCTCTGCGGCATCCGGGAACGCCCCGTTTATTTAACTTGCACGCGGCAACGTGCAACGTCACGCCGCCGCGTGCGCGTCCCACACGGGGCAGCGCCACAGGCAGCATTATCCCGCTGTTTCTGTGCACTCTGTGTGTGCAAGACTACATACATCATTGCAATTAACACGTGCAAGCCCTCTGCTTGAGACTTGTGGCCACGAATACAGCATGTGTTCGCGTAATTCACATACATGTCCCCGAGCATCTCGCACAGTGCACCTCTGCAGTTGGATGCATAATGCACACACGAAGGTCCACGCAAACACCCACACTGCGTAATTGCCCATGTCCAAAACTGCACGTGCGACGTGCTTTGAGAATCAGGGCCCGACCTTACGGGCCCTGGGAGAAGAGTTTCGATTCCCAGTGGCGAGTGCTGGCAAGTGTGCCTGCCATGCGCCACCTTCCCCAGTACCTATGGTTCATTTTTTTACAAAAGGTGCAGGGGAAGTGCAATGCTGTCAGACACCTGACAACATTCTCCTACGTGCTTGGCATGAGCGTTCTATTGTGAGCTGCTCCTAAACCGAGCTTGGATTGGAAGATCACGCATTGACAGTGAGAACCCTTTCAAGGCCTGGCAGTGTGAATGCGGGTGCGGTTGTATCGTACGTGATACGATCCAATTAATTAATTTGAGAAGGGTCTGCAGGTGACTGATTCTTTCAGGATCTGGGAGGCTGCGTACAGGTGCACATTGCGTCGGGTGTAAATTGCAGCTGCAGTATTATTTGTTGTCAAGTTTGACCCACACGGTGCCAAGTTTACTGCCACCCACATTCAATTGTAGGTTTTAGCATTGGGCCAAAGTGCCCCTCTGCTTGCTCCGAGTTTTGGCGCTATCCCAGTGACTCTTCTAAGGGCGTGATGACAACTGCAAACAGGTGTGATGAATTCACCAGAGTATTGCTGAAAAGCAGAATTGTTTATTGTGTAACTCTCCGTGAAGAATGAAGAACAAATGGCTCAATGGTTGGCAATTAATATTGAGACTGATTATTTATATAGCACACACCACACACCATATTGTGCCTTTGTAACGTAGTTAATTGGCCTTGCATGTATCAAGGCATATCAAGCGATCTTCTATTATTCTTCTAGATCTTTCTGCTGCTTTCGTCACTGAGGATGTTTCTTTTCTTCTTTCTTCTCTCCCTACTCTCGGTTTATCTGGATCTCCTCTCATTTGATTCAATTTTTATTTTTCTGACCGTGCGTATTCTGTTTCTCGGGTTGTTAAGTTGTCTACCTCTTATCCTCTTTAATATGGTGGTCATTAAGGTTGTGTACAAGGTTCTTTTCACTTTGTATTCCATTTCTTTGTCTGATCTATCGCTTCTTTTAATCTTGTCATTTCTATGCGGATGACTCACGCAATTTCTTTTTCTTCATTCTCTTCTTCACTTCACAGCAATGTTGTGTCTTGTCTACTCGCGGTCAAGTCTTGGATGGCTGGCCTCTCGATGTTTACATCCTTATTCCTCTTGAGGTTCTTTTCTTCCCCCCACCTCCTCCCTCTCTTGTTTCTCCTCCACCTGGTCTTCTTTTTCCACCTACCCTTCTTTCTTTTTCTTCCTCTGCTAGAAATCTTGGTGTCATCCTTGACCCTTCTCTTTCCTTTTCTCTGCATATTTCTAACACTGTTCGTTCTGCTCGTTTCCATCTCTAGAATCTTCGGCCTGCTCGCCCTTTTCTTTTGTTTCAGGCCACTACATTTTTTATTTATTCTCCTGTTTCTCACACTTACATTATTTTTCTGTCTGTTTCCTAGGTCTTTCACCTCTTTACGTTCTGTTTTTAATTTGGCAATCCGTCTCCTTTTTCAGTTACTTTTTCGTTCCTCTGATGCTCCTCTTAGTTCTCTACTCTCTACGAGGCTCTCTATGGCCTTGCTCCCTGTTATCTTTATTCGCTTGTTTCTTTCTACTCTTCTTCTCGTCCTCTTCGTTCTCAATCTCGTTTTCTTCTCTCTGTTCCTAATCCACCTTGTGCCTCCTCCAGATTCCGCACTTTTCACTTCTTGCACTTAAGCATTGGTTTGCTCCTCCACTTTCTATTCGGGCTTCTGCTACTTATCATATTTTTCGTTCTCAATTAAAAGCTCATGTTCTTTCTCTTTCCTCCACTTAGTTCCGCCTGCACATTGTTCTCATTATTATAATCTGTATTGCACTGTTGTAATTGAATTTGTACAGCGCTTTTTATTGAAAAAGTGCTAAATAAATGAAATAAATATAAAGGATGGGTCAGCCCGGCCGGGAAGGGAAACATGTGACGTGTAGATCTCACAGGGCATCGCATTAACAGGGATGTGGGTGAAAAATGCGAGGCACAAAACTCCCCTAGTATTCCACGCCTGCATCTCCCTGTACAGAGGTCACCTGATTCACAAAGGGGAAATGTGTGCACGGGACAATACTGGCTGCTGGGTGCAAAGGACTCACTTGCGTATAAATTGGTTACATGCGCATGGGGGGCTACCAGTGTATATTTAAGCATCTATCGTGGCACCAACAATTGTATATCAGTGCCCACCGACTTAGGTGCAGTGGCAGTGACTGTTTTTAAATGGTCTGTGGCCAAAGCCAGGTCCCAGTGGGCCCTTTGTAGCTCAGGAAGGCTAGCCTACCAAGGCAATCTATCCCTAGCTGTGGGAACTGAAGGTGGACATTGGTGGGATTTACAGAGATGCCCTCTATCTTGGAGGCCATGCCCTGGCTTAAATGGGAAAGTCTCCGACTCTGGCATACCTATGATATGTGTGGGCAATGCCCTGTTCCTGGTGCTCATATGCAGAGCAAAAGACATAGTGGACATTGCCGCCAAGCTATGCGATGTGGCAATCGTGGTGCCAGGGGGCACCCAGGGATTCACTTGATATTAAAACCTGTGAAGGTTGAGGAGCAAAATATAACATTTCCTGAAATGGTTTCATTACTCCTTGAAAATTATGTAAGAACCTGCAGCAGCACACATACTGGGTTGGATTTCCAAGGGTAGAGAAAGGAGGAGCTCCAGTGGTAATCAAACACTGGCAAAAATACAAAGAACTAAAAGGTAAGCACATGGGCTAAAACCACAAACTAGGGACACGGAATGAACATATCAGGACTGCTCCAGAAAGAGCTGGAGTGAGCGGAGAAAGAGCCCCGCAAAAGTGGACAAGTCTGGGAGAACCAAGTCCAGAGCTCACCAGAGGACCACGTAGAACGAGTGAGTATACTGGATTTCAGTCTGGTGCAATATGGCCACCAAGGGTTTTATTATGTTACAGAGCCACAGATCCACACTGAAGATCGGGCTAGGGGTGTCTAACGAAGTAGACGATAGGTCTGGCCAATTGAAAGGCCCCAAACATTCTAACAACAAGGCTGGTCAACCATAGTGGGGAGAAGAATGAATAGCCCCCAGAGTGGGCTTTAAAAAGCCGGAGGTGTGAGATGGGAAGGGAAGACCCTGTGACAAGACCACACAAACCATGAAGAATCCTAACCCATGACTACATACTCAACCCGAGAAGACGGAATAATGAGGCTCAACCCTCGGTATCCAATAATCACAGCTGATGGATAAAATCCATCAGCAAGAAGAAGACAGAGAGCCTGGGAAGGGAGGGAGTTGCAGAAGCAGTAAGAGGAGATTGTTGCAAGGCAAGGCTGGTGAGGAGGAAACCAAGGAGGAGAAACCAGCAGGAGAAGCCATAGAACGGAGGCTAGCACAGGGGCAACACACTGGACTTGAAAGCAAGACCATGCAGAGCAACAGAGGTTTGAATGCCGGATCCGCGCTTACAAACCGAACTCAGGTTGTAAAAAGCCAAATAACTAAAAAGAGGCCGATGGAGAAACAGAAGGGGCCTGGAACCCTGAGGCAGCCATGGATCAGATAGCATTGATAGGAGGTCAGGGAAAGGTCTCAGAGCTGCTGAAGTCAAAATAATGGTTTCTAGCACACCACCTCAGGGAAGGTCCCATGAGTTGGTCCACCTTAAACATATTGCCAAAGGCTACAGGGCTTGCCGGGCTGAAGACGTTTGCAATCCATTGACGACAGTTGATAGCACTGGTTCCCGTATGGGATGAGGCAGGCACCATATCACCCAGGGATAGAAGGGGACTATATCCCTTGAGGTGGTCTGGTGCGCTGCAAGCCCGGGAAAAGAAGAAGTAAATACCACTATCCTCCTGGTGTGCATTACAAGATGCGACCCGCACTCTGTGTCCCTGTGTCGAGGACCTGTGGAACAGAAGCGGATGGGCACTCATTGATGGGCACTCAGTCCCTGTGACTTTATCCTCAGCCAACAAGTGGCTTGCCACTATATCCCTCAAACAGGGAGTTTGAACCAAGAAGCAGCTTTGAGACTGTGTTGTATATAGAGAACTTGGAGGAGACCGCTATCACCACTAGTGGAAAGACCCTGACTCTTTATGATTGAGATCATCCTGACACTGCTGGTTGGGTCCAATCCCAAGCAAGGAGTCTCTTTCTGTTGTAACTAGACCCCCTGTTAGCTCTCAGCATGTATCCCAAAACCCTCCCATTCGCAACTAAAAAAGCCTTCCCTCTGGTATTTTGTTAATCCACCACCCCTGTCACTTTCAAAAACATTTTTGTATCTATGAATTCCGATTGCTCAAATCTTTTTTACAGCATTCCTTTTACCAATCTTTTACTGACAAAAGTGTGGAGAGTCCCCCGCATTCCATGTCAACTCATCCAGACCCTCCCCATTCTATATTGCCTAAACCCTACCCACCATCTAACTACATGTGGTAAAACAAGGCCAAAAATGCATTACAAAGAATTCGACCTGTCCGAATTCGACTAAAAGGCATATTCCAGATTTCTCATTACCAACGCTGTTTCGGGGGTGGAAATATGCAAATACATATAAGGAGAGCACTGACAACAAACCTCAGCATTCGCATCCAGGGCATAGAATGCAGGCAAGGATTTCTATAGACCTGCGACTTCAGGTCATTGGCCCTTGCTCCTGCCCGGCAACAGTGGCACAGGGGAGACCAGGGGCAGGGACACCTCAACAGCGACTGCTGCAGCTCAGAGCGCATGCCTTCATGAATCAGACATGCATTCTCAAATGTGGCGGTCACTCCCGTGACATGCCTCCCATGTCACTAATTATGTGAGTAGCAGAGGCCTGCCCAGTCCAATTCACTTTTGTGAATAATGCCTCCAGGAAAATGTCATGTTTTCTGTTACTTGCATGTGGGCAAGTCACACCCAGGCGACAGAAAGATTCTATGATTCTGATCCAATGGATCCACACTGAACTATCCCGCCTTTATGGTAGGGATAGCTCCTTGCCATCAATGGCCGTAGAGGGATCAACAATACCAATAGTAGAAAAGAAACTGACCTTGTTGACCGTGAACCATTACTGGGTACTTGGTGTGTTTTGGAAGGCTTGCCAACTGAAGTAGTGCAACAGCAAGATTTTGCTTGTGACAAACTGGTCGCTGCCCTCAAGCAGCTTTCGACATCGTTATCTGAAAAACCTCCAGCTTCTCTGACCACATTTCATAGGGTGCTTGCCTCCAGGCAAGAAACCATCAGCCTTTCATGCTGACATTGGGAACAAAGACCGACCAGTATGGACATAATGTCAGCTCTTGGTGTGGAACCCCTTCTGTGGTTGTTGTGTATAAGGGTGTCGAAAAAGGAAGCTGACACAAAGGTGGCATAGTGGTGGTTATAGACTTTTATTTGTGGATAAAAAGGTCCTCACTATCCCTATTTTCTAAAAGGGGTTTCCCTGCCTCAAAACTAGTACTAGTGGGTCTATCAGAATGTCAACCAAATTAAACTCCACCGTCCTGTGTCACAACCTACCTCTATCCCTCACACTACAACTAAAGGATAAACTAACAGAAAATTCTTTCTTCAGGAGATTGCCTCCCTTCTCTTGAACAGAAAATTCTTTCTTCAGGAGATTGGCTCCCTTCTCCTGCTGCTCGGATAGCGTCCCAAAGAATGTTCTCTTGCAACACAAATGCCAGGGGGAATAACTCTCTTCACACAGCCTTTATACAATTCCATGTCCAGAAGAATGGTTCCCTTCTCCTTGTGTAGATCTATACAGTTTCCAGTAAAACCAGAGGGAGTTATTTCCTTCCCCTGGCATATCTAGCACACCTCCCAGTTCAGGATCATTCTCCTGGTATTGACTGGCACACTTCACAACAACAACCAATAACAATCTCAGCATTGAACGGTGAGTGGATTCATTCCTTATTTACCTTTTCAGATCGTATTTAATAAAGATAACAAAATACAGCGCATACGTTAGCAAAGGATCATTATTCGTCAATTTTAATTTCAGATCTACACTGAATACGGCATAATGCCAATTTCTCAATTGACCCCCCTTTGTGAATTGAAACAGCGTCAACAAAGAATTGCCAGAATTGTACCCTCTTGGTCAAGAGGGAAGCTTCAAATTTGATCATTCAGATGGACAATTATCAACAATCAGGAGTAGTGTAATTATGTATGGATGAATCCACTGCTTCTTTCAATTTCTATTCATAAGGGGTGCACACTTAAGACGTTTAAAGAACAGAACTCCTTTCTCATCCCAAGAGAAGTTCTCTTGAGGATCTGAGTACCTGAAGAAGAGTTAGCCAGGTGAATGGCATGATTATTTTAAAATACATGATGAGAGATTTGATCAACTAGTGGTGCTGACTGTATCCTTTTTTATTCTTTTTTTTACATTTTTTTTATTGCTTTTATACAACCAAACAAAAGTACAAACCAAACATGCAGTGCATATATCAACAGTTCAATTGTCCATCACTTAATATCGGTTACTGCTTCCCCTTCACACACCCCTTTGTGAGCCTTTTATTCCTTATCCTCTGCGTCTGATGCACGTGGTGGGGTCTCACTTTCCGTGGATTCCGTCAGGTCTTGTATTGTTACAAACAATTCTGCTATTAATGATTTCCATGCCATCAGGGTTCCCGCCTCCTCCTCCCCCCAACATTGCTTGCCTCTTGCCATACCATAGTTCCAGCCTCCGCCCATTTCTGCAGCTCTTTCCACCACACCTCCACCCATGGCATGTGGCATGTCTTCCATCCCATGGCAATCCTTCTTTTTGCGAGCACATATGCTAGATCTTTTAATTTACCAACATGCTTAAGTTTCTGTGATCTGGGGAACCCCCTCAGCAAACAGGCCCAGGCTGTATCTATAATAATCGTAACTCCTTTTTCCGCTAGTTTCTGTGCCACTTCACCCCAGAAACACTCAATTACCGGGCATGACCAAAACATGTGTACCATGTCAGCCTTTTCTTCACCACATTTGGGGCATGCCTGTCGCCCAGCATTTTCAAACCTAGATATCCTCTGAGGTGTCATATATGCCCTATACGTAATATACAATTGTATCTGCTTCAGCCTCGCATTCCTTGACACCTTCTTTTGATACCCCAGGGTGTGTTCCCATATCCTATCCTCAATCGGAACTCCTACCTCCGCCTCCCAATCCAGTCTCAATTGTGTTAAATCCTTTCCAACCCTAGACATCATCATCTCGTACAGTCTGGAGATCTCATGACCCCCCTCTGATATATCATATATTACATCTATGGTAGCATCTGGTTCTTCTTCCAGTACTGTTTAGCGCCATGTTTTCCTGATTCTCTGCACCATTCTATGACGTGTGATATACTGGCCCATGTGTAGCCCCACTTCCACACCCAGTGTTTCAAAATCTATAATAGTCCCCTCTCGCCAGATATCCCCTAATGTTACCAGTCCCACCAATTCCCAGTGGTTCCTGATTGTCATCCTCAGCTGCTTATCTCCACCTGCCAGTGCAACTAGTGGTATCTGCGGGGAGCATGGGAATGGGTTCTCCATCATCTGGCATGCCCGGCGCCACATCTTCCACCCAAGCACCATCATCCTAGGGCGCTCTCTCATTTCTGTCTTGGGCAGCCAGATCATCTCCTTTAAGTAGAATGGGGCACAATCATGTCTGAACAGTCTGGATTTGGGGGTCGCTTCATCTGAGAGTCATTTGGCAACATATTGCAGCTGGCTCGCTACATAGTAAACTTCATAATTAGGTAGATTTATTCCCCCTTTTTCATAAAAGTTCTGCAGCTTCCATAGCGCTACTCTATTCCGGGTACCATGCCACAAAAAATCCCTACACATGCTGTTCAGTTTAGCAAAAAAACTTCTTGGGTATCATGTATGGAATATTTCCAAAATAATGCAAGAGCCTAGGTAGAACCACCATCTTCAGCATTGCACTGCATCCCATCATTGCCAAGGGCAACTTAAAACTTCATACACTTCTCGATTTTCACAATGGCAACCTCGGTGTTGTACCTAAGTTCCTCTTCGACCGTGTGGTACACGTCTATCCCAAGGTACCGGAACGTACTAACCGCCCATGGTATTTGCAACACCGGTAACCGTATCACAGGTTTCCCCTTATAGCTGCCCAACGGAAAAATACTAGACTTTTGAGGATTCACCGCTATCCCAGACAGCCCCGCATATCTCTCCATCACCTCCAGGATGTACCGGAGATTTTCCTACGGGTGCCTCAGGTACAGCAACAAATCATCAGCATATAAAGAGATCAGGTGTTGTTCTCCCCCCACCTCAATACCTATAGTATAAATTGTTGCCTAAGGTATATTGCTAGGGGCTCCAGGGCCAGTTTATAAAGCATTGGGGTCCATGGGCATCCTCGTCTGGTACCTCTAATAAGTTGCCACCTCTCAGATATTACTGATCCTGTTCTGACTCTAGCTAGTGGTTCGCTATATAGCATCTTTGCCCACTTTATGTATCCAGATCCCATTCCGTACCCCGCCAGGGCCGCCAGCAGCCACGGCCACTTGACCGAATCAAACGCCTTTACCGCGTCTAAGGACACAATCGCCATTTCCCCTTCATTCTTACTTCCCCACTCAACAACCCGTTGGAGTCTTCTATGATTATGTGTTATATTTCTATTCGGGACATAGCCTGTCTGGTCAGGTTGTACAAGTTTGCCAATAACTCTTCGCAATCTGTTTGCCAAGACAGCTGTCAATATTTTGCTGTCCTGGTTCAACATTGACAAAGGCCTGTATGAGCCACAGCTATGCCCCGGCTTGTTGGGTTTGGGAAGCGGTATTATGATAGCCTCTCTAAGTGACTCCGGCAACCGTCCTACTCCAAAAGCTTCATTTAGCATTTCTAACATTGGGGGGAGAACTTCCTTCCAATACACTTTATAAAATTCGCTTGGGAACCCGTCTGCCCCCGGAGTCTTACTAGTAGGCAGCTGCCTCGCCACTTCTTCTAATTCTTCCAGAGTAATAGGTGCATCCAGCTCCCCTCTTTCCTCAATACTTATCGTAGGCAGTCCTATATCTTCCAATGTTTCTGTTATTTCCCCATGGCTACTTCCTCCTTCGTCCCCATATAGGGACTTATAATATTCTGTAAACTCCTGATTGACTCCCTCTTGGGTGTCCGCTACACTACCATCTTCTCTTGTTATCGTTCTGATCGTGGGTCTGGGAGTTTCGCTTTTGTATAACCATACCAAAAGCCGTCCTGTTTTATCTCCTCCCGCATGCTGTCTCTCTATATATTTTTTGTATTTGAGGTTGCACAGTCTTTCCCACTGTTCCGCACATTTCTGCTGTAGCATGAGTACCCTCTCCATGTCTACACCTCCTCCCTTTAATGCCTCCTCTAGTTCCCTTTCTGTTCTTTGGAGGTCAGCCAAGACACCACCCTGCAGGCCCTTTGATTTTGCTATGGCCACCCCTCGCATCACTACCTTGAAGGCTTCCCATAATGTACTGGCAGAGTCAACACTACCCGTATTTGTCTCAAAATAGTTTATAATCTCCTCCCTTATGTTCTCCCTAAAGACAGGGTCCTTGAGCACCTCCGCTCGGAGGCGCCATGTCGGAATCCATGCTCTCGGGGGGCAATATTGCCACCCGAGAACCAGGGGCGATTGGTCTGAAAGGACCCTCGCTTTATATTCTGCCTGAGTGATCTCTGTTATTACCTCCGGCGTAGCAAAGATATAGTCCAGCCTCGTATGTAGCTGCTGTGGGGTGGAGTAGTGCGAATATTGCCTTTCTCTGGGGTATTTCATTCTCCAGACATCTGCCAGACCAAAGTCGTCTAGCAGTGTCTGCGGTGCTTTAGCCGCCGGGGCGGGTCTCTCCATTTTGCCATCTGATCGATCTACCTTGGGGTTCAATACACAGTTGAAATCCCCACCCCAGATCACCGGACTACCCATACACATACTTAGGTTGGTACACAGAGTTCTAAAATACGCCGCCATGCTCTGGTTGGGGGCTTATGTATTCACTATGCTTATCTCCTTATTCTCCACTACTCCCCTCAGTATGACCATCCTCCCATCCTTGTCCGCTACCTCTTGTATTAGTTGGAACGGGACATGCGGCGCAACCCAGATGAGCACCCCTCTAGCATAGGCAGAGTGTGTCGAGCCCGCCACAACCCCTTTCCATTTCTTCACAACCATCTCCATCTTTTCCCGTGTCAGATGTGTCTCATGCAACAGTGCAATGTCTATCTTTTGCCTGCGCAGGTACAACATGACTTTATTTCTTTTTAGGTAACTATTAAGTCCCCTGACATTCCACGTAATTATTTTAAGGTCCGCCATGGCCCTTTAGGTTCCCCTTTCCCATCCCACCCATGCAATCCAGATCCCACTTCCAGTCCAATCTGTTTAGGCTCATTCCCCAATTCAACCTTCCTACAACTACAAACACACCAAATACCCCTTCCCCCCTCCCTCCCCCAACAACACCCTCCCCAACTGTTGCCCAGCTCCATCCCTGGATCTCAGGCACCCCCGCATCTAGCCCTTTCTGGTAAGACCCGTACTCGAGGCTCAGCAGGGTGAGGACACCCTATTGGCTGCCTTGTTACTAGTTCTTAGGGGTAGGTGCCAGCAATCCTGCCGCTCCTAATTGTTTAAAGTTACTACGCTTAATGTCTTTGGTTCTGTGCGCGCTATCATGCGCCATATTATATTCCCCGGGAGTCAAAGAGTTCGAGTGCTACACCCCATCTATCAAGTGCATGAAGGCTCTATTGTAGATTTCCACCTCCCCATATAGCAATGTACATGACACAGTATCTTCACTTATCGTGCTCTTGGCCATCCTGTTCCCCATCTCGAGCCGGGCAGCCCTGTAGGTCCAACCATGAAGCCGCTTCCACTGGAGTGTAAAAAAAACAGCGCTCTTCCTTTGTGCAGAACTTTCAGTTTCGCTGGGTACAATAACATACACCTAATGTCCCCTGCACGCAGTCTTCTCTTGACCGCCACATAACTATATCTCTGTCTTTGCACCAGCATAGTGTAGTCTGGGTATGCTGTGATCTTGGAGGAAGCTTTTTCTATCATTCCGCCCTTACGGAAATACTCCAGGAACTTTTCCCTGTCTTTGTAATTCAAAATGTTCGCAATTATCGGCTGCGGAGGAGCTCCCGGCCGCGGTTTCCTCATCAAGGCTCGGTGTGCCCACTCCACCGCGAACCCCTGTGAAAGTTTGTCCGCTCCCACTTCTTGCAGGATCATGTTCTCCACGTATTCCGTGGGGTCTTGGCCCTCTTCTCCTTCAGGCAAGCCGACCACCCGGATGTTGTTCCGTCTCGCCCGTCCTTCTGCTTCCTCGACCCTGTTTTCAAGGTTGACGACCTGTTGCTTAAGCACATGGACCTCCTTCGCATTATTCGTGCTTACGTCAGTATTCATCTTTACTGCGCTTTCTAGGCCACTTTCCGCCAGCACTCTGACGTATTGTCGCAGCAGGGTAACTTCAATCCCAACGGCATCTATTTTGTTCTCTAGGGCCATACGCAGTTCTGCCATTGCCGTGCCCCATTTAGCACTTAGGTCCGTTCTGGACGCTAGGACTTGTTGGTTTTCTCCCCGGGAGCGTCTTCTCCCGATGCCTCTCCTGTTTTTTGCATTGAGGTCAGAGGAGTCCGCTACGCCTTTGTAAAGGTGTCCATAGTGGGTTGCTTACTTCTACCTTTCAGCCCTTTCACCGACATCGTGCAGTCTCGCTCCGCGCGCTATATCAGCTTTCCTGTGGATCAATATACTTCAGTGTGGTGTCTGAGAGTCTTTAGCTGACCATTCCGCAAGGCGGCCCACAAAACCAAGCTGGGAGTAGGTTGTGTCCTCCCACGTCTCTTCCCTCAGGCAGTATTTCAATAGCGTATTTCCAGGGCCTGTGTTTGCATTCCACTCTTCACCTCCCCTAACAAAGTGTCAACTTAGGTTCTGTACATATTCTGCAGATCCCAACCTCAGTTACAGCTTACAGTGTTGCATCAGATCATGAATGACAAGTCATCTGCTCATCTCATATGCCTGTTCCGCCTGTGTTGCGCATGGCCTCCCTTCACAGTCACAGTGTCATTGCACAGTCCAACAACTGTGCATTCCCAAGTATCCCAGCAGTGGAAGGGGATAGATCTCCAGCTCTGGATGCGGCAGGGCAAGCTCACACCGCGTCTAGATCTATTGTTGCTACCGTTCTAAGTGGCACTGACTTTAGCTGCCACTCAATTCAGCAGCGCGCCACTCCGCACCCACAGTACATTGCTGCCATTCAGGGGAACTCAATCTGGCCTCCTGCTTCGTTCGACCCATCACCAAGTCACTGTTGCATGTGCCGTGTGTGAATGAGCCACTTCTATCCTCAGTGTGCAGGGCTTGCTGCCTACAAACCGCTGCAGCTCTCTGTCGGTGTCTTCCACCTTTCTCCGCCTCTTCCCGCTCTGCCTGCCGCAAATCTTAGCGAATTTCAAGGTTGGCTGCCTTTATGAGCGGCAGGGAGCCATGCTTGTGTACAGTATTCATTTGATGATTGTGTAATCATTAAGAGGTGCTCCAGGGGCCCAAACAATCAATTCGGGATCTTGCTCCGCTCGTATTAGCTGCAGGGCATCGTTTCGTGTATTCCGTGCGAACACAAGCCCCCGTCGTCATCCACACTCGGGGCTATGTTGCCCACAGGGATATGCCGCTCTCCATATGCATCTTCTTATTTACTCTCACCCCTGCTCGCTCTCGATTTCACGGATCTCAGCCCTCTCCAAGCCCGGCTGCCTCTGCGAGCGAGCCGCGCCTGCATGCAATGTTCCTCCGCTGCTACTGTAGCCTTTTACCAGTGATACATTAATTCCATTCGATTCCGGGAGCACCACCTCGTCAATCCAGGAGCTTGAAGCAACATTCGGTGCCGGCTGCTGGTAGCCGACGTCCGCACCCTCCCTGCGATGCAGAAGGGTTCAGCTGGCTTTGTGCATGGCTGAGAGCCACGCTAGCACATCAAGCTCGGTTGTTACAATTGTGGCAATCTCTGGCTGCTACCTTTGTTCGGGCCCGGGAGCACTGACTTGTTTTTTCAGTATAAAGCAGGAGTGCAATACGTTGCCTCTGGTAGCTGTCCTCCTCGCGCTCCGTATATTGCAAAAAAGTTCCATAAACATCTAGGCTGCGACAACACTCCCTTTGTTGTCCGCTATCTTGGCAACAATATATCCATGCGGCCGCTCCACACAACGTCTATTTATCTTCCAATCCGCCGGCATGAATGAGTTGTTTTACAGGATTGTTTCAGTACACATGTTCCAACGCCCATCCCTTCAGTTTCCAGGCGTGCGCATCATTTTTAAAAGCATAATTTGTCGGATGAGGTCGGATCATCAGGAGGTCAGCACGAAAGCACTTCCTAGTCCATGGCTCGTTAGCCACGCCCCCTGCTGACTGTATCCTTTACTTATTCTTTAGACTTACTGTGAATTTTGAATACACACCTCATTGAAATTTAATCCTGATTAAGCTATTTACCAGAAACGCGTTGAACTCCTTTTTAAACACTCATTAAAATATGAATATGTACAAAGATTTTGCGTTACCATGTTTATGTAATGTTTGAAACATATTTAATGTTACTTTAATTTTTGACTGATTGTGATCAAATATAACGGTGTGCAGGCTATGGAAGTGCCATTACACAAGGACACTGTATTGTTATTTTGTTACTGTAGCAACATTTTGTGCCATAGTTGAATTCTTCTCCCCGTGCCCAAAATCAGCTCATAATAATGTGAAATTCTTTATCTAAATACATAAATTTGATACAATAAATAGGTTGTGTGTGCACTAGATTACTGTTTGTCACTGATCACAACAAGGCCAGAGGCAATGACTCCCTTCCCCTGGCATCTTTCAACACAATGCCTAGTTTGGGACCAGGAGAATGACTCCCGTCTTCTGGTATTGCTTGGCACAGTTCACAATAAAGCCACGGGGAATGACTCCCTTTCCTTGAAATATTTCAACACAACTCCTGGTTCGGAACAAGGAGAATGACTCCCGTCTTCTGGTATTGCTTGGCACAGTTCTTTCTCACAATCTGCAGCTTGACATACACGTTGCTGTTAGCAAAGTCCCAAATCCTTCTTTGTTAATCCCTGGGCTTAATGACGCCAATGCAACAAGGGAGATCTCCTTGTTTGCTCAGTTACCTTTTGTTGGGGTCCCAGACCCTTCTCCGGCGATCAGAGTATTCTGTGGCAGCACCCGCAAACACCTCTACAGGGTAGCAGATGGATAGTGTTTTTATATGGTAAAAAAAGATTGGCAAAGTCCCCATTTTTTTATGGGGGAGCAATTCTCAAAAGGGACCACTAAAGGGCAGAAAAAGGAGGTGCCTAGCAAGGCACTGAGAATTGATTACCCCTCACTACTTCAAACCTAGGAAAAGTAGAGATTGAGTGATTATGGTCACACGCAATTTAACATACTCCGAACATGGTTCAAACAATCAGCAGTGAGTAATACTCACTGACACAGGAAGGCAAAGTCAGCACAACATAATACATGAAATATCATTGTAATCGTAAAAAATGTTAAAAAACAAGATGAATTCATACATCAATGCATCAAATAAAGACACAGCACAAAAGTCTAATCACTAAGACAAAAAAGAAAAAGCCAAGGAAAAAGAAGGAAATAGGTAATTCAATACATCCTATTTTCAAAGAAGAAAATTATTAACTCTAATAACTTCTGTATTTAGAAATTATTAGAGACATGGGATGTCGACATGTTTCAGCCAAAAGGCGAATTGGACATTTTCTCAAGTGTCCATTCGGAAGCGGGTGTTGTGGCCATCTTCAGGACAAATGATTTCTTCAAAATAGGTCTTATGTGTGATGTGAATAAGACATTGTAGATCTAAAAAGATATATGCACACTTTGTTAACTTATGAAAATGAGAAACCTACAAGATATTCCACAATTTCATTTTTGCAAAAGATATGTCTCCTGCTCACATCAACAAAAGTTACACAAGTGTTTTTATATGGCATCTATTCTTTGATGAAGGGCTATGTGAGAAACAGATATGTCGGACCTCAAGTCCCATATGGCCAGAAGGAGAGCAGCCAAGCGATCCACCAGACCTTCCATAACAGAGAGTAAGGCTTCTTAATCAGTAAGGTTTTAAAGTGGAGACCCTTCATTGGATGTGGTGGTAATAAAACCTTCCTCCTGAGAACTTTTTACCTGTGGTTTGATAACCACACAGAGTACCAAGGGCTCAGATGAAAGATCAGGAGGAGTACCAACAGACTCTCTCGCAGCTGTAGGGAGAAAAAAGGTTAGACTGGAAACCAATGACAACACAAAAGTGATTCAAGTATAAGGAATTCATACCTGACCCACTGCCATTATAAAGAAACTGGATAGGTTCAGAAATAAGGTCCAGAAGGAAAGCAAATAGGGGGTTTGTTTACCCTGGTGGCATGATGGCGTGACAGAGAAGGAAAGAAAGTGATACTAACCCAGACAGAATGAGAGCACAACTAATGTGAGGCAAATCCACAAAGTCCAGTAGAAAGTAGTTCCAAGAATTAGTCACAGAGCAGTTCCCAGGGAAGAAGTTCAGCAAGAACATCTGAGGAGGGGTTCAAGAGGCAATCCAGGAGGTGAGCAAGGGGATTCAAAATTAAGTCCAAAAGAACAAATTCCACGAGCTGGCCGTAGTCCAGCATCATGAAGACCAAATGGCAACAGAGCAAGCAAGGAGAATCCAGGGATAGAGCAGGAATCAAATAGCCCAAAAAGCAACACACACCATAAAGGATAAGACTAAAGCAGCAGAAATACAGGAATAACAAAGTCAAGGGATGGGAAACAGAGGAGCAAGAAACCATAGGAATAACCGGATATTCCTCTCTGACCCTCCCAGGTCTAAATAGGGTCCTTACTCTCCTCTATCTCTCCCTCTCTCTCTACCTGTGGTGTTCCCCAGGGGTCTAACCTCTCTCGCTGGCTGTTTAACCAATACCTGGCACCTCTTGCCCACTGCGTTTCCGCTCTGCCCCAACTTTCATTGCTATGCGGATGACAGCTCGCTTTCAGGCTCCTTTCTGCCCTTCTCTCATTTCTTTTTTTTTTTACCTTTTGTTTATTGGCAGAAAGTTAAGACAGGAAAAGCACATTTGCACAGAGATACACAAAAATCACAACAGCACAGTTGGGAATTATATCATACATTTAGAGACGGCTCCAGAGTGGGGGGGTATTGACAACTCGAGAGGCGGCAAGATGTTTAGTATTTATGGTAGTGTGTCAGGCTGATCCGGCGGGGGAGCGGGGCCCCACTCAACCTCGTCTTTATTGTTCAGATAGGTGCAGAATTCCGTCCACAAATTCATTGGACGAGATGGCATGGGCAAGGATCTGATATACTCCCCCTCACAGGTTTGTACCCAGGTGAGGGCATTCAACCACATTCCAAAGGTGGGGGGAGAGCGGCGTTTCCAACCTTGCAAGATACATATTTAGCAACAATAGCACACACAATTAAGAAATTAGACATTTTTTTAGCATTTTCTCCAGACCATATTCCAAACAACAGGGCCAGTGGGTCGAGGTCTACTGGGGACCCAATTATCTCTGTGAGCGCTCTCGTTACTTCCAGCCAGAACGCCCTCAGCGCAGTACAGGACCAAAACATGTGCATATGATCTGCCTCTTCGGAGTTGCATTTCGGGCATTTGTGGGTAGGGGAGCGTGTGAAGTTCGCTACTCTGAGCGGTGTGTAATAGTCTATTGAGTAATTTATATTGTATGCAGCGGAATCTAGCACTTAGGGAGACTGCGCGTGTGCGCACACATGTTGTACTACATGCCATCAGTGATTTCCATTCCCAGCTCTCTGGCCCAGGCTTCCCGTGGTTTGAGGGACGTGTTCTCTCGCTTTGTTAGCTGCATTTTATACAGGGAGGGGTACGACGGCCATATTGCCCGGACTTCCGCCCTAAGCCTGAAGTATTGTAGTAGCTCAAGCGCTGAGTTAGAGTGCCCGGATCTCCATGTTTGGGGGCTGATGAATTTACCATCTGGGTATAGGTCTGCGAGTGCTCGGTATCCCAGGGCTTCCCAATGTTGGATGAAATGATGATCTTGCGTGGGGGAGAGACCTGGGAATTGACGTAAGGGTAGCCATTTATAGTATGGGCGGTGCCCTTGTGCTGGGTTCATAGTCATATTCCATGCTCTAATCGTAGTGGCCACAGGGTCTGCAGGTGCTTCGGTAGGGAACGTATGATGTAACAACAGGGTCATAATGTTAGTCCCGTCCCCCGCCAGTTCCTCCAATTTGACGTGTGGAGGTGGGTTAAGGTGTGCATACCAATGTGTGGCGTGATGGGCCTGTGCCGCAATCCAATATAGGGTTAGATCTCGGGCTGAGAACCCCCCTTTATCGCAGGGAGGGGTCATGTGTAACCACTTTTTGCGGACTGCCCCAGAATGCCAGAGGAACTGGGCACACACAGCATGGAGTCTCTTAAAATATTGCTTCCCGGGCCAGGCTGGAACATTAGAAAAGATGTAAAGGAGCTTAGGGACCGCAATCATTTTGACTAGTGACAGTCTGCCCGCCAGAGACAGAGGGAGGTTGCGCCATTTGAGCAGCTTAGATTCAATGTGCTGTGCCGTTGCCTCATAATTATCAGCCAGTAAGGAGGCTTTGGTCAGTGAAACTTGTACCCCTAAGTACCTAATGCCTCCCGGGGACCATCGTAGGGGAAATTCGCATGTTGGCTGCTGGGTTGCTGCAGTGAGGGGGAATATCTCTGATTTAGAATAATTGATGGTAAAGCCAGAGTACGTTCCTATTTTGGTTATGTCTCGGATAATCGGTCAATATGTGTGGAGGGGTCTCTGATATGTAGGAGTACGTCATCGGCATACAATGAGATAATTTCTGTAGGTGAATACCCTTGCGAGTATGTCTGTCCCTGACGTGATCTGCCATGGGTTCGATGGCGAGCGCAAAAAGGATGGGGGAGAACGGGCATCCCTGACGGTTCCCCTGTGTAACACAAAGGTGGAGGAGACGATGGAGTTAACAAGCACCTTGGCCCTCGGGTTAGTGTATAACAATTTTATGTAGGAAAGCATGTTCGGCACTATTCCCATTTTTTCCAGTACGGCCCATAGGTATTTCCAGGAAACCATGTCAAATGCCTTCTGGGCGTCTAGTGTAACCGCCACTGCGTCTGCCTTTGGGTCAATTCTGGACATTATATTGAATAATCGGCGGATGTTGAGAGCAGTGGATCGGCCTGGAACAAATCTACTTTGGTCTGCATGGATCAGATGGGGCATAAATGGGAGGAATCTATTCGCAATTATTTTGGCAAAAATGTTCATGTCCGTGTTGATAAGTGATGGGGGCCTATAGGATGCACATTCATCTGGGGGTTCCCAGGTTTGGGGAGAACGGTAATTAGGGCTTCCCTTAAAGAGAGGGGAGAGTGGCCAATCGAAGGGATTCGGTCCAGACCCTGTGCAATATGGGGGCTAGGATAGCGACGTGTTCACGGTAGAACTCAGATGTGAGCCCATCGGGACCCGGAGCCTTATTTTTCGGAAGGTCAGAGATCACCTGGACTATCTCCTCCAGGGTGAATGGGATGTCAAGTTGTTCCCTGGTACTCTGGGAGATGAGGGTCATAGGGATGCGTTCTAACATGTCGTCTAGATCTTGAGTAGTGTGTTCTGGTTGGGGGCCATAGAGCCTGGTGTAGAAGCCAGCGAAGATGTCAATTATGGCCTGGTCGGATCAATGTCGTTTGCCTTGTTCGTCTAGAATGCTATCTATCCGGGATCTTCCACCCTCCGCACATACCAGTTTGGCCAGGGTTCTGCCAGGTCTGTCACCCTCGCTGTACCGTCGGGCGGCCACGAGGCGAGCAAAATAACGCACCTCGCTCAAGGTGTGGGATTCAAACCTTTCTAGTTCTGTTCTAATTTTTGCGAGGGTGCCCGGGGTTGGGGCGGAAGCATGTTGTTGTTCTAGGATTTTGAGATTCGTTTCGGAGCAGTGTAGGGCTTGCCTTATGGCTCTAAGAACCCCAGTCTCACTCGAGATACACTTCCCTCTGATGTAAACTTTAAATGCTTCCCAGCGGATCCCCTCAGGTGTGTCTTGCATGTTATTGTTTTCGAAAAAGGTGTTTATGTCCGATAATATCTCAGCTTTGAAGACAATGTCAGACAAGGCCTCCGACTTAAAGCGCCAGGCTGATCGGGCGGCTGGAGTGTTACCCAGTTGGATCTGCAGCAGCACAGGGGTGTGATCAGATAGCGTGCGGGGGAGAATCTTAACATCTGACACCCTACCCACTTGGCACCCCGAAAATAAGAACAAGTTTATTCGTGAAGAGCTATCGTGCACTGAGGAATAGAAGGTGTAATCTCTATCCTGGGGATGAAGCGTTCTCCACACATCATGTAAGTTCAGGGAATTCATATGTGTGAGAAGCCGGTGGCGGCTCGGGACACACTCCTTCGGGTCGAGGTTGTCCTGTCCATGTCATTGTCAAGTATAAGATTCATATCCCCACCCCATATAATGGGAACTTCTACATATTTCATGATAATGGTGGTCACAGCATCTATAAATTCGGGGGAGTCGGTGTTAGGGGCATAAGAATTCACGAGTAGGCATTCATCGTTAGCCAGGGTGCAATGAAGGATCACATACCTACCCTCCGTGCCAATGTGGGATGCATGGATTTTAAATTTCACCGATTTGTGAATGAGTGTTAGGACTCCTCTGGATTGAGTGGAGAATTGGGTATAAAATCTATTGGGGCCCCAGGATAGTGCAAGATTGGATGCTAGGAGTTTCTGAGCGTGTGTCTCCTGCAGCAGGAGTACCTTAATCCAGTGTCTTTGTGCATATGCTGTGATCCTACGGGACATTGTAAAATTTGTCAGTCCCCGGATATTCCGTGTAAACATTTTAATAGCCATGTTGACATTTTATGGGACATCCCAATTGTGAGTGCTTAAGAATCTGTGTCTGTTTACCAAAAGATGTGTAGCTGTGGCGTTGTTGTGCCTCACTTCGAACCTAGTCCTCACTTTCTTGCCCGTTTTCTTATAACTTCCCACAACTTTCCCACCCCCAACCCTCACTGCCCGGAAGGAACTAGCAGTGTCATCATACCCTCCCCCAGTACAACCAACCGCGTGCCGTTCCCAATTTGGCACCGCTTGACTAACAGCCCAACGGGGGCTCAACCATAAACACTTTGCCTCAGAAGGCATTGCAGCTGCAGTGGGGGCTACCGCTGCCGAAGACCCACATTTGTTAACACATGTTATGATGGTACATCATAAATATTTTACACGGCTAATGAAACATAGGCTTACAAGGAAGGCAAGTAAGTACTTAGGTCATGAGAACCAAGCCATTGTTGGAGTGGTCTGGTCCCCAACTGATATGCTGAGGTGACGAGGTTCGAGACCAGTTGGAAGAGGCATAGCTGATAAAGTCCATAGTAAGGTCATGCAGCCTTGGATGTCAGTTATCATTCATTGGTTCTTCCATTTGGTCAGCTAACAGGATTTGCGCCTCGATAAATGTAACTGCCTCGTCTGGAACAGTAAAGAAGTACATCTTGTTACGATGTGTAAACTTTAGGCGAGCCGGGAAGAGTATTGCATACTCTATTTTCCTCTCTCTCAGCATCTTTTTGACTCCTCCAAATTGACGACGTTCCATCTGCACTCACACAGAAAAGTCAGGGAAGATTCTAATTGTTTGTGAGTCAAGCCTTAGTTCCCCTTTCTCTATGGCTAAGCAGAGTATATGGTCTCTGTCTTTGTAGCTTAGCAGTTTTGCAATTATTGGTCTGGGAAAGTCGCCAGGTTTGGGTCGGGGTGCCCGGGAGCGATGTGCTCTTTCCACGGTGAAGAATGGCGATAGCTCTGGGTTGCCAAGTAGGTCTTTGAGGAGTTGTTCGACCGCTAGTTCCATGCGACCCTTTAGAGCTGTTTTGGGAATCCACACTATGCGTATATTGTTTCTCCGTGACCTCAATTCGAGGTCATTACACTTGGCTTTGACCTGTTTCATATATCTGACACGCTCTGCGACGGTGCCCTGTAAGGTGTGAACATTATCCTCGTTGGCTCCTATTCTTTGCTCTGCCTCCGTGATTTGTGTACCATGTTGGTCCAGTTTATCTCTGAGGGAGGCTACATTAGCGTTTATATCGTCCAGTTTTTCATGGAAGGCTGCAAAGTTTTTGGCCATAGACTCCATCATTACAGTTAAATCAGGCAGAGGTGGATACGGCAGGGCATCACCGTCTTCTTGCCCCATGGAGGAGGACGCCTGATCTGACCTGGGCGCTGCCTTGGTGAACTTGTCCATGGCGCCTACCTTGTTCGCTCCTCTTGCTCTGTTCAACATTGCTGTCTCAGATGGGCAGATTGGTAGTGTGCTCAGTACAGGAGTGCAGTAGTGGGGGCGGCAGCTGACTAGTAGGTTTGGCTTTTAAAGTGGGGTTAGCAGGATCACTGTGACCGCCGCAGGTACAGTTGGCGGAGATAGCTGGAGAGAGGTTTGATGGGCTCCAGAGTAGCCATAAATGTGTCTGGTGGTGTTGAGGCTCACTTGGGTAAGTTCAATTAATGTGGGGCCTTCCTGGGCGTAGTGTCGTTCTTGCTACCAGTTGTAGCCACTAATAGTGAAGGGTACCCTCCCCCCTCATAGTTTATAGTGCTGTGTCAGCTCCCTGGTTACATATGCCCCGTAGGTGGATTAAAGGAATCGCACGCGCGAGGCGCTGCCGCGCGATTGTTCAAGTGGTGCTCCCAGCCCGCGAGTGAGGAAGGGCTGGGGAGACTTTCTTGCGGTCCTCGCTGCCTCCGATGGCGTCAGGGTCGGTGAGCAGCCACCGCTGCAGTGAGCAGGCCCAGAGAACGGCAAACCGCTGCCGCCCCCAGAGGGGGGAACAGCAGGTAATGTTGAGGTGGAGGGGGGAGATGGGAGCGAGCCGCAGCCGCCTCAGCGATGAAGCCGGGCCCGCGGGAGCCCCGGCGAGGCAGCGGATGGTTGGCAGCATGCGTCCCGCCCCCCAGGCACTCACCTTATCCACCCATGATCGGCGGGCCTCGCGGCGGCACACCCAAAGAAGCACCCGTCGCCGTCCCAGGGTGGGAGCGCGGTCTCCGGCGGCGGCGCACATGGATGCCACAGCGCCCCGCTCTCTGAGGTCCAGGAGCAGGGCCCAATGGCCGTACAGGGCCAGCCGGCGCAGTTGGTCATATCTCGGCAGCAGCTAAGTCCCAGGCAGCAGATTGTCCACAGTATGTGCCCCGCAGCTAGGGGAGTTATCCGGTGCGGTTATCTGGGTTGGAGATGTACGGATTCCGCCGTTGTCCGCCGATGTAGATCTGTGGGTCTCGGAGCTCCGTAGCTAGACGGCCATCTTGTCGGCTGCTCAACAGCGCCCCCCCTTCTCTCATTTCTGGCTGTCTGTCTGCTATCCAGCAATGGTGTGCCGCCAACGATCTCTGCCTTAATGCCAGTAAGACAGAGATTCTCCTCATCGGCACACCTGCTCCCCCCCGTTCCTGTCACTTTCTGTCTGGCCTCTCTTGGCCGTCTTCCTGCTCCCACCTCTGAGGCTTAAAACCTTGCGGTCATCTTTGACTACACACTCTCCTATTCTCCTCACATCTCTGACTTCTCTAAGAAGTCACACCACCAGCTGCACCTCCTCAGAGGTACTCTTCCTTTCCTCTCCTTCCCCCAGATGCTCACTGTCTCCAGAGCTCTGGTTCTCTCTAGGCTGGACTACTGCAACAGCCTCTTTCTAAATGTTCCTGCCTCTACTCTTCACTGTCTGCAACTCATCCAGAACAGGACTGCAAAACTTGTCCTTGGCCTCAAGCCCAGGGATCGTATCTCTCCAGCACTGAAATTTCTGCACTGGCACCCAGTGGCTGCGAGGATTAAGTTCAAGACCCTCTGCATTGTCCACATTGCCTTAAGGGGCCTGGGGCCTCTATACCTCCAACTCTCTATTCGCAAATATCTTCCTACTTGAGCTCTTTGCTCCTCTGCCTCCAACTCCCTCATTGCCAGTCACTTCTCCAAGCAACGAGTTGGTGGTAGATCTCTTTCTTTGGCTGGAGGCTCCCTCTGGAACAGCCTCCCTGCCTTTCTGAAACCTGAGGAGAACCATCTCCGGTTCAGGAAGCACCTGAAGACTTTCCTCTTTCCTTCTGCCTTCTCTCTTACTCTACCCTGCTGAACTCATGGCTGAAACTGCACTGGTCACCTGGCTACCCTCTGATCTCAGGCCCAGGTTCTCTCCTCCACCAGTTGCACGCCTGCACTGCCTCCCTGGCAACCCTTGCACTTGGGCCTGTATCTGTAGCCCTAGAGTGCCCTACCAGCACTTTGGACACTTGCTGTCTGCACTTAACCTTGCACTTGTCACCAGCTGGCCATACTTAATTTATTGTTTCATCCCATGTACTGCACTGTCCCTCCCCCTTTTCCCCTTGCACTTCTCCCCTCCCCCCTCCCTTTGACTTTGGCGATCTCAATATCACCTGGCTTAGTAAGATCACTGTCTCTGTCTTCCCTTTGTTCCCCCTCCATTGCCTCGTCGTGCCTTGAAACACTTGTGTATAGGTGTGTTATAAATGCCCTATCATATCATATCAACATACCATAAGGCTACTCAGGAAAGAGGTGGAGCACAGCGCTTCCTGGTTACACGTCAGGCCGCATTAGATGCCGTGCCGCGAGGACCGCTGGTGAAGGTAGTCCATGACAGACACCAGTGCCATTGCAAACGCCAGCTTCCTGGACGCTTCATATGTTGAAATCGTGGCAAGAGGACATGTCCGGAAGCTGACACACATTAAGTCAACAGAACCCCACCCCCACCCGTCAACATGGACTGTAATGTTAACCTTTGAGGCCTCCATTGGAATTTGCATGTATAATTTTCTGAAATCTATGGAGGTTTTCAGAGCTTTAGAGATCTTGTCCATTTTTTGTAATATTTAAGAAAGGCAACTCCTGCTCTACAAAGCCCCTGTATGAACTCACATTTTAGGCTGGTAAGAGGTTGAAAGATATTCAGCATTTTGACATCTCTCACTCTTTGTACACGCTTTTTAACATTGGCAGTGAATTAGCAGGACTGTAACTTCTAGGCGACTGCATGAGTTACTAGCCCGCGACTTGATATGGTATAGTCAAGTTATTTAGAATTCAGACTACAATTTCCCATTTGTGTCGATGGTAACAATGTCTAGATAGCAAAGGGCAGAAATACCTCTTTATCTGCACTTTGAATATTTGGTACTCGTAAAACATAAATCCAAATTTTGTTTTTATAAAACATCTAAGAGCTTCTTTATGCATCTGGTGGTAACAGTAAAACCATGTGGTATATGAATACCTCCTATATTTGAAATACCACTTAATCATGAGTTGTGCTCGCATGCGATACTGACCATATTGTTTACGTAGAAAGTAGTACATGGGTTGTATTAGTGATATTTACCCCATGCAGCACTTGCTCTTAAATTGCATTCTTGTTGTTTCAATAACTGAAAAAAACATAATCACATTATACAGGAGTACCTAGGACTCTCCCTTTAATGATGTTTCTCTAGCTACAACGTATTATCTTCATTTTAATGGCCACACTGTGTAACACCTGTACCCCCTTAATCTGATCTAGAATTATTTCATGTTTTAATTAATAATTGTTACAATGTATTGTTTCATTTATTGTTTGGGTTCATCTCGATATTACATGTTTCTACATTTGCTTCTTTTTTCTAATCCCTTTTGGTTATAGTGATGTTACTCACATGATGTCTATAAACAATGTAACCATATGCAGTAAATACCCCAGTAAATATCCCAGGACATCCAAACTCAGTCAGTCAGTCAGTTTAAGCTTTTCTCAGAAATCCATTGAGCATTGATTTCAACTTATCATCAAGTTTATAAAATGGGTACAATTATGCAATAAAATGGACCTAGTCTGAAAAGCTGACGGTGAGCGTTGCACTCCTTTAGTCTAGCCAACTAGCTAGAGAAACATTGGTTATAGTGTTCCTTCACTCCCAGTTAGTTTTCAACTACTGCAAACTATTACATCCAGATTTTGTTAAAAAAGACTACACTGTATTGTGTTAAAACAACCTCTGTAAGTGGCCTTTGCCAAAATGCCAATTTGCCAATGCATTCCGGACTAGAAAGTCCATCATCAGGGCTAATAAAGTGGCTGTATACTCATAAACAAAATCCCCCCTTGTAAATAGTTCTACTCATTGTTCTAATGACCTGTCCATGTTTGTAAATACGCTTCTCTCACTTTTGTACCAGTTGTTATATTGTAAAGCGCTTTGGCTTAAAGCGCTATATGAATTCAATAAACATAAACATAGGAGCATGCCAACGCCACCCACTTGTCAAACGGCAAGCGGTGTAGCACTGCAACGGGGTACTCCTGTTTCGTATCACGCTCTCGTCAATATCATTGAGGTTAAAAAGGATAAAAATACCAAGTGTTAATTATCCATACAATATAATATACAAAATAGCTCATGGTTAGGTCACTATACTTAAATACTACACTTTAAATAAAATAAAACGCTGTCTAGAATATGTTTCTATTACAATTTTTGAAGTTATCTGATATCCTTGTCATCACTAAATTTCCCTCTAGTGCCTTCATTGTTCTCCTCTTAGCACCTACACATTTTGCATTCACAGTGCTGGCGCACTTCTAGGAAATTGCATTAATGGCCATGACACCTCCCTAGGATTTGCCTAAGTAAACAGATGAAGGCAGGACTGCGCTCTGTCAAGTTTTGTTTCCGCAATACCAGAAATCATAATTTACTTCTCGAATTGTTATACCTTTTACAAAAGAAAAGCAAATGAAAGGAACTTTCCGGTGTGTTAGGGCAAAATAGCCCATCACATCCTCTGTTTGAAACTGCCATCTTGACACCAAGAATTCATTTGTACACAGCTAGCGCATAGTCTGGTAATCATGCACCTGTATTTTAAAGGAGGATTCTAAATTAGATAGGGTGGAGGGTCAATCGAAATTGACATTATTGCCCGATTTAGGGGCTTTCCTAATTCTATTTCTTCCTTTATAGATTTAAATGAATTGCTTAAATCCACTAAATTCCATGCTAGTGCAGGTTTTGTTAATCTATTGCAATTCGGTGTCAAATGTAGGGCCTGCACTTTCTCTTATTGGTTTAGAACATATCTAACATATCTAATCTCGCGCTCTGAAACACTTGTGTACGAGCGTGATAGAAATAAAATATCAATCACTCTAAGGTATAAACTTGCTTTGGTTGGATTTACCAAGTACACAGAAGCAGTTTGGTCAATATTGCTTCCTGATTTGCCATAGATATGTAAGTGTTAAAATGTTATGTTATGTAGATTTATAAGGTAATATTATTAATGTACTGTTAAGTGTATTGCCTGGGTTGATCTCTGTATTTTATTTTTGTACATCTGCGTTTTTATTTTTTGTATATCCCTTTTAGATAAAATGGTATTTCACTTGCTTAAATAAACAATTGTATTCCATACAAAAAATATCCAGCGCCATCTCTGCTCATTGTTAGGTTTTTCTTTTATAACAGGAGGCATTTCAAACCCCACTTTTTTCCTATTTCTACCATAATTACAATGAGGTCACTAAAGTTAAATTTTAAAAAGTGCATCTTGTGCAAATTGTAAAAGTTAAGGAAAATAAACCAAGAAAAGTAAATTTTAACCAAAAAGAATTCCTAACAAAAATGGGACACAAATGTGTTAAAGTAAAATACAGTGACCAACCCAAACAATAAACAAAACGATTACATTTGAACAATTACAAATTAAAAACAATAAAAATACTCAACATCATTTGAAGACCAAAGAGGAATTTCTCTGTTTGGCCCCGGAAATGAAGAATAATTAGTAACTACAAAAAGAGCATTATCCCCCCAAATAAAGGGAGAAACCCATGTTTTAGCTCATACTGAGAATATTTTTATATCAATTATTGAAACCAGAAAAATGCAATGTAGTGTAGGGGGTAAATAAAAGAAACTCAGTTGGTCATACACCCTTATTTATTGCATATGAAATAATGAAATAAAACTATTTACACATTATTATTTTTTAACTAATAAAAGACAAACCTGATTCTTTCTTACATAAATAGATGATCCATTACATTTTGAATGTTATATTTAAATTCAAATTAGCTTTTTTTAAAGTACATAAAATGTAACATTTTAGGAATTTAGGGGCCTTTTAAACAACTTGTTAAGATACAAATATATGATATATTTGTACAAACAGGTAATGGTATTTTATTTTTTAACATAGTTGTTAAAGTTATCACTTGTGTTATACAGCTAATATACACCATTACAGGCATGTTCTGTGTTGACCCTGTGTAATTTGGCGATTCTCTTTTTCCAGGTTTTGCTGAACTGCAGATCGATCAGACAGATGTGGTGGATACATCGGGCAAGATTCCTTTCCTTGACTACAAACACTTTGCCGTTCGGACTTTCTTCCCAGAGGTAAAGGTTTACTAATCACATGAACCCAGACTTCTGCTGATGCCAATATTGACCCCATTTAGAACTCTAGTCGTTCCATGAATGGTCCACAATAACTGCACACTGGATCCATTTGACCACAGACACAAGGCATATCTTAGAGGTGCTAGTGTGTCAGTGAAGTGTGTGAAAAAGTACATGCCCACAAAAGAGTATTGGTACATGTATTCCCAAAGGTTCAAAATCGCCTTAATAAGGTTTTTGAACACACCTAATTTACACCTGGGGCCAGATTATCTAACCTTGTTGGCAAAAGTCGTAGAGCTGTGATAACAGGGGTGCTAGATTAAAGTTATACTACTATTTGGGGAACACAAAAGTATACATGTTTGGACATTGTTCAACAGGAATGATTGCATTAGACATTACTTAATTCTAATTTGGTTTATTTTATAATATTGTGTTATCCTGTACAGAGAAACCACACAATACCTTTTGTAAGGGCCTATTTGGGCACCACCACAAATAGTGGCTTTGGAGGTACAGGTCCTAATAGACCGCTGAATCACAAAGGGGCCCTCAGGCTGGCGGGACGAGGCTACGACACAAGGGGTGGTAGTAAATGTAGTTTCCCCGATTGAACCCTCACATTACAAGGGGCCCTCAAGGTCTGTGGGAATCTGTTGACTTTCTGCATTTCCAGCCCACCTAGGTCAAACAAGGACACAATACTTTGAAAGCCACCAAGATTCTCTAAATATTGCTCTTAATTTGGGCAAGTTCACTGGTGCATTTTCCCAATCAGTAACATCTTGGTAGCAGGGGAGAGGTATGGGGGGGCTTATTTGAATGGGGCTCCTCTCTCATGCAAATGAACTCCAGAATAAATGTGCCTGTGCAAGGGTCTTGCAGTCAGATCCCTAGTGCATATAGCATCTAAGGGTCAGGCACATACCGGAGATCCAGCTGCTATACATCCCAGCGTGGAAGGGCGGCAGTGGCGGTGAAGGTCCTATCAGGGCCCATCGCTTGGCAACTGAGTTGGACTGCGACAGGACAGGTCAAGTGTTTGAGAATAAGGTATTTGCTCCAGCCCGAGACTGTAACCTTTCCGGCACACTCAAAAACTGCAAAGCTTTTCTAGGTACAGAACCGCATGCACAAATGGATTTGGGCATGCATTTGGTCTTTCAGAATCTGCACACCTAGAAAATGGTGCTATATTCATATGGAAAGCTAATTTGTAAATAATGGTCATTGCTGGTTGTGTCTTCAAAAGGAGAAGGTTTTATTCAGTGCACCTCAGGAATGTTGGTACACAGCTGTCTACATACCATGATGGTAATTTCAACTTCTTAAATACCCATAGTCTTAAGAGCTGAGTATTGTTTTAGGCAAGGCACATTTTTATTATTTTAATGGAATCTGTGATCATCTTGGTCTGTCAATATTGTGCGTTTTTAAGTGTCGAACTTGGCCATTTTTAAAAGTAGGTCTCTGCTTTAAATAGTGGATCACCCTCTACTTTAACCTCTCCACCCCCGTATGGATCTATTTACCTGCATTGATATGATATGATATTTTATTTGTATCACGCTCATACACAAGTGTTTCAGAGCGCGACCAGGCAAAGGGAGGGGAACAAGGGAGAAACAAAAACTACGATCTTACTAAGCCCAGTGACATTGAGAAAAAGCGTAAGTGCAGGGGAGAGTAGGGAAAAAAGGAAAGTGCTGAGCACAGGATACAACAACACAAAAAGTAGTGCAGCCAGCAAGGTGGCAAGTGCAGGTTTGAGCGCAAACAAGGGTTGTCTGATAAGTGCGGTAAAGGGACTGTAAGATAACAGATACAGACCCAAGTGCAAGGGTTGCCAGGGGCAGTGCCGGTGAGTGGCTCAGTAGGCTTGGACCTGGACCCGAAATTAGAGGGTCAACCATGTGCAGTGAGCCAAGCAGACAGATCAACAGGGGAGAGGGAGACCGAAGGCAGAAGCAAAGAGGAAGGACTTGAGGTGCTTCTGGAACCGGAGATGGTTCTCCTCAAGTTTCAGAGTGGCAGGGATGCTGTTCCAGAGGGAGGCCCCTGCCGAGGAAAGAGTTCTACCACCAACTCGTTGCTTGGAGAAGCGACTGACTGAGTTGGAGTTGGAGGTGGAGGAGCGAAGAGCTTGTGTAGGAAGGTATTTAAGGAGGGAAAGTTGAAGGTATTTTCGACCCAGGCCCCAGAAAGCCCAGTGGACAATGCAAAGGGTCTTGAATATAATCCTTGCAGCCACTGGGAGCCAATGAAGAGATTTCAGGGCTACAATCCCAAGGGTTGAGGCCAAGGACAAGTCTCACAAGACAAGACCTAAACTCCCACTTTGATGAGAAGTTAGTGTGAAGCTTTCTGTAAATGTTACCAAAGGGAAAGCTTGCTTGTGTCCACTTTGCTGTGCTGGCGAAGGAGCCTCCACATTTCAAGGACCAGCTTGAGCACATCTTTAGCCGATCACAGAGCCATGCGCAGACTAACTCCAATACGGCCAATCAGTTTACTTAAAGTGCCATCACAGATAATTGCTAAGCTTCATGGGCAGATTTGAACCCCTCTTTTTCTGATCAACATTTATTTGCTTCACTACCAATGATTATACATTCACCCCCCCACCTCACTCACACACCCTCCCCTTCAAACTCCTTGTACTTTTCCACTTGTTTCTCCATTCATCCCACCTACTCCCAATTCTCCAAATTCTCTCACCTATTACTCCTTCTCCTTTCCTCCCACAGACCACACTCTGGTTCACTCCGGGCATGGGCACAATGTGCCACTATTCGGTCAACCATCAGCACCATAAGACCACTATCGCGGTGAGGGGCGCGGAATAAAAGCTTTTTTATCAGAGCTGCAGAAATGTCTACCACAAAGCAAGGCACTGACATAAATAACATAAGAGGCGTGTTTGTGGAACTCACGTTCACCCCTACCAGGGTCTCTGACCCTCATGGACATATACATGACCAATGTCACCTAACTCAATGGCAATCATTGTATCGGCCTGAAAAGGATGAAAGGCCCGGTGCTCCTTGCTCGATTTAAATCTTTGACGTTGAGGTCAAATATAGATCAGTGTAACGTGTTTGTAAAGTTTAGTTTGTTTTTTCTCCCTTCTATTTCACTTATTTGAAATTTAGGGTAGTTTAATTCATTTTAAAATGACAATATGGTCATTGGAGTTTGGTGCAAACCATGGCCAGGGCTGTCTATTGGCTTTTTTTTCTCCAATCAATGTTTGCAAGTCAATGATCAATATTTTGATACTTTGGTCACCTCTGCTTGTGTATTGATTTTGGGGTGAAGGTCATTGCCAAATCACTGCAGTGGAGGTGTGTGGTGTGTGGGGTATCATGAGGACCGCCTGTGTCGGAGATAAGGAAGTCGTTGATCGATGCAAACACGATAGAGTTATTTTCTATGGATATCATGTTCATCATGATATGATAGTTCATTTATATAGCGCCTATACATAATGTGTTTCAAAGCACTATCATGATAACATCCTTTAGATGCTCACTTTTCAGAGGATAACGCATGGCCAACACACTGTAATTTAATAGGTCACAATATGGCAATCTGTTGGCCATCCCACTATTATTCAATAGACGCAGCATGGCCTTCGGTTAGTCAAGAAACAGTAGATTAACAGGACACACTATGGCTAACGGTTTCTTGATAAGTTTGCATTTAATAGCTGACACTGGTATTTATTTATTTCATTGTTTGCTTGTTAGGCGCTTATACAATAAGAAAATACTATTTCAAAGCACCCAATATTTATGGTGTAATATATTTATACATGTTTTGTTTTTTGTGTCTTTCAGTCCACCAGCCCCAATTCTAACTTAATTGAAGAGCTGTGTAGCATCGTGCCTCCAGTAAGTTCACTCGCTCAAAGCTCCTCTGAAGTAGTGCACTGTCACATGGAAATAGAGTTATTTAGGAAGCATTCGGCATCTGCTTAGAGCTGGAGAATCACAGTTGCTTCAATAGAGTTGAATGTCAATCGCTGCAAATGTAATTCTCTCAGGTACACGCGGAGAAGCTTGGAGGGGCAGCAAGTAAGAACACTGTTGCCAACCTCTCCCTCTATCCCCCCTTCGCTGCTTCAGCTTTGCTTCCCTTCCCAGGTCACCCCCATCTCCTTTCGTTGCCACTGGAAAGGCTGACACACTGCAGGCCACAAGTCCCTTAACAAGTTCCTACTGCTTGTATCCATATCAGTGCGCACCTGTGGCCTGTCCTTACCCTCCAGAAGTCCTCTCCCTTTACACCCACACCCCACCCATCCACTAACAACCACAGCACTGCGTTGCCACCCTCAAAGCTCTCCTGTGCCACCTTCAGATTCAGGCCATTTTCTCATCTGACACCCCTCTGCTTACCCGTTGTCCCTGCACCCTGATAGCTGTCTACTCCCTAAGCCCAATCAAAATAGCTCTTGAATATCACCCCCTCTGGCTCAAGGGTTCTCCCATCACCATTGCCGCCTTGAGAATCTGACTGTTGAAATGCAAGCCAAGATTGGGGTACTTATAGTGGTTTAAGGACTACATTCTACGAAATGATGCCACTAATTTAAGTGCAGTGAGTGAACCCTCGCAACACCTGCAACTAGCAGCAGTTTTAGGCCACAGTTTGCTCTCCTGCATTTATAGCAGTTGTGAGTACTTCTGCTTGTGCATCACTAGCCAGCATCTCACAGCTCTGCTGCTGGGCTGCTGAAATGCACGGCCTTCCCTCTCCTCTCCCCTATCTGACCAGTTTGCAAGCCAAGAGTTGGTGGTGCAGCCTCCTGTTGCTTCGTTAGGAAGGGCCACATCCCCTCCTCGGCAACACCCACTCTGCTGGCCCCGAGCGAGCTCCTGTCTTTTGTCTTGTGCTTTTCATGTATTGTGATTGTGCTGCAGGGCCAGTGACTTAGTCGAGGTTGTCGAGATGTGCATAGATACCACACTTCAGAATAAGGCACGGACACGGAGCTTCTGTCAACACATCCTTTATTCTCCTACTCAATACCCAGGAGTGATTATCCTACGTCACTTCCCGTCCCTCCCCTTCCCGAGGCCCCCGTGTCCTTTCCACGTGACTAAGGAGTTACGTGACGACATCACACCCCCCCCCCCCCGATACTAAACATTAAGTTCGTGGTCAGGGCATCTCCTCAATAAGACGCGGGGTTCTTCTTCGAGTTCTCTGAGGTCTCAAATTATTTCTTTCGCTCGATTCCTGAGGTAGCCAACGGGGCTCATCAGTGTCGGAATCTTCTTGGTCTCCTTCATAGGGTGCATCCAGCACCAGAGTGTCCCTTGTCACGGGATGTTCACTTAGGGGAATGATCCCTGGCATTTTCTTGAAGTGAGAGCTGTTTCTTGTCACCATGCGCGTAGTCCCTTCAGCCGTGATGCAAGAGCCTTTTCTCTGTGTGATGGTGAGGGGTTCTTCATTGAACGACGCCATGTTTTTGCGATTTTGTGGCTGTCTCACAACGACGATGTCTCCCAGCTCCAGATTATTCTCCTCGGCTCTCCTCTTCTTATCTGCCGTGTTTTTCATGTTCATTTTCTGGGACGCGTCTTGTTGTCTCATTTCAGCATCACCTTTGTACCGTTCTTCCTCTAGTTCTATGTGGGGTAGTCTCGTTCGCACATTTCTACCAAACATGACTTCTGATGGTGATTTGCCAGTGGTACTGTGTGGGGTATTGCGATAGTCTCTCATGAGCTTACACAGTAGTTTCTCCACCGGCTCTCCCGTCAAGCGAGCTATCTGCGTGGTGCGTTTGACACTTCCCATGAATCGTTCAACGGTACCGTTCGCTTGAGGCCACAACGGTGTTACCTTTCTGTGATGGAAACCCATGTATTCCGCGAAGGTTTTGAAGTCTTGTCCGGTAAATGGGGGTCCATTATCTGATTTCACTACTTTTGGAATTCCGTATATAGCAAACATTCTATCCAATGCAGGGATGGTGTGATATGCTGCTGTTGATGGTACAATTTGCACATCTGGGAATCTTGAATACTCATCGATTGCCACAAGGATATATTCACCCCCTTCCAAAGGACCATAGTGATCTACTGCGATTTCTTCCCAGGTTCCGTTGGGCAATTCCGTCATGCTGAGCGGTTCAGGTCTAGTTTGAGGGTTGAGAACCACACACGTGGGACAGTTCTTGAGTAGTTCTTCCACTTGTGTGTCCATTTGAGGGAACCACACCCTTTGTCGCAACATCCTTTTTGTAGACGTTATTCCCCGGTGTCCTTCGTGCGCAAGCTCAAGGACCTTTTTTCTTAGTGACTGGGGAATCACTAGTTTTGTCCCTTTTAGTAAGAGTCCTTCTGTTTCTGCAAGCTCTTCCCTTACTGTGAGCAGACAGGTGATGTCTTGCTTGGTCTCTTCTTCCGCACTTTCTTTGAGTTGCTTTGCCTGTTTCCAGTGCCCTGTCTCAAGACATCTCATGATGATCTGCATTGCAGTGTCTGAGTTGGTTTCCCTGGCTATTTGTTCCATGTCCAGACCTGGTGGTGTACTTTCTTGGACCACATACATGATGTATTGATCTGTAATGGATGGATCGGAGTTGCAATCTTGATTGGGATGACGCGAAAGGAAGTCTGCTGGATTTTGTTCTTTTCCTAGTCGATGAATGATGTTGAATTGATAGTCTTGTAGCCTTAAGGCCCATCGAGCTATTCTGGGAGGCATCTTGGCTTGAGCATTTCCATAGATGAACAATAATGCCTGGTGGTCTGTGACTATGGTGAAAGGTTTCCCATACAGGAAGAGATGAAAGTGTTCGCATGCCCACACGACCGCCAAGCCTTCCCTCTCCGCTTGTGAATATGCTTGTTCAGTTTTTGAGAGGCTGCGACTGGCATAAGATACTATGTGTGTGGACTGTCCATCTTTGTGATCAAGTTGAGTCAGAATGGCTCCGAGGCCCACTGGACTGGCATCCACTATCAATTCTGTGTGCTTCTGTGGGTCAAAGTATGCCATGTTTTTGGCATCTGCGATGCGATCTTTGATAATTTGGAACGCTTGTTGACATTCATCCGTCCATCGGAACTCGGCGTTAAGTTTGGTGAGGGCTCTCAAGGGTGCACTGACGGATGCAAAATCCTTGATGTATCTCGTGCAATAACTTGCTAGACCCAGGAATGATCGCAGATCGGTGACGGAGGTTGGTGGTGTCGTGCTTGTGAGTGCGCTGACTTTTCCAGGATCAGGTGTCATTCCATTTTTGGAGAAGATGTGGCCGAAAAATCGCAGGGTTGGTCTTCTAAATTCACATTTGTCCTTATTCAGGGTGAGGTGTGCTTCCTCCAGTGCCATGCACACACGCATGAGGGTGTCGTCATGCTGTTCTTGAGTTTGTCCAAACACTAAAATGTCATCACTATAGTTCAAATAATTTGGTACGTGTTTTATTATGTTATGAATTTCCGACTGAAATATTTCGGCCGCTGAAGAAACTCCAAAACTGAGCCGCTTGTATCTGTAGAGGCCCAGGTGGGTAGCAAAAGTGGTGATGTATCTGGACCTTTTGTGAAGTTCTAATTGATGGTACCCCTTATTGAGGTCCAGTTTTGAAAATATTGTTGCTCCATTGAGCAGATGCACCATGTCCGTTATTCTGGGAGATTGATGACGTTCTCTCAAGATTGCTTCATTGGGTCTTCGCATGTCCACACAAATGCGAATGTCAGCGGAGTCTTTTTTCGGGACTGGCACAATGGGAGACACCCACGGAGTGGGGCCTTCAGCAGGTTCAATTATGTCCGCTTCCAAGAGTTTCATTAATTCAGTTTCCACTTGTTTTTGTATATTGATGGGAATACCACGGTAGTGTTGCGCTACCGGAGGAATGTTGCTGTTTATATGTAGTTCAATTTGTCTGTCCTTCAATTTTCCGAGTCCTCTGAACAATGCAGGGAAAATCATGTCAATGTTGGCGGTGGGGTCCAGGTGCTTGTGCATCATGAGTCTATATAGAACATGAATCAGGCCCATGTCGACCGCAGATTTGTAGCTAAGAATGCATCCACTGTCAGTGGCTGCTTCGAGAACATGCATGGGTATTTCCTTCACGTGATCTTTGTATCGACATGACGCCGTGAAGAAACCTTTACACGGTAGCGGCGTCTTGGAGCCATATGGAAAAATGAGCGCTCTAGCTGGTTGCAAACGTGGTGCATTTGGCATGTTGTTGTATACTTCCTCACTCACCACATTTACCGTGGCTCCTGTGTCCACCAGAAATTCTGCAGCCACTTGGTTGACATTGATGATGAGAGTAGGGCTGTTCTCTTTTGCCTTGGGGTTTCCAAGTGCATATAGGTAGCCTTTTGTCCGTGGTTCTCCTCTGCGTGGATTTGATTCCTTCTTGGGTTTGTCCTCTGAGGAGGTACTAGAGATACTGTCAGAATGTGATTGTTCCACCAGACACCTGACATATCTCCGGGGACGTCTTCTCCGCCCGGAGGATGAAGATTTGTTGTCACGCCACTCATGTGTGGGTTTTGATTGTCTTCTATCTGACGGTTCTTCTCGTTGTCGGCGGCGTGTTGCGTCATTTTGGTAGTGTGACTCACGATTGGGACTCATGCGCCTAAATTCTCTTTCTGGTGAGGAGCGTCTATTTCTTCCACTTCCTCGCATTTTGCTGCGATAGATGAAACACACAGCCTTGTAATGATTTTCCCCCCCCCCCGCATGCGGAACAAATTTGACCCATGGCGGGGCAGATGCCTTCATGAGGATATTCATGTCCACAGCGATAACAAAATGGATCTGTGTTTCCTTTGGTGGTGCTCTCCAGTTTGTGTAGATTTTCATGCTTCCCATGAATGATGGTGATGCCCTCAAGACTTTCCACCTGTGCTGTTAGTGCCGCCTCAGATCGAGCCAGGCGTAGAATCTCTTCCAGATTTCGAGCCTTTTGTAGGAGCCGTTTTCTGAAATCACTGCTTTCGCACCCTACAATTATCTGTGAGCGAAGCGCTTCCTCATTTGAGTAGTTGTTAAAATCGCAGTGTTTCATCTTTATTCTTAATCTCATCACAAATGCATCCATTGTTTCACCTTTTAGTTGCTTAGTGGTGTGGAAGATGTGACGCTCATAGTCCACGTTTGTGTGTGGCGTGAAGTAGTTGGTTAGGGTTGTCTTCAGTTTGGTGTAGGTGTCTATGTCATCTTCAGGAATTTCATCTGGAATGTCTCTCACATTTGATCCTATGGCATGGGTGAGTAAACTGTGTTTCCTTTCATCCTCTAAAGGGCCCACTGCTTTGAGACACACTTCAAAATCCCTCACCCACTTTTTCCATCTTGGTCCCAGTGTGCTGGTGTCACTCAGGTCAAAATTGGGGGGTAGTTGTGTAATCAGGCCATCCGTCATGCTTGTGCGTGTTGTTTTGGCAGGAGTTACTTGTACTGTTAGTGATTCCTCAGACGAGTCATCAAGCATGACAGAAATTATATAACTGCGCACTTAGTAAGTGTAGTGGAGGATAACTGCTACGTTTTTTTTTTATTCTGAAGACTTGAAAATGGTGGACGTTCCGTGTGACGTGACAGGTTGCGGCGTGGGGAGCCGATGCGCTCCACCCACTGGTGCCACTGTCTTTTGGCGGGAAAAGCGCTGTGAGGAACCAACACGCTCCACTCACATACTTCTGCGTGTGGAGCCGCTGTGCTCCATACACGTGTGTTCTACTTAATGCAAGCGTACCTGTATGAGCGTGGGGAGCCGATGCGCTCCACCCACTGGTGCCGCTGTCTTTTGGCGGGAAACGCTGTGAGGAGCCGACACGCTCCACTCACACGCTAAATTCCTTTCACGGAAGACGAGCCGTCGCGGGGAGCCGACGCGCTCCACCCGCACGTCTCCCGCACGCTGTTGGCGAGGAAGACGCTGTGAAGAGCCGACACGCTCCACTCACGCGCTTCTGCGTGAGGAGCTGATGCGCTCTATTCACGAGTAAATTCGCCACTCTGGACGCGAGAGGTCGCAAGGAGCCGATGCGCTCCACTTGCTAAAACATGCGTGACAATTGCAGGGAGTCGCCGTGCTCCACCCGCAAAATACTTGTCGCTGTTGACAGGTGCATGCAGGACCCAGCTCGGACTCCTGGGAAGAGTTTCCGTTGGCGGGGAGTATATCCACTCCCACCCGCCTCACGCCGTACACAGCCGTTACGCCTGAAGTGCCGGAAGGTGATGATTTGCGTGAACTCGCTCGTCGCCAGTGTCGAGATGTGCATAGATACCACACTTCAGAATAAGGCACGGACACGGAGCTTCTGTCAACACATCCTTTATTCTCCTACTCAATACCCAGGAGTGATTATCCTACGTCACTTCCCGTCCCTCCCCTTCCCGAGGCCCCCGTGTCCTTTCCACGTGACTAAGGAGTTACGTGACGACATCACAGAGGTCTTTATTAGGCGCCCGGGTGGCACGATCCACCTTCTCCACCGTCCGCCAGGGGGTTCTGATCTCGCACTCAACATCGCCCGTCTTCACCTGTGCATTCTATGCAGCTGTATACACAGTTACAGTGCTGCGCAAATCCTGCGGGATATAGCTGACATACACTACGATCACACAACTTGCCAGGTCCACGAATCAAATACATAAGAAATCAGCTGCTCTCCAAAGCAGGAGAATCACAAACATGACTTCTAAGGAGGGATCTGTTCAGACCCCCCCAAATGAAGTCACTGTCGAGGGAGCTCTCCACTGCACTAACACGGTTCCGTGGTGGTCAGACTTCACACCAACAGATCAGGCTATTATTCTTGCACAATACGATTTGGAAACCCTTTACATGTTCATGTATGTTAAAATGTGTGACAAAATCGGAAACGATAGATGGCAACTGAAAACCTTATTCTGCTAACTGTGATAGTAGTCAGGATTGGCCTGTAATTGTAATTGTAATTGTTTATTTATACAGCGCTGATACACAGGTGGAGTGCTTCAAAGCACTTTAAGGCTGGAAGGGTTCAAGGGAATACAGTTATCATTCTTAGGCCTTGAAGTTTCTGAATGATCTAACAAGGGACGTCATTTGGGGGTCGCCAGAGGTCGCAAGTGCGACCTCTGAGGTCTCCTTTGCGACCTCTGTAGTCTCCCTTATGACCTCTAAAAAAAATTTTTTTTTAAACGTTTTTTTTTTTTTTTGCAATGGAAGCTCCTGGGCTGTGGCCAGCACCATGTGGCTCTTTAATTCAGGAGTGGCTAGCTTCAGGCCCCTTAAAAAAAGAAGAAAATTAAGAACATGAGGGCCACAAGTCTAACACTTTCAGCACTGAACCTAAATAAGAAAGAATAGGAATGCCAAAAAATGTGTCTTTCTGGAATTCTATACAATAATTGCTAGACTCATTAAAGGTTTATTTCAGGCACACTTTAGGGGGTGAGTCACGGATATAGTCTGTTCTCAAAACGCCTCAACTCAGCCTTTCATCCTTCTGAGGTCAATAAATGAGTACCAACACAGGTTGGGTGATATTGGGTGTATATTTCTTCTATGTAAAGCACTTAAGCGTAAGTGCTATATAATAACACATCATTATCATTTGGTCATGGACGTCTGCTTGCAATCACAGTAATTTGGCAATATGGGCCTATACGCACTGATCTTAATGATACATATGGCGATCCAGTCAGGTATGAAATGTACATCACATTATAGTGATATCGTAACCATATTTTTCGTAGTGTACAATGCTATGTGATGGCACTTCCTGTTTTGTCAACGGGTGAAAGGTTGTGTTCCATCGCTTCCCGCGATATCACTTTGAGGTGGTGTCAAATTACATAACTTCCTGTGATGTCATCAGGGGGTCAAGGGTCGTGTGGTGTCACTTCCGCTACCCCTGGATTTTGGTGAAATGACGTCTAGGCCCACAGCATTTCTCCTAGTGTAAGTGTTTCTCCTAGAGCAAGTGCATGAAGGGTTACCGTAGCGACCAAGCTAGCGAGGGGGGGCGGGGAGGAAGGGCGACAGGACAAACAAACAAACTAGTCCTAGTACATTTAGGTCAGGCATGCATACAGACATGCATACAGACAGAGGTGCGAGGAAAGGGGGGAGTGGGTGGAAGAAACAAGTCCAGTGCAGCAGGGCCCTGGGTTAAGTGCAGAGAGGTTGCCCCGCTCATGGAGTGTAGACAGAAAGTGCAGTAGTGCTGAGCATAGTGTAGTGGCCCGCAGGCAAGTGCAAAAGACTGGCATGGGAACCTGGGACTTGTAAGGCTCTGGAGGTGAACCAGACGACCAGTCAGCAAGAATTGAACAGAGTTAGGGTTTGCTTAGTTCACTTAGTTATTGGTTGTTGGACTCAGTAACCCAGCATGCATCTTTTCTGGGTTAATTCAGGAATAATGGTCTCAGTCTCGCAGCAGGTTCTGAATAACTCGTTTTCTCAGTTCACTCCTGGAATTGGAACTCAGTACTCGACCAAGAAGCTGTTTCATGACAAGTATGCGTCTCAATTCACGAGGTGACTTTGGACTCAATGCCGCGACACGAGGCAGTTCAAGAAGTAGTTTTTTAGTTTGCTCTCAGAATTTGGGTTCCATTTGCTGGCCTACACCAGTTTCACAAATAAGGATTTTGCTCTGTGAATTTCGAGTCAATAGCCCAGCATGAAGTGATTTTACCACGAGTAGTTTTCCCCACAGATCTGGATTCAATATCCCAGTTCACAGCAGTTTAATTTCGGTCTCAATATCCCGGCATCCGCCAATTCATTTTCTCAATTCTCTCTGGGAATTTCTGTTCACTTTCCCAGCATGCAGCAGGTTCAAATCGCACATTTTTCTTACTTCATTGTGGAAATTTGGATTCAAAATCCCAGCAAGCACTGCCCCTCTAGCCAGCGACTCCGAGGTGCTTCAGGCCTGTCTCTCGCAGTGTTATTTCTTGGGCTTCTCTTTGTCTGGTTCCAGATACTGTTCATCTCTTCCTCTCTGGTTACAGTAGCATTCCCAGATGCTCTGCCTCTTGCCTCCCCTTCTCTGGTCTGAGAGCTGGCTCCTCAGGTCAGGGCATGACACCTTGGAGTATTTTCTTTGGCTGCAGCATCTTGCGTTCCTCTTTGCCGCTCCGCTCTCCCGGAACCATCAGCGTTCCCATGGACTCCTCTCGCTCAGTAGAGGCTGCTGCTTTTTTTGTCCTCCATGTTAGTAGATAACCGGACAGCTCTAGCTGGGCTTTCCATCTCTAGGCCACCCGTGCACTGCACAGCTTCACCCCCACGAGGAGAGGACGCCAGGCCCCTTTCTCCCAGCAGGTCCCTTCAATGCCCTCATCACATATATAACAGACTCCCAAGAGAACCTCTGTCGCCCGGTTACATGGTTGCTTCTTCACAGGTAAAGAAATCTCAAGTTACCTCAGTCCACGTCACAACCTTCATTACGTCACCAGTTGCCTCTCTCCCTATGGGCAACCAACCATTATTATGGTCCTTCCCAATTGGTGAGCAAAAAAATAAATTTAAAAAAGTCACGTCTCCATTCATGAAGTCTGCAATTCGATTCTACGTATAATATCTGAAAAAATATATTCTCTGCATCCTGGAGGCCGTGTACGAATAGCTGTGAAAACCAAATGCAAAGAGGGCTTTATATACTTGTCTCTGGAGTCCTAATGTTTAGCTTTTGTACAGTAAAATGTCACAATAAAGGTAATTACTGTTGCTGGGTTTTATTGATGTGTTATTAATTTAGCGCCTCCAAGGATTGAGCCCTGGATTACTCCCAGCTACTCTGGTCACAGAATATGGTATTTCCAGCAGCTATGGCTATCAAAATGCCTTCCAGTAGACATTTCCGTTCCGAAATTGGCAGCACAGAGTGCCAGGTGCCTGTCAAGATCGGGCAGCCCGATTTAGTAGAGTACAGGTTCAAAGTACTCCTAAATCCTGTTCTTTTTCTACCATACTTACGGGGGTTCCTGCAGAACGGGTACAGGACCAGACTCATGGCAAGCTCAAGTGCGTGTGTCCTTTAGGAATTGTGAGAGCGGGAGTGGGCCACTTGCGCAGAGCGCGACCACACCCTATGCCGCACCTCCCGTGCTCCTTCCTGTCAGTCACTTTCTCCACATTGGACGGCTCGGACGTCTAATGTAGCCCTCTTTTTCTATTTCTATTTACTCACCGCTTCCCTGTAGTAACTTTATTTTATCTTTTTCCCCTGCTCTTCTCCCCTCGCTTCCTTCAGTTTATGCTGGGTATCTTTCTTCATCCTGTGTGAGCAGTGCAGGCAAGCCCTTTCCTGCCCTGCCACACTGCCTGGAATTCAACTCGATGGTGCTCCAAACCATCATGGCCGCCTCCCTCCCACCTCCTTTGGAGCCACACTAACTTCCCCAGCCTGCTCCTGTAGAGCTTTGCCATTGGCTGGGAAGCGCTGCAAATTGGTTTCGAGGATCGAGTCGGAGTTGAAGCTGTTGTGGCCCAACATAAAACACCACAGCTAGCCTGCCTGGGTCTGTCAACCCCCGTTCCAGCCCTTGAAATGGGGGATTAATGCTATTAGCACCCCGGGTTGCCAAAGCGGTAACCCGGGGTGCTAAGAAAAAAAGGATGTTCCTTCGTTCAACAGGACGCCACGCGGGGCAAGCATCTCCGGCTACTTCAAAGTACACATCAGGTGATACCGAAAGATTTCTCCCACTGCCATCTCCCCTGGCTTTTTCCCCATGGGTGGATGTGGGAGGCGGGGCATAGGACAAGGTCACGCTACGCGTATGTGGCCCGCTTCCGCCCCCTAAACTCTTAAGAGGGGAAGTGTGCTTGGGCTTGTCATGGTTCCAGTCCCATCCTCCGCTCTGCAGGCTTTCCCATAAGTATGGAGTTAACGGGACAGAGGACTAGGAGTACAGTAGTCACTACAGTAAATAAAATTTATTTTTCGGGCATCATTAGCCTGTGGAGTGGTCTAATGGTGCACATTGTTCTCCATGGTGCAAATCGGGATTTCTCCACTGATCATTCAATTATAATGAAAACAATAAGTGGCCATGTTATGGCCACTTCAGACTTGAAATCACAATAGAAATGCAACATTTCTCTACAGAGCTTCCATGCCGACAAACACCTCTGTGCACCAAAACCTCTTCAGGTCTGAACTGCAACTCCTTCTCCACAGGTATGACCCATTCCAAGTCTCAGCTCCATCACATCCACTTTCTTCTGACCTCTACTCATACTGTAAACGATTCCTGCACCTCAAACTCAGGGTTACCCTACAACCCGCAAAGAATGGCTGAAATTTCCTAAGAGATTTAGAGATATGCAACATTTCTATTCCTGAGTCAGTCTATGACTGGCCTTGTGAACTGATGCCTCTTTGGCCTCCACACGTTGCTTGTAATTCTTCACGGTAGACTTGTAGCAGGCTTATCATATTTCAGGCTATTGACACTGAATGGCTGTAACTAATCAAGAGTGGCAGGTTTGTAAACTGAACGGCATTGATGAGTTGTTTGCTACATTGCCAAAAAATAAATACAAAGCAATTCTTCTCAATGACCCTCATTTTGATTGATAGAGCACAACGAATACTGTTCAAATGTCGTATTAATGCCATCGGTTTGCCCATTGTATTGAGGATGAATGACTAATAATGCATGTGGTTGGCTCATTAAAATATTGCTTAATGCTTTCCAGAATTAAAAGGGGAACTGGGTAATGAAAATGCTTACAAAGACCGAGAGAATTCAAAGAATGACTCTCTTGAAAGAAAGCATGTGCCAAGACCATTCCTGATTCCAAATCCTTTATTACGGAACAATGGGTCACCTTATAAAATGTGGTTACTATGACCAGTATTCTCTTGGGAAGCAGGACAATCTGTAAAAAAATAAAAAACATAGTATGCTGCCATGGTTTCTTAGATTTGTAAGCTGGCAGCAATAGTCTACTTATTCTTTTGGGAAGGTTTTTGCTTCAGCACAATCGCCACAAGTTCTTACATACTTCTAAGTTTCATTTTTCATAGACGGTAACCAGACCAAACTGGTAATAAATTGAACATTCTTTTGTTTCCTAGCATGAATGACGACCATGTGGGTATCTCATCTCATATTGCTTTTGTGAGCACACACAAAAACGCACTGCTACACACAATATTGTCTTCAATTTGCTAATGATCAGTGTCTTTGGACAGTTATGTTTAACAGTCCAAGTTAAGGGGGCACCCTTAATATGATTACACCCAATTCAAAGCCCTAGGAGGTCATCACGCCCATGTATCCCACTGCCCCCAATCCTTTAAGGGCCATGTGAATGCAGCACATGTTGCTGCCAGAGCTGCACTCATCTTTCACGGTCAGTGGCACCATTTCTTTCAATGAAACTTAGGATTGCTATTTCTATCCCTCTCATCTCTTTCAGTTCTTTCTAGCTCGTTACATTGATTGACTGTTGTGAGCCAGGGAGCTCTTAGCAATATGTTTTCATGGATACCTGGTTGTGGGCCAGTGCATAGGCTACACGGGATGCCCTATGAACTCAGTGGCCTCAGCGGTGTTTTTCATACTTGGGTCTACGAAGACATTCCCTAGAAATGTAAGCTCTGTTGAGACCTCACACAATATATGCTTCACTGCTTGCAGGAGACAAAATCTGAAATGAAAGCTGCTGTTAAGGGTTCTCCTCTTTCCGCCACAACCCTCATCTTGATCCACAACTGGACTGACTAAACAACCTTCTGGACCCCAGGACATTCTGCAATATATATCGCTAGCTCCGCCCACAGCTTCAACCCACCCCATGTCAAACACTGGGCGGCCTGCTCCCTTCTGGATGATCATCGCAACTGCAAGCACTGACATGAGTATCTGTCAAATTCCTATCTGCTCACATGAGGCTTCCGTGGTCTCCCCCTTCTGGCTCACACTGCCTCAGCACAGAAGGGGAGTGCCCCCTCAATGGCTTTCTGCCCCTCATTCACCAGCTGCCAGGCCACTGACTACATCAAGAGTTTCAGTATTGTTGCACAATTCAACCGCCCACCCAGAAGACATAAAATAAAGTCCACCACAGGGATATGAGCAATTGCAAAATCCACCCACCACCTCTTGGGGTCAAGGCTACAGAACTCATGGTGACTCTAAGATCGCAGGATCACTGGCACAATGCGTCCTTCATGCCTGACCATCCTTGCAGTCTGAAGGAACAGGCAGTGAAGGTGCTCAGGCTAGGCCAGTCATCTTGTCCTCCATCCAAAGCTTAGCATGTGCATCCAATCATTGCTCTGGGAACTGCTAGGGCTCTCTCCTCATTTTAGGTTTTGCTAGGTTCCTATGGAGTGCCTCCCTAAGGTTTTGCTATTGTGAAAAGACTTTGTATGTTGGCAAGACTCAGCTGAACTCTTGACATTCATTGTGATCCTTCCTAGGTTTCCTGGATTGCTATTGGTCCTTGATCTAACTCATGTACCAAATGGCCAAATGATCTTTCCAGGTTATGATCTGCCAGGAAACTACATTCCTGAAGCCACGTGAACCTTTCCAGCGTCTTATTCTCCCTTGGAGCACTCTCTTTTGGTGTCTATTAGTTCACGTGCATATATCAATTCTGCCTTAGATATTCCCATTAAGACTTACCATAGCATGTCATATCCTACCATGGTCCCCCTGGGCCCAAGAGTGCTCTTATGAGGGGGTGGTAGCAGTCTCAGTATTTCACCAGATCCTGCTGTGGTCTTTGGGATTCCCATCAGATGACTGGAGAGACTATGTCCCAAGGGCGTGTGGAGATGGGCGGGGGCGGGGCGGCAGTTTGGCTGATCTCGTTCCACAGGTATGGTAGCAGTTTTCCTCATCTGGTTCTCAGTGAAAGGTATGATCTTACTCCGTTCACCCACTGCATAGTCACTGACCCACATGAATGCACGTTTACAGATCACTCCACCTTTTTGCCGTAAGAGGGGATCCAAGGCAAAGGTGCACGTTACATGCCCATGGACTGTCCCCCCTTTCATCGAGATTCAGTGTAGATGTCCAGATGTCACCAGGGGGCAGTACCAAAATCCTTGCGGCCCCGCATTTTGGTCATATGCTTATAGGTGAAAAATGATTTAATATACAGTCCCAGAATCCATGAAGCAAAGAGTAGAAAATAGTATATCAGAACGCCACATGGTCCAACACATGTCCCCTGTTTTCCTAGCTTAGGGAGGACTTACTGTACCTTTGTTAGGTTGTGTATCAACTAAGTTCCTAAGTAATACGTGGGTCCTGGCTTTGCTATTAAAACAGGCCCTTCCACTGAGGGACTCTTTGAGGTCCTTACAGTATCGCACTGCTGTGTGGAGGGGAGCGTGTGGTGTGTGTAGTGTGTGTGTGTGTGTGTTTTTTATTTTTTAGAAAGATTTTTTAAATGGCCTCACACATGTACTCTAGAGTGTTTTGGGAAAATGACCTGTAATAGTTTTATGTTGTTGTTTTCAGAATTTCGTGCAATAATTGTTTGCTTCTATTTGTTGCTCATTTTGCCATTTTTGTGTAGCCATTTCAGAGCCCAGACGGTGACGGCCAGGATGAATGCATGGCGTTGTTGGGCGATTTAATCTGTAACAAGCGCTTCCTTGTGACCCTCATCCACGTTATGGAGAAGCAGAAAGCCTTTTCAATCAAGGACAGGTATATTGCTTTATTACCTGGTTACGTTGAAGTCATCAAGGGACAAGTACATTCATGTGATAAACCAACGTTTAAATTAGAAGAGGAATATATTATTCAAAAGAATCAAAGGGGAAACAGGAAACCTAAATGCAATTAGAATTGTCCTTTTCTTCAGGAAAATCAAAAAAATAAAGCCACGCTCCCCAGGTAAGGGTTATCATGGTGTTCACGTTTGAAACAGGTTGGGACTGTAGGCCTTCTAGGGGTGTAAATGTAAACGTAGCATTTCAGACAATAGACTCCTGAAGGCCAATCTCTTCATATGTGCCCCTAGCACCCATGTGCAGGTCATGAAGTCCCTGTTGATATCAGTCGTCCGCCATCAGCGTGGATTGGTGGTCAATTCATCTCTTAGTGTCGGGAATGGAGGGCCAGGCTGCCAAGCACTTGAACCCGCAGCCCTGTCCTACTATAAGCACTGCCCTCTGTGCGCTAGGGCTAACGTGTCTAGATCCTTTTGGTTAAGGGATGCCAAGAGCAATCTGCTTCCTCACAACCTGCCACTAATAAGAGAGGGCGACCAGAAGCAGAGCCATAACACCATGCCCATCTTACATGCCACTGACTGTGCGGGTGGCCCCCATCCCATTCACACCGCAGCCACTTTCCATAAGATTGCATACCATTTACACTGCGAGTGCCTTCAAGACTGCGCCCACCTTCCTGGCAATTAATAACATGAACCCAATGAACACGATGCTCTTTGGAAGCACCATTTACACTCTGAGGGCCAATCACACGGTTGCTATTACCCCTACCCGTCATCCTGTGCCTGCTGCCAATGCACTTGAGACTTGCGACGCAATTAACATTGTTACTGTTAAGCACACCCTTCATGGCGCACCCATCTACATACTACATACACAGTTAGATTCATACCATGAATGCTGTGGCCATCATCCATAACATGAACACTGTGAGTTCCATTCCAACTGCACCCACCTCCGGTGCAACTAACCACTTGAACCCAGTTAACAATATGCTCCTTGGATGCTCCATTCACACTATTACCCCTACCCGTCACCCCGTGCATGTTGCCCATACACTTGAGGCTTTGACCACAATTAACACTTCGACCCTTAACGCTGTGCCCATCTTCGGAATCCGTATAAATATTCGAGAGAAAAAAAATCAGAATGGGAGATTTGTACGAAAATCGGCTGTACGAAAATGACGTACAGCCTAAAATGTCAAACAAATCCCCCATTCGGTGTCATAATAGTGAACCAGGGGAGCAGGAGCTGCAGTGGTGTCCCCCGCACCCTTGTTCACTATAATGCCATTGGAGGTTGTCGGGGTGCCCCCCGCTCCTGATTAAACAGAGTTTTGAAAAAAGAAAAGGGGACCCAGCGGCACCAGTTCCCAAGCACGTAAGTGAAGGTATACGGCGTCGCAGTGGGATGCAGGAGACGGCGGCACACAAGGAGGTGTGCCGACAACAGGTACGTAAGGGGGTGGGTCGAAGCGGGTTGCCAGAAATGTCCACGGGAGGGAAAACCGAAAGTCATTTTCGGGCAAATAACTTTAATTTTTTTCTCCCTCGGACATTTCTTATTCGATCTATTCATGGCCAACCCCCATCTTCTATGCAGAAACATTAGTACAGTGAAACCATGAATGCTGTGGCTATCACCCGTACAAAAAAACTGTGAAAACCATTCAGACCGTGCCCATTACCCATACTATTAACACAGGGCCATCAGGTGTACCATTGGTGCTGTAAATAGCCGATGTATGTGATTTCTTTGAATATATTTCTCCTAATGGATATTTCATCGAATCCATTTCACGAAAAATTCAATCTTTTTACTATTTCTACTTTTTTTTATGCGGCCTCCTCTCACCCCTCCCTACCCTAACTTATACCCTTACCCTACACCCCACCTATTATGCATTCCACATTTAACATGTCCCCTACCTTTTACGGTGAAGGGGAAATGGTATTCTAAGAAATCTACGGTAACAGTAAATAGCACGTGTAGTTCCATTACATGAATACTGTGAATAGCATTCACACTACACTTATCAGCGTGTAGTTCCCATTACATGAACACTGTGAATAGCATTCACACTACACTTATCAGCCTGTAGTTCCCATTACATGAACACTGTGAATAGCATTCACACTACACTTATCAGCCTGTAGTTCCCATTACATGAACACTGTGAATAGCATTCACACTACACTTATCAGCGTGTAGTTCCCATTACATGAACACTGTGAATAGCATTCACACTACACTTATCAGCCTGTAGTTCCCATTACATGAACACTGTGAATACCATTCACACTACACTTATCAGCTTGTAGTTCCCATTACATGAACACTGTGAATAGCATTCACACTACACTTATCAGCGTGTAGTTCCCATTACATGAACACTGTGAATAGCATTCACACTACACTTATCAGCGTGTAGTTCCCATTAGTGTAGTTCCCATTACATGAACACTGTGAATAGCATTCACACTACACTTATCAGCCTGTAGTTCCCATTACATGAACACTGTGAATAGCATTCACACTACACTTATCAGCGTGTAGTTCCCATTACATGAACACTGTGAATAGCATTCACACTACACTTATCAGCCATATCCTGGAAACTGTGTCTTACCCACATGCCATTACTGATATTCACATCAGCAGAATCATTAATACTCTGTCTTGGGACAGTATACTATTAACACTGTGCCCCCCCCAACCCCAAACACTGGTCTAATTTGGTCGATGCACCACTGAGCCTAAATCCAGAAGCCTCTTCCCGGTGCATTCTTCATGTTGCACAACATCTAATTACTAACGCCTTAAATCACCACTCACTGTCCAAACACTTCACAAAGCAGTAATCGTTATCTCTTGTAATCATATAATGGGATAAAGTACCTCCTACTGTATGTGTTAAGGAAGTTGCAAGTCACTGAGGAGTTCCATGACCAAAAGGGAAACGGGATCGGGGAATTTTGGGGGGAGGGTGTGGTGGGGAGGACAACAAGGAGAGGCTCACTGTTGCCGCACCACATTAACAAAATAAAAATGGCGCCACCCAGAGAAGGGCTTCGGGGTGGAGGGGCAGGGACAGCGGGCAGGGAATGTGTAGACTCGCCTGCTGTTCTAGCCACCTGATTGGCTGAGCGCCCTTCCCTGGGTGCGAATTCCTTATAATAATGGCCCTCCACTGTCAACCCCTTTGATATGCACATCATGCTTCATTTAAAGTTGTTGATACAAGTAATCATGAATTTGGAATTGAAAACAACGTTAATATGCAGCTTATAATGTGTTGCAGAATAATAGTTTAAGCAGTTTAATAAAAAAACGAATATAAAAACGGTTTGTAGTCTAAAATAAATAACATGCAGGTAGGTTCTTGCTCACCTATCTTAACATAGTCACAGTTTTAATTAAGTGCAGCAGTGGCAGCTGAAATTCTGCTCTGTGATGGCTCAAGCAGCAGGCATTGCGACATCACATACCAACTCTAATAAGTTACTACATGCATAGTAAGGAGGCTATTTTCTTATTAAAGGTGAGTGGTGATGTCACAAAAAGCTTGTAATGAGAATATGGTGTGCAGGACTTTATACAGAGATTCCAGGTTTCCAAGTAATATATTACATATGTTTCTCTGGTTGCTGATATTTATGTAGATAGTTTAATTTTAGAAAATTGTATTTGCATTAATTTAATTAATTGATGTATACTATTTCACTTGATTTTATACTACAATAAATACGTGTTCATGCAATTCACTAAACAGACAGCTGACTTTTTATGAACAAAATGTTAAGAGTTATATAACATTTCATTATTATAATTCGTCACACAAAAATTAAACCAGCTCATTGTCACGGATCACAGGAAATCACAAAATCCATTTGCTTTCATTTTGCCTTGAAGGTATTTGTCAGTTTCTTCTTCTTACTGACTGCAATTTCTTTGTAGACCTTTGGATTTGAGCAGCAGATAGAGGCTATAGGGGCTCACTCTGAATATGGTGGTGCGTTAAACTGTGTCAGTAATTCCATCACTGCCATTTTTTGGCAGCAACTGATTTACCTACATTTTTTCCTTACGGCCAAGTTACACGTTTAGGCGGAATTACCACTAGTGGAATTACCACATGGTAATCCCGCTGATTTTTGGTATAAAGTGGAGTATCTACCCCTGGCATGATGCTGGAGGTAAATCCTCCACTTTTTCTCCTATAATCAGTGGAATTACCACTCAGTAATACCGTCGGTGGGAATTCCGCCAAAAACCCTCATAACTGGGGACTAACACTGCCCTGCCACCACTTATAATCACGTGGGGAAACCCATGGGTCCAAGTGACGGTAACAGTATCCGATTTTGGCAGTAATTGGCTCCAAATTACCACCAAACTCGCAATGAGGCCCATAGTTCTTCAATGGAAAATAGCCTCAAGAGACTTTCAACAGTTTTAGATTTGTAGTAATTTTGGAGTTTTCCAGATGGATTACCTTGGAATATCAAACCAGTGGACATGCTGAACCCCAAACATATTTGCAAATAAATGTGATTGCTTTTGGGGCACTACGCCATTCTGCAGTAATTGTCTCAGATTCATTCTGTAAAATGTAGCATAAAGAAGCTGATTCGTTGACTCCATGAAGCTCTCTGACAGGTTCTGTGCAGGCGACCTAACCAATTAACAATTATATAACCGGATCGAGTCATAGAATGCAAATCTGTTCTGCATTTTTAGGAGAAAGTCAGCCACACAATGCACTCATAACAATGGGACTGTTCCTTGCTTTTCAGGTGCAGGTTTGCATCTTTTCTGACCATTGCACTACAAACTAAGCTCATCTACTTAACCCATATCCTGGAAGTCTTGACCAGGTCCCTCATGGATCAGGCCAGCAACGCTCAGCCTAAACTCATGCTGCGGCGCACCGAGTCTGTCGTGGAGAAACTGCTGACAAACTGGATGTCCACTTGCCTCTATGGGTTCCTCCGGGTAAGAGTGGCACCTGTTGCTTTTTGATCATGCAATGTTCTAATAATAGCCAAGATGTGGTCCTAGAGATTGCATCATTGCAGTTTTTCTTCTGCCCGCCATGGCCAAGACCTGTGGGTGCTTCTTTTTCTGCAGGTCTGGCAGGGGTAGGGTGGCTGTGCTGTGGGGGTAGCACACACTTAGTCTTACCGTGTGGAATGACAAAGAGTAATAGTGGGTATGTTATTTCATGCTTAAATAACCTTTTGTGGATCCGCAATCCGCGTTTAGACATCCACTAAGCTCACTGTGATCGTGATGATAGCAGTCTTGGGCTAGACTAATATCTCTGTGGGAGGGCAGGATAGTGCAATAACTATCTGATTCAGAGTGATTTTATTGATGTTGGGATTCGTCCTAGAGTGCTCTGTCCCCGAGGACTCACACTGGGTCCTCCATGTAAACATCCACTGCCAACAGAACATTCAGAATATAGGTCAACGAGGCTTTCTACCTGGACTGCTGGGTTGGCGCTGTGTGGAGGCCCATGTTCCATTGGCTTGATGGCCTGGTGCATTAGCCCAGGCAAGGTGTAGGATAGCCTACATATTGTATTGTATCGATCAAGCTTTATTTTATCCACCAATATCCAGAAGCATCCTTTAAGGGATCAAGCTTCATGGGGCGCTTCTCTCACTCCTACTTTCAAAAACTGTAATTCAATTTCACTATATTGTCTTATTCTTTTAAAATAGCCATATTCTATACATTCTTTCTTACAAAGATCTTGCATCATTTGTACAAAAACCTTTCTACAGTTTTTTAGTCAAGTCTCTATAGTTTTTTAGTAAATCAAAGCGGACGGGTGTTTTGAGCCTATTGCTCTTCTTCAGGGATATGAAATATCCTTCTTGTTCCATACATGTACTTTCGACCCATCTGTGGTATTAAAATAGCCATGCATGTACCTTGATCATTACACAGTATGAAAGTCTCAAATGTGACTGCAATGTTGCCTTTAAATTGTCACAGCACACTTACACACGGTTACGGGGTACGCAGAGATGGGAAACCATTGTTATATCTCATTACGGGGAACCCCTGACAACCACTATACTTGGTAAAAACATCAGAGAACCTTCAAATTTAAAGTGAACACTGTAGTCACATTTGAGACTTGCATACTGCGTAATGATCAACGGTAGACATATTTGTGTACAAATGATTCAAGATCTTTGTAAGAAAGACTGTATGTAATAAGACTATTATAAAAGAATAAGAAAATCCATTCAAATTGCATTACAGTTTTTGATAGGTTGGCACTGACTTAATTAATCAAGTATCTGTACCAATACTTTCTATAAGAATAGTTAGGTGTTGGGTATACCGCATTACACAGGGGCTTAGGAGTTAAAAGATATTTTAGTGCATGCTTGCTAGTAGAACACTTCTTGTAATTTCAAGTAAGAGGCCTGGATTAATAGGCAATCAGATTTGAATTTCTTCATAGGAGGTATAGAAGCCCACGAGGACTGAGGCATTTATCCGGCAGCTAAAACTCACTATCAGCTTATCCAGTCCGCTCAGATCCGATCACCACTCCTCGCAGGCATTGTCAGGTAGAATCTGAAAGTAGGTGAAGAGAAGGCTTTGTGGTCAGCATGAAATGAGTCTTTTAACTGTGGAAACTTAGCAGATGGCTGCACATATTAAGGGAAGAGTAAGTAGTGAGTGAATTCAGAGTTAGATATTTGAGGAAGTAATTGCTAAGGGTGCGAGTACGGATTTCTGGGGCGTATGTTGTTTTTTCATTCCCCCTTTTTTTCATGCAGCCCATCAGACGTTTGATCAGCGGGGTTCATTATTTTATCTCATTTCCTCTTATACCTTAGTGCTGGGTGAATAGTGCATATTCACAAACGCTGCAGTTATCACATGGCTAGAGGGAAGTAGGTGGGCCAAGCAACTCCCGAGGAACATTGTGACTCCATAATCTGAGAGTTCAAAAGGGCCATTCCTCCTGGCTTGCTATGAATGCAGAGTGTGTTTTGCTGGCTTCAATTGGCGACATGCTCCAACATCTTAAGGAGGTTTTGCGGGCTAGCACAGAGAATCAGGTGCTGGGGTAATGGGTGGAAGGTTTGGGTGGGAAGGTTGCCCAACTGAGAACTATCTAGACCCCATTGACATCTTGGGCTTGGCCATTGCCAGCTGCCATTGTGAAACTGCGCTTGGTAGTGGTGCTGTGGCCCAAATGCCAGATGGTGAGAGGAGGTCAGTGTTTCCTTGAAAGACATTAGCAAGATGTCTTCATCTTGCCATTCCTTTGACAGTTCTGGAGCAGTGTAATGGAGTTTACATTGGAATGTGCCTTTGTGTGAGTAGAGTAACTTTGCTCTGGTCTATGGCCGTATATAGGCACAAGATTACACACAATGGGCCTTATTACGAGTCCGGTGGTAGCCTGCCGGTTTTCTGGCTTGGTTACCGCCGGACTCGTATTACCATTCCGCCTCCGTGATTCCCGGAATTACCAGGGCATTACAACCCCGGTGACCTGGGAATTCCGGAGGCGAAATTCAGTAAAACCCCATTCCCATTGAGTCCCATAGGACTCAATCCGAATGGGGATCATGGAAACACCTGCACCATCTCGTGATGGTGTTGGTGTTTTCACGTCCGCCTGCAGGCGGGCGGTGTTAAACCCGCCAGGTCCGACCTGGCCGGAATGACACCTCGCCTGCAGGACTCGAGATCACCCGGTATGGAAACAACGGTGGTGGCGGGTTTGACGCCACCGTTATTTCCATACCGGGTGACTCGTAATGAGGCCCAATGTGTTTGACGGAAATATGCACATCTTGGAGTTTAACACTGTTGACTACTTTTGTGACACGTTTCACTCTGCACAAGCATCTTCACCAGAAAAAGGTTGGAGTGTACTTAATTAGCACAAGAAGGTCATGTCATGTTCAATAATTGTTAAATTTAAGGATAATTATTTGAAAAACTTTCCATATTATATTTTTAATTCTCTATATTTGAGTATTATATAATTTAGTTTTCCTAATGTTTTTATACACAGCAATTGGGCTAGTTTTGAAGTTTGACACAACTTGTCCAAAATTGGTCTGCATCAGGGTTCGGCACACATGTTCGCTAACAAAGCTCTCAAGGATTAAATTGAACATTTAATCCACAAATGACATCCGCTTCTTATATCACTTATTAAAATAGTGTTATGTACTATCTAACCTTCTTGCTGTGAAGAAACTCTCGTAGAGTGAAACAAGCGTCAGCAATAGTTGTCCAACTGTGACGAACCACAATAATTACATATTTCCTTCATATATGTGACTTTGTGTTTTCTTGTGTTTGTGTACTGTCAAGCAATCATCAACTGTAAAACTCTCAACAATTTTCATTTCAAGTGAAATGTTTTAAGTAGATGTGTTCAATGTGCGACTGTGCCTTGTCAAGCCGGGACAGGAACCCCTCTCATCTGTGGGTGGGAGGCCCATCAAGGAGCATTCCAATGTCAGACTTACCCGTGCGGCGGGCGGTGCCAGCGGAGAGCCCCAATTCTTGCCCCCCTTCTGTTAATCTATTTTTATGAAGTCCACAATTGTCCCGCACCATACCTCCTCTAACAACAAATGTTCGCCAGTCTCTTCCCATTAGTTTTAGTTCCATGGAGGATGAGCCAATGCAGAAGAGAGCAAGACCTTCATCAGCGCGAGCCACAGAAGACTGAGATTAGTTTGAAAGACACCAATATTCCAGAAGTACATAGTACGAGTGTCCTGGCTGTGGGGACAGTGAGCCCTGGCAGAGCAAGGTGCATGAAGCCAACATCTGAGCCGTGCAGCGTTCCCCAGCGCTGGGAGAGACACACAGACACTGGCTGTCTACTCCAGACCACCAGGAGTTAAAACCGGGGTTGCAGTCCCGATAGAAATGGAGCTTACCATTGGGGCAGAATGCAAACAGCCCCCGAACACAAACTTGATCACCCAGCCAGGGTTTAGCCCCCCACTTGTAAGCTTGCCAGTATACAACAAGTCCTGGGTGGGGAAGGCAGGGCCATATTGGCCAGAGATAGGGAGCCAAACAGGGAGGGAGAAGTATAATAGAGAGTCTACAAGAAGTGTGGGTTGTTCAGATGAGGTCAGAGGAGGTGGAGATGGTGGACCAAGAGACCATTAGGAGGAAGGAAGTAGCAGCAGATTGTGGAAGCAAATTCTGAAGAAGGTGAGGTATTGGATACTGAGTGCAAGAGGTACTGCAGTCTCAGTGTGCGTGTTTGCATGGTGAGTGAGCAAGGTTAGATAGTGTAAGAAGTGATTGTGAAGTGCATGGAACTGAGCGAAAGAAGGATGACTGAGTGTGGAGGAGGGAGAAGTAGTGTGGAGGAGAGAGCAGTAGTATGGCAGTGGGAGTGGTAGTGTATAGGAGGGAGGAGAAACATCAGATCGTAGGTAGTAACATCTATGGGCGGAGACTAAGGCCAGGAGTGAGAGGTGCAAAGGACAGGGAGCAGTGAATATAGGCGGGAGGAGTTGGGGAAGGAGAGAAGAACACAAAAGGGAAAAGGTAAAGGAAAACTTGAACGTGAACGGGAAAAATTGACTCAAACAGGGAATCACCAAGGCACATTTCTCACATCTCTTTTAGACCAGTAACAGCGGTATTGAGTAGGACAATTTTAGGAAGTCAATTAGGGAGGTTAGACAGAAATACATTATCTTGATACATTTAAGTCCCCCCATCTAGTCTAAGTCAGACCTTAGACAGGAGGGTTCAGAAATCGCCCTCTACTAACCCAGGGTCAAGGATGCCTAGGTTAGAGAGGAGGTGCTCTATAAAATGAGAGAGAAGGACGGTTATATAGACAATTGAAAAGTCAATACAAATCCTTGGGCAATCTCTGAGGCTGGAAATCATTCTTGTGTCATTTGTGAAACAGGTGTCATCAGAGGATCCTCTGGACCCTAACGTAGAGGTCGTTCATTGCCATCCAGAATGCTGAGGATTATGCCGGCTTCCCACCTGAGTGGCAGCGAGAGCAGCTGGATGCGACCTAAGCAGAGATGAAGACGTAACCATCTCTTCGGGAGAGCAAGCCATTTTTCACGCCATGTTGGAAGTGGAGATATCAGAGGGAGCCTATAGAAGAGGCACTACGGAATCTGGGTTGGCCCATAAGCATTCCTTGTAGGTGGGAGCCTGAGTAATTGACATGGTTTTCTGAGGGCCAGATTACCAGGACGCTTTTGGGTGCAAGTGAGAAGATGCGCCTGCGTGTCTCGTCACTTGTGACACAAAGAGGAGAAGCCCAATCCACAAAGGGCCTCTGAATGAGCGCATCTTGGATGCGCTCAATTAGAGGGCCTTGCCTCCCTTTTTCCTATTTCCCCAAATAAGGAGGCGTTTATGCGCATTTAAAAGCACATTGTGAATCCATAAACAGGATGTCTTTTTAAATGAGTAGAAATGAGGGTCTTCCCCCTGCACCTGTTGGAAACAGGCACAGGGAGAGCGGAAAATCATGTCAGGGTCCTTTCTGAACCTGTCATGATTTTTTTTTGTGTGTAACAGCTGTGGTTTAAACCGTGGCTGTCACACAAGTATTTCCATCCCCCAAACAGGGATTCAAAGGTGTTTTTCTTCCCCTTTGGCATTTCACTGAGAGGGGCCCTTTAACGACTCTCTCAGTGAAATGCGCTCCCAGCAACCACATGGTTGCTGGGAGCCTGTGATACATTAGTAGTGCGCTCCTGACACTAATGTATGCAAGTTGGCTGCACAGTGCATCTTTGTGCTACTCCTTGGCAGCCCGCCACCATGGGTGGGTGTTGCTGTCCCTTCACCAGAGTGGCTGGCCGCTAGCTCACCTGAGTCCCAGAAAACAAAGTCCCCATGCACTTTATTTTCACTGGACTGTGCTATCTACCTCTTCGAAGATGCGAGACCTCCGCTATGCAGTTATTTCTTCATTTTTTGTTTGTATGCAGAGTTCAACAAATGTAGCGCAGAATAATGGGAGAGGCAGGGCACTGGAAAACTGGCCGACTGGCTCTCATGTATGAATGTATGTTTACTTTTAGTTATGTGTACCTGCAAGGAGTTGTATGAATCGGATGAAGTGTTGTTTGTGTGTGTGCCCTAAATTTAGGGGCGAGGGATGCTGGGGGCGGGCCATGACATTGTTTTTTTGCTTTACTCTTAATGCACATTACTGTGCATCAAGGGTAAAGAAAACGTGATAACATATCACTTATCAATTGCTTTACCCTTGATGCACGGTACTGTGTATCAGGGGTAAAACAAAAACATAAGTGTTATTACATGGCTAAACTGGCCTACATGTCTCGGGAGGATAGCACAGCCACAACGTGCTTGCCTTAGAAACAAGCCGACATGGAGCAACACAGGTTCGATCCCCGGGTCCGCGCTTAGAAACCTCTGGGTATTAATCGCGTTATAAATAACCTATCATATCATATGTTTGCTTTGCTCTTGATGCACAGTAAGTTTGTATCAAGGGTAAAACCAATATAAATGTTATATTTTCTTTACCCTTGATAAAGCAAACATACGTGTGCTTATACCTGTATAGTCAGGTAATAACACTTATGTTTGCTTTACCCTTAATGCCAACTAAAAAATGACATGCCACATTAAGAATGTATATGTAGACTGGCACTACTACTGTCAGTCTGCATATAAGTTCTTACTGTAGCATGGTGTTTTTTACTTGCCTCCAAGGGTTATTACATGGCTAGACTGGTGACATTGGTGGCTCCGGTCTAGCCATGTATTGTATGCCATGGCCTTTTGTACTTTACATCAAGAATAAAAGAGAATATAATTTTGATTTTGTGGCACAGTAGCCTACCTTGATTTTGCCAGTATGGATATTCTTTCTTTCTGTGGCATGGCATTTCTTACGGGTTGGGAGGCTTTATATGGTCACACTGTTATATATTGCTGCAGCATGCATGGGCACATCCAGCATGACAATGGGTTTTATACTGGCATATGTTGTGGGCAAAGGCATCATGATAATGTGTTGCAAAATGGTCCTCTGTACTCTTGGTGACCTGCATCTATTTGTTTTTTTCATGCACTACCATACAAAACTGATTGCAAACTGTGTGACCTTTTATACAATTATTCACAGAAAGTGCTGTAAAATGCACCATTTCACCCCATTATTTTAAACATTTTCTCAGGGGGTGGCTGGGACTCCCTTAACCCCCATTGTTTGGTTCAGGTTCCCTCATTATGCTCTGTCGCTCCTGCATATTAGGCTCACACATTTACGCCCCTCCAATTCAGAAATTCAATAGCCGCCACTTGCACTACTCTCCAGCCCCTCCTGAAATGCTCAGGTCACCTTTGAAAATAAGGGGGCTTGACCATTTCAGCCACGCGTGCAAATTAAAGGAGTGCATTCTCTGTGCCCCATTCCTTTTCACACGTTTATGAGACTCTGACCCTGACTCTCTAGAATAAACCAGAAGTGTCTCCACGCCTGGACCCAGAGAGCAGAGCACATGCATGATTGAGAACACACAATCGCTGAATCGAAGATAGAACCTGCGGCTCTGAAAACCGCGTCTACCTTGCCCTTCAGGTAACACCTGTGATCAAACGCTTGTTGAGAGAAAGCCAGTCCACTGGCCTAGTTCAAACTAAAACCAAGGTGGACATACTCCCAGAGGAATGCTGCAGAGTGTGGGTGTTTGGATTAAGACAGGAGAGCTAAGAGTAGCAGATAGTAAGAGGAGAGAAGGGAGCAGACGACAATTGAAATGATAAGCAGAGAAGAATGTATTGGCCAGAGGAGAAAGGGTGGGGCGGAAGGGAAGAAGAGAGTGGTGGAAGGAATGAGATCAACAGCAGGTTATGAGAGGAGAAGTGAAGGTGGCGGCGGGAGGAGTCAAAAAACCGGTGCAAGAAGGAGAAGTGAAGGTGGTGGCAGGAGGAGTCAAAAATCGGTGCAAGAAGGAGAAGTGAAGGTGGCGGCATGAGGAGTCAAAAATCGGTGCAAGAAGGAGAAGTGAAGGTGGCGGCAGGAGGAGTCAAAAAACCGGTGCAAGAAGGAGAAGTGAAGGTGGCGGCAGGAGGAGTAAAAAAATCGGTGCAAGAAGGAGAAGTGAAGGTGGCGGCAGGAGGAGTAAAAAAATCGGTGCAAGAAGGAGAAGTGAAGGTGGCGGCAGGAGGAGTCAAAAAACCGGTGCAAGAAGGAGAAGTGAAGGTGGCGGCAGGAGGAGTAAAAAAATCGGTGCAAGAAGGAGAAGTGAAGCTAGCGGCAGGAGGAGTAAAAAAACCGGTGCAAGAAGGAGTCAAAAAACCGGTGCAAGAAGGAGAATTGAAGGTGGTGGCAGGAGGAGTTAAAAAAACGGTGCAAGAAGCAGAAGTGAAGGTGGCGGCAGGAGGAGTCAAAAAATCGGTGCAAGAAGGAGAAGTGAAGGTGGCGGCAGGAGGAGTAAAAAATCGGTGCAAGAAGGAGAAGTGAAGGTGGCGGCAGGAGGAGTAAAAAAATCGGTGCAAGAAGGAGAAATGAAGGTGGCGGCAGGAGGAGTAAAAAAATCGGTGCAAGAAGGAGAAGTGAAGGTGGCGGCAGGAGGAGTCAAAAAACCGGTGCAAGAAGGAGAAGTGAAGGTGGCGGCAGGAGGGGTAAAAAAACCGGTGCAAGAAGGAGAAGTGAAGGTGGCGGCAGGAGGAGTAAAACAATCGGTGCAAGAAGGAGAAGTGAAGGTGGCGGCAGAAGGAGTCAAAAAACCGGTGCAAGAAGGAGAAGTGAAGGTGGCGGCAGGAGGAGTAAAACAATCGGTGCAAGAAGGAGGAGTGAAGGTGGCGGCAGGAGGAGTCAAAAAACTGGTGCAAGAAGGAGAAGGGAAGGTGGCGGCAGGAGGAGTAAACAAATCGGTGCAAGAAGGAGAAGTGAAGGTGGTGGCAGGAGGAGTAAAAAAATCGGTGCAAGAAGGAGAAGTGAAGGTGGCAGCAGGAGGAGTAAAACAATCGGTGCAAGAAGGAGAAGGGAAGGTGGCGGCAGGAGGAGTAAAAAAACCGGTGCAAGAAGGAGAAGTGAAGGTGGCGGCAGGAGGAGTCAAAAAACCGGTGCAAGAAGGAGAAGTGAAGGTGGCAGCAGGAGGAGTAAAACAATCGGTGCAAGAAGGAGAAGGGAAGGTGGCGGCAGGAGGAGTAAAAAAAATGGTGCAAGAAGGAGAAGTGAAGGTGGCGGCAGGAGGAGTCAAAAAACCGGTGCAAGAAGGAGAAGTGAAGGTGGCAGCAGGAGGAGTAAAACAATCGGTGCAAGAAGGAGAAGGGAAGGTGGCGGCAGGAGGAGTAAAAAAAACGGTGCAAGATGGAGAAGTGAAGGTGGTGGCAGCGGGCGAGAATGAAGTGAAGGCAGAAGAAGAAGAACAGCAGTGGGTAGATGCAGGAGCAAAACAGGAGGTGACACGTGGTGAAGTTAAAGTGGTGGTAAGAGAGAGAAACATCTAACTCCAGTTAGTCTAGTCAGTATAGGATGGAATGAGAGGGCAAGAAATTACCAAGAGAGAGGGCATGGGTAAGGGCATGATCTGAAAACGTCCAGCACACAGTGGGAGGAAGAAGAAGCACATTGTGCGGCGTTGAGAAGGGCCAAGCTCAGAAGACAGTAAGGGAAGAGCTGAAGAGTACAGAGGCCAGAAGCACGGGAAGGGCAGCGCTATGACCATCAATGACGCAACTGTGAAAACTAAGGTGGGGGGGGGCGCCTTTCTTGCTATACCTACTGCTTGAAGATAAATTACATCTGTTGGAAAGGGCGCAACAAAACCTACAGATCTTGCAAGGGCGAAAACCATGCTAAGAGGCTATTCAGCACCATTGGCAAAGACCATGAGTGCCGGGGAAATTGCACCTGAAGTCTTGTGAACCTTTTCAGGAGACCTTTCTTTTTAACTGATACCATTTAGGAGACTCTCTGCACACCTGATTTGTTTAACATACACTAGAAAAGTAGTATCGGTTTAAAATGGAATCTGCTTGCTCCACTCTGGAATTGTCACTTTTTGTCACATCGACTGTGATGCTGGAAATGCATTGGAGGGACAGGGTCTATTTGCCCTTGTCCTCTATCTCCCTAAACTGTGGGTTCTGCTTATTTTCTGCACAGGGGTCCAGTTTGGCCACCTGGCGGTGCAGCTCTTCATTTTGATCTTGGTGAACAGTACCCTTGGAATACCCTTAGGGCTGGCCTCCATGGGTAGGGGTGCAACCCTGTACACCTAGTGTAGGTTTGTGGGCACATGTGTGTTGCCCACAGAGCAGGGTATGGGCTTTTGACAGCTACATTCTGATTTGACAGTGGCTGTAGGTATCCTTCCGCTTTGGGATACCCAGGCCCTGCCATAGGAATCAATGTATTCCTACACAAAGGCAAGATGGCCACTGGTGGCCTCTTGGTTTCCTCTGCCTTACCCCCTTGTGTTGTGAACTCCGGAGAAGCCCTGGCTCTGTTCCTTTCCCCTGAATGGTTGTTGGGTGGAGGGACCATATATGTCTATGGGGCTGCCTTGTGATCGGCTGGAGCCTCCCACGGGTGCTTGTTCTGAGTACACACTTGGGTGGAGCCTACCTAAATGGAGTGAGTTATCCATATGCATTCTTTGTTGTGAGTGTCTGGTCTGGGTGTTGTGATGCAATGCCTGAGCCAGCCCTGACTGAAACTGGAATGAATGCAGTGTGGTGCACTGCAAGGCTGGGGAGTAGCCCCAATCCACATCCTGTGTTGTGGGTGTCTGGTTTCTGGTGAATAGCCTGAATGCCTCTGAGCCTGATTGGGTGCTGCCTGCATGAATGCAGTTGTGTGCGATTTCCTGGCGGAGCCTGGCTCAGCCTGAGTGCATGGGTCATGTTTAGTACAACAGGGGGTCTCACACTCACCTCCTTATCAGAATCTGTAACAAGAAACCTAAAGCTAAAGTCATCTTAGGGTTGCATTCTGGAGTCCAGCTGGAGGAAGAAGTCTGCAGCTACAAATGTTCAAGCAATCTGAAAAGCTGCTGTGCTGACTCAAGGACTGAACCATAGAGGACCTAGATAGGGGACCTCATCCTGAGCTACAGGGGAACATCATGCAACTCCTGCTCTTCACCGAAGTGTCCTGGAAGACAGTCAAGTGTGTCTGCCATTCAAAGAAGGGCTCTTCGTGGGTCCAGAAGAGGAGTGCCTGGAAGCCAAGAAGTTCATCTGTTTCACCCAGGGTCGGGAGGGGTGTCCATGACCACTGAAAGCCAGGTTGCTGAGTATTGCCCGGAAGCAGGAGTACCCTGGAATCATGCTGCTTGATACCCAGAGCTTCAAATAATTGTAGAACCCTACAAGGGGCATCCCCGCAATGTCATCTGTTCCCTTGCCCAGGCCAGAGAAGGTATGGGTCGCTTCCTGCAGTAGAGTGTCCGCCGGTGGGTTTTCCGCCACCAAACTCTGAATAAGACATCCTGAGTGTCTAGACTTGTTGAGGGTCTGCAGTCCAGTGGTCGTGTCCAGGTCACCAGAAGTCATCCTGAGGTCTGTACTGTGGCTGCAGCACTGAAGAACCGTAAATTGATATTCCGAGAAATCCCTAAACCCGACAACTACGTCTCCCACTGCACCCGTTGCCACTGAAAGTCATCCAAGGCCAGCAATGGTCTTATCCTCTTCAGTCAGGCCTTGTCGGGGTCCACAGCAAGTTTCACCTTCATGGGACATCCACAGCCAGAGTAATGACCTGCCAACGGAGACCACTGCGAAGACCGAAAGCGCGTCCTTTCCACACTGTATGGTTCCTTTCTTCTTCTCACTAGTGACATCCCAATGACTCCTTCTTCCAAAAGGGGTCCATCCTCGAGGGGTCTCGTCGAGTAGGGCCAAGAAACTTCACCACTTCACCTGCCAAGGCACCCAAGGTACTGTGATGAGGAAGATCATCTTTCATCCTTAGGAAACATGCAGGGGTCCCAGATTCATCTTGGAGCCTCTCCTCCAGTGGCTTCCCAGGTACTTTGCAGTAGTGAGTCATGTAGAAAAAGAAGCAGGCCATTATTGCCCATATTTGGACTGGGCTGTAATATACAAGCTAAAGCACACCTTATGCAACAAAATGTCTTATGCAACAAAATAGCTATGCTCGAAGACAAAATATTAGCAAATAAAACTACCCTTCACAAGATTGCGCTTGCTACGCAAGAAGCTATCCTACAAGAACTCGGCAACAACCAAATTAAACCATGCAACCAATTCAAATTCAGGTCAATATCGTCTACTGAGGCCAAAACTATCATCACCTCACTCAAACCTTTCCGGTGTCTTGGGGATACTTGCCCAGCACCCATCATTAAAGAACCTGCAAAGGACCTAGCCCCTTTCAACACCACCTTCATTAACTCCTCATTTAAATATTGCTCTGTCCCAACAAACCTTAAAGATGCCTGGGTACTACCCCTCCAAAACAAAACAACCTGGACCCTAATCTCCCGACCAACTATAGGCCAACCACGACAGTACCATTTCTCCTACAAATCTTAGACAGAGCTGCCTATCTACAGATTCAATCCTACCTGGAGATCAACAATTTATTAGGCATTAGACAATCCCGCTTCTGGCCAAGACATGGTACAGAGACGGCCCTCCTCGATCTCAAAAACGAATTAAATGATCGGAAAGACAAAGGTGAAATCTCCAGGCTCCTACTCCTAGACTTGTCTGACGCTTTTGATTTGGTTGACCATAAATTGTTATGCAATCACCTCAAATCGGCCGCCAACTTCTCTAAAGAGGCTACTACATGGTTAAACTCGTTTTTAGACAACAGAACTATAAGAGTCTTCTCACCCTCCTCAGCAGCGGACCCTGTACCGATCACATGTGGCATACCAGAGGGGTCATGTGTCTCCCCCAATTGTATAACATATTTACAAAGCCGCTCTTTGATACACTGGACAATCTGGGTGTCTCATACACTAATTATGCAGACGACACCCAGATCCTCTTCCCTATCCAGGGATACTACGACAAAGATACCAGCCTCATAAACAAAATTTACCAAATTATACAAACTTGGATGGCCACCCATGTTCTATGTCTTAATGACAAAAACACTGAACTCCTAATCATTGGGTCCACTAATAGACTAAATAGACTGTCGCACCAATATAACTCCATCACTCTCGACAGTATTGTGATCAAAGTTGCCAAGGAAGTAAAAACCTTAGGATTTCACTTAGAATCTGCTCTCAATCTCAACAAAAAGTTAACGCCACAGCCTCTGCAACTAGTTACATGTGTAAATTATTCTATGCATGTAAACCATTCTTGACCACTGAAAGCTGCACCACGATTGCGCAGGCATTAATTCTATCCAAAATGGATTACTGAAACACACTTTATTTAGGCACTACCAAACACAACACTAACAAACTCCAAACCCTCCAAAACAATGCCCTAGGAACGGCCCTTGGTAACCCCAAAGGTCAGCATATCTCCGACCATACACGATCCACCAACTGGCTAGACATCAATGACAGAATGAAGCTTAAAACACTAAATCTAACTTACTAATGCCTCAACAACAAAGCTCCTTTATACCTGACAGAGAGATTCACTAAACATACATCTGAACGCCCTATCAGAAAGGCACAGTCCAATAGTATTAAAATCCCCAATTTTAAACAACAACAAAAACTGGAGGATCTAGCTTTCCATTACTGGCAGAACAACTGTGGAACTCAATACCAGACACCTTAAGTGGCTCACCCTCCCTTCATTCTTTCAAAATCAATGCCAAACAATGGCTACATGCCTGTGACCTCTAACATCCTCACCCATGACTCGCATTAATGAATATTACTGTACTCTTATCCAGTGAATGTGACGTCCTTATCTATGACTTGGATAAATCTATATACTACACGTGTATAAATGTATAAATGTATTACTGTACTCTCTGTACTTACTGTAAATTATCCCTGCATTTTGTTCTTTCTTGTATCTCGTGTTTCCTATTGTAACTGCAACCAAAATCTTTGCTGCAAGCACCCAGATGCCTGACGGCCCTGCACGCTCTATAAATAAATAAACAATACAATACAATACACCTTAACTTTGTCCTTACAGGTTGCCCAGGTGGGGGGAATCGTCACACAGTATTGCCTATCTACTTTACATTAAGCATTCTCCAAATCTTCCTAATCTAACCAGCCTTTCTACAGTAGTTAGTGTCTATGCATTATCCAATGCTTTATGATTCCTATGCTTTTTAATAACTGTCAGCAGTTGGTGCATTCTAAATTAATCTAAAGTATATTGTGGTACCACATAAAAGTGCATACATTTACTATTATTAGGCTAGTGTAACCTGAGTACAAAGTGTGGTATTTATTAACGTATATATTTCCTTGAACCTTATTTTATATTAAAGAACTGTGTTATCACATAACATAGTGTGTGGACATTCCTTTGTGGGGGCTTGGGGATTCACTGTACTTAAGAACCAGCTTGCATCACACCCATTGGGCCTCATTACGACCATGGAAGTAGCCATGCTGCTATTTGCGGCATGGCTACCCCCATACCGGGTCCGGGTTCCCTGAATGTGGAAATACCGGGCCATTCCGACCTTGGAGTGCCCGGTATTTCCCCATTCGGGGAACCCGGACACCCAGTACATCCCCATTCCCATTTGAGCCCCCAGAGGGCTCAATGAGAATGGGGAGGATGCAAACAACGGGCCTGTTAATGACGGGCCCGTTGTTTGCTTCCTGGTCTGCTCGCGGGACCCACTAAGGACGCCCGGTTTTACCAGGCGTCCTTAGCGTGTCCGGCAAGGTGACCGTGTAATGAGGCGGTAGGGGGTTAACGGGGCTGGCAGCTCTACCGGCCCGTTAACCCCCTACCGCCAGGGTCATAATGAGGCCCATTGTCTCAGCCTTGAATGCTCATCCAAGCTACCATATAGAAAACCTTGGATAGAGGGGAGAAATACAGATACCCCCTCCAGTCTTTACAGTTACATTTTTCAAAGCAGTTTTAGAGAAACTGCATAGTGTGATCATTTATTGTGACAACCCCTCCCCAGGTCTCTTCATAGAACCTCTCTTAATCAGAATGTTTTATGTTGAGAAGGCATTTTGTCCATTGACATTTATAGCTCTGAGGGAGAGGATGAGGAAGAGGTGGCTTTCAGTTGCTTACAGTAAACTGGAGTTATTAATGCACATTTGGTTGTCAAGTATAGACCCCACTTCCCTACTGATGAAAAGCGAAGTTAGACACAGCCTCACTTCCTCACTGGCAGAAGGAAGCAGATAAGCGTGGTTATTGTAACCACTAACACCAAGGTTCAGACACTGAACTGCTCACGCCATGTTTGTCTGTAGCAAAATGACATCAAGTGGGTCTGGGAAGAGCTGTGGTCTCCTTTACTGTATGAGTTGTACATAAAGAGGGTTTGAGGGTAGAACGACATCCACCATCATCAGGATTTCACTGTAAATTTCACCTTATATCTAGTAGCATCATTTTACAATAATCGTACCCGCCGCTAAGGTGTGGTCACTTGCCATCGTATACCTCTTTGACATCACAGGAAGTGACAGCACACAACCGTTGACCACACTGATAGGACATTGAAAGTCTTTTTCTTAAACAATCTTCATTGAAAACATGTGACCGCGGCTGGTAAATGATCAAATGATCAATATCAGACTCAGGTGACCTCGTCCCACAATTAGGAGAATGTTAATGGGAGGCATAGTCTATGAGGTAGATGCCTAGGCAGAAAATGCTCTGCTTCCCATTCTTTTCCACTTTGAAGTTAACTGGTGTTAGAGGCAGTGCTTGAGAAGAGTTTCCAACTGATAAAAACGTGGGGCTGTTTGTAAAAGGCACAGTGTGCGATAGCCGAAAATTTTAATATATACGACAGTGCGGCATAGAGGTAGTCATTGCAGTGACTGGAGGGTCAGTGTAATAGGATTGCTGCTTTTCAGACACAAACATAGACGAGCAGCAGTGCTCTACAAATGATGAAGAGGTTGAATGGTATATTACGTCACATAGAGGCTATTGGCATAGTCAGTTCATGAGGAGACAAGTGCCAGGGTTGCCTGAATTCCCTGAGGGAAAGACAGTACCAGAAACAATTGTAATAAGCCTGACAAATAAACATTTTTCATGACTCAAGCGATTTGACACCCTCGATTGCAGCATTACATTTGTAGAGTTGCATGTTGTTACAACTTTTTTGACCTCTCCTAGGGATGTTGAGTGCCTGTGAGCTCAGCACACGCCTGGTGTCACTGATAGAATGTAGCTCACTCAGGGCCCGATTCTGAACCAAGCGCAGTGAGCGTGCTAAACAGCACCCTTAAGTATGCCATTTTCCTGACGCCCAGGCACCACGCTCAAGAGAGGGTCCCTGGAATGCCCCTCTTGACCCCTATAAGCATGACAGCCCGAAGAGCCAGAAATGCAAGATGCCAGTCACTGTTTGGACAGCCCCCAGGAGGGCCAGTGACATCCACATATGCAAACAAATATTCTCTCAGACAGTCATTCAAACCTTATCCAGCTAACGCCATCATGGATACAGGTGCCCCAACACTGATCATGGACCCAGGTGCCTCGCTGGACCTGATTGACTAATGACAAATATCCTGCAGTGCTGATGTCATTAGAGACACCACAACATTGTTTGTTTGTTTATTTATTTGATATGGCGTAGACGAGACCCGTAGGTAGTTAGGCGCAATCATTACCAGGATACTTATAGCTTAGTTACAAGGTAGTTATATACATACATAGTTATATACAGGAAAAGATATCTATACTATCTATACAATGTTACAGTGAGTGAGCCTATTTACAGAGACAACTTTGCAGAGTACCAGCTGGTAGTGCATGAGGGTGGTGCAGTGGGATGTATACAATTGGTCTAGAGGTCAAGGAAGGTGAGCTGCCTGGGTGAGGGGAAATTCAGCAGCAGCTCAATTTGGACATCATTGGTCCTTAACCAAGCTAGAACGTTTTGCCTAAATGAGGGGTAGAGTTGGTCAGTTCTGAACTCTAAAGGGAGTTTGTTCCAGGATTTGGCAGCAGTAACTGGGAAGCTGGAGCCACCAGCTGTGTTCAGTTTGTATCTAGGAACCTCTAGGGTAAAGGCGTTAGCTGATCTCATGGGCCGGTTAGAGGTTTTTCTGATTATTCTCTCTGTAAGGTAGGGGGGCGCTATGTTGTTTAGGCATTTGGAGGTGAGGGATAGTGTTTTCAGTAGGACCCTGTCTTTTATATTGAGCCAGTGCGCGTTTCTTCTGGAGGCAGAGATGTGATCTCTGTTGGGAATATTTAGAGCAGCTCTTAGGTCGTTGTTCTGGAGTATTTGCAATTTGTCTATGATGTACTTATTACAACCCGCATAAAGTGCGTTGCAATAGTCCAGTCTAGATAGTATGATTGCGTGGGCTAGGGTGATGCAGCTAGTTTCAGAAAGGAATGGTCTGCAAACTCGGATCAGTTTGCAGGTGTATGCTGAGGAGGATGCTAGTGAGTTGACTTGCTTCTTGAGGGTAAGCGCTGAGTCAAGATAGAAGCCAAGGGTTTTAACAGCAGGTACCACTTTATTGTCGTTGTTGTCGATATTGAAGGTGGCATAGTTGAGGTCAAGTTTTTTAATGGCTGTCTCGGAGCTTAGGATTAAGAGCTCAAGTTTTGTCGTCATTCAGGCAGAGGCCATGGTATGCCATCCATGCCTGAATGAGGAGGTATATCTTATTTACTAAGGCGAGTCCTCCAGGAAGTTGCCCAAAAGGGGGATGAGGATCTGGGTGTCATCTGCGTAATTGGTGTGCGTGACACCCAGTCTATGCAACTTGTCGAACAGGGGCTTAGTAAAGATATTATACATGGTGGGAGAGACGCAAGATCCCTGGGGTACCCCGCAGGTGACTTGAGTAGGATCTGCGGCTGCGAGAGGGGAGAAGACTCTCATGGTGCGGTTCGCTAAGAAGGATTGAACCCAGGTTATGGCATCACTTGAAAAATGGGCGGCTGACCTGAGGTGGTTAGGACTGTGTGGTCCACTAGGTCAAAAGCCGCCGATAGGTCAAGGAGGAGTAGCATAGCTGAGTTCCCTTTGTCCTTTAGCTCGTCAATTTGCGTTTTAAGGTCGATCAAAGCTGTTTCTGTGCCATGGAGGGGGCGGAATCCAGACTGACATGATCCTAGTAGGTTGTTGGCTTCAAGGAAGTCCTGTATTTGTAAATATGCTACTCTGTCGAGGATTTTAAGTATAAGGGGACCGTAGTGATAGGTCTGTAATTAGTTGGGATGGATGGGTCCAGAGTTTGTTTTTTGAGCAAAGGGAGCACCCAGGAGTGTTTAAGGTTGTTTGGCACTAGGTTTGTTGTGAACGAGGCATTAATGATCTTAGAGATGAAGGGGGCTAAGTCTCTAGCTGCATCCTTTATAATTTGATGTGGGCAGCCATCGCCTTTGCAATTGGAGGGTTTGAGCGAGAGTATGACTTTTTTCTGTTTCAATGATGGTGACTTTCCTGAAGCTGAAATTAGGGGTGATGCAGTCCTGAGTGGGAGGAGATGGTTGCTGTTGGGGTATTGTCTCTGCTGGAAGGAGCAGTGAGTCTTTCTTTTTAGCAATTTTGATTTGGAGTGATGTAATTTTATTCGATAAGGCATTTTGAATTTCAGTACACCATAGCTTGTCCTTGCGGGTGTTATCCACCTGTGGTACGGAAGATTCCATTTCGCGCAGGATAGCGAAAACCTCCTTGGTGTCTGATTTAGCATATTCTATTGTTGAATGTATTCTTTTTTGAGCAAATTATTTCCTTTTTGTACAGTTTGGAGAGGTTTGTTAGTCTGAGCTTATTTTCATCGGTGGGCGAGTGGTTCCACATGGATTGTAGCTTTCGTTTTTGTGCCCTCAGTTCCTTCAATTGGGGTGTGAACCATGCATTGTGGTGGGCTTTCTGTTTGCTTTTGCAAATTTTGACCGGTGCAATGATGTCTAATGCCCTGGTCATGGTACAGTTGAAGGTTTTGACTAGTAATGTGGGATCTGTACTATTAGGTGAGTTATTAAGGTCAGGGAGAAGAAGTAAGTGGTAGTAGCTTTTCTACTGTAATGTCCTTTTTGCTTCTAGTAGGGAGAGATGGTGCCATGACTATGGTGTTAGGGCGGATAAGCTCCAGAGAGGCAGAGAAGGTGATTAGATAGTGGTCAGTCCACGATTGCAGTGTGGTGTTTGTAATAGTAATGTGGCAGTTTAAGTTGGCAATCCAGTCTAAGGTCCTTCCTTAGGGTGTGTTGGAGTGGTGACTTTTTGTGTTAGGCCGTAGTCTTTTAGAATAGCAGCAACTGATTGGGCATGTTTTTCGTCATTATCGTTAAATCCAAGATTAAGGTCTCCCATAAGCAATAGTTGCGAGTGGTCTTTAGTATTATTGGCTAGGATACCGTTTAGGTCATCTTCGAAGGATGGTCTGTAGACCACGTGAATGGTTAAAGTCCGGTTATTAGAGAGGTGGAGTTTGGCAGTGAGGGTCTCGCAGGATTGGTTGGGTGGAGCATTGGGAAGTCTGAGAGCTAGATTGGTTTTGTAGTTAATGGCTAGTCCTCCGCCTCTGGCGTTAGGTCTGTCTGCTCTGAGTATCTGGTATCCGCCTGGAACAGCTATCATCATGGCAGGTCCTGCAGCCTCCTGGAGCCATGTTTCGGTTATGGCTAGTAAGTCCAGATTCTCATTAGTTAGTGTGTTGGCGATCTCGGTGGTGTGGGCCACCATAGATCTGGCATTGATAAGTGACCCAGATATAATTGGGTGCTGGTATTTTTTGTCTTAGGGGGAGGTATGGTTGTAGATACGTTAGCTCTCTGAGTGTTTCTGGGAGTAGTATTTGGTTGGTCAGAGGATAGTTTATGGGAGTTATATTTCCGTGTGCTTTTATTGGGTGGCTCTATGGACTGTATTACAAGTAGAGGTTCTTCTATTAAAGTTTGTTTTAGGCTCATAAAGACGTGGAAGTCTTGCTCGCAGTCTCATATTTCTGACCTTAGGGGGGCATGAGGTTGGAACGACAGTGGCCATTATGGCGAGAAGGCCTAGTATGAGTTGGAGAGTCAGGGTCGCTAAGATTTTACTCATGATAAAAGGAATGGTACGGCAGGTAGTAGGTGGTTGCTGGGTGCGCTAGTATAAATCGGGTAGGGCTGCTATAGACTTATGTATCAATCGGGTAGGGGGCGCAAAATGGCAAGATGCAGTGATCAAGTGGTGAACCATCTAATGCTAGGTAACACATTAAAAAATAGGGGAGGCACAGTTAGGTTAGATGCAGCATTCAATGGTGAGGCACAGTTAGGCTAGGAGCAACCTTCAAAGGGGAGGCACAGTTAGGCTAGATGCGGCATTCAATGGGGAGGCACAGTTAGGCTATATGCAACATTCATTGGTGTGGCACAGTTAGGCTAGATACGGCATACGATGGGGAGGCACAGTTAGGCTAGGTGCAACATTCAGTGGTGAGGCACAGTTAGGCTAGACGCAACATTTAGTGGTGAGGCACAGTTAGGCTAGATGCAACATTCAATGGGGAGGCACAGTCAGGCTGGATGCAACATTCAAAGGGGAGGCACAGTTAGGCTGGATGCAACATTCAATGGGGAGGCACACTTAGGCTAGATGCAACATTTAGTGGTGAGGCACAGTTAGGCTAGATGCAACATTCAATGGGGAGGCACAGGTAGGCTAGGAGCAACCTTCAAAGGGGAGGCACAGTTAGGCTAGATGCGGCATTTAATGGGGAGGCACAGTTAGGCTATATGCAACATTCATTGGTGTGGCACAGTTAGGCTAGATACGGCATACGATGGGGAGGCACAGTTAGGCTAGGTGCAACATTCAGTGGTGAGGCACAGTTAGGCTAGACGCAACATTTAGTGGTGAGGCACAGTTAGGCTAGATGCACCATTCAATGGGGAGGCACAGTCAGGCTGGATGTAACATTCAAAGGGGAGGCACAGTTAGGTTGGATGCAACATTCAATGGGGAGGCACACTTAGGCTAGATGCAACATTTAGTGGTGAGGCACAGTTAGGCTAGATGCAACATTCAAAGGGGAGGCACTGTTAGGCTAGGTGCAACATTCAATGGGAAAGCACAGTTAGGCTATATGCAGCATTCAATGGTGAGGCACAGTTAGGTTAGGTGCAACGTTCAAAGGGGAGGCACAGTTAGGCTAGGTGCAACATTCAATGGGGAGGCAAAGTTAGGCTACATGCAACATTCAATGGGGAGGCACAGTTAGGCTAGGTGCCGGATTCAATGGGGAGGCACAGTTAGGCTAGGTGCAGCATTAAATGGGGAGCCCTAAGTGGCTGATTACAGCATGCAGTCGTATACGTGGGCTTTCAGGTAGCAGTGGTAATTTGAATCTAGAGTTATAGTCAGTGTTCCTGGTGACTTATATTGCAGGCATTGCCGGTGAACAGTAGGTGAGTTCATTGCATAGTAGCCGGCGTATCCTGTGAGAGGGGGTTAAGCAGTTGGTATAATTGCTCACGGTGGCTGAGGAAATGCACTTATAGTAATGCGGATAACAGGCTACAGTAGGGCAATATGGCTTTGGGTAGTGTGGGTGCAGTGCACACTATCTAAAGACCATATGCAGTGCAAGGATGTTACGTGGAGAGAGCGTGAGGTCATGAGGCAATTTCTAGTGTTGCACTTGCAGGCAGGGGGGGTTGGTGGGCTTGTGCTCGAGATAGCGTGGATGAGCTGACTGGCGGTGGTGAGCTTACCATGTAGTCCATAGGTTAGCAGTCAGGACATAGGCAGTGGTGCCCACGTGATCCCAGTCAGCATTGAGTCTGTCTTATTAGCAGAAGTCTCTGGAATTCTTACCGGCGTGGTGCCTCAGGAGGGGTGGAGCAGTCTTCCTAGCGCACAGCGCTCGTCGCGCTCAGTCAGGCTCGAGTCATGAGCCTTTGGGTCGCCTTTGTCGAACCGGCTAATGCCTGCCGGTAGCCCTAGCAGGCCTATAGGTTGGTGCCTGGCTAATAGGGGAGCAGCCTTCCAGGATGCTGTGGGCTGCGTTGGGATCACGAAAGTGCGGCAGCCATCTTTGAGGATAATAACCTCGTTGTTTCAAATAGGAACAGCGCGGAACATGTGGAAATAAGCAGTTTCAGATGGATGCGCTTGTGGAAATAATAAAATTAAAAAGGCAGATGTGGGATAGCGAAGTCGCTCCTTCAGGTAGAGGGTGCGGATGCACGATCAGGGAGCTTGGTGCAAGCCAGCAGGCTTACCTGGCTCCCTCTGGTATATGTGAAGGTAGTATGAGGTCCGTTCTTCAACCCGTGAGGGTCCAGCCCTCCTGCTCTGCTCGTGGGCGGATGGAGAGTGGCTCGGTCAGGAGCCTTCGTGGAGCCAGCTAACGCCTGCCGGTAGCCCTAGCAGGCCTATAGGCAGGTGCCTGGCCAATAGGGGAGCAGCCTTCCAGGAAGCTGTGGGCTGCGCTGCGATCACAAAAGTGTGGCGGCCATCTTTGAGCATAATAAACTCGTTGTTTCAAATAGGAGCAGCGTGGAACATGTGGACGTTACCACAGTAACATTAGCCATGAAGCACACTTGTATCCATGCATGAAGTTACACGTACACACACGCTCACACATAAAGAACATGCTTACACAGTTTTGTAGATAGAGTACAGATACATATACATACTGTCAAAAGCATTTATTATTTTTTCTCATTAGCCAAATGCAGAAACGCAGAAACACAAGGCAACAAGAGATGCAGAGCAAGCTTGCACCAGCTTTTTTCAACTAACCATATGGAACTACAGGATAGTATAAGGAGCCTGTAAGAACCAAAATACTACTAACCTATACAACAATAGTACAATAGAGACATAAAGAAAGTGTAGCACAACTATAGTAGAATTACATGAAGCCACAGGCCACTGAACGAGAGACGAAGCAAAGTAGAATTAGCATGCACAAAGCACCAGGCCATGGCTCGCAACCAAGGTCAGCGACCGGCAGAAAATTCCTAAACCTCAGAGACAAGGAGCCACCTGCAAATAACAGAATAAATCCTCACTAATTTCAGACCAAAAGGCAACATTTTGCGGTCTTCACCCATGTGGTGCAACCGAACCAAACAATGGCCATTTACTCATGGTGAGAAGAGGAACATTTCCCAGCTAAACAGACACAAAGTGATACATATATTGTTTTACAGCGTTGCCATCCTGCAGGCACTCTCAAAGGCAAAGTGGTAATACTGATGGCAACAATGGGAACACATAGGGCCTCATTACACGGTAGAGGAAAACCATGGTGCTATTAGCGCCATGGTTGCCGCCGGTATTTTACCGTGTCCGCCTTGGTGGATGGCGGAATTACCGCCCTACTCCAAGGTGAGCGGGGGCGGTAATTCCCCATTCACCAAGGCCCTTTCCCATTCCCATTTTTGCACCCATAGGGCATAATGGGAATGGGGAAGGCGCTAATTACGGTACCGCATATTGCGGTACCGTAATTAGCACCAAGGTCCCTTTGCGGTACCCTACTTTAACGGCTGGTAAAATGAGGCCCATAGTCTTTCTCATCACCTTGAGAAGGTGCATGGAGTGCTGAGAACAGAGCTGGGTCCCAGGCCTGGGGAGATCAGCTCCAGCCAATCAGGGAACACAAATTCATTGGTGGATGGCAGAGGGCAAGGGCCAATGGTAATCCTGCGACCCTGCAACAATGTAATAGATAGTTTCTGGGGAAGGTTCAGGCAAGCCACCTGACATGCACAGGCCAGTGAAATAACCTCTATATGTGCCACCTATAGGTGATACCACCCCAATCACACAATCATGTGGGCTCTTAGGTTTTTGGGGAAGAGCTCTGCTTGGTGATGTTAGACCACAACAAAAGCCCATCACACGAGCTCAGGAGCTGGAGAATTATTTCCTGTCTGATCCCTGTCTGTTATGCAAATTAAAGGACAGTTGTAACTTGCCCTTGGCTGAGTCCTCCGTTTGTATGCCAGGGGAGGGTTTGTTGGGCCCTGGGTGCTCTGAACGGTGACTTCGTAGTGTGAACCCCGGTCATCTCTGGCCTATCTAGCCAACGACCCCTATTCTAAAGTGGGCCTTGGCTGTCAGCTCTATCCGCCTGTTTATATAGCTAACGGGAAGATTGCAATCTCGGCAGCACTTTCGTTAAATAGCAAATGAATCCCAATTTAACAAACGTGTTGCAGAGAACACGTCGGCACATGTACTTCATACGCTAATACACGTGCTGTGAGCTTATTAAAAAAAGTCCTATGAAATCTGCCTTGGCATATGGTGGGGTTGGCTAGTCGCTTGCCTATATTGAAGGCAGAGGTAGAGGAATGTTTGCCTTGTAGTGCAAATCAAAAGTTGCTTTTATCTGTGATGAGGCACATTTGACTAGCATATGTCCCGGGAGAATAGCTCAGCGGCAGCGTGCGCGTCTTGGAAGCAAAACGACACGAAGCGACACAGTTCGATCCCTGGGTCCGCGCTTAGAAACCTCTGGGTGTTTAAGCGCGTTATAAATATGTAACTAAGACAAAAAAAAAACTATTACGCAACTAAGAAAAAAAAAAACAATTCCTGTAACAGCGCCTCGATGCCCACGGGCTGTGTGATCGCTTTATAAATGCAAAAAAATTTAAATAAAATAAATAAATATAACATTTTTATTTTTGGAATGCAGACCACATTACAGGACAGCACCCAGCTGTGATGTAATGTGAGCGGTCCCTTAGCGAAGCTTGGGGCTATTCAAAGCTGAGGCAGGCGTGTAGCATACTTACTGTCCATCGCACTCCTCCACAACAGCGACCCGTACGGCATGGAAATTGTACCGTATACGAGCGCCACTTTTTTGCTTTTGCAAAATGGAGGAGTGCCGTGAGAATCGCCATCTAAAATCAACGATACCGAAAGTGCTAGTTTGGTTTTCCACCCTTCCTAGCAACCGGTGCACATATTCCAAAACAGGCGGACTCATTGCGACTTCAGAACAATGCGCCACCATTAGAATAGGCGTTAAGTACCGAAAATGGCGGAAACGCTTTCTTTCTACAACGTTTTTGGTACTTAAAACCATGTTCACAATTGGACCCTGAGTGTTCCATCCAGGATAGCAGATGTGACTCATATGTTTGAAACAGATTTCATTGAGAACCTAACAGTTGTATTTGTGTGGGGATGAACTTTCACCCTGAGTGAGTATGGTGGCGTTACCAGCAGATAACAGATGTCTATTGTTACCCAGCTCATGCCCGATTCTGATGTGGGCGCAGTGAGTGCAGCAAACACCATGCTTCACTGTGCCTTTTCTTGACGCCCAGGTACTGTGCTTATTCTGTGGTAGTCCTCTGCATCGGCGCAGAGGACAACACAGAAGTGTCACAAACTGCGCAATCCGCCTGTTTTGGGAATTTACGGACAGATTGCAAGTTTTCTGCAGCATTTTCGTAAAATTGAGTTACATTTGCAATTTGACTAGTAAGTACTGCCGAAAACATGTACTTGGTCATGAGGTTTCAACCTACACGTGAGAAACCTTGTAAAACATATTGGTTCAATGCCACGTAATGATAATAACATATGGTGCAATATGCAAAGAATCGCCTGTGAAACGTTTAATCTGCATGGCTCTGCAGCCACACACCACAAATCCTTTACGACAATGACCACTACATAATAATGGTACATGTTTACTTCACTGACTAAAACTAGCCATATCAACACCTAGAATAAACAAATGAACCATTTGATGTGTAGATCACTGTGGAGTCTGGTATTGCTACTGTGTGTTAGAACAACTCATCTTCAAATGACGACATCAGCCTTAGAAATGGCAGAGCGCGCAGTCTTGGGTGTTCATTTGAGTGAGTACTTGAATCTTGCCTACGCTGGACACAAAAGACCTCATTGTATGTGAACATGTACTGGACCTGATACATTTTGCTTATACTACTTTCGTGGTGTGGTCATGATCGTGCACATGGCATATGTTTCATATGTCACCGAATATGTTAGACCAGACAGTTCTTTAAGCAAATCAATTGGTGAGCAGCCGACACATATCACAACAGAAGTTCAAAGTAATTAGATAAAGCACCTGCTTGTAAAATCAACTCACATTCAGAAATATTTAGTTTTCTGAAACAAACTCCAGAAAATCACCCGTACTTTGCCTTGCGGGAGTGTGGTTCCCTTACCACTGCATTCCTGGGTGTCACTCCTCCACAATATGCGAAGGTATAATGAGTGGACCGCCACCAAAGGGGGTAGCATATATGTCTGACTATTTTACACTGTGGCTAATGTGGACGAGTAGACACTAGAATTAACATGCAAAATGAACAGTTTCTGAAATTGCCGGTTGCCAGGTTGGTTTCCAGCCAATCCTACCAACCGGTGCATGGGTTTCTAAGACAGCGCTTTCTGTGCTTCCGCAGAAAAATCAGGTGTTCTGGAAAGCTGGGACTGATTGGAAGCTACTTAGGTGCATGGCTGCAGCTACAGCAGTGAGGGGTGTGATAAAGTCATTGGTGAGAGCGTTGGAGATCGGGCTTTGGAGAGCCTAGAGACTGGAGTCCACCATCCGCTGTGTTGATGTTTTGCCATGGAGGAGGTATATTGGGGATCCCCCAGAGCCTCCTACCCATCCCTAGTCTTGTATGTTATACATCATATATGGCCCAATAAACCCACCAGTGGCATGTGAATTATCCCAGACAATTAGACTGGAAAGAGATAATGGGAAATGCAAAATTTGCCACTCGCCAACCCATGGGTATGTGACTTTGCGACCCACTTGGGATGTGCAAGAGACAAGCAATACTCTGCTCTACTCATTGCCTACAATGACTCTCTACTGACCCTGACTACAGCTTTGGACACAGTCAAATCCTCTTATTACACTGATCATGTTTCTTCTCGGCCCTCTCACCCTGGTGAACTAAAGATGTCACTCCGAGCCATGCTTTCACACCTAAGAACTGCTCTGTTTCCTCCTCTCTCACTTCCGATGACCTTTCCTCCTACATTGCCACTAGAATAACCAAATTACAGTACACCTGGTCAATCCCTCTACCTCTGTCACTCCCTTCCTCATCCTCCCCTCTTCCCATCATCCCCACACTGTCCTCTCTATCTCATTTCTATGGCACCTCTGACACTGAACCTAAACCCATCCTTCACTCTGCTAACCAAACCTGTGCTCCAATTGACCCCATTGAACCACAAATTGTTGAGACACTTTAATGTCTACCTTAATGGCACTGTCATGGTGCAAGGCCCTCAGGCCAACCTACTTCTCTTTGACAGGCGGCTCCCCTGCCTCATCAATTTCCTCCCTTCTCCTGCTGTCCCCCCACCCTCCCCCCTCGGCTACCATGTCTTCTTCCACCTGCTCCCCTGTCCCCTCTCTTACTCCCTCTACATCTACCCAGGACATACCTCAGTCTTGTTGCCCTCCTCGGAAGGTCTTCAAGGCTGGCAACCCTCTTCATCTTGCCACTCTCAACCCTCGCTCTGCTGTCCAACACTCCTCTGACATCTGCCACCTTCTGAAAGAACTTGACCTTGATGTCCTCGGTCTTACCGAGACCTGGTTCACCGCCAGCTCTGTCACAAGTTTTGACACTCTCCTCCCCGACGGTTACAAGATCCTCTCAGCACCCAGACCCACCCGGCCCGGAGGGGGTGTTGCTCTGATCTTCCCTGAGTGGATTGCTACTTCTATCATCCCCACTCAGACCTATTCCTCTTTCGAATGCCTTGTCTGTAGCCTCTCTCTCCCAGCCGCTCCCTTACTATCGCTACTCTCTACCGGCACCCTGGCCAAGTCTCTCCGAGTGGGCTGACCTCTCCTCAGCCCTCTTGGCCTCTACCTCTCAACTCGTCCTCCTTGGGGATCTCAACATCCTTCTTGACTCTCCCTCTTCTCCTTCTACACTCTTTCGCGACCTCTGAAATTCACTCTCCCTCTTCATCCTTCCCTCCGGCCCTACTCACTCTGCTGGCCATACACTTGATGTCTTGATCTCCTCTGGCCTCCCCCTTTCTACCCCTCTCATCACTCCTCTCTCCTGGAGCGATCACTCTCTTCTATCCTCATCTCCTCCCCTCCAGCCAAGCCTGCTCCAAGACTGCCACCTACCTTCTCGGACATCCGACCCATGAAGCGTGTGGCAGTCGAAGCTTTTGCTGCCTCCTTCTCACCCCCTCTTCCACCTCAGGCTGACTCTCACCCTGACTCAGCTCTTTTCCTGCTCTACTCCTCTATTACTGCCACCCTTGACGCTCTTGCCCTTGTCATGAGGATCCGCTTTAAGCCCAAAGCTAAGTGCAACACTTGGTTTGACTCCGACCTATCCACACTTAAACGTAAGTGAAGGGTGGCTGAGAGGAAATGGAGGGCCTCTTGCTCATCCCCTGACAAACTGGCCTGTCGCCTGCTCCAAAGGCAATATCGCCTCTCTGTACGAACCAAGAAGCGAGCTCATATTCAAGCCCGCGTTTCTGCAGCATCTAACAACTCTGCCAAACCCTTCAAAATCTGCAAGGAGCTGGCCAACCCTGCCGCAGTATCCACCTCTCCTCTCGCCTCTTAAGCCCTTTGCAATGACCTTGCCTTACACTTCATTTGTAAAACTATGGACATCCTGTCCACACTCTCCTCCTCTCCTTCTCCCCTCCCCTTCCCTCCTCTGCCTGCTGATCCTCCCTCAGATTCCCCTCCTCCCTCTTTCTCCGCCTTTCCTCTTTTCTCCCCAGATGAGGTTGCCAGACAAGTCCGATCAATGAAAGCCTCATCTAAAAAGGTTCATCCCTGTTCCTCTAAAACCATTAAGGACCACATTGACACCCTTGCACCTGCCCTTGCAGACTTCTGCAACCTCTCCTTTGCCTATGGTTCTTTCCCCTCCTCTCTGAAACACTCCACTGTGCATCCTCTACTCAAGAAACCTTCAGCTTATCCCTCCTGTCCAGCTAACTATCGCCCCATTTCCATCACCCCCTTTATGGGTAAGCTCCTAGAAAAGCTTGCAATCTCTCATCTCAACCTTCATTCTGACTCCGTCGGCTCACTTCATGACCACCAATCTGGCTTCAGAGCTTCCAGAAGTATGGAAACTGCTCTCCCGAACATCCGTGAAGATCTGCTCTCCAACCTTGACTCTAACATTCCCTCTGTCCTTATCTTACTTGATCTCTCCTCCGCCTTTGATACGGTCAACCACACCATCCTGCTCAACCATCTCTGTGACAACCTTGGCATCACTGATCAGGCTCTGGCTTGGCTTACCTCCTTTCTCTCTGATCAACCCTCCCAGGTACAACTTGTATCCTTCCTCTCCTCTATCTCCCTCTCCACCTGTGGTGTTCCCCAGGGGTCTAATCTCTCGCCCTGGCTTTTCAACCAATACTTGGCAACCCTTGCCTACTGCATTTCCATCTTCTTCTCCAACTTCCAATGCTATGCTGACGACACACAACTCATTTTCAGGCTTCCCTCTGCCACTTCCTCTCCCTCCCTCATCTCTGACTGTCTAATCGCCATTCAAAACTGGTGCGCCGCCAACAATCTCTGTCTAAACGCAAATAAAACTGAGATCCTCCTCATCGGCACACCCTCTCCTTCCTTCCCCCTTACTCTCTGGCCTGCCTCCCTCTGCCCTCCTCCTGCCCTACCTGCGAAGCAAAGAACCTCAGGGATATCTTTGATTCCACACTATCCTTCTCTTCACACATCTCTGAAGTCTCAAAAAAATCTAACTTCCTACTACACCTGCTCAGAGGTACCTTTCCCTTCCTCTACTTCCCACAGAAACTCACTGTCTCCCAAGCTCTGATCCTCTCTAAGCTGGACTACTGCAACAGCCTCTTTCTAAAGCTACCTGTCTCCGCCCTCTACAGCTAATCCAGAACAGAACTGCGAGACTTGGCCTTGGCCTCAAGCCCTGGGATCATATCTCTCCAGCAGTGAAATCCCTCCATTGGCTCCCAGTGGATGCAAGGATTACATTCAAAACCCTTTGCTTTGTTCACAAGGCTTTCTGGGGCCTGGGTCCAAAATACCTTCAACTATCCCTCCTTAAAGACCTCCCTTCCCGAGCCCTTCGCTCCTCTACCTCTAACTCTCTCGGTGTCAGCTGTTTTTCAAAGAAACGTGCAGGGGGCAGATCTCTGTCCTCGGACGGAGCCTCCCTTTGGAATGGCCTCCCTGCCACCCTGAAACTGGAGGAAAACCATCTACGGATTCGGAAGCTCCTTAAGACCTTCCTCTTCGCATCTGCCTTTGCCACTCTCCTCCCCTGCTGATCTGCCTTCTCTTCTCAGCTTTGCCTCACCTGCCAACGAGGCCCCTTCACTCAGTTACCTGCCCTCCTGGACATCCTCCGGCATTGCCTCCTGGCCACCCTTGCACTGGGACCTGTTATCTGTACCCTTACAGGTCCCCCCACTCCTCTCCTGCACTTATCAGATGTTACCCTATCTGACTTGCCCTGCACCGCTCCCTTCACTGGCTGCACCAATCACTGCTCTTATCACCTTATTTATTCACTTATTTTTATCCACTAACTTATAGTTTTCCTATGCCTTACACCCCTCCCTTTTTCCTTTGCACTTTCCCCCCTCCCCCCTATCCCATGCACTTTCGCGTTCTCAATGTCACTGGGCCTAGTAAGATCATTTTGTTTTTGTTTTTCTCCCCTGCTCCCCCTCCCTTTACCTGGTCACGCTCTGAAACACCTGTGTATGGGGGCGATATAAATAAAATATCATATTATATCATATCATATCATATCAAGTCACCTCGGCTCACCTCTCGGCTTTATTCAGTCTCTCTCAACTGGTATCTTCCAAACCTGTTGCAAAACAGCCACAGTCATACCATTCCTAAAGAAAGCAAGTGATGACCCCAGTAACCCCTGAATCTACAAAAATGTCTCTCTCCTTCCCTATCATTCCTAATACCTCAAGAGGTTTATCTTCAACTGCATAATCAACTGCCTCGAGGTGTGCTCTCTTGCTGACCCCCTTTAATCTGGATTCCAGTTGAAACACTCCACTAAGACTGCTCGAATCTATGTCACCAATTCTCTTACCCCTGCCCACCACTCTCCCCTGTCCTCCATTCTCATCCATCTAGACTTCACAGCTCCCTTCACCACTGTGGATCACCCTTCCCTACTTCCAACTCTTTCCCTCCTTGGCTTCAAGGCCTCTGCATGCCAATGGATGCCCTGCTAGCTCTCTGAGCACTCCTCTCTTTCATGGGACAACAGCACCTCTTCCCTGACACCCCTCCAGGTACATGTTCCTCACTGATGATTGCTAGGCCCGCTTCTCTACGCCCTATATGCCTCCTCCCTCACGAAACTCATGTTCTCCATCATCTTTACCTGTTACTTCTTTGCTGATAATACTCAATTCCTCTTCTCCTTAATCTTCATCGCACCTGTAATCTCTAAGCGCATAAAAAACTGCCCAACCACCACCAGCCATCGGATGGCTCTACGCTGCCTCATGAACTACTCAAAGACGGAAGTCACTTTCCTTCCTGCCTCCAATTCCAACCCCCCTCTCCACCTTCCCATCGCTTTACAACCTGACCTCCAGAACCACCTCATCCACGGCTCGCAACCTTGGCGTGCACTTTCTCAGTGATCTAAAACTCTTCACGTTCACCACAACTGATGCCACTGCAGCCAGAATCCCTTGACCTAAACATTAGAAAAGTCTGTCTGCACTTTACGCACCGCTCACGCAAACCACTTAGTCCTACCTTTGTGCTCAGCAAACTGGACTACTTCGCGAGCCCACTTCTTGGCCTACCCCTCTACTCTTTTTCTCTCGATAACAAAAGTCTTCACCTTTGCGACAGGCACCCTTTTCAATCGACTCAGATTCTCTTTGGCCTACCATCACCCGTCTGTGCCCGTCCGTGCACAGTCGTCGCACAGCTGACTTCCAGCTATTGATACGCCTGGTCTAGACTTGCTGGCCTCCTTGCTTTATAACATCATCAGGACAAACTAATGCTACCACAGGAACCAGCATTCAATGTGTACTGCTAAACGCTTGGTCTCTGGTGGCGCATGCTATGCCATGACCTAGTGTCAGCCTCCCAGACTAATCTTCTAATTCTGACGGAGACTTGGCTACGGGATACTTCAGACCCCCGCTATAGTACAAGTCCTGCGCCCTAATTATAATTTGGCATATATGGACCGTGTCTCTTACCATCCGGATGGCGAAGTGGCCATTCTACATAAGGACAAATCTAAAATAACTTGTAGTGTGCCGGCCCACTCTCTCAAGATGGAATGTCTCTTGGCTCGCATCTGGGCCTCTTCTACACTTATGTATACGATATTGGTAGTCTACCGTCCTCCTACAGCAGATGCGGCTTTCTGCACAGATTTCCCAGAATTGGTATCTGAGCTGCTGACCAAATATCCCAATTTATGGGTTATGGGAAACTTTAACCTACCGGCCAACTCATCCAATACTGGCCAACTACCGACTTTTTGTCACTAATGGACAATCTTGGCCTGCCTCAGCTGATTTCAGAACCTACTCATCAGCTGGGCAATGTCTTAGACTTTATCCGTGCCCCCAAACTGGCTATCTTGGTCTCCACCCCCTGCCCTTTGCTGTGGTCTGACCATTTTCTGATTCCTTTTCCCATCCCTCAGTCGTATCCTACTCCCCAGGTGACTAAGCATGCTTCTTGGAGGTGTAACTGGCATAAAGTGTCTAACCAAGAGTTAATAGTGTCCATTCACTCACAACTCTCTGAAGGTGCTCTTGCTCGCTTTCCGCGCTTGAGGCTGCCTTGTCTGATGTGGCTGATTGCCTGACTCCCCTCAGACTTTGTAAAGCTAAGAACCATTCCTCCGAACCGGATGAACTCAAGGTGGACAAATTGCGCTGTAGACAGGCTCAGAGGAAGTGGCACAATGGCTATACACCTAAAGCTAAACTCACCTTCTGCCGTCTTCTGACTAGCTACCAAAAAGCTATTACGGCAGCAAAAAAAGCCTATTTCAGTAAGAAGGTGGAAAATGCCATCAATAAACCTAAGGCCTTGTTTGAGTTGGTACAATCCCTTTCTTCCCCTGTAAAAATGGGTTCTCTGGTAGTTCCCACACAAGATCTGTGTGACTCTCTTTCTTCTTTCTACCTCTCTGAAGATCGAAGCTATCCGTAATGATATGAGAGGTGCGATTTTCTCTCCTCTGCTGTCTTACGTCCTCCTATACTGCCCACCCCTAATGCTACATGGTCCTCTTTTCCGCTGTTCTCGGATGTTGACATACTCAAAGCTATTCACCTTCTCAAATCTTCCTCCCCTGCTGACGCTATTCCTCTGTTTTTGCATAAAGATATGGCGTCAGATTTGATTCCTTATATAACCATTGCAATCAACGCGTCATTTCAAGATGGATTGATTCCCAGCCCTTCGAAACATGCCCTGGTGCTTCCTTTGTTGAAGAAGTCTTCACTGGATCCTGGGAAGCTGACCAGTTTCCGTCCTATCTCTTTGTTGCCCTTCTCAATTAAGGTTTTAGAGGCTCTGGTGTCCCCTCTTCTCTCATCCCTTTTGGAATCATCTGGTTTCTTTGACCCTATCAGTCCGGCTTTCGGCCTGGGAGGGGGACTGAATCTGTTCTCAACTCAGTAATGGACGATCTGGCCCGCCTGGTTGATCAGGGTGGGGTGGATGCGCTATTACTATTTGATCTGTCTGCTGCTTTTGATACAGTGGACCACCCCACCCTGCTTTCCCGGCTGGCGGATGCCAGTATTTCGGGGCAGGTGCTGGGCTGGTTTTCTGATTTTTTGGCAGACCGTTCCCAATCAGTGTGACTTCCTCCTTTCTGCTCTGAATCTCTACTTTTGTCCTGTGGGGTCCCTCAGGGACCCACACTCTCACCCATTTTGTATAATATGTACATTAAACCACTGCTCCTTCTCACTCTATCGCACGGCTTCAGATATTACTCTTACGCTGACGATACGCAGATCTTGGTTCGCTTGGACCTCACTCACTCTGATACTGTGAGTCGGCTGAGAAAATGTCTGGAAGACCTTGGCACCGGGATGGCGGCCAACGGGCTAAAGTGCAATGGCAACAAGACAGAGGTGCTTGTTGTTGAAACTTTGAGCCCTCTCTCCTTTTGGACGCCTGAGTTCTGGCCTGCTTCCCTGGGCCCCTGTCCTCCTCCGTTCGCCTCAGCGAAAAATCTTGGGGTAAATATATCTGCCTCGCTATCTATGGCTGACCAAGTTGCGGCCACCTGCAAATCTGGCCATTTCAAACTGTGCACTTTACATAAAGTGCTTCCTTTTGTGCCATCTAAATTTGGCCGCGCTAGTGCTCAGCACGATTGATTGTTGCAACTCGTTGTACTTTGGGCAACCCCGGTATCTCATTAAACGGCTCCAGTTGCTTCAAAACACTGCTGCCAGAGCGGTGCTGCACCCCCCTTTTCGATCACATATGTCTCCCCTTTTGAGACAACTTCACTGACGCCCATTGAAAAGAGAATTCTCTTCAGTTCTATGTGTATGGTGCACCAATCCTTTTATTAGCTTGGGCAGAATATATCCAGGAACAATTCCAGCGGTATATGCCTGCTCGCCCCCTGTGCTCCCAGGCTGCCTTCTTGCTATCTGTTCCTCGTACCAGATTAGCTCGCTTAGGCGGCCAGGCTTTTTCAGTGATGGCTGCAAAGGCATGGAACGACCTCCAATTGGCCCTGGGAGCCATGAATGACCATTTTCAGTTCGCAGCTCGCCGAAAACTCTATTGTTCTAGGCTTCTTGGCTTCTTGGGTGCCGCTGTCCCTCTTGCTCCTCTAGCGCCATGATGCCCCTGGGCGTACGTGCGCTGTACAAATGCATATCACATAACATAACAAACATCACCACGCTGGCTGAATCGCCATGCAAAATCACTCTCTTTAAATTCCTGATGCTCATGTAAAACCCATCCCTGCTCTTGATCCCCACTACCTGGCTGACTGCATCTCAATTTACTCTCCCTCTCAAACTCTCCATTCCTTGTCTCTTCGCAAAGAATCCTCCCCCCACCCTCCCTGTGCCTTCTCTGACTTTTCCCTACTTGCCCCGCTTCACTGGAATGCTCTCCCATGGCCATAAAATCTATCTCTTCAGTGGAACTCTTCAAAACGCATCTCAGACTCCACCTGCTAGTGAAAGAAGGACCCCCCCAAACCATTCCACCCTCCTATCAAAGCATACTGGTCTCAGGCTGTCACTGTTAAAAATATTCTTATGTCCTCCAGGCCCTTTCAGTGGTCTGTGTTCTCACTCTTACCTCTTCACGAAATTGCATACATCACACCAATGCTCTTTTAAAGTCTCCTTATCTAGAGTTGCCTCTGATATTTTCTATTATTGCCTACTTTGTAAGTCATTTATTCTTCTTCAATGAAGAGAAATACAAGTACATGGACTCCCCTGCCAGGGTGTCTCACCAGTCAGCCTTGCGTAGAGACAGGTGGGCTTGGGAATCCCCCAAGGCAACAGTGAAAAACAGAAACACAGACATTCCAGAGCAGCCAAACTCGGCAGCACTGTTATGGAGTCAGTGGCTATATAGGATTGATTGTCTGACTCCAAGATGGTGTATATGCTGCACCACGGCACACTCAGTGGCTCAAACAGCTGCACATAAGTAAAATTGTAGTTGGTCCAGATCCCTGCCAATCACAAGACCAGCTCCCTGGCAGCACACAGCTGCTGCAGATCTTTTGGTTCCAAGCCCAATTACAATCACAAATAGGGTATAGAAAGGAGTACATCCCAGAGGTTTTTGTGGGAGGTAGGTGGTGGTCAGCGAATACGAGAAGAGACAAGCTGAGTGTGAAGCGAGAAATAGCAGGGAGTGTACAGTGTGATGCAAGGAAGAGGAAAGAATTGAGAGAAGGAGGGGGAACATCTAGAAAGATAAGGGAAAGGCTGAAGTAGAAGGGTAGAAGAAGGAGGTGGTGAAACAAGAGAAGGAGATGAGGGAGAGGGAGGAATGGGGTGAGAGAGAGAGAGACAAGGCGAAGCAGAGAAGGAACATCTAAGAGAGAAAGGAGTGATGGAGGCAACAATGGGAGGGAGAAAACAAGACGTTGGCCAGGAATATGCTACTACGCTGGTACAGAGGAACCAGAACAAGGGGCTGAGCTAGGCCAGAGTTAAGAGTCTACTGAATGGGAGCAGTTGACCCGCCCCGAGTCTAGATAAAAGGTTCTCAAGACTGAGCAAGGTGGGAAAGTTTGATGTCCGGTGGGATAGAACTGTTCGAGCAACGTCTGAAGCCTGACCCCCATCAGATGAATTTAAGGCACCACAGTGGTGGAACCAATGACTTCTGCACTAGAAAAGTTTCAGACAGTTAAAAAAATACCAGAGACTGGAAATGGGTGTTTGATTTGTAAAGTTGATCCGGAATCAAGAGAAAAAGGGAAGGACTGAGAGCCACAGACCTCTGGAAGTGAAGAATCTGGTAGGAGGCCAGACTGTCACATGGGTTTTGAAACCACCACTGGTTGATCAGCCAACTATAAACCCTTGAGAATTGAATGTTTGTGTTGAGTCATCCGCTGATACCTCATCCGTCACAGTGAGCATCAAATCATTGTATGTGGTACGCCACTGTAATATGTGAATTTTCTGGGATAAGACCCAGATTGGAGTATTTGTGCCCCACCTACGCCACATTAAATATCCAATTTGCAGCAGCAAATCTGGGAAACCTGACAGCAGGGGACACTGTGCAGCTTTGGCGTTGACATCCTTCAGGACTCTTCATCTCTGAGGCCTGACGTGACATTGGTGATGGTACAAATAGCGTGCAATGAGTCCCGTGACTTCAGTTGCATCTTTCTGCTAGCTCAGCATGTTTCTCGATGCCTCTGAAAATGATTGTGACGCACTCGATAAAACCTTCGGAAAATACTAAAATGTCGACATCTAAACCTTCCTGTTTTGAAACGTGTCAAGAATATGGTGCAAACATTTCCTGGACGGGCGGCCCTCACCGGGTTTGCCGAACACGCCGTTGCTGATTGCAGTCATGCCAAAAGATGACACTGAAGGCATTGAAGGAGAGAGCATCAAAATTAGCTCGCAGGCTTTTGGCATCAAAGTCGCCCAGCAAGACCCCATCATAGTGGAGGTCTGCCGAGTGGAAAAGCTCTGAGGTGGTCAACATATCACCAGAGAAAGCCAAAGAAGGATTGAAAAAACATAGAAAGAGATCCCATTCGGGGAGCAAATCCAGACATTCGTCATCCTCTTTCTCGAAGAAGAAGAGGCGTATACATTCATCGCCTGACTCCTCATCTGATAGGCAGGTACATTTCCCCACCAAATCCACTTTAGCAGAGAAATGGGAGGAATTCCATCAGAAGTTGACGGAAGTGGTTCCCCCCCACCACCTGCGTTCTCCTAGGGAGGAAAAAAATCAAAGAAATTAGAGTCCAATGCCCCCATAAAGCTGTCACAGTTTCAGAGTCTCGTTCTTCCCACCGCCCAAGAGCCAGGGGAGGCTTCGGCCTTGAAAAAGGCCTTGAGAGCCCTTGACACCATCAACGGTTTTGATGCACTCTGCATTCTTTGAGGTTGTCTCTGTGCCAATTTCTAAAGGCTCTTGGCTTTGACGGTGGAAGCATCCTCAGTGTCGAGATTCATACCACAGAAAATAATTTCTAGGGACATTCCAAAACATTTTCAATGACAATAGCCAGGGCCTGATCAGTAATACCAAGGTTGTCGCAGGGGCGATTGAGCAGGATGGCATGGCTGACCGTGTCAAAAGCAGAGGATAGATTGAGGAGAATGAGGACAGAAGGGAGATTAGAGTCAAGATTGGAGAGCAAGTCTTCCCATGTGACTTTCAGCTACGGACTTTGAAAAGATTTCTGCTCTGCACTACTTTGCTTTTTCATACAGGGTCCAGTGTATTAATGCTTTTGTCTCCAGCAGGCTGCTGGATTTGCGCAATGCTGCCTACCTTGGTTTGCCAAAGGGTTTTTTACACAAACTTCAAATTCTGTAGAATGCAATTGCTAGAGTTCTCCTGCGACTGGGCCATAGAGATCATATTTCACTGGGTGTGGCGGCAGTTACACTCGCTCCCTATAAAAAGCTGTGTCCATTTTAAAACGTTATGTTTACGGATGGATGAGGAAGAGTAGCATAGAATAGCGCCAGCAGTGTGGCTTGTCGTCAACAGGTCCTTTCCTCTAACCTCCTTCATGCGGCAGTCTTGCTAGGCTGGAGGGAAGTAGAGCGGGCCGCTGTGCTGTGCCATTGTCACCTGTGATGCCAATGATGCCTGCTAATGATGCCTAAGTGTTATGTGTTGCTTTTCTGAGCCCCAGGGACCCTGAGGGCCTAGATCTTTGTAATTGTAATTGGTTATTTATAACGCGCTTAACCCCCAGAGGTTTCTAAGCACAGACCCGGGGATCGAACCTGTGTTAGTCCAAGGCGAGTGCGTTGCCCCTGAGCTATCCTCCCGAGATTACCTCCCAAGACTACCGCCTTTGAGTTTACCTCGTTGGTTATAGGTGAGGTAAAGTGAGCAAACATGGGGGCGGGGGGATTTATGTTGTTGTTCATGTTGCTTTCCCGTTCTATGAGGCAAGTCGAAGTTGACCTCTGAAAAGCAGCCATATTCGTTGCATGCTTATCCTAGCATTTTCCCTGTATCCTGTTCCCTGTGATCTTTTACAGGCTCTGTATTCATTTTCAATTCCCCCCCCATTTAGTTGGTGTGATATTGGCAAGGACCATGAATACCCTCTTTAGAAGAAGGGTATCTCGGGTGGCTGCGGTTGTGAAAAGCCTGCGCGGCATAAGGGTGCTGGCTGTTGGGGCTGTTTGGGCTTGCTGGGCTCCCTGGGCTCTCTGGGTCCACTTCTGTTTTCTTGTGATTTGTCCATCCTTTTGACTGGGCTCATTGGTGGACACTGAACATTAACATTGAATATATCAAGCAAGGTGTGTCACCTGCAAGTGTTGTTTTGGACAAATTGAGCCAAGGCGGTTTTAGAGATTCTATCGACTGATTATGAAGTCTGCTGTACCGCTTTCAGCTTGGGACTTTTGTTCTCCACTCACGCTTTGCCCACAGAGTCTGCTCCACCAGTTGCACAACAGGTCTCTCTTCGTTTTTAACACCACGTGCCACTACTTAGCACTGCCAATTGGACTGCAGGCTGCCTTGAAGATTGCATTCATTTGCACAATATGGGAAGGGGCAGACTCGAGTAAGTCCCCCCGTCCAAGCCGCTCGGCCGTGCCCTGAGTGCTTAGTGGTGCTCTTTTGTCTTGATTATGGTCTTAGATGAAAATATTTGTTTTTTTATAATTTACGATTGTACTGATATTGCTGTACACTATTTTATTGTCCTTTCAGTTTATAGAGTGTTATATAGTGTCATATATTTGTATGCATTTTAGGATTATTCATTTGTGCTGATATAGGTCATCTCTTATCTGGGGAAATGTCTAAGTGAAGGATTCCTTCGGATCTCTCCTGATAAAATTGATAACTGAAGTTAATGTTCTCTCCTCCGATATGGAGGTCCTTTTAAAGGACATTCCTTCTCCTGTACCCAACCTAGCCCCTATTTTTCTGAAAAATCCCTTTAAGGTTAGAAATCCAGTGGTCTGAATAGAGAGGGGCTTGACTTAGTTGCCACTTCCTCGGATCCCAGAACTTCACAAACTGATATAATTGTATCTTGAAACTTTTGGGGGGGTTTTTGTTCCAAAAATTCCCTCGTCTATTCTATCAAACCCCCAGTACACATTACAAAAGAAATTTTAGCGCCTGGTTTGGGAGAAATAGATAAGGGGTCGACTAGCAAGAAGGCTGTAAATTCGAGCTAACCATTCCACAACTATGCCTGGCAACCAAACATCTCCAGGGTACCGACTCTTCGGTATGTGCTGGCCAGGGTCACAATCTACATACATTCAAGAATGCCAAGCCTATCTCTGCCCTTGAGATGTTTCCTCTTACATCAGTCTCTACTCTCAAGGACGTAGAGCCTACTCTTGCCCTAGATGTGGGTCCTTCCATTTCACCCCCCCCTACCTGTGTCCCTGTTCTACCCTTATCCCGGGTGCAAGTCATTTCAAAGCCTAAGTCAGCTTTGTCGAATATTGATTCTTGTGATTGTTATTCCTCCTGTAAAGGGGCAATGCTGGACATCAAGTCCACTATGGGGAAGATTGTATTACAGTTACCCAGCATTTCCATACAGCGGGGGGAAACAAAAACAGCGGTGGTGGCTTTGCCCACGCAGGGAAAGTGCATGCTATCCTTAACTGAACATCCCTTTGACTCACGCACATCTCTCCCCGACCTCATTCCTAGGGACAGTGAGACAACCATCATAGCGACAATGCTTTGCCTGCTATGAATGTGAAACAATTTGGCAATGTCAGGCGCAAAACTTCTATTTTGACAACTAACACAATCCAGGGCCGCTACGGGGATGGGGTTAGTAAGGGGCAAGTGTGCTCGCCTTATTGAAAAGACCCCTTTTGTTCTCACCATCCTGCCTGATTTCTCCCAATACGGACCCTGTATTTTCTAAGCGCCCTGTAAATGGCACCACAGTGTGTCTGACCAATGTACAGAAGTTGTCTAGAAATTCGAGAGAACACCCTGACTCTCTTATTAACAAAGTCTTGCACTGGCTCTGGCATGTTTAGGGCTGTCTATCAATGCTTCCCCTCAGTATTATCTCTGCCACTAGACATTCCGACACAGCAAATCCCAAATACGACTATATTGAAGTTACTTTAACTTCTAAACATCTGACACAGGTTCTATTATCCATAGAATATCGGACACTTCCACCACCCAATTCAGTTATTATTTGGAGGCCAAATCCTCCTAGGCCAACGATTGCAAGTATGTCTGCAAGCTCCGGAGAAACTGCGGGGGATCTTATTGATTTAACTATTGAATCCATAAACATCAATTCATTCAATTAAATTTCACAACAATAGCTACAAACTGAATGCTGACTTCCTGACAAAAGTGATAGGAGTAGTGGAAACGCTTGTTCTTGTGCTTGAACCACACTTGAGACGAAATGAGAATCTGGCCTATCTTGTGACTACCACACCATCCGAGATGGGGTTTTGTTCCTTATGGCAGCTAGCAATGATCCAGTGGGAATCCTTTTATGGAACATCAACAGAGTATCCACCAAATATCTAGATCCTGGTTGGCATGATCTAATTGTTAAGGCTTGTATGCCTCCAGGAAACGTAGTCATTGGAGCCTATTCATAAAACTGGTTATCGTACCTTTTATTGGCCATCCACTAAGTCTATCGGGGCAGACCCAAAGGTGGTCTTTTGTTGTGGGTTCATGGAAGTTTAGGGATCTCATGCCAACAGATCAATATAGAGTCCTGGGATCTGCTATGCATGGTTCTTGGTTTCAAGGGGTGGGGCACCCTTAATGTTTTCATTTTGAATGAATATTTAAGGCAAAACCAACAAGCAATTTCTGAACTAGAGGTGGCCCTTTCTAAAATGTCAGAACTCATTCCAGGGTCCCCAAATAGAGTCCTTTGGGTGACTTTAATTGGTAATTTGAAGACAGTAGTTTGCTCTCAGCTGATATGGCCTTGGAAGATGAAGTTTGGGCTATTTCGGTTTTACGATCTTCGCTTCCATTGCATCCATACCCCTTTGCAGGGGCAGTTCGATCAATTGTGTATACGTATGGTCTAAGAGCATGCAATGGGATAGTTGTTGATTCTCCAGCTTACCCTACTTTCCGCACTTTGAATAAATCTAGTGTCATTGGGCCTCATTACAAGTGTGCCGGTCTGGAAAAAATGCTAGTAATTCTGGCTCCGGCATTGCTCCCACACTGGCATACTTCAAGTTTGCCAGTGGGGGCCACGGGTCTCCTAGCAGGCTGGTAGATCAGGCCCCTACCGGCAAAGAAATGCCTACCGGCAATCCCATCCCATGCAGTCCTGTGGGACTCCATGAGAATGAGAATTTACCGGCACTTCGGCGCCCGTAATATCCCGGTAATACCAGGATATCGCGCGACTGCGACAGTAAGGGCAGTTTTCAGGTATCCCGCCGGGACTTACAAGGTGGGCAGCAGCGACTGACTGAGTACACACTCAATGGTTCTGCCTAAAAAAGGCAAAGGTGTAATGGGTCAGTAATGTACCAGACAGGTGGTATGGATGCCTTCTTTAATTAATAAAGGGGTAATGTGTCACATCTTTTGGACTTGGGTGGGGGGGGAAATGCCCTGTGACAGTGAGGCATTCATTACACCCCGCAGTCTTCTGTTTTGTTTCTGCACAGTCCTTATAAGGCATTGATTCAGCAGGTGGACTTATCGTCAACAAGAAACGTTGTTCTTCTAAAAGCGTGTGCTTGCCTCTCAGGAAACCCGCCCTTCCCTTTGCATATCTGATCACGCGACCATTTCCTTTGATGGATACGCCACTCAGTGGAAACAGCACACGCGGATACAGAGTGCGGTGCAGCTGAGAAGGAGCGCGTGAGCAGTGGTGCAAAGAAGATAACCCTCTGTTGCGAAAGCATGTAGCAGTCATGGGCGTAATTTTAGGGGGGGCAGGGGTGTTTGTACCCCCCCAACTATCATGGCGCACTATTTTGTCCCCATTCATTTGGCTGGGGCACCTTTTCTTCAGATGTCATGTCCCCCCCAACATTTTCCGCAAAGTTACTCCACTGGTAGCAGTACATGTGTATCTTGAAGTTTATGCAGAGGAAGTCGGGCATTTGGACAAACTAAGCCCTTTCCTAGCAATTTACTAGGGGGACTTGTCCGTTCTCTGTAGGTCTGCCCCCTTCTGGACATCTGCAGAAGGTGCAGGGTGTGGTGCGCAACAGCATATCAATGGGCGTACAAGAAAATGCAAAAACCTTGCAGCTGCTTCTTTCCAGGCCAACCCCCACCCTGAGTCATGGTGGCTGCCGTCAGCTGTTATACTGATCTGCGCGCGGCACGGTTGGACTACGCTTGCCCAACAGTCAAGCTGACTGGAGGAAGTGGCTTCCAACTGAAATCTAAGCCGCGTGCACGTCACATCCGATCGTGCTCAGCGGTGGCGGAAGGCGATTCTCTAGGAAAAAAGAAGTTATAGCTTCACCAGCCCTCATTAGGCATATTTGTTTAACTTGTTTTGAAATGTATTGTAGTATCCCGTGTAGTATTCACAACCTGATTTTGCTACTGAATACAACTTGGAGAAGACGTGCACGTTTATTTATATTTCCTCATGTAATATTTGCATTCAGTAATATACGTATTGAAACTCAGTCAACCGTGGACATTTTAAATGGTGTGTGGCCATAACAGGACTGATGAGAAAATGTGGTATTAAAAAATACCTTTTCTTCTCCTATTGCCGACGTTTAAAAAGTCCCCGAAATTGTAACAAACCTGTCCATGAATTCAATGGTATGGTAATGTTTATTTGTAAAGCTCCTATACACAAGGCCAGTGTTTCAAAGCACTCAAGGAACGAGGGAACAAGGGGGAAAAAAACAACAGTCATTCAGAGCCCTTGAATTTCTTAAGGATAAAAGTCTGCACAGGCAGAGTAAGTGTGTATAGTACAGTTAACGGTGTAGATAACGGCAAATAGGTCTGACGAAGATTCTGCAGTGTGTCCAAGTGCATTGAGGCGCCACCATGCAGGAGGGGAGACAGGGAAGATAGACAGATGATCTTCAAGGCATGGTCCATTCAGATTGTGCAAGTGCACAGACGGTACAGGAGGGGGGTGGGACAGGTGCGGGGGGGGATCAAGTGTGCCCAGTTAGTCAGAAACTGGCTAAGTGCTGAGAGATGCCATTCTCAATGGGCAAGTGCAGTATTAATGCGGCAAGTACAGGCCCGGAGGCAAGTGCGAGAGAACTGGCGTGGCTACCAGGGACATGTAAGACTCTGAGGTACACCTGGCACCAGTCGGCAAGCTGCGTGGAAAAGGAGGGGGAGGGAGAGACAGAGAGGTTAGCAGGGTAGAGGGAGAGAAAAGGAAGAGAATTGGAATGTCTTAAGGAGTTTCCTGAATTTAAGGAGATCCGGCTCAAGACGGAGGGCGGCACGGAGGCTATTCCACAGGGATGCCCCTGCTGAGGATAAGGATCTCCCTCCATATGCCAGTTTGAATGTTTCTCTTTCACCCTCTCAATGGAGAATATAAGGGCACTATTGGCATTTCAACATGGTGCCTATATGCATCCCCACAGAAAATAATATACAGTAGCAGCAGGACTTACACGCTTTTTTCCTAGCCCCAAAATGCTCCCTTACTTTCCTGCATTGAGTTCTATTTTCTTACGTTGCGTGCTGAAAGCAGAGAAATTAGTGATAACATGCACGAAGCGGCGTGGTGAGAACCGGTGCCAGGGGCAATCCGCAGTGGCTGTTCTATGATGGGGGTATTCTGTACAATAATGAACAGCAGTAGTGACAGTTTGCAGTGATAGTGAGAATATGCAGTAGTGACAGTCTGTAGTGGTGCAGCTGAAGTAGGCTTGGTCTGTATTGATAATGCTGAACAGTAGTAGTGTGAAGGGTAACTACAAGGAACAGCAGGGGTGTTCTGTAGTGTTGTAGAACGAGTAGTGCCAGTTTTGACGGATCATTGGGGCTAGGAGTAGTGGCCTGCTGTTGTAGTAGAAGTAGTGCCAGACTGATAATGGGGGCTAGGAGTAGTGGCCTGCTGTAGTAGTCGAAGTATTGCCAGTTTGGACTGATAATAGGGGCTAGGAGTAGTGGCCTGCTATAGTAGTGGAAGTAGTGCCGGTTTGGACTGACAATAGGGGCTAGGAGTAGTGTGCTGCTGTAGTAGTGGAAGTAGTGTCAGTTTGGGCTGATAATGCGGGCTAATTGGGGCTAGGAGTAGTGGGCTGCTGTAGTAGTGTCATTAGTGCCGGTTTGGAATGATAATAGGGGCTAGGAGTAGTGACCTGCTGTAGTAGAGGTGGTGCGGTTTTGGCTGAAAATGGGGGCTAGCAGTAGTGGGCAGATGTAACAGTGGATGTAGTGCCGGTATAGACTGATAATGGGGTCTAGGAGTAGTGGCCTCCTGTAGTAGTGGAAGTAGTGTCAGTCTGGACTGATAATGGGGGCTAGAAGTAGTGGCCTGCTGTAGTAGTGGAAGTAGTGTCAGTTTAGACTGATAATGGGGGCTAGAAGTAGTGGCCTGCTGTAGTAGCGGAAGTAATGCCTGTTTGAACTGACAATGGGAGCAAGGAGTAGTGGGTTGCTGTAGTAGTGGAAGCAGTGCCGGACTGATAATGGGGGCTAGAAGTAGTGGCCTGCTGTAGTAGTGTAAGTAGTGCCAGTTTGGACTGACAATGGGGGCTAGAAGTAGTGGACTGCTCTAGTAGTAGAAGTAGTGTCCGTTTGTACTGATAATGGGGGCTAGGAGTAGTGGTCTGTTGTAGTAGTGGAAGTAGTGTCCGTTTGTACTGATAATGGGGGCTAGGAGTAGTGGCCTGTTGTAGTAGTGGAAGTGGTGTCAGTTTGGACTGATAATGGGGGCTAGGAGTAGTGGCCTGTTGTAGTAGTGGAAGTAATGCCAGTTTGGACTGATAATGGGGGCTAGGGGTAGTGGCCTGCTGTAGTAGTGGAAGTAGTGTCAGTCTGGACTGATAATGGGGGCTAGAAGTAGTGGCCTGCTGTAGTAGTGGAAGTAGTGTCAGTTTAGACTGATAATGGGGGCTAGAAGTAGTGGCCTGCTGTAGCAGCGGAAGTAATGCCTGTTTGAACTGACAATGGGAGCAAGGAGTAGTGGGTTGCTGTAGTAGTGGAAGTAGTGCCAGACTGATAATGGGGGCTAGAAGTAGTGGCCTGCTGTAGTAGTGTAAGTAGTGCCAGTTTGGACTGATAATGGGGGCTAGAAGTAGTGGACTGCTCTAGTAGTAGAAGTAGTGTCCGTTTGAACTGATAATGGGGGCTAGGAGTAGTGGCCTGTTGAAGTAGTGGAAGTAGTGTCAGTTTGGACTGATAATGGGGGCTAGGAGTAGTGTGCTGCTGTAGTCGTGGAAGTAGTGTCAGTTTGCACTGATAATGGGGGCTAGGAGTAGTGTGCTGCTGTAGTAGTGGAAGTAGTGTCAGTTTGGACTGATAATGGGGCTAGGAGTAGTGGACTGCTGTAGTAGTAGAAGTAGTGTCAGAATGGACTGATAATGTGGGCTAGGAGTAGTGGCCTGCTGTAGTAATGAAAGTAGTGTCAGTTTGGACTGATAATGGGGGCTAGAAGTAGTGGACTGATCTACTAGTAGAAGTAGTGTCTGTTTGGAATGATAATGGGGCTAGGAGTAGTGGCCTGTTGTAGTAGTGGAAGTAGTGTCAGTTTGGACTGATAATGGGGGCTAGGAGTAGTGTGCTGTTGTAGTCGTGAAAGTAGTGTCAGTTGGGACTGATAATGGGGCTAGAAGTAGTGGCCTGCTGTAGTAATGAAAGTAGTGTCAGTTTGGACTGATAATGGGGGCTAGAAGTAGTGGACTGCTCTAGTAGTAGAAGTAGTGTCCGTTTGGACTGATAATGGGGGCTAGGAGTAGTGGCCTGTTGTAGTAGTGGAAGTAGTGTCAGTTTGGACTGATAACGGGGGCTAGGAGTAGTGTGCTGCTGTAGTCGTGGAAGTAGTGTGAGTTGGGACTGATATGGGGCTAGAAGTAGTGGCCTGCTGTAGTAGTGGAAGTAATGCCTGTTTGAACTGACAATGGGAGCAAGGAGTAGTGGGTTGCTGTAGTAGTGGAAGTAGTGCCGGACAGATAATGGGGGCTAGAAGTAGTGGCTTGCTGTAGTAGTGTAAGTAGTGCCAGTTTGGACTGATAATGGGGGCTAGAAGTAGTGGACTGCTCTAGTAGTAGAAGTAGTGTCCGTTTGGACTGATATTGGGGGCTAGGAGTAGTGGCCTGTTGTATTAGTGGAAGTAGTGTCAGTTTGGACTGATAATGGGGGCTAGGAGTAGTGGCCTGCTGTAGTAGTGGAAGTAGTGTCAGTTGGGACTGATAATGGGGCTAGAAGTAGTGGCCTGCTGTAGTAGTGGAAGAAGTGTCAGTTTGGACTGATAATGGGGCTAGGAGTAGTGGACTGCTGTAGTAGTGGAAGTAGTGTCAGTTTGGACTGATAATGTGGGCTAGGAGTAGTGGCCTGCTGTAGTAATGAAAGTAGTGTCAGTTTGGACTGATAATGGGGGCTAGAAGTAGTGGACTGCTCTAGTAGTAGAAGTAGTGTCCGTTTGGACTGATAATGGGGGCTAGGAGTAGTGGCCTGTTGTAGTAGTGGAAGTAGTGTCAGTTTGGACTGATAATGGGGGCTAGGAGTAGTGTGCTGCTGTAGTCGTGGAAGTAGTGTCAGTTGGGACTGATAATGGGGCTAGAAGTAGTGGCCTGCTGTAGTAATGAAAGTAGTGTCAGTTTGGACTGATAATGGGGGCTAGAAGTAGTGGATTGCTCTAGTAGTAGAAGTAGTGTCCGTTTGGACTGATAATGGGGGCTAGGAGTAGTGGACTGTTGTAGTAGTGGAAGTAGTGTCAGTTTGGACTGATAATGGGGGCTAGGAGTAGTGTGCTGCTGTAGTCATGGAAGTAGTGTCAGTTGGGACTGATAATGGGGCTAGAAGTAGTGGCCTGCTGTAGTAGTGGAAGTAGTGTCAGTTTGGACTGATAATGGGGCCAGGAGTAGTGGACTGCTGTAGAAGTGGAAGTAGTGTCAGTTTGGACTGATAATGTGGGCTAGGAGTAGTGGCCTGCCGTAGTAATGAAAGTAGTGTCAGTTTGGACTGATAATGGGGGCTAGAAGTAGTGGACTGCTCTAGTAGTAGAAGTAGTGTCCGTTTGGACTGATAATGGGGCTAGGAGTAGTGGCCTGCTGTAGTAGTGGAAGTAGTACCAGTTTGGACTGATAATGGGGCTAGGAGTAGTGGCTTGTTGTAGTAGTGGCCGTAGTGCCAGTTTGGACTGATAATGGGAGCTAGGAGTAGTGGGCTGTTGTAGTAGTGGAAGTAGTGTCAGTTTAGACTGATAATCAGGGCTAGGAGTAGTGGCCTGCTGTAGTAGTGGGAGTAGTGCCAGTTTGGACTGATAATAGTGGTTAGGAGTAGTGTGCTGCTGTAGTAGTGGAAGTAGTGCCGGACTGATAATGGGTGCTAGAAGTAGTGGCCTGCTGTAGTAGTGGAAGTAGTGTCAGTTTGGACTGATAATGGGGCCAGGAGTAGTGGACTGCTGTAGAAGTGGAAGTAGTGTCAGTTTGGACTGATAATGTGGGCTAGGAGTAGTGGCCTGCTGTAGTAATGAAAGTAGTCTCAGTTTGGACTAATAATGGGGGCTAGAAGTAGTGGACTGCTCTAGTAGTGGAAGTAGTGTCCGTTTGGACTGATAATGGGGCTAGGAGTAGTGGCCTGCTGTAGTAGTGGAAGTAGTACCAGTTTGGACTGATAATGGGGCTAGGAGTAGTGGCTTGTTGTAGTAGTGGCCGTAGTGCCAGTTTGGACTGATAATGGGGGCTAGGTGTAGTGGCCTGCTGTAGTAGTGGAAGTAGTGCCAGTTTGGACAGATAATCGGGGCTAGGAGTAGTGGCCTGCTGAGGTAGTGGAAGTAGTGCCAGTTTGGACTGATAATGGGGGCTAGGAGTAGTGTGCTGCTGTAGTAGTGGAAGTAGTGCCAGTTTGGACAGATAATCGAGGCTAGGAGTAGTGGCCTGCTGTAGTAGTGGAAGTAGTGCCAGTTTGGACTGATAATGGGGGCTAGGAGTAGTGGGCTGCTGTAGTAGTGGAAGTAGTGTCAGTTTGGACTGATAATGGGGCTAGAAGTAGTGGCCTGCTGTAGTAGTGGAAGTAGTGTCAGTTTGGACTGATAATGGGGCTAGGAGTAGTGGCCTGCTGTAGTAGTGGAAGTAGTGCCAGTTTGGACTAATAATGGGGCTAGGAGTAGTGTGCTGCTGTAGTAGTGGAAGTAGTGCCAGTTTGGACTGGTAATGGGAGCTAGGAGTAGTGGGCTGCTGTAGTAGTGGAAGTAGTGCCAGTAAGGACTGATAATAGGGGCTATGAGTAGTGTGCTGCAATAGTCGTGGAAGTAGTGTCAGTTTGGACTGATAATGGGGCTAGAAGTAGTGGCCTGCGGTAGTAGTGGAAGTAGTGTCAGTTTGGACTGATAATGGGGCTAGGAGTAGTGGCCTGCTGTAGTAGTGGAAGTAGTGCCAGTTTGGACTGATAATGGGGGCTTGTAGTAGTGGCCTGCTGTAGTAGTGGAAGTAGTGCCAGAAAGGACTGATAATGGGGGCTATGAGTAGTGTGCTGCAATAGTCGTGGAAGTAGTGTGAGTTTGGACTGATAATGGGGCTAGAAGTAGTGGCCTGCTGTAGTAGTGGAAGTAATGTCAGTTTGGACTGATAATGGGGCTAGGAGTAGTGGCCTGCTGTAGTAGTGGAAGTAGTGCCAGTTTGGACTGATAATGGGGGGGCTAGGAGTAGTGTGCTGCTGTAGTAGTGGAAGTAGTGCCAGTTTGGACAGATAATCGGGGCTAGGAGTAGTGTGCTGCTGTAGTAGTGGAAGTAGTGCCAGTTTGGACTGATAATGGGGCTAGGAGTAGTGGACTGCTGTAGTAGTGGAATTAGTGTCAGTTTGGACTGATAATGTGGGCTAGGAGTAGTGGCCTGCTGTAGTAATGAAAGTAGTGTCAGTTTGGACTTATAATGGGGGCTAGAAGTAGTGGACTGCTCTAGTAGTGGAAGTAGTGTCAGTTTGGACTGATAATGGGGCTAGGAGTAGTGGACTGCTGTAGTAGTGGAAGTAGTGTCAGTTTGGACTGATAATGTGGGCTAGGAGTAGTGGCCTGCTGTAGTAATGAAAGTAGTGTCAGTTTGGACTGATAATGGGGGCTAGAAGTAGTGGACTGCTCTAGTAGTAGAAGTAGTGTCATTTGGACTGATAATGGGGCTAGGAGTAGTGGCCTGCTGTAGTAGTGGAAGTAGTGCCATTTTGGACTGATAATGGGACTAGGAGTAGTGGCCTGCTCTAGTAGTGGAAGTAGTGCCATTTCGGACTGATAATGGGGCTAGGAGTAGTGGCCTACTCTAGTAGTGGAAGTAGTGCCAGTTTGGACTGATAATGGGAGCTAGGAGTAGTGGCCTGCTGTAGTAGTGGAAGTAGTGTCAGTTTGGACTGATAATGGGGCTAGGAGTAGTGGCCTGCTGTAGCAGTGGAAGTAGTGCCATTTTGGACTGCTAATGGGGCTAGGAGTAGTGGCCTACTGTAGTAGTGGAAGTAGTGCCAGTTTGGACTGATAATGGGAGCTAGGAGTAGTTGGCTGCTGTAGTAGTGGAAGTAGTGACAGTTTGGACTGATAATGGAGCTTGGAGTAGTGGCCTGTTGTAGTAGTGGAAGTAGGGCCAGTTTGGACTGATAATGGGAGCTAGGAGTAGTGGGCTGCTGTAGTAGTGGAAGTAGTGTCAATTTGGACTGTTAATGGGGGCTAAGAGTAGTGGCCTACTGTAGTAGTGGAAGTAGTGCCAGTTTGGACTGATAATGGGTGCTTGGACTAATGGCCTGCTGTAGTAGTGGAAGTAGTGCCAGTTTGGTCTGATAATGGGGGCTAGGAGTAGTGGCCTGCTGTTATAATGGAAGTAGTGCCCGTTTGGACTGATAATGGGGCTAGGAGTAGTGGCCTGCTGTTATAATGGAAGTAGTGCCCGTTTGGACTGATAATGAGGGCTAGGAGTAGTGGCCTGCTGTAGTGGAAGTAATGCGGTTTGGACTTATAATGGGAGCTAGGAGTAGTGGGCTGATGTAGCAGTGAATGTAGGGCCACTTTGGACTGATAATGGGGCTAGGAGTAGTGGGCTGCTGTAGTAGTGGAAGTAGTGCCCGTTTGGACTGATAATGGGGCTAGGAGTAGTGGCTTGCTGTTGAAGTGGAATTAGTGCCAGTGTTAATGATAGTGAGGACTAGAAGTAGTGGCCTGCTGTAGTAGTGGAAGTAGTGCCAGTTTGGACTGATAATGAGGGCTGGGTGTAGTGGCCTGCTGTAGTGGAAGTAGTGCGGTTTGGACTTATAATGGGAGCTAGGAGTAGTGAGCTGATGTAGCAGTGGATGTAGGGCCAATTTGGACTGATAATGGGAGCTAGGAGTAGTGGGCTGCTGTAGTAGTGGAAGTAGTGCCCGTTTGGACTGATAATGGGGCTAGGAGTAGTGGCTTGCTGTCGAAGTGGAATTAGTGCCAGTGTTACTGATAGTGAGGACTAGAATTAGTGGCCTGCTGTAGTAGTGGAAGTAGGGCCAGTTTGGACTGATAATGAGGGCTAGGGGTAGTGGCCTGCTGTAGTGGAAGTAGTGCGGTTTGGACTCATAATGGGAGCTAGGAGTAGTGGGCTGATGTAGCAGTGGATGTAGTGCCGGTATGGACTGATAATGGGGGCTAGGAGTAGTGGCCTGCTGTAGTAGGGGAAGTAGTGCCGGTTTGGACTGATAATGGGGTCTAGGAGTGGTGACCTGCTTTAGTAGTGGAAGTAGTGTCAGTTTGGACTGATAATGGGGGCTAGATGTAGTGGCCTGTTGTAGTAGTGGAAGTAGTGCCGGACTGATAATAGGAGCTAGGAGTAGTGTGCTGCTGTAGTAGTGGAAGTAGTGCCATTTTGTACTGATAATGGGGACTATGAGTAGTGGCCTGCTGTAGTAGTGGAAGTAGTGCCAGTTTGGACTGATAATAGTGGCTAGGAGTAGTGTGCTGCTGTAGTAGTGGAAGTAGTGCCAGGTTGGACTGAAAATGGGGGCTAGGAGTAGTGGCCTGCTGTAGTAGTGGAAGTAATGCCAGTTTGGACTGATAATGGGGGCTAGGTGTAGTGGCCTGCTGTAGTAGTGGAAGTAGTGTCAGTTTGGACTGATAATGGGGGCTACAAGCAGTGGCCTGCTGTAGTATTGGACGTAGTGTCAGTTTGGACTCATAATGGGGCTGAGAATAGTGGACTGCTGTAGTAGTGGAAGTAGTGTCAGTTTGGTCTGATAATGGGGCTAGGAGTAGTGGCCTGCTGTAGTAGTGGAAGTAGTGTCAATTTGGACTGATAATTGGGGCTAGGAGTAGTGGGCTGCTGTAGTAGTGTCATTAGTGCCGGTTTGGAGTGATAATAGGGGCTAGGAGTAGTGATCTGCTGTAGTAGTGGAAGTAGTGTCAGTTTGGACTGATAATGGGGCTAGGAGTAGTGGCCTGCTGTAGTAGTGGAAGTAGTGTCAGTTTAGACTGATAATGGGGGCTAGAAGTAGTGGCCTGCTGTATCAGCAGAAGTAGTGCCTGTTTGCACTGCCAATGGGAGTAAGGAGTAGTGGGTTGCTGTAGTAGTGGAAGTAGGGCTGGACTGATAATGGGGGCTTGTAGTAGTGGCTTGCTGTACTAATGGAAGTAGTGCCAGTTTGGACTTATAATTGGGGCTAGGAGAAGTGGGCTGCTGTAGTAGTGGAAGTAGTGCCGGTTTGGACTGATAATGGGGGATAGGAGTAGTGGCCTGCTGTAGTAGTGGAAGTAGTGTCAGTTTGGACTGATAATGGGAGCTAAGAGTAGTGGCCTGCTGTAGTAGTGGAAATAGTGTCAGTTTGGACTGATAATGGGGGCTAGACGTGGTGGCCTGCTGTAGTAGTGGAAGTAGTGTCAATTTGGACTGATAATTGGGGCTAGGAGTAGTGGGCTGCTGTAGTAGTGTCATTAGTGCCTGTTTGGAGTGATAATAGGGGCTAGGAGTAGTGACCTGCTGTAGTAGTGGAAGTAGTGTCAGTTTGGACTGATAATGGGGCTAGGAGTACCCCCAGTCTAAATCTAGATGCAACACCTTTCCAACTCCCATTTTACAGCTAGGTGCAGTACATTTCCTACCCTCTAAGTTACCTTAAATGTATTACAATTCCCACTCCCACAATCCATCTAGTGCAATAAACCAATAACTCCCAATATATCTATTGGACTATCTAGGGGTGCAGCAGGTGATATACACAGTGGTATAATTTGATGGTGTTAATGAATGTAGGAGTGGTAGGGTTTTAATTGAGCACAGTAATGACTGTGTTCACCGCCCATGCCACATTACCTTAGTTGTTGCAGTAGGGGGCTTAGTTGGCCGTTCATGGGCAAACAAAGGCCAACGGGGAAGGGAGCTGCCCAGAAGGGAGCTGCCCTTTGCCTATGGCCCATAGCCAGCTGCCCGGGCAAGGCTGCCCTGAGAGGGACAAAGAAGTAGTGCTGTCTGATCACGTGGTGGTGGACAGTGGGCCAATGTGGACCGAAACGGGCTTACAGGGGGAGTAGGGAGGGAAGATCAGGGACTGTGTGCAGGGGATGGGATGATGGACAAACACCTTCTCCAGTGTTGATGTGTTCCGGTCCTGTGAACTGGACGCAGACCAATGGGTAGGGGAACGCTGGCATGGTTGCACTCCAGTGCTAGATGCCGGTGGCGGGCAGGCAAGGAACAGGTAGAAACAAACCGAAAATCAGAAGGAGGCTACAATAGTGGGAAACATTTGAACAGCAAAGCAGGGGAAGGAGGGAAACAAACAGATGGACTAGACAGAAAGAGCCTAACACACACGAGACTGAAATCACTAAGGAGAAGGAAAGAAGGGAAAAAAGAAAGGGGCTGACATGCATGAGATTGAAAGCAGCAAGAAGAGGGAAAGGAGTTAAAAACAGATGGAACCAGATAGAAAAAGCCTAAAATGCGCAAGAGTTAAAGCAGCAAGGAGAGGAAAAGGAGTGCAAAACAGATGGAAACAGATAGATAGGGCCTAATATGCACAAGATTGAAAGCAACAAAGAGAGGGAAAGGAGGAAAAACCGATGAAAACAGCTAGAAAGGGCCTAACACGCATGAGATTGAAAGCCGCAAGGAGAGGGAAAGGAGGGAAAACAGATAGAAAGGGACTAACATGCACGAGATTGAAAGCCGCAAGGAGAGGGAAAGGAGGGAAAACAGATGGAAACAGATAGAAAGGGCCTAACATGCATGAGATTGAAAGCCGCAAGGAGAGGGAAAGGAGGGAAAACAGATGGGAGAGGGCTAACACGAACAAGATTGAAGTCAGTGAGGGGAGGGAAAGGAGAGAAAAAAGATGGAAACGGATAGAGAGGGGCTAACATGGACGAGATTGAAAGCAGCCAGGCAGAGAAACTCAAATCTAAGTTCCTGCTCCTTAAACACAATTCAGCAGATTGGGAGTGTGGATTGTAAAAAACCATGTGGCAATATATAGTGGTTTTCTTTTATATATAGAGGTGGCCAGAGTGATTTCCTCCGACAAGCGGAAAGATGACATCACCGTAATATAGTGTGTGAAAAAAAGAAGAGCGAGGAAACGGGATCCCCTCCATTACAGGGGAAAGGCAGTGCTGCAAGTAGAGTAGAGGTCAAGTACATGAAGGACCTGGGATCCCTCCACTCTGCAAAAGGGAGTGCGAGGAGGGGAAATGCCCACGTCCCGAGGAAAGGGAATAGAGGAAGTGTCTAAACCATTGTGTAAATAAGTGTGATTTTGTTGTGTATGCCCATTATATAGAGGGCCTGGTATCCCCCATAGGGGGCCGCAAGGAGGTCAATTCCCTCGTCTCGAAGAGGAGACTGAGGAAAGGTCTAAGCCCTTATGTATATAATTGTGTTTTATTGAATTGTGGTTTATGGTGTTTATAGAATTTTTACAGTGGCGTTCGTTGAGGTGTGTTAGGAGATGTGTGGTGTAAAAAGTGTCTGGGGTGAGAAGAAACAGGAGGGGGAATAGGGAGTGCGGGCAGTGTCGGGAGGGTGGGGTAGATCGGCACTGCTGGATCTGTGTTTAGGAAACAAAAGGGTATTACGGGTGCATAGTCAGAAGTAACCATGAGAACCATTACCCCACTCGAATACATGGATATCGCGCTTCTGAGGTACCAGGAAAAAATAGTTAAGTACCATCATGAGTGGGTCACTGATATGAGAGGATGGATGTAAAAGCCTTGGCCTGAAGAAGGAACAAATAATAAGGATGTGTTTGGCCATATGTAAACTTATTTAGCAGCGAAATATGAGGGGAGAAAGTTGAAGAATAAGCAGGGCATTCTTGAGCTTTGGAGGATGGTTGAGGATTTGGAGGATGTCCCCAATGACCATAAGGGAAGAGAAATTGTAATCCCAGCACCCCCTGTTAGCCCCACACCTTGTGGATACCCCGCATCCTGTGACACCCCTACAACCTCCACAGCCCCGCTTCCCCCACATCCGTTTTACCCCATGCAAGCAGCCGCAGGTTATACCAATCCCGGCTTTATGCCCCCTGCACACGCACGACAGGGAGACCCACTAGATATGAAAACGTCCCACAGGGCCCAGCGGCAAATGCAACGTGCGGCCTATTAGTTATGGAGACAGAGAATAAGGCACGGAGAGAGTTAGAAAGAGTGCTATTAAGGACAGAGGCAGAGCTTGCGGGAGTAACGCTGTAACAGGGAGAATTGCGAAGAGCGCCAATAGGCACAAACAAATGCAGAGTGGGTGATATTTTATTTCAAAATGATAGTAGAGCAATTGGGGACGTACACATCAAAGCCAAGAATGATGGCCGCAACGATGAAAAACATCGAGGGGGGCTACAGCATGCTGACAGTTTAGACTATGAGTCGATTAGAACGGACATGGAAGCAGGAGTAGCAGAGGAGGGAGAATCGGCAACAGGGGAGAAGCAGGAGGAAGAGATACCACCCAGGGTGACACCAAGACTAGAGAGTTTATGGGCTCTAAGACTCAGAGCGCGACCAGGTTGCTTGGCAGTGGTAAAAGGGAAAGAGGGGGGAGAACTCTATCAGCCAAACAGACAGGAACACAGCTTCCATTGCTACATAAACTGGTCAGATAGCACAGCATGTTGAGCGCTTGCTTTGACTTCCGTGCAGAGCCTGCTGATGCAGGTTCCAATACCAGCAGGGCCAAACTCAGCCTTTCATCCTTCCGAGGTCAATAAATGAGCACCACACACCGTGGGTTTCAGCAAGCAGCGCTCAGATGCCTGAGGGTTTGTAGCACTATATAAATGCAAATTATTATTATTTTTAAAGGCCCCAGATTAGCACAATATGTGCAGTGGCCACACATGGATAGACACAATTTGATGAAGGCACTGCCGTTGCTCACAGAAAGAGCAGGCTATTGGATATATGCACTTGTAAAACAGACAGCAGGCATTACATTAACGTTGGGAGATATGAAATGTTTGCTCACTGCATTGTTAATAGATCAAGGAGACGACATTTGGATGAAATCGAGATACCCAGAGGTACACATGGGCAATGATAACCATGATGGAGCACACTTTAATGATTGCTGGGTGAAAGTATGGGCTGCCTTAAGGTCAGCGTATCCTGACACACTGGATACTGGATATAAATTTGATTATGGCACACACTATGAAATCGGACGACGATCCGGCACAATATATTACACAAGTGATTTGGACATGGTGGTGGGGATTGAGGCTAAGGGATGGGCACAGAATCAGGCAATTATAGTACACCATTGTACGCGACAGTAGGAGAAGGCAGGGGTGGACTGGCCTACAGGGAAATCTGGAGATTTCCCGTTAGGCCTCTGCACCCTGGCCTTCTTTTGTGTGGTGACCTATTTTATTTTCACATTTTCTCATAGGAAAAGGGTTGGGCCTGCTGAAAATGTGTAAAATGGGCCTCTTGTGAAAAATGTTTCCAGGGCCTCTTTTGGTTCCCAGTCCAGCCCTAGGAGAAGGAGAAGGAAGCTAATTTAGTGCAGAAGAAACTAGCAAAGTTGAGTATAGAAGGAGCAGTGATTATGAGCCCGCCTGTGGGGCAGGTGGACACGAGAATGGCACCGGAGTGGACAGAAGGGTACCAAGGTTATCCAGATAACCAAGGCTATCAGGGAGGTTATCAATGAGGGAGAGGGGGATTTCAAGGAGGACAAGGAGGCAGAGAAGGAGGATTTGGAGGGATGGGGCAGAGATTTGGAGGGCCAGGACAGTTTTGGTCATGTGGGTCAATGGGCCACTTTGCATGAGAATGTAGAAGTACACAAGCGTATTCGTATGATTCCCTGCGCGTATCCCAGCGGACTGGTGCTCCCAATTACATATCACTAGCTGTCGGGAATGATGCATCTGAGCGCACTGTATGGCCCAGGCACCGCGCAGGTGCCCCAGCAGGAGCAACAGCCACAGTATCAGTATCAGAAACCATTACCACAACAGATACAACCTCTAGTGCCAAACACTGCATCAGTGTATGTACAACAGCAAACACAACAGTCAGTACCCCAACTATGGGAAAAGAACACTTTTCACCATGGCACAGTAATGCACTATACAGGGCTGAGTGTGGTGGGTGGTAACCCCTTTCTATTCCCAGGGCCAAACACCTATCCAGATCAAGACAGCCCACCGAGAGCCCTGACATGCCCAGTCCTGTGAATCACTGCCGACTCAGAAGAGAAACCCCTCGTAGGTGTGAAGATAGGTAACAAATCATTTGTTTTCATGGTTGATACAGGTGCAAGCAGTGCTTCATATAGGAATTTGGAGTGAGTATTTTACTCCAATTTTTAGAATTAGAGGGTAAATCCAATTTCAAAAGAGTAAAAATGAGTTTCCTCCTTCGCAAGAGAGTAAAAAGTGCCTGACAACGGGTCCACATAGAGCAGGAGGTAACTAAGACCCCCTTACATGAAATGTGTTGGAGTTCTCCCAAGGTTCGCAGGGTGGGCGAGAGGGCTCTCCCATCCTCTAAGGTCACATTGAAATACTGGGATAAAACAGTGCACAAATATAAGGTTACCATATATCCTTCGCCCAGGACGGTGATATGGGGTGATGGGGAGTTCCTCCCAGGGTTGGAGAAGAGGAGATTTGCCCATTGGGAAGACAGAGGCTTACATACATTAGGCCAACTGTTCCAAAACAACAACCCTCTCTCGTTTGAGGAGTGTAAACAGGCTTTTGGGGTGCAGGAGGGGGACAGATATGAACACCTACAACTACTTCACTGGGTCACCCAACCAATAACAGCGTAACAAGGGAAAAGAGAAACCACCATATTTGAAGACCTGTTCTTCGGGGACCCTTCCAAAGCCAAACTGGAAACTATCTACAAGGTCCTCAATAAGACTAGATACAAGCCCCCGCACACGTACATGGCCGGGTGGGAAACCTCATCACGAGTTGGGCTGTATTCCCGGCTGTAATACAGCCGACTGTAATAGCCCTAACACCGACCAGTCCGGTGGTATTACCACCGGATTACGAGTTGGGCCTTAACGGTAAATCCCCATTCCTGATTGGGTCCATTGGATCCAATGGGGAATTTTCGGCGCTAATTATGTGGGCTAATACAGCCGGCTGTAATACAGCCGGAAACAGGGATTTTCACCTCCAGAAAAAAGCTGGAGGTAAAACAGTCGATTTAGCGCCCAACTCGTGATAGGGCCAGCCCTTAAATGCGGCTGTAATACCGTTACCACCGCATTTAAGGGCTACAGCCAAACTCGTGATGAGGCCCATTGGCAGGCCCATTGATGAACTTGCATGGTTTAATATATGGTTGAGGGCTAACAAAACCTCTCAGGCGGTCCACCTACGGGAGAATAGTTACAAATTGATCCTTCGCTGGTACATCACCCCAGAGCGACTAAACAAAATGTCCCCCACCCTCCCACCCAACTGCTGGAGGTGCAACGCACCCAAGGGTTCCTTTTATCATATTTGGTGGGAATGCACCCAAGTGCAGTCATTTTGGCAGATGGTGGTCGCCCAGATAAAAGTTATATGTGGATTCGAGCTAGAATTAGACCCGCTGGTCCTACTCCTTGGGAATTAAGACACGCAAGGCCACTACAAATTAATGGCGAAAGGTTCCGAGTTGATTAATGTCGTCCTAGCGGCCGCTAGGCTGGTAATCGCTTAACATTGGAAATCTCAAGACATACTGGGTACAAACGAATGGTGGGCCAAAGTGTGGTACGTGGTGGCAATGTCTAAAATTGAAGCAGCCATGAAAGGTATGGCAGCAAAGTTCTTGTCAGACTGGGCCCTGCTTATTACGTTTGTGAGTACATTTGATAACCCAAGCATCCACCAGAGTCCTCACAAGATGTCCTCCTTCTCGCTAATATAGGGCGGGCATTAATCTGTTACTCCCCTCAAGGGGCGAGGTACAGCATGGAGGAGAGTTCACTGACCTGAAGCTATAAACATATATAGAACGACATGAAAGGTTTAACTATATGATTTAGGCTGAGTTGAGTACCTTATGATTTGTTCGATTCCTATTTGTTTGTTTTCCTCTCCGAGGATTCTTTTGGCTTTTATTTTTTTCGACCTAACGGGGAGTCATTGACATATGCATGAGGAATCTGTGAGTGGAATGCATAGAAAGGAAATTATTTCTGGAATGGATATTGAAGGTACACATCATCGTATAAACCCGTGCAATTCTCCAAAGGACTGAATGTTAGTAAGCAGTCGATACTGAAGGGTTGAGCGGAAGGGCAAATTTGCAATGTTGAAGATGCACTTGTAATTTGATGAAAACCACTCAATAAAGTTTAAATTGTAAAAACAAAAGTGCCTGACAACTATCCAATTTGTGTGCTAAATTAAAACTGTGTTCAATAACATTAGTGACAAAACAGCTGTATTTCAAAGTGGTTCTAAATAATGTATTGCACCTGTGGAAAACATTTTCCCCACACAAGAACCTTGTAGATGCATACTACTCGGCTTCATTTTCATGATACTTGGGAACACACTCTGTTAAGAGTTACTACAGATGCCAGCTAGTTACATATGATTCATAAATCATGACCCTCACTCTACCAGCATCACTGTGCTGCCTCTCAGGCCTACTGTTGCTGCCTGGCACTACCTGCTTGACAGGCACTCCATGTTTTTGCTCAATCTCTCCTTCCCTTTGCTACTCTGTTTCCCCTGTCTCTCACTCTGCTGCTCTACCTCTCACCCTTAAATGTTGCAATGCCACGTTTTGCAGTCCGTTTCTCTGTCACTCTGTCTCTCCCATCTCTGCATTCTATTGTTGCTGTTTCCCTCCTATATCTCGCTGTATCGGTTGATATAACTCCTATTACTGTGACTATATTTGTTTTTTACATTTTCTTAGTTGTGTTTGTTACTCCCTTTGATTATCTTTCTTGCACTGTCTCTTTTGTTATTGGCCTGCCCTTCCCTAGTCTTGCTTTTCTATTTCCATCTCTCCCGACCTGCTGTTGATCTATGTTTTATTTTACTGTCTCCAAATGTCTCTTTTGCTCTGCTTCTATCCCTCACTCCTATTGTGTGTTTGTCCTATTTTAACTCTGTTTCCCTTCTCATTTTTTGTTGCCCTACCATGTAGCTCATTGCTCTCTCTTCCTGATGCTGGAATTCCTGTTTTGGATTGTCTAGTATGTGCTCTGTCCCTTCGTCCCCCTCCCTGCCACACCTTTGTTCTTCTGTATTGCTCTTCCTCACCTGTTTTTCTGTTTGTCTTTTAACATAGCACCAATAAATATCCAAAAAACTGAAAATGCCTTTTCTATTTAAAAATCTAGTGCAGCTTTACCATTGGATGCTCCTTTTTAGATGTGTGCAAACCTTTTTTTGGCCATTAGGCTGGGAATTATAGAGTTAGAGGGTTGTCTGACCAGATGCAGCACTTGCTTGAATGCAGATGTTTTACCAACACTGTATGCCATTACATATGAGATGTGTGTTCTGGGCCATTACTGGTATAGCCGCCTCGATAAGGTGTGTATTCTAAGCAATTACAAGTATGGCAGTCCTTACGGGACGTGCTTCTTCTGAGCCATTACAAGCATAGCAACCCAAATTAGATGTTTCTGTTCTGAGCCATTACAAGTATAGTGGCACTCATCTGATGTGCGTGTTATCCTTCTGAGCCATTAAAGGTATAGCAGCCCCAATGAGGTGTGTATCCTGAGCCATTACAAGTATAGCAGCTCAAATGAGATGGTCTGTTCTGAGCCATCACAAGTATAGCAGCCCTGATGAGGTGTGTGTTCTGAGTCATTGCAAGTATAGCAGCTCAAATGAGATGGTCTGTTCTGAGCCATCACAAGTATAGCAGCCCTGATGAGGTGTGTGTTCTGAGCCATTACAAGTATAGCAGCTGAAATGAGATGGTCTGTTCTGAGCCATCACAAGTATAGCAGCCCTAAAGAGATGTGCGTTCTGGGCCATAACAGGTATAGCAGCCCTGATGAGGTGTGTGTTCTGAGCCATTGCAAGTATAGCAGCCCTGAAGAGTTGTGTTCTGAGCAATCACAGGTATAGCAGCTCTGATGCGTTGTGTGTTCTGAGCCATTACACGTAGAGCATTCCTGATGAGATGTGTGTTCTGAGCCATTACCAGTAGAGCATTCTGGATGAAATGTGTGTGTTCTGAAACACTGAACATTCAGTAGTCCTTTTAATAAATCATAAATTAAGTCAACTCTGTTACAATTGAATGTTACCTGCATCTTAAATGCATATCTCTGATGCAGACTCATTAACTCACCTATACACAGGATTTGAGCTAACAGGTTACACAATAATCTCTGCAGCAGGGTTATTGACCCACTGAGCTACCTTTCCCAACAGGCTGTTGACACTGAAAGACACATAGGTTTATGGCACTGCCAGATCCATGTGAGGCTTGTCTGACATAAATGGCTTGTCAAAAGCTCTAAACCTGTTTGGACTATCCTACATTAGTCATTAATTCATAATGAAGCTTTGAAATGTGCTAGATTTTTGGCAGTGTGACTCGGTATTCAGACATGGGAGAAGCAGATGTTTTGAAAAGCGCAACACCGAGTAGAAAGGATTGAAGTATATGACAGCAATGCCATCTTCTCACACTGTCGGAGGTTGGTGGGAAGACCTCAGACACTGTTCTTGCTCAGTACTTTAGCTCGCTGCAGAAAATGCCAACACGTGTTCGTGCATTCTTAACAGCAGCTTTGACGAAATTCAGGTACTGTCCCAAAACATAGCAGTCCTGCTACGAAATGTGGGCATGGCATGATGCAATCAGCCCTGCTGTGAATATTTGGCATTGTGCCATGACATGCGTATAGCAGCTCTGTTGATAAATTAGGCTACTTTGCCTGAATATGTAGAAGTCCTGTTGACAGGTACCGGTACATCTGTGCCACTGAAAATATATACAGCAATGCTACTTCCTTTATCCATTAAACCTGCTTGCGGTGGGTTGTCTGAAAGGGAGTTAAAGTTCAGACCTCATGTCTAGCTATTTGTTGCTGTCTAAGCAAACAAACTGTATAGTGCCCTTTCATGCACGTGAACACATGCAATCTTACGACTTAAAACCAAAGATGTTGTTCCTTCTCACAAAAGGCAAACAACTGCTTGCCGGGAGGCTCTCCTAAAAGCTTCAAAAGATCAAGGAGCCCAACCATTGAATGCAATTGATGTGCTTCTGTGATGAAAAGAAAACGAAAGTATCAAATGCCCATGCTGCTGCAACTGCGCTGCCTCTATTAAAGAGGATTCAGACCGAGGAAAATAAAGCAGAAATGCAGCCCTTGTTTAAGACAATTTTAATTTTACAAAATACCACTTGTGTCCTAAAGCAAATTGAAAAGCATGTTCATGATTCAAGTTGCTTTAATAACACTGTGACCTACAAAATGCAGGCATTTGAACAAATTGAACGAAACACAAATTCCCTTTTTCATTACTCAGAAAGTATTAGCTTGATAGAATCAATAACAGAGGATAGTGTTGCTTCTTTCAAGGAACTGTGTGGATTGCTAAAGTAAAGAGTACATTTGCAAGCTGCTGCTGGCCAGGCTGCCATAGCTCCATGATTTATGGGGTTTCTGCCATAATTTACCTGTGTAACATATTGGCAAGATTTATGTGTATAAAAAGGCCTTTACGCACCTTATCTGGAGGGCTGGGTGCAACAACATCATGCACATTGGAAGAGAGATTCCCCTTATCAGGAATGGTAATGGGCATGCAGGGGTTCTCTGGGGCAATAAAATAACCTCCATTTACAGAAGATTTACCCATTAAGGTAGGTGCTCAAGAGGTGTTAGCCCTGCTATTGTGCTCAACAGACACACCAGTGAACTTGCTAAGCAAGCTAAATATTTCAATCATTCACGGAAGAAGGGGTAGTGTGTTCCACATGAGGAATTTGTTATGCTAGCATTTTGGCAGTAACACACGCATTGTATAGCGACTGAGCTGCTAAAGGAATACCCTTGCACCCAGATTTGTTCAACTATGGAACAACAGTGTTGTTGAGTTGGGTGCCGGGCATCAGAAATAAACCATGGAGGGTGCCGTCTGAATTTTTATTTCGGCCAGCAGTTCCCCAAGACCATGCTCTGAGTACTATTATCATGCTAGACTTGGAGGCGGTGATGATTGCAGATAGGGCTAATGGGCACTGACGAGGAGGGAGATGAGTGGCGTACAATTTTGTGTATTGACCCAGCACAACCACTGAGTGGGGGGTCAGATGGACAGTTGTTTGAAGATGTTGACAATGATGGTGAGATTATATTTGAGATTTGCATTCTGTGCCAAATAATGATTCAGCATAGAAATGTCCTTACCCTATACTTATTGCCCAAACTATACCCGCATAGTTACAGGAAGGTATAGCGAAGGTACCCAGCACTTTATGGACTGACAATCCCCATGATGTAGGGCTCTTGAAGAGCATAGGAGCAGTATGTATCAAGTTGGAGCAGGGCACAGTGTTACCCAGAATACAACAGTATCCGTTATCGAGAGAAGCAGATGAGGGAATATATGAGACAATTGTGGCACTATGGAATCAGGGTATCATAGTACCTTCAGTGTCCCTATGCAACACAGCATTATACCCTGTCAAAAAAGCAAAGAGGTTGAGTTGGAGGGTGATACAAGCAGTCCGCCAACTGAGCACAAACTCTAATTAGATATGGGCCCTTACTTCATTGATAAGTAGGAGTCATGATAAATTGCTGTGGATTGTAATTAGGGTGGCCGATATATTGTGTTTTGGAGATACATCGATATATTTTCAAAATCAATATAGGATGAGACTATCGTTAACATATATATATATGTATACAGTATTACATATATTACATTTTTTTATTTACACTCTGATATTTATACAGCTGTGTGTACTCTCAAGCAGGAAGAGGAACCCTGTATTTGCACTTTATTTTGATCAATGTCTTCTAAATAAAGGTGTTTATGATATCACAGGTAGTTGGCGGCTTACAACTAAGCAATTAACCTGCATAAACAATTGCATTTCGCAATGCAGCCCAAAAATATTGAGATATGACTTTTGTTCCATATCGCCCAGCCCTAATGTAATAGACCAATGGTGTATGGGGCGCATTGGTGCCAACATTACCATCCAGGGTCACAGAACCTGTTATTTAAATGTGTACATTGCTGTTGTGCAGCATGAGCATGCCCCTACAGCCTAGACTCTTCTCCCTCTCAATCACTCTCTGCGGAGGCCCATGTGTGGGGGTCACCCAGGAACATCTACAATATTGCTAAATTCAAGACAAGTCCCTTGCCCCATCTAAACACTTAAAAACCCCAGCTTAATCCTCACACTGAATCTGCTGGTTGTCTCCACGACCATCAGTCTGGCTTTAGGACTGCCAGAAGCACGGAAACTGCTCTTCTTAACATCCGCAAAGACCTGCTCTCTAACCTTGATTCCAACACCCCCTGTGTCCTCATCTTACTTGATCTCTCGTCTGCCTTCGACACGGTCAATCAGGCCATCCTGCTCAACTGTTTCCGTGATAACCTGGGCATCACGGGCCAGGCCCTGGCGTGGCTGACTTCTTTTCTCTCCGATCGACCCTCCCATGTCCAGCTCGGGTCCTTCCTCTCCTCCATATCTACCTCTACCTGTGGTGTTCCCCAGGGGTCTAACCTCGCTCCCTGGCTGTTCAACCAATACCTGGCACTTCTTGCCCACTGCATTGCCGCTCTCTGCCCCACCTTCCAGTGCTATGCGGATGACACTCAACTCATTTTCAGGCTCCCCTCTGCCACCTCTTCTCCTTCTCTCATCTCTGACTGTTTGTTTGCTATCCAGGAGTGGTGCGCCACCAATGATCTCTGCCTGAATGCCAGCAAGACTGAGATTCTCCTCATCGGCACACCCACACCCTCCTTTCCTGTCACTCTCTGGCCGGCCTCTCTTGGCCCTCTCCCTGCTCCCACCTGTGAGGCTAAAAACCTCATGGTCATCTTCAACTCCACACTCTCCTTCTCTCCTCACATCTCTGACCTCTCTAAGAAGTCTCACTACCAGCTGCACCTCCTCAGAGGTATTCTTCCTTTCCAATCCTTCCCCGAAAAGCTCACTGTCTCCAGAGCTGTGGTTCTCTCTAGGCTGGACTACTGCAACAGCCTCTTTCTAAATCTGCCTGCTTCTACTCTCCGCCCTCTGCACCTCATCCAGAACAGGACTGCAAGACTTGTCCTTGGCCTCAAGCCCAGGGATCGTATCTCTCCAGGACTGAAACCTCTGCACTGGCTCCCAGTGGCTGCAAGGATTAAGTTCAAACCCCTCTGCATTGACCACAAGGCCTTCTGGGGCCAAGGCCCTCAATACCTTCAACTCTCTCTTCCAAAATATCTCCCTTCTCGAGCTCTTCGCTCATCCACCTCCAACTCCCCCAGGGTCAGTCGCTTCTCCAAGCAACGAGTTGGTGGCAGATCACTTTCTTCGGCCGGGGCCTCCCTCTGGAACAGCCTCCCTACCCCCCTGAAACTTGTGGAGAACCATCTCCGGTTCCGGAAGCACCTCAAAACCTTTCTCTTTGCTTCTGCTTTTTCTCCTCCTGTTGCCTGCTGATTTCCTGGCTTATACTGAAACTGCACTGGTTTACCTGGCCATCCTCTGATCCCGGGCCCAGGTCCCCCCCCTCTGCCAGTCGCACACCTGCACTGCCCTCCTGGAATCCCCCGCACTTGGGGACTATTCTCAGTATCCCTACAGTCCTACCACTAGTACTTGACACCTGATGCCTGCACTTACCTGTCTCCCTTTGCCCTTGCCACCTGCTGGCCATACTTTATTTTGTTATTTAGTCTATTATCCCATGTATTGCACTGTCCCCTTCTCCCTTCCCCCCTGCACATTCCCTTCCCCCCTTCCCATGCACTTGCGCAATCTGAATAACACTTGGCCTAGTAGGATTGTTGTCTGTCTTCCCTCTGTTTCCCCTCCCTTGTCTCGTCGCGCCTTGAAACACTTGTGCATAGGCGCATTATAAATGCCTTATCATATCATATCATATACACAGAAGCTGAACAGACTTTGCAGAACCCAGTTCCTTCGAGTCAGGCTGGATTCTGAAGGAATTTGCCTTTTTTATGTATTTTTAACGTTATGCAGCACCTCTGGCTCGGGGGAAACAGCCCAGCCAGCCGGGGTGGTGAGGGAGAGGCAATTGCCACACTGCCCCACCTTCCCAGTCTGCTCCTGCGTGCTGTGTATTTAAAATTGTTGTTGACCTCGCCTCCTGTGGTCTCCTCTGATATTGACAATGTGCGTAAACGTTCTTCCTCTGCACATTTTCCATTATTAGCTGGTAAAGGTTGGAGTTAATGGCAAGAGTTGTTTACAGTGAGGCATGTGTGTCCTGAGTTTTACAATAATAAATCTGCTTTGTTTACAGTGAGACATGTGTGTCCTGAGTTTACTAGATCCATTGCCTTCTTTACACTGATAAATCTGCCTTGGATGCAAAATAAAGAAATATGAATTTGTTAATGGGCCTTAACTACAAGGGTTTGTTCACAAAGGGCATCTGAGGGACAGGTTAAAGAGCGAGAGCCATGGTTCTCCATTGTCTCTACAGAAATACAGGAAATACACTTCCCTCACGACGTTACAACATCTCCAAGAACAATATATAAAATACCACCAATCACCCTTCCTGACCACACACAACTAAACCCCCACATCCAGGGAAAGACCAGATTCGAGTTGCCACTGTTTCGGATTTCGTCCGGACTGACCGTGATTTTTTTAGCTCTGCCAGGTTGTCCGGTTTACATGTAATAAAACCGGATTTTGTCTGTGTCCTGTGGCAGCAGCAGTCTGGACATCAATATTCAGAAGCCGCTGCAGCAGGAGCAGCACCTGCGGTTTGAAGGTGTGTGTCAGCCAGAGTTGAATGCGCTTCCTGCAGTTTCCATGGAGCGGTCATTTACAGCTCCATTTAAGCAATAGGCCCTGAGCAGGGAGGGCATTACCACTTCAGGTAACGCCCCGGGCCTATAGTTACTGGCCCAAGCGAAGCCTGTTGTGGGGAGAGGGATTCCCGGTCGGGTAACACCCCTGCAAGGGAGAAGCTCATTGTCCCTCACCGGGTACTAATGTCTGATAAGGACTACCCAGTGGACAGTAATTCATGGAAACTGGGTCAGTGGTGCAAGTTCACCTTCAGTGACGCTTTCATTGACTCTGCTTGCAAAGGGCTCATTTTGGGGCTGTTACTATGCATGGCCCATGTACATTTTAAAGGCAAATCCAGACAACAGGTCTCCGAAGATATTTGGTTTATTGGTGAAAGAACAGGTCAATTGTATATTCAGAGAAATGTACATGCCTGCCTTCTTGTTTGAAAGTACAAACATTTTTTTAAAAACTGCACATTTTATTCACACTTTTGCAAAACTATATGACGGGAGCCTGTTTTTCAAAAAACATTTGTTAATAATGCAATTACCCCACAAGAGACACCTCCTTTTTGCAGTGTCACATGTGAATAGGACATCGAAGCATGACTCCTGTGTTGTATTCTCATCACTGCAGTGATAAATGGAAAGCAAAACTACGAGTACCAGAATGCATAGAAAGACACAGCACAGGATGCACTACTAGCCCCTGACCTGAGGGGCTTGGGAGAATAAGGCGGCAATGGTGGGCAAGCAGCTTAGTGGTCCCTGTTTGCTTTTCAGCCAGGGCCAGAAATCAATTGATTTAGGGTGCACACACTGGGGAGAAGCTACACTAAAGTCCCAGAATGTAAACCACTGTTGAATGAACAGCCGGGGCTTGATGGGAGGCTTCAGACATGTTATGGGCTCCCTTCTCTTTACTTACAGCTGTGTTGGAATGTGGCCCCCTCTCTTAGATCTATCAAGCGGACCACTTCCAAGTGAGAGTTGTGCCATTCCTGGCTTCCAGGCCCACATCACCCTTCAATGTATAACTGGGGTGTGTGGTAGCCACCGGTTTTGAATTAGAACAAACCTTTAATGATGTATGTTATAGTATTTTAATATAGCTAGATCGGTGTTCTAAAAATTCACCAAAAACCCAACATGAGAGTATTCTTCAAGTGCTCACATGCAATCAAGTGCTGGGACCAGTTTGGAATAAATCACAATCCTGTTCATGGTCTCATAGGTATCAAAAAGGATACATCAATTTAATTACATGTTATAAAGTAAAGTGAAATGATATTAAGACAATTAAGGTAATACATATCATTTAGATATGCAAATAAAAGACAAAGACAGTATGCATATACATGAGGACCCACATCAAAGCTGAACGTTCGTCTCAGAATTGTGTGACATAAATGATTTACATATGGACAGAAAGGCCATTACTTTGCATTCGAAAGAACCATCCATTGAGTTCGAAAAAATCAAAAGAAAATGGTTGCAATACAGCTGTTGAAATACATTGGTAGAACTCAGAAATCAGTAACAGCAATTTTTCAAAAAGCAAATAAAGCAAGATAGAAACAGCAGACACACAATGTAAGAGTCTAATGGTGAACAACTCCCATCTGGTAATAATTCTAGAGGAAGGGATGTTCTAAATGTGGGAAATTATTCAAAGTCCAAGGGAACAATCAACTGGGTTGATGTCGTCTAGGATAGAGCACTTGTTATTATAAAAGGAGAAGGGAGGGTGTGCAGAGACGTTTTTATGGGAAGGCAAAAGGGGCACTTGCCCAGGGCCCCCACCTTGGTGGGGGCCCCAGAAGGCCAGCTGATCTGAAGAAATAAGATTCCATTATTCACTAGTCTTAAATAGCACACATCAGGATATGTTATGGGGTGCTTCTGAGGCTCTAAACTCATTGCCCCTCATTCCGAGATTGGAGATAAGTTCCGTCCATTACCGGCATGGCACAAATAGCATGTCCGAGCTGGCAAAAGACCTCTAAAAGCGCACTATTACGAGTTTGCGTGCACAAGCTTTGCGCCATGTCGGTAATGAACGTAGCGGCATTCCGCAAAAACGGCCGAAAAACCTCCTACCGACACGAACCGCACCGTAGCGAACACTACCACCTTACAGTAACGCGGCATTAGCGGTGACAGTAAATAGTGGTCGCCGTTATTTACTGTCACCATTAAAATGCAGAACCGGAAACAGCGTCATCGCACAGGAACTGGAAGGAGCACGGTGGCCATCTTTAAAAACACAATCCATTGCCATCCTCACCAGACAGGACCCCTGGCACACTTTCGAAATACCGGAAAAATACCATTATCAACGAGGAATTCCCAAAGCGCCAAAAAAGGGAGCTGCTCGCCTCCGAAAGGAGCGGTTCAGCCCTGACGAACTCCAAATGCTGGTGGATACCCTCCACAAGCATGCTGACACTGTTTTCAGCAATGACATGCGGAGGGTGGCGGTGATAAAAAAAAAGACATCTGGGCTCTAGTGGAGCAGAAGGTGAGCGCTGTGGGCAACACACCCCGCACCACAAAGGATTGCAGAAAAAGGTGGGACGACCTGCGGCTGAGGGTGCGGAGCATCCTCTCTTCTAATAGAAGCCAGGCCTTGAAGACAGGAGGAGCACGCCCAGGTTCGCCCATGAAATTGATGCCATGGGAGGAGACATGTGCGACCATGATAGGCCACAAAGCCATCGAAGGGGTTGGAGAAATGGAGTGCGGGGCAACGTCATCCGCTGATGGAGGTGAGTGTCCAAAGTCAATACTGCCAACCCCAATGTTATGAAAGTCACTGCTAAGGTCTGGTCAAGGAGTCACGGCATGGTCGGCCACACCCCTCACCCCCTTTTAAATCATGCCAAAGCCAGTGAGACCCAGGCTAGTGCCAGGTGCGAGGCTGTAACCTATATGACACATACCACACAAAGTGGCCCATTCCGTGAGGCACACGGGCAGTTGATATAAACAGTGTGCATGTGAGCCAGCACAGTACCCGGCCAACATGAGTGACACAGACATATGCATGCATTTACCACCCAAGTATTGAATAATGTGCCGTTCTCCACCCAAATGCTGATAACCCACAAATATCTGAATGTGCTATTGGAGCCATGTCCAAATGCTGGCTCTCAAATCATCACTCATGCCGTCCCTCTCATCCACCCCCACAGGCAGTGAGCATGACAGCGAGGAGCAGGAGAGCAACCGGCCCAGCACCTCCAGGGGCCAAGGCAGAGGCCCCCGTATCCCTGCGAGGAAGAGAACCCCTGGAGGCACACCACCAGCTCCAGCAAGGCCAATGGAGGGTGCACCACCCCCACCCCCACCCTGCACTGGCGGCAGGCACATGCCCTACGCCGCGGTCTGAGGAGTCGAGTGTGGCTAGGGAGGTGGCAGCCACGGCCCCCCTCGATGTTGCCGACAGCCCCATTTGCATCTGTGGAGTGACTGAGGAGGACACATTTGAAGTCGTCCACACCCCTGATGCCCAAACCAACCCCCAGGTCTCCTATAGTGACTCGGGTGAGACTGACACACCTGAGCTTACTGGGCAAGGAGCAACACAGGGACATGCGAGTCCTGTGGCCAGTTCCCTTGCGGAAGCGCCAGAAACACATGTGAGCCCGATCCCCAGCAGGGCCACAACATCAGCCATTGATGCACAGCGGGCTGAGCAGCTCACAGGCCTGATCACTGACTTCATGCAGGACAATCGGCAGGCCAGGAAGAAGTGGCGGGATGAACTGAGGGTACTGGGCCAGGTCATTACAGACAGCACCAACCGGCTCTGTGAGGTCCTTGGCCGGATAGAAGATGCTCTGGAGGCTGCACATCCTGCACAACAGCCCTAGCATGAGGACACCCCCTCAACTAGCAACTCAACACAGACCAGCCCGCTCCGTCGGTCCCTCCGTACGATGCGCCACCAGGACATGCCTCCCCCTGGCTCTGGGAGCGCACAGTGACAATACTGCCATCCACATGTGGGCTATTCGGACCCTATGGGACTAGTGTGGGGTGGTGGTGGTGGGAGGGAGAGGGGGGGAGGGTGTTTTTGGGAGTTTTGGTGGGAGGGGGATGAGGGTGTATTTGGGAATTGTGGTGGGAGGGGGTGAGGGGGTGTTTGGGAGTTGTGGTGGGAGGGGGGAGGGTGGTGGAGGGTTTGTTTTTCACGTTTAAATTTTCACTTTGAATGCACCGGTTGTTCATCTAAAAAAAATGGAGTGGACATTCATCATTGCGCATGCGTCATTTAATGTTTCACAGTGCATAGTGTACATGTATCCCCACACCCAGTGCCCGATGTCCTGACATCCTTACACCCTCTGCTGACTTGTGTGTCAGAAATATTGTCCAATCAATGATTGCCGCATGGCACATCCCTCCTGTGCATCGGCACCGTGATGCTGTCCTGCCACTTCTTCCTCCTCCTCCCCTTCATCATCATCAGGTGGTAGCAGTTTCATGTCAGGGGGCAGAGGCACGTTCAGACGGATGCACATATTGTGCAGCATTACACATGCCATGGTGATCTTGGACACCTTCTCATGGCTGTAGATGAGTGCCCCACCCGACCGGCTGAGGCAGAGAAATCGTGCCTTCAACAGGCCAAAGATCTGCTCAATCACCACACGTGTACGGGTATGGGAACGATTGTAGTCCTCCTGTGGGTTTCGGACAGGGGTCCTGAGCCACGGCTTCAAGGGATAGCCACCATCACCTGCATGAGAGGGGAATGAATGTAAGTGTTCGTACATTCATGGCGGACAACTGTACTAGTCTTACATGGCAGCAGATGATTTGTGCCCATACACACATGTCCCTGGATGCATTGACCCCATTTCTGGCCCCGCTATGTGTCCTGTGCAATGGAATGATGGAGGGGGTACCATCTTCAAGATGGGTTATGGTGTGCACTCACATCTTGTTACACGTGCATCGTATATGCATGCAGCAGTGTTGGACTAAATTCATTGATGTGTTGTGTTCTGTGAGATTTGGTAGCAGGGAGTGTTGGATGTAGTCAGTAGCATATTTGTCATTCTGCACTGATCAGTACCATGGTGACTTGCAGCACTCCTATGGATGTGCGGAACCAGTGACACGCTGAGGTATCTCTGTTAGGCTCACTTTAATGCACTCCCAGGGATGACTGTCATGTGTGGTGATATGCTGGAGGCAGCGTCATGGTGCATATGGAGTGCATAGTGCAGGATGCCCTTACGGTGTGTGAGGGCCGCCGATGAGTGGCACATGTGTTGTGGGATGTGGCCTGGTTACCTGTTAGTCATGTAGTGTTAGGTGTCGGCCTTATTTCATCAATGTGTGATTTGGTAGTCATGTGCCGTATCACTTGCTTTGGGGCACAGTTTTCGGTGAGGTGCACATCGTACACTGGCGTCAACATTTCCACCCAGGTGGAGTGTGCATCTCCCCCCTTCCCACCCAGGTGGAGTATGCATCTCCCCCCCTTCCCACCCAGGTGGGGTATGCATCCCCCCTTCCCACCCACGTGGAGTATGCATCCCCCCCTTCCCACTCAGGTAGAGTATGCATCTCCCCCCCTTCCCACCCAGGTGGAGTATGCATCTCCCCCCCTTCCCACCCAGGTGGGGTATGCATCCCCCCTTTCCCACCAGGTGGAGTATGCATTCCCCCCTTCCCACCTAGGTGGAATATGCATCCCCCCCTTCCCACCCAGGTGGATTATGCAGCCACCCACCTCACAACCCCGATGCACTGCCATGGCTCAGTCAGGCAACTCAGCAAGCAGCCAGGCACGTCGTCCAGCATGTCGGTCCATGTAGCGTGGTAGCGTGGAGTTCCGCAGGACCAAAGAGTCATGAGTTGATCCTGGATATCGGGCACAGCAATGTGTGATGATCTTGCTGGCATTACATACCATCTGCACGTTGATGGAGTGGTATTGCTTGCGGTTGCCATACGCCACCTCCATGGCATGCGGGACCACCAACTCCACGTGGGTTCAGTCGAGGGCACCTATACAATTTGGCATGCTTGCCAGTGCATGGAAGGCAACTTTTGTATTGAATATCTCCTGGGGAGTCCATGGTAGGGATATGTAGTCCCTTGTGTGCTTGAGGAGGGCATCCAGCACTTGGGTCAGTATCCGGGAAAATAAGGGCTGTGATATGCCATGCATGTGCCCCACTGTTTGCTGGTAGGTGCCTTTGGCAAGGAAGTGGAGCACAGACACTACCTTCAGTAGAGGGGGGATTGCTGTGCGTATTTCTATGAGGCTCACTATGTCGTCATGTATCAGGTCCACTACGGTAGTGATGGTGTCACGGTCAAGCCGGTACAGGGTGTGGATCTGCTCTGGTGTTAGGTTGAAGGGGGTGGCTCTGATGCGAGGGATTGGGGGCTGCTGGCATGTAACGGTGGTTGCACTGGTGGGGCAGGCTGGGCCTGTCTCACCCTCCTTCTCCTCCTGTGTATTCTCTGTGGTGGGGGCTGTGGTTGTTGTTGTTGTTTTTGCTGCCTTGCAAGCAGGGCCTCCAGCTCCAGTCATACTACTACTATTGGTATCATCTTGGTGTGGGAGGGGGTGTGGTGTGTGGGTGTGCTCCTTTTGTGCTGTGCCAGACTCCATTGCCTCCACCTGTGCTGATTGTGTGCACCTGTGGCTCTTGGAAACACTGCTCAGGGTTCTTAACACCTTCTCGGAGATGCCAGTATTTACTCCATACCGGTAAGTTACTTTTCGGCCTTCAGTAGGCCGTTATTTTCATGTCCGCATTGCTTGTGATCAGCTCCGGTTTATGGCATGCCGGTAATGCCGGCATGTAGTGTGGCGTGTGCGGGCCTGGACCACTATTTATGGCATTGTGAAGTATGATGCCGTAAATAGCGGTCTGGTTGGTCAGAATAGCCCTTAGCGGTAGGCGATGCCGGTAATCCTTTACCAGCATCATTTTTACCTTACCTCCAACCTCGGAATGACCCCCATTGCCTTTCTGTTTTGGCAAGTGCATTCTGCCTCGATCAATTCATCATGTATTGCTTTCTGTGTTCACTGTGGTATGCATAGTTTGTGTGTTCCTTATGGCACAACTCTGTAGCATTCTTTCGTTTGTGTGGGAATTATGTCGATAACACATTTTATTGATTTTATGAGAACAACACTTAGTCAATAGATTACAAACATAGACATACTTAAAGCACAGCTCATTAATTTGAACATTGTATGGATACTTCTACACATCTCGATATTATCTCGGCTTATATTATGTTTACAGATCAAGGTAATCTCACGCATTTGTCAGTCATCATGTATTACAAATTTGCCTCACTAATTTTCTTCCCATTTTTGCCAAATCTTATGCGCCTTTCCGGGGCAAACCTCTAGCGGTGTATACTCTGATCTCCATTGCGATACACGCATCCACATCTGCCACCCACTGCTCATATTGTGGAGCGAGGTTTGAGCCCCACAATTGTGCCACGTTCCTTTTTGCAAGTCCTGAGGCCGTTGAAAGTAATAGTTTTTCAAAGCGGGACATCTCGGTGGCCACACCCACCACTAGTATCAACAATTTTGGATCCATGGGCACTGCTCGGCCAATGACCGTTGAGAGTCTGTCGCAACATTTCTGCCAAAAAAGTTTAATTTGTGGGCATTCCCACAGGATATGGTAAAAGGTTCCCCTCTCTTGACGACATCTCAGGTTGTTGGGGTCCGTTACTTTACCCCATTGATATAGCGCCTCCCTTGGGTAGTATATCCTGTGCAATAATTTGAGTTGGGAAAGTCTGATTCTGGCAGAGACTACTTTTTCCCACTTCGTTTTTAAACTTCAGAACTCTGGCGTTGAGAATGAGGAGATTGTGTTGTACATTGTGGAGGTTATTTTGCTATCAATTCGATCTAGCACAATATTTCTTTCAATTGGTGTACAGTCAGGCATAACGGCGAAGTCTGTCAAGTGTGTTGTCAGTGCGTGTGACATTTGCCTGTAGTGGAAGTGTTCTGTCAAAGGTAGGCCAAATCTATTCACTAGGTTCTCAAATAGCACTATTTTACCTTTTTGTATCACATCCCCGATCTTGGCCACTCCAGCTACTTCCAAACTTGCCCATTTTGGAAGCTTGTTGAGCTCAGGTAGATATCTATTCTTCCACAAGGGCTGCACCTGGGTAATCTTCCCCTCGCAACCTAAGTGTCTGCGTGCTTCCATCCATATCTGTGCCCTGTGAGCTGCTGTTGTGCAAGGAGGTGGGTGTGCTATGGTCTGATAAAGACTCTCCAGTGGGGAGAACCCCTGTCCTACGCGCGTGTCTGCTCGGATGTGTGGGAATTCGGTATTGTTGTATAAGATGTTGTTCACAACCGTCATCTGGGAGCCCCGGTAATACGTTCGCAGGTGGGGTATCCAATGCCGCCTTCTCAGATGGAACATTGCAAGGTGCGTAGGGCTATCCGCGGGTGTCCACCTCCCTATAGTAGTTTCCTAAGTATCCTGTCTATTTGTGGAACTCTGTCTTGGATATATGTATTGGTGCGTTCTGTAGGATGTATAGAAAACACGGGAGGGTTAGAATCTTGAACAATGCCGCTCTCCCCAGTAGAGTAAGGGGAAGAACCATCCAATGTCTCACGTCATTCGCAAATCTATCAATGATTGGATCTAGGTTTCTGGGCACATAATCCCAGAGGTCAGTCGTGACCTGTACGCCAAGGAATCAGAATTGTTCAGTTTCTACCAGGTTCGGGCAGATATCTGGAGCTATGTTGGTTATCCCTTTAATCGGAAATAATATCGATGTGTTCCAATTTACTCTCAACCCACTAAACAGCCCATACCTTTCCAATAGTTGTGTAACAACGGGACAGGATTCCGCTGGATTACTTAGATAAATCAACAAGTCATCGGCATAGATTAAATGTGTATTTGGTATGCTGGTTCTGATATGCTTCCCTTGATGATGAAGAGAATGAAGCTAGAATTATTCCCATTTTGCATAACACCCTTCTATAATATTTAGTTTAAAAATGGTCATGTTTGGTAATGTTATTTGTGTACTTTCCAAGTCCGTTTTTTAAATAAAATGAGATTGTTTTAGTTCATGGTAAGAACTGGAAAAGAAAGTGTTCAAATGCAGAAATTTGGCACGAATCCCAGCTTCACCCCTTCACCGCTTAACCAATGTGTGATCCTGGACATCTCATTTAATCTTGTATTGCTGCACCTCTCAATATTGCCAGTCCCTAAAGCTTTCAAAATGGTCAGCCCTTTCAAGTGATTTCCTTCTCATGGTATGATCTTCATAAAAGCCTTTTTCATGGTTTCACCGTGTTACTAGTGAGCATATTTACATTGCACACCACAGGCATTGGTTCCCTTGATCTCTAATGGCAACACTATTTGAAAACCATATCCCACTTCTAATCGCAGTCTGTCTGGATAAAGACACCTTCCTGGTAGCTTCTAATCTGCCTCCACTATCCATGCTATGGTATGTGCAGCGTTCTCCTCCCTTCCAATTGGTGGTCTCTATCCATGCATGAGCACTTTTGCATTCTGTGAGGAAGCTAATGTGAGTTCTCTGTCTATTATGGGCTACATGTACCTTTTACATATGGTATTGCATTAATACTACATATCTACCTTCCTGAATGTTATTGATAAAAAGTATCCTGTATGTACTAGAACAGTAACCTCTTCATAGACTGCTAATGTCAGTCTTCAAATGCTACTTGTTTATCATTCTGATTAGAGAAAGACTGAAGGGGGCAAGGGGACTTAAAGGGAGTAAACATGCTTATTATGCTGCGAGACAGCATATCAACCTATATGTTGTTGGTACAACAGGTGGGGACTGATGGGCGCGACCAGTATTCTTGATCCCTTAATTTCTTTGGTTTGGTGGAGGGGGCCCCAAAGATGTCCTTACCCAGGGCCCCAAAAGTGCTTAAGATGGCCCTGAAGGTATGTTTTCACAGTAGTTTGGTAATGACATCACCCTTTCGGAAAAAGTGAACATCAGTATTGTATAAGAGTGCACGTTATTGCAAATATTGTTGCATGACCTGCTCAACGAGGGTAACAACAGTGATACAATGGGGAGATTTACTAACAAGCATGTGTCTGTGAAAGGCTAGGAGGAATGGGGAAAGGTTAGTCACGAGTCAGCGTACCGAGGGCCTCATCACGAGTTTGGCCTGAGCCCTTAGCGGTATTATCGCCCCATTTAAAGGCTGGCCAAATCACAAGTTGGGCAGAAAATGGCATTTTTACCTCCAACTTTTTGCTGGAGCTAAAAATTACCATTCTATGCGCTATTACCACCACCGCAATATCCGCTGGCAGTAATAGCACTCCCCAACTCCATTGGGTCCATATGGACCCAAATGTGGAATGGGCATTTACCGCCCCACGCAACTCGTGTACTGGCACAAATTGTGCTGGACTGTGTTGTGGTAGCGCTATTAGGGTTGGGTGGTTTCCCAGAGGTATTACTGCAGGGATACCACCCAACACGTGATGAGACCCTCAGACTCTTATGGCATTTCACAAAGTGAATACGATTCTGGTGTAAAATATTATCCGGCTGGATTTTAGGACTGGGCTATGCCTCTAGGTTTGGTAGGGATTGGGTAGAGTCAGATAAGCAACATTTATTGCGCCTATACAATTCATTTGATTGGGGAATATTGGCAAACTTTCTAACAAATGAGTTGAAGAATCACTCTCACCTTTTCTCCCTATCAATATTTTTTGGAATGTTGCCTTGGTGGGTTAACGTGGCGGCTGCAGTGATTTTTGTGAAATCTGCAGCTACATCTATTAAACCTCTGAGCTATTTTAAGGATTTAAGTTACTTTCGAAGATTAAAATAATGCTTCTAGGAATGATTGTACAGCTGTTTTTACAGCAAACCTTTTTTTTAGTAATGAAATTATCTGTGTCATTTATTGTTCTGGCAAGATAGACAAGTGTGTTTATACACATCTGGTTGCAATCTGAACAACTTGATACAGACCTGCCTAACCTCCAGGATTGGCCCAGAGACTCTGGGTTTTGAAGACCTTAACTGGGGAGGGAGTAAGACCTATGGGTTTCTGGTGCATACAGCAGTGTCAGTGGGGGCAGGGGAATCTATATATAAAGCAGGAAATCTGTTAGTTTGTTCCTTATACAATTCCACACTGTTGCACCAATTTGCACAGGACCCTCCGGACATTACATTTGGACACCCCACCCCATTACCCAGATTTCAGCCCCTTCACACATGAAACGGTTTCCTGAAATCAGCGAAAAATTAACGTTTTCATAGAAGGAGCGGAGAGAGCTCATTTTAAGCATCTCAATATGAGGATCAAAACTTAAAGGCCTTAGAAAACAAATTTCAAGGCCCTAGGACACACTGTTTCTGAGATATTTGCAACGCACCACAACGTACTGCACCGGCCCAGGGTGAGGCGACAGAGGGGCAGAGCACACAGAAGGTTCCAGTATGCTGCAGCACACCATCTCTCGCCTCCCCTCCAAGTCTGCTCTGGGGTATGTCAGCCAGGCACACACGCCCATTCTCAGTGCAGTTCACTTGAGAACATCGACCTACAGGATTGTTGATTTTCATCAACTGATGAGTGTGTTGGGGCTGCGGAGTACGGGTAGCTATAAAGCTTGGATGGCCAACCGGGAATCGAACCAGTGCAATGCACAGTGTGAACAGCTCAGTGAGATGAATGCTCCCATCGTGCACGTACAATGGGCCTCATTACGATATTCGCGGTACAATAATAACAGCGCCGGTAGTGATGCCGGCGCTGTTATCACTGTACCGCCACATTACGAGTTCTGCTTGCGGGTGCCGCTCTGCATGCCTGCTCAAAACAGGCGTGCAGAGCGGCACCCATGAGCAGAACAGGATGGTAGCAACGGTACCGTTATGAACAGTTCCGCTGCTACCATCCTCCCCAGTCCCATTGTGCCCTGCGGGGGCTCAAACAGGAATGCCGACGTACCGGCTCCGGGTCCCGCGAAAGGGGAATTAATGGGCCCGCTGAGGTCGGAATGGCCCGGTAAGTGCCCTTTCGCGGGACCCAGAACCGGACCCGAGTGTGGGGGTAGCCATGCCCTTATTAAGGCCCAATGTGTGGTCAAGTGCCCAAGTGCTGGGCTGGTCTCAAATCCTAAATTCATCTTTTAACTAAATTGTGCAATCCTGAACAACTCCGTGTAACCTTCTTTGGCAAGTCTAATGTGAACCACACAAGCCCTGTTTATGCATCAAATAACGGAAGACTATATATATATATAACGTATATATGTATTTAGGTTTGCCCACATTAAATAAATTAAAAGTGAAGATTCTAAGTTAAATGTGTTACTTTTTTATAGATAGGTACACATGTTGGGGGTGGGGTGTGTGTGTGTGCGTTCGTGCGTGCGTGTTATTATGGGCACTCTTTTTACCCAGAGATAAGGCAATGGCAGACTTTTTAACAACTAGGAGTGTGCGTCACAAATAGCAGAAATGTCAAAATGTTAGATTTCCACTGTAGGCAGTTTTGGCTTGACATCATTGAATCCATTTTAGGCAGAACCAGCTCAGCTTTCCATCATTCCAAGGTAAAAAGAAACTGTAGCTATATAATATTGTGAAATGTCATTTTCAGCCATACATCATTCTTTCTATTTTAATAATGCAGGTTGCTTTGTAAAAACAAATATAGTCACCCCTTACTATTGTACTAACGTTTTTGAATCTATGAAAGTGGTGTGTCAAGGGGATGGGCCCTAAAATAGGGGCGTGGCTCCTTGTCCAGTTTTTGCTTCAAACAAAGTTGCAAACCCTGCACCAGATGCCCTGCCGTTCAGGCCCCACCCTTATTCATGCGCATTCCCCACTGTCCTCGGAGGGTTGTGCAGTCAGATTAGTCCGCAGCCTCTCTTTTGATTGACAGACTTGGCACGGAGTGTGGCTAGTTCTCTCTGGCTTCATGACAGAGTGGAGCACAGGCAGACTATCATAGTGGCCTCCTTACATGTCACGTGTCTTGTCCTGTGAGTGGTGGGAGAGGCGGAGCTCAGTGAGGTAGGCACTACTGGCCCCATCCGTGCTCCTTTCCACAGTGCCCTGGGAATGCGTGCCCCTGCTCTTCCTTCATGTGACCAGGCAGCGGGAGGAGGAGGTTGACAGTTGGGGGGTTCCGAGACATACTTTGTTTCTAAAGGAGTGCAACCAGATGTTTTGGACTAGCAAAGTGCAAGGTCATACATCCGGGGAGCCGCAGTGGAATTTAGTTGTCAGTGTACCGCTGTGGCATCATAGTAGTCCCCAGCAGTTTTCTGTTTCCACCCTTGCTTTCTGCAAAGGTATACAGGTCTAGATTATTAGGAAGAATTCGAGATCATTTATGTTTTAAATTATTTATACTGTGCCAAATCACCACGGTAGTGGTTTCAAAGCACTATGAAGCCGGTCTGATAGTACAGAGAGTAGAGCACTCCTTTAACATTGACATCTCTGCAAAGCCTGCTGACGCAGGTTCGAATCCCGGCAGAGCCAAACTCAGCCTTTCATCCTTCCGAGGTCGATAAATGAGCACCGTACATCATGGGTAATAATAAGCAGGGCTCAGATGCCTGAGGGTTCGTAGCGCTATATAAATGCTAAATTCTAATTATTATTACTACATCCTGTCTGGAAGTTGGCGTATTGTGCCGCTATCCCTGGAGGAAAAGGGATGTGGTGAAGTGGAGGGGGAAAGAGGGTAGAGATAAAACGAAATCTGGGTTTAAAGAAAGAGGGAGAGTGAATTGATGAACCATGGTCACAGTTCGCTTGCATGATTTCCTGGTAACCGCATGAAACATAACCGGACTACTGCAAGTGAAGCCTGTGGGGAGGGCATGAGAGAGGAAGATGCAGAGGCCTACCTATAGAGCTGACACACTCAACGATATGTTTTGTATTTTCCTGTTTAAGGAGACCGTCGGGGAGCCCTTGTTTGTGCTTGTGACCACGTTGAATCAGAGGATCCACAAAGGGCCCGTGGATGCCATAACCTGCAAAGCCCTCCACACTCTGAATGAAGACTGGCTACTCTGGCAAGTGAATGAATTCAACACTCTGGTATGTAGTGTTTACTAGGGCGGAGGGTAGGCGCTCTAAAAGAACTTAAACATGTTATGACATACTGAGATGTGTTATTCTACCGAGAACAGTACTGTATAGGTCAGTTGTGAGAATATGAAATGGGTGCTTTGTTTAATGGGTAGTTTGCCACTTTATGTAGGAATGCTCATAGTAGCCCCTGTTGCTGCATACTAACCGGCCGTGACAGAGGTTGTAAATATAACTTGTAAAGCGAGTCCCATAACCGCAGTGGCTTGTCAACTATCTTACTTTACACACTTCCATAGACCCTCTGCTTTCACTCTGACTCCACAGTCCACATGTGATTGTTTCCCCGAGTCATTTATTCTGCAATCACTCTACCTTCTTAAAAAAACTCACCAAGGTCAGACTAATTGGATTTGATTTGGAATGTATTTTGTGCATATCCTTCCAGAACCCAGCATAAATCCTGCTTCAATGGATTGCCTTTCTCCCACAGATTCCTCACCCAGCTCTGCTGCTCGGAAAAAACTTTGAAAAGGGGCGTAATGGATCTTGACTTGGCCATTGATCTGTCTTGCTCAGTGCTCGATCATCGGCTGCCGGCGTGACACTGGTCGTCGCATATGTACCACGTCACAACGACCCATACCTCAATTCCTTTTTTCACGCGCTCGACACGTTGCTTTAGGAACACAGTGAATCAAGTGTTTGACTCTTTTGGGTGTATTTTCATCAGAAATGTATTTTTCGTTCGACCGTGAGATGCCCGTGCCTCGGGTTTCAGGTATCAAACAGTGTTCCGACTGCCACTCCAAAATGTCAGTTACTGACCTGCATGAGGTATACCTCTGGTGCCTCGACACGTGCCACGACATGGAGGGGTGTGCGTCGTGCACTAAAATTAAACCGAAATTGGTGTGCGCGCGGGCTGCTAAACTCGTATTGGGCCGACAGCCTTCAAAATCTCTGGTGCGGTCGACCATCAAGTCCCCTGTGTGCCCGAGACCGAGAGGCCTACCCCCGGTATTTCCCCATTCAAGGAAACCAGACCCGGTACATCCCCATTCCCATTTCAGCCCCCATAGGGCTCAATGGGAATGGGGATGATGCTAACAACGGGCCCGTTAATGACAGGCCCGTTGTTAGCATCCTGGACGGCTCGCGGGGCCCGTTAAGGACGCCTGGTTTTACAAGGCGTCCTTAGCGGGTTCCGCGAGCAGACCTCGTAATGAGGCGGTAGGGGGTTACCGGCCCCGTTAACCCCCTACCGCCAGGGTCGTAATGAGGCCCATTGGCAGAAGACGAAGAAGGGGTCCCATTCTTGGAGGCACTCTTCCTCATCGTCGTTGCACAAGAAAAAGCCGTGCCACCACCATCATCGAGATTACAAATCTTCGACGGAAGGGGGTAAGCCGTCGTCTGGGCCAACCACTCGGCAAAAGTGAGAAGATTTCAAGGTCCAAATGCTTGAGATGTTCCAGAAGCATGACGCTGCAGGCACGGGTACCCCCCCAAGCAGCAGGCCTTGGAGGCAGAAGTGGTGCTCGGTACCCCGACCCCTTGCAAGCCCCAGTGTCAACGCCATCGGCGTCAGGGAAGCAATCAGCCTCAGCGCTGAAGAAGGCACCAAAACCGTCAATGCCGGGGCCTTCCTGCACACTTCAAGGTCTGAGAAGCCGCAATGCCATTTTGGTGCCACAGCCCGATCGACACAGACAGTCACCTTATCAGTGCCGAAGGACAATCCCTCTGCACCAACGCTAGGAGAACAATCTTTTACCCCGCTCTCCCAGACCGACTTCTTCAGTACCATGACATACATCTTCGGCGCTGATGACGGGGATGATCAGGGAGGAGTCGATCCCGTGTACATGGGAACGGAGGCTGTCAACTATTTCAACAACCAAGCTGACCTTTTAGAGTTGGCACAGGGGCACCACGACGCCAGCATGGTGGACATTTCCCCTGATTTGGACCTTCAGCAAAGCCAACCTTACACCCACACCGTTGCCAAATTTCTGGCAATTGGTAGATAGGGTAGTGAACACCTTGGGACTGCAGGCTATGGCAGTTCCAGTGCAAGGTTATGAGTTAACTGACATACTGGACAAGGGTCCAGTTACTGAAAGGAAAATGCCTCTGAACCTGGTGATTGCCGATCCAGTAGCCGATCTATGGCAGCATCCCTGCTCCATCCCTTCAGTTGGCTCCACCATGGCCAGAAAATACAGGCCAGCAAGAGGAGACCTGCCATTTCTGTCTTCCCAACCTTCTCCATAAGGTCTTGTCATGCTGGCTGCTACAGTTTTCACCAAATCAGCCTCTTCAACCTCAAATCTGCCTCCTGAAAGAGAACATAAAAGAATTGACACCATGGCCAAGAAGGGTTTTACCTTGGGCAACATGACTTTGAAAGCTACTAACATGGCCAGTGGTTTCACCAAATACTCTTTCGGCCTCTGGAAGGCAGTGGAACATGTGACGCAGTATATCCCTGAGGAGGAAATGCGAGACAACTTCGTACAGCTGGTGGAGGATGGGAAAGAGGTGGCCAGGCAGTCGCTACAAAGGGGCCTGGTCATGGCCGACTGCGTGGGCCGTTCAATGGCATTGGCTATAGCATTGAGGAGGCAGGCCTATTTAATGTCTTCAGGATTTTCGCCTAATGTCCAAAACAGACTGCTGGACATGCCCTTTAAGGGTGAGTTCCTTTTGGCCAGAAGGCTGGTGACTCCGTGGACACATTTAAGGAGTCAAAGATCGCTGCGAAGCCGCTGGGCCTAGCTGTGCAGTCTGCCAAACCTGCATTCAGCTTTGCCTCTAGGGGCAGGGGCTACAGGCGTTATGTGCCTTATGGCAGGAAGGCGCAGCTCCCGCATGGCTAGGCAAGGGGAAAAGCATTTTCCATGCCCCAGATGGGGTAAGGGGGCTTCCAGAGGCCAGCGGCAGGGACAGCTCCGCCCTCTAAGCTGCTTTGATTTTCCCCTCACACAACTTGCCGGTTGGTGGACTGCTGTCAGAGCACTGGCCCCAATGGCAGGAGATTACCACTGATGCCTGGGCCCTGGAGCTCATGCAGCGGGGTTATTGTCTGCCCTTCTCAGACCCCCACCACTTCCAAGCCAACCAGGACAGGAGCTCCAGGACGAACTGAGAGCCTTGTTGTTGAAGGGCACTGTGGAAGAGGTAGCTCCCGAGCAGAGAGGATCAGGCCGATGTTGCCCGTATTTCGTGTCGCCCAAGAAGGGAGGAGGTCTCTGTCCCATTTTGGACCTCAGGCCCTTGAACAAGTTCCTGAGGAAAGATAAGTTACAGATGGTGATGTTGAGAGAAATTCTCCACGCTCTCGAATTGCAGGACTGGCTGGTGTCAATAGATCTGCAGGATGCTTATTTCAATGTTCTGATACATCGAAAGCACAGGAAGTTCCTAAAGATCCTCATAGGGGACAAGCATTATCAGGTCAAGGTGCTCACCTTTGGGTTGACCTCTGCTCCAAGGGTCTTCACCAAGCTCATGGCAGTAGTAGCAGTTCAACTCAGGAGATCCGGAGTTCATGTATTTCCATACCTGGATGACTGGAGATCCGGGGGAAGTCGGCAGAGCGGGTATCTCCCCCTAGAGGACACCTGCTCACTACTCCACAAACTGGGCTTTTCCCTGAACTTGAAGAGGTCCCATGTGATGCTATTCCCGAAGCTCCAGTTCATCGGAGCAGTCCTAAACACTCGGGTGGGGAAGGCCTTTCCCCCCAAGGAGTCAACAGCATTGCACAGATGGTGAACCAGTTCACAAACCATGCCGCCTTACCAGCAGCTTCTTTTCTCTGCCTTTTAGGCCTCATGGCCTCCTGTATCTTTCTAGTGCCAGAGGTCAGGCTGCGCATGAGATCCCTTCAATGGCTCCTATGAGGCCAGTGGTCCCCTTAGCTCAGGGCCTCTTGGATTCCCTCAGGGTATCCAGGTCAGTGGTCGATGACCTTGGTTGGTAGGCCGCCAGCAGCAATCTCATGGCGGGGGAACTCTTCTGGCCTCCATGGCCTCAGGCCCGAGTGGGCGCGGATGTGTCTTTGAAGGGTTAGGGCACTCACTACGAGTACTTGCAGGTGAACAGTGTTTGGTCAGCAATGAAAGCCAGGTGGCACACCAACAGGCTGGGGTTGCGAGCCATCAGTCTAGCCCTGAGTTCGCTCCGTCTCTGAAGGGGAAGCATGTCCTGATTCCGATGGACAATACGTGACCATGCACTACCTGAACAAGCAAGGTGGCGTGCGCTCCCTCCCCATCTGCAGAAAGGCGATGCAGCTGTGGTTCTGGCTATTGGAGAACCGGATCTCGGTAGTTCATCTGGCGGGAACAGAGAACAGTTTAACGGGTGCTCTGAGCATGCAGAGCACAGTCTCACATGAGTGGGAAGTGTGTCAAGAATTCCTAGAGGAGGTCTTCTCTCGCTGTGTTACCCCATCAGTGGACCTGTCGGCCACAGAGTCCAACAGGAAGTGCAGACAGTTTTGCTCGAGGGAATTCCCAGCAAACGGCACACCATGGGATGCATTTCTGGTAGATTGGACCTTCCCTCTGATTCCCGTCATTCCTTGGGTTCTCAGGAGGCTCAAGAGGTTTTCAGCAACCATGATCTTAATCGCCCCAGATTGGGCGAGGAGGACGTGGTACTCAAATTCTTCGATCTGCCCATCTGCCCACCTCTACGGTTGCCTCGGTCCCCGGATCTCCTAACCCAATCGGAAGATTGGGTGCTTCACCCGAACGCAGAGTCCCTCAACCTACATGCGTGGCTCTTGAGAGGATGGGATATGACTGGGACCTCTCCGTGGAGGTACTCAAGGTGTTGCTGGCTACACGCGGACCATCTGCAAGATCTCTGTGCGTGTGCAGCTGGACAAGATATGGGGCGTGGTGCAGGGAATGCGAGATCGACCCTACCTCTTGCCCCACCACTGCAGTGACGGAGTTCCTTCTGACACTGGCCTCGGCAGGCCTTCAGGTCACCAAAGTCAAAGGATATTTGGCAGCCTTGTCTGTGTTCAAGAGGTGCCTGGATCAAGGCTCATATTTTACGATCTCAGTTATGGCCCAATTCCTGAAGGACCTTATGAATACGCTTATGCCAACTCCCTTTGTTGTCCCAGTTTTGGATCTTATTATGGTTGTGACTTTCTTAATGGCAGCTCCTTCTGAGCCCATGCATACCTGCTCTTTGTGGCTGCTGTCTTTGAAGACAGCTTTCTTTGTTGCAATAACATCTGCTAGGCGGGTTAGTGAATTGCAGGCCCTTTGCTGCAAACCGCCATTCTTGCGGTTCTTTCGTGAGAAGGTCTCACTTAAAGAAAGGCCGAAGGTGGTATCCGAATTTCATTTGTCACAGGCCATAGACCTACCGGTCATTTACCCACCTACACACCCTCCTAAAGAAGAGGAGCGTATCCATCGACTGGATCGTAAAAGGGCCCTGAGCTTTTATGTCGCAAGGACATCATGAATTTCGTAAATCCGGTCAACGTTTCGTGGCCTATTCTCTAGCCAGTAAAGGTCTGGAAGTAACAAAGCAAACACTATCCTATTTCTGTCTTTCATGCTGCATGCTTTTGTAAAGAAAGCCACGATATAAGGTATGTTGAATACAGCTTTATTGTATTATCACGAGTAACATACCAAGAGACCCCTAACCCAGGCAACATCCAGGATCTAACTGACAAAAGTTAAGCCACAACACGGTGATGAAATAGCATTCCAGAACATATGCTGTAAGAGAGATCCACTCTGGAATAACACAGTAGCATTCCTGGCATATGTAAGCACTGACATTGGCTGCAGCAGTTACCACAGCATCAAGCAAAACATTTATACATAACCAATATACAACACACCTCCCTCCCCTAAAACAAAAAAAAAATCTTTATTATGAGATATAAACACATTAGAAAGTATAAGTCTATCTTTTTACCTTTGCAACTCGGGATAAATTCCAGATTTGGCCACTTTCCACACACACAGCATTTTTGTAGATTCTTGCAACCCTAACTGGTTCTGTGTAGAGCGGCTCTCCTTTCCTGGAGACAACCGCTCTCCTTATTCGCACCCAATCTCCAACCTCAACAACTGTTTTTCTTCTTGGGTGTTTTTCATTGACACTTTCCACCCACTTATCTTTGCGAACATCCATCTTTCTCTTCACAGCATCCACAACTACATCTGTTGCTCTCGCCCTGCCCAACCAGGCTGGTGCCACACAAGTGTTTGCTTTTCGTCCTCTCATTAGTTCGAAAGCACTAATTCCTGTCTCAATTCGTGGGGCCATCCGCAACGCATACAACCTGTCTCTCACAGCCACTCTTCTGTCAAGACCACACGCATTCGCTCCACAAATAACCTCCATTATGCATCGATTCACCCTTTCGACTATACCATTTGCTTGGGGATAATATAAAGGCGTCCTTTTGTGTTTAATACCACATTTATCAAGATTCGCTAAAAACATTTTCCCCACGAATTGTGGACCATTATCAGTGAGGATACCCCTGGTTAAACCCTCCCTCTCAAACACATCTTCCAGGAATTCTATTATGCATCGACACGTAACTTCCCTCAAGATCTTAAATTCAGTCCACCTTGAAAAAGTATCAACCAGTATGAGAATGAACCTTCCCCTACCTACACCCATGTCAAGTGGGCCCAAAACATCCATTGATAAGTCTTGCCACACTCCCGCTGGGGTGTTAGTTTTACCCATTGGTTGGGACGCAGTCACCGAAGAATAAGGCTGAATTGAGATCATTTTTAGGTACTATTGAATTCTATCATCGGTTTGTTGAGAATTATGCGGACTGCATAACCAGTTTGAGGGCACTGCTAAGAAAAGGTATGGAATTTGTATGGAGCAAGGAATGTGAAAAAGAATTTGAAGAAATGAAGAGAAAAATTGATATGGCAAAACCCTTATCGATGTTTGACACAAGAAAGAAGACAATCTTGTCTGTGGATGCCAGTGACACTGGCATAGGAGTGGTGATGCTGCAGCCAGGTGTAGATGGTACTGAGATGGTGGTAATGCATGCGTCCCGCACGTTGAGAGGTGCGGAATTGAATTATTCTGTGTTGGAAAAAGAAGCTTTGGCGTGCCATTGGGGCATAGAAAAAATGAAGAATTTTGTCTGGGGCCAGGAATTTGTTCTAAGAACTGATCATAGGCCACTTAAGTCGATTTTTGAAAACAAAGGCCTTGACAAAGTTTCGAGGAGAGTAGCAGGTTGGATAACCAGACTACAATGTCATAAATGTATTATAGAGGTAGTTGCTGGTAAAGAGAATATTCAGGTTGATCACGCCTCAAGGGTGAAGCTTGAGGATACTATGAGTGACAGAGACAATAGTATGTGTGGTGAACATGATATGGTTTTTGTTTACAGAAACAGGAGTGGATTCAAGTCTTAAAGTCAAGTGAAATGTGGAGACGGATCATGGTTTTGGTAGAAGGTGGATGGCCAGAGAAAAGATTGTTATCTAAATTCCTTTTTGGTTTGAGACCTTGCTCAGATATTTCATGACCCAAATACTCTACTACCTGAGTCATAAAAACACACTTCTCACCCCTTAAAGTTATTCCTCTTGACTTAAATATTTTCAGAACCACATCAAGTCTACTTTTCAACTCTTCCTCATCCTTCCCACATATCAGGACATCGTCCTGGAAACACCACACTCCACTGACTTCCTTCAGTAATTTGTCCATCACCTTTTGGAACACAGAGGAAGCAGATACCAATCCGAAAGGCATGCGTTTAAATTGATATATACCTTCATAGGTAATAAAAGCAGTCAATTTGCGGGACTTAGCATTTAAACCTATCTGATGATAAGCGCCTGCCATATCAAGTTTTGCGAAATATTTGGCACTCCCAGTCCTACTTAGCAGCTCTCCCATATTTGGAAGAGGATGGCGATCTGCCACAACACACCAATTGAGTTCTCTCAAATCAATGCAGACCCTCAAATCTCCATTTCCCTTCTTCACCACCACCACTGGAGATATCCATTCTACTGCCTTAGCCGGCTCAATAATTCCCTCCTTCTCCAATTTTACCAATTCGTCACGCACAGCTTTCCGCATTGACAACGGTAACGGCCTAAGTTTTGACACAACTGGGTTACTCCCTTCTTTTATCACAATTTTGTGAACCATTCCCTTAAGGCATCCCACTTTATCACAAAATACTTCAGGGTACCTTGTTACCATTTCACATTTGGCTCTGTTCCTATTAGGTTCTGGGGGTTGGACCACATTGAGTATCTGTTCTTCACTGTTGGGATCCAACTTAATCTTCAACCCTCTCTGTTCCCTCCAACCCAACAAAGTTTCTCCTCTCTTAGTGACATACATTTTTCCACGCATCATCCTCCCTTTAAATTTGAACTCTGCATTACAAAACCCCAAAATCTCTATCTTGTCTCCATTATACCCCCCAGGTATTTTATCAGAGGGAAGTAGATGTTCAACAGTACCTCCAACCACATTTTCAAAAACCATTTTGGACATTAACGTGATTTTGGAACATGAATCTGCGAGCATTTTAACTGAATGACCATTCACTTCTATCCATGCTGAAGGATGTTCACATTCATCAGATCTTGTACACTTCACCATATGCACTGTAACAATTTCATTCTCTGAAACGTCAGCTTCTTCAGATGACGCGCCATCATATTCTTCAATAAGAAGTGTCCCTTTACCTCCTCCTATCCGATATTTTTTACAGCATGTCATGATGCCTACCCCCGGAGTACCAGGCCAGGCCCAGCACCCCCCGGAGCAGGCATCACGCCCCCGGGTAAAAGCCCAGCGGCCCTTTATAGGGGCTCTTTGGACTCTGTCCTGGCGCCGCTGGCGCCAGGCTCATGTTGGACATCAGTCCTGGCGCCATAGGCGCCAGGCTCATAAGGGAAAATGTTTGGTGCACTTACCTGAAGCAGACCATGCTGCACACTCACCTGATGCAGACCATGCTGCATGAAGAACCAAGCCAAATGAGGCTTAGGAGGGACTGTTTTTCTGAAGGAACTATTTTGTTACTTGGGTGGGGCTGTGGAAGAATACTCACCTGGAACTTCTTCCAAGGCTATTTAGCCACGCCCGGACAGCCACACGTGCTTCGCGTTGTTCTGCATCCCAGCAGCTGAACGCTCACCGTGTCAGCTCCTGCACCTGGACTCTAGCCACGCCCGCCTCGAACCTGGAACAACTGTAAGGAAAGAAGAGAAGAGAAAGGTGAAAACCAAGAACTTATTCAACCTTCTTACCTGCATCCGGAATCTTCACGCCAGCATTCCTGAAGGAGGACTTCAATTTAAAAGCACTGCGTTGCTCGCTGCAGTGCCGCGCTTCACTCACCTGTTCCCGAGACGCCGCCCGGCTCCATCGCGGCTCTCAGCACCAGTCGCCACATCTCTGCACCTAGGGGAGAGAAGAAGAGACAAAAGGTGAGCAAGGGAACACAAGAGGAAAGCCGTATTTTCAGCCATATTACTTACCGGCTTTTCTTGGTGAACCATTCCACATCTCGGGTCGGCGCCGCATCTTTGGCAGGTACCGCACCCCGGCCCCTATGGGGAAAGGACAAAAGATATTACTGGGGAATTATAAAGACATTTAGAGGGGTCGCCCTCATCACTAAATCACCTGATTTTACCACCGGCAATTTAACCCCTCAACGCATCGCCTTGGTTCTGCACCTGAAATAAAGGACAGATCACAGGTTAGGAGAAACAACATAAAAGGAGGCTCACACTTGAACTTTTGCATCTTCATACTTACGGTGTATCGCTCAGAAAAGTCAAGTGGATTTGCCAGCGCCATTCTGAAAACCAGTGAAGTAAGTGGACGAACGCGCGCCCCTGCACCAGAAGCAGGATGGAGAGTTCATCCTTCCAAACCATAAGGTGAGCTTAAACCGGGGGGTTTTGGAGGAAGTCAGAGGAGAACGAAGAGGGGTAGGGGGGAGCAAGCACACTATTCTGCAGACTGTTAATCCCCTTTCTCATCTGCAGAAGGATATTCCTACGGGCCAGACAAGCAAGATTTGGGGGTCCTGTTCAATCGGTGGTCCGAATTCTGCGCATCACGCTTGAAGAGGCCACAGCAACCCAGACCAGACCAGCGCCTCCGTGGGAGCCAGGTGAGCGTTACAGAATGCGAAGCCTTCCTACAAATTCCCACCCAGGCGCTATGGAAACTTCTGAGACTGACCAGTTGGCCCAACTACTGGGGGAATTACGGGCCAAAGTACACGCCGCTCGTCAAGAGACTAATGCTCTCAGGAGGGAAGTGATTGTATCAAAGGAAAGGACTGATGACCTGGCTAGACAGCTTTTGCAAGGTCAAGCTGGACAAACTCCTTTACCCGGTTCCGGAGGGAACCCCGCTCCTGTGCTTTCCAGTAACCCGGTGCAGATTAATCTACCAGGAAACATGCCGCTGGCCCCACCCGAACGCTTTGCTGGGGACCCCAAACTATTCGCCGTATTCATGAATCGGTGTCGTTTGCATTTCCTGTGCAGACCTGGGGCCTTCCCTAATGACCAGACCAAGTTAGCCTTTGTATTGTCATATCTCAGCGGCAGTGCTGCCGATTGGTCAGTTCCACTGGTAACTCAAGATGACCCGATTCTTCGTGATTTTCAAGGATTTCAAGCAAGCATGGAAAGGTTATTTGCTCGTCACTCCCAGGGGCAGGCTCTAGATGACGAACTTCTATCTCTGTGACAGGGCAATCAATACCTCCTTTCCTGCATTGCAACCTTTAATAGACTAATTGTAGAAACTGGGTGGCCAGAGGATAAAAGAATCACGTTATTTTATCGAGGTCTACGCGGAGAACTTAAAGATGTCCTGGCCCAAGTTGTAAATCCGCCCCAAGAATGCTCAGAATATATAGACTTAGTGGTCCAATTGGATCACAGACTGCAAAACAGAAAAGCAGATCGGTCCAAGTTTGAGACCCGGGTGTTAGTCAAGACCCACGTTAACCTCAAGGGGGCTGAAGCCTCTGAGCCAATGCAAATCGGAGGAGTTAAAGGACCTTTAACTCAAAGGAACTTGAAAGAAGACGGCAGATGCACTTATGTCTTTATTGTGGATCCTCTGGACACTTTCTACGAGATTGCCCAGCAAGGCCGCCCAGGAAGGTGGTAGGAGCCGCTGATAAGATCCATGAAACCTCTGTATCGGGAAACGACCCCGCCCGACAAGCGTAGGGGTCCGCTTGCCGAGCTTGAAAACGAACTCTCAGACCTCGCATTTCATTGTTCAAATGGTCCTCGTAGATCCGGAACAGCCTAAGCGGTTGCATGCAATAAAGGCATACATCGATAGTGGGGCTATAGGAAACTACGTGGATCGTGAATTGGTCTCCAGGATTAACCTCCCTCTGCGTCCTAAAACCAGCAAAGATGTCATCACCACAGTTGATGGAACCGAAATTGCCTCGGGACCGGTAACACATTCCACAGCTGAGGTGACACTTGTAGGTCCGGACGGCCATCGGGAGGCAGTTGTGTTTGATGTAATCAAGGCTCCACAGTTTCAGGTTATTCTCGGAATCCCTTGGTTAGAGACACATAATCCTCGAATTGATTGGCGAGCAAAGAGAATAACCTTTCCGGAGTGTGCACGAACCTGCTACCCAGAAAATCTAAAGATCAGTCTAGCATCAGTAACCTCTGTCTCCATGCAACTACCTCCGGAATACCAAGACTTTCAGGATGTCTTCCAAAAGGAACAAGCCAACACGTTAGCTCCTCACAGATCGTACGATTGCCAAATCGATCTGGTGCCCGGTGCTCAACCCCCTTGTAGCAGGATTTATGCCCTTACTGAGCCGGAGAATCTGCATTTGAGACAATATTTAGATCAATACCTAGCCAATGGTTTCATTTGCCCGTCAAAGTCTCCGGCATCCTCGGCTTTGTTCTTCGTGCCAAAAAAAGAAGGCGACCTTAGAAATTGTATCGATTACCGTGCATTGAACCAGATAACTGTTAAAAATCGTTACCCTCTGCCTTTGATCCCTGAACTCCTTGACCAGGTGAAGGACGCTTGCATATACACCAAGTTAGATCTCCGGGGGGCTTATCAACTGGTACGAGTAAAAGAAGGCGACGAATGGAAAACGGCCTTCCGTACAAAATATGGACTATTCGAATACCAGGTGATGCCTTTCGGGTTGTGCAACGCGCCTGCTGCCTTCCAATTCTTCATGAACGATGTCCTTCGGGAACTCATCGATGTCTGTGTTGTCGTGTATATCGATGAAATTCTGGTGTACTCCTCTTCGGAATCAGATCACAGAAAACATGTCAGGGCCGTCCTTGAGAAATTGCGACAGCACAAACTGTTTGCAAAGCTGGAGAAATGCATTTTCCATACCACCGAGATTGAGTTTCTTGGATTCATCCTGACACCTAAAGGGGTCCGAATGGACTCACGGAAAGTGGATGCCATCCTCAAATGGCTATCACCTAGTTCGGTGAAAGGTGTCCAAAGCATGCTTGGTTTTGCCAATTTTTATCGCAGGTTTATCCCAGAATTTTCACGGGTGGTGCAACCCATCACTGCACTCTTGCGGAAGAATAAACGTTTTGAATGGACCGAGGAAGCAGAACAGGCCTTTCAGGAATTAAAAGCTAAATTTACATCCGCACCTATTTTGAAACACCCGCGTCCTGATCTCCCATATATAGTCGAAACCGACGCATCCAGCTTAGCCATGGGAGCTGTCCTGTCCCAGAGAGACCCCGAAACCAACCAACTGCACCCCGTAGCATTTTGGTCCAGAAAGTTCTCACCGCCGGAGATAAATTATGCAATCACCGATAAGGAATTATTAGCCATTAAGTCCACCTTTAAGGCTTGGCGGCATTATCTTCTTGGCGCCAGGCATACCATCAACGTGATCACTGAAATTTACAATATTTAAAAACTGCCAAGGCTCAGTCTTCACGACAGCTCCGATGGGCTTTATTCTTTGCTGAGTTCGATTTTGTAATCACTTACCGTCCCGGCTGTAAGAATGGCAAAGCGGGTGCGCTATCTCGAATTGGAATGGGAGAAATGGACACAAACTCAGAACCTGTGCCGATAATTCCCGAACAAAGAATCTTGGGGATAGCCACTTTACAAACCCTTGAAGACATTCAAGCACGGGTAAAACTATTCCTGGACTCTTCAGCCTTGCAGAATTGGATCAAAATGGGGTCTGACTTTTCAATCAACGATGGCTTACCTTACTTCCGAGGACGTTTATTTTTGCCAGGAAAGGAATTGCACGAACTGGTTATTTCCCGTCATCATGATACTCTGATGGAAGGACATCCTGGCATTGCCAAAACAGAGGAAAAAATTAAACGACAATTCTGGTGGCTGTCCTGGCGAAAGGATATTAAATCTTTCGTGATGTCCTGTGGAGTTTGCGCCCAAAACAAAGGTCAAAAATCAAAACCCGCCGGTCTTCTTCAGCCCTTAGACATTCCACCAGCACATTGGCACACCTTGTCACTAGATTTTATCACGGACCTGCCCTCTTGTAATGGATACAATACTATTCTGGTTGTGGTGGATTTATTTTCCAAGATGGCCCATTTTATTCGTTGAAAGGTTTACCTTCAGCTTTTGTTCTTGCCAAGGAATTCCTCGAAAATATCATCCGTCTGCATGGATTCCCGTCCATACTAATCTCCGATCGGGGAAGCCAGTTTATTTCTCATTTTTGGAAAAAATGTTGTCAACTGGCACAAATCGACGTAAGACTTTCAACCAGCCACCACCCACAGACCGATGGTCAGACGGAGAGAACGAACCAGAGCCTTGAAAAATATCTACGATGTATGTTGCACCAATCGTAGGGTAATTGGAAGGATATTTTATGGGTGGCTGAATATGCATACAATAACTCGATACACTCTGGAACTGGTCAGAGCCCCTTTTATACCCTATATGGACATCACCCTCGTACTTCAGACTTGGACTCACCTTTGAGCCTCGAAATGCCCGCAGTGGACCATTTGCATTCTACGATTACTCAAGCCTTCAAGGATGCTACTGCACACTTACAACATGCGAAAAGGAAATACAAAGAGAATGCGGATCTGCATCGAAAGGAGGCGCCTCCATACCAAATAGGGGATCAAGTATGGTTGGCTACCAAACACTTATCGCTCAAGGGACCTCAGACCTTTTATCCAAGGTATTTAGGCCCTTACTCGATCAAAGCTATAATTAACCCAGTGGCAGTCAAGCTAGATCTACCAGCTAACATGTGGATTCATCCCGTTTTTCATGTGTCGCTTTTGAAACCAGTGCAACCAGGAACCAGATTAATAAAGCCACCAGAACCAATCCAGATAGATGGGGACCCTGAATTCGAGGTGAAGAACATTTTGGACTCTAAGATCTCAAAATCAAAACTTTTCTATCTAATTGATTGGAAGGGGTACGGGCCTCAGGAAAGATCTTGGGAACCCAGCGACCACGTACATGCACCTCGGCTAGTAAAAAGGTTCCATCGGAATTTCCTGAACAAACCGAAACCTCCAGAGGGAACGACCTTGGGAGGGGCCTTGGGGGGGAGTGCTGTCATGATGCCTACCCACGGAGTACCAGGCCAGGCCCAGCACCCCCGGGAGCAGGCATCACGTGCCCGGGTAAAAGCCCAGCAGCCCTTTATAGGGGCTCTTTGGACTCTGTCCTGGCGCCGTTGGCGCCAGGCTCATGTTGGACATCAGTCCTGGTGCCATAGGCACCAGGCTCATAAGGGGAAGTGTTTGGTGCACTTACCTGAAGCAGGCCATGCTGCACACTCACGTGATGCAGACCATGCTGCATGAAGAACCAAGCCAAATGAGGCTTAGGAGGGACTATTTTTCTGAAGGAACTATTTTGTTACTTGGGTGGGGCTGTGGAAGAATACTCACCTGGAACTTATTCCAAGGCTATTTAAGCCACGCCCGGACAGCCACACGTGCTTCGCGTTGTTCTGCATCCCAGCAGCTGAACGCTCACCGTGTCAGCTCCTGCACCTGGACTCCAGCCACGCCCGCCTTGAACCTGGAACACCTGTAAGGAAAGAAGAGAAGAGAAAGGTGAAAACCAAGAACTTATTCAACCTTCTTACCTGCATCCGGAATCTTCACGCCAGCATTCCTGAAGGAGGACTTCCATTTAAAAGCACCGCGTTGCTCGCTGCAGTGCCGCGCTTCACTCACCTGTTCCCGAGACACCGCCCGGCTCCATCGCGGCTCTCAGCACCAGTCGCCACATCTCTGCACCTAGGGGAGAGAAGAAGAGACAAAAGGTGAGCAAGGGAACACAAGAGGAAAGCCGAATTTTCAGCCATATTACTTACCGGCTTTTCTTGGTGAACCATTCAACATCTCGGGTCGGCGCCGCATCTTTGGCAGGTACCGCACCCCGGCCCCTATGGGGAAAGGACAAAAGACATTACTGGGGAATTATAAAGACATTTAGAGGGGTCGCCCTCATCACTAACTCACCTGATTTTACCACCGGCAATTTAACCCCTCAACGCATCGCCTTGGTTCTGCACCTGAAATAAAGGACAGATCACAGGTTAGGAGAAACAACATAAAAGGAGGCTCACACTTGAACTTTTGCATCTTCATACTTACGGTGTATCGCTCAGAAAAGTCAAGTGGATTTGCCAGCGCCATTCTGAAAACCAGTGAAGTAACTGGACGAACGCGCGCCCCTGCACCAGAAGCAGGATGGAGAGTTCATCCTTCCAAACCATAAGGTGAGCTTAAACCGGGGGGTTTTGGAGGAAGTCAGAGGAGAACGAAGGGGGGAAGGGGGGTGCAAGCACACTATTCTGCATACTGTTAATCCCCTTTCTCATCTGCAGAAGGATATTCCTACGGGCCAGACAAGCAAGATTTGGGGGTCCTGTTCAATCGGTGGTCCGAATTCTGAGCATCACGCTTGAAGAGGCCACAGCAACCCAGACCAGACCAGCGCCTCCGTGGAAGCCAGGTGAGCGTTACACAGCAATTCTCAAAATGGCCCCATTTCTTACATATACTGCAATTAACACGCCTCCCAGGACAAATGGCGGATGTGGACAAATGTCGTGCACTCCCACAACGAAAGCATAACCTATCTTCCCTTTTAGCATTAAATTGGGGATTATCCTTTTGAATGCGTCTATTGCCTTGTTCGGATCCCCCACCTTTGGTTTGGGTATTCTCATATCGCTTATTGGACCTGGTTTTCTGTGTCTTCTTCTCTTTGGGATAAGGTCCCTTCTTATCACCAACCCTTAACACCTCAGTTCCTGCCACTGTCTTACTTTACTTGCCTGACAATTTTGCCACACACTGCAATGTATGCTCAATCCTCTTTGCAATGCTAATAACTTCCTCCAAATTGGGATCATCTTTTAACCAAATCTCCTCACGTATTTTATCATTCGAACAATGAATCATAAATTGATCCCTTATGTGTTCCTCCAACCCACCACCAAATTTACAATGTAGGGATAAGTGTCTCAAAGCAGTTATATAATCTTCAACAGATTCTCCTTCATGTTGGCATCTCATGCCAAAATGGTATCGTTCTAACACCGTACTGGTTTTAGCTTCGAAATGCTTATCAAGTTTGATCAAAGCAAGGTCAAAATCGTTAGCTCCCTCCTCCATATCCAATTCAGCAACATCAGGGAGTGTGTCATATATCCTCTGACCTTCATAACCCAGAAGGTGCATTAACATGGCCACTTTACGCTCTACAGACATCCCATTTCCACATGAGGCCTTAACATAATGTAGAAAACCCTTTTTCCAAGGGGCCCATTTAATTCTTGGTGGACCTGGTGAGGGCATGAACACTTGTGGACCGGGAACTCCAGACAGAGCCATGTTTCCTGTCCCAGATGTGGGTCTGGGCAACAATAATAACCCTCACCAGAAATAGGAATGCAGTACAAAAACAGTCGGCGATTGTGTCCACAGCTTGGGGTTGCAGTACTGTCAGGTTGCTTGTGCAATCTAGTAAGTTACTCCCAAATCGCAATAAATATTTCTGTGAACTGACTGAAATATACTCCCACCAATTTATTACTCAAAAAAAAAACAGTAAATCCGATCCAAAATCATCAAACCACGTGTCCCGGGTAAGGCTGTAGGAGCACACTTCCTCACCTGTGATGCTCAATACCCACACTTGTCAAAGTTTGCCTTCCCGCAGAGCCCTGGGCAAATCGTCGATTCGCTACTGCAAGTCAAAGTAGAATAGCAATCCTGCGGAATATAACGTGGCGTCACAGCCGGATTCAGGCCGCTGCGGGTCCTGAACTTGTTCGTTGCATAAACGAAAACAATTTCACATGACGTGTCACGTGATAAGGAGCCACAGCGTGTCGGGCGCACCACAGCGTGTCGCGCGCACAACCTAAATGGCTGTAACGCTCACCTGGTTCCCACGGGGGCGCAGGTCTAGTCTGGATTGCTGTGGCCTCTTCTAGCGTGATGCGCAGGACCCGGAACACCGATTGGACAGGACCTCCAAATCGTGCTTGCCTGGCCCGTAGGAATATCCTTCTGCAGATGAGAAAGGGGATTAACAGTCTGCAGAATAGTGTGCTAACTCCCTCCTTTCCCCCTTTGTTCCTCTCTAACTTCCTCCAAACCCCGGTTTAAGCTCACCTTATGGTTTGGAAGGATGAACTCTCCATCCTGCTTCTGGTGCAGGGGCGCGCGTTTGTCCAGTTACTTCACTGGTTTTCAGAATGGCGCTGGCAAAATCCACTTGACTTTCCTGAGCGATGCGCCGTAAGTATGAAAGTTCAAAGTTCAAGTGAGGCCCCCTTTATGTTGTCTTTCTAACCTGTGATCTGTCCTTTATTTCAGGTGCAGAATGAAGGCGATGCGTCGAGGGGTTAAACTGCCGAGGTGAGTAGTGATGAGGGCGATCCCTCTAAATGTCCTTATCATTCCCCAGAAATGTCTCTTGTCCTTTCCCCATAGGGGCCGGGGTACGGTACCTGCCAACGGGGCGGCGCCGACCCGAAATGTGGAAGAAAAGCCGGTAAGTATTATGGCTGTTAATCAGGCTTTCCTTCTGTGTCCCTTCTGCTCACCTTTTGTTTCTTCCTCTCTCCCCTAGGTGCAGAGATGTGGCGTCCGATGCTGACAGCCGCGATGGAGCCGGGAGATGTCTCGAGGACAGGTGAGTGAAGCGTGGCGCTGCAGCGAGCAATGCAATGCTTTTAAATGGAAGTCTTTCTTCAGGGATGCTGGCGAGAAGATTCCGGATGCAGGTAAGAAGTTTGAAATAGTCCTTGGTTTTCACCTTTCTCTTCTCTTCCTTCCTTGCAGGTCTTCCAGGTTCGAGGCGGGCGTGGCTGGAGTCCAGGAGCAGACACGGTGAGCGTTAAGCTGCAGGAAGCAGAACAACGCGAAGCATGAGCTGCTGTCTGGGCGTGGCTTAAATAGCCTCCAAAGAAGTCCCAGGTATGTATCCTTCCCCAACTAGGTATGTATCCTTCCCTGGCCACGCCCGAGTGAAAAAATAGTCCCTATGAAAAAATAGTCACTTTCAGGTCTCTGGGAGGCCTGAAGCGTACAGCATGGTCTGCATCAGGTAAGTGCACAAAACACCTCCCTTTATGAGCCTGGCGCCTATGGCGCCAGGACTGATGTCCAACATGAGCCTGGCGCCAAAGGCGCCAGTACTGAGTCCAAAGAGCCCCTATAAGGGGCCGCTGGGCTTTTACCCGAGGGCATGATGCCTGCTTCCGGGGGTGCTGGGTCTGGCCTGGTGCTCAGGGGGCAGGCATCATGACAATGGCAGCCAGTCAGCTGTGGTCTTACCCTTTCCAACGCCGGTCGACAAGATCACCTCCAAGCGTCTCCCACTGGCGGACAGCCAGCGGCACCGTCTTCACCGCGGTAGCGCTTCGGACCCAACCGGCAACCGTCTGCTTGGCTTGCAGAGGCAGACCCGCATGGAGGCGGCCCACAGCGCTTGACTCCAGTCGCGCTGCAGACTCAACCTGCAACCTCCTGCGTGACCTGTGACACCAGTCCTGCTTCCGGGCAGCCCCCACCGCTCAACGCCGGTCGCGTTGCGATCCCCCTCACTGCAGCGTCGCCGAAATAAAAAGTGCACCAGCTGCGACGACGGCCAAATTCTGCGGGGTTACGGCTAAGCAACTCCCAATATGGCTGCCTCCTGGATATTTGATACTTGGCCCACGAAGCACGATCTCCTGGCGCAGCGCGGTGGTCGGGGGTCTCAGTTCAACGTTGCTTTCATCGGGGATTACAAAGGCATCCCATCCTCGTCGCCATTGTAAAGAAAGCCACGATATAAGGTATGTTGAACACAGCTTTATTGTATTATCACGAGTAACATACCAAGAAAACCCTTAACCCAGGCAACATCCAGGATCTAACTGACAAAAGTTAAGCCACAACACAGTGATGAAATAGCATTCCAGAACATATGCTGTAAGAGAGATCCATTCTGGAATAACACAGTAACATTCCTGGCATATGTAAGCACTGACATTGGCTGCAGCAGTTACCACAGCAATAAGCAAAACATTTATACATAACCAATATACAACAGTTTTCTCCAATCAATTTTTTAAAAAATACATTTTGACTTCACATATTGTGGTATCTTCCACAAGGTTTTCTTCCCATGGGAGGTTTGTTATTGTTGTTAACCTCTTATTGGCTGTTTAGTCCTTTTATTCTCTCTGCTTTCCTATGCAGCGGTCGAGTTTTGGAAAAAAAGGGGGAAACTGAGGTATGGCCGCGTAGTGATGTAGTATATATACGACGCCCAATGTCACATCCAGAGCCAACGATCGAGCACCAAGCAAGACGGATCGACGATCGATGGCTGAATCGAGGTCCACTACTCCCCCTGTCAAAGGGCCTCATTACGAGGTGGGCGCAAAGGGATACCGGGCACCGTTAAAGACATTGGTGCCGATAATCCCTTTGCACCCTATTCTGAGGTCCCTTAGCGGGTCCCGCTATGTGCGCCTGGTTTTACCAGGAGCCCTTAGCAGGAGCCGCAAAGGGTCCAGGGAGCAAATAATGGTACCACAAATTACGGTACCGTTATTAGCTCCCTCCCCATTCCAATTGAGCCCTATGGGGGCTCAAATGGGAATGGGGATTGCCTTTTTCAATGGGGACTTACCGGTCCCTCCAAGGTCGGAATGGACCGGTAAGTCCCCATTGAACCAGGGCGGACTCGGTACCGGTATGGGAGGTAGTCATGGCGCAAATAGCGCCATGATTGCCTCCATACTCGGAATGAGGCCCACAGTGTTTTCGGAGCAGCAGAGTAGGATGAGGCTATCTATCAGATGAGGAATCTGCGGGAGAAATATCCATTGAAAGAACATTATGGTAAGTAATTTCTCCATCTAGGCGCAAATGTTAATTTCCTACGACCACTTATTACATTACCAGAACAGAAATTATTGGAACAAACAAGTCTTCAGGTTTTTTCAGAAAAGGGTAACAGAAGATATTTTCGAAGGGATTGTGTCCTCCGACGTATTCCTTATCTTAGATATAAATCCTTCAGCTTTGCTGGCCTCGGAAAATTTTTTTCGCCAGAGGGCGCTGCGCGTCGATGATCGCCGAGTCGATGACCCTCGACGGCCTCCGTGCCGACGTCGACGTCATCCTGCCTATAAAGGCCGCGCGCAGCGTCCGTTGCTCAGTTCCGTTTTTCCGCGCTTCGTTGTGCCTCGGAACACCGTTGCTCAGTTCTCGTCAAGATAACGTATATAATAACTACTATTTACCTCGATATCGATGGCATCCTCCTCCGACCCGACGACCCCTCGGTCCGGTTTCAAAAAGTGCCGAGACTGCGGGAAGAAAATGTCGTTGACGGACCCTCACAGGGTCTGTTTGTGGTGTCTGGGAATCACGCACCAGAGTTCGGAGTGTGAGGAATGCCTTTCCATGACGGCGAAAGCCTTGAAGGAGCGTAGGGGGAAGCTCGAGAGAGGTAGGTCAACTTTAACTTCCTCGAAAGCTTCTTCGGTAGAGTCGAGACGTTCGTCTCCTCACCATAAAAAACACTCTCGATCTAGATCACGAAGTGGCTCCCACCACTCGTCGACATCGAGACACTCGAAGAAGAGACGTAGGAGATCCCCTTCGTCATCTTCGTCGAGTTCTCCTGAGAGAGTTCATTGCCCCACAAAACGCAGCTCGCAAGCTGAGTGGGAGGAATTCAGGAAAAAGATGCTAAGCGTCTTCGAGAAAGCGGCCTCGTCCCCCTCGAAGACAGCTGAGGGTGATACCCCGGGTAAAAAACCCAAAAAATCTAAACGCCGCGAGTCGCAGTACCCGGCGGAAAAGTCAACCCGAAAGCGCCTCGAGCCATCGGGAGATAAAGCATCATCGACGCCATCGTCGAAAACTCCTTCGAAACAGAGGTCGGCGCCATCGACGCCGTTGTCGAAGGATTCATCGGCGCATCAGTCGATCGAGTCGACGCCGACGTCGACGCCGATATCGACGCCGGTGAAGGAAAGAACCACGGCTACTCCACAGCCAACGGTTAGACAAAAGACCTCCGACTCGACGCCGAGAACGTCGACGTCGTTCTCGAGCAAGACTCCGATCCTTTCGAGTTCTTCGAGGCCTAGTACACATTTCTCGACGCTTTTCACGGCGCCTTCGAGTACTTTCACGTCGGTGTCGACGACATCGACGTTTTCAAGGCCTGTGATGATGGCTCCTTCTGCATTGGAAATGGGGTTTATACCATTCCAAAAACCAATGTATCCCCCTTTAACCTCGATTTTTGAGGAAAGGGAGGATTCAGACCAAGATATTGATTTACAGAGGACCACATCACCAGAGCCAGAGACTTTCGCCTCTGAGGAAGGAAGATTAAAAAATCTTCAGGATGCACTTCAGGAAGCTAGTGGCTTGGACACTTCTCCTGAAGCAGAATTTATCAAACCAGACCCAGGAGAACATGCGGAGACTCCATATAGAGCTCTGATGTCTAGAATCATAGAATTTATGGGTTGGTCTGCACCTTCTCCTGCCTTTCAGCAGGATGATCTCACTGACATACTGGACAAGGGCCCACAGGAGGATCCTGTGGTTCCATTTCACTCTGCTCTACAGAGAAGGATTTTGACAAACTGGGAAACGCCAGAAATTATCCCGGCAGTAAATAAAAAACTGTCAACAAAATACAGGGTGGCTAGTTCTGACCCTGAATATTTGTCAAAACACCCTACTCCTGAGAGCTTGGTTGTACAGGCTGCAACCTCATCAGGCAGCACATCTGCATACCCCACTGCTCCGCAGGATAGGGATGACAAAAAATATGATGCCATGGCTAAGAAGGTTTTTTCTGCCTGTAGCATGGCGTTAAAGTCTATTAACGCGACCTGTACGCTCGCTAGGTTCAGCCACACCCTTTGGGAGTGCGCTTCATCAGCGGCTGACTGCCTCCAAGAAGGAGAGGAAAGGGACGCATTTTTAAACATCATCAGGGATGGTAAAGATGCGATGTGCGAGACCCTACAAACTGGCCTAGATTCTGCTGACAGTATCAGCAGGGCCATGGCGGCAAGTACCACAATCCGCAGGCATGCGTGGTTGAGGAAGTCTGGTTTTGCCTCTGACGTGCAGACCAGGCTTTTGAATATGCCCTTTGACGGTTCTACCCTCTTTGGAAAGAAGGCGGATGACAGTTTGGAGAAACTGCAAACGTCCAAGGCAGCAGCCAAGTCATTGGGAGCTGCTATCCGTCAGAATACCTTTCGTCCTTCGGGATCATCGTGGAGAGGACGGTCCTTTCGTTACTATTCCTCATATGGAAGGGGCAGGGGACGACCGGCTCAAAGAGGCCAAGGAAGATTTACCCGTGGTGGACGGGGTAGGGGAAAGAAAGCCGCACCCGCAGGAGCAGGAGCCACTTTACCTTCGGCAACTGCATCAGCCGCTTCAAAACCACTCTGAGGTCTCCCCTCACAGAACACCAGTAGGGGGCAGGTTAACTCACCATCTGACGGAATGGCAGGCTATTACGTCAGATGCTTGGGCTCTGGAGACAGTAGCCCAAGGTTACTGCCTGCCCTTCCTACATATCCCTCAGAGTCATCCACCGGGGAACAACCCTTTGAAGCTTCCAGATCCGCTCCTCTTGCAGGAGTTTTTAGACCTGCTAGAGAAAGGTGCCATAGAACTGGTACCTGTAGCGGAAAGGAACAAGGGTTGGTACTCCCCCTACTTCATAATACCGAAGAAGGACGGAGGACTGAGACCCATCTTAGACTTACGGGAATTGAACAAATTCCTCCGAAAGGACAAGTTCAAGATGGTGACTCTCTCTCAGATCCTTCAGGCCCTCCAGCTTCAGGACTGGTTGGTATCTCTAGACCTCCAGGACGCTTATTTCCATGTGCCGATCCATCCCAGGCACAGGAGATACCTGAGGTTCGCAATTGGCAGCTCTCATTATCAATTTCGAGTTCTGCCATTTGGGCTAACCTCCGCCCCGAGGGTCTTTACCAAGCTAATGTCGGTTGTGGCTGCAAGTCTAAGGAGGGAAGGGATTCATGTCTACCCTTACCTAGACGATTGGTTGATCAGAGCTGTATCTTCGGAACAGGCTCAGAGACAACTAGATTATGTTTGCCACTTCCTTCACAAGCTGGGCTTCTCCCTCAATTTAAAGAAGTCACAGATGATACCATCACAGAGACTCCAATTCATTGGAGCAGTCCTGGACACTTCCCTGGGAAAAGCCTTGCCACCAGAGGTGAGGGCTCGAGATATTCTGCAGATGGTCATCAGATTTCAGAATGCCCAATATCTCCCAGCCTACGACTTTCTGAGGTTGCTAGGCCTCATGGCATCCTGCATATTCCTCGTGCCGGAGGCTCGCCTGAGAATGAGATCCCTCCAGTGGGCACTGAGAACTCAGTGGTCACAGTTCTCAGGAAGGATGACAGATCTCCTTCGGATCCCGGTCAAAGTAGCCCGAGACCTTCAGTGGTGGGCCTGTCGGGAGAACATCCTGAAAGGAGAAATGTTTTGGCAACCATGGCCGGAGATAACAGTAGTCACGGATGCCTCACTCACGGGGTGGGGAGCTCACGCCAACGACTTGACCATCAGCGGTCGTTGGTCTCCATCGGAGTCCAGACTACATATCAACCTGTTGGAGCTGAGAGCCATCAGACTAGCGCTGAAGGCTTTTCTGCCGTCTGTACGGGGAAGAAACGTCCTAATAATGACGGACAATACAGTGGCCATGCACTACCTCAACAAAAGAGGAGGCGTAGGCTCACTACCACTGTGCAGAGAGGCGATGCAGCTCTGGTTTTGGGCAATTCAGGAAGGAATCTCTCTATCGGCAATTCACCTAGCCGGAGAGAAGAACTTGACAGCGGACGCTCTGAGCAGGCAGAGCACAGTCTCTCACGAGTGGGAGATAGCTCAGGAAGTCCTTCAAGAGATCTTCGCCCTTTGGGGAACCCCTCAAGTGGATCTGTTCGCCACCAGTATCAACAGGAAGTGCGACAGATTTTGCTCAAGGGAATTTCCCCCGAGAGGAGCTCTAGGAGATGCGTTCGTAGTGGACTGGGAGTTCCCACTTCTGTACGCGTTCCCTCCGGTCCCTGTCATTCCTCAAATGATCAGGAGGTTGAGAAGGTTTCGGAAGACCATGATCCTAATTGCCCCGGATTGGGCCAGGAGAACGTGGTACCCGGACCTTCTAGACATGTCCATCTGCCCTCCAATTCGACTGCCATACAGAGAGGATCTTCTCTCGCAGAAGGAAGGTCAGGTTCTCCATCCAGCCATCAAGACCCTCAACCTTCACGCTTGGTGTCTGAAAGGTTGAGGTACAAGGATTGGGACCTTCCGGATGATGTTATGGAGGTGTTGCTTTCGGCCAGAAGGCCGGCAACTAAAACTCTATACCGCTGCCGTTGGAACAAATTTTGCAGCTGGTGCAGAGAAAAGAATATTGAACCCTTTTCTTGTGGTACACCTATGGTGTTGTCATTCTTACTTTACCTGGCTAATTCAGGCCTACAGGTTGGCACAATTAAGGGCTATCTCGCAGCGCTATCAATCTTTAAGCGCACTGCAGAGGAGCCTTCATACTTCAAAATTCCATTGGTAATACAATACCTAAAAGGATTAACTAATGTTTATCCCCCGAAACCTTTTCAAGTTCCCTTATGGGATTTAAACCTAATTTTAAACTTCCTAAAGGGTGCCCCTTTTGAACCACTACACTCTTGTTCATTGAAGCTTCTCACCCTCAAAACTGTTTTGCTAATAGCATTGACATCTGCTAGAAGGGTTAGCGAGTTGCAAGCCTTATCGTGTAAACCTCCACATACAATCTTTTACAAGGACAAAGTTGTTCTTCAGGTGAAGCCTAACTTCCTCCCGAAGGTAGTCTCGGAGTTTCACATCACTCAGAAGATTATATTACCTTCTTTCTACCCTCCTCCTCATCCGGGGAAGGAGGAAGAGAGACTGCACAGGCTGGACCCTAAGCGAGCCTTGAGCTTCTATATCAGCAGATTGGCTAAGATCAGACAAGCAGACCAACTCTTTGTAGGTTATGCAGGACATAAGTTGGGCCTTCCAATAACAAAACAAACCATCTCCAGATGGATTATTTTAGCCATTCTGGAATGCTACAAATTGGCAGGAAAGGAGCCTCCTCAAAATCTAAGGGCTCATTCTACCAGGGGTATCGCAACATCCTCAGCCCTTCAAAGAGGGGTGCCAATTCGAGATATATGTGCGGCTGCCACATGGTCGTCCGCACATACATTTACCAAATTCTATAGCCTGGATTCCTCCTCTAGTCAAGAAACTAGATTCGGCAAGGCTGTGTTACACTCTGTCCATTCTGGAAGGGTAACATAACTTTTATTACTCCCGCCTCCAGTCACAATACCACTGCTATGGGAGTCTATCTAAGATAAGGAATACGTCGGAGGACACAATCCCTTCGAAGAACTAGTTACTCTTACCTTGTAACGTTCTTTCGATGGGATGTTCCTCCGACGTATTCCTTATCGACCCTCCCATCCATCCCCGCAGTATGACTTCCTGTGGGTTTGCAGCCTATGCTCCTTCAAGGTGATTAGTCTAATCCAAAAACATTACTGGGGACTACAAAACGGAACTGAGCAACGGACGCTGCGCGCGGCCTTTATAGGCAGGATGACGTCGACGTCGGCACGGAGGCCGTCGAGGGTCATCGACTCGGCGATCATCGACGCGCAGCGCCCTCTGGCGAAAAAAATTTTCCGAGGCCAGCAAAGCTGAAGGATTTATATCTAAGATAAGGAATACGTCGGAGGAACATCCCATCGAAAGAACGTTACAAGGTAAGAGTAACTAGTTCTTCTATAGCTCAGCTGGCAGTGCATTCCAGAGATGAGGGTCCCTGATTGAGAAACATTGGTCACCCCGAAAGACAAAATGAGAGGGGGGCACAACCAACAAACCTTGCCCGATCAAGCAAGGTGAACGCGCCGGGTGATAAAGCCTGATTTTGGAAACCAGATACTGGGTGCCGCACCCTGAATACACTTGTGTATTGGGCACAGCGATCTAAATTCAATCCGTTTCTGGACAGGCAGCCAGTGCAACTTCCTCTGATACACAGCGATGGATACCGTTTAAGAGAGCTTCTATACCAGTCTGACAGCGGCATTCAGAGCCACCTGGAATTGATGTAGCTGACTCTCTGGTGCTCCTAAGAGAAGATGCACCCAAACTTCCTTTCCCTTTTTTGTGGAGAGTATTTAATTCATATCACAAGACAACTCTTGACCTTGTTGTGTTTTGTGCTGATTCCTAACAGGCATTTCCCTCCTCAATGTAAAAAAAATAAAAGTCCAGCCTTGACCCTGTCTCTCTCCAACCACCAAGAGTCAGATTTACTTTTTGCCCATGACGTGCCGGAATGGCTGATGTATTGACACTCGAGTTGTCCTTAGTCATCAACAAACAGTTTTTCAAATTAACTTCCAACTGATGACGCATTTATCTTTCTTAAGCTGTATGCTATATTGATGTAGTTACACCGTGTTTTGAATTCTAAACTCCCTGGGGTACCTGTGCTGAGGTTTCTCTGTGGTTCTTCTTTCTTGGCACTGTCTAATCACCCATCTCATGCCCTATTAAAATCTGAGGACCTCAAGGTCTCTGGAGCTTCTAGGTTTTGCAGTCTTTCAAGCTATTTTAGTCACAGTACATTGACCTCTGAGTGACCTGTGAGGGGTCAGCAATGCGAGACAGACAACTGCTTGTGGTATTTTCAAGATTAAACATTTTATTAAACTATAAGTTTGCAAAATAAGCCTTTCTTGCCCTACTCTATCAGGGAATTCCCTACCTACTCTAAAGGCTAAGGGAACAACTCCTATCATAGGTAAACTAAACAACAAAACATTTAAAACAATATTTGGATGACCTTCACCTGTCCCTGGAAAATCCCTTCCCCAGGGTTTTAAAATCCATTTCAAAATGTTCAAACGAAAGGAAAAGTATTGAACCAGTTCTTATTAGTTCCAATTCAAACAAAAATTAATCAAACAAAAATCCACTGGTAACAATTCTCTGGTTTCCGTTGAAAAGATCCTCTTCTACTTCCAGCCAGTAAAATAGCACCAATGGTAATCCTGGATCTCTTCTTTCGAGGATTATTTGCCACAGTCAAAGAATAGGTATAGAACTTCTTCATCTACAACTTTATACTTAGTTAGAACCCCTGCAGCACATTCAGTATAATTGACAGGATATTTCTCTTTGGGTTGCTCCTATCCCATTAACAGCGACCATATTACTGATGTTACTGTGAGAACAGTCACCTTTGTCTCATTGCAAGCCACTACTCCAAACAACTTCAATGTGAGATCCACTGACAGTTTACATAGCACCACAGTTCAGGTACTTCTGCTTCAGGTTTATATTTCAGAATAGTTAGGCATATAAAGACAAGATACTTCAATCTCTACACGTAGGCAAGGCACTATTTCTTTCTATAAGCTCTGTAGAGTAACTCTCCAACATCCCAACCAAAGAAAAACAACCCACTAGGGAAAAAGGCTTGGTGCACCGTTTTTCAAGAAAAACAAAAGATTCATTTTGTATACCAAAAGCAACTGGCGACAGGGTATTACAGATCGACTGCCACAGAGCTCTGGCCTCCTCCAAAATGGTGGCTATCTTATAAATGTATATATAATCATTCATGACACACTCGATATACAGTGTTCATCCCCCACCCTCATTGGCTGCCACCTATATACAAGGCTAAGAGTTTCATATAGCGCATCTTCCAATTGGTTGCGTTGTCCTCTCCTCCATCTTCATCACCCATGGATAACAACCTCTTCCATCTTGATGCGCTACAAGGCAATTGGTTAGACTCAATGTCACCACCCTATCTTTACTCTTAGTCACGTGATGTGCACCTGGTCATCAACATAACCTTGGAAGATAGCTTCGAGGACAGCCTGGTCTTTGTGAACAAAGCAATCCTTTTCTCATCCCAGACACTCAGGCGCCCCATCATGTCTCCCCACTGTATGGGCATCACCCTTGGCTCTCCCTGGTACAAATCATAGATCATATTATTCTCTTCTCCCCCTGTATCACTTCTCCTCCCAAGAGGTAAACCTAATGTCCCACTAATCAATCCAGTTCACAAGGATTTAAGATCAATTTTCCTGCACATCTGGTGGTTCAAATAGAATCACCATCATTCTGGGGGGCACAAGTGCCTTAAATCTTAGTTCATGTTTTGACAACCAAAGACCCCTGACTCGATGCATAAGTGTTACGCTCACCTGGACCCCAGAGGGGTGTCGATCGGACCCGGACAGCTGCAGTCTCCTTCAACGTGATGCGTAGTGCAGAGATGACTGTCTGGACTGGCCCGCCTAGTCTTATCTGCCGGACCCAAAGAAGTATTTTCCTGCAAGTGGAGACAGGGATTAACCACCTGTGGGTTTTAGTGATAGCCTCCCAACTGTTCTCGCTCTCCCCCACTAATCACCTCCGATATCCCCTTAGTAACCTCACCTTATGTTCGTAAAAGATGAGTTCTCCATCCTGCGTGTCTTGCAGGGGCGCGTAGATACCAGTTACTTCACTGGTTTGAAGGCGTTGGGAGAGTTCCGGTAAGTATTGACTCTGAAGTCCCTGGCGGGATTGGTAAGTATCAAGTTCAAAGAGTTCAATGGGCCCGATGTTCACTCTTGTCCCCTTGCTTCCTTACGTTGCAACTGAGTTCGTGAGAAGAAGGTCTCGTAGCTGCTGCTGGCGTTCAGGTAAGAGTCTGTGTTACCCAACACTGTCCAGTAACTATTGCATGCGTTAACGTGTTGTTTTTCTCCCTCTTTACAGATGCGGCATATGAAAATGTGGAGAGTTATGGAATAATACCGCCGGTGGTAAATCAGGTAAGTCTATGGTGGTAAGAGGTTGTATTTGTTGATTCCCTTGGCTCACCTTGTTTTTTCTTGTGTCCCCTAGGTGCCGGATTACGGCGAAGAAATGATGGAGACAGTGCTGGATCGAAAGATTCTTTGAGAACTTGTGAGTATGGCGCGGTGCTGGAGCTGGCGAAGCGACGTGTGCAGGACTGATGTATTTTCCAGGTCCGGAGATGAAATGGTTCCGGAATTAGGTGAGGAATTTGAAATAAGTTTGTTTTCTAACCTTGTCCTTTTCTTCTTCTTTATTCTAGGAGCTCCGGATTCGAGGCAGGCGTGGCAGAAGACTGGATGCTGGCTGCAGGCACGCTGAGCGTCACGCTGCTGGATGCAGAATAACGCGAAGCATGTGCTGCTGTTCGGGTGTGGTTTAAATAGCCTCCAAAGTAGTTCCAGGTAAGAAGTTCCCTAGAGCCACGCCCGAGTAAAAAATAGTCCCTGTAACAAAATAGTCCCATCCAGGCCTCATGTAGGCTTAGGCTCTTTTGCAGCGTGGTCTGCATCAGGTAAGTAAAGTCTATGAGCCTCGCGCCTATGGCGCCAGGACTGATTTCTATGATGAGCCTGGCGCCTAAGGCACCAGGACTGAACCCAGACAGCCCCTAGCCGGGGCTGCTGAGGTTTAAACAAATATCTGGATGCCCGTTCCCGGAGCTGAGGGCCTTGGTCCTGATGCCCGGGGGTAGGCATCATGACAATAAGAGTATGACCCTTGAGCTGGGCCGCAGCCCTTCGCCTATTCAGCTGCACACATTCCTGCCTAATTGTTCAAAGGCCTAACTGAATACTTTTATATGTGGGTGTATCTGCGTATTCCTTGCCGCTCCTGGGAATTGAAATGGGATAATTCAGACAAGAGATGAGACCTTGTTGTACTGTGTCACCAACAGGGTGCAAGGATTCAGGGTTACTCTTATTCATATTATAGATACCGTGCATATTCAATATATTCTACATGACTCTATCGCAAAGCAAATAGTTAGTTCCCCTATATACCTTGACACTCCCACCATTTGCTTCCACCCGTAAAGCACACCACTCCCCTGCTACACCACCCTTTACACATTCTCCATCTTTTAATATATTTTCTGAAATCTAAATTGTCTAGGAGGGGCGGTAATCTGACCGTGCATCCCAACTATTCCAAGAAAAGGGGCAGCCTCTTTGCCTCTGCTATCTGTCTTACTGCCACCATGATAACCTGTGTCTGCCCCAAGATTGACTTCCTCCCAGCTTCAGCAATCTTTAGCATTATAGGTTACTTCCTCAATCTTCTTCTACAAGCACCCAGCTCCCCTTCCCAAGCTTCACTCACATCTTCTCTGTTCAAATAATGGTCCAGTAGCTGAAGTGCCACTCATTCAGCTTCATACAACAATGCCACACTTGTATCAGGGGCCCCTGAACCATTAACAGCTTCACAGAGTAGGTGGATGGGTTTGGACAGGATTTGTTTCACTACGGCAAGGGTTAGCCTCTTAGCTTGGGTATTGCTTGTTTTCCTCGTCAGTGTAAAAACATCTTGTAATAAAGAATGACAGTTTGGGATACTACAAGGTTCAGTCTTCAAAGGAAATACGTAACTAGGCACACGCAACCACTCTTTAAGATAGATCTGTAACCTTAAAGGGTTGAAAGTAATTGTTTTCCTATATATTCTCACAGAGATGACTTCGGACTTCTCTCGGGAAACATAATTGGCTGCACATGACCTTTCTTTGACGCTGTATTCTTTTAGAAGTCAATGTTACGTTTTCGGAATGATTTTTACCCAGCGTTTCCTTTTTATCATTAAGGACTCTCAACAACTCCGGCTATGGGAAAAGGTGTTCAACAATGGATTAAATGTTCTTTACTTCGTACGCAAACACTACAGCTTTCACTATTAGTGGGCATGCTACATTTCCATTGTTAAGTTATTTCAGAACAAGTATCAGTTTTTACTTGCTTTCAAGCATATGTGAGTTGCTTTAGAGCTGGATACAGTTACCGGCAAGGCTTGCTGAATGCACCTAAACACTGAGCTTCACTCACTGGCTCTAGGACCACTGCAGGTGCAGGTTGCTTCGCTTCCCCGACTTCCTCGACTTCTACAACTGCTTTGGGCTCACTTGGGACCCGCACCCTTCTCCAGCATGGGTGTCTCCAGTCTGATCTCACTGATTGGGGGTCTCCTTCACTCCTTAGTCCCTCAGGCTTGCCTTCTGCTTCGGGCCCTGGGCTCTAGCACGGTAACGGCTCTGCAATCACAGCAACGTGGTGCACATGGGGAAAACTTTATCCTCAGCATGTCTTCCTCTGTGCACCCACAGCAATGCATGTTTTGAGACCACAGGACCCTCTCAGAACTTGCAGGTGAATTCTGCTGTCTCCATGTTCTGGCATCCATTCGGTGTTTCCACTTTCTCGTGAATTGCCAGAATTGTGCTTCTCCTCTTCTACTACTACTACCAGCCTTCCAACTCCCGCTCCCGCTCCCTCCTTCTCTCCTTCTAGGGCCTTTTATGCCTCACAGGTTTGGCGATTGGCTTCAGGTGAGAGCCATTAGTTTCAATCGCCTAGCAATGGCTGTTTGGCCTAATTGCCTGACTACAACATCTGCATGCTTCTTCAGCCCTCTTTCTCATCTCATTCCCTCTGGGATTCTGGAACATGTAGTTTGTTTCATCAAAGTTAGGATTTGCTACTTCTTGATGATTTGTAAGGGAAGATGTAATTCCCTTAGTAATTTTGGTAGACGGGTAAGGGTTTTTAACTTGTATAGGGGAAGATGGTTTAGAGAAGACAACATCCTGTGTACTATACCCTTGGAAATGAGGAGTGCATTTAATGTGACATACCAAAGAGAGTCTTTCTTTTGGTATAGTACATTTTGTTGTTACAACTTTAGGGTTCAACACCTTAGGTTTAGTAGGAGTTTGAGAGACATTGAAATGGCAATAAGCCATAACCTCTTTTGGCACAGTGTTAAGAGTCTCTTTATCAGAGGATAAATACTGTGTCTTATCCCACGGAATCTCCTCACTACTCAGGGGGTCCTCCTGTAGTACAGCACATCCAGGGTTGGGATCAGGAAGCATCTGACCTCCCCTGGCCACCTGGGAGGAGACTTTAGGCAGGGTTTCAGTGAGGGATCTGCAGGATTCTTCATAGACCCCTCTTGTTTAATCCACCTGACCCTTCTATGCACACAATGAAGTAGATAATCTCTCCGCACCTGCTCACCTCAAGCTTGGTTTACACACTGATGTTATGGTGCATTTGCCATCGGATAAAAGATTTGGATCTCAGTTGCTGTCCTCAAGGCGTGGTATGCATCCACTTTAGATTGGTTTGAAAACCCTGTGATGTATGCAATCTGATCGCCATCCATGTCTTTAATATTTGCTAGTTTTAGAAGCTGCTTGTTTGTGTTTATTGACATGGAGTACCTCCAGATTTACAATAGATACCAGGGGGTTTAACCTACCTACGATGACATTGAGGCCAAACCGGTCAAAGATCGTATGATGGCCCTTCTGCTGTCCATATAATTATGGTGAAATTACACCACTGAGTTTAGGTAATAAGTCATGGCTGCAAGGCACCTTGAGTTCCACGCAGCCTGTCATTTGAGTTTTCCTGAAAATGGCGCATAGCCACCTTTAGAAAGCTTTGGCTAGTGAATTAATCATGTATTGATCTACACCTTACTTGACGTCATTGAGGTAGCTGCTGTTGATATCCCATGCATTAGCCGCACATTGGGCTCATTCATATGTAAGAGAGTTCAAGCATCATACATGATGTGAATGAACAAGGCGTTCATTGGGATCCACTAAAGACTTTAAAGCACTACGTGAAATCCAAGAAAGCAACAAAGGGAGCATTATGTTTTTTGGTTATGTTACGTTGCTGTTAAGCAAAGCATTATGTTGTGGGATATCTCCATCAATGCCCTGCATAATTCTGGATTCTGAGATGGCTGTGAGTTTACTTAATGGATCAACTGATGTGCAAAGAAAGCTTTGACACTTTGTCAGTCCACTTTTCCAAACACACAAAATCCCAAGTGTTGATACCTTCTATTGGACGCAATGAAAATATTATGCTAAAATGGTACAATCCATTCAATTTTAAAGTGGCATAGACGCCTTCATCAGAGGGTGTTCACATAATAAAAGGAGGCACAACAAAACACAGTACTGGACATTCTGTTCACATTGAAAAAATAGAAGAAACGCTTCACTTTAAACTCTATTGGCTTTGGTACACCTGGCAGAGGGCTGGAATTTGGAAACTAAAGGATGTCTTGATTGGAGGGGAACCAGCAGATTTCGGCTTGTTACGCTTCAAATATAAGTTACATGCATTTGAGGTACAGAAATATCAATTACTATCCAGCATCTTCACATCTATCTTCTCCCCATTGAATGTGAAGCTGCACAATGAACCAGAGTTAAATTATCCTTTTAGAGCACATCCTATGTCCTCCTCAGTGTTATATCATGTGCTGCTACCCCATCCTTGTATTACTGACTCGAAGCATCAATACTGGGAGAATGAACTTCAAGTTCCTATATCGGATAAAGACTGGTCAAGCATATGTGGAAATATCTTTTGAATTAAGGTGGATTTAAATCTCTGGTATGCCCAACAGAGGGTTGCTCATTTCCCGTATTATACACCATAGAGGATGAGAGATTGTAAACTGTTACCAACGGATTTATGCTGGTCATTCAAAAGTTAAAAGGGAACAAACTTACATATGTTTCAATGGATTGCATTTCGTCCGCAGATCCCTCATCTGATAGATATCCTCATCCAGCTCTGCTGCTCAGAGACTTTTTTGCCAGGGGGCGTAGTGGTCCTCGACTTGGCCTTCGATTGTCGATCCGTCTTACCCGTGCTAGATCTTTGGCTCCAGATGTGACATCAAGTGTCGGATATATACCACGTCACTATGACCCACACGGCAGTTCCTTTTTTCAGCGTGCTTGCACACTGCTTCAGGAACACAGCATTGAGTCTTCGACTCAGCATTTTTTACTAGATTATCACATTTTCTCTCATAAATCCTCAACCGCGATGTCCACTCACCGGATTTCGGGCTTCAAAAGGTGCACCGACGGCCATTCCAAAATGTTGGTGACCAACCCACACAACATTTGCGTGTAGTGTCTGGGTACTGATCACGACACAGAGGAATGTGCTTCGTGCTCCAAAATGCAGTCAAAATCCATTTGCTTTTGGTCGATCATGCCCAAAATATCTGGCGCGGTCGCTCGTCCGGTCCTCCGAGGCTGTGACGGAAGGGCCCACCCCTGAAAAGGAGAAGGAAAACCATCCGCTAAAAGTCAAAAAGCATCACACTTCCTCATCTTTGTCACGTAAGAAGAAGCAACGTCACTGCCATCGCCACAAGTCCAGATCATCGTCGGAGAAAAGTAAGCCACTCCAGAAGATTGGGAAAGTTTAAAAAAAGAAATGCTTGAAATGTTTAAAACTCAGGCTGCTGAATGTGCGGGTGTCACCCCCGAACAGCAGGCTTCGGCAGAGAAAGCGGCTCTCACCACTCCTGACCCCATGTTTACCAATCTGTCAACGCCATCAGCATCAGAGAAGCCTTCGGGCTCGACACCGAAAAAGGCGCGTAAACTATTGAGAAAAACCCTTGCCGCCGGCTATCGGTGACAGATCTTTAGCTCCGTTCTCCAGGTCAAGATTCTTCGAATCCATGGAGTCCATTTTCCACACCGACCAGGGCGATGACCAGGGGGCATTGATCCCATGTATACAGGGTCAGGAGGTGTCGATTTTTTCAATGACCAAGCTGGCCCAAGGGTGACATGACACCAGGGGCCTGAACACCTCTTAAGATGTCGAATTTCAGCAGGGTCAGCCTTATACACCCACCCATAATAATTTTAGGACCTTGGTGAAAAGGGTAGTAGACATCCTAGGTTTGAAATCCTCTTCAGCACCTGTTCAAAGCTATGAGCTAACAGACATCAGGGATGAAGGTCCTGATGAGGGTCCTGTAATTGAGCATAACATGCCACTTAATCCAGTAACTGCAGACCCCCTTGGCTACTTGAGGCAACATCCCAGCACCATTCCCCTGGTGAACTCAAATTTTACAGGGAAGTACAGGCCGGCAAGAGGAGATCCATCTTTCCTGGCTTCTCACCCTTCTTCAGAAGGGCTTGTTGTGCAGGCAGCCACAATCACCACCAGACCTGCGGCATCCACTTCAAATCTGCCTCTGGACAGAGAGGGTAAAAGGTTGGACGCAATGGCCAAGAAGTTCTTTACTTCTGATAGCATGGCGTTAAAAGCCACCAATGTGGCCTGTGGATTTATGAAATACTCATTTGGTCTATGGAAAGCCATGGCACAAGCAACACAGTACATCCCCGAAGGTGAAATGCGGGATGGGTTTACAGGGCTGGTGGAAGATGGAAAGGAGGTAGCCAAGCAGTCGTTGTAGACGGGCCTGAGAGTGGCCGACTGCATCGGCCGTTCAATGGGGTCGGCGGTAGTATTGAAAAGGCAAAGTTTCTTTTTGGTCAGAAGGCTGATGACTCTCTGGAAAAGTTCAAAGAGTCTAAAATAGCCGAAACATAGCTGGGCCTAGCTGCACAGCCAGTCACACCTGCCTTCAGCTTTGCCTCTAGGGGCAGATGCTACAGGTGATATGTGCCTTACGGTAGGGAAGTGCAGCTCCCACAGGCCAGGCAGGGGCAGAGGTGTTTCTCGCACCCTGGAAGGGGCAGAGGGGTTTCTAGAGGCCAGCAAACAGTGGCAGAGGCTGGGGCGGCGCCGCCCTCTATGCCACTTTGATTTCCCCTCCCACGACTTGCCGGTTGGTGGACGGTTGGCAGAAAATATTGGCCCCAGTAGCAGAAGATTACCTCTGATGCCTGAGCCCTGCAGCTCGTTCGGTTTGGGTTATTGTCTGACCTTCTTAAGCAAACCACCGGACAGACCCCCACCGCCTCCAATCCAACCGGGACAGGATCTCCAAGTAGAACTGCGAGCCCTGCTGTGGAAGAGTGCTGTGGAAGAGTTACCTCCCGATCAGAGAGGGTCTGGTTGGTAATTGCTGTATTTCCTGGTGACCAAGAAAGGAGGAGGTCTGGACCTTAGGGCCTTGAACACGTTTCTGTGGAAAGACAAATTCAGGATGGTGACATTGAGAGTAATTCCCCCCGCTCTCAAACTTCAGGACTGGCTGGTGTCAATAGATCTGCAGGACGCTTTTTTTCCATGTGCCGATACAACGAAAGAACAGGAAGTTCCTGAAGTTCCTCATAGGGGACAAGCACTATCAGTGCTTCCATTTGGTTGACCTCTGCTCCAAGGGTCTTCACCAAGCTCAGGGCAGTAGTTGCGGCTCACCTCAGGAGATCCGGGATCCATGTATTTCCATACCTGGACGACTGGCTGATCCGAGGAAAGTCGGCAGGGCAGGTCTTGTCTCATCTGGAGGACACCTGCAAAGGCTGGGCTTCTCCCTGAACTTGAAGATGTCCATGTGATGCCAGACCAAAGGCTCCAGTTCATCGGAGCAGTCGTAGACACTCAGGTGGGGAAGGCCCTCATGAAGAGAGAGTTCACAGCTTAACACAGATGGTACAATTGTTCGGTAATCATGCCACCTTACCAGCGGCTTCCTTCCTCCACCTCTTAGGTCTCATGGCCTCCTGTATTCTTCTAGTGCCAGAGGCCAGGCTGCGCATGAGATCCCTACAAAGGCTCCTAAGAGGTCAGTGGTCACAGTATCTCAGAGCGCCCACAGATCCTCTCAAGGTGTCCAGACAAGCTGGTGGACCGACCGTGACAATCTTATGATGGGGGAATGCTTCAGGCCCCCTTCGCCTCAGGCCTGAGTGGTCACAGATGCATCTATGAAGGGTTGGGTCTCTCACTGTGAGGACTTGTAGGTGAGCCGCCTTTGGTCAGCAATGGAAACCGTATTGCACATCAACAGGCTGGAGTTGCGAGCCTTCAGGCTAGCCCTGAGGGCTTTAGCCCCATCTCTCAAGGGGAGGCATGGCCTGATTCTGACGGACAACATGGTGGCCATGCACTACCTGAACAAGCAAGGTGGCTTGCGCTCACTCCACCTCTGCAGAGAGGTGATGCAGCAGTGGTTCTGGTTGCTGGAGAACCGGATCTCGGTCTTGGCAGTTCATCTGGCAGGGATAGAGAACAACTTGGCGGATGCTCTGAGCAGATAGAGCATAGTCTCACCCAAGTGGAAAGTGTATTAGGAAGTACTGGAGGAGGTCTTCTCTTGTTGGAGTATACCAGCGGTGGATCTGTTGGCCATGGAGTCCAACAGGAAGTGCAGGCAGTTTTGCTCGAAGGAATTCTCAGCGAACGGTGCACTGGTGTTCCTGGTGGATTGGACCTTCCCCCTCTACTATGCCTTCCCCCTGATTCCCGTCATCCCCTGGGTCCTCAGGAGGTTGAAGAGGTTTCGAGCGACCATCATCTCTTAATCGCCCCGGACTGGGCAAGGAGAACGTGGTACTCTGATCTCTTGGATCTGTAGGTCTGTACACCCTACCAGTTGCCTCGGCACCCGGATCTCCTGACCCAGTCAGAAGGTCGGGTACTCCACCCGACCCTGGAGTCCCTCAACCTACATACGTGGCTCTTTTTAGAGGATGAGGTAAGATAACTGGGACCTCTCAGAGGGGATACTGGAGGTGTTGCTGGCTGCACGCAGACCATCTACAAGATCTATGTATGCGAGTAGGTGGAGAAGATTTGAGGCATGGTGCAGGGAAAGCAAGATCGACCCCATCTCTTGCCCCACCACTACAGTGATGGAGTTCCTACTGTCACCGGCCTCAGCAGGTCTCCAGGTTACCACAGTCAAAGGATACTTGGCGGCCTTGTCTGTGTTCAAAAGGTTCCTGGATCAAGGTTCTTTCTTTACGATCCCGGTTATGGCCCAATACCTGAAGGGCCTTGTGAATAGGTTTCCACCAACTCCCTTTGTTGTCCCATACTGAGATCTTAATCTGGTTCTGACATCCTTCATGGCGGCTCCGTTTGAGCCCATGAATTCCGGTTCCCTAAGACTGTTGTCTTTGAAAACAGCCTTTTTGCTTGCGATGACGTCAGCCAGGAGGGTTGGTGAGTTGCAGGCATTGTGCTGCAAATCCCTGTTCCTGCATTTTGTCCGGGAAAATGTTTCCCTAGCTTTCTCCCAAAAGTGGTTTATGAGTTCCACCTTTTTCAGTCCATAGATTTACTGGTCTTCTACCCTCCTCCACACCCCTACAAGGATGAAGAGCGGTGTCACTGTTTAGATCCCGAAAGAGCCTTGAGCTTTTACGTCGCTAGGACGTCTGAGTTCCGAAAATCTGTTCAGCTGTTCATGGCCCATTCATTGTCCCGCAAGGGTCTGGCTGTAACTAAGCAGACTCTGTCTCATTGGATTATTCTTTGCATCACAGATTGTTACCAGTCTGAAGGCAGGGAGCTTCCTCCCAGCATCAGGGCACACTCGACGAGAGAGGTCTCGGCTTCTACAGCCTTGCAGAGAGGAGTTACTAGTAGGGACATCTGTCGTGCGTCCACAAGGTCGTCCTTGCACATGTTTACCAGGCCCTATTGTCTGGAGGTTGCCCGCGTGGCTGATGCAAGTTTTGGTTGGGCAGTTCTGCAAAATCTGCTACTGTAGCACTTTCTGCTCGCCTTCGTCATCCTAACTGCTTGGGGAGTCTATCAGATGAGGAATCTGCAGTAGAAAAGCAGTCCATTAGAGGAGAAATTACCTTACCGTAATGTTCTTTCTATGGATTCTTCTCCCGCAGATTCCTCCTTGCGCCTCCCATCCATCCCCACTCATAAAGTTCTTTCGTCTTGACGCATCTGTCTAAGCGAAGGGATGCCTGGTGATGGCTCTGTGGAGACTGCTTCGATCTGGCTAGTTGCCTGTTTTTTGCTAATTCTGCAGGGTCTCCCCATTAGGATGTTTCCCATTGTTACATTTTTTACAGGCTGGCTAGCCTTGCCTCCCATTGTTTTCCTCTGCAGCTTTCAAGCACGGGGAAAAAAGGGAGGAACTGAGATATGGGGCATAGTGAGGCGGTATATATATGAAGCCTGCCGTCATGTCCAGAGCCGACGATCGAGCACCAAGCAAGGCAGATCCTGTATCGACGGTTGAGTACCGGTCCACTACACCTCTTGTCGAAAAAGTTTCCAAGCAGCAGAGCTGGATGAGGATATCTATCAGATGAGAAATCTGTGGAAGAAGAATCCAAAGAAAGAATATTACGGTAAGTAATTTCTCCTTTGGGAATGTAGCAAAATTAGGGACTTTTGAGATGATGTCACACATAGAATGGAGAATGTGACAAATTGTAATATTCCTGTATCACCACTGCTCAGTATCCTGGGGCTATCATCAATGATTCCAAATGCATCATATGAGACAAGACACTGTTTGTATAGAGCGTTGATAACGTCCAAGAAAATTATTTTTAGAAAAAGGAAGAGTTCAGATAATTCGATGCCTGAGGATTGGACACAAGGAATTGTTTTACTATCAGCAAAGGAAATGGAGTCTTTTAGGAAAATAAATCTCTTTAGATGATTACAATGTGAAATGGGGTAACTTTCAATGATTTGTATGTGTAAGGTTGTCTTTTTCAGACTATATTTTGTGTTATACTATGAATACCTTTTATTCAAGTTGGGCTAATCTACACACCTATGCCCACATCTCCCCTTAATCCCCTCCCTTTGCTACGTTTCCCTCCAGATTGTTTATAATCCATGTTCGTATTATAGATGTGAATAATACTCTTTATTAAGATCAGTGACGTTTTTTCTTTTTGAGGTAATGCATATTTAGTTTTCGATGTATATATGCTCATGTGTCACATCTGTATACCTTTGTCTCGTAAGAGAGTTTGTATGTGAAACTCGTATAAATAAATATATATATGTTTTAAATAAGTTCCAGTTGCTGCAGGAAGCGTATGTATGGTATGGAATGCAGTCATGGGACACCCACCTTACCTACAGAGCACCACACAAGCGATCAGGACACACACTTAACTGTGCACATTTTGAAAAACAAATTGAAATTCTAACAGGGCTGGGAAATTACATTTTAAGCAGGCAGTTGATGTGTTTGAATGAAGGATGTTTAGTGAAAACGATAAAATGATTACAAACGGGTTGAACCTGCAACTGCATAACTGTTGTAAATGGACAGATGTCAAGTGCAGAGTTGCTAAAATATAACACATCAAGTCTTTCTACACTCAAGGGATTATTTTCTGTTATTTATCCCTCAGACACATCTAACAGTTAGGAATGAGGTCAGGCCGAATGAGTCACACATTAGCAGGTACCTCACATTGGGCTACTTTAAACAAGGCTGCAAAATACAGTCCATATAACCTGTCTGTTTCCCTGGCAGCAAAACCTCTGTCATGTCATGGACATGGGTCAACAGACTTACTGCTTTGTGAACTTGAAACAAATGTTACGTAAATCAGAATTGCACGGGCACCACCTATTCACTTCCACTGCAGACCTCTGAGGTTGGCCCATCTGTCTTCTACAGAAGAACCTTGAGGATAATGCCCAGTTCACAAGAAACTGTCAGGATGTCTTTTCCTTCCCCACTTCATTGCAGTCTAACAAAAATCAATCAGCCTTAATATGTGTTTAGTGGTATCCCAGCAGTAATACCACTGAGATACCACCAAATGGTATTACTGTTACCATCCCTTGGTCTGGCGATATTACCACTGTAGTATTACCACTAGTTATTACCTCCAGTGGTATTACCATCGGATTACAAGCAGTGGTAGGCGTTGTTAGTCCCCATTAATTGGAGTCCTCAGGAGTTCATGGGGATTTCGGTGGTATTACCACTGGTGATAATACTGCCAATTTTGCTGGTTCAGGGTGGTAAAGTGGAGGAATTACCCCCAGCATTTTATTGGAGGTATTTCCTCTACCTTACCTCCAAACCTGTGGCGGTGTGGCAATGGGGTGGCAACCCTGTTACCACTGTTTTACCACTGTTTTTTACCACACCGACAAACTCGTAATGATGTCCAAAATCTCTTTCCTTATCCACAATCCGTATCTGGAGTCAGGATCTTCTAGGTAAACAAAAAAGCGAAAATGATTCATACTTGTGAAAGTCTTCTAAAGTTCATAATGAGTCGTGGTGACTCTCCATCACTCCGTTTCATACTCCAGTTGGTTTCCAGGTGCCGGGTGGACATGCCACCACTACCTTTTCTAGGTCCAGTAGATGGCACTGTGTATCCACCATGAGTTGTAGCTGCTGTAAGTGAACTTTCTCCTCCACCTTCAGACTGAGGCAGCCGGGTTTGAGTTTCCCAGTTCCTGAAAATGGGCTTAAGGGGACCATATCACTTTCCTAGGGTCCTGATTTCTGCCCTCTTCACCACCTCTCCATTCCTCCTCTCATCCTGCTCCTGCTCAAAGCCACGCCATGTACTTCTTCCTCCTTCCATTTAACCCATTCTTATTAGGGTCCGACCCCTAACCCCCTGTCTTCTCTTGCACCTTCTTGATCCCACTAGCTGCAACCACCTGAGGCGCAGCTTCCTTTATCATTTGCTATCATGCTCCTATCACTCCATGATATATTCCTCATACGACCTTGATATGTTCTCCTCCAGCCAACTCTTGATGTCTCCCTCCTACCATCTCCTAATGTCTCCCTCATGTGCCCTTCTGAGATCTCCCTCCTTCTGCCTCTAATGTCTCCCTCCAACCACCTCATAATGCCGTCCTCCTATCACCTGCTGATGTCTTCCTCTTTCCACCTCCTGGTGTCCTTCTCCTATCACCTGATGATATTTCTCTCTTTCTTCCGCCTAATATCTCCCTCCTGTCACTCCTTGATGTCTTCCCCAACATCCTCCTCATGTCTACCTCCAGCCAGATGTTGACACTATCCTCCTTGGCCTGCTGCTGTCTCCATCCTGACACCTTGTGTTTCCTTCGCCTATCACTTCCTGACATCTCCTCTGATTTTCGAACCCTCGTTGTCTCAGACTCATTACCACTGCAGCACTTACAGTTGCTGAGACTTGGTATTAGATTCCACATACATTTGTATTACAAGGGTCTGTGTCTGAGTGTGTGTGTGTGTGTGTGTGTGTGTGGGCCCTGTCATATGGTGCGGCTATGTTGTGGAGACCTCCCCATTGCACCCCAGAGCTGTCATCCACTAGTTCCGGGAGGTTTCCAGGCCCCTTAGTTACCCCACAAGTGACACATGGAAGGTGAACTGTCTGAGGAGGGGTGAGGTCTTAGCCATAGAGAAATCCTAAAGGCCACTTATAGTCTGCTAAGAATGTCCCTTCCAGCTAACAAGGTCCTTGCTCCAGTTTCGAGTTTCCTCGCCTTGAGCCTCCGTAAACCAAGTTTCAAAGTCAGACAGGGTAACCTTTTCTGGCAGATCCAGGAGGACAGCCGTCTGAGCTTTATGTGGTTTATTTTCGACGGGCAATTGTAGCCAGGATTTACCATATACTTCTCTGTCCCCAAGTGCAGAGGTGACCAGTTTATTTGAATCCGCTTGTTCAGGAAGTATTAGATAGGAGCTGACATTGATTTGGCAGCTTCCTGAATCAAGCAGGACCTAATCCCCTGACCCTCCACTTTAATGGGGCGGTAGTAACTTCTGCATGGCTTCCCTTGAGTTGCTGTTTCAAGGTCTTGATTTTCTGCTTTGTGCCACCAATCCTGGCTGGACTCACCTGTCCAAATCATCCACCGGCTACACTACTCTTGTTGTCTCTCTCTGCTCACACCCTCACAAATTATCCATGACCCTTCAAGCCAGGATTTCTACCTACCCATAAGAACCAATCCATTTCCTCCTCTCTCTCGCAGATGACTTTGCGTCTTATTTCTCCACTAAAATCACAAAAATACGGGACACCTTGTCCACCCTCATCCTCCCCTACTCCAATCTTTCACACCCTTTTCTCTCCATCTCGCTTCTCCCTCACCTCCCTCACTGAACCTCTAACCATCCTTTGCTCTGCCAACCCATCCTGTGCTCCAATTGAGCCCTTTCCACCACAATCTGCACCAGTCACCTCTGTTCATCTTTTCCCCTTATTCAACCGCTGTCTCGCAACTGGTATCTTTTCAGCCTGTTAAGAAATAGCCACGCTCATACCGCTCCTGAAGAAAAAACTGCTGGCCTGTATCTCTCCTTCCATACAACTCTAAATCCTCGAGAGGGTTATCTTCAACTATATAGTTAACTATCTCAAGGTGCACTTACTTTCTGACCCCTCTAATCTGTATTACACTCCAAACACTCTGTCCAGACTGCTCTCGGTAACTGAGGCAATTCTTTTACCACAGCCCGTCACTCTCACCTCTCCTCCGTTCTAATCTTTCTAGAGCTTTCGGCTTCTTTTGACGATGTGGATTATGCATCTCTTGTTCAAACTCTTTCCCCCCTTGACTTCAAGGACACTGTACTTGACTAGGTGTCCTTCTATCTCTCTGACCCCTCCTTCTGTACCTCATGGGACTACAGCACCTCCTCCCAACACCCCTCCCCCTGGGTGTTCCTAAAGGATCTGTCCTACGATCACTTCTCTTCACCCTAGGTACCTCCTCCCTCAGCAAACTCATTTCAAAGTGGTCTACGGAGTGGGCCTAATTCTCGTCTACTTCTCTGCTCTTTTGCTCCCCTCAGCCAAGTCCTTAACTTTCAAATGTGGCACATGTCCAATGTGTAAATATGCTCACCAAGACTGTGTTGAATTTACTGATCAAACTGGCACGACTATCAGGATCAAAGTTTTTATTAGTTACAGGGCCACTCATGTGGTCAACGCGCTTAACTGCGTTTGTGGCAAACTTTATGTGGGCAGCACAATCAGACAATTGCACATTTGAGCCCGGGAGCATCTAGCTAGTTTAAACAATCAAGACCCACAGGTGCAGCTTGCTGTTCACTGGCAACCAACCTCAACAATTCTCCAATAAATCTGAATTGCAATTTATTGGTCTAATGAGAGTCAAGCGAGGGAAGAGGGGGGAGATTTAAAATTAAAATTGAGACAAATGGAGAGCAAATGCATTTGTCTTCTGTGCTGCACTCAACTGGGTCTCAATACAGCAGAGCATGACATGAATGCATTCTTATTAATTATTATGTATATGATTTTGTCAATATTTCGCATGTTATACTGAGCAATCATTATGTCTATGATACCGTACTGGATGTTCTTTACATTTGATTGACCGTGCACCTCATCACACATTCAACAGACTCCTATCCCGTTTTTTGGAACATTACCCCTATTGCAATAACCGTGACCAACTGTTCAGACTAGGATGGGAGCAAGGCACATTGCATCTTACTGTAGTCAGTATTTACGAATAAATATCTACACACCGAAAGCATGTGCAATCGGATTCAATGTGCAGTAAGGTATGTCTGATCAATGCTGCATTGTTAGGGTAGAAATACTCGTTCTTATTGCAAACACCTTAATAGGATTCTAACAGTACACAAGGACCAAATACAGTGCTCATCTGGGTTCATTTGGCGCATTTAGATCTTGCTAATATGTCAATATACATAACTCAGCAAGGTAGCACGATACGCGACCAATGGTGTTCAATAGGATCTGATCGTGGTGGGATCTTTGACCACTGCAGCAGTATCCGGGAATATTTTTCATTAATATTGCAGACACCCATTTTTGATTTTAATATTACCCAATTACCAAATGCCCTGCTCACTTCGAACGGATTGGATTCAAATAGGACATGCCTCTAGCATATATAGCCCTCGTTATGGAAGCACGCTCAGTGAATGTTAGGTTTACATCACACGGTACGAAAGAAACACGTGACTCATTTAGATTTTGCACTATGTATGTGTACATATATAACGCAGTGAGGGAGCATCGGACGCGACCAATGTTGTTTAATTGGTTCTTTCGCAGCGGGGCCTCATTGACCACTGCTGCAGTATCAGGGCACATGTTCCTTGTATATTGCAAACACTCTATTTTGGATTTGAACATGACCTCATTACTAAATAGATTGCTCATCTCAAGCGGATTCCACACAATTGGAGCTTGCGCGTTGGCATAATAATGTAAATGCATTATTCATTATGGAAGCAAATGGCACGTGCGACCGAACGTTTACATTACACTTCACGAAAGTAATACGTGTGATGCTGCGCGTGACGTCACACGCACGGGGCCAACGCCAAACATGAATGGCGCTAAAGCCAGAGCACCCTCGAGCACTTGGACCCGTAGAAGAGCTCTTACAACGGCGAGACTAGCAACGCCGTCTGGACCTGTAGAAGTTGAATTTCTTGCAATATGCGCACAGGTGTGTATGTGTCATGGCATACTGCGTTTGAAGGCTATCATCCATTCTATTGACAACGGTTAAAGGAGCTGTACAGAGGATGTGTGGCGCACATCACCTCTCACTTATTTTGAACACACAATTGCACCAAGCAACAATCTCTGTACATACGGCAAGACAATAAGTCCAGGACCTAATATGTTAGTGTAATGCAACCCAGATGTGCACGCCATTAACAGACGTACATAATATTCCATTTCTGTTATTCAGCAGCCTGCAAACCAGCACTTAATGATTAAGCAACCCACATAGGACTTCTACATTATATTCGCTGCAGGGAATTAGAACCCAGATATGGTAGGCCGTTTGGCATTATTCTTTTATAATGAATACCTAGAATAGCCAGATGACAAGATACTTTTCACTTACCTACACAATTGTACCATCAGGTCTAAATGTTGATACAAGCTGAACAACGGGTGAGTTAACAATGAAGATCACTCCTGCTAATTGCGCAGGCAGTCTTGATTCTATTAAAGACTAGGATGCGAGCATTATGCTTAAACTTCTTTTATTCACTCTTCAGCAGTTTTAACAACAACAAAAGAAAACTGAAAAGGTATCTCTCTTCATCTCTTTTCAAACTACAAACCCCATTGTGTCTGTAGTCTTCCTAGTATCAGTCCAGCTTATGATCCACTTCCTGTTCCTGGACTCCTCCTCTTCTTTGATGCTCTGAACTACATCCTTAAGACTTGAACAACAGTGTCCTTCCAACAGGGTGAACTATTCTCAATGATGGTAACTCTGCTTCGGAACTTGCGGTTGCAGCGCTCAACTCCTTCCATGCTCCTCGACCTAAGAGTCTTCTCTCTCAATTATTATTCTGGTCTCCCCCTAGGCATCATAAAAACAACAATATCAGGGTGGCGTCCTTGTGCTGTCCATCAAATCCCATAGAATCAATACATCTGATCAGTACATGCGAGGGAGGGAAATGAATGCTCGCCTCCTAGTCTTTAATAGAATCAAGACTCCCTGCGCAATTAGCAGGGGTAAGCTTCATTCTATGGCAAGACTGGAGGAAAGCATTATGCTAGTTCAAAGCTCCCCAATACAGTTGCTGCCAACCCTTCGATCGGTTTGAAATAGAACTCTTTCAAAGTAGAATCGCTAGCTCAATTGGCTGCCCGCATGATATCTTGCAGCTTTACCCCTGCTGTGAACGCCTTGGATGCCATAGCTCCTCTTACTAAATGCACGCCGTATTCCCTCAAATTATTGCCTGCTAGCTGCATCACCTCGCCCATCCACCTAACTATGGTGGCAGTTGCTACGGCCTGGAACGGCTTCCTTTGTGCTATGAGCAGCTGTGTAGTACCTGCTTTCCTACACTCAACTGTTCTTCTCTCGTAGTCTTTAATGCACCTTGCTACACACCATTTGGTGTTGCTTGGAAAATAGGGGTAGTGCACTGTAGTGGACCCTGTCTTCATCCTCCTAGCTATAGAGAAGTTCACTCCTTCAGGACCGAAATACTTCCTGTGTATTTCTAGGGCCTTGACGTCTGCCACTCGCTTGCAAGACATTAGACATAGCAGCATTGACTATTTGCCTGATAATTGCTTTAGCGTCAGGTACCTTGTCTGCCGGCCAGCTCGCCAGTAGCCGTAGCATTACTGTAACGTCCCACAATTGCCTATATCTCAGTTCGGGGGGAGCCCTGTATCGTGCACCCTTTATGAGCCTGGCTACTGTTGGTTGTTCCCCCACTGGGACTCCTTCAACCGGCAGGTGCCCTGCTGAGATGGCTGACCTGTAAACTCCAATAGTCCTGAATGCTCTCACATCTTGTAAAAGTTGTGCCAGGAAATTCAGGATCGCCACTACAAGCGGTGAAACGGGATGAAAATGTTTCTCTTTGCACCACCTCGACCACTTGGCACAAGCCGCGCCGTAGCTCCTCCTAGTGGATGGAGCCCACGACTCCGTGATGAGCTCTGCTGCTTGTGCCGAAATGCCTGGCAGTGCCCAGCGTCTCCTGATATCCTGCATGCCATGAGCGGGAGAGTCCCTCTCACTCTCAGAGGATGAAATGACCTTGCTGGGTCCGTGAGCAACTGCACCTCGTCTGGGAGGACTAAAGGAATGTCCGCTGTCATCTCCATCAGCGTCGGAAACCATACTTGAGACTTCTATACCGGTGCTATTAAAATCAATTCCACGATCTCTCATCGGCACTTCGCTAGTACTCTGCTCAGCATTACGAAGGGTGGAAACACTTAATGTAACACCTCTGCCCATGCAAAGAGGATTGCGTCCGTGCCCAGCGTGGCTGGGTCCAGCCTCCAGCTGTAGAAGCTGCGCGTCTGTGCTTTGAGGCATGACGCAAACAGATCAGTGTGTATCGGGCCCCACAGCTGGTTCAGCTGCCGGAATATCTCAGAGTCTAATTTCCAATCGCTGGAGTCTGTCAGGTACTGAGTTCCAGTTTGCTACTACATTGAGCGCTCCTTGGAGGTACTCTGCTGTCACCAACGTCCCTGAATGCAGGCAAAAGTGCCAGAAATCGTTCGCTAGCTACGCAAGCAGTTTGGACCTTGTCCCTCCTAGGTGTTTTATGTACCTGACCGCTGATATGTTGTCCATCTTAAGAAGGACACATGAACTCACTCTCCCTTTCATGAATGCCTTGATGCCGAAGGAACCCGCTAGGAGCTCTAGGCAGTTTATGTGAAGGCGGAGCTCTTCTTCGCTCCATCTCCCTCCGGTCTCTAGAGACCTGCATTTCGCTCCCCAGCCCACCCGGCTGGCATCTGATTCTATCCCTAGATCTGGTCGATCTCCGAATATAGCACGTCCATTCCAGGCGTCCATATTCTTGAACCACCATTCTAGCTCTGTGGTGGATTCTTAGTCTAGGGGTATCACCTGGTGATATTTCAATCCTTGGTGGAGGTGCTTGATCTTTAGCCTCTGCAGGGCTCGATAATGCAGGGGCCCTGGGAAGATAGCATGGGTCAAAGCTGCTACCACCCCCACTATCCTGGCTAGATCTCTGAGCGATATCCTCTGTTTGCTCAGGCAGTCCCTGATCTCCTTCTTGATGTCTCTGATCTTCCGGGCTGGCAACTCTAGTGTTGTTGTTCTGGTGTCTAGTATGAACCCCAGAAAAACTAGTCTTTGTTCTGGTATATTCTCCGACTTCTCTCTGTTCATCAGGAACCCTAGCGAAGAGACGAGGTCCTGCACCCACGTGGTATGGTACCTCAGCGCTTGTCGATCCTAGCAGCAGGAGGTCGTCTAGGTAAATAATTATCCAGATGCTCTTCTCCCGGATCACTGCTGCTACTGGCCTTATCAGTTTGGTGAAGGCCCAAGGCGTAGAGGCTAGCCCGAAGGGCATTGTACTGAATTTCCATAGGTGACCATTCCAGCGGAAGACTAGAAAGGCTCTGAAATCCTTCTGCACTGGTATTGTGAGATATGTGCCCTTCAAATCTATCCTAGTTAACCAATCTCCTTCTCTCAGGGTGTCCCTCAACTGGTGAATGCCTTCCATCTTGAAGTGATGGTAAACTACCCAGCTGTCTCAGGTTTATGACCGGTCGCACTTTTTCTTTTCTGTTGACCAGACACATGGAGCTCACAAATCTCGGAGTTGCACTGCACCTCTCTATGGCCCCTTTTATGTCCAGTTGTTTCAGCTCACGGTGCAAGCTCTCTCGTTATATCTGCACTAGTTGTAGCTGCCAGGGCCAGTTCTCCTGTACTGGTTCTTGTGTAAGCTCCAGCTGCAGACCTCTGATGGTTTGCAATACCCATGTGTCGCTGGAAAGAGTGTGCCAGTTTTCCCAAAAAATCTGTGTTCTCCCCCCACAGGACGATAATTCGGGGCTCTCACCTGGAGTAAAGCTTTGTCCTCGGCCGGCACCACTAACTCTGCGGCATCTCGGAAATCGACCTCTGAACAGGAAGAACGAGTCCTGCTGCTTGTTCTCCTAGTATTGGGCCCTGGAATTCTGGGGTCTTTTGCTTTCGTGGAAGCGACCGGTTGCTCGACCCCTATAGCGACCAGTCCCGGCAGAAATCTGCTTGGGAAGATCTTGCGTATGGATGCTTGTGCTTTTTCTATGGATGTATAGGTGCCCACGAATCTGCCAATCTCCTTGCTGAAGATCTCACCAAAGAGGAGACCCTGCGCTGCTTCTCCGGCTTCATAAAACGCTAGGTCGCTCAGTTTGGCGTCTATCTTGAGCAGTAGGCCTCTCCTCCACTCTGAGGAGATGGCATAGTTCGCATTGCCCAATAGGCAGACTGCTCTATGCGTCCAATTTGCGGGGGGCTTCTGGGTCGATCGCTTCCCTGGTGTTTCTGGCTCTTTCGGCCAGGTCCATTATTTTGGCCAATGACCCTGAAATGTCCAGCACCTTCTCCTGGCATCTCCTCCATGATCTATCGATCCCCTTGTGGGGGTCTTTACTCATCTTTGAGACAAACGCTATCATCTTAGGGTCCAACTCTGGCGTCTCTGCCACTTTTTCCCAGGCGGGTCTGGCTGGGAGCACTCTGCCCGCAAGCGCTGTCTCACTTTCTTGTCTAGCGCTTTTCTCAGTGTTAGGGTCATGTACTTTGTTACTCTGGGGGAGGGCTGCCAATCGGAGGCTCTAGGGTTCCTAATGCTGTCCGTCACCTCCTCTAACTCTTCGTCCAGATGCTTGTCTTTGCAGGCTCCTTTCCCATTCTTCCTCCATCTTCTCATCTTCCTCATGTGGAGGACAGTTTACCTTACGCCGGCTCTTCTTTCGAGCCTGGGTCGTCTTTGCCCATATTGTCTTCCTGTGAGGAGGGGGTTGTGATGCTTGGCACTGCCAACCTCTGCATGAACGCTTCTCCAAGCTTTACAAAAGCATTGGTAGCCTCTGGGGCATTTTCAGCTACCCCGTAAGGGCGACCCGGGGGTCATTAGAGGGATTCCTCTTGCAGGTCTGGTTACTTCCCTTTGGTCCTCTTGCTGAGGTCTCTGTGGGCGTGCTGCTTGACTCTGCGGTGCCCTCTCGGGCTGGTTTAGCATATATTCCAGTGTCTCCAGCCTCTCTTGTAAGGGTTTCACCCCTTGCGCCACAGCATCGACTAGTGAGCTTCCCAGGACTTGTTTGAAGCTGGAGGCAAGGTCCTGGGATTGCTCATCCTCGATCCACTCAAATTCGGACATGTTGGTGTGCTGTGTGCCTGATACCTGAGTACTAGGTGTCTCGCGCACGCCCACAGCTGCGCTTGGTCTGATGACTTGATATATTCAGGAGGAAGATCTCCTTTATGCCATATCACAAATAGCCAAATTATTATTGCATTCAAAAAATGTTTTATGGTTGTGGCTAGAACCTGTAATTGTTTTCAGACTCTCTGTGGGCTTGTTCGCACCACTTTCAGGCCGTATTCAGGCCGTGATCTCTTGAAAGCTGTTGGCTCTCAAGCCTTGAGCTTCTTTTTGCTCAGCGTATCGCTCGCCTGAGCGCTGAAATGCTGCTGCCCTTGTCGGCGTAAATTAATGCACTGGTGTTGCTTATAAACCCTGCAACTCCTGCCTTCTTTGAAAAATCTCGCTTGAGCGAGCTGGAAATCACTGCCGGGCCCGGCATTTAGAACGGGTTGCGTGTCGCACTGGCTGTGCGTATAGAGCGACGAGGAGCACTCGCTCTGCCTCCCCGTCGGAGGGGGCTGTCACGTCGCACCCGCTCTGGCCCCACCTCTGCGAAAGAGGGTGCTGTCATGCTCCTTGTCGGCTATGAGGGATGGAGAGCCCCCTGGCATGCCGGGAATACGGCACAGGGCTCGCCTCCCTCTCGCCGATACCTAAGCGTTAAATCGGTCTTTCCTTACATTCGATATTGTTCCCTTCCTAACGCGCCGCGCTATATCTCTGCAGTCGCTACTCGAGTGGAGTAGCCACTGTCCTACGATTGCTGTAAATCGCAAATCTGCAACTATTTCTGAGCACTTCTGCTGTACTACAGATCTAGCTATTAGTTTCCACAGTATATACTTCACAAAGATATCTGTCATGCCTGTAAAACGTGTCCATATGCAACATTCTTGGAACTACTTTGAAAAGGTACTTATCTGCTTGAAGAGCAGGAAAAGAAGAGGAGTAGTCCAGGAACAGGAAGTGGATCATAAGCTGGACTGATACTAGGAAGACTACAGAGACTATGGGATTTGTAGCTTGAAAAGAAAAGAGATGAAGAGAGATACTTTTTCAGTTTTCTTTTGTTGTTGTTAAAACTGCTGAAGAGTGAATAAAAGAAGTTGAAGCATGATGCTCGCCTCCAGTCTTGACATAGAATAGAGTTTACTCACCAATACACTTTATTTGGTATCTCACATGGTATTATACTGCACAGAGCACTTTTGATTTGATTTTGTATTGTAGAAAGGTGTTAGAACAGAGCCAACATTGCATTATGAAATACTGTGCACACGTGCGCTACTAGGAGAGCACCTATACAATATAATAAGCACGATTCACTATTAATCAACCGATCACGGCAAAGGCACTGAGTGGCTTAGATGTGGGTGAGGTGCATCACTCATTTGAGGCTAAGGTGAATGGTTAACTGATTTAATACAATAAAGGAATTACCAGTATGCAAAATGTACTGTGTTTTTGTTTTTGTTTTTCCGCTTCTGCACCAACCACTGTGGATGAATAATCATGGGTATGTAAGTTGTTTGACACAATATTTCATTAATTATGGTGATATCTAACCAATTTGAGATTTTAATTTATACTAAATATTTGTTGTAATAACTCATGGTATTCACAAATATTGCATTCCATTGTTTTTTATGCAATTATACTTACGTGCAAATACATTGTGATTTAACATGACAATATGATTTCTGTGTCAACCTTGAGGACGACTCAGGTCGAAACACGTGTCGGCTGACCATTTTCGTGACTAAAACCTATCATTGGAAGACAAATTGCAAAGGACGTGTTGATTTAGTGACTCAGTCAGCTAATATGCTTACATAAATTCAAGGCATAGCGCGAGACAATCGAATCCCCTCTACATCTCACTATTATCCAATTAAGGCCTTTATGGGTGGACCTTGGGGAAGGAGTGACGCTGCTTGCCCCCACATATAATATAGAGTGGTCATAGCACTTTGAATAAGGATTTGCACCCATACACTTATCTTTTAACTTTCAGACACACATCTTTCCTAACCTTCCCAGATCCCCCCCACCTCTACCTACGTCACCACATTGGATAGCTCTGTTTGCAAAATCATTCACTTTAAATTCCTGCTACTTGTCTGTAAATCTATACATGGCCTTGCAGCCCACTACCACACTGAATGCTTCTCACTGTACCCTCCCTCGCTCCACTCTTCGGATCTTCACATCCCATTAATCCCCTGACCATTGTGCCTCCTGCTTTTGCTTCTTTTTCCCAACTTGCCCCACTCCACTGGAATGTCCTCCCCCGGTCATCAAAGCCATCTCTTCAGTGGAACTCTTCAAAACGAGACTCAAACTCCACCAGCTAGCAATGGAGCGAGCCCTGTAAACACCCCACACATCCGTAGCCAAACGTACCAGCCAACCCACCTCCCCTGCATTCTGCCCTCCGAACTATTCTATCTAGTTTCTGAACATGTAAATACTGGCCTCAGGCTCTGAATGTTAAAAAAGGTGTAATCTCCGTTAGTCCCTGTTCCTGGTTTATGTTCCTCTTCTTACCCCTTCACCACACACTATGGCCCTCATTACGATACTGGCGCTAAACCATGGCGCTATTAGCACCATGGTTGGTGCCGGTCGGTATCGTAACGAGTCTGCCAATGTTCAATGGGGAATTACCAGCCCATTCCAAGGTTGGCGGGGCGGTAATTCCACATTGAACATTGGCCCTTCCCCATTCCCATTTTTGTCCCATAGGGCTCAATGGGACTGGGGAAGGCGTTAAGTACGGTACCACAAATTGCGGTACCGTACTTAGCACCAAGGTCCCTTTGCGGGTCCCTACTTTAACGGCTGGTCTAGAACAGCCGTTCAGGTCGGGTCCCACAAAGGGACCTCGTAGTAAGGCGCTAATGGGTTAACGGCGCCGCAGCCTTTTACGGCGCTGTTAACCCATTATTGCCAGGGTCGTAATGAGGCCCTATGTGTCAATGACTAAAACAATGCTCTTGTGTAAAGACACTTACCACAGGGCTGCCAGTGCTCTTTGTAGCCATCTACTATGTATGTTTCTTTCTGTTTGAAATGGCACCCTGTTCTCTTGTAATGTGTACAATGGACAACCAGCAGCTGTTCTGACACTAATTCATTTAATGCATTTTGTATTAATAACTCAGTACTGTCTGCTCTTGAATTAATATTTCAGTGTACTTTTCTTTCTTTTTCAGACCATAAATGTGTTTTTCCCCAGGATCCCTGAGAGCGATAGTGAGGGGGAAGTTGGTCAGAATGTCCCAGTGAAGGTCCTGGACTGTGACAGCATGGGGCAAGCCAAAGAGAAGATCTTCCAGGCTTTCCTGAGCAGGAATGGGTACCCCTATGGTCTCGGACTCAATGAAACAAGCCTTGGTAAGCCTTTGCTGTGCGGCTTCAACTATCCCCAGGATAGTCTTACTGTCTCAGTATGCCTTGTTCTCACCAAAGTGCAGTCTACAAACAGGCTCATCGGAAGTGTGTGCTCATGGGCTAAGGTGATGCAGGATGGCATTCAACTGGCTTGACACTAACACAGGTGGTGAACCTCCACAGGCCCACAATGCCTTCACCCAGTGCTCTACAGGTGGATGATGAGTGATGCCCCTAGAAGTCTATGAGAGGGGAAAAAAACAACAAGAAAATATAGGCATGGTAGATACAGGCTTGAAAGATGCTTCACTTCGGGTGTAGCCCTTTAGAATCACATGAGGCTTAAAGTAGAACCAAATGATGGTAGGTACAAAGGTTGACGCTGGAGAAGGAGGGCTGAAGGTAAATGAAATGAGGTAAGGATAGAAAAGCAGGCATACTACAAGATAGCAGCTGGAAATGACAACTGGAGCAAAGCAGGCAGGAGAAGCAGACAGGACAGTAGAGCAGAGAGCAGAGAATCAGGACAAAACAGTGGTGGAGAAGACTGGAAAGAGTGTCATAGCAACAGAGGACAGTTGCGATCGACGCAGAGGTGTCAGGAATCCAGGAAGCTCTACCAATCCACATCAGCACGACGTGTGCGTAGGACGTTTCAGTGCCGCCATCTTGAAACGGGACATTTTCCTTTTCAATAGCCCCACCAGAGATCAATCACAGGTCAGAAGGAGACGGGCACGTGCCGCGGAGCCATGACAATATCTGACATCCTTGCGCTTGGAGCATTAGGGTATGTTTTTCAAACACTATCAATGCTATGGAGTCAAACAATTCACAATTTCAAATAAGAGGTTGGGGTATTTGAAGTGTGTATTTTTTTCTTATACTTTAAATAGCTTACAGTGGATATGTAAGCTTATGGCAGGAAATTACTAAGCACATGAATTATTTAATACTGGAACAGTCATATCATATTATCATATGATCACATCTGTATTTTAAGTTAGGTGTCTTTTCCAAACACATCATCTGCCAAAAAAAAGAAACGCCTAACCACAGTGTGTGTTGGGAAGGGTGTAAATGTAGGGAGATGGACAGTCGAGGCATTCGGGGGAGGGAAGGGGTGATTGTTAGTGGGAGGGTACATTTAACAAATCTTTGGTCCCTTATCAATTTCAGTTAAAATGTGTATAATGCTGTTTAAAGCGAATAATTGAGTCGAGGAATAGGTGTATTAGAAAGGCATGTAGGATATCCATAGGGGCTTGGAAATGGCCTCCAAGCTATGCCCAGCTGCACTTGATTGTATCAAATGAAAAAAATAATGCTGCAGTGGTTTCCATATTTTCTATTACTTATTTATCTGGACTATTGGTACGGTCTACTTCAAACAGATATTATTTGACGATTTCTAAATTTGACTTTCTAGATGCTTTTCTGATTTGTACTTATCGTACTCCAACATCCTGTCCCCTTTCCTCCATACTGTATGGACTTCCTCAAAGGGAGATGGGACCGGAGCAAGGGAGCTGTCCCCTTTAAATGCTTTGAGATGCGCAGCACCAAGTGTGAAGCTTTTTCTGCATTGTTGTTTTCAGGGTGCGGATGAGAGGTGTAATCCAGGACCATGGAGAGGAGGATTTAGGAGTAAGTGTAGTAAGAGTGTAGTGGGTAGAGAAGAGAGCATAAAGAGCAGTGTTAAAGTTAGTGAAGGCTTCTTCAGTGGTAAAGGTGAGTTCAGCATAGGGGTAGAGAGTGGTGTAGGTCAGAGAGGTAGTCCGCAAGTTTGGAGGAGGGAAACATGCGCTTAGCAATAGTTGTGGTAGATGGAGAGAGTTAGGAAGAAGCAGGAGTGGAGATTTAGACAAAGACGATAGAGTGATGGAAGGGAGAAGGCACTGTGGAGATATTAGGGGCAGAGAGTTGAGAGGAGATGAAAATAAGGTCAAGGGAGTTTCCATTTGAATGGATCGGTGGGCAGAAGAGTGTGAGTGGTTAAGTAGAAGAGAGTTACAGTCAGTGGATAGAGCAGCAGAGAGAGCTAGGGGAGGTTTAAGTCACCAATGACAATGAGGTGGTGATCAGGAGGGAGTCAATCAGTTGGGAGATGTGGTTGAAGAATTGTGGCCAGTAGAGAGATAATATGTATGCCAAAGGGGGCAGTGATTGTGCAGATAATGTATTCAAAAGAGGGACAATTGGCGGAAGAGAGGGGAGTAGGAGAGATAGGGCATTTGAAAACAGCCCTACATCAGCACCCCTTCCAGTGGGGCGGGGAGAGTGAGTGAAGGTGTAGGCAGGGTCATGATGGGCAGCAAAGGTCGCAGAGTCAGAGGTAGAGATCCAGGTTTAAGTAAGGGTAATGAGGTCAAGAGAAGGAGACAGAGAAATGAAAAAGTCAGAGGTAAAGGAGGTTTTATTGCAGACAGACTGTGCTTTGCAAAGAGCAATAGAAAGAGAGTGAGACGCAGAGGCATTGTGACTTTGATTCTGAGACATTGAGAGGTGTTGGGTGTAGATCTGAGAAAAGGATGTGTGTTGGAAGTTAGGGCCGGAGTAGGTTTTGTGAATAGAAAGATTAGTGGAGAGAGAAGAGAGGTGGCGTTGAGCAGAAGAGATGATAGGGATGAGAAGAGAGTTGAGATGGTTCTGAGAGGAAGAGAGTGAACAGAGAAGTAGAAGGGAAAGACAGAGATAGCATGAGAAGTGCATGGTGTGGTGAAGCTGAGAAGAAGCAATACAGGGTACTTACAGACAAGTAGCAGGACACAGCAAAGCAAGATTCATATACTCAGAGGTCAAGAGGCTGGTCAATGGCTGGTCTTCACTCTTCATTGTGCCACCCTTAACTAGGATGCCCCTGGCTGGACCCCCATGGGGAGTTCAGAAGGGATGACACAAGTTCTCGTCACCTGAACGCATAGTCCATCAGTGGTTGGTCTCTTTGATAGTGTTCCTGGTGTTCCTGGGATGAGGCAATATCTTCCTGATTGGTGTTCCCAGAGGGGCCTCTTGTGTCCTTCAGCTGGAGATATGACTGATCCAAGATGGCCACACGAAGTGATATCACCGATTCAAGATGGCCACAAGAAGTGATGTGACCAATCCAAGAAGGCCGCTGGAAGTGATGTGACCAATCCAAGATGGCCACTGCAAGAGTTACTGACAGAAAGGGAAGCCATTGGACCTGCACCCACACTGTCTATAGCACTTTAGGGATGATCACACATGGGAAGGCAGCCTTGCATGTGGTGCACTTACACCGAGGGCGCTAAAAATTTGCCTTCAATGTTGGAGGGAGTTTGTTCCCATATCCCCTCCAGAGCACATAAAGTCTTTTGCCTCATCGTCGAAGAAAGACCCAGTCAGTAAGTGCTTCTCTTCACAAATCTTTTTATTCTTCCAGATCACCTTGGCAGAACGAGTCCTGTCAGACGGTCTTCTATGCTGCGAGGAGTCGGTCACCCGACTCTGCAGCTCCCACATTGCATGTTACAAGGGAATTTACCGAGGCACAAAAGACTACATCTACCGGTGCTCACGCCAAGGGGCATAAAGGCCCTCACACCAGGTGGAAGCTTGAGACCTACAGAGCTAGAACTGCCCGAGACACCGAAGCGTGAATCAGCTCTTCTGCCTGGTCTAGGCGTTAGGGGACACATTCCCATTCTGGGATTACTTGAGATCAAACCTCCAAGGGTATCTTGCCTCCGAACACACTCTCTCAGGATCCTCAGTTCCACCACCGGGAGTCTTGCAGAGGGTTCTATGAGACCTGTGCACAAGTGCTCTGCTTCAGGCAGGAGTTTCCTGTATGCCCCTGAATTGCAAAGTCTCGGTAACATCCACAAAATAGTTGCCAGCTGCAAGAACGACTCTGATCCCTGCATTTCCTCATGTGGGTCTTTAGCCCCTGAGATGGCGGAAGGTCCTAGTGGACTATAATAGCCATGTCCTTCCATCGGGTTGCTACCAACAGTCTCAAGGCATGAGTTTAACCCTGATGTCTGATGGTCATTGGTGTAGACCGCGTGGTGTGCATCATATTCACCTTCCTCCTCATGGCTGAGGTACTTGGATCCAAACTCGGTTCCGGTACCACATCTAGATGGGTTTCTACTACTCCTGTTTCCTCATATCCACAACACCATCACTTACTCAATCGCAAGGCCATCTAAGTAAGGATAGATGTTTTACTAGTTTCATGGCCCTCATGAGGTCTGGTCAAATGACTGGCTTACTTAAGTCCCCCACAAGGGAAGTGTTACGGCCTCCACTCCTGTGGCGAGTCAGTCTGACATCAGTTACCTCAGACTCCTGCAGCATCAATTGCGTCACAGCCTCCTAAGGTTCCTTCACTTTCAAATCAGGACTTTATGTCCGACTAAGGTGTGGAGGCTCCGGATCAAATTGAATCTTTCACTCCTGTACCAGACACAGATAATGAAGCGGATGGTTCTTTCATGACCGTAATGCTGGAATCTCGTCTTTCTTGCTTATCCTTCATTCCTGAAGAAGGCAGTCTAGCAGAGGTATTAGCCATGCAAACCTCAGCGCTGTCAGGCATACCTTTACAGAAGAAGGTCTTGTCTGCAGCCACTAAGACATGGGAGAAACCACACTCTTGTCTCCCAACCCCTCTCTTGGGTGGTGACAGCAGTTTATCTGTATGGAAAACCTTCATCGTCCTCTGCTTACTCTATTTCCTCCTCACTGTTATCAAAGAGGATAGAATATTAGAGGTATATGGTAGAATAATGTATGCAAATAATGTTATTTTGTGTATCACTGATATTAATGATGTATTAGAATTAGAATGCAGAACGTGGATGGTAAGAATGGGCAGATGCAAAGGAACACTAGAGTGAATAACGGTTAGAGAGCTGACTGGAGAGGAGCTGGAATACGTAAATAAAGATACTTGAAACCAACTTACCATGTCCGGTTCTTCGAACACAACAAATTGCGACAAGTCTTCACTTGGCTGCACAGAGCACACCCAGCCCATTGAGCCTGCATGGTTCCACCGGAGTTGGTCTCCAAATCCCAAGCAGGTTCCAGATATGCCGTGATCCCCCCAGCGCATTACCAAACTGTAATCAGCAGGTGAATCTCACCGAGCAGGCCCACAAACACCCCATCAACACGAGCGTTATCTCGCCCACCGAACGAATGCAAGACAACAAAGCACAAGTCTGTTCCATCCACAGTCAGTCAACACATCACTGCACCACGGAACGCCTAAGCGGCCTAAGGGCAGCCGCACAGCTGAAAAGCATTGGAGCGTAATGTTCTGAGTGAACGTAGCATGTCATACGCAATGCCATAACTCACTTAACGGACACGGAAACCAGACAACAGTAAAGACAATAGAAACATTGAAGCACAAAGGATCATTCTTAAAAACACAATAACAAAAGTGATTCATGAGTGAACAAGGGCAGGGAGAGACAGTCCACACAAATGAAACAAGTACCATGGCCAATAACCCAAATGGACAGGAAGCAGGCACACAAGCAGAGCACATAAGCAGGACAAAAAACACTTTACAACACATGGATAAAGCAGGTGGACTCTATAGGGATCCATCGTACACGCTCCATGCCATGAGTGCAAATGTTGCAGATTTGGCGGTGTCGAGACGCTTACGTTACAGTGTAAACGTAACGGCCCCCCAGCATCAAATTACTCATTTATACAAATCTAGAAAAAAGTACCCATACTCCACACGGGTTCTGTAGAGAGACATTATGAAGTGCTCATCAATTGTTGAAAATCAATGATCCTGTAGGTCGCTGTTCCGAGTCGCTTATCACTTGATGTGCTTTGCACTCTGAAGTAAACTGAACTGAGATTGGGTGCATCTGGCTGTGTAACATGCCCCGGAGCAGACATGGAGGGGAGGCGAGTTGGGATGCTGCAGCATACTGGGATCTTCTGTTCCCACCTGTAGCCTTAACCTGGTGCGGTGTAGTGTGTTGCGGTGCAGATATCTTGGAATCCTAGGGCTTTGAAACATGGTTTTCAAGGTCCCATACGGACCTCAAAGATTTGTTTCTGGCGTCGAGATGCTTCAAACGAGCTTTGTCTGGTCCTTCTACAACCACATTGATGTTTCTCTGATTTCATGCATTGCGGTGCAAATATCTCAGAACGGGTGCATTCTATAGCCTTGAAACATGGTTTATAAGCTTTTGAGTTTCGTTCCTGGCATCGAGACGCTTAAAATGAGATTTGTCCAGTCCTTCTATGACCACAATGATGTTTTGCCAATTGTGATCATTGTGGTGCAAACATCTCAGAAACGGTGTGTCCTACGACTTAGAAATGTGGTCCTTGAGGTCCCACAAGTTTTGTTCCTCGCATCAAAATGCTTAAAATGATGTCCACCTTGATGTTTCGCTGCTTCCAGGCAACCGTCTCATGTGGTGTGCAGTGGTTGACATTTTGGGAACCGCGTGGGGTGTCCACATGTAATGTAGCCAGTGACGTCCAAAGGGTCCTCACAGGTAACTATGCAAAATTTGGTGCAGATTAGTGGGACAGTGTGGAATTGTATAAGGAACAAACAAACAACAAATTAACAGATTTTCCATTTTTATAGATATATATATATATATATATATATATATATATAGATTACCTTAGCTGGAGAAATCTGTCCTGTGAGCTAGATGTGAGGTCAGGGTGTTTGGTGTTTTAAATAAAAAGTCATGGTAAACTCAAATCTTGTTCTGCATGCTTCACTACAGTCTCATAAACTGGGATTTCTGTATTGTCTGTTTTCTTATGTACTTCCTTGGTGATCTAACCTCAGGTTGTCTGTTTTGCTATTCATCACAACTTCAATAGGAACCTGGTTACAATCAGTCACATAAAATATTTCATTTATTTTCATTAAAAGTATGACAGAACATGTCTGCTTACATGATACATCATTGGGTCTACTTCAACATTTAAATGGATTGCATTCTTCCACAGATTCCGCATCTTGATGGATATCCATTTAGCGTCAGCTGCTCAGAAACGTTTTTTCGACACAGGCCGTAGTGGCGCTCGACATAGTCTTGACGACTAACTCATATTCAGCCGCGTCACTCCCCGACAATGGATGTGACTTCGATTGGCAGATTAAAGAAACGCACTACACCCTCTTACCTCAGTTTCTTTTTTCCGGAAGGTCAGCGCCCTACATGGAACATGTTCGAGAGTCGGATCGATTTCATACTATGCCAGTATGTTGGGCCCTAATCTGTCCAATTTCAAACACTGCAAGGACTGCAACTCCAAAAGGTCACGCCTGGATCCGCACACTCTAATTGTGTGGTTTCTCGGTGTTGGACACGATACGAAGCAATGTGGTTCTTGTCTGGCTATGAACCCGAAAGGTGTGAAGGAACGCTCAGCGAAACTGCCACTCAGTAGACCATCATCGAAATCACTGGCGGAGTCAGTCTGTCCATCCTCTGAACACAATACCGAGGAGCCTATCCCTGACAAACATTGAGAGGAAAGGCATCACAAAAAAGCTAAGAAGCTCTCATGTTCGTGTAGCGAGTCTCACCACTCTTCCTCATCATTGAGACAAATGATGAAGGTCTTTGACAAGGCCTTGGCGGTACGACTTTGGGCCTCGACGCAACAGGTGGATTTAGCTCCAACCGTGCCCAGCCCGTCCGGCATGATGGCAGCCAAGGCCGGTTGAACGCCCTCTAGCGAGATCTCAAAGGAGAAGGCTACTCCTGTGTTGAAACCATCGGCAGGCCCCTCGAGCCGAGAAGCCCATCAACCGGTGGAAGCTCCACAGGATCGATCCTTCTTAGTGGATTTGTGATATGTTTTCTTCGACTCAATGTGGTCGATTTTAGATTTTTTAGTTCATTGGAACGGTCTTGGACACCCAGGAAGGGATGGCTTTTCATCCCGAGGAGGGAGTCACCAACGTGTCAAGAAGATTCCGCCTCTTCCAGAATTCCAGCAGTCACCCGGGATCTGCTTTCCTGCCCCTACTGGCCGCCTCATGGCATCCTGTATTCTCCTAGTGCCGCAGACAAGACTCCGGAAGAGATTGCTACAGTGCTTCACAGGAACCGGTAGTTGTGTTATTTCAGCAAGATGTCGGATGTCAGGTGTCGAGGTCTGTGTCAACGACCTGGTCAGGTGGAGCGACAGGAGAACATGTTGGCAAGACAACCTTTCTGGATGCCTTGGCCAGAAGCACAGTTGGTCACAGACACCTCGCTGAAGGGTTGGGGAGCTCATTTTGGCCCTCTCCAAATCAGCAGCCATTGGTATCAGAAGGGAACATCCTGCCACATCAAGCTACTGGAGCTACGAGCAGTCAGACTAGTGCTGACAGCGTTTGCGCCTTTTCTGAAGGGGAAGCATGTCCTGATCCTGACGGGCAACACAGTGGCCATACAATACCTCAACAAACAGGGGGGCATGTGATCCTTGCCCCTGTGGAGGGAGGCCATGCAGCTATGGTTCTGGATGCTAGAGAACAACATCTGAGCCTCAGCAACCCATCCGATGGGGGTGGAAAATGGATTGGCGGGAGTTTTGAGCAGGCAGGGCTCTATCTTCCATGATTGGGAGCTATGTCCGGAGGTCATTGTAGAGATCTTCACCCAGTGAGCCACCCCAACAGTGGACCGGTTTGTGACAAAAGACAAAATGAAATGCAAACAGTTCTGTTCAAAGGAATCCCTCCCCCCCCAGTGGGTCTATGGAGGGCACATTTCTGGTGGAGTGGGTCTTTGACATCCATTATGCATTCCAACCTCTACTGGTCATCACTTGGGTTCACAGGATGTTGCAGAGATTCAGGCCTCAGCGGATCCTGATCTCCCTGGACTGGCCGAGAAGGACAGGATGACAGGATCTTCTGAAACTGGCCATATGCCTACCTCTTGACGCAGTCAGGAGGAAATGTGCTTCATCCGAACCCGGACACTGTCATCCTGCATGCTTGGCTCTTGAGAGGCTGAGGTACGGGGACTGGGACTTCGACAGGGAGGTGTTAGAGGTGTTGTTGGCTGCACGTAGGTCATCCACTACGTCCCTTTACATGTGCAAATGGAGAACGTTTGTTACTTGATTCAAGGCAAAAGGAGTGGACCCAATGGCATGTCCCACCTCATCCGTGAGTTTATGTTGGTCTTAGCCAAATCTGCCCTACAAGTGGGCATGGTAAAGGGGTATCTGGCGGCCCTTTCTTTGTTTAAAAAGACGCTAGAGCAAGGTTCATTTTTTACTGTTCCAGTATTAGCCCTGTTTCTGAAGGGCCTGGTTAATTTGTTTCCTCCTTCACCTTTTGTAGTCCCTGATTGGGATTTGAACATGGTTTTCACCTTCCTAATGGCGGCTACATGTGACCCTTTGAACTCTACTCAGACTCCTCACATGGAAGGCCGTTTTTGTGGTGGCAATCACGTCCGCAAGACTGGTCAGGGATTGCAGGCACTGTCTTGTAAGCCCCTCTTCCTGAAGTTTTTAAAGGAGAAGATATCCCTGAAAGTCTGCCCTAAATTTTTACTTAAGGTGGTATCAGAATTCCACTTTGGCCAGAGTATATATCTTCCAGTTTTTACTCTCCACCCCACCCGTGTAAGGATGAGGAGAGGCTCCACAGGTTGGACCCCAGGAGGGTGCTGAGTTTTTACCTGGCCAAAACGGGATCTTTCAAGAAGGGTAATTAACTGTTCATTGCATTATAGCAAACCAGGTTAGGGTTGAGCAGTCACCAAACAGAATAGCTCTTGCTAGATAGAGCTGTGCATCTCAGAGTGCTCCCAGAATGCAGGTAACGAGGTACTGGCTGGGCTTAGAGCCCACTCTATCAGATGTGTCAGCTAGGGACATTTGTCGCGCAGCAACGTGGTCCTCTTTTCACACGTTTGCCAAGCAATACAGTTTGGACATTGCCCGATGAGCCAGAGTTTCTTGGTGTGACTTCCAACTCCCCACCAGAATGGTCACTACTTGGGGATTTTATCAAGAAGAGGAATCTGTTCGAGAATGCAATTCATTGAAGGAAAAATTACTTACCAGTAATGTTCTTTCTATGGATTCTTCTCCCACAGTTTCCTCATCGCCCACCACCCAGCCTACCCTGCTTGGAACTTCATGGATCTCAATTGCAGTCTGCTGTTCTGCTTCTATGTGCCGATGAAATGAGGAAGATATTGATGCACACATGCTCCGGCGATTGGTTTCCAAGTTGTCTGGATTCGGCTTACCCTTTTTAAAACATTTCTTTTTTAAAAACAGCAAACAGCAAGTTGTTTACTATTGTTGATTGGTTTTGATTGGTTTTGATTGTCATTCACCTTAATTTAAAATGGATTGTCTTTCACCTTAATTTAAAACAAATGTTTTATTAAGCATACATATAGTCAGTTAATGACCTTGTATACACAGATACTTCATCATACAGCAAATCATTATTAAAAATCAGTTTTCCCTATACATATGATAATATAGGAAGGGAAACAATAACTGTACACCCATAGAATCCCAAAATCACTAAAAACACATATATTATTTACATATGAAATGTAGAAATAAAACACAGTGTACATCACTAATATAACTCATCCAATATAACTAAAACATAATCACAGAATTTCACCATGTGATAAAGAAAACTGCCATTATGTCCATCCATTCCATTTGGCAGTCCCATGTGTCTTCATACTTAATAATGCCTTCATTTAAATTATAAGCACTCAGGTATCTATCACGCAGCGTGGTAAGACTTTCACATTCCATTATTAAATGATGCTTGGTTTCTATTGCATCATCCCCACACAACCTCCAGATTCTCTCCTTGCCTAGCCTAGCTTCTACGATCCCCAAAGAGCCTGCTATATTAAACTTGATCTATAGATATTGTTGTTCTGTATAATTTGTAGGAAAAGCACTTGTATATCATGAGAGCTCTCCTCTTCTTTGTATATAGCCAATATAATGATAACTATTGATTTTAGTAGCCAAATTAATAATGATGCTGTCCTTATCATACTCACATACAGTTCTTTTGACTGCTCTCTTGTACACAGGAAACATTGTCTGAGATGATGTCATATCAATATGCGGAGCCCACTACTCAGCTGCCAAATAGGTCAGCGAGGTGTAGATTAAGGAGGGTAGGTGCCAGTAGGCATCCTTGCTTACCCCTCTACAAGTAGGTATCCACTCAGTGACCCGACCCGTATCATCCAAACAAATTCTCACTGAGGTATTCATATGGAGTTGTATAATCACATGGAACAAGCCCATCAGTATTTTCCAGGCAGCTAATTTATTCCATAGTCGCTTCCGAACAACACGTCGAATGCTGCACTGAAGTCTATATAGGCAGCAAATACAGGTTGTTTAAGTTTGTTCTATGCATAATTCACAATCATAGCAAGGGTTAATAGATTGTGTAAAGTGTTTGTTTTGGTACCGAAGCCTGTTTGATTAAACGGCAGAATATTACTACCCTCAATCCATCCCTTTAAATCAATTAGCAATACCAGAGCAAATATTTTGGCCGGTATGTCGAGCATTGCTAATTAGCGATCATTTCTGAGGTCCTTCCAATTTGACTTTTTATCTATTGGAATGACATTAGTATTCATCCAGGATTTCAGTAAAACATCACTGCCACTTATCGCCCCAAACATACAGTGCAACACTCTTGCACAAAGAGGAGGGCTCATTCTGATGAATGCGTTGCAGGTGCCATCAGGCCTTGCAGCCGGAGAAGAATTTAGGGATTTGATAATAAGAACTAAATCTGCTATAGTCCTTTTAAATTCCCACTGACCTTTTTTCAGGAGGTTTCGAAAGGTGGTTCTGTAACACTTGCACCAAGTGTGTGGCCAATATGTGCAGACCAATCTGCACTAGAGACACTGTCCCATAGTGCAGGACAGGTTTTAGTCAAGTTGACCAGTCGCCAGAATAGTCTAGTCTCCTTATTCATAACATGTTGTACCAACTGAAGCCAAATGTACTTATCTTTCAGCTTAAAGTGCCTTCTAAGCCACCTTTGATAGTCACTCTTTAATCTTTTTATTTCATTATTAACAGTTTCAGATGTGTTAACTACCAACTCATTATTCAAACATCTTTTATATCCTGTCCCAATTGTTCTTCCCTTTCTTGGACAGCTTTATCAAATCCTTGCTTCCTTATTGAAACTCGATTACAAAATATCGGATGATGGTGAGTCGTGACTCAAACTTTGCAATCATATTAGCTGCCATATTTCCCCCCCTTTGCTCATATGATATCAACATATTCCTCAATTCTACTTCAGCAGCAACATTGACCTTAGTCAACTTTGCTGGGTACAATCACACCCTATTTAGGCTCGTGTTCACCTCAGTGTCACCATAATTAACATCAAAACATTGTGTACCAAAGCCCATTTTCAGATATACACATAATGGCATATGATCACTCTCTTCCCTGGAAGGCATCGCCATATCATTCACCAGTGGGAGTGCATTCAAGTTAACAAATATGTATCTTATTGTAGATGCACTCTACCCACTGATTCTAGTGTATCCTTGCTTTGCATCACCAGGGAAGAACTCATCTAGCATTGTATAATCATGCTAGTATAACAGAGTTGCCCAGGAGAGGCCCTTCTGATTGAGAGATTCTTCATTAATAGGAGCGGTACACAGATCGTCATTGAGTGTCCCCAATTCAGAGGGAATCCGAGCATTAAAATCTCCACATTCAAAGATTGGTATATCAGCAGACATATCCTCTATCACTGTCTTCACTTTACTTACAGTTTTCCTATGTAGGACCTTTCCTGGAGGGTCATAAACATTGATCATTAATATACTCTTGTTTTCATCATAATCAGTGGCAACGCGTGGGTCTTGGAAGCAATACCATGCTGAGCAACACAGGTTCGAATCCCGGATCGATGCTTGAAACCAAGCGCGTTATAAATAACCTGCACTTGCACAATCTGAATGTATAAGGCCTAGTAGGATCGTTCTACCCGCACCTCCCCCTTGCCTTGTTGGGCCTTGAGGCACACACGTTTACAGGAGCATAACAAATTAACTATGAAAAAAGAAAATCAGGGATGTCGTTTGGGGATCGCCAGGGGTTGCAACTGCGACCCCTGTGGTCTCTCTTGCTACCCCTAAAAAAAGAAAAAAAACAGGGTTTTTTTGCATTGAACGGCGGGGTCAACAAGTGTAACACCTAGAGCAGTGACCCTCAATCAGAAAGAATAGAGATAACAAATAATTTGTCTTTCTGGAATTGTATACAATAATTGCTAGACTCATTAAAGGGGTGAAAGGTCATGCTCTATCGCTTGCCATGATATCACTTCGGGTTGGGTTCAAATGGCATCACTTCCTGTGATGTCATCAGAGGTCAAGGGTCATGTGATGTCACTTCCGCTACCCCTGGCATTTTGGGGAAATGACGTCCCTGAAGAAAATCATCCCTGGTAATACCGATATTAATAATCCCAATTTGGGCCTTCCTCTTTTCCCTTTGACCGCTGAAGCATAAATAGTGAATCTAGCATCAAACACAGGCATATCAGTAATCGGTGGCTGGATCTCCTAACCCAGCCGGAAGGTCAGGTGCGTCACCCAAACCCCAGAGGCCCTCAACCCACATGCGTGGCTCTTGAGAGGATGAGGTATGATGACTGGGACCTCTCATAGGAGGTTCTTGAGGTGCTGCTGGCTGCACGCAGACCATCTACAGGATCTTTGTATGCGTGCAGGTGGAGAAGATTTGAGGCGTGGTGCAGGGAACACAAGATAGACCCTATCTCTTGCCCCACCACTACAGTGATGGAGTTCTTTCTGTCACTGGCCTCAGCAGGCCTTCAGGTCACCGCAGTCAAAGGATATTTGGCGGCCTTGTCTGTGTTTAAGAGATCCCCAGATATTTTACGATCCCATTGATGGCACAATCCCTGAAGAGGCTTGTAAATAGGTTTCTGCCAACTCCCTTTGTTGTCCCAGATTGGAATCTTAATCTGGTGTTGACATATCTAATGGTGGCTCCCTTTGAGACGATGCACACTTGCTCTTTGCGGCTCCTCTCTTTAAAGACAGTCTTTCTAGTGGCAATTACATCCGCTAGGCAGGTTAGAAAATTGCAAGCCTTATGCTGAAAACTGCCCTTCCTGCGTTTTTTTTTAGAGAAAGTCTCTCTCAGTATTCTCTGAATTCCACCTATCACAGTCCATAGACCTCCCGGTCTTCTACCCACCACCGCACCCTTCTAAGAAGAGGAGCGTTTCCATTACCTGGATCCTAAAAGGGCTCTAAGTTTCTACATCGCAAGGACATCTGAGTTCAGAAGAACTGACCAACTCTTTGTGGCCTTCCCCTTGGACCGTAAAGGCCTAGCGATAACAAACATTGTCCCGCTGGATCATCTTCTGCAGTGCGGAGTGTTACCAGTCCGCAGGCAGGAAATTACCGCCAGGCATCAGGGTGCACTCGACTAGGGGGGTCTCTGCATCGACTTCATTACAAAAGGGGGTCCCTGTTAGGGATATCTGTCGTGCAGCAACATGGTCCTCTCTTTATACTTTCACTAAACACTATAGTTTAGATGCTGCTATCATAGCTGATGCACGTTTTGGCAGGGCATTGCTACAAAATCTGTTAGTATAACTTTTTGCCCGCCTCCTTCAACTACTGCTTTGGGAGTCTATCAGATGAGGAATCTGCGGGAGAAAAGCAATCCATTGAAGGAGAAACTACTCACTGCAATGTTATTTCTATGGATTCTTCTCCCGCAGATTCCTCACCTCCCCTCCCGTCCATCCGCGCTCAGAAGGTTGATGGTTGGTGCACATCTTCTCTTTTGATGATGAGTTGGCGATGCTCCTTGGTGACCGTTTTCTGTCTTTCTTGCTGCATGTTTGTTTCTTTAAAAAAAGAAAATATATATATACATTTATTTTTATTTTCTGACGCTACAAATTGTGGTGTTTGCACAAAGTTCTTCCTTCCTTTGGAAGTTTGCTGTTATTTAACTTTTTGTGGGCTTTTTAGCCTGTTGTTATCTCTGGGAAAAAAGTGGGGAACTGAGGTATGGGGCGTAGTGACAGAGTTTATATACAACGCCTGACGTCATGTTCAGAGTCGACGCCCAGGTGCCGGGCAAGAAGGATCGACGGGCGAGTTGAGGTCCACTACGCACCCTGTCTAAAAAGATTTTGAGGCAACAAAGCTGCATGGGATATCTATCAGCTGCAGACTCTGCGGGAGAAGAATCCTTAGAAAGAACATTACGGTAAGTCATTTCTCCTTCTTCCCATTTTTCTTTTTTATGTAAAGTGCAGAGAGCACAATACATTGTTTCTAGATGCTAGTAGGCATTACCTAAAAGCTACAGTTATATAAATGAGGGAATGGAAAATGTGTGGAATGTGGTAAATCTATAGAATTACCAAAACAGCCGATGTTTACATCAAAAAGAGAACTACTATGATGGGTTGTATGGAACATCGTTTTTATCTGGTGGGTTCACAGATGTGGCAGACACACATATGATGGTAGCTTACAAAGGTACATGCTGACAACAAAGCTCAAGGTATTTATACAATAATGTTCCTGGGTACAATAGAACTCATTCATTCAGACATTTGCATAAAATGATGACTTTTTGTCCAAACATGTATTTCGGATTACCAAAATCTTTTTGTATTGTATACTTGTGCATCTGATATTTTCCAGGATTAAGTCTTTGAGTAAATGTTCTAAAATGTGCTTTCGTTGCAGAACTTAATACAGGCCAAGAGCGGAAAGAACTTCAAGATTTGGACCAGTCTTCGGTGGTCCTCGAGCATGGGAAAATAAAGTTAAATACTGTGATGCATTATCAGGTGAGGCAATGAATAGCTCTATGGGGAAGATATTTGGCTGCATTTAATGTCAGACGGATGGAGGAAAGCAGAGGTTAAATACATGTAAAGGTATAAAGTGTTTGGAGAGTAAGACACAGGCAAAAGGGTACACTGAAGGAAATGAGGAAAATGGAAAGGAAAAGATGTAGATGGATGAAGCACCAGGATTAGGGTTAGAAGAGAAGGAGAAAGTACAGGAAAAAAAAGAAATATATTCAAAGGGAGTCCGCAAATCGGCAGTTCGTCTTATGTGAGGCTACCCAACAACATCTCTGCTGGTCTGAAATCAAAGTACTGATGGTCAATGATGTAGCGCGCGCCTTTAAGGCCCTCTGACATTCCCAGAAATGTGTCCATGCCATTCCCCTGTATATCTGACCCGAGCGTTCCCAGCCTGCCAGCTGATGACCCGCATCTCCCACTCTGCCTAGGAACCCCATCCTAATGAACTACTTCCTGCGCCAAATGACTACTAAACAAAATAAAAACAATACTACAAGACCCTCAGAGGACCCCCCCACCCCCCATGATTCCCAATGAATCAGGCTAAACATTTTGGGGGGACTGGATGACAGTTTTGAAAGCTTGCAATGAGTGGGTCCATTAAACCCACTGTGCTGTCGAACCCTCCCCACCAACGCCTTCCTCTGAGGCGAGGAGGCTGAATAGGCATTAAGCCTTCCTTTCCTGCAATAGATGCATCTTGAATACCAATGCAGTGGCTATTTACTTTCACAAAGTGATGCTAATCATTGGAGGCATGGGCCATTGAACCCAGCAGATAAGACTTTGGCTTCATTATATGGGGGTACATTGATATCGCCTGGGCAGGATTTTGCCCTCTGCTTCTGTACCTTTGCTACTGATACCACATTAAGGGGCGCTGCTGGGCGCTACAGCCGAGTGCTTCCTTGTGCCTCAAAGTGCCAAGCCAGGGGCTGGCGCTCTACCATGCCAGGCGCTGGTGCCACCTAAGACGTCACTTCCTGTGTTCACCGGACCGCTCTGATTGGGTGCCCTGTTTACAATGAATTGATCTTTCCCACATTTTCCTCACCATTATAGCAATATTAACATTAATGTAATTGTTCAGTTTTCACCATGAAATCACCTTCTCAAAAGCAACATTTACAGAAATACGAGTTGTAAATATTACAAAATGATTAAATATTTATCTTTGTAGGCAAAGTTTAGCAGTATCATTTTTATGAAGTGATATTTTTTCAGTCACCTTTCCTTCTGTTCTTTAAGCTCTTAAGTGCTAAGGTCATGTTACTTCTGACCTGAATCACCCATTCCCAATTTTCAGTGATTGGCATCTATCTACAAACCAGCAAATGCCTTCACTTCAGCCAATGATAGTCTACTAAACGGTGAAACAACATATGTGGTGCATACTGGTTCAACCCGTCCAATACTAATATGAATTCAGATGTGGGACTGATTCCAGATTTTGGTTAATTACATCCTCTGACCTGGTCATGGCAGGACATATATTTCAATGGATTGCTTTCTCCCGCAGATTCCTCATCAGAGAGATATCCACTCCAGCATCAGCTGCTCTAGAAACCTTTCAACAGGGGCCGTAGTGCATCTCGACTCAGTTGTCGATCCATCTTGACTCAACGTGGTGCTTGTCGACTCCGGACGTGACATCAGCCGCCGTAAATATACTACGTTATTACTCCCTCGTACCTCAGTTCCTTTTTTCCACACTCTGCACATTGGAACAACTCTCATCAAGAGAATTTACATTCGATATTTTTGCTAAAATCAACTTGCTTCATCAAGATGTCCGCTCCCAAGGCGTCAGGATTTAAAAGATGTAAGGACTGCAATTCGAAAATGTAGATTATCAACCCATACAGCATCTGCGTGTGGTGTCTCGGTGCTGACCACGTCAACAAGGATTGCGGCAAAGGTCGTGTTCAGAGCACGAGAAGGAGGGGCCCACGCCCAAAAAGGAGGACAGGCACCAAAAGAAAGTGAAGAAGAGATCGCACTCGCAAAGCTACTCTTGGTCCTCCTCATCTGACAAGAAAAGCTTCAACGACATAGGCACGGCTTGGACTAACGTGGTAAGTCTCAACCAAGTCTGGGTGCGTAGAGGGCTGAGTGTAAGGACCTCAAAGAGCAAATCCTCAAAATGTTCAAAATGGCTGCTGCTGGTACAGTTTCAAGCTTGACGTAGCAGGCCCCTTTGGCTCAGGTTGTGCCTCCAAGGCGACTGCGTGAGGTCCGACACCTTCGGGCTCGACTCCGACCATTGGTAAGACGACCATGCCATCGAAGCCATTGCTTCTGGCACCATTGGGTACGGCTCCATAGACATCGGCAGTGATAGCCTACCATTCTTTCATCCCCCAGTCTCTGGCATCTTTTTTCCAGACGATGCAGTCGATTTTCGATGATAATGGGGGTCAGGTGCCAACTGGCTTCGAGACCTTAGGGCGGTGGTCTTCAAAAATGTTTGGCCGGGCCCCCGCTGAGCAAAATGTGGGCAGGCTGGCCCCCCCAAAAATGCCAAATGGACAGTATGTATTGCGCGCTGTCACCTTCTCCCATCAAAGTCGCTGGGCTCCCTCACCCCACTCCTACCCAATCCCTGGGCTCTCCCCACCCCATCACACACCCTGGGCTCTCCCCACCCTGCTCCCACCACTATCCCATGGATCCCGCCCATCCTGCTCCCACCACAGTCCCTGGGCTTACCCATCCTGTTCCCAATCCAGTCTGAGGACCAGTGGCGGCTGGTGAATTTTTTAAGTGGAGGGGCATAACCATTTCCCCCAAAAATGCCATAGCGACCAAGCGCAGTGAGGGAGCCCACCACCAATCAAAGGAGCAAAGGAGGTTTCGGGGGATGTGGGGTCCCCCGTGAATTAATTTTAAAATAATGGGTTAAAATGTTGCATTGTAGAGCACACTTTAAAAAAAAAATGGGTAAATAGCCAAACCGTTTGCAATTGATGGTGGGGGGGCCCAGGGGTCAGGCATGACATTTTTTACTGGACATCTATGATATTTTTTCTGAACATTCCCCAGGCCACTTCCACACTGTTCATCAACACTGCCTTAACACGTTGGCCTAAGTAAATTGCCCCATTCTACTTGTGTATTGCCACAGGATAGCATCCCATTTCATGTTCACATGCTGCTAAACACTATCCTGTGCTCCGTGCCTCTTTCACAATTCCCCCAGAAATGTGCTCAATGACACATTTATTTTCCCCCAGAATATTGTCCCATGCCACATCCATATTGCCCCATAAAAGGCCCCATGCTACATGCAGTGTCTTCTTTGCCCAATGCCATTTCCATCTTACTTGATTCCACTTTCACTTGTGCAATGGTACATTTGATTTACCTGCAGATCACCAACACTTGACACTTTCACATTGCCTTCAGACCATTGTCCACTGTCAATTTTGCATGCCTCAGAAACCTGCTGCATGCCACTTTGACATTATATCCAAATGAACACCCTTCCCCACATTGACATTGCCCCCAGATTGTTGCTCCATTATCATGCCACTTGTGCATTCTCCAGAACACTGCATCATGACATTTTAACATTGTCACATGCCACTTTCACACAGCCCCATACCACTCTTTGCTTTAAGGATATTTCCCCCAGCAATTTCCCATTGCCTATTTTATTAGGCCAGTGTCTTATTGCCCCGTGTACATTGTTACATGTTACTTACAGATTCCCCATCACAAGTTTATACGGCCCCAAAAGTTCACAATGTAATGCAACTAGAAAATTGACCCTTGTTTCTTTTCGGTTCCTCCCAGCGGATTGACACTTTTACAGTGCTCATATTTTCTGAAAACATTGCCCCATAAATTGGTACCTCACACCAAAGGTACACTACACACTCACACACACACATGCTTCAGCCCGACCATGTGAACCGCCCCTGCCAATTTCTTCCAATCTAAAAAAAAAGAATGTTTTTTTTTTTACATTTCATGCTGGGCTCTCACGATCCCCCAGGGTTGCACACGCGGCCCCCTGCGCGGGCGCGTCCCAAAACCTAGTACAAGTGATTTTGTTCACTGATCAGGCCAATTTGGTCGCCCTGTCGGAAGGACTACAAGATGCTAGTGGTCTTGATACATCACCCAAGCTAGAGACTCAGCAGTCTCACCCTCATGGACACGCTAGTGGCCAGTAACGCATGCTTCTGCACCCGGGCTACACCTCTATCAGTTTATGAGCTGACTGACAATTTAGACAGAGGGCCAACGCAAAGGTCACTGCCCTTTAGTGCGGTCTTGCCGAGCCGATCTCCACCCTCTGGCAGAAGCATTGCTTCACTCCTCCGGTGAAATCAGAATTCACTAAAAAATACAAACCAGCAGAGGCGTTGCTAGGGGGGTTGGGGCTGAGAGGGCTATAGCCCTGGGTCTTTTGGTTGTAGACCCTGATAGAAGCTCAGGGGCTACAGCCAAAAGACTAGCTGGCCCGAGTCCCGCCAGTCCAGATATTAGTGTGTCCCCGGATCCTTTCCAGACCTAGCAACACCCCTGCAAACCGGCAAGGGGGGACCCGCCTTTTCTCTCAAGCCACCCTATACCTGAGGGTCTGGTGGTGCAGGAGGCCACTGTCAACACGAGGCTATCAACATCCTCGTCCAAACTCTCTACTGACAGGGAGTCTAGGAAATCCGATGCCCTTGCAAAAAAGGTATTCGCATCGGGCAGCATGGCTGTAAAGGCTGTGAATGCGTCCTGTTCATTTGCAAACTATTTGCACGGCCTATGGAGGGCAATTGAATAGGCAGCATAGCATAGCCTTGCTGGGGAGATGCAAGAAGGATTCTTGCGCCTTGTGGACGACGGGAAAAGGGTAGGCAGGGCAATAGGGTCGGCCGGCTGTGCTAAGGAGGCAAGCCTACATACACAGTTCTGGGTTTTTGCCCAACGTCCAAGCAACATTACTGGACATTACATTTGATGGTGATCACCTGTTCGGCCCTAAGGCTGATGAGTCTGTAGAGAAGTGCAAAGACTCCAAACTGGCTGACATGTCTCTGGGCCTGGCTGTGCAGCAACCGCCCCAATCTTCCTTCAGTTTCTCTTTCAGAGAAAGGGGTTACAGGTGGTGCATCCCTTTCGGGGAAAAACACAGCTCTCGCAATCCAGGCAAGGGCAGAGGCATTTCCAACATTGCGGAAGGGTCAAGGGAGCCTCTAAGGGCCAGCAGATGGTGGCAGCCGTGGCAGGGGCTGCACCGCCCACGAAGCCGCTTTGAGTTCTCCCTCCACGTTTCCCTGGTTGGAGGAAGGATTGACAAGCATCTGCTCCAGTGGCAGGAGATAACCTCCTATGCCTGCGCACTGCAGCTCATCAAATGGGATTACTGTCTGCCCTTTTTAAGAAAACCCCCAGACAGACCACCCCCTTCCTCAACAGCCATAAAATGAGCTCCAGAAGGAACTGTGGGCCCTGTTATGCCCTGTTATTGAAAGGTGATGTGGAGGATGTACCTCCTGAGCAGAGAGGATCAGGCTGGTTGTTAGTTAGTTAGTTAGTTAGTTAGTTAGTTAGTTAGTTAGTTAGTTAGTTAGTTAGTTAGTTAGTTAGTTAGTTCCCGGTATTTCCTGGCACCCAAGAAAGGGGGTATCAGGGCCTTAAACAAGTTTCTGAGAGAGGAGAAATTCCAAATGGTGGAGTTGCGAGAAATTCTCCACGCTCTGCAGCTCCGGAACTGGCTGATGTCCTTGGATCTGCAGGATGCCTACATACCTGAGACTCCTCATAGGGGACACCCATTACCAATTCAAGGTGCTTACCTTTGATTTAACGTTCGTACGCAAGGTCTTCACCAAGCTGATGGCAGTGGTGGCAGCACACATCAGGGGAACTAGCGTCCACATATTCCCACACCTGGATGATTGGCTGATCTGGGGGAAGTTACCGGAGCTGGTATTGACTCACCTTGGGGACACCTGCTTGCTGCTACACAAGTTGGGATTCTCCCTAAACTTCCATGAGTTCCACACTGCACCAACACAGAGGCTCCAGTTCATCAGAGCAGTTCTGGACACCTGGGCGGGGAAGGCTTTTCCCCCACGAAGAGAGAGTTGCCGGTGAAAGGCAAATGGTTGAACTCTTCCTGACAACTTACCAGCGGCCTCCTTCCTCTGCCTCTAAGGCCTCATGGCCTCCTGTATTTTTCTTGTGCCAGATGCCAGCCTGAGAATGCGATCCCTGCAGTGGCAGCTAAGAGATGAATTGTCCCAGTATTTCGGCGCCGTGATAATTTATAATTGTTCTTTTATTTAAACGTGCTTAATACCAGCAAGTGGGTTCTAAGCGCGGATTGGGCTTCAAACCTCTGTTGCACTGTTTTGTCTTGCTTGCAAGACAAAACGTTGCCCCTGAGCTATCCTTCCTTCCCCCAGGGTGTCAGGGTCAGTGGACAACAATCTAGCTTGGTGAGCCAGCACAGACAACATGATATTGTGGGAACCTTTCAGGCCTCTGTGGCCCCAAACCTGCGTGGTTACGGATGCGTCTCTGAAAGGTCAGCCACTACCTGAACAAGCAAGGAGGTGTGTGATGCCTTCCCCTTTGCAGTGAGGCAATACAGCTTATGGTTCTGGTTGTTGGAGAACCAAATCTCAATTTTGACAGTCCATCTGGCGTGAATGGAAAACAGTCTGGCGGATGCTCGGAGCAGGCAGAGCACGGTCTCAGGTGTGAGGTGCCAGGAAGTTCTCGAGGAGATCTTTGCTCAGTGGGGTACCCCGATGGTGGATCTGGTTGCCACGAGCTCCAACAGGAAGTGCAGACAGCTTTGCTCAAGGGAATACCCAGCGAAAAGTGCAATGGGGGATGCATTCCTAGTGGAGTGGGACTTCGACCTCCACTATGTGTTCCCTCTGATTTGTATCATCCCTTGGGCTCTCAGGAGGTTGAGAAGATGTCAAGCGACCATGATCTACTCGGAGCTCCTGGAGTCGACCATCTGCCCACCTCTCCGGTTCCCTAGACAGCCAGATCTCCTATCTCAGTTGGAAGGTCAGGTACTTCACCCAAACCTAGAGTCCCTTAACCTACACGCATGGCTCTTTAGGGAATGAGTTATGATGACTGGAACCTCTCAGAAGAGGTGCTTGAGGTGTTGCTGGCTGCACGCAGACCATCCACAAGATCTCTGTATGCATGCAGATAGAGACGATTTCAGGTGTGGTGCAGAGAGCGCTAGATTAATCCTATCTCTTGCCCCACCACCGCAGTGATGGAGTTCCTTTTATCACTGGCTTCTTCAGGCATTCAGGTTGCAATAGTCAAATGTTACTTGGCAGCTTTGTCTGTTTTTAAGAGGTGCCCATAACAAAGAATCTTTCTTCACAATCCTGGTTATGGCCCAATTCCTGAAAAGCCTTGTAAATCGGTTTCCACTCACTTTGTTTGTGGTTCCGGACTGGGATCTTAACCTGGTTCTTACTTTCTTGATGGCGGCTCTGTTTGAGCCGATGCACTCATGTTCAAATAGGTTGCTCACACTGAAAACTGCCTATTTTTTGCATTTTTTAAATGTATTCATATTGCACCGGATCCCGCAGGCATCATGGCGCGTACATGAAGACAAGAGCAACACATGGTGAACGGGACATCCAGGTTGTTAAGTAAGTAAGGCTAAGCTCTTACTTGAATAAACTTGTTTTTAGTTTCTTTCTGAAGATCGTATAGTTTGCCTCCAGTCTTAATGGGCATGGTAGACCGTTCCATGTTTGTGCCGCTTTTGTGGGGAAAGAGCGATCTCGCCCGTTCGCTCTTTTGGCTCCAGTGAGTCTTTGAGCCTCGAATTTCAAGGTCCGGCCAGGTGCATAGAGGCTTATTTGTTCTTTCAAGTAGGCAGTGGCTAATCCATAGATACAACGATGTACAGTGGTCATGGATTTGAAGGTAATTCGGTCCTCTAAGGCTAGCCAGTGGAGGTACTTCCTCTCGGTAGAGATGTGCTCCCTTCTAGCTTTCTCTCTAATGATTCTCACAGTGTTGTTTTGTATGGTCTGGCAGCGCGCTATACATCCCTTACTAGCTCCTGCCAAAAGGGCATTGCCGTAATCCAGCCTGGAGAGGATAGTGGCCCAGGCAATAGTTGCACAGGTCAATTCGCTCAAGTAGGATCTAATAAATGTAAGCCATTTCCGGTAATACTGGCAGTTTTTATTTAGGTAAGCAACATGTGCTTCGGCACCCAGAGATGCTTCCAAGTATATACCCTGGGTTTTTACTTTCCCCGAAACCGGGATAAGTGAGTCTCTGATCTTAAAATATGAGTATTCTGAACTTAATTTAGACCTTGCTTGAAGGGAGCCGAAAATCATCAACTCGGTCTTGCTCCCATTTAAGCATAGCCAATTAGCCTTCATCCAGGCCTCTATGATGTTGTAGATGTTGGCTATCTTACTGTTGTCAGTATTGTGGCAGCCACTCAGCTCAACCACCAGTTGGGTGTCGTCTGCGAAGTTGTTAAAGTACACACCTATGTTGTTAAGAAGGCTACAGAGACACTGCAGGTATAAGTTGAGCATGAGGGGGGACAAACTGGGCCCCTGAGGCATGCCACAATTGATGGATATGGGCCGGGATGATTGATCACCCCACTGTATTTTAGAGCTCTGTTCTGCTAGAAAGGAGATCACCCAGCCAGTCGCTTCCAGAGAGCAACCTCCAGAATGTTCTAAGGCCCATTGAAGTTGTTGGTGGTCCAGCAAATCAAAGACCGCTGATAGGTCCAAAAGTACCAGCATACCTGTCTCGCCTTTATCCATGATATTAAGCATGTGAGTTTGAGGGTCTAACAATGCAGTTTGTGTGCTATGTGACCTTCTAAAACCCAAATGCTGTTTGTGGAGAAGGTTATTAACCTCCACAAATGCTTGGAGTTGGGGAGTTGCTGCCTTATCAATAATTTTCAATAGGAAATTACAGTCCGTTATCGGGCAGAGGTTGGTAGGATCCTTCTGATCCTGGCCTGGTTTTTTAACCAACGGTGTAACAGTAACCGTTTTAATGGCCACTGGAACTTTACAGTCTCTGAACGAGGCATTAACCATTCTAGTGAGAATAGGTGCAAAGTTGTTTTTGTTTTCCAGTCTCAATTTAGGGGGCAGGATGTTCTCTGAGCAAGGTGTTTGTCGCATGGACGAGAGAAGGGTTTTCATTTCCTCTAGGGAGACAGGACTAAACTTAAATGTATTCATTACTGTAGGGCTAGTTTCTGTTTTTGTGGAATTAAACTGATTGTGTGAGGACACTTGAATGAAGCTTATTGCCTCACGAGACCTTTCAATTTTGTTACTAAAGGCCAACTGCACTTTGTCGCAGTGTTCCTGTGAAGGTTGAAAGGGAGGTGACAGAGCTGAAGGTTTTTCAATTGATTTTAGAATCTGAAAAAGTTTGCCAGTTGAATTTGGGGCTGCTGAAATTTGTTTGTTAAAGAAATGTTTGTTTACCTCAATATTCTATCCTTTGTATTTTTTCTCCAGGTCCTTCCTCTTTGTCTTATTGGCCTCTGAGGGATGTTTTCGCCACCTCCTTTCCATTTTCCTCTTTTGCCTTTTGAAATTGTTAGTTTGCGTGTTTAACCATTTTTGGTGATTTAAGTTGGCTCTAACCTGTTTGTATTTCATTGGAGCATATTGATCAATTCTTGAACTTGAGTATTATATCGCTCCACAATTTTGTCACATGTATGTCCTTGTCTGAAGTGCCTGCCATAATATTGCCTATGCACCGTACTAAAATGTGGGGGGTGATATTTTTAAATTTTCTGCTGTAGACTTTTTTGGGCTAATTTTTCTTTTTTAAAGGGCCATTTTTTAAGGTCCTTACAAATTCCACTTTGTGATGGTAAGACCATATACAGGGAGTGGTCCTTTGCATAGCAATGTCTAGGTTGCATGATATTACCCAGTCTAATTGGTTCCTTTTTGAAGTCATGGGTTCCCTATTGATCACAGAAAAGTCAATGGCACTCAGATCTTTTTCAAGGGTCAATGCTTCTTTTTCTTTAGTGTTGCCCCTCCATCTGTTAAAATAAACCAGTAACAGGGTACCTGTATTAGGTACTTTCAGGTTGTTTAATATTTGTTCCATCTCGTCATCAAATTCTGATTCTGTAGGATACCTATATAGCACGATGATGTTAATGCAGCAATTCTTTGTCGGTGTGTCTTTGAGAAGAATCTCACAACCCTGGCATTGGATGGGTGAGGGGAATAGATGTAAGTTGTTTCTAGCTATCATAGCTACCCCTCTGCCTAAACCTAGATCTCTGTTCTTGTAAAAAAATATGTTAAATCCTTGTGGCGATGCAAGGTCAATGGTGGGTCCGTTAGGATCCTGCAACCATGTTTCTGTTAGGCATAGGATGTCTAACTCTTCCTCCATGATATAATCGTGAATGCACTGGGCATGATTGTTTAGGGCCCTTGTATTCAATAAGCCCATTTTTATTACAGGTTAGAATACTATATTGAGTAAAGAGGCCTGCCCTTTCGGGATCTTCCTCAAGTTTCTGCCTAAATTAGAATTGTCTAAATTGGCTTTGGGGTTTAATCTTTGTTCTACTAGTTTGTTAACTCCCGCTACTTCTGGCCCTAGCTGAGCCATTGGTTCACAGCCTAACCTACGTGCTGTTTGTTCCAGTGGGTGTCCTGTGATGTTAAGAGGGTCTAAGTCTGGTGGCAATATACTCTTTTCCTCCCCCATGTTGCGCACGTACTTCTGTACCTTGTTGAGACATTGCGGTCTTTCTAATTAGATCAAAAGTTTCATACTTTTTAAGTACCCCATTTCTTACCCGGTCTGTAGGACTCCGGTAATTGAAGAGTAGAGATTTCTGGCCTCAAATGCGGATGGCGGCGAGAACCGGCGCAGACCGGTTCAACGCTGTAGCGCTATCGCTGAATCGCCTGACATGTCGGTGTAAGCTGTTCTTGTGCTCCTGGGAAATGTAGTTTCCCTTTCTAATACGTAAGCACAGGTAAAATGCGAGCAAGAGATTTTTCCCACAAAATCCGCTCACTTACAGTAATGAAGAGTGCCTTAATGTGAGAGGAGTTACTGACAAGGTTGGTAGATGGGCAAATAACAAACATATTAGCTTTGCAAAACATATCGCCTCAAACCTAGCTAATCAGTGAATCACTTACTGAAGTTAGCGACAGGTTGTCAATGGTAACTGGGTTTTAAACAATCCCCCAGCAGTCAATCAAGTCATGCAAGCACAAAATACAGCCTGCAATTTAAATATCCCGTCCTAAAATTACAGTTACAATTCTAACCTTCTTCCTTGCCGCAAGGGACTGAAGGGTTAAAATAGTGAGGCCTGCAGGACCGGCACAGATCGGCTTGATGCTGAAGCGCCGGCGCTGAAGCGCATGATGTTTCGGTTTAAGCTGTTCTGGTGCTCCTGGGTAATGTAGTTTCCCTTTCTAATACATATGCACGGGTCAAATGTGAGCGAGAGCTTTTTCCCACGAAATCTGCTCGCTTACAGTAATGAAAGGTGCCTTAACAAGAGAGGAGTTACTGACAAGGTTTTTAGATAGTCAAATAACAATAAATGTAGCTTTGCAAAATGTATTGACTCAAACAGAGCTAAGCAGTGAATCACTTGCTGAAGTTAGCGTACAGGGTGTCAATGGTAACTTGGGGTTTAAACAATCCCCCAGCAGTCAATCAAGTCATGCAATTACAAAACACAGCTTGCAATTTAAATATCCTGTCCTACAATTACAGCTACAATTCTAACCTTCTAGTGGCAATCACGTCTGCCAGACGTGTTAGTGAGCTACAGGCGCTGTCCTGTAAGCCAGCTTTCCTCCGGTTCCATAAGGAGAAGGTATCACTAAAGGTGCAACCAGGATTCCTGCCCTGGGTAGTCTCTGAATTTTACGTGTCGTTAAGCATAGATTTGCCAGTGCTTTACCCTCCCCTCATCCTTCTAAAGATGAGGAAAGGCTAAACAGGTTGGACCCAAAGAAGGCCCTTAGTTTTTATGAGGCAAGGACAGCTGAATTCAGGCAAAGTGACTAGCTTTTCGTAGCTTTCACCCTCTCCGGAAAGGGTTTGGCTCTGTCTAAACAGACAATCTCCAGATGGATAGTGAAGCAAGAAGCTGGGTAACCATACCAAGCTAATCAGTCGCTCTCTGTATGTACCCTGACTGGGTTTTGTAAATTCTGTTGCTTAAAATCGAAAGTATTTCTATGTTTCTCACAGTTCCTTATAAGTAATCACAGAATAAATCAGAGTCATCATTCTTCAGCGTGATTTGTATTTAAATTAAGTTCAATAATCATTTCTTAGTGAGGCAGAAATCAGCATATCCACAATTATAGGTTCATTTTTCAATGCATTTTGGAGTATGTCTCCTTCGTCAGGGCAAACCTTAATGTCCATAGTTACATTCATAATATAAATCGCAACACAAAATAATTACATCATAGAAATAAAATAACAAAAACACATACCATATATGGTATGTTTCATTATGTTGTCAGCACATGTAATCAAAAAGAATGAGAAAAAGCGAGTAAGTGATGTAATCCACACTATTGTTCTTACTAAGATGTGTGTTCTCAAAGTCTGTAAAGTTCCGTTACCTTCCTTCAGATTCTGTTGAAAAAATCTTTCAAATGTTGATGCTGCTCTGTCGTACGCTTAAAGCTGCCAAATGTCATCTTTGCCTCTTGGCAATCAATATCAAGGCGGGTAACGCTGTGAAGATCACAGTAACTGTTGTAAACACATATGGAAAATTAATCTAGTTGATGTGTGTTACAATCTACCTAAACGCTTGCTATTACTGCTTTGCTTACCTGCTGGCGTCTCCTCTCTCAGCGTGCCGTGAGCACACGCAGAGTTCCTGTTTGGAGCTCCACTACAATGTGTCGCACAGACAAAGGGGAGAAAAAGTAGCTTAGCAAAATAGTGGGCACCACACTACATTCAGGAAAAGTTGAACATGTTCAAATTCCAATTTTGTACATTACACATCAATCTGGTGCACATGGAGGCCCATCTCGGGGCGGCACCCGCTCCATTTCGAGCTGCCGCCAGGTTATTGTGGTCTCCATGACAACCACAGCAGCACGGCGAGTAAGCTGACTCGTAACTATCTAGTATGGTTTTAGATTAGTCACAGTGTACATTCACACACAATTAACTTGCAGAATTCGCTCATAAAATTACCTAGTCCGTTTAAGCGGCACGCATTTGAATATTATTGAACTAATACATAAAAGAGTTCTGTTACCAAGGCAATGTAACCAAACAGGAACTCTGCGCACGCTCACGGCACACGGCATGCTGAGAGAGGAGACGCCAGCAGGTACGCAAGGCAGGAATAGCAAGCTTTTAGGTAGATTGTAACACAGAGCGACTAGATTAATTTTCCATATGTGTTTACAACAGTTACTGTGATCTTCACGGCGTTACCTGCCTTGATATTGATTGCCAAGCGGCAAAGACGCTATTTGGCAGCTTTAAGCATACGACAGAGCAGCATCCAGAAAGATTTTTTCAACAGAATCTGAAGGACAGGTAACAGAACTTTACAGACTTTGAAAACACACATCTTAGTAAGGACAATAGGGTGGATTACATCACTTGCTTTTTCTCATTCTTTTTGATTACATGTGCTGACCACATAATGAAAAATAACATGTATGGTATGTGTTTTTTATTTTATTTCTATGATGTAATTATTTTGTGTTGCGATATATATTATTTATGTAACTATGGACATTAAGGTTCACCCTGAGGAAAGAGACATACTCCAAAATGCATTGGCAAATGAACCTATAATTGTGGATATGCTGATTTCTGCCTCACTTAGAAGTGATTAGTGAACTTAATTTAAATACAAATCACGTTGAAGAATGATGACTATAATTTATTCTGTGATTACTTATAAGGAACTGTGAGAAACATAGAAATACTTTTGATTTTGAGCAACAGAATTTACGAAACCCAGTCAGAGTACATACAGAGAGCGACTGATTAGCTTGATATGGATACCCATCTTCTTGCTCAACTGTTATTTTGAGTCTGGGTGTCTCTAAACTCCTTTCACTCGGCTACTGAAGATTTGAATACACAATTGGTTAATTCAATTGGAACTTGACCATGTTGAACTTTTCCTGAATGTAGTGTGGTGCCCACTTTTTTGCTAATCTCCAGATGGATAACCATCTGCATCGTAGAGTGTTACCATAAGGCGGGGATGGAACTGACACCGGGCAAAAGAGCCCATTCCACCTTGGGCCTAGCGGCGCCTTCTGCCCTGAAAAGAGATGTCCTGGTAAAAGACATCTACTGGGCAGCGACGTGGTCATCATTGCACACCTATACCAAGCAACCTCGACAAAGCATGTGGTGCAGACGCCCATTTTGGCACAGCAGTCTTACAGAACTTCCTTGTTTATGGACTTTCATCCCATCCCACCTCTGCATTCTATACTGCTTTGGGAGACTATCAATACTGCTATGGGAGTCTATCAAGATGAGGAATCTGTGGGAGAATACAATCCATTGAAGGGGAAATTACTTACCGGTAATGTTGTTTTTATGGATTAATCTCATGCAGATTTCTCAACACCCTCTGAGCCGGTCCGCTATGAGAGTGTCTGCAGTTCTGTTCTGACTAACCTACTCTTAGGAGATAGGGCAATGAACAGTTGGTTCATAGGCTTTTCTAGGGCTTCTTCTACCACACCGTCTTTCTGGTTCTGTTTCTCAAATAAAACACGCACAAAAATGTCTCACTGCATTTAAACGCGAGTAGTGGCTGTTTTCAACCAAATCTCTGGATTCCTCCTCTGCAGCTTCTGAGCTCGGGGGGAAGAAAGGTGGGGAACTGAGCTATGGGGGCGTAGTGACGTAATACATATACGGCGGCCAATGTCACTTTCCGAGTCGACGAGCACCAGGTCGAGTCAAGAGGGATCAACGACCGAGTCAAGATGCACCGCGCACCCTGTGGAAACGTTTTCTGACCAGCTGATGCTGGAATGGATATCTATTGGATGAGGAATCTGCGGGAGAAGAATCCATAGAATGAACATTACTGGTAAGTAATTTCTATATTTATTTCACAGCAAACATAATCATTTTATTTTATTTTTTGTTTAAAAAAATATTTTATCTACATTTTCATGACTAAGTATTAAACAGCAGAGTGAATTAAATTCAATACTCAATATTACAGAATTCATACAACGTGAAGGGCACACAGAGAACTACAATTCAACTAATCCATATATAATAAATAGAAACCCATCCCAATAAAGAGTCAAAACTAACAAACAAGACTAACATAAAAAAAAAATAATATGAATGACTATGTACGTGTTTACTTACAAATTATGCCATTTTATCTCATCTATACCTGCTAAGTACCATTAAATGATCCACAATTTGTAATGTCATCCAGCGCAAAAGCAAACTTGCCAGCCTATTTACAAAGGCTCCAATGTATACGAGGCGATAACATGCACATCACATCCCCCTGTTTCCAAGCCCCTGATTCACCACACAGATCGGCATGCAGTAGGAGGGACAATCTGCCCATGGCAAGGGAACTGCAGCCTGCCTCCCCATGCATACCCAAGACTCTGCAAGTCTGCAGCACCTAGTCATGCACTGGCTCAGTGCCCCCCTCCCTATAGGGGGGGCAAGGGGTAGTTGGGATCAGCCACCTACAAACCGTCGGATCATTAAGGGCATTTATAGTCATGAGCCTTAATGGACCTTCCACTGCAAACGCTATTATTAGTTTAGTTTAGTTTAGTTTATTAATTGATAATGCGCTCCAAACCCAGGGGTAGCCGGGCGCAGCAGTCATAAGAATACTTGAGCTTAGGTTACATACATAGGATGCATACAGAAGATTACACGTGATATTAACGAAATGCAATACATATATACGAAAGATACCAGATGTGGGTGCCTCACATCACAAAGGGCAGTGAGATAGTCTATAGTCTGGTTTCAGTGGTAATTATGAAGGTAATTATGTGCAATGGTCCGGGCCTAGAGCAGGGGATAATTTTTTTGGTCGTCTTTGGTCCAGAGCCAGCTTTTCACATTGCTTCTAAATCTAGAGTAGGGTAGATTCGCTCTCAATGCAGTAGGGAGTGCATTCCAGGCTCGGGCAGCTCTAACAGGGAAGCTTGCTCCACCCGCTTTTGTTAGTCTGAATCTGGGAGTTTCAAGTAGGAAGTGGTAAGAAGCTCTGGTGTGGTCACTAGAAGATTTTCTGGTCAGTCTAGCCGAGATGTATGGGGGCGCAGTGTTGTTTAGTCCTTTATGGGTGAGAGATAGCGTCTTGAGGAGAACTCTGTCGCTAATTTTTAACCAATGATGGTCTTTCCTGATGTTGGAAATGTGCGCTCTGCGGGCTATGTCCAAGGCTGCTCTAAGAGCATTATTCTGCAGTATTTGCATTTTGTTTATGGCAGTTTTACTAGCTCCCGCATATAGGGTGTTGCAGTAGTCTAATTTAGACATTAGTAGGGCGTTGGCTAGTGTGATACAATTGGTTTTGGAAAGGTAGGGTCTGCAGGCCCTGATTAATTTGCAGGTGTAAGCAGTGGAGGAAGCCAGGGAGTTGACTGGTTTTTGGAGAGATAATGTGGAATTAAGGTAGAAACCTAGTGTTTTGACCTCGGTTGCCACTTAAATTATATTGCCATCTATGTTGAAGGCGAGATAATTAGGGCTGAGTTTTTTGAGGTTAGAATCGGAACCCAGGATCAGTATCTCTGTTTTGTCGTCATTCAGGCAGAGGCAGTGGGAGGCCATCCATGCCTGAATGAGGAGGTAAATCTTGTTTACTAGAGCTGTGTCTTCGACAAAGTTGCCAGATAGTGGTATGAGGATCTGCGTATCGTCCACATAATTGGTATAAGTTACCCCCAGTCTGTCAAGTTTGTCGAAGAGTGGCTTAGTGAAGATGTTGCACATTGTGGGGGAGACACATGAACCTTGTGGGACACCACAGGTGATTTGTATTGGGTCCGCTGAGGCTAAGGGGAGAACAATCTCATTGTACGGTTGGCTAGGAAGGATTGTACCCAGGCTATAGCTTTGCTTGAGAAGTAGGCGGCGGACGCTAGGTGGTTGCATAACACTGCATGGTCCACCAGGTCAAAGGCCGCCGATAAGTCAAGGAGGAGGAGCATAGCTGTTTTACCTTTATCCTTCAACTTGTCGATTTGTGTCCTAAGGTCAATTAAGGCCGTTTCAGTACCGTGTAGTGGTCTGAATCCAGATTGGCGTGATCCTAATAGTTGGTTTGTCTCCAGGTAGTTTTGGATCTGGAAGTAGGCTGCTCTGTCAATGATTTTAAGGAGAAATGGGACCGTGGTGATGGGCCTATAATTGGTAGGGATAGCAGGGACAAGGGTCTGTTTTTTAAGGAGAGGCAATACCCAAGGTTCTTTGAGGTTTGAGGGTACAGTACTGGAACTAAAGGAGGCATTGATTAATTTGGAGATGAAGGGTGCTAGGTCTCTAGCTGCGTCCTTAATAACTTGTGCTGGGCAGCTGTCCCATTGGCAGTTAGATGGTTTCAGGGATGATACCACCTTTTCAGTTTCCAATATGGATATGTTGGTAAATCTGCATGGTTTGCAGTTACTTTGTGTAGCGGTTCTAGGTGTATCTGTCAGATGGGTGGTATGAGTTCCAGTTGAACTCAGGGACGCTTTCTTCTTTGCAATTTTAGATTGTAGAGTTGTGATTTTATTAGCTAAGGCATTTTGGATGCTGGTGCACCATTGTTTGTCCTTAGGGGCATTGTCTGTGGGAGCAATCGGGTTTTCCAAATCCCGGAGGATGGACAAGAGTTCTTTGGAGTTAGAGTTAGCTTTACTAATTCTCTCATTAAATGTGTCTTTTTTGGTTTGAATTATTTCCTTCTTATATTTTTTAGCAAGGTTGTCGAGTAAAGTTTTATTCTCAACTGAGAGTGTATGTCTCCAGATAGTTTGGAGTTTACGTTTTTGGATTCAGAGTTCTTTGAGGTGAGGGGTGAACCATGAGTTGAGATGAGATTCTCGTTTACTTTTACGTAGTTTGATAGGGGCAATTATGTCCAGGGCTTTGGACATAGTGTTATTGAATGTCTCAACTAGCGTATTAGGGTCAGAGTTAGTAGTGCAAGCCGTGAGAACTGGTAGGAGGAGTGGGAGTAGTTTTACAGCTGTAATTTCTTTTTTACTTCTAGTTGGCATAGGTGGTGCTATTTCCGGGTTATCTAATTTAAGGGGCTCTATATTGGATGAGAAGCAGATGAGGTGGTGGTCGGTCTAGGTTTGTGGTAAGATATTAGAGATGGTAGTAGCACAGTTACGGTTGGCTATCCAATCTAATGTACATCCTTTTATATGTGTAGGGGCTAGAACTTTTTGGGTGAGGCCATGATCGACTAAGATTGATTGGATGGATTGGGCCTGTTTGTCCTTATCATCATTGAAACCCAGGTTAAAGTCACCTAGTAGTAGGAGCTGGGGAGAATCTTTGTTGTTATTAGTGAGGAGGCTGGATAGGTCTTCCTCAAAGTTACCTATTGGGCCTGGTGGTCTGTACACCAGAACTACAGTTAGTATACTATTATTGGAGATAGGTATTTTAGCAGAATGAACTTCGCAGGATGTAATTGCTGGGTGCGTGGTAAGTCTTACAGCTAACTTAGTTTTGGCAATGATGGCCAGGCCACCTCCCCTAGAGTTGGGCCGATCAGCTCTTAGTATATTGTAGTTGTCTGGTACGGTAATCGTGAGTGCGGGACCTGCGGCATCATGGAGCCAGGTCTCGGTGATAGCGAGAAGATCTAGGTTATCCAAAGCAAGTATGTCGGCAATTTCCGTATTATATGCTATGAGGGAGCTTGCATTGATAAGGGCTCCTGAAAAGGTACGGGTTGTGATTTTTTCTTGAATGAGTCTAGGATTGGGAGGGTTGGGTCTCTTCTGGTTATGGAGAAAGACAGTTTGTATTTTCTTTTCCTTTATTTGTTTTAGTTTATTCAAACCTTTACAAAGAAATATAAACAGTAAAAAGCGATAAACATATTTCATTAAAACAGTATTTTCACAATTAATTGCTTATACATTTACAATTTCATTAAAATCCAAAATACAAAGAAACACACATGAACGAATAAAGAAAAAGCACATACGACCTCCCAAAATATAACCACCTTAAATGCTAATACATTTACAATCTCATTAAGGCCCAAAAAAACCAAAAAAAAAACCCACACATGAATGAATGAAAATTGACCTCCCAAAATATAACCACCTTAAAGGCTAAACAAACATTTTAAGACCTTTTTAAGCAATGACACATTCTATGTTATCCATTTAGGAACCAAGAGTACCCTCAACATTTTTTATGTCAACACACAAGTGTTTTTCAAGAATTCGTTGACTTTTATTTTCAAGGCGATAGACGAGCCATGAAGCATTTCACCCCAGAGTTTGTTTCTATCCACCCAGGCTGTATTAATTACAAATTGTGCAAAACTTTCCAATCTCTTCTCTCGAAGATTTGGACATTCCAGTAATAAATGTTTTAGGGATTCACCTACGCCTTTTAATTTACAGAACCGACATTCTTCGGTCCCACAAGAGCTCAACCCCCGAATGAACAGGATCTCATTTGTACTTAGGACGTTAAACCTGAAGCGCATATAAGAGTTTTGAAATTCTCTTGACGGATATTTTTTCAGGTATACTTCCGGGTAAGGACGGAATTTCCAATATGACACACTATCAGAATATAACTTCGAATTTAACAAAACTACATTGTTCTCCAACCAGTCAAATGCATTAACAACCTCCTTTACTTTATCTGGAAACTTAATAAGTGTATTTACCGATAAACCTAAATCAAAGAGTTTTTTCTCACAGTCCTCTTTTAAGTTATACATAAAGTTTCCATTTGTAACATGTTTCAAATGAGCATAAATTGTACCGTTTTCAGCAACCAGACATTTTCTTAATAGAGCCAATTTTCTATTGAACATGATACTATTGAGTGAATGCAGACCAAGTTCATATCTTATTAGCTCTAGAGGAATACATTTTGGAACATAATATAATATTTTTCGCCATATCATGGATTCCAGTTGACGTAAAAAGGGCCACATAGATTTAGAGAAAAATTCACACTCATAAGACAGTCTTGGCAACACCTTGAGCCTATAGAACAGAATGCAGGGGTCAAAATTAAATTTACCATGTGTTCTTTCAATGGCTCTTATTTGATTGAGAGCCACATTTGCTTTTTGTGTCAGGCTGGTTTTTATCACTTTACTGGAGTTACTGGAAAAAACATACCCCAACCAGGTTAGGATCGTTTGGCTTTTAATTTTTGCACCATTACAGGTCCAATATGAAAAAAACGGGGTAGGACTTTTACAACCCACTTGAAAGATTATCGTTTTGATTGGGTTAATTTTCAGTTTTCTTTCATCAATAAACATACCAAAATCATTTATCAGCTTTTGCAGGCCGATTCTTGTGCAGTCCATTAATAGGAAATCATCAGCACCCACCTAACAGTTGAGCATCCAATTTTAGGTCCAATTAGACCGCTAGCATCCAAGGACCTGCCTGCATTAGACACATACAGATTAAAGAGTGTTGCAGCTAATCTGCATCCTTGTTTAAGCCCGTTCACAGTAGGAATAATATCAGTCAGACTTCCTTTATTATTCAGCCTGACTCTAATTGTTGTTTCTGTGTAAAGATTAATAATGACATCTAGCAAGACTTTATCTATGCCTAACATTAACAAGGTTTTCCATAATGTAGGCCTATCAACAAGATCAAAGGCGGAACTTAGATCCATGGATGCAATATATAAGTGCTTCATAGCTTTTTGTTTGACCGCACTCATTAACTCAACCATCAACAATCCTCCAGCATCAGTCCATATAGCTTTACGAAAACCAATCTGCCTATAGTCTAATATATTGTTGACATCAATCCACATATTAAGTTTTTCAAGTACTATGCCAGCAACATTTTTTGACTCCACATTCATAAGTGTGATCGGGCGATAATTCTTGGGGCACAGACGATCACCTTTCTTGAAAAGTAACAATACATATGACACTTTCCAGTTATTTGGTATCCTCTTTTTGAGGCAAATATCCACAAATAAAAATGCAAAATCTTAGACCACAAATCAATGTTATTTTTTAAATTAGCAAATGACAAAAGATTGGGACCCGGAGTGGAGGTGGGCTTTGCTTTTTTAATTAAGCTTTTAATGTTCAGGATTGATGTGTCCAAATGCCATACAACATCTATGAGAACCTCAGGACACAAATAGTTTTCAGGAGATTTGTATAAAGATCCAAAGTACTTGGACCATACCCCAGCATCTATAGGATTCAGTTGTAAGCGCTGTTGATTACATTGGTCTTTATTTATTAAAGACCAAAAGCTGGTATTATATTTCCCACGCATGGCCTCTAACATTGTCTCCCCATCTTTTTGGGCTAGTTCGCCTTTGCCACTCTTAATCCAGTTCTTATATTTTTGTTCACATTGCCTAATTTTTATCTCTCAGTTTCACCCATGTCATTTGTCTTTATATTTCTAATGGACTTTCTCATAAATATCTTTGCTTTTTTTACAGTCTCAGCAAAAGTGTGCATGTGCACTAGATTAGATTCTGTGCTACCACTTTTGAGCACCTTGCTACGATATAACATATCTTCAATGTAATCACCAAAATTATCGACAGAATAGCAAACCAACTTTTTCTCGTAATTTGAATATGCAAAGTCCTGTGTAATAAAATGGTTAGCCTTTTCCATTTTACCACAATTCCATTTTACGTGTTTCCCATCATTGAATGCTTCAATTTGAATAGGAAAGGACAACATTTCATTATTATCCTTACTCCATGGGAGTTCCAAACTTAACATTGCATGATCGCTATTACAATTTTCTATAACTTCAAACTTTTTACAATACAATTTTTCATGGGTGGTCACAAATATATAATCTAGTATGGAACATGATCCACGAGCAGCCCAAGTTGGCAAAATGTTATAGACCGGCTCCAAGCCCCAACTCTTTCCAAAGTCCAGCCATTGATAATCTATAGTTTTTTTACTATCCAAATTGGGCGAAAAAGCATGTATCTGATACTGTGCAGCTTTTGTAGGTGAACAATCCGCATTCAGATCACCCGCAAGTAAAATGAAACCTTGTGGGTATGAGTCAAGCCAATTGCAGATCTCTTCATTTAAATAATCAAGGAACTCCTGCAAACCGCATCTATTCTCATTGCATGTATTCCAATATACATTGAACATCAAAATATGAACAAATCCAACATTGAAAACTTGCTCTTATGGCACAATCCAGCACAAAAGAGCTGTCCAATAGTTTGATGCACACATCAATTCTATATGCCAACAACAAACCACCGCTAGTTCTACCTCTATCTTTTTTTTTTGCAGCTAGTCTTAGGGTATTAAAACCATCGATTACAAGCCAGAGGTGACCCAAGTTTCTTGCAGCAGCACGGAGTCATATTTACTAAGTTTCACACTTACTTCGGTGTCTAGCAAAAGATGTTTATAACCTCTTGTATTCCATGACACAAGTTGAAAGTAAGACCTTGCGCTAAAGTGGTTTGGGAACAGATTTCAATTCTGCAATAGATTCTCGTAGGGAAAGTGCATGCCAGCGCCACTCTTGCATATCCTTTAGACAGGACTTTGCTTCATTGATAACCTCAATCCCTTCATTTCGTACAGGTGGGATTTTGGATGTTCTAGTCTCAGAGGTTCCGTTGTACATCTTTTTTGTCTGTGGAGGCTTATGATTGAATGTGTTATTGTAGGGTATAATATCAAAGCCCCTCCTCTGTAGCGAGCCCATCTCCTTCAAGAGAAGTGCTCTAATCAGGGGAGATTTGATGATCAGCCGTACATAATCATATCTCAGATTATGGATGAAGTCCACAAGTTGTATATCCGCCGATGTTATCAGGCAAAGTTCAGGGATTTCATTAAATAAATTCAATACATATGGTCTATTCAAGGAACTAGGACTGCCTTCCTCAAGTACATAGTACATAATTAAACTATACTCATCTGGAAAAGCCGGTGGCCTTAAATGCCCAAGTGGCGGATCATTCTGCAGACTGTGTCTCGTTGGCACGGGACCATTGTTAACGATGGGCATTCTGCATGGAGGTTCAAATAGCCCATCCGTCATATACGTAGTGTCTACAAAGTCCCTTGACGCTGTGTTTTCGTTGGGTTCAATCAGGGCATAACCATTACAACTTGTGGCAAATTTCTTTTTTAGGATATTATCAACCATAGTTCCCAGAATATGTTCTGAGACCCCGTCAAGGCCATGACCTGTACCATTTGTAACTGCTTCTGTTTCTGGCTTAAAGGTCTGCCCACGTTCTTCATTTATAGGTCGAGAGTCTACATTTCGGGACCCGCATGATGATTGATCCAAGCTGTCAGTCAGATCATCATCGTGCAGGATTTTTTTAGTAACTTTCGGCAAGGCTGCCATGTTTTCACTCAGTTTCTGTTTTTTAAGATGTTTTCGACCAAGCAACAAACATCTTGCTCTATAAGGCCCTTCTGGGTCTGCACACCTTCTTCATTTATGGGTCGAGAATCTACATTCAAAGACCCGCCTGCTGGTTGAACCAAGGTTTTACTCAATTTATCTTCATGCAGGATATTTTTAGTAACTTTTGACAAAACAACCATGTTTTCACTCAGTCTCTGTTTTTTTAAAATGTTTTCAACCATACTGCAAACATCTTGCTCTGTAAGACCATTCAGAGAGGTCACACATCCAACCACCTTAGATTCATTCACCGTGACATGCTCAACCCTAGGAATATGAGTACCAGTTCTGGCTTGTATATTCAGGATTTCACTAACTACAGGACCAGAGTCATCGTATGACTGCAAATCGTCAACACAAACCACATTATCATTCAGCAGGTGAGGGGGTACACAAGGTGACATGAGACCAGTTGAGGACGGTGTATTGGAGCGTGACTGCATTTCTGGATTTTTAAAGATATCAAAGATGTCGGCCACGCCTCTTTCCATATGCCTAAGATTTTTTATCAATCCTGTCTGTCGCCTGTTTATGTTTTAGAGCATCTGATAGTCTATTGGCTCCCTCAGTATAATCTTTCTCAGATTTGTTTCCTATTTCAGCTGTTCCTTCACGTGATATATAATTCTTTCTTGCAGCACTAGGCATTGTATTCGCACGTGACTCATAGGGAACTTCTTTATCGTTACAAAGGTCATCACAAGCAGTTCGTAGGTCTATATTTCTCATAAACTTACCAAACTGTTGTTGTTGGGCTGAGAAACATTTTTTTTCTTTTTTGCTTTTTTTGCTTGTTTTTAGATATTTTTGTTGACACAGGCTCATTCAACATATTTCGTCCCTTCTCACTATCTTCCTTACCATCTGATAGTGTAATTACATTGGACTGTTGTACATATACTTCTTCCTGCCCCAGAATTGTGTTATCAGAAATAAGTATAGGTGCGCTTCTAACATCCTGGCCCAGGATTGTGTTGTCAGAAATAAGTATAGGTACACTTCTAGCCTCTTGAGTACTTTCTGTTAGGAAACCACCACAAATGTTTTGATGCACCAAAATCCGAATTTAGTGTTTTTTTATTGCATTTTTCCTCCCACTCGTTCATTGTACTAGAGCACAGTTCTGGTAAGGCTCTTAATGCCAGTACAATTTCATTCAGCAGTCTAGACTGCTTCTTGAGCTCGATAAACATGAGCCCATTCACACTAGCATGTTCATTTTCTACATTTACTTTAACATTATTAGAACATTGATTGACCTCACCCTCTGTGATGATTTCTAGATGTTGAGTGGTTCCCATTAAGGATTGATCCGCTGTACTAAAAATAGGGGGCGTATTATCAAACAACAAGCTTGAATTTAGGTTACATGGTAACATATCAGGAACCAAGGTACTATCCACTTCGTACAGGCTTTGAGAGGAAACAGGAAAAACAGTATTACACATATCTGAGGCGCTACCAAAAGACATTTGTACACAGCTGTGCACTTTCAATTAAATCGTCATCTGTGTCCGACGTGCCAGGCAATGCTGTCGCTACGGCCAATGCCATACTTGCACGACGTGTCAGCATTTTAGGAACAAACGTACCTTTCTGAAATATTTTCCCTCTGTAAACAGACATTAAGGCTAACGAAAGGGACGTGAGCCCAACAGGATTTTCACTACGTTCTTCGTTTGTGCCTTTATGCAGATGTATTTAACACTAACACCAGAGGAGTCTTATACAGCTTGAGTGAGTATCTGCCCAAGCTGTAATTAACCACCCAGCTTGACGAGTGCATATATGTGCGGATAGCTAGACACAGCAAGTATGCAGTACATAACACAACCTGTGAGCGTAACTTAACGCATGTATCGATGAGCAGACTTCACAACTCTATGCCTTAGACTTAATCTTACCTCAGACTTCTAAGTGTGGAGATGCGTCAACAAACCTAAGAGTCTTGGACTCAGTGCATACGGGCAGAGAAAGGGCAAAACAAAAAGAAAGCCTCTCAAGCCACTGTGCCACAGCTGACGCAGCTGAACAGCAGAACAGCTACTTCCGAGCTACTTCTCGGAGCGCGCATGCAGGAGCGCGCGGCCGGCCTGTTTTATTGACGCTGAGTAAAGGGGGCGTGGCTTCAGTTCACTAAAAAGAAGTCAAGTATAAAATTACAGACTATAATTCTCATTAACCAAAAATAAATAATTTAGAGTGTCCACAAATGTTCCTTTACATTGTTGAGAGTGATTAGGGGTGGGATAGGCGTTGTAGGAGATCCTCTCCTCACGTAGCTCGTAGCATGTAGCCCGGAGTCTCCTGGCAGAACGCAGAACAGCTACTTCCGAGCTACTTCTCGGAGCGTGCGCGCAGGAGCGCGCGGCCGGCCTGTTTTATTGACGCTGAGTAAAGGGGGCGTGGCTTCAGTTCAATTGTTGAGAGTGATTAGGGGCGGGATAGGCGTCGTAGGAGATCCTCTCCTCACGTAGCTCGTAGCATGTAGCCCGGAGTCTCCTGGCAGAACGCAGAACAGCTACTTCCGAGCTACTTCTCTGAGCGCACGCGCAGGAGCGCGCCGCCGGCCTGTTTTATTGACGCTGAGTAAAGGGGGCGTTGCTTCAGTTCAATTGTTGAGAGTGATTAGGGGCGGGATAGTTTGTATTTTAGGGCGTCTTTGTGGAGCTTGGGCAAAAGGGTTAGGGTCAGAGGCAGTTAGAGTTGATATATTACCTGATGGTCTAGTTCTTTTGTTTTTAAGTCATAAAGATGTGGCAGCCTCGCTCTAAGTCGTGTGTTTCTCTCTTGCACGTTGCAGGGTGTGGAGTTAGTGTGGGCCATTGTTGTGGTGATAGAATAGTCCAGAGTAGGGAGCAAAGAGTGTATATAAGACAAGTCTTGGTAGTGCACATGTTGGGAGACAGATAGCAAAGGGGCACCTACATTTGACAATCCCAGCAGGGACTAAAATGCATGCAGCAAAAGGCACCTAAATTTGGCATTACCAGAAGTGACTAAGAATACATTCCGCAGAGTGCGCCTAAATTTGACAATCCCAACAGTGACTAAAAATGCATTCAGCAGAGGGGAGCTAAATTTGACAATCCCAACAGTGACTAAGATACATACCGCAAGAGGCACTAAAATGTGACAATCCCAGCAGTGACTAAAATGCATACCGCAAGAGGCACCTACATATAACAATCCCAACAGTGACTAATAATGCATTCAGCAGAGTGCACCTAAATTTGACAATCCTAACAGTGACTAAAAATGCATTCAGCAGAGTGCACCTAAATTTGACAATCCCAACAGTGACTAAAAATGCATTCAGCAGAGTGCACCTAAATTTGACAATCCCAACAGTGACTAAAAATGCATTCAGCAGAGTGCACCTAAATTTGACAATCCCAACAGTGACTAAAAATGCATTCAGCAGAGTGCACCTAAATTTGACAATCCCAACAGTGACTAAAAATGCATTCAGCAGAGTGCATCTAAATTTGACAATCCCAACAGTGACTAAAAATGCATTCAGCAAAGTGCACCTAAATTTGACAAGCAGAATCTTGGATGCTCTACGTTCAAGTTGCTGTAGTAGTTGCTAGTGTGGCCAAAAATTAAATAGGTGGTAGCAATCTAAATGCAGTTGCTCAGAAGGCACTCTGAATGCAATAGTAGAAGCAGTCGAGCAAAGTCAAGGGTACTGTGAATGTAAATCATTAATGTGACCATTAATCAGGACAGTTTCAACAATCTAGATACAGTTTGCTAGGCACGTAATCTAAGGGCAATTGTTAAAATAGTCTGGCAATAAACAGAATTTTCGCATTCTATATGCTGTTTTCTGGTGTACCACAGGCAAGCGTGGTAGTAGAAGACAGTAAGGACATGTGAGTAGGTGTTACGCTGCAATGTTTTTGTTGTGAGAGTATAATGTTACCTGTTGTGTGACGGACAGGGGTTATGGCAGACAGCAGACACAGGCACAAACAGGCATCTAACAGGTGCTGTCCTTGTCTTCGTTGGCCTTGTGATGCAGTGGGCCGGCTTCGCCTGCCGGCGCCCAATGGGGAATGAAATGGACCGAATTAGAGGTGGAAATGTGAAACACAATAGAAGTGCTATTGCTTGTTTTTATTTGTGGCAGAGAAATGTTGTCTGGAATTGAGAAAGGCGCCTGACACTGGCGGAATCACAATTTCCTGTGTGCCTGGGCCTGCAATGGAGGAGACCAGGCAGGAGGTAAAGAGCTGTGGGATGCATTCCATTGTGGACTGGCACATGCTTTAATCAGTGGCAGCCACTCCCAGAAAAGTGAATATGGCCGCACAGCATTTTCAGCGCGAACATGCACTTTTCGTAATCATCTCTTCCGCGCAACGCACATGTTTTTTCGCGCCTAGAAACACTTGTGTATATGCGCATTACGAATGCCATATCATATCATATCACATGGGTGTGTGCAAGGAAGTGGAGTCATATGCAAGTTTAGGAAGCCTTTTCATGGATCAGCCCTTCTGTATATATTGTGGCTGGGTCAAGGTTGATTTGTATATGGCTGCTCTCCTTCTGTGATAGTGCAGATGAGATAAAATGGTTGCACATGCTGCTTCCCGGAGGCGCTCCCAATGGTTAAGTACTGGGGGCACAGGCATATCCACCATTCACAGCAGATCCCGCTAAGTGGGAAGGGTATGTTCTTCCCAGGGGATTGCTGCGAGGAGGCTTGTGGGCCCATGACTTGCTGAACTGAGGGGCTCAGGCAGTACCTCACTTTTGACACCTAGCAAGTCATCTGGGGTCCTTTCATCCTTGCAGTTGTGATGTGGCCTAGCAGTGCAGGCTGGATTTATCTGCTTATGGTACATGTACCCCTGTAATGGCACTAACAAGCTAAAACGTTATACAATGGAATGCTACCCAGAGGAAATAATGGGGGTTAAGAACTGCCGGATCAATCATTCAAATTCATTACTTCACTTGCCCTAGTATGATGAAGCTGCACAAATATACATGTGCAGCAGTCATAGCAAGTACGAGTTACGTCGCTGAAATGATGCATACTCGCTTAGGGCGTGCACCTATATCCATTCTACCAGACTTACCTTTGGTCTAACACCTCAAGACTGTATCACATTGACACTGAAGTCCCTTCACTGGCTTCTGGCAAAGGTCTGTGCTGAATGTCAAATTCTATTTTTATTTTGCATTTGTGTTTTATATTGTTCTTTTATATAGCGCAAACCTGGCTCAAAAGCAACAGTGGCCGGTACAAGAGCTCAAGGAACAGGAGGGCAGTTTTCAGTATGTCCGGAATAGTGGTAGAATCGGAGACAGAGTTAGCTAAATCGTGCCTATGAATTCCCTGAACAACAGGGATTTCAGTGTCTTCCTGCACGGCAATAACTTTAGAGTGGGACCGGATTGCAACCTGGATGGTGGTCCCATGTAACAAGGCATGGCAGGTGAACAACTGTTTCTTGCTCTATGGACTTTTTAGTTTCCAGCCTAGCAGTGGTCTGGCTTCTAGAGTAGCAAGTGTCACCTGAGGTATTAAGTTTGTCTGCAAGGGAGGCAGGTGCCTGGGCAGAGGTTGCCTCATAGGTGATGAAGGCAAATTCTGCATAATAAAGAAGCCACAGTAGTACAGAGGGACATCTTCCATCAAGCGTTTCATTTGGCAGCTGGACACGCGCCTTACCATGCCCCCTGAACCACTATAAATTTGATTGCCCCCCCCTACATTTGTTATATATATTTTTTTGCCACTAAACATTTCTGATATAAATTTGATATACATGTGATTGAACCCCAATACATTTTATATACATTTGATAAAGTGTGTATATAATTTTGATATACATTTGATATACATCTTGATATGAACGTCATATAATTTTAATATAATGTAATATTAATGTGACATCATTTTGATAAGAATACCAAGAATGTTTAATATAAATTTGATATAAATTGGATAAGAATCCCAAGAATATTTACAATAAATATGATTTAAATTGGATAAGAACTTTAACCGATGGGCTGTAAATAGGTATAGGTTCAGGGGCAGTTCCAAGGCCATGACATCACTGGGGGAGGGGTTTACAACGTGGCTATATAGCTTTTGTTGGAGGCCTGGAAAACACGTGCGCCCTTCCGGCTTCCCAGGGGCTATTCAGCGTGGTGTGGAGGAATCTGCGTTCATGAACCACTACAGTTACGATGAGGGGCAGACAACCCTTGAAGTTCTGGCGATTCCATTGATAATAATGCACCCTAATTGTCTTATAGTGCATGATGAGATGGAAGATGCTCAGGATATGATGGCGGACTGTGAAACCAGGGAGCTCTGAGAGAACATGGCTATGTTCTCTGACCGCAACGAGCCGTCGATCATCGCAACCGGCATGGGTTGATCTGTTTCAGATTGTATTCAAAACGTTAAGGGGGATGTACCCATAAACACAGTAAATCTGGAAATGGCTACCTGGGATGATGCTGTGGTTCTGGAGCAACCCCTTGTCGCTGGTGGCCATTCACAGCTGAAGTGGGCTCTGAAGAAAATGATTACAAGTCCACAGTTATGCCAAATGATGCAGTTATGACATCAGAGAGTGCCGCTGCCCTGCCCTAATGTGTTTGCTATTCAGCTGAAATTGAAAACCCGATGGATCGCAATATGAGACTGTGGGACTCATCACGAGTTGGGCGGTAACGCCGGCGCTATTATTTAATAGTTATTATATATTTACAATATAATTATTTACATACATTATTTTACAAATGTGTAAAGCAGTTAAAAGAGAGTTCGAAGGATGCACAGTTTCTAGATACCAAAATATTGGGACCAGTGTAATCAAAATGCAAGGCGGTATCATAATCTTTAGCATGTTATTCTTTTTAAACCAAGCCTTTCTAGGAGCAGGCTTAGTCTTTATTTCTATATCATCAACAGCATTGGTGCAGGAGGGAGCAGGAGTGAATATAGGCATTGTCTTGCCATGTTTATCTCAGGAAAAGTGTTCAGTGTTTGTCGGGGAAAGTTCTCCACAGCAACACACGTTAGCAGCAAAGCATTCAGGCCAGTTCAGGCTAGCCTGCTTAACAAATGACAGAAAGCTGATGTGAATTTGCACTGAGCTCTACAAAGGCAGGAGCAAGCATCAATAGTGTCGGTACCATATGCCCCCGCTTGTTCACACTAGGTTGCACTGGTCCTTCACTTTTCAATGGTAGCACCGGGAAAACGCGTGTCAGAACTTTCAATTTGATGCAGCTTGATACAGCTCATACGTTCCTTTTCCCTAGGCCTCCGTTCCCACTTCATCCATGTTGGGAACAAAGGCAAAACAAAACGCTGATCACTTCCGATTTTGTGAACGTAGATTGTACCTTATGGCTCCAGGTACAGTATGATCGATGAACAATGCATTCTCATTTCCAGATGCAGGATCAGTGCCAGCCTGCGATGTAATGAGTGATGATGCGGCAGCAGTCGGACAAGGTTTAGGCACCCTTGGCCTTTCGATCTTCGTTGCAATCTCCCCAGGCCCTTTCTCTGGTTTAGGAAGCACTTCTGGCAGAGAACTGGCGAAGGTATCTTTGTGATCAAGTGCAGCTGTATTTCTATCGAAGTCAGGATCAAGCTCTTTCTCATGTGGCAAAGAAAACTGAACTCTTTTCGTGTGTGTTGCGTGGATCCAATGTTTGCGGCCTTCCACTCGGACTGCAGTCTGCGTAGCCAGTAGTACCTGGAAGGGCCCCTTCCATCAGGGTGTGAGTGAAGATTTTCTTTCAAAATATTTGATTAATGTCCAGTCCCCAGGCTGCAGACAATGTCCTGGACCGGTGTATCTGACAGGAAGAGCCTCCTGCACCTGCTGATTAATTAAACACAAGTTTTGAGTTAACTGTTTACAATAGTTAATAAGCAACAGGTATTCTATATCCCTCAGTCGTTTCGGCTGAGGAGTATTCCAAACATTCGCTGGTCTCCCCAGCACAATTTTGTAAGGGGAGAGACCAGCCCTCGCCTGTACAGATGTTCTGATACATAACAAAGCTAAAGGTAATGCATCGGGCCATTTCAAACTGCTCCCCTCACAGATCTTGCTCAACTTATTTTTTGAGATACCGTTCTGACGTTCCACCAAACCGGCACTCATCGGGTGTCTGGCCGAATGGAATCGTTTGTCAATTTGGAGGCCTGCACAAATTTGTAATATTACGGCTGCAATAAAATGTGGACCATTATCTGACCATATGACACGGGGTAGGCCAAAACGGGAAAAGTACTCTTTTAGCATGACTTTATCTGTGGACATAGCTGTACAATCTTTGAGGGGATAGGCCTCTGCCCATTTGCTGAATGTGCAAACCACTACGAGGCATATTTGGAGTTTTGACACCTTTCCATTTCTAGGAAATCAAAATGGATGACTTCAAATGGCATAGAGGGGGGGGCAAAACTTCCTACTGGTGTCACTGTTCCCTTTCCAATGTTATGTTGTAAACAAGTCATACAATTCTGAACCAGTCTTTCAGCAGTTTTTCTAATGTGTGGATTCTGCCATACAGAATCCAGATGTTGAATCATTTTCCTAGCGCATATGTGTGTTGGACTGTGGACCATAGTGACCATTGCCATTACATAGGCATTTGGCAACATCCATCTTTTGTTCTGTTTGTCCACCCAACAACCTTCAGAATCTAATTTTGCTGGACCCTTAGACCAGTTTTTTATTTCATCAGTAGCTTCTGCTTGCATTTCCTTGACTGTGGCAATCCCATTCTCTATCATGCAGGGTATTTCTTTCATTTCTTCAACATACATTTTTGTGTGTAAATCAGTGGCAGTTTGTTTCACAATTCTGTCTGCAAATGCATTTCCCTTTCCAACATTGCATGTTACTTTTTTATGTGCTTCACATTTCATTATTGCTAATCGTTTGGGAAGCGCAAGTGCTGACAACAGTCTCACTATCAAAGTACCATGTTGGATTTTGGTTCCATGTGATGTCAGTAAACCTCTTTCAGCCCATAATCAACCAAATTGTGTACCACCCCAAAGGCATACTGACTGCCAGTGTATATGTTTACATTGAGGTTTGCAGAAATTTCACATGCTCTTGTTAACGCTATTATCTCTGCAACTTGTGTTGAGTTATAAGGGATTCTTTTGCTTTCTGCAATACTTTTCAGTGTAGTGATGGCATAAGCAGCAGTTGATGTGCCATTAGGTAATTTAAAACAAGAACCGTCACAAAACAGTTCTCCGTCTGGCTCTTTCTGTGGGGTATCAGTTAGATCAATTCTTCATTTTGTCTCTTGTTCAGTAACCATTAAACAATCATGGGGGAATTGTTTTTCACCTCCGTTTTCATTGGGAGGGGGCATTATCTCAGCCGGATTTAAAGCGCAACACCTCATAATTTGGATATGTGGTGCAAACAGGACAATTTCGTATCTTGTTAATCTGGCTGATGTAAGGTGTTGCGTATGCGTTCTATTTAAAAGAACGTCCACTGAATGGGGTACCATAATGGTTAAAGCGTGACCTAAAACCATTCCCTCGGTTTGTTTTACTGATGCGGCGGCTGCAGCAACAGCTCGCAAGCAGCGTGCAAAGCACATGCAACAGGATCCAATGTGGAAGAGAAGTAGCCGCATGGTCTATTTCTCCCTCCTTGTTCCTGAGTCAAAACAGCCAAAGCACATCCATTATTTTCATGCACAAATAACTTAAAAGTCTTGTTGTAATTTGGCGTGCCCAAAACTGGAGCTGAACACAATGCAGCTCTGAGTAGTCCAAATGCTTCTTGACATTCCATGTTCCATGGCAAAGGTAAGGTAACATCCTTCCTTGTCAATGCCACTATTGGTTTCACAATCATAGACACATTAGCGATCCATTGCCTACAATATGAAGTCATGCCGATTAAAGCCATGACTTCTTTCTGCGTATTTGGAATAGGCATATCAGATATGCTTTCTATTCTTTCTGGTGTCAATCTTCTTCCCTCCTTCGAAAGGAGGTAGCCCAAGTAGGCCACTTCCTTTCGACAATACTTGAATTTCTTTAGCAAAGCTTTGTGCCCATGTGCTGCTAAATGTGTCAATAGTGCAACTGTACTTTCTTTACAAATTTCTTCTGTGTCTGCTGCTATCAACAAGTCGTCTATATACTGTAATAAAACACAACCTGCCGGTAGTTCTAACATATCTAGTTGTTCCTTTAAAGCTCTACTGTAAATACTTGGACTTTCAGTGTAGCCCTGTGGAATTTGTGTAAATGTAAATGAACGTCCTACTAGAGTAAAAGCAAATAAATATCTGCTATCTGGATGCACTGGAATACTAAAAAACGCATTCTTAAAATGTACAACACTAAAATACAATGCAGATGCTCGAATCATAGTCAAAATTATAGTAACATCTGGGACTAATGGAAATTGCAGATCAACAACTTTATTTACTCCACTCAAATCAATTATGAAACGGTATGGTATGTCATTACCTCCTTTCTTGTAAACCGGAACAATCGGACTATTGCAAGTACTTCCAGAAATGTCTTCAATTACTTTTCTTTTAATCAAATCTGATGAAATGCATTTCAATGCTTTCTCACCTTCGGCCGACATTTTATATTGCGGAATACGCGGCAATGTAATTCCTTCTTTCAAAATAATTTTTACTGGCTCTACTTTCAAACAACCAACATCATTGTCGTTCACTGCACATATACAAGCTGGTACTTTACTCAATTCAGTCGGTAATGGCTTAGATAAAAATTGCGATACAGGAGTCTTTTGTGGCGATATCGTTAAATACACTCCATCAGGAGAACAATAAATAACGGCCTTCAATTTCTTCAACAAATTTAATCCCAACACATTTTCACTGCAATTTTTCGTCAAAAGAAACGGGCAAGATTCAGTGAATGGACCTAGTGTTATAGGTACTGGTTGTGACACTGGACTAATTACTGGTGTACCTGAGAACCCTACTGAGACATTCTTATGCCTTGACAGTGGTATATCTGGAACCCGCTGATGGTCAATCGAACATTTTGTGCACCTGTTCCCTATTCCCAACCTTCATTTCTACGTTGGGCCCTTTCTGGTCTACGGGAATAGAGACTGGTTCCAACCTCTGTCTTGGGCTGTCCTAGTAGAACAGTACATCGTCAGATGTAAAGTCACCAGAGTAATATGCATTGGACTGATTGGCAAAAATATTTCCACCATTTGTATTATTTCGCTGTTGGTTCTGATTCTGATTCTGATTACCCTGGTTATCCTGAAATTGTGGCGCTCTTTGGTTTCTATTCTGTCCTTGTATTCCCGGGCGACCTCTATTCTGTCTTCTCGGGAAGGTCCCATTTCGATTCTGTATATGCGGGCACTGTGCTCGCCAATGGCCTTCTTGTCTACAATATCTTTTCTCCAGCCTTTCTCTCACTATCAATTCTAATCAATTCTCCCATGTTTCACCTAATATTGGCGCGTCATTTATATTTCTAACCTGTTTCCATATGTCTACAGGAAGAATCACAGGAAATAATAAATCCATGTCACTCGATGTAAAAACAGATGAATTCAAAACAGATTCAATTTCTTTATAAAATCCTGACGGGTTCTTCCTAATATCAGGGATCGTCTGCTTGATAGTATTAACCTCTTGCCTCAAAAAAGGTACATGTACAAACTGTGCAACATAATGAGCTTCTATTGTTCACGCTTGAGCTCCTCCCTACTTTCGGGACAAACGTGGGAGGCACTTCCCTCATCGGTAATTGCAAACTAGGCAATTCTACATTTGTTCGTCTATTAAACAACAAAGCTAAATCAAGAGAAAAAGCAGCCGTTCCAGTTTCAGGCGAAAATGCTCTTTTGTAAATTGTCATCAAATCAGCGGGACAACATATCTTATTCTTCATACATTCATCTTGTAAGTACTCTCCCATGACCTGTAATATCTTTTTCTGCATTTCTGGTGTATACTGACTAAACTTATCATGCACTTCCATTGGGGAAATGGCGGCATCTTTAATCCATCTAAGCGCATCTTGCGTACAAATTCTAATTTCTTCACTAACATGTTTCAACGGCGGAAAATATCGGTGCTGGACATATGACATATGCGGTTTATCTTTTTTCAATAATTCTTTATGCAATCGATCAAGTTTGTGCTTAAACACAAATATTCAGCCTACATGTTCTCGTACTTTCGTCGCATTATCTCGCAAAGTTGAAAGGACAATCAAATCACGCAATTCTTGCAGTACCACTCTATCGGTCAAATCACTCCACATTGTCACAAGTTAATTCTCCATGCATTCTAACAATACCTGCTGTTCACCAAGGCCTCTATGATCAGATATGGAACTTTGCACATCTGCTTCATCGTCACCATCAATATATGTTTCTGCCCATACTGTCAGTTCTTTTTTCCTTTCTTTGCTAATCGTACTGCGAGTCTGTCTACCGCTTCCTTGCGCAGGCCCCATCTCTGTAGAACTGCCTACTAAAGTGTCTAACTCATGCTCTGGCAGCGGTAGAGGAAATTATGTCACAAGCACAGGGGTAGAGGAACTGCTTACTGCTGGTGCAGATGGAATAGTGGGAATGGGATGTACATAAGGAGGAGGTGCAACTGGGTCAGTACTTTGATGTTCATTTCTTCGCTCATTCAATATTTTGTTTATTAGTTCATTTGATGTATGCAAATCTTGCTGAGGATATATTTTCTGTACACCTAATTGGAAAGCCCTGTCCATGTTCCTAATGGCTTCTGTCTGCTGATGCTGATCATGCTCTAGCGCTTTCTCTACATTCGCTTTATGCACGCGTCTGCACGCGTGTTCTCTCTACTTCTCAGACGGAGATTAGCTTCCTTCTTCCAGTCTTTCACAATGCCGAACGCTGCTGGTCTGGCCTTTTTGCGTAGCAATACTGATTCTAGGTGTTCTATACGTGCTAATTCAAAGCTTGCATTATTAGGCCACTTAAGGTCTGATACATGTCTGGTCTGCCTATGCCAAATCGCATTAAACACTATTACCCCTATACCGTATTTTATGTACATTTCATGTGCCGACGACCCTTCGGGTGGCGCAACCTGGCCAGTTTCCAAAGATTATCTACCGCAGTGAAAAAATCTCACTAGACAGGAAGACAATTTCCGAGGCATGATTAATCCTTACCCTTTCTTACCCTGGGCGTTTGATCTTGCAAGAGCAACTCTCAACCAATATCAGGACGTTTAAGAATCGGGGCACGACTCACCTGATCAACCAATTTGTCACTCAGGACGCAATTCACCCGTATACTGGTGCAGATAAGAATCGTCGTGACTGCGTGTCTGGCTCAATCTGCCTTGTTCCAGGACCCTCGCCTCGATGCTCTCTGGGTGCTGCTCATCTATCAGGGATCGGCTGTGTACAGATCTGCGGAGGAGTCTCTCATCACTCGACAGGGGCGACCCGAACACCTTCCGATCCCGGCTCGACAACATCGTCCTCGACTCGTTTTTGCCTTCTTCAAACTCAACGTATACGATGGAGCATAAGTGGGAGGGTCCCTTCAATTTCCACACAAGTCTGGTTTATTTCAAAGTATTTTAGTCGGCCGACTGGGTCTCAACGTGCCGCAACGTGTGTTCCCAGACCTCGTGAGACGCAAGAGAGTGAGCAACGCTCAAGCAGTAATATATATACATTACATGTAATCTTTACGAAGGCAATTCGATCCGCCCACAAATGTGTCACTCAGGCTAGTGTTCAGTGATTGACAATCATGACAATTATGACACGTTTTGACAAATCTCCATTCAGTCTAAACATAGTTATACTAGCAATAGTAGCAGAGACAGCTTTCTGTTATGGGAAACATAGAGCTCTTAGCTCGGCAAAGATATCATGTTCTTAGCAGAGACACATTCCTTAGCACGTTATCTGTGTGTCTCGGTTCATGAGCTAAGGGTCAGACAGTTCTAAAGCAGAAAATACCACTCTCTGCGAAGGAGCACCGCTAGAATAATATAATTCATGGTTTAACTGCCTTTTACTACAGCGTTTGCAAGACAGGCTGGCACCTGGCCTACTGATTAGATGCAGGTTCTGCTCGACTTCATTGAGTTAGTGAGAGAGAATAACAATGTATTTCTGCATAGTTTTTTGATATTCCTGTCTGTGTTCGTATTTCAACATTCAGACGGTGGCCTCGCACCGTGTGCAAGTTCGAAGCATAGAATACATTTGCAAAGTGTTTTGACAGAAAAGAAAAAGCAAATGGCTCCCAGGAGCCCCTCTATCTAATATCATCGATGAACCAGGACGTATACTACGAAGTGGCCTCTTAACAATAAAAACCCGTCTGAAATGACCATCACACACCCCACACCATCACACACCCCAGCAATACTGTCACCCCCAATACCCCCTCCTCGATTCCCACACAGATACAATCTACCTACTTGTGATGTCGCATGCTCGTCGGATACGCCTGGTGCTGCCGATCCTTCTGGGGAACGAGAAGGGAGCACATCTGGTTGCTGCACCGCCTTGCTGGTGGCTGCCGGTGGAGGGGAAGGAAAAGGGTGCTCGAATCCAAAATCAGGGGGGGCGTCAGGTGGTGAAAGAAGTTTAACGCAAGAGGAGAAGTCCGCACAGATCCCGGGCTTGCGTCCATCTGTGGACCAAGAAGAGGCACGACGAGACCAGACGGAGGAGGAAAAAGAGGAAATACCGGTCGGGCTCGTCAGAGTTCCACAGACAACGAACTCTGCATCTATCACCATAAAGAATCATGAGACAGAGACCGGCGAAAAACACAGCCGGACCACGGTTGACCTGAAACAAAATAAACTTAATACCTTGAATACAGCTAACTTACTACAACAAACCCTCCTCACAGAAGAAAGTTTAAAAAATTCATCAGACCATACCTCTTTCAAAAATCAAAAAGAGAACAACACATGTCCTCCCATTCTTAAAAGGCTGACTCAAACAGAGACACACCAAGTGACAGCCAGGGCGAATCTATCAAGCCCTGAATTGAATATAACTGATTGGAGAGAAAACTGTTCAATGAACGGAACCATATCATACTTGACAGATCAAGATGGACAAGAAACAGACAACACCAACATCTTGAGAGAACACAACTGGGCCAAACTACAAACATACCCAGTCATAGACCCAAGTAACAAGATCTCGTCCCAAAAGGATTTGAATCTCTCACGTGTCGATCAGAACGACAACACGGGAAAAGAAAATACTCAGGAACTAAAAACCAAAGAACTTGAAAACAATCGAAACTCCAAAAATACAGAAGTCAGTACTCCTGACGTTACTTTTTCATCAACTCCAATCTTCAAATCCACGCTGAAACTACACCAAAAAAAACAAGGTAAAATGATGCCCCAGACCAACAACCCGATCGGAAGATTCTTTGAGAAGTTAGGGAAAACCCCCATTACGAATCGATTTGAACTTTCTGATATGGAAATATTAGAGGGAATCCCTCCATCCCCTCAAAGAATTCCATTCAAACAAATACCAGAAACGCACTCCCTTGGAATGGGAACTTCGACACCCCAATTACGATGGCACTTTGGCCAAAATGAGACCCTTCAAGATAAACCAGAAAAATCTAAACTGGACACTGAAATACGCACAAGTGCAAAGAAATTGATTCAAAATAAGGAACAAGAAAGTATTTTGGAAACCAAAGTGTCATCTAAAGAAAATGAGAACAATCAGAAACCGAGACTTAATCTAAACACTCAATGTACGAACAACAAGGAGGTAGTCACACTGACAGAAGAGCTTTCAAAAGAAAAAATTACGCTCTGCAAAAAAAACGCAACTGAAGAAACTAGAAAACCAAACCAAGAAACGACAACAATTGAGGCAAAAAAGAACCATGAGAATATACAGAAACCGAATACCATCCGTGTAAGAAGCCAAGAAGAAATACAGCTGGCAAAAGCTATACTAAACTACAAAAACATGGTTAGGCGCAGAGAATTGAATCCAGATCTGAAACCTATCAGCCAGCAAAGAAAAGAAGATTCCTTGGTGGAAGCTCTGCGTCCACTCTATTCGACCCCAAACAAAACTAAACCGGGACAAGAAACCACAAAAATAAAAGAAAAAACTTCACCTGGAAAAAAGCCGGACTTACAACTAGTGATGTCAGCAGTGACAGTTGGTCTAACACCATTTGGAAAATTATATGAGTCCATTAACGACACATTGAAGGACCATACTTCAATATTAGCATCTGTAAACTCAAAGCTGACCCACTTAGAAGGATACATTTTGGCCCTCGAATCGTGGAAGGCTAGTACAAGAAACCAAGGACCAGAAACATATAAAATAGATCAAGGAAAGAACGATGTGTTTCAATTCAAGAAAAAATCAATGAACAATAGCACTCAAACTATATTGACGAAAACAAGTGAGACCAGTAACGGAAAAGAGCCACCAGAAGCACTAGAAAAGCATATTGAGAGACCAGCACAAAAGTGCAACAAAGACAAACCCAAGGGAGACACACGAGAATCAACCAGTATCAAAAAACATATGAACCCTAGAGATCAGCTGAATGAAACTGAGTCATTGACAAAAAGTGAAAGGAAAGCCGATCACTTCAAAATTCCACAAGTACTGGAAAATTCCAATATACAACAGGCCCAGAAGAAAGCGGAAAAAACAACCAAAACAAACGAACTAATGACAAAATGGATAACAGTCACAGACAAAAAACCATCTATGAAAGAAAACAGTAACACTCAGAAAAATCAAAAAGGAGATCTCAATCAGGAGCTAGATGAGAGTACGATTGATATATCTAACATCAGCACTTACTCAATCGAAAATTCTGAGTCTGAAATACCTCGCTCTACGGCAAAAAAAAGAAAGGTATCATTTGCAGAAAATGAACCGCCAGCACAAAACCGAAGGGAAAATCAATATAAAAGACAAATGAGAAATGCAGAACAAAAAAGAAAAAATTTAGAGGATCCAGAACACAAAAAAGATCGGATCTCCCCAGAAAGAAAAACGCTGTTCCGTCTATCAAAAAAAAAGCTAAACAAATATGATTACAGACAAAGAGCCAACAAGGAAGCTCATCCAAAGTCCAGCAAAAGAATGTTCGAAAATGAGAGACAAGAAGAAAAAACAAAAAGAAGTGATAGACGATATCAACAAACTTACTTGACCCCCATAGGACAAAAGGGCAAGGCAAGCGAGATAAGAACACGAAGAAATTCGGTTATCGAGACATATAACAGTAGAAGAAGAGACAAATCTTCAGATAAGAGAAACAGGTCTAATCAAAGACCCTCGAACCAGTCCTCACAGCAAAACCGAACTAGAAATTCGGCGATATTTACTCGCAAAAGTAACTCGACCCGAACATTAAAACTCGAAAAAAGATCCAGCTCAGAAGAAAACATCATCCTGAATAGAAGAGCCATGCTGAAGCTCCTGGACAAACTCACAAATGGAGATCAAATCAAAAGCATAGACATAAACATAGTAGAATTTGCGCATAAGGGACGGACAGACAGCATCTTCTTACATATTATGTCCCAATCTGTAAAAAAACTTATGCTTCAGATGACAAAAGAATTTTCGAATTGGGGTTATCTCCTGCGAGAAACGACACTAGAAGAGAGAGGACAAAAAATCCAAAAAACGAACGAAACAAAACAAAAACACAGTTATGAAGACAAAACAAGTGAAACCACGGACTGGATAAAGAACACTCCGATCAGAAAGTATAACCTGAAAGAAAAAAGAAAATACCCTTCAAGCCCGAGGAATTATGAACATACGAAAAAAGCAGATAGAGAAACAACCAGTAAACTTAAGGGTTCAAGCTCGACAGAAATTACAAAAGAAACAAGAAAAGAAAAATCAAGAGAAGATCACTACATTAAAAGACACCGCAAAGACGATGATGAGGATACAGAAAAAACCAAAACCAGAAAAATAAATGGCCCAATCAGGCCGCAGGAGGGTACAGGAAATGAAAAAAACACTGTGAGAGGAGAAACAACCTCAACCCAGAACCGATTAGATCTAGCGGAAAAAAGCTCAAAAAGATGGGCATGGCTCCCTCAGGCACTAACACGCTATACTGGAAAATAGCAGTCAAAGGGCTTCCCTTCAGGTAAAGAAAGGGATCAAACAAAGATGGCAAATGCTCTGTGCAACAAAGAGCAAACAATCACTATCGGATCATGGAATACTAGAGGCCACATCCATCTGACAGAACCCGGTGAGATAAACCTAGGCGGATTCGACCTACTTAGCCTACAAGAAACATGGCTGCAGTTGCCGCCCAGCATGGATGGTTACGAGATCCAACTGTCTCCTGCCCGGAAAGGAGAAAAAGGTCGCCCAACATCGGGCCTTTTAACGGCCGTCCGTATGGGTGGATCGCTCCGAATAGCCCACAACCTGGTATCAGACACACTTATCCAAGCGATTGTCCTAGAATGGGCAAAAGAAGAAAACGCAACGAGAAAAAAGAACAAAGATCTTATCCTGCTGCTGAACATCTATTGGAACCCGGCCATAATCCATACATCCGCTTTCTTAAACGAGATAGAAAAAATATTAACTTTGGCTACAACAACATTTGACGTGGACCACATTCTAATATGTGGAGACTTGAACTCGACTTGCCCAATGGTAGACGATGTAAAAACTCTAGGAAATAAAATAAACACCTGCTCAAAATCAACAGCAAGAGGCCTCGCATGGGTGGTACAATCTAAATTCCCTGGAAAGAACCAGACCGAGAATTCCAACCTGGAAGGGGGAAGGAAACGCAAGTACCATCGACTACATCTTTGTATCCAGGGATTTATATCAACAAATCAAAAGCTTTGAGATAGTAGTATCCACCCGGAGTGACCACAACTTACTCAAAGCGACATGGCATGCCAACAAACCCCCGCAACTTAACATGTCAACCAAGATGGCTATAAATGCCCAAGGAAACCGATTACAAATCACAAAAGATGGCATTGCCTCGATCACAGAGACCTACAAACAAAAAGAGATAGGAGGTAACAACAACAACACATTGAGAAATCTGGACTACTGCCCGCTGCTCATCCCTTACCTACATCCCAGGCATGTAAGGAAAACAGAAAAAAAACATCGTCACAAATACAACGAGGAAATTCGCTCAAAGAAATCTGAGTTACGAAAATCATTAAGGAAAACCAAAAAACACCCCACACAGTTAAACTTAGACTTTGCAAACAAACAAAAAAGAAAGTACAAATTGTGGCTTCAAACATTCCGAAGAAACTTGTACCAAGAAGACGCAGAGACCATGCTTAGAGCAGTCTGCAAAAGAAACTCGAACGACTTTTGGACTCTACTATCAGGTCCAGCAAAAACAAGCACTAACAATGTCCCTGAAGACAGATGGCTAAAACACTTCACAAACTTATTTGAAGAACCAGAGCCATCGGAAAAAAGACCACCAAAACCCGCAAAAAGTAAATGGATGGCATGTACGGAGGAAGAGATTCGAAAGAAAATCAGTAAATTAAATAACTCCCGTGCACCAGGCCCGGATGGAATCACAAACTTACACCTCAAACAAGAGATGGAAACTTGGGCCCCGTTAATAACTGAAATCTTTAAAAGATGTAGGACAACACAATCTATCCCGGCTACATGGCAAACAGCTAACATTGTTCCAATTTACAAAAAGGGGCTGAAGGATGACCCAGGAAATTACAGACCTATCGCCCTATTGGACGTGCTGGGCAAACTCTTCGGATCCCTGGTGCTAGAGAAACTCCAAGACTGGCAGAAAATGGCAAAGACAGCAGATCCACTGCAAACAGGCTTTGAAAAAAATCTAGGCACCACGGTCAACATTATGATGATCAGTATTATGAAGGCCAGAGTCTTCGAGGGCTGTCCAACAATCTTCATAGCATCGATCGACCTGGTACAAGCCTTCGACCGTGTAAACAGGAGAAAACTATGGCACAAACTGGAAAAACAAAGGTGCCCAACTTCACTCCTCAACCCTATCAAAGCGCTGTATAGTAACACCTCAATCAGAGTTCGCCTGAACGAAGCTGGGCTACTATCAGAAAGTATACGAACAGCAAGAGGAGTCAAACAAGGATGCCCTCTAGCTCCGGCCCTCTATAAGGCGTACATGGCTGACATAGTGGATGCAGAAATCGACACACGCTCCATCCCGCCAAAAATAGGAGAGTCGAAAGTGACAAGCTGCTCTATGCGGACGATATCCTTCTGCTGGATCAAACACCAATCGGACTGCAGCGCCAACTAGACAGTCTTGTAAGCTATTTGAAGAAGAATGATTTAGATCTGAACACTGCAAAAACTAAAATTATGATCTTGGAAAAATCATCTAGGCCAACTAAAAGATCACAATGGTTTGCTAACTCAGAGAAGCTGGAGACAGTGAAAACGTTCACATACTTAGGAGTGAAAATATCTCGCAGCCAAATAGAACTATCGATGCAAGAACACCTTATCTTAAAGATGAAAACATTGGCTGCACAAGCAACACTCTTGGAAAGGAAATTTGGAAAATTCACCATCCTCCCAGTACTAAAATGTTTCAAAGCAAAAGTCACTCCAGCACTAACCTACGGGGCTGAAGCAATGCCTCATCTTCCTCCTACACTGTGGAAAAAATTGGAAGGCGCTTTTTGGCGCAAAGTCTTACGACTACCCAATTCAACCCCAACAGCAGTAATCCGAAGAGAACTATGTCTTCAATCACTGGAATCAGTAGTAGTCAGAAACGGTCTCCTATTCCTGGGAAAAATTCTAAGAACTCCACGGCCTACTACTCTGGACATCATCTACCAAGAAATGACGAACCAAAAAAACAACATGATGACAAAATGGTACAAAAACCTACTAGATCAGTCAGAAAAAATCGGATGTTCGGAATGGGAGATAGAACGCACCCCAGAGAAAATCAAGAAAAAATTAAAAATCCATGATTGGATCGAGACCTTGGAAAAAGCAGAGAAGCACACATCACAGAGTCATCATACAATCAACATACAAAGGATAGACGAGACAAGGAATTACTTAAAACAATTCCCAGACAAACCTCTACGTATAATCTTCCTGAGAGCACGTCTGAACATTCTAAAGACGAAAGAAATCTTATACCTCAGAAAACAGGTTCAAGATAAAAACTGTCGGTACTGTGACACCCTAGAAATCGAAACAGTGCGACACTTACTTCTTCACTGTCCGGGTACAAACAGTCTCAGAACGACCTACTTACGATCACACAAAATGAAACATCTTACCACCAGTGACGAAGATTGGTGGAACATGCTAATGAGCGGAGAATCCACAACATTGACAGTAGCAACAGCCAAATTCTTCGAAGGTCTAAAACTGGAAGAAAAACTAAGCCGAGAGTAAACAAAGAAAAACAAAAAAAAAAAAAAAAACATGGATTTTAAAGAAAGAAACACAGAAAAGGGGAGAACTTTAATTTCACCAAATCATGGACTCACAAAGGAAAAGTCCGAAAAACACTAGCCAACAGAAAGTTTTTGTAAAAATTGTAAAACAATTAAATGCAAAAAAAAAAAAAAGAAAAGAAAAATGGCCGACATTTCACAAAATGGACGCCCTCTGGTTACAATGATGATTCTGGGATTGCGATGTTTGTCACATGATGCGATTGGTTTCTGGCCAACATACTGTACATACTTTAGGGTTGTTTCGGGTCTAATACTCTAACTAAAGGTCTCCTTGGATCATGTGCTTTTGTTTATGTCACACCTAGCGAGCGGAGGCCTGCAGGTGGAATCATGCCACACTTATCTTGCAGCAATAGATGCTTATAGGAGCTCTCATGGAGCGGTCTTATCTACTCCCGGAACCTAACATTCGCAGACACTTCGAGGGTCTGTTGAGGACATACGCACCAGTTAAGTCACTGCACCCTGTGTGAAATTTAAACTTGGTTTAGCCAGTGATTTATCACAAACTCTTTGAGCCTATAGCATTGGCAGACAAAGTTAATTTCATGGAAGACGGCATTCCTTGTGGGAGTGACACCAGCCAGGCGCATCAGCAAGGATACAAGCATCTGCATTAGTGCTGTACATGACATTTCACAAAGTTAAGGTGGTCATGCACATTCATCATAAATTCTTACAGAAAGTGGCATCATCTTTCCACATTAACCAGGAGATCACAGTTCCGGCATTGTTTCCAAATTCACAGTCTCATGCAGAACATGCCTTACACTGTCTCTTAGTGAGAACAGCAATGCAATTCGATTAGGACAGAACTAGCACTTAGAGGAAGGCAGACAACCTGGTTCTCACCTGTGTCAAACGCATAATAGTGTGTATAACAGAGGCCTATTCCTCATGGAATAAGACCATTCCAAAAGGCCTTTATGATCATATTGTTTGTGCTAAGGCCAAAGCAGTTGCTTTTCAAGGGACGTCCCGTGGGAGGTGATTGCCAAGGCAGCGACATAGTCTTGAAACGGTTTATTGAGAGACCACCCTCAAAATGGGGTGATCCTTCCCTCACAACTCAAGGTGTCACGCAACAAACAATTTAACAGATTCTTTTCTTCAGCCCTACTTCAGACGCATATCATGTCTCTTGGATCCATCTCCCGTGAGCTAACAATGAGCCAAGAACCATGCTGGTGTACGTGAAATATATTGTTATTTATTTAAATAAAAGTAATAGAAATTAGCACACTAATGTCAAACACCACTTTATCCGTGGCACAACACAATCAACTTCTCTCAGCATAGATAAATCCCAAAAGTGAGTTGAAAAGAACACAATCACAATTCTGCACTTTCTGCAAATTTCGCTTCAAGAAATAATTACACTGATCAATAACGAAAGCAATTATCATGTAGTGTTGTGCGATTATGACTTTCCTGCAGGCGTAAAAGGCTAGCAATTGGATTTCAAGATTGGTACAAATACATATACCAATTATAATGTCACGCACTCTTTTGGTTTAAAATAAACACAGGGTGATTTAACAGTTTGTTTTTCAGACCCCCCACCCTACTTCGGTCTGTGTTGGGGAAGTCGGACAGAATAATTGGAATGATTTGGAGAATTTTGGATATCAGACCCCCATCCACTGAAAGGCCTGTCTTAGGGAAGCTGGATAAAAAGGTTGGACTGATTTAAGAACAAAGACACCTATCTTCCTTAAAGAAGTCGGGTTCAGCAGGGCAAAAAGGATTACCCAATTAATGTATAGACTATAGTTATCAGCACACAGTGGGAAGTGAGCTTTGTTATTTTCAAATTTTAACAAAATGCACCATGTAGTGTGCTGCCAAATGGGGAATGAATTAAATTAATATTTTTTGTGAAATAGGCTAAGGATCTACACAGTTTTGCCCCCACGGGCCACTATATAAAGGGAAACGATTCAAGGCAAACATGCTCCCCCACCTTTTGGTTTCCCTGGGCTCAGTTCTACTTACATAGAAAGCCTCTGTTTAAAGTTCAGGAAAGCCAGCTACATCTCAGGGCACTCTGGAAAGATAGGGCAGGGGTCTGGTCACTCCACTCTCAAAGATGGCCTCCCGCTCTCCACCATAGGACCCAGTCAGTTTTGAGGCCTTCCTAGATCAAAATTACATCTGATGGTCGAACAACAAAACCGATTACCACTGAACTGGGGCTGAAACAAGGCTGCAACTTAGCCGCTACTTTCTTCAATCTATACCTCGCTGATCTCGACAAACACTGGGAGCACAGAAATTTGTTTTCTGTAAATATTGGCCTACTGAAATTGAAATGGATTGCTTTTGCGGATGACATCATTCTATTTGATCCTACCCCTGCAGGTTTGCAACTTAAATTAGGTCTATTCGAACAGTTCGCGATTGCCCACAATTTAACACCCAACCCGGCTAAAACTGCAGTTATGAAATTTGGGCATCGAAACAAAGCTGGCAATTTTCAATGGAAGATCATGGATACTACTATTCCCTCCATCACAGAGACGATCTATGTAGGATATCATCTTTCCGAGAAGAATTCCATCAGAATGTGGTCTGAAATCCTAAAAAATAAGATCAGACCGCTAACATCTCAGCTAAAACGTATCCACACAAAATACTGTAAGTTCTCACTAACTCCAGTAATCGAGTTTTTAACGCTAAAAATAGAAACTGTGATTCTATATGCTCTAGATATCTGTTTATGTGAAATGGGTCCGATCCTAGACCAACTGCAAGGCACTTCTCTGAAAACTGCTATGTGTCTTCCAATATCTCTGCCTAATGCGGTCCTTAGACATGAGCTAGGTCTGATAGCACTATCAACTCGTTGGAAATGGTGCCTCCTCACGAATTATGCAAAAATTATTTATCCTCTGACAAATTCACTATTCATTGATATGAGGAAAACAATGGAAACTAAGCCTTCTATTCCCCTAGCTGTATACCTGACCAAAATACACACTATTCTGAAAGAGGCCCACATAACTGTGGATGATGTTCATATCAGACCTGCTCATGCTAAAAAACGTTATTCGAACTTGACTGGTGCTCAACGATTGCACAAATTGGTAAATATAAACTGTACAAGGAATACTACCTATTTACAAAATTAAGACTACCAAGATATGATCATATAATTCTATTTCCCTGTAATCATACGCGACAAGCATACCTTCGATTTAAATTTAATCTGCTTTATACCAAAGACAGGATTTAAAATTGGGATAAGAACAACTTGCTAGTGGATAGAAACAAATGTAGATTTCCCTCTTGCACTGGACCCATGGAATCTCTCAAGCATCTAATTTTATACTGTCCTCATCTTAACCAAATACGTACGGTTCTACTCATGGAATTTGTGAATGTCCAATATATCGACTGTCTAACATTCCTATGGGTTAGAATGATGCAAGGCACGCACAAACCTTTGATTTATGCCTTAGTGAGGTTTTGTAAATTCATAGAAAAGGAATTAATTACTTATGCTATTACCAATGTTACCAACGCTGACTAAAGAAATCTGGATATTTGCTTTCCTTTCTGTGAATTACCTAATCTGTGAATTAATAATTGCTACTTAATCATGAGCTAGCTGAGGATGCTCGATGAGGCATTTTATGAATCTTATGTAAGAACTTATGTATAATTTTTCTTTTATTGGCTACGATGCACGGGTATATGAATTACCAACTGTTATGATCTACATCTGCTCGATTTTTTAACCTAGTTTTATAAAAAAAAAGGTTTTTATTATTATGTTTTATTGTATGTTGTATATTGAATGTTGTTCTTGTCCCCTTTTTCCGATAAGTGTATAATGTAATGTTTTTATGACATTGTGCTTTTTGTAAAGGTTCTGTTATTGACATAATAGAATCAAGAACAAATAAAGTTTTAATAATATGAAATAGACAGCTCCACCCAGATGCACTCTCAGCAATCTCCTCTGGTGTTTCCTTGCAGCTGTCAGACAGTACATTTCAGCAGCCCTCTCTGTCTCTGTCTCCTCTCCTCCTAGTGCAGTCTGCCTTATATAGCAGCGCTGCAATAATTCCTGCACCTAGGATTGGAGAGTAACCCTTCTCTCTCCCCCCCAAATCCAGCCTCCAAGTAAGTATTGGTTTAGGGGTCTGGAGCAACATATGGCAATTCCCATTTGTAATCACCATGTAATCACCATGGGTTCTCCTTTCACATTTTTGACAAAAACTGTTTATGTATCACAACTTCATAATTTTACTAGCAACTGTCATAATATACATATTTTCTGATTCGGCTAATCATGGGAAATTAGATAAGCCAACCACCAGGCCCGTACCAGTTAGCACGGCCATGTGGCACTTTTCTGCCGTTTCCATAAAAAGCATAACATTTATGAATATGTAAGTTAGGACTCAATTCCCTAATTTTATTCTTCACCCGCTCACCAACTCTCACATTTGGAACATGTTCAGATCAGCCAGAAACACATCTTAGATAGCCATTACAGTGCCATGAGTTGCAGGTGGATGAATTGTATATCTCCAGAATCGCCTGGAAATTACCTAGAAAATGAAATAAATCTGCCTTATTGTTGCTGAGAAATTGGCCTAAATGATAATAGTCCTTTTAAATTAATTGTGAATATTCATGTGGGACAAATGGCCATTCTCCTGCCTTCCGGCCATTTGTTTTTACAGTTTCAGCCTGTACCCAGAGGTTTTTTTTTAATCAGTCTCTTTGTGTTGGAAGCTTGTTCTTTGAAGTTGTTGCCCCCATTTTCACACATATTGGTCATGCTCCAGCCAAGGAGAACTTCTCCTGCAGTCAATGCCTTCAGAGCTAGCAGGTACTGAGAAAACTGAATTTCGACACCTTTAGCAGGACACTTTATTGCAGTTGGTAATTAGATGGGAGATGTAGCATCCAGACTGGCAGCGGGAGATTCCTTTGGGAAGTGCCCCACAGCCAGCAAAAGGGATTGTCTTGTGCTGACATTTTACCATGAAAACAAAGTGGCTTTTCAAATGTCACTGGTGTTTTGTATGTAAAACATAATATAAATTGCATTTTTTCAACCCGCACATCATGTCTTTTTCCTGATGCTTTTCTGTGAGCAGTGATACATTATAACATTTAAACTGTTTTTACTTGCACACACCTATGCAAGCTGTTTTTGTGCCACTGTTTTCAAATCCTGTTTTCCATCTGAAAGGGATCTTTGATTTCTCCTTCTTTTGTAAATTAAAATACTGCTTTTCCTTTGGTAATGACCGGTAGGCCCCTTTTCCATATGGCTCTTCAATTATACTTGAAAAATAAAAACAAAGGCCAAGCCGTTTTTGTTTCAATGTTTAAAATCCTGCTGGAAAGGGACTTCTGTTTGGGGCCTTTGAATGCACCCGACAGTCTTCATCTTCTGATTTTTGAAAACACTACTACATGGTCACTCGTAGTAGAGCAAACGTAGAAGAGCTAGGTTCGGGCAGGCGGTTTTCCAAAACCTATTTGATTAAGAGTCTGACCTCCATCCCTGGGAGAAAATGCTTGGTAGTCGTTCATAAAGTATAAACGAAAGGTGATGGGACGTTGGAGTAAGGAAAATGTACTCACAGTAATGACTACTGTTCTCCTGGTCCTTAGTATCTTTTCCTCAATTCACTCTTCTCACCAGCCCTCTTTAAACACTGCCATAACGTGTGGTCCTGTATAACGCTGAAAACTAGGGACTGGCAGATGTAATCGGTGGGAGGAGTCAGCATACATCAGGCCATGACCCAGGAGTGCACACACTCTGACCGGAAATTTAAATTTGGAAGACATTTACCATTCCCATCCCCATGGGACGGCACCCATGAGGTATGAAGGAAAAGGGACTAGGAGTACAATAGTCATTGCAGTGAATAACTTTTCCTGAACTTTCCAAGACATAGGGCCTCATTACGAGTTGTGTGCAAAGGGATACCAGGCACCGGTAAGGACACCAGTGCCGGTCATCCCTTTGCGCCCTATTCCGAGTTCCCTTAGCGGGTCCCTTCCTTAATGCCTGGTTTTACCAGGCATTAAGGATGGGACCCATTAAGGGACTTTAGAGCTAATAACGGTACCGCAGTTTGCGGTACGGTTATTAGCGCCTTCCCATTGAGGCCTATGGGGGCTCAAATAGGAATGGCTTTTTCAATCGGGACTTACCAGACCCGCAAAGCTCGGAATAGACCGGTAAATCCCCATTGAACGAGGGCGCCATGATTACCTCCAAACTCGGAATGAGGCCCATACAGATTATAACATCACTCCCGTGACCAATAGTTTTAAAATATTACGAATGTAGAAACCTGAATCAATGTACACATCTGTACCACATGTTTCTTTGTGTGTGTTGATCTGCATCAGGAATAGACACCTAATTTTATGTCTTTCAGATAACAGAAGGATCCACGATTAACGTAATCAGAAAGATCAGCAGAAGCACGTCAGGTAACGAAACCCTTAGAACTGTTCTATGCTTTTGTTGAATGGAGCGGTTTCCTGCTCCTGGGAATTCCCCTAGTTTCCCAGTTGTATACTAATTGACCTTTTCACAAATGACCTCGGGAGAATTGACCTCAGGAGAATTGACCTAATTTAGAAGGTCAATTAGGACACATATGCGGGGGCAAACCCCCCCGCGACCCCTCTCCCAATCCAAAACCCCCTGCAACCCTTCACCCAATGCCCTTATATTATTTATAATCCAAAACCAACCCAATACATATATGAAATAACTAAAATAATATAAAGGTCAATTGTGCAGAAGGTCAATTTGGACCACTATAATTAGGTCAATTGTGCAAAAGATCAATTGTAAAAGGTCAATTTGGGTAATACCAGTTCCCCCGCCTCATCCATGTGGCTGATGGCCAAGGAGTCTGTAGTATTGAGGAGGGACACCGCCAGTTTGGCCCTCCCTTATCATGGTTGCATGTGCTACTGGACAGACTGTGCAGCCTCTGCATGAGTTTTGTCTAATAATAATCAAGGGAGGGAGACGCTTACCCCGGGTGGGTGACGGTCCAAGTTTGCACCAGGCTCAGCGTTCTAGGTCTTTATGCGGCATTAGAATGCCAGTTGTAAAAACGCTGGATGCATTATTCCCATTTCTCCCAATATATGGCATAACGGGCAGGGCAGTACATGGTGCGGGGACGAAACGTTAAACGGGGTACAATTAGTTTACCCCCTGTTTAAAAAAAAAGCAAATGCCAACACCGGCTTTTTTACCACTAGCACTCTAAACGCACCACCTTGGTATTAATCTCGGCACAGAATAAGCTGAGGTCTGGGCTCTCCTCTGCTGCTTTCTTTGTGGCTGGGGCCAGACATAGCTGTTCATAGCCCCCCCAAGATGAGCCCAGGTTAGGCTATTAGGATGCTCCTGAGTACAGCCTGAGTACAGCCTTGTTGACAAGGATAGGTGTTGCAGCTGGAAATATCAGACTTTGCATTTGCTTCCAGAACCCAGAGGATGGCTTCCAACCGAAAGGAAGGGTGCCCCGCAGAGTAACTGTGCTGTTATGCCCTGAAAAATAGACTTGTTTAGGGTCTCTTGAGAGCAAGAGCTGACGAGCTACAATGATTTGTTTTTAATAGGGAATTTCCAGCACCACAACACCCTCAATCCCTGTCTTTCTCTACCCATGGTCCCTACTTACCTCCCTTGGCTAACCTTTTAATAAAAATTTGCATACTAATCACATTTCTGTTTCCCTTAAACTTTGCTGCTTTACTTATCTCCTTGACTTTTTGTGTCGACATTTGTTGCAATCATTGTTTCAACCGGGCCGGCGTTTGGAAGCTTTGCTTGTGGTTCTCTCATTTGGATAATTCCCTTTAACGCTGCCAAGAAAGTGTTGAAGAGCTTCCATCCCAGGAAATCCTATTCCTCCATTCCCAAAATCAAATCTTATTTTCTATGTGGGTTGTTTGCAGTGAGTGGAACCTGGTATGGCCTGTGGCACTGCATCCCATGGGTGACAGCAGGGCATTCCAGAACGAGAGGAGGGGGCTGTCAACTTAAAATAAACTAAAGAAAACTGGAGTCCATTTAAGAGCTGAAGAACATCAAAGCATTATTTTTCGATATCTGGGCTTCCCATGTGCCCGCCCCCTCCCCATCAGTCTGGATGATCCTTGCCACATGACAAATGGTTTGCAGCTTCTGATGAAAAAAAAAACAGAGGCGAATGCACCCAAAAAATATGATAGGAGCGCACCTGCCTCTCCTTTTGTTTCTTAATCAGAGGCGCCTCTGATTACTGATTAAGGAACAAAAGAAGAGGCGGGGTTGCTACTAGCATACCTTTTGGGGCACCTGCCCCTCCTTTTGTTTCTTAATCACATCTTAATTTCCATTCCTCCCTCCCAGCTACCCATACTTTGGCCATTGCCCCTTGTTAGAACCCACCCTTGATTCCTCGTCCCACTTAAAGCACTGATTTTAATCATACTGGACAATATGATAGGACTATATCGCCAGCTACTGCATTTTTTGCAGTTTTGTTGGAACTGAAACAACCCAGATAAATAGGGCTCAATTTATGAAGCTAGGAACTAGGGCTGAGGGTATCCAGTCAATATATATCGAAAACATTACAGAGTGGTACATTTCAAAGAGGACCATAACACCGAAAAACACTGCAAAAATTAATTAAATAAATAAAGGGTAGTGTGGTAAAGGGGTTAAAATGGGTCAGGATGGCATTGGGGTGGCGTTATGAGTGTAAAAAACAGGTATTTTGGCAGTGATTAAATTTACCACTCTGTAATTGTGGTCGGTAACATCACATATAACCGGGCTGAGCAAGGCCTGCCGTAATTCGGCCCTAGCTGTGAATTACAACTTAAAAACGGGCCTATGCGGTGAGCACCAGATCTGCCTGAGATTTGCCAAAAGAAATCGCATAGGAATCCCATATGTGTTTGGCTGCACAAACAGGAGACAACCAAGAACGAAATGCCTCATTCACAGAGAAATACCGTAGATGCGTCCAGGCAGACGCCTCCCTTTTCCGTGTAGCAGTATAGTTATAAAGTAACTTTACCATCTGTGCCTATGTATTTGTTATTTTCAAGACCTCTTATGTCATACCTTGATCTAACACAACCTAGGAGAGAAGACCTCATTCATAGAAGCTGGTCAGAAGCTTGTCGTCTTAACAAATGATCTTATTTACATGTTTCCCATTTGTTTAGATGGTGATTACACAGATGACCACTGCCACTTGGTAAGTTTTACAGTTATATGTTCTGTGTCTGTTTCTTCGGCAACTTAATTACTCAATTGACCTCTTTTTGGTATAAATAAATGAAATTCCAGGGCCAGCACTTAACAAGATTTAGGAAAATGACTGTATTCACTGGGCCAGTCACATTGGGAGCCTCGGACCCACTGCCAACACACGTGTTGGCGGCACCAGTATGCAAGGGACAATGCATAATCGAAACACAAGTACCCAGATTTAACCTGAGCCGACAGGTCTGGTAAAAAAGTGTCAGTATTCATGGATACTGGCACTTTACTGGAACGGCCAACTACGGGTTTGCCAGTGGGGCACCTAGGTTACCTCCAGCTGGAGGTAAGCCAGGCGACCTACTGGCAGAGAAAAAGCCCTCATTACCGGCACTGGCATTGCCGTGCCAGTAATAACGGCAAATCCCCTCATGGAGTCCTACCTGAGTCCATGAATGGGGATTTACATCGTCACTACAGCACGCGTAATCCGGCAGCAATGCTGCCAGACCAGGTGCCGGAAAGAGTATCTACATTTGCCGGTATCCTGGCGGCTCTACCGCCAGGATACTGGCTGGGTCAGAATGAGGCCTGTTTCAGTGACAAGGGGCTTCATTGTAAGTTTGGCAGTCCGGAAATAAGGGTGCCGGTAGCAACGTACCAGCACCCTTTCAAGACTGCCAAACTGCGAGTTTGCCGATAGGGGCACGGTACTTCCAGCAGCCCTGACCTGCCAGGAGTTTAGGCCCTTACCGGCGTGCTTCAGTGTCCCCATGGAGTCCTATGGAAACAGTTTTATGGGGTCGGCGTCAGCCTGCCGCCTACCAGCGGGTTTTACTGCAGACCTCAAAATGAGGCCAAAGGTTTCAGTGATGTTTGCGTCCTTGAAAGTGAAAGGGCTTTTTCTCTAATTGTGATTGCAATGAAGTGAATCCCAAATTGTCAATTTTAGCGGTTGCCCAATGAGCAGGCTCCAACGGCACACTGAAATGGGGAGATGCAACAGTTAAGGCGTCCTGCTATTATCTCAACAGAGAGGGTCATTGCAATGCTGGTTTATGGTACCCCTAGGCAACACATGCACAAGTATAGCCTCACCCCACATCCTGGATCGAGGAGTCAAGTCATGAGCCGCATGTTCTTCAATCAGGGTTACAACGATAAGAGCATGTCCCCTACCATCACCAGGCGAGCTTATTGCGACAATGTTCCTCCTGTAATAATGTCACCCCCTTTGCACAGTGCCTCCCCCGCTACTTCATAGCTAGCTTTGTACTCTAGAAATACCAAACATACACAAAGCCCACAGTCAGGTCCTTCTTCACATCCGGGGTGGCCACCTGGGAGCACAACTGCATGTTAGACGTATTTGTATTGGCGATACATTGGTGAATGGTCATGCGACTGGAATCTGGATATTTATTGGGCCAACCGTGTGCCTCCCCACCACCCCAGGCCATGCATGTCTGTTACCCCCCACCTCCCAGAACTGGAACAAAGGTACAGTGTAAAATAAATAAAGAATCAAAGACAACAAGCATAAACTCTCCTCAAGACTATCAGCGAGTGAGCGTGCACTAGGAAGTCAGGAGAGGATATATTAGAATTACGTCTCAAAATGTTCCTATTTATAAATGTAACCCAACAACCTTGTAAGGTGTGACTTTTCTTTTGCCTATAACTTTCAATTCTCTGCATAGCTTCCTTTCCCCGTATTAGCGATGCAGTCTCTTGGAATGTTGACTGGTCTATGGATTCCCTGTTCTACTGCCTATATATCCCTATAACCCAGCACTGTTATTGGCTTTTGGGACAGAGCTAGTCCACAAGCCACTGTGATAATCCTACTCTGACTCTCTCTCCTAGATTTTACCAGATACAGAAGACGTGGAGGACCTACAGGGGGCGCATCGCAAAGGGAAACAGAAATTCAAAGTCAAGGAGATGTACTTGACGAAGCTCCTCGCCACCAAGGTATGCTTGGCAGTGTTTCATAATTGGGGTTTACGGTTGCAGAACTTGAGTGCATGGCAGCCATTTGAGACCTTAGGAATACACTTAGACGTGATTATATGAATAGAGCCTGAAAGAGGATTGAATGGGATCGGTCAGCATGCAACCCAGTTCCGGTCTACACCGAGGAGGTGCAAAGGACTCTTTGAGGTCATTGCGAATGCGCCACCGAGGCTGTCTAGGGTGCCACCCAAAGAGAGGCAAACGGGCATTATATTCACCCTACAAGCATTGCATCTGGCCCTTTTACAGGCGGGTGGTAGTAAGAATGACACAACACGTGAGACTGCAAGTATATTCACCCTACAAGCATTGCATCTGGCCCTTTTGCAGGCGGGTGGTAGTAAGAATGACACTACACGTGAGACTGCAAGTATATTCACCCTACAAGCATTGCATCTGGCCCTTTTACAGGCGGGTGGTAGACTGCAAGTCCTTCCAGTGGCTCTACACATTCCCTATTTTATGTTTGTATCATAAGTACAATATTTTACAATACAAACCTCATTATTTTCGATTTGTTCCTACAACAGTGATCTTAGACAAGAGATCTTCAAACTTATTCCACATTCGCATAACAGAAAATAAAGCAGTTTGATCCTCACCATTCATCAATTTATCCCACTCTCTGGTTATCATTATACAAGACAGACATCATGGGCTTCATTCCGAGGTTGGAGAAAGCCATGGCACTATTAGCGCCATGGCTACCCCGTTACCGCATACCGGGTCCGGGTCCCCTAAATGTGGAATTACCGGGTCATTCCAACCTTGGAGGACCCGGTATTTCCCCATTCAGGGAACCCATTCCCATTCTAGCCCCCATAGGGCTCAATGGGAATGGGGACCATGCTAACGACGGGCCCGTTAATAACGGACACATCGTTAGCATGCTGGTCCTTTAGCGGCTCCTGCTAAGGGCGCCTGGTAAAACCAGCCGCCCTTAGCAGGACCCGCTAAAGGACCTCGTAATGCGGCGGTAAGGGGTTAACGGCACCGGCACCCTTACCGGCGCCATTAACCCCTTACAGCCGACCTCGGAATGAGGTCCAATATAGGGCCTCATTACAAGTTTGGAGGCAGCCATGGTGGTATTAGCACCATGGCTGCCTCCAAACCGGGCTCCACCACCGGGTTCCTTCATTGGGGAATTACCGGGTCATTCCTCCTTGAAGGAACCATTCCCCATTCCCATTTGAGACCCCATAGGGCTCAATGGGAATGGGGAGGGAGCTAATAACGGGCACATAACAACTGGCCCGTTATTAGCTCCCTCTTCCCCTCGCGGGACCCGGAAAGGACGCCTGGTTATACCAGGCGTCCTTACAGGGTCCCGCAAAGGGAACCTCGTAATCGGCGCTCCCGTAATGAAGGGTGCCGTCCCCTACCCACCCCCTTCATTACGGGAGCACCAGGGTTATAATGCGGCCCAAAGAGATAAATCATCCATTTATTCAGCTGTTTTTGTTCAGCTATGTACTTCCGGTATTCTCTGGCAAAACATGTTGTCCCCAAATTAACTACATTTTGACAATAGTCGAAATCATTTAACTGGGATTTGTGTTCGGCCTTAATCGTATATTCACAAAATATGAGCTATTTCAAGTGTCATAATGATGATGTGACACTTTCTAAGCAAAATCCCTCCTAATTATATCTACTCACCCTAATATGTTACTAGCAGATGTTAGTGGGCTAGAAGTAGAATTTAATATTTTAAGCTAGAAGTTCGATGCCCACCGTTTTGGAGATACTTCAGCTGATGACAACCCAAGTTCAGCACAAATACATGTTATTGCTAATCATTTGGACATATTTAGTAACATCCTCAAGCATGTATTCTCATATTTGATGTTATCCTTGGTGCCTGCTTATAGACAGATCTCAGCAACACCAACGGTAAGTGGTACAGGTGTGATTTTTAGTTTATACATCTCAGTGATTGATTTCAAGTTACAGTCCACTAGATGTTTTCCATTTAATCTTTTTGATGCGCCTGTCAAATGTTGTACTATGGTGGCCGTGTATTTACAATGGTCATCACAACGATTTAAAATAACTTTGAATTGCGAGGAAAAACATGCATCAATAGTTGCATATCCAAATTACAAGCTGACAATGACACCCTTTATACCTGAAGAGAGGAAGAAGCGTCTATAACTAACCGACTCCTTTAAGTTAATATTCATCGGATTGCTTTCTCCTGCAGATTCCTTATCACATAGATATCTCTTCCAGCCTCAGCTGCTCTGAAAACCTTTCGACAGGGGCCGTAGTGCACCTTGACTAGGTCATCGATCCATCTTGACTCGATGCAGCTGTCGTCAACTCCAGACGTGATATCGGTCATCGTACATATACTAGGACACTACGCCTCGTACCTCAGTTCTTTTTTCTGCGCCCACTGCACGCTGTTCGAGGAACGACTCTCCTGAGACAAATTCTAACTGCATTTTTGTGATTTTTTTCGAATGCAAATTCAACGTTTTGCAAACATGTCCACTCCCAAACCAGCGGGTTTTCAGAGGTGCTCCAATTGCAACTCCAAAATGTCTCTGACTTACCTGCACGTTATTTGCGTGTGGTGCCTTGGTGCTGTTCACATCACCGAAGATTGGGGGTCGTGTCAGAAGATAAACCCAAAGTCTTTACGGGAACGGGCAGCAAAACTGATGGGGCAACCCTCGATGCAGCAGGCCAGGGAGGTCCCAGTTACACACTGTGCTTTTGGCGTCGGAGGGGTTGCGTCGCATTCGACAGTGCCTTCAAAGCCATAGTTAGTGCCAACGATCTCGATGCCATTGACGTCGAGATTGATCTCGGTGCCGATGTTTGAGAAGCCGTTTGTCCCCGAGTCCCGAACATCCTCTTTTTGAGACTATTACCTCGATTTTCGGAGTTAAAGGGAATCGGCTGTCGAATTTGAGCCGGTGCACGACACCAGCAGTTTAGATACCTCACACGACCTGGAGACATAGCAGGCCCATCCTTATAGCCATGCAAATGCTCAATATAGGAAAATGTGGATAGGGTGATGGGTGCCCTAGTCTTGTGTGCTCCAGCGATACCGCTGTCAACCTACGAGCTCACATATATCCTTGATAGAGGCCCACCTACCGAGAGGGCAGTGCCATTCAATGCAGCAATTGCAGCACCAATTGCCTCTGTGGCAAAGATCGTGTTCCATCCCTCCAGTGGATTCAGAGTTGACAAAAAAATAAAAAACCTGCAAGGGGAGATCCCCTCTACTTGTCGACTCATCCTACGCCTGGCGGATTAGTGGTCCAGGCAGCCACGATTAACAGTAGGCCGTCTACATCACCCTCCAACTTGCCGACCGGAGTTAAAAAAAAACATGATGCATCAGCCAATAAGGTTTTTTTGTTGTCCAGTAGCATGGCTCTCAAGGCACAGAACCCTTCATGCGCTTTTGCCAAACATTCTCACAGCCTTTGGAGAACAATACAGGAGGCAGCAGAACACATCCCTGAAGGGGAAATGCGTGATGGTTTTCTGCCCTTCTCAGAGGATGACAAGGAGGTGGCTTGCAATTGCGCCTGGATGTAGCAGATTGTCTGGGCAGGGCATGGGGTCCGCAACTGTAATGCGCAGGCAGGTTTACCTGCACAGTTTGGGGTTTACCCCCAATGTCCCATTGAAGTTGCTCAACATTGCCTTTGATGGCAAATATCTGTTGGGTCTTTGGGCTGATAAGAAAAATTCAAGGACTCTAAGTTGGCTGCAAAGTTGCTAGTTCTGGCTGTCCAACAACCGCCTAAACCATCTTTTGGTTTCTCCTCCAGAGGAAGCGGCTTTTGGCGGTTCATCCCCTTTCAGATGAAAGGGACAGCTCACGCAACCCAGGGAGGGGCAGAGGAGTCTCTCGCACTCCGGAACGGGGGTGGGGCCTCTAAGCAATAGCAGAGGCAGCTTTTGTAGCTGGGGGTGGAGGGGAGGGCACATGATAGGGCACCAGTGGGAAGCCTCAGGGTGCACCTCCCAGCCTGGCTCCGCCACTGCCTCTAGGGGCAAGCAGACAGCAGCAGTCAATGAGCTGGGACCGGCTGTAAAGTCATTGAGTTCTCCCCCATGTTCCCTCGGTTGGAGGGAGGATTGGAGAGAATGTGCCACAAAGGCGGGAGATAACCTCTGACGCCTGGGCATTTCATCTTGTCCAATAAGGCTACTGTCGTCCCTTCTTGCGAAGATCTCCAGACAGACCACTCCTCAGCAACTGGAGCAGGAACTCCAGGAAGAGCTCCAAGCCCTGTTGTTGAAGGGTGCTGTGGAAGGAGAGCCTCCTGAACAAAGAGTATCAAGTTGGTGTTCCCGGTATTTCCTGGTGACCAAGAAAGGGGGAGGGCTGCATCCCATTTCAGACCTTAGGGCCTTGTACAAGTTCCTGAGAAAGCACAAATTCAAAATGGTGATGCTATGAGAAATTCTCCAGGCTCTGCAGTCAAAGGATTGGATGGTGTTGTTAAATCTGCAGGATGCATATTTCTATGGAGCCGTACTCCAGAGGCAGAGGAGATACCTCAGATTCCTCATAGGGGACAGGCACTTTCAATTCCAGGTGTTCCCCTTTGGGTTGACCTTTGCTCTGCCGGTTTGCACCAAGTTTATGGCAGTCATGGCAGCGCATCTTCTGAGATCCGACTTTCATGTGTATCCAAAACTAGACGACTTGCTGATCTGCGGGAAGTTGTCGCAGCAGGTTTCGTCTCACCTCAAAGACACCGGTGTGCTGCTGCACAGGCTGAGCTTCTCTGTAAATCTTCAGAAGTCTCACACAACACCAACTCAAAAGTTCCAGTTCATTGGAGCAGTCCTGGACACTCTGGAGGGGAAGGCTCTCCCCCCTGAGAAGAGAGTCACCAGTGTGTGACAGATGGACGAGGTAATCCAGAGCCACAACAGCTTGCCGGTGGCCTCCTTCTGCCTCTATGGCCTCATGACTTTCTGCATTTTCCTAGTGCCAGAGGCCAGATTGCACATGCGATCTGTGCCGTGGCTACTGAGTGGGTCAGTGGTCCCAGTAGTTCGGCACTCTGAAGGGATGTTCTAAAGGTGTCGAGGCCAACGGCCAACGATCTCCCTTGAGGGGCCAGCAGAGACAACATGATGGTGGGAGAACCTTTCTGACCTCTGTGGCCCCAGGTCACGTTGTCACGGATGCGTCCCTGAAAGGTTGGGGTGTTCACTGCGACGATCTGAAGGTGAGCAGCCTTTGGTCTACAATGAAGAACCAGTGGCATATCAACAGGCTGGAGCTGCGAGCGATCAGGCTAACCCTGAAAGCTTTTGCGCCCACTCTCAAGGGTAAACACGTCCTGATCATGATGGACAATACAGTGGACATGCACTACCAGAACAAGCAGGGAGGTTTTCGTTCTCTCCTCCTTTGCAGGGAGGCGATACAGCTGTGGTTCTGGTTGTTGGAAAACCAGATCTCCATATCAGCAGCCCATCTGGCAGGGACGGAGAACAGGCTGGCGGATGCCCTGAGCAGGCAGAGCACGAGTGGGAGGCGTACCAGGAAGTTCTTTTGGAGATATTCACTCAGTGGGGTACCCCGACAGTGGCTCTGTTTGCCATGGAGCCCAACAGGAAGTGCTGACAGTTCTGAAGGAATTCCCGGCGATAGGCGCACTGGGAATGCATCTCTAGTGGAGTGGTCCTTCGGCCTCCACTATGCCTTCTCTCCAATCCCTGTGATCCTGTGGGTTCTTAGGAGGTTGAGGAGGTTTCAAGCGACCGCAAAAACGTTGTCAGGGCGCATAGTGGACCTCCACTCGGCTGTCGATCGTTGATCCGTCTTGCTCGGTGCTCGATAGTCGGCTCCGGACATGATGTCAGGCGTTGTATATATACCACGTCACTACGCCCCATAACTCAGTTACTTTTTTCTGCGCGCTCGACACGCTGCTCTAGGAACATGGTGAATCGAGTCTTTGGGCCTCATTACACGGAAGGCGGTGAGCCATGGCGCTATTAGCTATTAGCGCCATGGCTCATGCCGGTAAAATACCGGCACCGCCTTGGCGGAAAGGGGATTTACCGCCCCATTCCAAGGTTGGAGGGGCGGTAAATCCCCCTTCCGCCATTGCCCTTCCCCATTCCCATTTCTGCCCCATAGGGCTCTATGGGAATGGGGAAGGCGCTAATTACGGCACCGCAATTTTGCGGTGCCGTAATTAGCTCCGAGGTCCCTTAGCGGGTTGGTTTTTAACGCCTGCAAAAAGCAGGCGTTAAAGCACCAACCTGCTAAGGGACCTCGTAGTAAGGCGGTAATGGTTAACGGTCACCGTTACCATTAACGGTGGCCGTTAACCATTACCGCCTTCCGTGTAATGAGGCCCTTTGACTCTTTTTGGTGTATTTTCATCAGAAAGTCTCAGAAGGATAGCTCAGGGGCAACACACTAGTCTTGGAAGCAAGATGACGGGGAGCATCACAGGTTCGATCCCCGGGTCCGCGCTTAGAAACCTCTGGGTATTAAGTGCATTATAAATAACCCATTACAATGACAAGGACATATTTTTCATTCGACTGCGATGTCCGTGCCTTGGTTTTCGGGTCTCAAATGGTGTTCGGACTGCCACTCCAAAATGTCGGTTACCGGCCCGCATGAGATATGCCTCTGGTGCCTCAGCACGGATCACGACACAGAGGGGTGTGTGCCGTGCACTAAAATGAACCCAATATCGGTGCACGAGCGGGCCGCAAAACTCATATTGGGCCGACCGTCTTCAAAATCTCATGTGCGGTCGACCGCCCGGTCCTCTGAGGCTGAGACCGAGGGGCCTACCCATGAAAAAGAGAAAGAAAACGAGAAACATCGGCGGAAGACGAAGAAGTGGTCCCATTCTAGTAGCCACTCTTCCTCATCGCTGTCAACCTAAGAAAAAAAGGGGCCAAGTCCAAATGCTGGAAAAGTTCCAGAAACATGCCGCTGCAGGTGTGTGCGCCCCCCACTGCCAAGCAACAACCATCGGTGGCAGCAGCAGCGCTTGGTACATCTGACCCAACAAAAGCCCCAGTCCCGACGCCATTGGCGTCAGGGAAGCCTTTGGGCTCGACGCTGAAGAAGCCACCAAAACCTTCAATGCTGGGGCCTTCCTGTCCACCGCAAGGTCTGAGCATCCCCAACGCTATCTCAGTGCCAAAGCCCTGATCGGCACTGACAGTCACCTTACCGGCGCCAAAGAACAAGCTTGCTGCGCCGAAGATCACCAATAGATCTTTTGCACCTCTCTCCCGGGCCGGCTTCTCCGATACCATGACATCCATCTTCAGCGCAGGTGACAGAGATAATCAGGGAGGGATCGATCCTGTTTACGTGAGAATGGGGGGCGTTGACTATTACGACGACCACGCTGACCTTTTTGCATTGGCGCAAGGGCTCCATGATGCCAGCGGACTGAAAACGTCACCTGATGTGGAACTTCAGCAAGTCCAACCTTGCAACCACACCCATGCCACATTTTGGGCACTGGTAGATAGGGTAGTTGACACCTTAGGGCTGCAGGCTGCGGCAGTACCAATCTAAGGTTACAAGTTAAATGACATGCTGGATGAGGATCCAGTTACTGAAAGGACTATGCCTCTGAATCAGGCGATTGTCGATCCAGTAGCCTCCCTGTGGCAACACCCCTGCTCCGTCCGTCTGGTCAGCTCCACCATGACCGGGAAGTACACGGCGGCAAGAAGAGGCCCCCGCCATTTTTGTCTTCTCACCCTTCCACAGAAGCTCTTGTCATGCAGGCTGCCACAGTTTCCACCAGACCAGCATCTTCAACCTCGAATCTGCCTCCTGACAGGGAAGGTAAAAGAATTGATGCCATGGCTTAGAAGGTTTTCACCTCGGGCAGCATGGCTCTGAAAGCTATTAACATGGCCAGTGGTTTCGCTAAAAACTCTTTTGGCCTCTGGAAAGCAGTGGAACATGTGACGCAGTATATCCCTGAGGCGGAAATGCGAGACGGCTTTGTACAGCTGGTGGAGGATGGAAAAAAGGTGGACAGCAGTCGCTGCAAACAGGCCTGGGCGTGGCCGACTGCATTGGCCATTCAATGGCATTGGCTATAGCATTGAGGAAGCAGGCCTATCTTCTGAGATCTTCAGGCTTTTTGCCTAATGTCCAAAACAGACCGCTGAACATGCCCTTTGAGGGTGAATTCCTTACAGCAGGAAAGCGCTGCTCCCACAGGCCAGGCAAGGGCAGAAGCATTTCTCGCACTCCGCAAGGTGCAGGGGGCTTCCAGAGGCCAGCAAGCAGTGGCAGCGGTGGGGGCATCTCTGCCCTCTAAGCAGATTTGATTTTCCCCTCCCACAACTTGCAGGTTTGTGGTTGGCTGTCAGAGCACTGGCCCCAATGGCAGGAGATCACATCTGACACCTCGGCCCTGGGGCTCGTGTGGTGTAGTTATTATCCCCGGACAGACCCCCATCAACCCCATGCCAACCGGGACAGGAGCTCAAGGATGAACTGAGAGCCCTGTTGTTGAAGGGTGCCGTGGAAGAGGTACCTCCAGAGCAGAGAGGATTGGGCTGTTATTCCCAGTATTTCCTGGTCTCTGTGACATTTTGGACCTCAGGGCCTTGACCAAGTTTGTGAGGAAAGACAGGTTCAAGATGGTGACGCTGAGAGAAATTCTCCACACTCTCGAATTGCAGAACTGGCTGGTGTCAATATATCTATAGGACACTTCTTTCCATGTGCCGATTCATTGAAAGCTTAGGATGTTCCTAAGGTTCCTAATAGGGGACAAGCACTATCAAGGTGGTCCCCTTTAGGTTGACCTTTGCTCCAAGAGTCTTCACCAAGCTCATGGGAGTAGTCGCGGCACACCTCAGGAGATCCAGAGTCCATGTATTCCCATACCTGGGCGACTGGCTGATCCGGAGGGAGGTCGGTGGAGCAGGTTTTGTTCCACCTAGAGGACACCTGCTAACTACTCCACAGGCTGGGCTTCTCCCTGAACTTGAAGAAGACCCATGTGCCGCCAGTGCAGAGGCTCCAGTTCATCGGAGCAGTCCTAGACACTCGGTGGGAAGGCCTTTTCCCCCCGAGGAGAGAGTCAACAGTATTGCGCAGAGGGGGGACCAGTTTCCAGAAACATGCTGCCTTACCAACAGCTTCCTTCCTTCTTTTAGGTCTCTCAGCCTCCTGTATCTTTCTAGTGCCAGAGGCCAGGCTGCGCATGAGATCACTTCAATGGCTCCGATGAGGCCAGTGGTCCTAGTGCCTCAGGACCGTCTAGGATTCCCTCGGTCAGTGGTCGATGACCTTGGTTGGTGGGCCGACAGCAGCAATCTTATGGCAGAGGAACCCTTCTGGCATCCATGGCCTCAGGCCAGAGTGGTCACGGATCTGTCTCTGAAGGGCTTGGGTGCTCACTACGAGGACTTGCAGGTGAAAGGCCTTTGGTCAGCAATGGAAACCATGTGGCACATTAACAGGCTGGAGTTGCGAGCCATCAGGGTAGCACAGAGAGCGTTTACTACGTCACTTATGGGGAAGCATGTCCTGATTCTGAGGGACAATGCGGTGGCCATACACTATCTGAACAAGCAAGGTGATGTGCGCTCCGTCCTCTTCTGTAGAGATGCGATGCAGCTGTGGTTCTGACTATTGGAGAACGGTTCTTGGTCTCTGCAGCTCATCTGGCGGGGACAGAGAACAGTTTGGCGGATCTCACACAAGTGGGAAGTGTGCCAGGAAGTCCTCGAGGAGGTCTTCTCTTGCTGGGGTACCCCATCAGTGCACCTGTTTTCCACAGAGTCCAACAGGAAGTGCAGGCAGTTTTGCTTGAGGGAATCCCCAGCAAGCAGCGCACAAGGGGGCATGTTTCTGGTAGATTGGACCTTCCCTCTGCACTATGCCTTCCCTTTGATTCCCGTAATTCCTTGGGTTCTCAGGAGGCTCAAGAGGTTTTGAGCAACCATGATCTTGATTGCCCCAGATTGTGCGAGGAGGACGTGGTTCTCAAGCCTCCTGGACCTAACCATCTACCCAGCTCTCTTGCCACTGCACCCGTATCTCCTAACCCAGTCAGAAAGTTGGGTGCTTCACCCGAATCCAGAGTCCCTAAACCTGCATGCGTGGCCCTTGAGAGGATGAGATATGATGACTGGGACCTCTCCGAGGAGATACTCAAAGTGTTGCTGGCTGCACGCAGACCATCTACAAGATCTCTGTATGCCTGCAGGTGGAGAAGATTTGAGGCGTGGTGCAGGGAATGAGAGATTGACCCTTGCCCTGCCACTACAGTGATGGAGTTCTTTCTGGCACTGGCCTGGGCAGGCCTTCAGGTCCCCACAGTCAAAGGATATTTGTCAGCCTTGTCTGTTTTCAAAAGGTCTCCAGATCAAGGGTCTTTCTTTACGATACTGGTTATGTCCCAATTCCTGAAAGGCCTTGTGAATACGTTTCTGTCCATTCCTTTTGCTGTCCCAGACCTGGACCTTATTATGGTTCTAACTTTCCTCATTGTGGCTCCGTTTGACCCTGCACATTCTTGCCCAATTAGGTTGTTCGCGTTGAAGAATTCCTTTCTACTGGCAATCACATCTGCCAGAAAGGTCAGTGAAATGCGCCGGCTTTGTCATGCAAGCCTCCTTATATCTACTTCTGTAAGGAGAAGGTATCACTGAAGGTGTGGCCGGGGTTCTTGCCCAAGGTCGTTTCAGAATTCCATGCCTCCCAGAGCATAGACTTGCCTGTTTTCTACCCTCCTCCCCATCCTTCCAAGGAAGAGGAGGGGTTCCACAGGTTGTAGCCTAAGTGTGCTCTTATTTTCTATGTCGCAAGGCAGGGGCCTAGGCTAATGTCCGGACTGGTGGGACTCAGGGCTAGGTAGCATTTTGGATGTAGCACCTGAGTTTCTATCCGGGGCTACAACCAAAAGACCCAGGGCTATAGCCCCCTATGCCCACCCCCTAGCAACACCTCTGGCCCAAGGACAGTGGAGTTCAGGAGGGCTGATCAGCTGTTTGTGGCTTTTTCCTTGTCAAAAAAGGGTTTGGCTGTTTCTAAGCAGACCATATCTAGGTGGATTACACTCTGTATAGCGGAGTACTACCAACACGCAGGGAAGGAGCTTCTGCCAGGCCTTAGGGCTCACTCCACTAGGGGTGTGGCTGCTTCTTCAGCACTTCAGAGGGGCGTGCCAGTTAGAGATATCTGCCGCATGGCGACATGATCATCTTTGCACACCTTCACCAACCATTACTGTTTGGACGTGTCGAGTGGTAATGGTGCTCGCTTTGGAAGAGTGGTGCTACAGAGCTTCCGGGTTTAGGGACTTTCATCCTGCCTTCAGACTACATACTGCTTTGGGAGTCTGATAAGGAACGTGTGGGAGAAAGCAATTTATTGAAGGAGAAATGACTTACCGGTAATGTTCTTTCTATGTCTTCTTCTCCTGCAGATACCTCATCATCCCCCCATACAACCCCGCTGTGAAAGTGCCTGTACGCTTTGATGACTGACCTTCGCTTGCCAGAAGAGGAGATGAGCTTCTTATAGGGCTCCTATGCCTGTTATGTGCGTATCCTTCTGTTCCTCATCCTAAAAAAAGGAGAAGAAAAAAAGACATGTTACGTTTTTGTTTCTTATGAGTTGAGTTGGAATTTATATTGCGCTTATCCATAGGAACCAAGCAGCAAGCTGCATATGGGCGCAGATCATGGCAGAAGTATAGTATAGGCATTATGGATTCATATAATCAGATATGTTTTTAATTTCTTCCTAAAAACGGCCAGGGATTCAGTCTGTCGTAGGTGAGATGGAAGTAAATTCCATGCCCGAGGACTGGCCACCGAGAAGCATCTGGCATCCCAAAAAGTGGTTTTAGACGGGGGAATCATCACCAGACCCTGATCCATGGATTGCAAGCAGCGTACAGGATTATAATTCTTCATTTTTGATGTTATGTATGGAGGCGCTAGACCGTGAATGCACCTAAACACAAGACACAAAAGTTTAAATTGAATCCACTGCTGGACCGGCAGCCAATGAAGACTGCAGAATTCAGAGACTGGCGATTTCCAAGGTAGAGAGAAAATCAGACGTATTGCTGAGTTCTGGGCCACTGCCAGGCATTTTATCTAATATTTAGGACTACCTACCAGGAGCACATTGCAGTAGTCCAGCCTGGCATTAACAAAGGTGCCCACCATCACCACCCGATCATGCTCAGATATCATGGGGAGAATAGGTTTTAAGGTCTTCAACTGAAAGTATACATACTTAATAATCTGATGTAAATTGCAGTCCAAATTGGATTGCCAGATGCATCCTAGATTCTTCAGAGTCATTAAATTTGGAAGCAATTCCAAAAAGAGTTGGACATGGAAGTATAGGAAAAATATTTGCCAATTTGTTTTTTGAGCCAAATATAATAATTTCCGTCTTACTTGGGTTCAACTGCAGTATGAGAGTTATGGCTATTTTCAGCCGATTCTACAATGTTCCTGTGCACTGGCTGAGCTTTGGGGGAAAAAAGGGTGGGGAACTGAGGTACGCGGGCATAGTGGCGTAGTATATGTATGACGACCGACGTCACGTCCGGAGTAGATGACTGTCGCATCGAGTCAAGATGCATTGAAGGCTGTGTCGAGGTCCACTAGACCCCCTGTCTAAATATTTTCCAAGCAGCTGAAGCTGAAAGGGATGAGGATTTCTTTCTGATGAGGAATCTGTGTGAGACGAATCCATAGAAAGAACATTCCGGTAAGTAATTTCTCCATTTTAAAAGTGCTGCAGACTTCCCCAGTTGACGGAGAGTAATTCTCTGAGTCTTTTGGCAACAAGACATTGAGATCCTCATGCTTTAAAAATCGATGACACACAATTGGCTGCTGGGAACCTGAACATCTACTGGTTTTAATCACTGTGTGAAATGCTTCTTTCTCAAGTGGGAAGAATCCTGTGAGCCTAGAAGTAGTCTCAGTGCGTACCGCCTCAAACGTAGGTGAGATTCCCAAAGGTGACTGATCATATCGGAAATATCATGGATTTTCCTCTTTTGTTGTGTGAAAGTTAGCGCTATTTTGTTATAAGTGGCACCGACGACGGGGGTTGCGAGGTGAATATATTTGCCACACATCCAAAATATCTAGGGGTAGGGGGCATGGCCCATTGCGTCATTTCTGAAAATGGTGGGTCTGTAATAGCGGGACTCTCTTGGAGATGTGCTGGTGTGATGGAATGGAGTTTTACAAATTTCACATCAAGTTCGTTTTAATACAATGCCCGGCAGCAAAACATGTTTTTGAATAGCATCCTCTTATGAAGTGGTAAACTGTGCTGTTACTAGAACTTATGGAAATGTTCATGTTGCAGGAAGGTGTAGTGAGCAGCTGCGTCACCATGTTCTACCAGCCTCTGCACCAGTTTTAGCAAGTAAGCTGGGAGCACAGTGTCACGGCCGCGGGATAAATAGACAACTCAAGAGTGATTGAAAGTTTACTATTAGTGTTGTTTTGGTCACACAAAGTAGGGATTAGGGTTGATTGAGCCCATGGGATGTGGTTAAGAATAACACAACCAGCCCTTTTAATCTTCACCTGATTCTTCCTATACTGTGATCCTCAGTCCTTCCCTCTCGCCCTAGATCAGGGGTGACTCCTTGGCGGGCAAAGCAGTCACTCACCATCTCTGGGAGTTCTATTGCCTGCAACTTTTCTTTTTTAGCTCAGTCTTTGTTGCTTTCGGGTGAGTTGCTTTGGTTCTTCTGAACTCTCCTAGCAGGCACCTCCACCTAGTGTCCTCAGTTCTAAGCTATGCCCACCGCCACCACTGCAGGAGCCTTACTGTTGCCCAGGGTGTATAGGTTATCACTCCTTCTCCTTTTCTTCCTCCTCACCACCTCATACATTTCCTCTCTCTGCCTCTGCACTCTCTTCTTCTCTCTATTCACTCTCAGTCTCCTCCTCCCCTCTGACCATATTCTCTCGTCTTCCACCTCTCAAATCTCTCCTCTTTTTCTCTCCTCTTGAGTACACTTTACTCTCCTTCTCCTCGCCAATTTTTCTCCTCCTCTCCACCTTCTGGTGGCTCTGCCACACTTCACTCTGCACCCTGCATTTTTCCTGCACTTCTGTGATCCGACTTCTAACTCCAACACATTCCCTCTTCTTTGCTTCTTTTATATACCCTCACAGGGGTGGGCCGGTGCCTTGTTAATTTTAGATCGAGTAAAATTTTTGATTGAGTAAAGCCTGAGCAGAACACAATTCCCACAGGTGTTCTGAGTTACACAGTAGCAGCCGTGCGGCTCTGCATACCAAAGGTAGACAGCACATGTCCTCCATCTTGCAACTGGTTTGAATGGGTCTCATGATCATCCGGGTCCCTGTTGTGGCTGCCAGCTCAATGATTTATTATCCTCTGAAGTATCAACTCTAGCTTTGTTAAGACCGTCATGGGCTCCTTCAGCCTGAGGCTAGAAAGTTCTGTTGCCGCGAGCATAGCTTGTGAGCCTCTGTTCCTCTAACAGACACGTCTCATCATAGTTAATGCATGATTTGAGGTATCTAGTGGCATGTATCCATGAACGTCTAGTTCCTCAATCTTCCAACTTCCGTTTTCAGTGTCTGTCATATGTTTCTAGGACCACAATAGTGTGCTCTGTGTGGTGGTGTTTGCAAACAAAGCTACGGATGGAATGGGGGCCCTAAGAGGTGCCCTGTACCCCACCTCTGGAGCCAGCATAACGGAGTGGGTGACACTCCTTGCCTCCCAGGTTCACTTTATTCCCATCCCCTAACCTCCTACATACCACCTCATCAAATAGAGACTCCTGACATCGAATACATCTGACAATACCATGGCACTGATATTTCGGTTTCGGTATGTGTATACGCCATCTATTGGGGCTTCTATCGAGGGATCTTAGGTTTTAGAATCCTGCCTGATCTACTGCTGCAATCAGTTTCAAGGATGAACTGGGAGTCAAAGGGGGTGTGAGACAAGCATGGTATCAAGAAAGACACAGGGCCTCATTACACGGTAGGCGGTAAACGATGGCGCTATTAGCGCCATGGTTCATGGCGGTAAAATACCGGCACCGCCTTGGTGGAAAGGGGAATTACCGCCCTATTCCAAGGTTAGCGGGGCGGTAATTCCCCCTTCCACCATTGCCCTTCCCCATTCCCATTTTTGCCCCATAGGGCTCTATGGGAATTGCGGTACCGTAATTAGCTCCACTGGTCCCTTTGCGGGTTGGTTTTCAACGCCTGCAAAAAGCAGGCGTTAAATTCCCCAACCCGGAAAGGGACCTCGTAGAAAGGCGGTAAGGATTTACTGGTACCGGTAAAATACCGGTACCGGTAAACCCTTACCGCCTACCGTATAATGAGGCCCACCGACTCAAAAGTATTTGTTTTAAAACCTTTATTTTCTAAGGCTATACAGTTGGTGTAATGCCTGACTGGCCCTAACTCTAAAGGGATGGTTCCCTTGACTGATGCTTCTAGTGGCCGTCTAATAGTCCTAAATAAACGTCCATCTGTGTCTAAAACTATGCTTGCTCTCACTCGTTACAAAAATGTGAAAGGACATCTTTTTAAAAAGGAAAATAGCGATTCAACAAAAAGTGGGAAACCAAGGTTGGTTTCAGGTGGTCTTCTCACCAGATGCAGTTTGGCCAAGGTCACAAAAATGAGTGCAATCAACAGGGCTGTTCGTAAGAGCTTCTCCACAGGGCCCTTGCAGTGATTTCTAATACCTTCAGTGTCTCTGAGTTCCTTGGGGTTCCCTTCGCCCAGCTTCAACTTATTCAAGTTCCAAATACCAAAAAGAAATGTAACACAGTTCCTTTTGAAGATTCCCGGGGTTCCCTTCCCCACGCTTCACTCCTGCAACACTATAAAGATAACCAAAAAGTCTCCACAGGGCTCAAGTTGAGGGTACACATGGGTGGACTCAGTCCACCCCAGCTAAAGTGAGGAACATTGAAAGTCTTCTTTGAATTTATGAATTAAAGTCGACCTTCGGGATCAAACCGCAGTAGTCAGGTTTGCAGGCCAGACACTTCACCACCTCACTCTATAACCTGATGAAGAATGACAAACAACTAAAGGTGGAATTTCCCATTTTGGTTCTGCATGTTCCAGGGAAAACATTTGTATTGGTTCTCTGATTTTAAAACATGCACTCCTTTTAACGTTTTCAAAAACACTATTAGAAGAAAATATCCTCTCTTGGTTTTGTGTGTGTGTTGATTTTATAAAAGGCACCTGGCCTTCTTTGATAGGCTTCTCAGGGTTCAGCCCCTTTCCAGTTTCAAACCTAAATTCAATAACTTAGTACAAGTTGTCAGGATGAACTTTGCCTTTTTCATGCAGTTCCTTGCACATATCACTCACTTATAGGGTGAAGTCAGAGACTTTTGAAAACGCCAGAGTATTTACTCCTCCTCAGCGCGACCCCTCTGACCTATGAACCCCCTCTGTATTGCTTTCTTCTCTTTCTGTCTTCTTTGGGCGCTTCCTGCACCCCTTTACTTTCTCTTTCCTCTCCGTGCATGCACACTTGCACTGTTACCTTTCTTTTTATTGTGCCCCTGGCACTTCTCCTTTACTCTTCTCGTGCCACCTTGCACATCCTTTCCTATTATGGGTCACTTGCATCCTTGTTCTTTCCTTTTATTGTGCCCCTGGCACTTCTCCTTTACTCTTCTCGTGCCACCTTGCACCTCTTTTCCTATTATGGGTCACTTGCATCCTTGTGCTTTCCTTTTATTGTACCCCTGGCACTTTTCCTTTACCCTTCTCGTGCCACCTTGCACCTCTTTTCCTATTATGGGTCACTTGCATCCTTGGGCTTTCCTTTTATTGTGCCCCTGGCACTTTTCCTTTACTCTTCTCGTACCACCTTGCACCTCTTTTCCTATTACGGGTCACTTGCATCCGTGTGCCTTCCATTTATTGTGCCCCTGGCACTTTTCTTTTACTCTTCTTGTACTGTCTTGCACCCTCTTACCTGTTACGGGTCACTCGCACTTTTATGCACACTTGCACTGTGGATTTTCTTTACTTTCACTCACTTTTGCTCCGATCGGTCTTTCGCTTGCTTTCCGCTCCAATCTGCCTTTCGCTTTTCTTTCTGCTCCATTCTGTCAACTTTACACAATCTGCTTTGCTCTTGCTTTCAGCTGCGCTTTCAGCTTTTCTATACTTTTCTTTTCTTTTAATTCTGTACCGAATTGATTGTCCGTGCCTTTCTTCCGCTCCGCTATCATCCAAACGCATACTCCCGAGTTTCTCTCACATTCTTCACGAAACTCACCAGGCAGCGTTGCGTTGAGAGGTGGTCCCTTCAGGATATGCAGGGTTGAGGTCAGGGTCTCACCACCTGCGCCTCAGGCACCCTTGGGGTCAGCACAGGCCCCAGGGGAATGAGCATGCTCCTGAACCTCGTCGGCAGAATGCAGACTGCGCTTATCCAGTTCCCTGGAGGCATGACTCCCTCACCACGCTGCAGCCCTAAATCCACACCGGGCCAGTGTCTCTGCACACCGTCCTCCTCCAGCCTGCAGCTCCTGCTTCTCTCTGCTCCTGGCTCTCCCGGTCCAGACTGCATCCCCAGTTTACTTATCTCTCTGTGTAAGACCACACCTTTTATAGAGAAAAACCCATTAAAGTGGAGTCAGGTGTGAATGGTCACTATTAAATGCCTGACCCCTCCTGACTCTATTAGTAGGACAGCATCAGTTCACCAGCATTGGATCTTTCATAGATTCAGATGCTTGAATATTCCCCGTCGTCAGACTGGGAATCCTCGGTGATAAAAATAATAATCATTTTTTTTTTAATAAACACACATTGCTAATAGCAATGCATGTACATAGCCCATTGTGGCCTATGAGCAATTCTATTGTGTAGCCCCTCCACCGCACTTTGGTCCTTTATGACCCCAACCAATGAGGTGGCAGGGCTTAAGCTCCGCCCCAGGCAGCCATCTTCAGATTTTTCATTTTATATACTCTACCACATTCCCCTGGCTAGGGGCTATATCTACTGATTTTTGGGTTTTCAAAAAACTTTATTTTGACCCAGAATTCGTCGAGTGAACTTTCTCTTCAGATGGCTGAACGTCAGCCAACCAAGAAACCTTTCCTGTTCAGGGATTGCACGAGGTGCAGGAGAAAGGTGGTTTACATGAAAGACCCCCATGATCACTGTATATACTGTCTATATCCTCATTTGCAAATCTTTTTCGACTAAGACCCTACAAGACAGATATAGAAGACTTCTTCTGCATCTGGAAGCCAAGGAACTTTCTTCAGATGCACCTTCTGTCTTCTGCGAAGACAGCTCCTGTTCACTCCAGGAAATCATCTGAGATGCAAACTTCTAAAAGAAGGGCTTCTTCAGTGTAAAGGGGTTCCTCTCCCACTCCCAAGAGTAAAAGGAAGCTGGAAATTATACCTTTCCTACCTCCCCTGTACTCTACAAGCCATAAGATGAAGCGTTCTACGGCAAAAACTACCCCCAGAGGTAAGGAGGAGTTTGCAAAAAACAGGGGCGTGGCAGTCGTCCATGGGGAAGTCATCTACGAGCGGCGGTAAAGATAGAGGCCTGTCGTCCACCAAGCCATCTACGACCACCACGCGGCAAACTGCTTCGTCCATGACTAAGTCCTCGTCGGCGAGTTTACCATCCACCAGGCAATCATCGACGAAGGAAGCTCACCATTCGTCCACGAAGCACTCATTCACGAGACATTCGTCCTCGAAGCACTCGTCGACGGATAAGTTACCGTCCACGAAATGTTCATCCACGCACTCGTTGACGGATAAAGTCAAGCTACCGTCCACGAAATCTTGGTCCACGGATCCGCCATCGATGAGGCCGTTGTCGACGAAATCTTCGACCAAGGCTCCGTCGACACACCGCATGCTCATTTACCGACAGAGGATTTAGGGCCCAAAACGCCCCTCGTTGACGCCACTGTTACACCATCCAATGAAGACAGTCTTACTGAGTCTATAGAAACTCCGCCTCAGTTTGTAGATGCTCTCGATCCTCAGGGAACACAATTATCTCCCTTAGGAGAAATGCCAGAGCTACCTGACGTCATCCTGCAGGAGGAGTTTTCAGACACTAAGTTTGTTGAAGAACAGCATTGTCATACACCCAAGGAACACAGTCCTCCTTGGCAACCTACTACAGAGGTGCCTGCTGATCCTTATGATCCTGTGCTCATGTTATCAATGCAAAGGATCATTGAGGAGTTCAACCGACGTCAAAATGAAAAAAGCAAGTCGGCTGTACCGAGGGAGCCAAACCCCCCGCAGAGGGATTTTTCACCTCGACAAAGCACGCCAAGACATTCGCCTTCCAGGAGTAGGCCACAGAAAAGGGTGCGTTCACCGGAACCACCGCCCAGAACTAGGATCAGGACACTCAGTGCTTCACCGACAATGGTCCCTTCTCCAGCATCATCACATAGAACAAGATCTCCAGTTAGAGATCCAACAATTGTACCATCATCTGTTTCGGTCTCAGACTGGCATGAAGATACCTTTAGAGAATTTTCTGAACCGGAAGAAGGCGAGATCACGCAGGAGCCTGATAGTAGCGAATGGGACGATTACATTGTCGAAAAGCCCAGGAAGAAAGATTCCCCGGGTGGCTCTTCACCACCGGATGATCTAGGGCCTCATTACAAGATTGGAGGTAATGAAAAAAGGAAGGTGGAATGGTAATAGCGGCATCGTTAATGGGTCTGGGGAATTCCGACCTGACAACCCGCCAATACCGGCACCGCCGTACTGTGCCCACTCATACCGGCATGGGTGCGTCACTTCGGGGAGTTAATACCGGCATGCCGGTAATAGGAGGACATCACAACCCACGTGGGCATGCAAATGCCGGCATCCCGAAGCCGGTAATCAGGGCCTGCACGATGGCGGCCATACAGGCATCGCGGACCACCCGTAAACAGCAATCAGCAATCAAGCCAACTGGCACAGGTGCACACAATCACCACAGATGGACTCAATGGAGTCAGGCCCAGTATGAAAGAAGTACACCCACACACCACACCCCTACCTACGCCAAAATGCTACCAATGGCTGTTGCCATCATGGCGCTGGAGGACATGCCTATACTGCTACAACTACAGCAACAACAGCAACTACAACAACAACTACAGCAGCAACAGCAGGCAGCACAGAGGAGACGCAGGAGGAGAAGGAGGGTGAGACAGGCCCAGCAATTACCACCAGTGCAGCCAGTAGTACCTCGTAGGCAGCCACCAATCCCTCGCATCAGACCCAGCCCATTCAATCTAACCCCTGACCAGATCCACACCCTGTACCGGTTGCCCCGGGACACCATAACCGGCATAGTGGACATGATAGGCAACGACATTGCCAGCCTCATAGAAACACGCACTACCATCCCCCCACTACTAAAGGTGGTGTCTGTGCTCCGCTTCCTGGCCACAGGCACCTACCAGCACACAGTGGGACAGCTGCATGGCATTTCACAACCACTATTTTCACGCATGCTGACCCAAGTGCTGGATGCCCTCCTGAAGCATGCTAGCACCCACATATCCCTACCACGAACTGCCCAGGAGATAGCCGACACCAAAGTAGGCTTCCATGCACTGGCAGGCATGCCCAATTGCGTTCGTGCCCTGGACTGCACCCATGTAGAATTGGTAGTCCCCCATGCCGTAGAGGCGGTGTACCTGCCTGGATCAACACATGATGCCATGGTGCTGCATAACTCCACGCTACCCCGTCACATGGAGTGACATGCTGGACCACGTGCCTGGATGCTTGGTGAGTTGCCTAACTGGCCCACGGCAGTGCATCGGGGTAGTGATGTGTTGGGATGCATACTCCACCTGGGTGGGAATGGCAGGGATGCATACTCCACCTGGGTGGGAATGGGGGGGATGCATACTCCACCTGGGTGGGAATGGGGTGGATGCATACTCCACCTGGGTGGGAATGGACGGTGAGTGGAGAATGCACGCAGAGCTAATGACTCCTGACCTGAACCCCCCAACCCCAACATGACACATCATTGGCACACATCTGACCATTAACGCATATAAATGACCACATGTAAGACGCACAACCTGGCCACCATGTGTATGTCAAGTAATGCATGACCAAACACGATCGCAACTGTGCCCATGTGGCTAAAGTGACCATGCACAGTGTAGTATACACCGCATAAATGGGAGGCTAAACATTGTCGTACAACCACAGTACATCCGCCTCAGCATGCATTATTTCACCCTGCATCATCTATTCAACGCCATCCAGACTACCACACCTCATAGCAGTATAGAATGCATTTAGATAATATTTGTGCATATGTACAGGGACATGTGCATGTCCACACCAAATAGCTGCGGGCATGACTGAATTCTGAAGGTGGCAGCTCAGAGTGACACACACCTATTTGTATGTGCTTGCAGGTGATGGAGGGTATCCCTTGAAGCCGTGGCTACTTACCCCTGTGCAGAACCCGCGGAACAGCCATAAAGAGGAGTACAATCGGGTTCACACCCGTACCCGTGTTGTGATTGAGCAGACCTTTGGCCTGTTCAAGGCGCGGTTCCGCTGCCTAAGCAGGTCTCGTGGAGCACTCCTTTATAGGCCTGAGAAGGTGGCAAAGATCACCATGGCCTGTGTCATGCTGCACAACATGTGCTTCCGGAGAACTGTACCACTGCCACCTGACATTTACATGCATGCACTGGGTGAGGATGATGAGGATGGAGACGGAGGTGAAGCAGCACCCCTGCCAGTACGTGATGCACAGGATGGGCATGCAGTACGCCAATCACTGAACCACAAATACTTCTGAACCACAGGGACTTTGATATATAAGTGTTAGTGACACACTGGGTCCACGTGGACATGCACACAAGGAATGTTGGGAGTTGGGCACTGAACACTGTCATACATTAAATGGATACACACGAAATGAACAATGTCCAGGCATTGAATGTTTCTTCACACAACGGGTGTATTGATTCAAACTGAAAAAATGTGACAACCCCCCTGAAGCCCCCAATAAACTCCCAACCCCCCCCCAGTGAACTCCCAAAGCCCCCCAGTAAACTCCCAAAACCCCCAGTAAACTCCCAAACCCCCCAGTGAACTCCCCCTAATGCTCCCATTCACCCCCAACACCATCTGAGTCAGTCCCATTGTTCTCCCACACTATTTGCGGGACTTCTTGCTGTCCGGGGGCAGCATATCAGTGTGCCTCGCACTCCTTCTCGTAGGACGCACAGGGCTGGGGGATCCAGAGGAAGTGGGGACAGAGGAAGCAGGTGTGGTGGCTGGTGAGGAGTCGGTGGGGATTTCCACGCCTGCTGCAAGTCGTGGCCGCTGCATGTGCAGCAGGATGGATGTGAGGACCTGTGTTATGGCCCCCAGACAGTCTCTCATCAGCGCTGCTGAGGCATTGACTGCGGCTGTGTTGGCCGTTATGGCGGCTGTAGTCCCCGCTATGGCTGTGGCTATCTCCCACCTGGTGTCCTCGCCATCCGCGATGTAGTGGCACAGCAAGTCCAACATCGACTCCTGCCTGGCCTCCACCCTCGCCAGTCGTACCTCAAGGCTGTTGGTGGGTGCAGCAGTGGTCAAGGGTGCTGTCAAGGGGCCTGCATTATCAGTGCTGTCCTCAGGGATGAGGCTCAGGTCGGAATCGTGCAGGCAGGGATCAGCACTGCTGTAGGTGGGTGAGCGCTGAGTTTGGGGAGGGCGGGGGTGGAAACGGGGCTTGGGGAGCGTGACATCCCACATGCGTGACTCCTTCTTGGTCCACATACTCCTCCACGTCATCTTCGGTGGTGGCCAGTGGTTGTTGGGCCTCGCCTTCGAAGGCAAGCGTCCCCAGCCAGCACGATCCTCCCCGCAATGAGAGACAATGACGGACTCTCCCAAGTCGGGAATAAAGCCAAGACAGAGTGCGGGTGAGCTTAAATAGGAGTTTATCAATCAGAATAGGGCATGCAAAGAACTCTGCAAACTCCGAGAGCGCTCTGTCTGACAATAGCAAAGACAGGCGTATATATTTACAAAAAACGTCATCAGTACCTACATACTATAAGGGGCACAAGTTCAATGGGATTGGGTGGCGATGACTAGCTATAGGTGCTGCTGCGATGTTGTTGGCCTTGGCTGGAGGACGTCACTGGTCAGCCTCGTGGGTTGGGCTGGGCCTGGCAGGTCAGCTGAGTTCATCCGGGCGGTGTTGTTATGCCATTGTGGCCAGTGTCAGAGATGAATGTCTTTTCCTGACTTATTTGCCCTATGCCATGCACACCGCAGTCATTCAGTCATTGCAATGTTATCTTCTTTAGTAAATCTATCAATAGGTTATTCTATAGGTTAATGCAACACAGGAGGAATGCACCTTGTGAGGGGTTTGATGGTGATTTATCTGTGCATGGTTACCAGTGTCCTGTTTGACCGGTACCCTAGGTCGTGGGGCTAAGTCTCCGGGCATGGGACGGGCGGTACATGTCTTTCTGTCTCGTTAGAAGTTATTATGAATGGGCTGTTGTGTGTTGCCACAGTATTGGGTGTCTTCGTTGCACCGGGTCATAAGTCTGAGGTGTTCCGGGGGGTTGTGGGGTTTACGAGGGGGCGCCTTTGGATTTGTGTATTCAAGCGGAGGTTTACTGCGGGGCTGTAAATAATGCAGGTGGCAGGCCGTGGCCTTGGGTGCTGCAGCGGGGACTACAAATCTTTGAAGCGGCTCCAGCCTGGTTGGGGGAGGTGGAGCAGCGTGGCGCAGGCCTTAGCTCTCTTATTTGGCAGACTTTGCAGGGTGGGGGGGGGGAATGGCCTTGCACATATTCACAAAGGCATTTTTCTCGTGTGTTGCCGACTTTTGGTGAGAACATCATAAACATTTGAACATTCTTATAATACTCATTTGGATCACTTGAAAATATACATTTCAACTCACTACATGTCTCTCGAATATAGCCAGTCTGAGCACCTTACTAGTACATTATGTTTTAACAACTACAGCATTTAGTAATATGCATATATATTTGCATTACATGAGGTAGTAGTGTGGTTGGTGGAGCATAGAGAACGAGACCCGCCATTGTACGTGGCGGTAATGGCATATAAGGGCTGTAGATATGTACACATGACTGGCGCATTTGCCCGCGTCTTGTCACACGAGCCTTATGTATAGTTGCATTCGTCCTCCCCTGCACTCTAGCAGCATTAGTTCAGTTATGGCGCGGGACCGCGGGGTTTACGGTTTTCAATGATACATATAAAGAATAATCCCCCGGAATGCTTTTTATCATTTGCACACCCCTGCAGGGGTGTGGGTCCTTTATTGCTGGTGTCATGTAAACATGCGTTTCTTACAAAAATTACACAATTTTACAGGTTTCTTTAGTAGAAGTAGTTTTATGGAAAGGATTATTTGGGTATTTTTCTGCTTTCATCGGATGACCATTCTACAGTTCTCCCCATCACCCAGGCCTCGCTGACCGGGTCATGCTGGGAGCAGTGATACACTGTAGACGGTGAAATGTTACAGTGTTAGTATCTTATGCTAGCTCATGTCCGTCTTGTTCGTGGGAACAGGCTCACAGCGGATCTGCCAGGGTGCTGCGGCGACAGGGATAATTGAAACTCTCCGAGAGTGGGGGCCGCGCTACAGTGCGCTGAGCTCACACCATCTTTGATAGACAAAATGGTTTCTGGGCCTAGCTAAATTCAATACGTGTGGGCAATGTCTTCAGCAGGTGAACCCTCCACCACCTGGGCCCGGGTGGTCTGAGGGGACGCCCAATGAGCCAGGGCCCTCACCTGGGGAGGGGATGTAGGCAAGGGGGGGTCTTTTGGACCACTCCTCCCCTACATTTCCCCCCTTTCGTTACTTAAGTAACGAATTCTTTAACTCATTCAATCTCCTACACTCTTCTTCGTCCATAATTGCCTCATCCCATGCTGGTGTGCCTTTTATCGGCATCCAGGCTCTGCACACCCCCCTTAAGCTCTCACCCCTCCTAGCATATTCATCTGGGGTACAGGTTAGGTATATACATCCGCTCTCTCCTTCCAAGTCTACCCACACCTCCTGATACCATTCTAGTATACGGGGTTCTCTGATGGTGGTGTGCCATAATTTGTCTATGATATCCTTGTCATGATACCTAGGCACTAGTTGATACCTTGGTGTATCATCAGTTCCGGTTTGTACCTGCACTTCCTGCATAGTTTGCATTGTCCCACGGGTGTTGCCCATTGTCACCATCATCATTGCACCATTAGGTACTGCGTTAGCACAACATCGAAGACCCACCTGGCACATGCAAAAAATTAAAAGGAGGAACACCACAGCTGGCATCAAAAATTTCATAGTCGTTCCAAGCCATGAGGGGACCCAGGAGAAGATGTTATCGAACCACGTACTGTCTTCTGCTCCACCTTCCATTTTCATTTTTTCTCCTAGGTTGTGTACTGCTTCGATCACATGGGACAGGGAGCCGTTTTCTGCGTCTTTGGAAGGTACGAAAGTGCAGCAGGCACTTCCAATTTTTCGGCAAACACCTCCATCCATCGCCGTCAACAGGACCAAGACATACCTGTTTTGCATTGTCATCAGCCGTAAAGCCCTTAGTTCCACTTTTATTACGTTGAACCCTTCTTCAGTGTCATTTGCCAGCTGAATCAATTCCCAGCGTGTTATCTGGAGCCATTTTGCGTTTGCCCTTGCTTGGACACTTGAGATGAGTGAGGCAAAGAAAGTTTCTGCTGAGCTGAATAATCGATATCTGTCTGGGATCTGAGCCAACAGTTCTGATGATGCCTTTGATATGTAGTTTGATGCTCGTCTGTTACGGGTTAACACCTCCCCCTTGCTCCCGGAAGACAGGACATACATTTGTGGCTCCGCATTCGGCTGGGCTGCACTCTGTTGTATGCGTTCCTGTGTCTTTTTGCCCCCATCGATGTGGCTTTCTGGTATTACCATTAGGGCTGAGTGCAGAGTGGCCATTGAGCAGCTGCCACTCCATGACGGGGGAAGGTGCAGGTATGCCTGGTTGCCGCATACCCAGTACGTGTCCATCAGGGCCGCTGTCCCTTTTCTCAGATCTGTGATGGTGAGGGTCTTGTTACAGTTCTTGTTTGTCCTCATGGAGGTTTTCCCCTCTCCTTTAAAACATAGTTCATAGTCTATTTCGTTCTGTAGTTTGAACGGTTTTTCATTGGCGGTTACCCAAGTTAGTTTTGAAATGTGTTCCTTCCATACTGGTGTGCATGTTTCTTCTATCCGTTGCAATTTCTCTGGTGCCACACCTCTCAGTGCTTCAGCTTTACACATTACTTCTTCATCCTTCCACTTGTTGTCCGAAAAAAGTGTCCCTTGTATTACAAAAAATGGTTCCTCCAGACATACCACCCCTGCCGTCTTTGGATAGCAAGTTTTCTCGTTCTGCAGCATTCTAAAAGTAACTCCATGTGCCTGGAAGGTGTTCTTAATCCTGCATAACGTGAGATGAAGGAGACATTGGGCATCTATAATTGGCAACTCTTTGGGTAGCAATACTTTGGGTGTACCTGAAGCATGAGGAATGAGGGAGCAGACATAACAGCTCTCGTTTGTTGTTTGTTTCGCTGTGGCACTCATATCCGCATACCATTTATTTGTCTGATGGGGGTGTCGTGGGTCTTCCATTCTATCTAATCCTAACCCATAGTACTCATCATACTTCCTCCTTTCCGCTCCCCTTTTTCTTCTGCTATTTCTTTTCATACTGTACTTCCCGGCTTCAAGGGTGATAGACACAGTAGACCCCCCTTTCTCCTTCCCGCCCCCCTTCACCCAATCATCATATAATATTTCATGTGTTGCTTTCATTCTTCCATTTTCTTCCATTCTATTATTTGACAATGTGTCTATAGCTATGGGGGCAGGTTGGCTGGTAGGGGTGTTATACAACCAGGATATGGCGGAGGGGTTTCGGTCGTTTAGACTGTGAGCATTATAATTAGATATCTTTGGCGAGGACACTTTTATTTTGCATTTCACCCTGTAGCTCTTCGTTTTTTATCATGACAGCATTGGATGGTGTTGTATAATAACCCCATACAAGTTTCGTCCCGTCCCATACCAAGAAGTCACCTTCCTTAGTATTTACACTTGTGGTTGCATTACTTACAGTAGTGCTGTTAGTCCCTCCCCCCTCGTTTATCTCGATAGAGATGAACGCTATTAACCAGTATCTGACCAGGCCAAACATTAGTGTAAAAAACAATGTAATACACACTGATAGTCCACATTCATACGAATATCTGCATTTCTCAGTTAACCACTCTCTAACTCTAGTAAATGTATCCGTTGCAGGCTGCCCATTAGATGCCATGGTAGTTCCTGTTCGAGATATAAAAGTGCATTAAGTGCATGAATGTAAACATTTTGTGGGCACTACCAGTGCCAGTTATATATTGACGGGGAATGGAAGCGGGTAGGGTTGCAGGGAAGGGTATTCACAGACAAGGGTGTAAACACGTCATAATTTGATCACTTCATTAATTACATATAAGCCCACAAGATAAAAAAGAAAAAACGTTTTTTTTTTGTTTTTTTTCCAGTAACATCTTAAAAAGAATGCAAGTATACGTATCAGTCATTTTCCCATTCAGGACCGTTGCTGTCACACATACACAAGTTCATATTCAGACATTCTGCTCAGCTGCATCGTTTGCTGTTGTCTGTGCCTCCTCATCTACCTCCTCTTGCACATTACTATATGCTTTTCGTACATCTGTCAAGTGTACCCAGTATTTTAGGCCCTTTACTTTTACTGCCGTGGGCGTGCAGAACACTACCTCGTATGGGCCATGGAACCGTGGTGCATTCCATCGACGCACAAAACTCCTGACATAAATGAATTCGCCCGGCATCAGCTGTAGCTGTTGCTCAGGCTCCGTGACAGACCCTGTTATGTTTCCCTCCTCTCTCGTGAAGGGTGGAGAGAGCTGCTTTGATATTGCGCGCGCTGCCCTTGTCAATTTCTTCAAATAGTCTGTGAACTCTTCTCCCAATATCGCGGCACTTCTGTGTGCATCTGAGTGTTCGCGCAGTGGAGAGTGTGCTGTGCACATTCGTCTCCCAGTCACGATCTCGTGCGGGGACAAATGGTGGTCTTTGCTTGGCTGATTTCTGAGCTCAAATAGCGCAAGGGGCAGAAAGTAAATCCAATTCTTTTTCAATGAAAAGCATAGTTTTGATAACCTGCCTTTTAACAGTCCGTTCATCTTTTCCACTACGCCATTACTTTGAGGATGATAAATCGAACACAATTTATGTTTTATTCCCAATAATGTAGTAACTTCCTTGAAAAGCTCATTTACAAAGTGAGTGCCATTATCTGAGCGAATAACGTCACAAATTCCCCACCGCGGGAACACTTCCCTCACTAGGAACTTTGCAGCGCTCTTGGCATCAGGTCGTGCACATGGTCCTGCTTCTACCCACCTTGAGAATGGGCATACAACCACAATCATGTACCGTGCTCCATTACACCTTTCCCCCATGTCCGCGTAATCAATATGTAGCTCTCTGAATGGGCCAATGGGTTTTGGAATTGTTCCCCGGAGCGTGCGTAATGTCATTCCTGAATTGTATATTTGACATGTTGTGCATTCCATCACTAATCGAGATAAGTGCTCCTGGAGACAGGGCACGAACCATTCTTCCTGTATTTCTGCTGCGATGTGCTGTTTGGTGTTGTGTGCAGGGAAGTGTAGTTGTTGAAACGCAATTTCCAATAACTTGATTGGCATTACCACTTTCCCTGAGTTGTTTTGCCGCCACAGTAAGTCTGTCGCCGACTTGCTGCACCCTCGTTTTGTCCACATTAATTTTTCTTCTGCACTAGCTCCTTCCTGTAATTCTAGTATTTGTGATATAGGCATCATGTTGTACCCTTCTGGGAGCTCTTCGTTTGTCTTGTGCTGCAGCATGTACTCACCTGCTTCATATTTCTGAAAATAGGAAGCCTCCTTGGCGGCAGCGTCCGCTGCCACGTTTCCCAAAGACACAACGTCTGTGTTGGATGTATGTGCTTGGCACTTCACTATTGCTACCGCAGTAGGGTCTTGTAGGGCCTCAATTAACTCTTTCAACAATTCTGCATGCTGTACTGGTGTTCCGTCTGCCCGTCGAAATCCCCTCCGCCCCCATCTCGCTAGACCTCCATGTACTGTCGTCGTCATGTAAGCTGAGTCTGTATATATTGTCACTGCGCAACCCTTTGCTGCATGTAGTGCTTCTATGAGCGCAATCAGTTCTGCTGCTTGTGCGGAGTAAAGTGATGGGAGGCGGTACTGTACTAGTGTTTCATACTCACCGTCTTCTAACCTCACCACTGCCATACCAACATGTTTTTCTCCCGTGTCCACATCAATCTATGCAGACCCATCCACGAAGTACACTTCCCCCTCGCTCAGAGCGTTCTCACACACCACTGTGTCCTCCCCTCGTTCTCCTGTGTAAGTTGCACAATCGTGGTCCTGCATGTCCTCTAGTGTGCATGCTTCTGTAATGAATGTTGCGGGGTTCACTGTCTTGCATCTCACCACATGGATATTTGAGCTAGACAATATGATCTCATAGGCTGTTGCCCGCTGTGTCGTCAGTGTGCTTTTTGACCTCTCAAGTATTGCAAATAGTGAATGTTCCACAAACAATGTCACAGGACATCCCATTACTATTGTGGCACTTTTCTCAATCGCGAACTCGGCTGCAGCGAGTGATTGCTCGCACGCGAAATGGCCTTGCATCACGGCATCTAAAGTACCACTATAGTAAGCCAAGGGCTTGTGTCCTAGGGACGTCTTTTGTGTCAGAACAGCTGTCATGAGTGTTCCCTTGCAGTGTGAGAATAGGTAAAATTTGCGTCCATAATCAGGATTTGCTAGCACTGGAGCGCTTGAAATTAACTCTTTTAATGATTTGAATGACGCGCTCATTTCTTCTGACCATTCTATTTTTTTATTTTCCTGTTGTGCTTCTTTGAGTGCTTGTAGTAGGGGTCTCGTGTATGCTGCATAGTCTAATATCCATGCTCGGCAATAGTTGCACATTCCCAAGAACTTCTGCATGTTTTTCACTGTTGTGGGTTCTCCTACTGATCTTATCGCTTCTACCCTGTCGGGGATTATTCTTTTCCCATCCTTTGATATCAGCTGTCCCAAGTATAAGACCTCTGTCAGGCAGTACTGTAGCTTTTCCTTGTCTACCTTGTACCCCTTATTGGCCAATAGAGTCAGGAGCGTTGTTGAATCCTTTCTACATGTTTCTTCGTCTTGTGCACACACTAGTAAATCGTCTACGTACTGAATGATCGTACTCTCAACTGATAGGTTTCCAAGTCTTCATGTAATATGCGGTTGAATATGCTTGGGCTCTCACAGTATCCCTGCGGTAATCTGCAGTGTTCATATCTCTTTCCCCCCAGTGTGAATGCTGTCAGGTATCTACTCTCTTCAGCCAGGGGGATTGAGAAAAATGCGTTTTTCACGTCGACTACAGTGAAGTGTGATGCCGTTTTTGGGATGCTGCATAATATTGATGCAGGGTTCGGGACCAAAGGGAACTCTTTCTGAATTACATCATTTAGAGGGCGTGAATCCTGTATCATCCTCCAAGACCCTCCTTTCGCATTTTTGATTGGATAAATACATGTGTTACATGGGGAGTTTGAAGGCACTATTATCCCTTGTGCTAGTAGTGCATCTATTGTCTCTTTTATCCCTTGTTCAGCTTCACGGGACAATGGATACTGTTTCACTCGGGGTACAATTGCTCCTTGCTTTAGTTTTATTATCACAGGTTGTACTCCATGCAACAGCCCTACATCATGGGGGCCTGTTGTCCACAAATTATTTGGTACGAGTCTCATGTCATCATCAAAGAATGACGGCGGTGCTCCTACCACTGCCATCAGTTGAGCGGGGATTTCCCTAGCTTGAATCAAAATGTCACAGGGCATCACTATTTCCATTACAATTTCACCATCCCCCTCTGCATCTGAAAAGAGATCCTCATCTGTTAAGTCTCTTAGGGCGATGTTGGCATTCGTGCACAGTACTGTACGCCACTCACATCCTTCCATATCTACTCCAATCACCGCAATCCTTTTCGCTGATACCTGTACAGCGTGCAAGTCTAATGATACCACTGACCCTGGTGCTGTGTCGGGGCACACTATGGGGCGGAAGAGGAACTCTGCTGTAATCCTCCAATCCATCTTCCTCAGCTCTGGAATTATGAGGGCCAATGTCTTTAGCCCTTCAATAAACATTTCCTCGTTTTCCGGAAAACCTCGTACTTCTTGTGTGGTCGTGTGGGCTTGTACTACCAACATTGCACGCAATGGGCATATTCCGGGTGTTGAACACACTATACCTCTCTCAGTGAATGATATGGTCATGTTGAGTTTACTCAGGAGATCCCTCCCTAATAAATTTATTGGTGAGTGTTCATAATACAGTAAGGGTGTCTTTACAGTCTTTCCCCCCACTGTTACGTCCAATGCTTCTGTGTAAGGAACTTCAATTACAGCTCCAGAGAACCCCTGCGTCTCTAACTTCCGGTTAGATAACGGGAACCGGCCCTCCCTGATACATGATTTCTCCGCTCCCGAATCCACCATGAATATGAACTGCTTGTCTCCTATCTGCGCCCCTACCAATGGTTCCTCTGCTGCATCGTAGGTGGTAGATAGAACTGGACACGCAAGTGTTCTCTGTGGGCTGTCCTATGCGGGGTGTCTCATCGCCCCCCCCTTCATTAAAGACACTTCCTGAAACTACTGACACGCCGTTGTAAGGTGCTGGTGCGGGGGCCCCGTTTGCTGTTGTCGCAAAAGGGTTGCCTGGCGTATACTGCATGTTGTCATTGTTTTGTGGGTGGTTCTTTGTTCTATACTGGTGCCCCTGTTGTTGCTCATTATTACCTTGGCCTGGGTTTCTCGGTTGTTGTTGTCCCATTGGAAGGCCATATGGGCTCCCCGGGTGGAGATGGCCATACTGTTCTACCTCTTGGAACCCGTTGTTGGGTCTGGCTCTGCACTCCCTAGAGTAATGCCCCCATCTTCCGCAGTTCCAGCAACTCCCTTGTGCACCTCTAGGGCCCTGCCATCCATTTCCTCCCATTCCCCCGTACCCCGGTCCACCTCCTCTTCGGCCCCTGTACCCACCTCGTCCCCCTCAAGGGGTCCACTCTTGCCACTGCGGACCTCCGCCTTGCTCCTGCTCGTTCCACTGCCGCTGTCCTGCTCCAGCCCAATTAGTTGCCATCCTACCTTGTATTGCTACCAGCCCCTCCTCCTCCTCATCTCCCTCCCTGCTGTGGGGGAGTGCGGCTACAGCCGCTGCGACCTTCACCACTTTGTCTGCACTAGTTTTGCTTCGTCTGCCAATCTCTTCTGCGCCACTTCCTTCTCCCTTTCCTTTATTCGCTTACAATGGTGTACTATTATGCTCTGAATCTCAGGCCATCCCTTCGCTTCAATACCTGCTATCTTGTCGAGCGCCTTTTGCACTTCCTTTAGGAGCCCTCTTTTTATAATGAAGTAAAATAAAGATGTCGATTGATACCAGGGCGTGCCCGTTTCTGCTCTCCACATCTCTTGGACCCGAAAAATGTAATCCATAGCCTCCTCCCCGTCATTCATTGTACACTGCATTACTGACTGTAAGTCTGGCGTATCTGGAAACGTTTCTCGCAAGGCATCCCACACCCTTGCACGCACTGTGTTAAAGGAGGCCCCGTCATGGCGGTCGCAGTCTAATGTTACTCCCGGGAAACCGGCCTTGACCCATACTCTATCAGCCTTTTCCCCCACTGCTGATACAAGCAAGCTCTTCACATCTCCTATTGCTAGGGGTACCCCGGCAGTGTGTTTCTCAAAGGCGTATATCCACTTACTTGCCCCTCCCGATAACGGGGGCAATAGCTTTAATAAATTGGCTTTATCCATCTGAGCCCATGGGATATAATTCGGCCTCCCTCCTCCCCTATGTATCAATGGGAGCTGTAGCCTTCCTTTTGTCGTTGCATCTACACCCGTTTTGGCTGCTGAGGTTCCCAGTGATGCCATTTTCCCCACCCTGTTCCTTAATCGCCCCGTCCACTCATCATCCAGTGTTCTCATTGAACATGTACCATCCACCCCTTCACTTCCCCCTCCCATTGCCATGCTCAACCTGTCGCTTTCTTCTAAATCGTCCCTTATATCACATAGTAGTTCCTCTCTGTCCCCTATAGGCCTTTCTTCATTATCCATACCTCCCTCTCGTATCCCTACTTCGATTATTCGTGTCGGTTCTTCCTCAATTCTGAACAGTATCTCACCTTTTTTCCACCCGTCTTCGAGTGTTCTATTCTCACTCGGCGCTCTAGACGTGCGCCCTGATCTTGCTGCATTAAGTGCTGTTTGTTCACATATATCTTTTATCCTTGCGAGCTCACCTTTCGCTATTGAGAGTCTTGATTGTAAATCATCTGTTAGCTTTTCTATGTCCACCCTTTGTGTACATGCCTGGGCTCGCTCCCTTGTACTGTCATATGGCGGGGGTGCCGTTGGCCGGTGGGGTGTAGTAGTTGTCAGGGGAGGGACATAGGTGGGGTCACTGTACCCTTCTGCGGGCACAGGCTTGTTTAATATCGGGTACAAGCTTATTACCTCTATTGGTGGCTCTATATTTGACGATTCTTTAGCATCTTTCTGTATCATCAGTGGATTGTCAGTGGTGGATGGTAGGTCAGGATTTAATGCTGGTGCTTTAGGCGGTGGTATCTCTTCAAATAACCTCCAGAGATCTAATATTTCCCTCCTATTGTGCAACTGCTTCCCCTTGTATTTCAAACAAATGCATGTGGCCACCATATCCATAACACTTTTATCGAATGACCCCCCCTCGGGCCATATCCGGGGTAACCCCTCTCCCTTCAGCTCTGTTATCCATTGGTCATGATATTTCTTAATTCGCTCCGCGTACCCTGGTAGGTTCTTACAGATATGTGATAGGGGTGTTTCGGCCCCCATCTTTGTGTTTTCCTAGTACTTGTGTGCCTCTGTGTGTCCACAATTACAATGTAAACCTATTACCAATATGGGTTTCGTCTTCTACTTCACATTCAATAATGGGCTCCTTTGTGCTCTTCCCCCTGCCTGCGCAATACAAAACCGGCTGTACACAGTCTCTATTCTATTCTCTTTGGGGGGGGGCACATACAAGAGCAAACCATCAGTGATTTTGACAATATTAACCCGGAAATCAAAAAGGTACACACTCACTTCACCTTGTCATTTTTGTCTTCAAGAAGCTTTATCCGGCCACACTTACCATCAGGGGCGTTGCTAGGGGGAGGCTAAGGGGGCTATAGCCCCTGCTCTTTTGGTTGTAGCCCCTGATAGAATCTCAGGAGCTACAGCCAAAAGACAAGCTAGCCCCCAGTCCCAGCAGTTCCGACATCAGCTTAGCCCCGGGTCTTTTCCAGACCTAGCAACTCCCCTGCTTACCATGACCATTCAATTACTATACATTTTATAACCATTTTACACACCCACAGCACCAAATTGTCTTCTTGACGCATACGAGGTGCACACACCTCTCTGTAACACTCTATTAACAATTCACGCTGCCCTCCCTTTCCTCCCTAGCCGGCTGTCCCTGTTCGTCTTATTCAGATATATGGATGCGCATATATATATATATTGGTCTGCTCTTCCCTCTTCTAGTAGGACTCTCTCTCTTTTATTTTCTCCCTAACGTTTTGTACTGATCTCACTTTTATTTTCCCCCCCAACCCTAAAGAAAAGAATAGAAAGAAGAAATAGCAGTCACTAATATATTCTCCGTGTCCCCCTTTGCCAGACACTTTTATCTTATTATCCACTTCTTCATATATTCCCAGTACTAGTCAAGATAGCACTATGCGGCGCCACCTTCCACCCCCTTTCGGAGCTAGGTTCCCGTCACTTTTATCTCTTATTCACCTCTTAATCCTAATGGCCATATGCAAAGAAAAAGCAAAGAAAGTTTAGGATGATCCTTAGTAGATCTGCGTACCCCCCTTTTCTACCCCTCTTCGTTCTCTGTCCTAAATATCTTCCTCCACTCCCTTTACGATCGCTCGCACTAAATACTCACGTGCCCGTCTTGAACCGATAGTCTCCGAAACTGGGTCCGTCCAGGCAGTGTTGCCATCCGCTCAACAGTCAGCCCCGGCTCCGGCGAGCGGTACTCAAAGGGGATTTTTCAACCGGGATCCCGTACCCTCTCTCTATTGAGTGCGCACTTCTTAGTGTACCGGTCGCCGTTGGCGGGCAGCCTCCCGGAGCCGGCGCACCGTGCGTATCCCTTTTTGACCGGAGATTCTCGTGCCAAAAGGGGACGATAATGCTAGGTCGGGAAAAAATAATAATAATAATAATAATCACGCTTTCGGGGTCACCACTGAAGGCAAGCGTCCCCAGCCAGCACAATCCTCCCCGCAATGAGAGACAATGATGGACTCTCCCAAGTCGGGAATAAAGCCAAGACAGAGTGCGGGTGAGCTTAAATGGGAGTTTATCAATCAGAATAGGGCATGCAAAGAACTCTGCAAACTCCGAGAGCGCTCTGTCTGACAATAGCAAAGACAGGCGTATATATTTACAAAAAACGTCATCAGTACCTACATACTATAAGGGGCACAAGTTCAATGGGATTGGGTGGCGATGACTAGGATAGGTGCTGCTGCGATGTTGTTGGCCTTGGCTGGAGGACGTCACTGGTCAGCCTCGTGGGTTGGGCTGGGCCTGGCAGGTCAGCTGAGTTCATCCGGGCGGTGTTGTTATGCCATTGTGGCCAGTGTCAGAGATGAATGTCTTTTCCTGACTTATTTGCCCTATGCCATGCACACCGCAGTCATTCAGTCATTGCAATGTTATCTTCTTTAGTAAATCTATCAATAGGTTATTCTATAGGTTAATGCAACACAGGAGGAATGCACCTTGTGAGGGGTTTGATGGTGATTTATCTGTGCATGGTTACCAGTGTCCTGTTTGACCGGTACCCTAGGTCGTGGGGCTAAGTCTCCGGGCATGGGACGGGCGGTACATGTCTTTCTGTCTCGTTAGAAGTTATTATGAATGGGCTGTTGTGTGTTGCCACAGTATTGGGTGTCTTCGTTGCACCGGGTCATAAGTCTGAGGTGTTCCGGGGGGTTGTGGGGTTTACGAGGGGGCGCCTTTGGATTTGTGTATTCAAGCGGAGGTTTACTGCGGGGCTGTAAATAATGCAGGTGGCAGGCCGTGGCCTTGGGTGCTGCAGCGGGGACTACAAATCTTTGAAGCGGCTCCAGCCTGGTTTGGGGAGGTGGAGCAGCGTGGCGCAGGCCTTAGCTCTCTTATTTGGCAGACTTTGCAGGGTGGGGGGGGGGGGAAATGGCCTTGCACATATTCACAAAGGTATTTTTCTCGTGTGTTGCCGACTTTTGGTGAGAACATCATAAACATTTGAACATTCTTATAATACTCATTTGGATCACTTGAAAACATACATTTCAACTCACTACATGTCTCTCGAATATAGCCAGTCTGAGCACCTTACTAGTACATTATGTTTTTTTTTTCCAAAGTTATTTTTATTATTTTCAACGTAACAAGTCATGCTGAGGTTAAGATCATTACATGTAATTCGGCTTGTTAGAACGTATAGATAGGAGAACATTACTTTGCGTGCTTTAGTCTAAGCTAATCTTGCGTTCTCTTCATTAATAAAAGCAAAAGAAATAATAACAGTAACAACTACAACAGGATGGGGGGGGGGGAAAAGGGAAAGAAGGGTGGGGGGCAAGAGACAAGGAGCAGTTTTCACAAGGAGCTGATTTTACACATGAACAGGTTACTATCTGTTTCGCCAAGGAGTCTGTTTCAAGGGTTCGGAGTGGCACTTTCACTGGATTCTGCTGGGGTGCTTTGGTGTCAGGTCTTCCAAGTCCGGGGAACTCGGTTTATCGTTCGTGGCATTTCGGAGAACTGGGAGAACTCAGTTGCTTGTCTGGCTTAGGGCTGTGTTTTCTTTTTCAGTCTTGGGTTTCCATCCAGCGTAAGTTAGGTGGCTGCCTTGTCACCCCGGGGAATTGCTGCGCATAGTCCAGAAAGGGCGCCCATGTGCATTCAAATTTGGGTTTATTGCCTGACCTGATGGCTGTGACTTTCTCCGCTGCGGCGATTTCCCAGCATTTAGACCACCACATCTGTGTGGATGGACCCTCCGGGTTTTTCCAGAGTCTGGCGATGGAGATTTTGGCGGCTGTCAAGAGGTGGGAGCATAGGTCTGCCATGTTGCCGGTTAGAGGGAATTGGCCTTCTCCTGTCGACCCCAGAAGCACAATCCCTGGGTCCCAGGGGATGTTGAGTCCGGTGATTGTCTTAATTTGTTCCAGGATGTTTTCCCAAAATAGGGCGGCTTTGGGGCAGGACCAGAGGAGGTGGAATAGAGTCCCGCGGTCCGGGCATCCCCTCCAGCATTGCGCTGGGATAGCCGGGTTGCATTTGTTGAGGAATGACGGGGTTCTGTACCACCTGTAGCAAACTTTAAACGCACATTCTTTGTTCGTTACGCATTTCGAGCTTTTCAGAGCGCGGGACCAGATGTGTTGCCATTCCTCCAGCTCAATCGGTCTCCCGATGTCCTCTTCCTATTTCACCATATATGGCTCTTTTTTTCCGGGGTCTGTTCTGTCTAGGATTTTGTACAGGGCTGATATTTTCCCCTTAGGGGGGGTTGTCAAGAGGGAGTGTTCCAGTGCTGTTAGCTCCCTGCTGCCTAGTTTCCTAACCAGAGGGTGCGATAGCCAGTGCCTCAGCTGGGAGTAGCGGAACCTTTCTGTTTCCTGGATCTTGAACTTTGTTTTGCACTCTTCGAAGTTCAGGGGGAGGCCGTTTTCGAAGAAATCGGAGATCGTTTCTAAGCCGCCGGCTCGCCACTCCGTGAACTGGTTTGGTGTGATTCCGGGGGAGAAGTCAGGGTTGTTCCAAATTGGCGTAAGTGGACCCATTGTGCTCCTGCATTTCCACCGGCGTGCAGCCGCCCTCCAGCTGGCAACTGTGTTTCTTGTTGCTGATAGGGGGCCAAGGTCCCTGGCCCCCCCGAGCTCCCTGGAGTGGGGCAAGGATTCCAGTGGGGTCTGACACCAATCTTCCTCCAGAGTTAACCACCGGGGTCGGTTGGTTGGAAGCTTCCAGGCAAAGGCCCGGGCTAGTTGGGCTGCGAGGCAATATCTTGACACGTCTGGGACCCCTAGGCCGCCCAGGGCAGTGCTTCGGAGCATAATGCGTTTTGGGATGCGGGATTTCTTTCCTTCCCAGACTAAATTCAACACCTCCCTTTGCAGTTTTTGCAGGGCCTTTTCCCGGATCGACACCGGCAGGGCTTGGGCGTGGTATAGCAGCCGTGGCGTGAGATTCATTTTTATCGCAGTCGTTCGGCCGAACCAGGAGATTTCCTGTTTTTTCCAGCGGTTAATGTCCTTTCTCAGGTCTCTGAAGAGTGCCGGGAAATTGGTCTTGTACAGTTTCTCTGTTTTATTGGGTATCTGCACCCCCAGGTAGTTGAAGCTGCTTCCGGCCCAGGGAATTTGGAACTCCTCTTCGAGATGAGCCTTGGTCTTTCTTGGGATGTTAATGCCCAGTGCGATGGATTTAGAGATATTTATTGTGAATCCCGAGGCTGCTCGGAATTCTTCGAGTGTTTGCCATAGGGCTCTTATTGACTCTTCCGGACTGGTGAGTGTGAGGAGCACATCGTCTGCGTAGAGCGCAATTTTGTAGGATTCTTTTTTGTACGTTAGGCCTGATATTGATGCATTTCGGCGGACCCTTTCAGCGAATGGTTCCATAGATAGGGCAAATATAAGTGGGGAAAGAGGGCATCCCTGTCTCGTGCCTCTAGTTATGTTTATTCTACTGGATTTTGTCCCGTTGAGGCGAAGGTTTGTAGAGGGTTTTTGGTAGATGGCCAGAACCCATTTTGCGAAGTTTGGGCCAAAGCCGAAGTACTCTAGTGTGTTCCTAATATAGCCCCAGTCGAGCATGTCGAAAGCTTTATGCGCATCTAAGGAGAGGACTGCCAGTTTTGTGCCCAGTTTGTTCGCTGATTCAATGATGTTGATGGTTCTGCGAATGTTGTCTTGGGTACCCCGACCCGGGATGAATCCGGTCTGGTCCGGGTGGATGAGCTCTGGAAGGAAAGGGGATAGCCTATTTGCTAAGATTTTTGCGAATATCTTCGCGTCGTTGTTTAGGAGCGAGATGGGCCTGTACGATGAACATTGTGTTTGGTCTTTTCCTGGTTTAGGGATCAGCACTGTTATTGACTCGTTCATGGAGGGGGACGTGAAGCCGGTGGATAGGAATGAGTTGAATAGATTTGCCAGCTGTGGGGCTAGCAGGTGAGCAAATTTTTTGTAGAATTTTGCTGTAAACCCATCCGGGCCAGGTGTTGTGTTCTTCAGGCGGCGGATCGTCTCGCTCACTTCCTCCTCTGAGATAGGGCCCTCTAAGTTCGCTAGGGATGGAGGTGGCTGTTTCTTTGGTGCTAGGGTCAAGAATTGGGTAATGGCTGAGGTGGCTATTGGGGGCCCTGCCATGATTTCCTCGTGGTGTTGCACCATTAACCCGAGTTTTTCGGGGTTGCGGTGGAATAAGGTGCCGTTCCTGTCTTGCAGAGATTGGATATGGTTCCTGGTTTGTAACTTTTTCAGTTTGTATGCTAAGAGTTTGTTCGCTTTGTTACTGTTCAGGTAATAGTATTGTTTGGTATAAGTTAATGCTTTGGCGGCTCGGTCCACCAGGTGGATCTCGAGCTCCCTTTTAGTTTTCTTGAGTTCTTGGTGCGTTGTTTTCTTGTAGCAGGCTTTGAGTTTGTCTTCTAGGGCTGTGAGTTTTTGCTCGAGCTTTTGTTGCTTGAGTAGGTTTTGGCGCTTGAGTCTGGCTGTTAGGTCCATTGCGACCCCTCGGATCACCGGCTTCATGGCGTCCCACACCGTGGCTGTTGAGGAGTCGGGGGTCGTGTTCTCTGAGAAGTAATTCCGAATTGCCTCCGCGAGGTCCGAGCTAGCCGATATATCTGTCAGGATGTAATCTTGCAGTTTCCATTGCCTCTGCGTAGGCTCCGGGGCCCCGTGGATAGACACCACCATCGTGACTGGAGCATGGTCCGATATTGCGATTGGTCCGATTTGAATCTTCTCCACGCAGGGGGCCAGGTTATTCGTAGCGAGCAGGAGGTCGATGCGTGAGTAGCCTTTGTGCACGTGCGAAAAGAAGGTGTAGTCCCTTTCCCCTTGGTTGTGGAATCTCCATATGTCGATTGTTTCAGTTTCCCGCAAGAATTTCGCCAAGGCGAGGGATTTGCGGAAGTCCTCCCTCGAGGCTGGAAGCGTCTTATCCATCGTCGGATCCGGGGGGAGGTTGAGGTCCCCTCCGATTATTAGGCAGCCTTCTGCGAAGGACGTGATGATTGGGAGGAGGCTAAGGAGGAATTGGTCTTGTTCTTTGTTTGGCGCGTAAGCGGCCACCAGGGTGATCGGTAGCTCCACTAGGAGACCTTTCAGGAGTAGGAATCTGCCCTCGGGGTCTTTTTTGATGGTGATCTGTGTAAGTGGGAGATCTCTTTTTAGTAGGATAGCTACGCCTCTCTTTTTCTGTGTGGCTGAGGCGAAGTAACATTTTGGGTAGCGCCAGAATCTTAGTCGGCTTTGGTCGTCCGCAATGAGATGGGTTTCCTGAATACAGACAATGTCGGCTGCTAGTTGGTCTAGTTTGTGTTCCACTGCTTTCCGCTTTCTGGGCGCGTTGAGCCCCTGCACGTTCCAGGTTGTGATGGTCAGGGTTTTATCTAGCGAGCCCATCTTTTGGATTTCGTGTGAGTCGATTCAGATAGTTCCTTGAAGCTCTCTTGTTCCTTGTTCTTTCGTGACAAAGTTCTCAGTTCATTCGTCTTTAACTTGCTGTCCTCTGCCCCTCGCCCCCCCCCCAGTCCCCCACCCCCCAGATCATAACAAGGCTTCCGGGCCAGCCTTCAACCAACGGGGCATACGGCCGGACCGGTATGTGAATTCGGCGTGGAGGCAACTGTGCCTCTTCCTTTGGCCAGTAAATGTTCAGGATAAGTTTAACTGATTTGAGTACGGTAGTCGTCTCAGGGAGGCTCGGCTCCACCGTCAGAGGGGCCGAGGGCTCGGCCTGGGGGGAGCTTGTGTTTTCCGTGTTCTAGACTGCCCCTTTAGCGGTTATTGTCCCTTTTGAATTTGCCCGCGGGACCACGGGGTCTACGGCGGCTGGGTACCTTGGACCAGGCTCTGGTGGGTTCCCCGCGTGAATCTCCGGGGACCTCGGCAGCATTAGGGGGGGCTCCCTCTTCGCTCTCCGGGTTCATGAACCGCTCGGCCTCTTTGGGGGAAGGGATAGACCAGGATCTGCCCTCCCAGGTGAAGAGTAAAGAGGTGGGGAAGCCCCAACGGTATGTTGTTTTTCGTTCACGCAGCCACTCGGTTAGTGGCTTAAGAGCCTTCCTTTTCGTGAGAGTGGACGCCGCTAGGTCCTGGTATAGGGATATTTCGGCGTCCCGGAAGAGAATTCGGGCGGAGCTTCTGGCTTCTTGCATAATTTCTTCCTTTATTTTATAGAAGTGGATTCTTGCGAGGACGTCAGGCGCCACATTTGCGTTTTGTCTAGCTCTAACTCTGTGGACCCTATCCAGTTCTAAAGGGGCTCCGTCTGGGAGCGTTATAATGAAGCGAAAGAAGTCGTTGACATAGGAGTTGAGCTCCTCGTCGGAGACTGAGCTCGGGATTCCCCTCAGGCGAATATTGTTGCGTCTAGACCTATTTTCGGCCTCTTCTTGTTTGTTCTCGAGGGACTCACATCTGGCCTCGAGAGCGGAGAGTCTATCGGCCCCCTCCCCAATTTCAAAGTTCTGTTCACACAGAGTGGTTTCTATTTCTGTTGTTCTGGTTTCGACCTCGCCCACTCTCCTGTCCAGGGACGCAATTTTGTCTTTCAGTTCCTCTGTCCCTTTCTGGTATTCCTTGGTTATGGCGGAGAGGAGCTCCTGTAGGTCGGCTTTAGTCACCGCTTGGGCTGTGGCCCCCCCGGTGGATTCTTGGGCAGTTCCCCCCATGTCACTGCGGTCTCCTTTCTTGTTCTTTTCACCCATGTTAGTGGACAGCAGGGTCGCGATGTCTGTCTGTTTGGTTACTTTCGGATTTCTGGACATTGCTTCTTGTGGGATACGTTGGGGCCCGACCCACTCGGGGGTAGGGTGACCGCTGTGGAGCACCTGGGCCTCTCTCCGGACCCCCCCACGCCCCCTCCACAGGCCCGCCAATTCAATTCTCGGAGCCGCTCCCCGGAGAGGACCGCATCTAGGCGGCTAGTTTGGCCGCTCCAGGGGTGCTAGGAGAGACCGGAGGGGCAAGGAAACCCCCCCGCAGTTGCGGCAGGTGCCGCCTTACCTTCCCTCCAGGAGCGTTCTTCAGGCACCGCGCCCCCGGGGGGGTCGGCAGGCTGGGTCCCCCAGTCTCTTTTCCCTTGTTCAGGGCTACGAGGATCTTCCCGCCCCGAACCCACCAGGCCGTCGGATGGGGGGGCCGTCTTCTTTTCCCCCTCGCCTGGTGGGGCCGGCCGGGCTCCTCGTGCAGGCCTGGGGCGGAGGCAAGTCCCCGGAGGAAGGCCGGAGGCAGGCCGGAGGAAGGCCGGGCCCCGCGTTCTCCGTTGGCGGTCACTGGGGGACGTTGTATGGTGTGATCGGCCCCCCAGAGTCCCCGGCAGCAGCCAACAGTTATCGGGGGGAGGGCGCGGGCCCAGCTATGCAAGGGTGGTGGGAGCGGGAGATCTGGGTCCGCAGCGGGGCTCTTGGGGAGGAGAGGGGGGTTTCACCCTGCTTCTGTGCACGGCGGAGTATTGTGCGGGTCCCCCGCCTGTTGCCACTCCCCCCGGCAGCCCCCCTAAGGGTGGGTGACTGTGGGAGCCGCGGGCTCCGCGGGGCTCGCACTCCGGCTCACGGAAACGCCGGGGGAGGGGAGAACCAGTGCCGATGATCCCCGGACCGGGCTCGGCCCCCGTCTACGCGATCGGGGGGTGCGGGCGGCTCCACCAGTCAGGCTCCTCCGGGGAGATCCGCGGTTGTGTGCTTCGGAGGGGGAGGCTCCTCTAGTTCCGCATTCGTTCGGACATCAGAGGTGCCTTCGTGATGTAGGGCCGCAGTCCGCCATCTTGGTACGTTGCGCAAATCGCAGTCCTCCACTGGGGGAAGACATGCCCAGCACAATCCCCACTTCGAACTGCTGAGATCAAGGCATGAGTCGCCCGAGCCTCCGGGCTTTGCAGGGTAACGATTTCCTTCGCCTAGTCTTGCTGTTTACTGGGGCATTTTAGGTAATACTCGGTCGCGGCCGGGAGCTCTCACCGGACCCAACCGTTCACCATGGCGCCAAGCCACGCCCCCCAGTACATTATGTTTTAACAACTACAGCATTTAGTAATATGCATATATATTTGCATTACGTGAGGTAGTAGTGTGGTTGGTGGAGCATAGAGAACGAGACCCGCCATTGTACGCGGCGGTAATGGCATATAAGGGCTGTAGATATGTACACATGACTGGCGCATTTGCCCGCGTCTTGTCACACGAGCCTTATGTATAGTTGCATTCGTCCTCCCCTGCACTCTAGCAGCATTAGTTCAGTTATGGCGCGGGACCGCGGGGTTTACGGTTTTCAATGATACATATAAAGAATAATCCCCCGGAATGCTTTTTATCATTTGCACACCCCTGCAGGGGTGTGGGTCCTTTATTGCTGGTGTCATGTAAACATGCGTTTCTTACCAAAATTACACAATTTTACAGGTTTCTTTAGTAGAAGTAGTTTTATGGAAAGGATTATTTGGGTATTTTTCTGCTTTCATCGGATGACCATTCTACAGTTCTCCCCATCACCCAGGCCTCGCTGACCGGGTCATGCTGGGAGCAGTGATACACGGTAGACGGTGAAATGTTACAGTGTTAGTATCTTATGCTAGCTCATGTCCGTCTTGTTCGTGGGAACAGGCTCACAGCGGATCTGCCAGGGTGCTGCGGCGACAGGGATAATTGAAACTCTCCGAGAGTGGGGGCCGCGCTACAGTGCGCTGAGCTCACACCATCTTTGATAGACAAAATGGTTTCTGGGCCTAGCTAAATTCAATACGTGTGGGCAATGTCTTCAGCAGGTGAACCCTCCACCACCTGGGCCCGGGTGGTCTGAGGGGACGCCCAATGAGCCAGGGCCCTCACCTGGGGAGGGGATGTAGGCAACGGGGGGTCTTTTGGACCATTCCTCCCCTACACCTTCCACTGGTGTAGGTGTGGGCAGATGGGTGTCCACAGTGTCAGACGCACTGGGTGTAGGGATGGGCTGCAAGGCTGCCCTGGTGGTGGTGGTGTCGGTTGCCCTTTTCTGTGGCCGGGAGGTGGATGCCCTTGTGATGGTATCCTGGCTGGCATCTTCTCCATCGGTGCCTGGGGGGAGGGGTGGTAGAAGAGATGCAGGGCATCAGTGATGGTGTTACATGCCAGATGCATTCTATGGTACTGTGGAGTATTTCATTTATCATGCATTCATGTCTTACAGGTGTGTCACACAGGGTAGTATGAGGAGTCATTTTAGCATTTGCTGCATGGCAGGTGGCATGCCGTTGTATTGGGGTTTGTGTGATGTCTTACATGGGCAAGGTCAGTGTGTGTTGGCTGTGTGTTGGTCATGGGATTGGCACTCAGCATGCATTTCAGTGTGGCAGGGTTTGGGCCTCCATCTGGACAAGAATATGTTGATGTGTGTGTTGGGACATGCATTGCCTTGCCTAGACTCTCTTCCACATCACTTGTGCTACGTCATGGTTTCCCCTACAGGGATATGCAGGGTCACTCACCTCCATCTGCTGATGTTTCCGCACCCGTCTCCATCTCCCCAAATCCCTCGATGGACTCCAGATTAATGAAGGTGCTTGCCATCTCCTCCCAGGTGGTCAGTTTGGCAGGAGAGTGGGGACCCTCGCCTGTAGCCATGGCCTCCCTCTTGTTGCTTGCAAGGATATTGCAGACCCTGAGGCGGAGGTCATCCCACCTCTTCTTGAAATCCCGCACTGTCTGTGGGGTGGTTCCAACAGCGGAGACCTTGCGAGCTACCTCCTGCCAGATGTCCTTCTTGCGCTGTTGCACCTCACGCTTCAGGTGCTGATCTTTAATGGCATCAGCATGTGCGGCAAGGGTGTCCGCAAGCATGTTTAATTCTGCGTCAGAAAAACGTTTTTTTCCGCAGGCGGGGGGTGCTCTTCTGGGTTGCCTTGGACATGGTGTATGTATTGCCATTGGTCTCTCCTGTAGTCAACTGTTAGTTTGGGAGGATTGCAATGGATTGTGTTTTTAAAGATTGCCGCCGGCACATTTCCTTTTCCGACGCAATGACGTTACTTCCGGGTCCGGTATTACGAACCCGGTATTTGCATGTTGGTATTACCGGGTCGGTATTAAGGGGTTCCTCGTGGCCGGACCCGGTATTGGCAGGCGTCGTGATGGCGCTATCGGGGGGGGGTTGGAGGGCCTTTAGCGGCATGCCGGTATGGCCGTTACCAGCATGGGGTTACGTGTGTGCTTGTGCACTCGTAATCACCCGCTATTAGTGGCGTCATACGAGCACGGATACGCTCTTACCTCCATGCCGGTAATGACCCCGTTTTTACCGCGCTACTCGTAATGAGGCCCCTAGTCTACTTTCATACTATCATAGGCAAAGCCGCAAAATTGTTTCAGTTACAGGTCACATCGGAGGAGAAGAAGTCTGTGCTTTATGAGCACAGGGACAAGCGTAGGAGAACTGTTACTACCATTCCTCTCCTCGACACCATTTGGGAGTCCGGATCCAAGATACTGGCCACACCCCTATCTACTCCGGCTCTAGTTTCCAGGCCTGAGAAAAAATACAAGGCCCCTGAGTCTGCACCTCTTTGTCTATGAGGTCATACAAAACCGGACTCGGTCATCACAGTAGCAGCTAGGAAAAAGTTGGCCAATCCAGCATCACCTCTATCAGCCCCACCTGACAAGGACGGTCGCAAACTAGAGGCGATGGGCAGGAAAGTATCCGCATCAGCATCGCTTACCATCAAAGCACGCAACGCGCTGGCCATGACGGCGAGGTTTGACCGCAAGCTTTGGCTCTGCATGTCCAAGCTGACCAAACAGCTACCTGTCGAACTCTAGGAGGAAGCCAGGTCGATTATCGCTGATGGGGAAGCAGCTTCGGATCACATGATTGACAGAGCAGTCGACGTGGCAGAGTCAGGTTTCCGGCAGAGGGCCCACGGCACAGAGGTGAGAAGGCATGTCTGGATGAAGGCTGCCAATTTCAGACCTGAGGACCAAGCTCAGATATTAGACATGCCCTTTGATGGTCAAGAACTCTTCAGGAAAAAGATCGATGACCACCTCAAAGGAATCAAAACAGACAGGGCACGTGCCATCAGCTCTTTGAAAGATAAAGACAAAGATCGCCAGTCTTTTCCTCCTTTTCGAGGTTCATCCTCGACGTACAGAGGTTTTAACCATCTTTCCTACGGTCAGAAGTCGCAAGGTAGTTCATACCAGGACACCAAATACCAGTCTTCCAATAAATACAGCCAGAGAGGGATCGGGGCTCTGCTCAAGGGAAGTCACAGAACAAACAAAACTGACAGTCCAGCTCCTCCCCCTCAACATCACACCCCGGTGGGGGGAAGGATGAGCCAGTTCTACCAACGCTGGCAGTCAATAACATCAGACAAATGGGTGTTGCAGGTGGTCCGCGAGGGACACACCTTGGAATTTCTAGACCAGCCTCCTTCCTTGCCCCCGAATCTCCACAAGGTGCATATCTTAAAACAAGTCATGGCCGAAATCCAGAAGTTGCTGCACAAAGCAACAATAGAACCAGTACCTTACTCTCTAAGGGGAAAGGGTTTCCACTCATGCTTCTTCCTCGTCAAAAAGAAGAATGGTCAATAGCGACCCATCTTGGACCTGAGAGCGCTAAACAAATATGTCAAGCGCATCAAATTCAAGATGATAACTTTGCAAGGAGTGCTTCCTTGGTTAAACAGGCACGATTTCTTGGCCACTCTAGATTTGGAGGACACATACTTTCACGTACCAATCCACCCAGCACACAGAAAATTCCTCAGGTTCACGGTGGGCGATCTTCATTTTCAATTTCAAGTGGTCCCGTTCGGTCTGAGAGCAGCATCGACAGTTTTACAAAATGCTTGTCACCAGTGGCTGCAAAACTCAGGAGGACAGGAAGAGAAGTCTTTCCATACCTGGACGACTGGTTGATAAGAGCAAGTTCCACCTCAAGCGCACGCTTGGCAGTCTCAAAGACGACAAATCTCTTAAGAGGGTTAGGTTTCACCATAAACAATGCGAAATCCTGCCCAGTGCCCAGCAAGCCAGTCTCTTTCCTGGGAGCCGAGCTCGACACCAATATTCCCAGGGTGAAACCGTCGGCAGAAAGAGCAACAGCAATTCTCTGCTTGACCTCGTGGTTCTTAGGCAGAGAAACAACATCGGTGCGCTCTTACAAATCCCTCCTGGGCATGATGTCCTCATGTATATTCCTCATACCAAATTGCAGGCTTCCCACCAATGGAAACAAGCTCTCGGCTCTTGGGAGGACATCGTCCAGATTCCAACTACGCTGCACAAAGCTCTTCGATGGTGGAATGCTCCGCAGAACCTTTTACAAGGGATGCTGTTTCAGGCACCAATGTCAATCATTCTTTTGAGGACGGACGTGTCTCTTTCGGGCTGGGGCGCTCATCTTGCTGACCTACAAACCAAGGTCTCCGGGTCAACCCAGGAGTCCCAACTCCACATCAATGTGTTGGAACTCAGGGCCATACGGTGGGCACTGAAAGCTTTCCTTTCGGTAGTGGCAGGACAGGTACTCACTGTACAGACAGACAACACAACCTCCATGCACTACACAAACAAGCAAGGAGGCACGAGGTCAGGAATCTTATCTCAAGAAGCTCAACTACTATGGGCATTGCACCACGGAGTCCAAATCAAGGTGGAACACCTTCCGGGGGTGGACAATGTCCTAGCGGACAAACTAAGCAGAGACTACACGTCCTCCAATGAGTGGGAGCTGGACGAGAAGGAAGCCCAGCGGATCTTTGCCTTATGAGGCCATCCAAATCTCAATCTTTTTGCCTTTGCCAACAGGGCCAACAAGAAATGAAAGATGTTTGCCTCCAGATACCTAGAGAGCCAGTCAGTAGGAGACGCGTTCTCAGTGGATTGGACGGGGACATTCCTATATGCCTTTCCCCTCATTCCCAGGATACTACGCAGACTGAAAGAACAGAGGTGTGCTATGATCCTAATTGCACCGGACTGGGCACGGCAAGTCTGGTACTCGACCCTACAGCACCTTTCCGGATGGCCCCCAATTCACCTCAAAGCGCATCAGTATGTATTGACGCAACAGAACAGCACAGTCCTCCATCACTATCCAGCGAACCTGTCTCTCAAGGCCTGGTTCCTGAGCAGCGTAAACTGATGAATCTCAATCTGCCTATGGAATGCTGGGACATAATCAGAGCCTCAAGGGCTCCTTCTACACGCATCACTTACACTAGGAAATGGACTCGTTTTTCCAAGTAGTGTAAGACATATGCTATTGATCCTCTCATCGCCTCGGTTGAGCAAGTACTTCCCTACTTAGTGCACTTAGCCAAAGCAAGGTCCACCTATCAGCCATTGCGGCAAACATGACAGCCCCAGAGACGCAGTCCTTACTCTCCCTTCCAGCCTTGTTAAGGTCTTCCTTAAAGAACTTTTGCGTACATACCCACCTACGCCCACGCCGGTTCCAACCTGGAACTTGAACACTGTGCTAACAGCCCTCATGGAGCCTCCTTTACGAGCCCATTCACAGGTGTGACATAAAATTCTTGTCATGGAAAACGGCTTTCTTGATAGCCATTACTTCGGCCAGGAGGATGAGTGAGTTACAAGCCTTATCATCTGAACCTCCCTTCACCTTGTTTCATAAGGACCTTGTCATTTTGAGACCACACCCTAAGTTCCTCCCGAAAGTAGTAGCAGAAATGACGCTCACAGAACGCATTGTCTTACCAACTTTCTTCCAGAATCATTCTTCGGAAGCAGAACGAACATTGCATTCTCTGTACAGAGCAAGAGTTTTAAAGTTTTATTTGCAAAGGACTAGAAGAGTTCTGTTCTTCAAATAGACTGTTCATCGCCTTCTCTGGCCATACAAAGGGCCAGCATATTTCCAAACAAGGTCTTGCGCACTGGGTTTCTTCTTGCATCACCCACAGCCATCTAACAAAAGGCGACACCCCTTCCCAAACCGCCCTCAGCGCACTCCACCAGAGGGAGAGTGGCGTCAAAAGCGTTCTACGCAGAGGTGGCCTTGAAGGACATATGCAGAGCCGCCACGTGGAGCACTCTGCACACGTTCGCTAAACACTATTGCCTGGCTGAAGATACCAACAAAGAAACTGCAGTTGGACAGGCAGTGCTCCGCCACCTCTTTCCATAAGGTAGGGCCAACCTCCTTTTCCAACCTTTCCCTGAGTATGTAACCGTTGTGTTGCTGATTGGTAAAGGTTTGATCAGAAATATGTTTTTTCTGTATTTATGCATATATGTATATTGATGGTGGCATGTTTTTAAACTGCTTGGCATTCTACTCAAGCATCTGAATCTATGAAAGATCCAATGCTGGAGAAGTCTTAGTTACTTACCTGTAACTGTATTTCTCCGGAATTGGTGTCTTTCATAGATTCACATGCACCCACCCGCCTCCCCTAAGAGGCTGCTCCTACGCTCAGCACCTATCTTTCTGTAATTCCTACGGTTCAAAATCTGAAGATGGCTGCCTGGGGCGGAACTTAAGCCCTGCCACCTCATTGGTTGGGGTCATAAAGGACCAAAGTGAGGTGGAGGGACTACACAATAGAATGCCTCATAGGCCATAATGGGCTATGTGCATGCATTGCTATTAGCAATGTGTGTATATTAAAAAAAACATTTTTTAAAAATTATTTTTATCACCAAGGATTCCCAGTCTGACGACGGGGAATATTCAAGCATGTGAATCTATGAAAGATACCAATGCTGGAGAAATACAGTTACAGGTAAGTAACTAAGACTTCATTCAAGGGTAGGTTGCCCTTATTTTACGCATGTTCATCCTATGGGTAATCTTTCCTGATCTTAGTTCCCACTTCCTCGTCTCAGTATTTGTTGAAAATGGGGATGGATAGATGGAGGGAGCTTGAAAATAACCCATAAAGAATGAGGGAGAGTAGGGTGGGGTATCTTTGGGACTGGGGGAATACCATGTCTCACCCTTGGGTATCCTCCTCACGATCCCTTGTGGTCCCACTGGCTTCCTATCAGACAAAGGATTATATTTAAAACCCTTACAATTGTTCGTAAATGCTTGAGCAAAACAGCCCCCACAGTACTTGACACAAAATATTGCGACGCACAATCAAACAGGCCTGCAAGATCCCTCCACTCTGGTAAATTAACTACTCCAAGAGGGCCACTCAGTTGATCCTCCCTCGCTTGTCCACCCTCGGGGTCGGGATCCAAAAGCGATGGCCCTTCCCTGGCCACTATGCAAATAGAGAGATTGCAAGGCAATTCCACGTACTTAACAGAATACACAAAGCCACTGTTTCCTCAAGACACATACATGGATTGGTTCTCTTTGTTGTTTCTGCCAGACAAGGAACAATTATCAAACAGGTGTCATTGTCTCAGAGCCTGGTGCTATCCCCTACACTGGGTTCCTCTTTCCCTCACTCTTTCTCAGTCTCTACATGCTGCCCTTTCTGACCCTCTTCAATTCCTCCAATTTCTCTTTTCCAACTTACTGTGATGATAATCAGATCTACTTTAAATTTGGCAGTCACTGTAACAAATTTGCGTCAAGGTCCAACATCCTAACAGGTGTAAAGACTGGATGCGTAGAAGATGATTAAATCATAATGGCTCCAGGATAGAAGGCCTGATTCTTGGGTTCGGAACCATGATCAACTACAACACCCACCATCTTCTGACACCTTCTATGGCCACTGTGTCAACTTGTGGTCCCATAATAATTCTCTAAGTAGAGACAATGTTGTCCCCCTCATCTCCATGCTTCAGTAGAAAGACCCTGATCACACCCAGACTCCACTGCCCAATATCCTGCTTGATTCTTTGCTACTGCTCTGGTGGAGAATAGCAGTATACTACGTTCCCCAGAACCTACCTGGTTCTCAGGCAGTGGCTGTCAGGCCGGTGTGCCCTTTGAGCCGTCCATCTGTAATCCTTTAAAAGCAGCACTGCTATCCTGAAGTGGTGCTTGATTCCTTGCTACTGCTCTGGTGGAGAATAGCAGTGAACTACGTTCCCCACAACCTACCTGGTTCACAGGTGGCAACTGTCGAGCCGGTGCAGCCTTTGAACTGCCCATCTGAAATCCTTGAAAAGCAGCACTGTTACACTGAAGCAGTGCTTCGGCAGCGGGATTGCAACGCATGCACCGCGCGCAAAGCAGGTAAAGCATGTTGAAGTCTCAATGGGAGACGGATCATGTAAAAAAGATGGAGGACCTTAACATCATAAATGACCATTTGGACATGTCAGAAGGCCATGCCAACCTCACGGCCACCCCCACGGTAAGCTGTCCAACCTCATTGAATTCTCCTACTGTGAAATGTACACACGTGTTTGACCTGGGGAATGGTAAAATCAAGGACAACCACAGAAACAATATGGCCATACCCAGGGGTGCTCCCTGAGGTGATGAGCCGGCTATTGCGGGAACAATCACCAATTATTTTACTTCTCCCTTAAAACAATTATTTATTCCTCGTTCTAATATCAATTACCCTCTTTGACCACCTGTTTGGGGCCTAAACTTACTGAATCCATAATTGAAGCCTTGGAGGCAGACCTACACATTACCAAAGATACACCTGCAAGGGCTGTCCCGGCCGCCAACTTGGTCCTAGAGGTAAGGGAGGGAGGCACCTTCATGGAATTTGTCAAACTGGAAAGACCTCTGGAGTCAAGACATAGAAACCTTTTATTGGTCGAGGATATTCGTGTCCACAATGACATGCGCGATCTCCTGGACAAAAGTATTTTATGCATACCAGAGTTTCCCTTGCTTAACTCCATCTCCATTGTGATGAATCTGATAATGTCATCACTCCTTTCTCAGAGGTAGCCTCTCCTCGTGTGGCCACCGTACACTACCTCATCCTGAACCTGGGGGCAGCTATTTGAGGAAGGATCATATGAGGGGAGGCGACCCTCAAGAGGAGAGCCTGGCATCATCAGATGAGACATGGTATCCCCTTTCCATTTTAGGGATACCCCTTCCATTCCTCATGCCTTAATGACATACTGCGATCACCCCCTTCAACAACACTTAAAGCCTGCTGATAGTATCCCTCAATATTCTGTAACAAACAGAATAATAAAGACTGAGACAAGGAAGAGGTGCAGAGTAATGCTGAATACTCTGCAGAATCATAAGGAACAGTCTAGTGTTTGGAAAAGCCAATTGGCTCCAAGCAACTACCTTCCTGGAAGCAGGAGTTTAAAGATGGAACAGCTGAAGGTAACAGAGGGATTCAACCAGCTAGTTACTGTCGGGGAAGCCAACCAGAGAAGCCCACGGATGAGCAGGGAGCAGGTGAGAGAGGAAAGACTGCAAGAGCTGGTTTGCCATGCTGGAATCACAGCAGGAAACAAAGAGGATCCTTCATGGTGACCGTCGGAACTGAGAAGCGGTGCCTACACTGCCTGAACACAGAGAAGGGCTCAGGAGAGAGGTGTAAGTTGCCAGACCAAGTCGGTAATCCTGTGAAGAGGAAGGGGGATGCTTCTGTGTGTTTGCCATGAGAGGTCTGAAGAATGCTAGAGAAAGCCAGTGAGCCCTGAGCAGGGAAGCTGGGTGACCGGGGCACTTCAGCAGCTCCACCACGTACTGATAAGTGCCAGTTACATGAGTCCTGATTAAGGAGGTTGGGTCACTGGGACATTCCACAAAGAACGTGCATGATAGGGGGTTTGAGACCAAGCGATTTGATGAGAACAATACAAAATATTGGAACTGTGTGAATATGAGAAATACAAGAATAAAGGGAGAATCTGACAGGTGTTTGGACATTCCACAAAGGAAGTAAATGAAAGTGGGTTTGAGACCTGATGGTTTGGTGAAAACAATACAGAATATTGGAACTGTGTAAATGCAAGAAATACAGGAATAAAGAGAGCACCTGGCAGGAGAGTATACCAGGTGTTTGGCGAGTCTGGGATCCACACCCAAATTGCATGAAGGAATTACATGAGAGGGTCTGGCAGGAGAGTATATCAGGTATCTTAGAAGTCTGGGGCCCGCACCCAAATTGTGTTACTTTGAAAAGAGAATCCCAAGGAAGAATCATGCCCTTGGGATTCTGAGATTACAGTGTTTGTAGAAAAGACTTGGGGAAGGGAGTTATTTCCCCTGGATTGGATTGTAACACCAAGTGAAGAGAGGCCTCTTCTTGGGCCTTAAAGAACTTGGTTATTCTTTGAAACTTTTGTTCTGGGGAAGGGAGACATTCCCAGGACCTGTGAACATTATCCATTTGGAACTTGTGTTGGATAATATCTTTTTGTTGAACTTGAACATATGTGCACTTTTCAAGCCACGGACAATGCTCTTAGCACCTTTATTTATTTATTTATGTATTCCATTGGTAGTGCACCTAAGCCCTCAGGCATCAGGGCGCTGTTGCATATCAGTCACATTTGTACAGAGCTTAGGGATAAAAACAAGATACACACGAATGCCAGTGTTCATCAGAGAGATAGACAGTGTCTTGCAGTGGTTAGGCAAACAGCCCGGTTTTCAAGGCTTTTCGGAATGCCCAGTAAGATTCCTGTGTTCTGAGATCCGTTGGCATGGCGTTCCATTGGTGTGCAGCAACTGAGGGAAAGCTAACTCCACCACTTTTGCTCTTTTCACTCTTGGAGTAGTTAATTTACCAGCATTTAGGGAGCTTGCAGGCCTGTTTGATTGTGCATCGCAATATTTTGTGTCAAGTACTGTGGGGGCTGTTTTGCTCAAGCATTTACGAGCAATTGTAAGGGTTTTAAATATAATCCTTTGTCTGATAGGAAGCCAGTGGGATCACAAGGGATTGTGAGGAGGATTGTTTTCTTGCGGCTGTGATATGTTCCCTCTTGGGGAGGTTGAGGGCTGCTCTCAAGTCATTGAAGAGGATCCTGCAAAGAGGGCATTGCAATAGTCTAATCTGGCGTCCGTTGTTGCTCTGGCGATGGTTAGGCAGCTGTCTCTGGTGAAGAATTAATTACCTTGGCAGTGTATACCGATGATGTTGCAATGGTGCTTACTTGCCTGTTTAGGGAAAGTGAGGCGTCCAGATGTATGCCCCTGGTTTTGATCGATTTGGAGTCTGGAATCGGGATTCCGTCAATCATGAAGGTTGAGAAGTGTGGACTAAGGTTCTTTAGCACTGATGGTGAACCTACAATCAAGATCTCAGTCCAGTCTTATCATCATTGAAACAAGTGATTGGCAGCCATCGAAGCCTGGATGGTTGTGTAAACTTTGTTTCGCATGAGGTAGTCATTGTGATAGGATCCTGACAGCGGGAAGAGGACTTGAGTGTCGTCCGTGTAGTTGGTATATGAGATACTGAGGTTGTCAAGCAGGTCAAAAAGTGGTTTCGGGAAAATGTTGTATAGTGACAGTGGCACACAAGCACTCTGGGGTACCCCACATGGGATCGGGATGGGAGAAGCATTGGCGGTTTCCAAAGAGTCTCTCATTGTTCTCCCTTCAAGAAAGGAGAAAATCCAGTTGATGTCTTCTACTGAGAAGTTGGCGGCTGATGTGAGGTGGTGGCAGAGTGTTTTATGATTTGCAAGGTCAAACGCTGCCAACATATCTAATAGGAGTACATTTGTATTTTAAGGTCTAGAAGAGCTGATTCTGTACCGTGACCTCGTCTGAATCCTGATTGGCTCATTCCCAGGATGAGATTTGATGCTAGGTAGTCTTGTATCTGATTGCAGGCAGCTCTCTCAAAGATTTTGAGAAGGAAAGGTATGGTGGTGATTGGCCGGTAATTGTACAATGGCTTTTTTAGTAAGGGAAGGACCCATGCTTCTTTGAGGTTGATGGGTACAGTGTTGGTGGTAAATGAGACATTAATACATTTGGGGATATAGGGAATGAGGTCAGGGGTACAGTCTTTGATGATGGTGGCTGGGCAGATGTCACCTAAACATCTGGAGGGTCTGAGATTTGTAATGACGTTGGTAGTTTCACTTTCTGAGATGTGTGGTCTCAAAACAATACATGAAACAGTTTGTATATGCGGTGCCATAGTGGCACCCATCGCCGTTCCTGATGGTGTGTTGGTAATATGTCTGATTGTACTAAAAACATGAATTCATAGGGATAAAGTTTAGTGATATCATCAAGAACTCTTTGCTTGCTCCTATCGGTCCTTCCTGTAACAATAGCCTTTCAACAGCTTCTTGCCCAAGCTTATGGGGAATGCTGGTGTATAAGCTATTGACCTCTATAGTGAATAGTATGTCATTCTCTGATAATTCAGTTTGATTGAGAATCTGGAGGAAGTGTGTCGTATCTTTAACGTAAGTAGATGTTTTTTGCACAATAGGTTTGAAAAAAGTAGTCTATATAAGCACCTAGAGGCTGCAAAATACTTTGCATTGCGACTGCGATGGGTCTGCCGGGAGAATTATCCAACGTTTTGTGTATTTTTGGCAATGTGTACAAATTTGGCATCTTGGGATGTGATGTAATCAAGTAGGATTTGGTTTTAGCAGTAATCCATTCTCTTTCCACTGCCGTATCTAATATGTCTTCCAAGTCTTTTTTTATCTCCATGGTCGGATCTCTGGTTAATTCAGCATTTCGTGAAATATACAACTGGTTGAACTTAAACTACCTTAAACTCAACCTATGCAAAACAGAAATAATGATCACCACAAAAAACGAAGAAGACAACCTCTACATCCCATGGCCAACTGAACTTGGTGAAACACCAACCCCATCATCAACTGTAAAAAACCTGGAAGTCCTGATGGAGAAAAAACTCACTCTAGAGCCACAAGTAAACGCCCTAATCAAGAAATCCTTCTTTCTCCTGCGATCGGCTAAAAGGATCCTACCATTCCTCTCATTCACCAACAAAACAACTGCCATCATTGCCCTCATCATGTCCAGACTAGACTACACCAACAGTGGCCAGACTACTCCTTAAACTACCTAGAACAGAACACATCACACCGGGGCTGAAAACGCTACACTGGCTGCCCATCAAACAGCGAGTCAAGTTCAAATCAATGTGCATAACCCGCAGAGCAATCCACGACCAAGGTGCAGAGTTCATCAGAAGAAAACTAAACGTACATCACACTACAAGGCCACTCAGGTTCAGCAGCGACATCCGTTTGGAACCCAAATCATACAACAAAGAGAAAACTTGGAGGATCCTCTTTTTCTCACCTTGCCCCAAAAACCTTGAACCAAGTACCAAAGAACATACGGAACACAAGAGATCACCTACAATTCAGGAAACCTCTCAAATCATGGCTCTTCACCCGAATAACCAGTAAGCATGCCCATAAGGACATACACTTAGGAACTAGGCCAAGAGAAAAGCCTACCCTGACTCCCCAAATCATCAACCCTTATCAATAAGGATATATGGACATGTAACGTATCCTCTTATCAATTAAAAACAATCCTCACCAACTACAAATAGAACACCCACCATTCCAATCGGAAGGGAGAGCAAGAGCTTTAAATATAATCCTTCGTCTGATAGGAAGCCAGTGGGCTTGTTTTCTTGCGGCTGTGATATGTTCCCTCTTGGGGAGGTTGAGGGCTGCTCTCAAGGCATTGAAGAGGTTCCTGCAAAGAGGGCATTGCAATAGTCTAACCTCAGGGGCACAGGCAGCAAGAGAACATTGACAGTAATGCAAGAACGGGGAGAGATAATATAACTCCACTACATAAGCAGGTATATGCACGTACCCTGGGTGTACCAAGCTCAATAGCTTAGCTGGAGGCCAACCTCTTCCCCGGCCCTGAAACTAGACAGTCAGGAAAGGAAGAGACGTTTATACCACCCAATGGACTACTGACGGTAAATAGATAGAAGAAGTTTGGTAATGATAATAAAACCCCAATTTCGATCTAGGGACAATGCTCATCGAACCTGGGGTACTATGCCAATTAATCGACTAAACTAGCCACAGTATCACCACAGAAACTAGACAATCATTAAACCTAGAGAGAGAATATACCAACTCATAATGACTACCTGATACATAAACTAAACTACAGGGATTATGAAACATACAACCCACTAACCAAAACCTCTAATTTCTGCTTACTTAATTCACACAAAACCCACACAATCACCTCTCTCACAGCAAACTGCATGGACTTCACCACACCACAACAACAGACAACCAACACATAGATCGCAACAACAACATGCAAGGCCCTGCTTCGATCCTATTTGCACACCCAAGCTCAGCGCTCGGTGAAAACCGAACTGAAGCTGCCAACAGTACACCATCTCTCACTTTCCTACGCCCACTATCCTACCCTGTCCCCCTTTTCTTAACAGATCCGCCTGAGCACCTTGAGATCAACTCCGTTGGTGACGGTGCGCTATATAAATACCTTCAACATTAATATTAACATATGTATCATGGTCTGATAATTGCCACAGACATTCTTGATGGTATCGTTCAGTGTCTTGGATCACTATTGCACCGCTTTTGTCTGCCGGTCTGATCGTTATAGAATTATCGCTGAACAAGTTCTTATCTGTGAGAGTTCACCTCTCTTGGGCTGTTTGAACTGTATTTTCTTCAAATCACTCAGAACCATTTAATGATTTATCTCGATGTATGGTATGTTTATCGGTGCACAAAACATGATTTTGGGCTTAAATTCAATGTACTCTGCGGATTGAAAGGGGGACCATTCTTCTTTCTAAGACATAGGCTACTGTATAGAGGGGATCACAGCCCTGATGATACTCCGAGATCTCAGATTATGGTGCCTAAAAGTCACAAGAGGATGGTGCTGGAAATTGCCTACTCCCGCTTAACAAGTGGTAACTTGGGGGCAGCCAAGACACAAGTGCAAATAATAGGCCGATTTTAGTGGCCTGGAATCTATACTGATGTGTAGAATTGTGTAATTACCTGTGCTCTGTGTCAAAAGACTAGTTCCCAAATGCCTCCTCCATCTCCGCTCCAACCGTTGCCTATTATTGATGTGCCCTTTTCCCACATAGGTACGGACATAGTTGGGCCCCCTAAGCTATCTATGTTGGGGAATCATTACATCTTGGTAATTGTAGATTATGCTACTGGAAACCCACAGGCTTTACCACTACGCAATCATATTTCCCAGCAGAATCTGAAGCACCTCATCCCATTTTTTTCTCGAGTTGGTTTCTCGAAGGAGATCCTAATGGATCAAGGGAATACCTTCATGAGTCGGTTAATGGCAGAGGTGAAGGAGATCCTACACATTAAAACTCTTAGGACCTCTGTCTACCACCCGCAGACCGACGGATTGGTGGAATATTTTAACAAAACCCTTAAAAATGTCATCCAGAAATTGGTTGAGGCTGATGGCAACAATTGGGAAAATATGATACCAAACACCCTTTTTGCCATCCAGAAAATACCACAGTCCTCAATAAGGGTTTCACCATTTGAATTACTGTATGGTAGGGAGCCACATGATGTACTTGATGTGTTAAGAGAGACCTGGGATGAAAGGGAGGAAGCCCTTTAACCACTCTCACAAACGGCCCAAAATTTAAAATAACACATGGCCACTGTGAGAACATCAGTTCAAGCTACCTGACTAAAGCCCAAGAAAACCAAAAGACCACCTATGATTAAACAACCTCTATTTAGGTCTTTTTCTATTGGACAGAAAGTTGGTCTTCTCCTGCCAACATCCAAGAACAAGATGGTGTCTAAATGGCATGGACCCTATTGTGTGATTGAACAAACAGGGACATACATCTATCGTATCTCACAGCCAGATAGGCGAATCAAGACACATATCTATCATATAAACCGCCTTAAGGAATGGAGAGTGGACTCCTTAGAAACCACAACATTGGTACTGACTAGTCCCTTAAGAGAGGAGTCACATAAAGACACTTTGATTCCTTGCCACCTACCCCAAACTCAGAAACAAAATCTACAAGACTAATTGAAACAGTTTCCATAAGTCTTTACATGAACCAGGTAGAGTGAAAGGGGTTTTTCCACTACATCCATACACCTCCAGGAAAGGTTGTCCATTTAAAACCATATCGGATACCTGAAACAAAACAAGAGATGGACAGGAAGTGGAGAAGATGTTGTACTCTGATATTATTGAATCATCCAGAGTCCTTGGTGCTCTCTGACAGTATTTGTTGCCGAGCCAGATCAATGGTGGAGTTTTTGTATTGATTTCAGGAAGGTGAACACAGTATACAAATTCGACAGTTATCCCGTGTCAAGGATAGACAAACTGATTGATCGATTGGGAGCCGCTTTTTTCCTCTCCATGATTGAACCGACAAAAGGTCACTGACAAATGCCTGTGAACCCAGAGGACAAGGAGAAAACTATCTTCTCCACCCCTCTTGGACTATTCCAAAGTGTTACCTTTTGGACTTCAAATTGCACCAGCCACATTTCAAAGGTTAACGGGCCAAGTCTTGTGGCCATATTGCTATTTCTGTGGGATTTATATACGATTATATAATTATTCATAGTAGGACGTGGGAAGAAAATATGCACCATCTCTAATTAGTTATGAAAGCCCTGAGCAACGCCAGCCTTACTGCAAACCCAAAAATATGTCACTTGGCACAGTCATCAGTCAAGTATCTCGTTTTTTTTGTGGGAAATGGACTTGTTCAACCCTAAGGTGAAAAGGTGAAGGCTGTGCAACAAACCCCAGTACACTAAGCAAAGCAGGATTTGAGAGCCCTTTTTAGGTTGGTTTGGTATAATAGATGATTCATTCCGAGTTATTCCTCTATTACATGGGTGCACAACATACGGCCCGCGGGCCAGTTGCGGCCCGCCATGCTCTTTTGTCCGGCCCGCGAGGCACAAAGACTTTCCTAATAGGGGGCGGCCCGCGGCCGCCCTCCATTAGGAAAGTCTTTGTTGTCTTCCGGGCCGGACAAAACACTGGCCCTCATTGGCTCAGCACACACACGCACCACGTCGCTCCTATGAGCCACGTAATGCGTGTGTGCTGCACCAATGGAGGGCCAGCACTACGGCTGGCGTGGTCCATAAGGCTTGATGCCGGAAGGCATTTCAGCCTTGGACCACGCCAGCCGTAGTACAATTCTAGCGTTCCAGCTTACCTGCCGCTTACCTGCCTGCCTTCCAGCACGTCTCTGGTAAGTGGTCTGTTTGTGTTTGTGTGTCGGGTCTGTTTTGCTTTATGTTTGTGTGTGTATGTTGCGATGAGGGAGGGGGGGTCGGATATGTGTCGGATGTGTATGAATGTTTGGCTTTGAATGTATTTTGTGTGTATGTTGAGATGCGGGGTTGGGGGGGTGTCGTATGTGTATGAATGTTTGGATTTGAATGTATTTTGTGTGTATGTTGAGATGCGGGGTTGGGGGGGTGTCGGATGTGTATGAATGTTTGGATTTGAATGTATTTTGTGTGTATGTTGAGATGCGGGGGTGGGGGGTGTCGGATGTGTATGAATGTTTGGATTTGAATGTATTTTGTGTGTATGTTGAGATGCGGGGGTGGGGGGTGTCGGATGTGTGTCGGATGTGTATGAATGTTTGGATTTTAATGTTTTTTGTGTGTATGTTGAGATGCGGGGGTGGTGGGGTGTCGGATGTGTATGAATGTTTGGATTTGAATGTATTTTGTGTGTATGTTGAGATGCGGGGGTGGGGGGGTGTCGGATGTGTATGAATGTTTGGATTTGAATGTATTTTGTGTGTATGTTGAGATGCGGGGGTGGGGGTGTCGGATGTGTATGAATGTTTGGATTTTAATGTTTTTTGTGTGTATGTTGAGATGCGGGGGTGGGGGGGTGTCAGATGTGTATGAATGTTTGGATTTGAATGTGTGTGCTGATTTGGGGGGTGGGGGTTCGGGTCTGTATGGGTGCATGTTTGTGTGTGTGCTGAGTTGGGGGGCGGGGGTTCGGGTCTATGTGTGTGCTGATTTGGGGGGTGGGGGTTCGGGTCTGTATGGGTGCATGCTCGAGAGTGTGTGTGCTGAGTTGGGGGGTGGGGGTTTGGGTCTGTATGTTTGCATGTTTGAGAGTGTGCTGAGTTGGGGGGTGGGGGTTCAGGTCTGTATGGGTGCTTGTGTGTGTGTGTGCTAATTTGGGGGGTGGGGGGTTTGGAGTTGGGGGGGTGGGGGCCATGGGGCATAGTGTTTGGTTGGGGGTGAGGGGGCCATGGGGTATAGTGTTTGGTTGGGGGTGAGGGACATGGGGCATAGTGTTTGGTTGGGGGTGAGGGGGCCATGGGGCATAGTGTTTGGTTGGGGGTGAGGGGGCCATGGGGCATAGTGTTTGGTTGGGGGCAAGGAGGCCCTGGGGCATAATGTTTGGTTGGGGTGAGAGGGCCATGGGGCATAGTGTTTGGTTGGGGGTGAGGGGGCCATGGGGCATAGTGTTTGGTTGGGGGTGAGGGACATGGGGCATAGTGTTTGGTTGGGGGTGAGGGGGCCATGGGGCATAGTGTTTGGTTGAGGGTGAGGGGGCCATGGGGCCTTGTGTTTGGTTGGGTGTGAGGGGGCCATGGGGCATAGTGTTTGGTTGGGGGTGAGGGGGCCCTGGGGCATAGTGTTTGGTTGGGGGTGAGGGTGCCATGGGGCATAGTGTTTGGTTGGGGGTGAGGGGGCCATGGGACATAGTGTTTGGTTGGGGGTGAGGGTGCCAGGGGGCATAATGTTTGGTTGGGTGTGAGGGGGCCATGGGGCATAGTGTTTGGTTGGGGGTGAGGGACATGGGGCATAGTGTTGCCCTCCAAGAGTGAACCCAATAATAAAGCTAAAACAGGCACAGTTAGGAGATGTTCATCTTTGGCTTTTTGAGGAAACCTGACTCAACAAAGGCCATACTCCTCGTGGGCAACCCAAATAGCAAACTGTAGCAGTCCAAAATAACGGCATGTCCAATCTAGGGTCAATAAAATATATATAAGTTAATTAAGCAGGCGAGATACAATAACTAAATAGAAATGAATTATAACAATGGAAAATGTGTAGTACAAAATGCAAGTTTGAAATGCAAATAAAAATCGTTACCCCTCAAAAACATTCTTTTTCCATGTGTTTAGTACAAATTGGGGGTTTAAAAGGCCTCCTGCCATACCCCGCCTACTGCCCCGCCCACATTTACTTTTCGGCCCACTATAGCCCTCATGTAAGGTACTTTCGGCCCTCTGTCAAAATCTGTTGTGCACCCCTGCTCTATTACCTCTTGCCTCACTGATGAGCTTAAAAACGTGGAACCACAAAAGGTAAAATGGAGTCCAGAAGACCAACACTGTTTTGACAAATTGAAAATAAATGGGTCCAGTGAGCTAGTATTAAAAGTGGCTGATTTTAACAAAGAATTTATCTTACAGACAGACCCTCACATGTTGGGTGAGGGGCTGTGCTTTACCAAGACCATGATGGCATCAATCATCTAATTATTTTCCTTAGTTGAAAATTATATCCCAGGAAAAGAACTATGCCACGATTGAACTTGATGCCTTAGTCGGAAAATGGGCAGTTTCAAATACTATCTCACTGGCAGAAAGTTTAGACTGGTCACCGATCATTCTCCATAAACTTGGATTAGTCTTTGTAAAGACACCAATGCGCGAGTTATGCACTGGTTCCTAGATATGCAGCTCTATTTCTTCACAGTAGAACATCAAAAAGGAAGAGATTAGGAAAATGTAGATTTTCATTCCTGTTTCACAATAGATGCTGAAAGAACCATTTGGGGAAGGGTATGTGATGAATCCGATGATGTCATCACTCCTTTCCCAGAGTTAGCCTCTCCTCATGTGGCCAGGGGACGGCAGCCGCTAACTCTGGAGGTGGCTATTTGATGGAGGTTCACTTGAGCGGAGGCGTCCCTCAGGGGGAGAGCCTAGCATCATCAGGTGAGACATGGTACCCCACTTTCCCTTTTAGGAAAAACCCTTCCATTCCTCATGCCTTAGTAGCATATGGTGATCACCCGCTTCAACAACCCTTAAAGGCTGCTGATAGTATCCCTCAATACTCTAACCAACAAAATAATAAAGACTGAGACGAGTTAGAGGGGCCTAGTAATGCTGCATACTCAGCAGAATCAGAAGGAGCACTCTAGTGTTTGGAGGAAGCCGATTGGCTCCAAACAACTCCCTTACTAGAAGCAGGAGTTTAAAGATGGAACAACTGAAGGTAACAGAGAGATGCAACCGGCTAGTTATTTTCGGGGAAGCCAACCTAAGAAGCCCATAGACGATTGGAGAGACAGCGAGAGAGGAAGGGATGCAGGAGCTGGTTCGCTTTGCTGGGATCAAAGCAGGAAGAGAAGAGGACCCTTCCTGGCGACTGCGGGAACCGAGAAGCAGTGCCTATCCTTCCCGAACATGGAGAAGGGCTCAAGAGTGAGGCGGGAGCTGTGAAGGACATGGAAGCAGCCATACGAAACCGGTACGTCTGCATAGTGGAGGCGGGACGTCAAGATGCTTCTGTGTGTCTGCTGTGATATGTCCGAAGAATGCCAGAGAAAGCCGGTCAGACCTGGGAAGGGAAGCTGTGTCACCAGGGCACTTCAGCAGCTCCACCAAGTACCAATAAGTACCAGGTACATGAGTCAGGTAACCCCGAGCAAGGAGGTTGGGTCACTGGGACATTTAGCAAAGAAAGTGAATGCAAGTAGATTTGAGACCCAGCATTTTGATGAGACCAATACAAAATATTGGAACTGTGTGAATACGAGTAATACAAGAATAAAGAGAGAACCTAGCAGGGGAGTATACCAGGGGTTTGAACATTTGCCACCCGTTTATCTAGATACTACTACGGAAGGAAGATTTGATTTAACAAACATCAATTTGAAAGGGGAAAAAAAGCAGAAACCTAAATGTCTTACTAAGGAAACTCAAATCCAGAAGCCCAAGGCATCTAGGACAAACAATCCAAAAGGAAAATGGGCTGGAAAAAAGTTGACTAACAGAAAACAACAATGCCAAACACCAAAAACAAGTGACATACAAGACTTTCTGACTTTGGCCCCTATGCCCAACATGATTCCACAGCCTGAGGAGCTACCATTATTCAATGAGGACTCGATTAACTATGATGGTATTAGCTTACAGTTTAGGGAACAAAACGGGTCGACTTGCAGAATGATTTCTCAACAGCCAAATGCCTACGAACCTCCACAGTCTTCCACCTGGCCGAATATGTTGGCTGCTGCCACCATAACACACGCAGCACAGGTGGATTGAGGATTACCTGCCAGTGGACTTAATGCCCCTCAAAGATCCTAACATCTCTGACTGTCACAAATGAATCAAACACGAAGGTGCCTTGGAAGTACAAAGCCTTTGCAAGTCAATTGACTATATACCAAATAGGGCATACTGCCGTTAATGCGCAGCTGAAAATGTCAAATTTTGTAATGCCACATTTCGCTGCATATATATGTGGTGGGGGGGTGGGTTAGGGTGAGACTGAATGTGGGGGAGTATGGAGGTGGCTGTGGGGTGTCTCCCCCCACATATATATACAGCAAAATGGTTTTAAAGATGAAAAGAAAAATCGACCTTTTCGGCTGCACAGTGTTTGAGTCGCAGTAATCACAAAGATCCCTAAATAGGAGGAGCATTTTGAACCTTATGCATCCCATCTTTCCGTTCAGGCTGATTGACTCTCATGACATAAAAGTTGTAGACCAATTGGAAAATAAGAACCTGCCAACAGCTATTGTGTATATTATATCGGAAATGATTATGAACACGGTCTTGGGGTAAACGCATGACCTGTTGAAGCTGAGTTATGACGGTAGCTTGGTTAATAGAAAGGGCCCATTGCCTACGTCACAGAAACATTTGTTGACACGTCATCTGACTTTCTGCTGTCAACAGAGGGAAGCACAATACTAATTTCGGTCAATGAACAAGACATTAGAAGAACTAACTACAAGCCTGCTGGATCAGCATCTCAGCCTGGGTCACAATGCAAAGACTGGTCCTGGTTGGCGAGGGAGGTCCAACCTAAAGCAATGACTAGACACTAACGCACTCTCTCACCTGCTTACATAGAACTGTTCTAGTGATCACTGCTACTATCAAAATGTAGATGGAGTATGGGCACATTTGGAGGAATTTTCAGTTATTGTTGTACAAGAATCCCGGGCAGTGGGAGATCTTACATGCGATGGCAAGAACACCATACAAAGGCCGGCCACTCTGGGCTTTAAGGGCAGACCCAAGGCAGGCTTACGTATTAGTGTCATTAAGTCCCTAGCCTTAGAGCCGATAGAAACTGCATCGGAATACATCTTGTCTGGCTACATCATGGGAAACTGGATTACCAATTTTTTGAAAACCCTAATTATCAATATTTACGACCCTCCAGACCCAAGACGATCTGGGGAAATCACAAAGGAGCTTGATCATCTCCTGAACACCTATTCACTGACCTCGGATTTTCCAGCTATAATTGTGAGTGACTTCAATGCCAGAATCCCTTGCATAGTGCCAGATGAAGGATAGTGTCTTAAATGGAAATAGGAATGTTGAAAAGAAGTGTAGCTGAGTTACGTTGAGAGCCTAAAATGGGTTTTGCCTGTTTTACTAAACTAATAAAAACCACAAATCCAGAAACGCATCTATTTAGACATAATTTCTGTTTTTTGCAAAAAGCAAAATAATACATTTAAGATTTACTTTGTTCCTTTAAAATGTTCACTTTAAAATCAGTTATTTCCACCTGTTTGTTTTTACCTCTTTATTTTCCATCAGAGATATTATTCACAGGATATGAATGCATAGAACCGCCTGCACAAAGTCCATTAAAAGCCTCCATCTATTCCACAGTCCGGAAGACCCAGGACTACAGTGACCACTTCCCCCCTTGATCTCGTCCTCTCCTCTTGCCAGGATGCCAAACATGTCCGCTTCAACGCCCTCCGGTCTCCACCCGTCCCGACCCCACTGTATCTTCACTGGCCTCCTATGATAGAGCTCCTGTGCACAGAGAAACTCCTAGCGACGATTCAGTCTGCAGCATGAACAATACAGAATCATTCACATCATTAAAAATAAACTACCTACCCCCAGCATATCATCTGCTAACCTACCTTGTTTGTATGCTCTCTCTCTAAGAGGGCGTAAGTCACTGTCAGGAGCACTTTTCCTAGAGGTTACAGCAGCTCGGCCAGAGAAAAAGCACAAGTGTCTTGAAGGAGAAGTGGATGATGTGTTTTGTTTTGTAAAAGATTTATTAAAAAGAGAAAGTTAGGGGTGAAGACAGAGAATATGATTTTGGATCTCTAATTTTGGGTGAGGATACTGACTTGGAGGATCTGTCGTATCATCAAGTAACTTTGATCTTGAAAGCTTTGATGTTGTCAAAAAGGATAATTCTACGAAACTGGAAAACGGCAATCATTCCATCTAGAGATACTTGGGTAGAGGAAATATATTCAGTTTGCAATGTTGAAAGAGTAGTTATGAACTTGCAACGGAAAAAAAATATTTTTGATAAAATTTGGAGCAGATTTCTGAAATACAATTTGAAATTAATTGGAACTAGAGGAAAGAAGAACTAGAGAAGTGTGGGGATGAAAAAAGTTCATTTTGATGATTTACTGAAATTATTAATTGCAAATAATAATATTTTTTAATTTTTTTGCAAGAGGTTTTTAAAATGAGCGAGGTTACTTGAAAATATTTAGTATTTATAAATGTTTGTTTAAGACAATATTTGGAAGTTTGGTAGTTATACAATTTGTATTTGTATTGTTATAAACTGAATAAAATAGGTAAAAAAAATAAAAAGAGAAAGTACATAATTGTACTACCATATTTACTTTTTTACAACACTGAGCCTCATATAAAATTCTACGTAGAAAAATTATGTCTTGTTTCTTCTATGGTCTAACCTATGTGACAAAGTCTTCTGCTTGGTGCTGGATGCCGCCGGTGCAGTGGCCTTAGGGGACGGGCCGACCCTATACTTCAGGATGGCTCTGGAAGAAGCATACGAGGAGTCCCTAGGGCCCCGCACCTCACCTCCATCGTGTAGCATGGGCAAGCCCCATGGGAATTGTGGCTCTCAGAATCCCTTTATGCTGGGATCAGAATAGCAGGACCTTAGAAGTGCAAAGTGTTACTTATGGGAAACATCCCTTAGAAATGAGTCCAGGGAAGGAAGAAGCAGCCAGAGTTCAGCACTCCCTGTTTGAAAATATGGGCAGGTTCCTGTAAGTCCAATCTCCTATGTTATGAAGCTTATAGTGTTACAAAAATTCAAAACGTATTCCAAGCAGTTCCCATGGATCGATGTAAGGTCCACCGGATGCACACACCTGGTACTGGCTCCACAGATCTCCGGTGTGGGGAAATGCTCATTGTGAATGTTGTGGGATCCGCAGACCTGTGGGTTGGTCAGCAGATCCCTGAAACTGCCAAAAGCAATGGATGTTCAATTTGAGCCTAGCCCATGCCCTACAACCACCCAAGAAAGGGTTTCATAGCACAACAAACTCAAGACCTTCATCTTTTAAATCAAACTCCACCCTCGACATCCAAGACCCAAGTGGAAGGCAAGCAAAGGTATGCAGGGCAGGGTTATGATATCCAAGATTTCTGCCCCGTCGATAATATCCTCAGCCTCTATCTCTTTAGGCACATCCCAGGGGCAGTCACGAGAGAATGGACAATCATAGCCTAACCCTCTTCATACATTTCAGGTGAAAGCCATCTGCCAGAGAGCCTACCCAGGGGAGGGGCCTGGATACTATAAAAATACCCAAAGCTCCAGTCAGTTTGTGGTTTGTTGGAGCAGACAAAGCACCACATTTGGAGCGAGTGGGCAAGCAAGTGGCGAGAGATGTGCAGAGACTGGTGTAGGAGACTGGAGAAGGAAGTATGAAGAGCTAGAGGGTGAGAAGGTGCTGGAGGAGGTGCAGAAAGATAGGAAAGAGGTTAGAGATAGGTTGGGGGAGGGAGGTTGGAAAAGATCAGCAAGGAGGAGGAGTTAAAGAGGAGGTTAGAGAACTGTTGGAGGAAGTTGGGAAAGTTCTGAAAGAAAGAAGTAGGGGCGTAGCCTGGCAGGAAGCTGATGGAGCCGTAAGACCCAAGTGGTCCGTAGCCCTACCAGACAGCATGCAGCTTTAGTGGTGCTTTTAAAATGTGGGGGCTCCCGATCATGCAGCCATCGGAGTCAGAAGATCTGAGGCGGCACTGGGTGAAGTCTCCAGTTTCCCTTGCTTGTGTGATTCAGAGAACGAGCTATAGTTTCTTTTTGACCAAAGGATTTGGCGCTGGTTAAGATGGCCACCGGTGTTATAGGACTGCAAAGAACGCAGCTCTGAGGGGAGGCTCACCGGCCGATACCGCACCTGGGAGACCTTGCTGGAGCTCAGTTGAACCTCAAAAGCTGAGAAGCGGACAGTGGGGTCATTCGCCCCAAGCACTACATTAGTTTGCTCGGTGACTTGCACCTAGCTAGCGGAGTCAAGCTACTTGAGGCACTGATGATCCCGCCCCACGTGGGTGCAACGGGAGGCGCGGGTGTGTCGGAGCTCTTAGAAACCCGTGGGCACATCAGAAGTTGACCCAGGAAGTTTGTGTTCACCGACTTTGTACCAGCTAATCACGGCGGCACTGCGAGAGGGAGCGGGTGCTCAACAAAGCCCCAGAGGAAGTGGGCGGTGGGGTTCGTTGCCCCAGGCACAACGATGACTGGACAGACTGCGTATAAAGCCGGCAGGGGTGAGGATTACACACAACGAGCACCCCCAGCCCACTTGTCCCATAATGGTGGCGAGGGAACAGAGGGCCCTCATGTGGCTTCCCAGCAAACCAGTGGACAGTGTTATCAGTTGGAGATTGGCCTGAACTGAGTCCTACAAGCTTTGGGACCTGCACCAGTGGATTGCTGTTGTGCTGCCACCCTGGTGGGTAGCCTGGTAGCTCCAGTGAGGCAAAGGTTGAGGCGTTTGAAGAAAGTTGCTCTTAGTGCTGGACCATGGTCTATTGCTCCTGTGTGGGTGGTAGCAGCCTTATTCCTTTGTGGAGAAGCATCTTCCTCTTCATCATACCCCCCACCATATACGCATGGTCTTTGGGGACAAATGGCGACAACTTGGACTGGGATCTCTCGGCGTACTAACTGAGTTTACAACCCGGTGTATGTTCTTTGGTTTTATCTGGGGACAGCTTCAGCTGTACTGAGATCCCTAGTGCTTGCACTCCCGTCTGCACACTTGTTGAGTACGGCACCATGAAGGCCAATAAACAGCGAGATAAAGCTGGCACCTCTATTAAAGATTTACTTAAGCCACCTAAATCTGCTCATTCAAGTTTGTGGAAACCTTCATCAATGGCGGAGCAGGTTACGGACTCCTAATTTGCCTCAAAACAAGATTTTGCTAAATTATTCCAGCTAATTCAGAAGGAAGTGGCACCTACGCTCCAGGATTGAAAAGGGTCCCTCAAAGAACCAACTCAAACAGTACAACAAGTTGAGCATAGACTGGGCGACCTCGAAAGTGCTTTCTGTGAACTGTCCAACAACTGTGACCAGCTAGAACAACAGATCAAGGCATTGGAGGAGCATCACTCTTCCATGGACAATAAGCTGGAGGACTAGGAAAACCCCTCTCATCGAAATAATATTAGGATTAGAGGCATCCCTTGTGAGGTGACGGATCGGGAGTTGGAGACTTATGTTAGAGATCTTTTCACAGAGATTCTTGAAGATACCACTCAGTCAGATCTTATATTGAACCCGGATGTACTTACCCGAGTCCATTTTGTTTTAAAACCAAAAGAGCTGATTTTCCTGAAAACTAGTCTTCAAAATGGAATTTCATTTCGGGGCAGTACACTTTCGATCTTCCAAGATTTGGCTTAGGATAATATCCAGAAGCACGTCCAGATGAGGCCACTGACGCAGTAGTTGACAGGCAAAGGGATTCAATACAGGTGGGGATTTCCTCTCCGAATCATGTTCATACACAATGGGACTAGCACCAATTTACTTCACTTCAGGCGGCCTTTGAGGACCTTCATATTGCGAATGAAGAACTACAAGGTACCATCAGACCTGGGCAAGACACCCCCATGTCTGATTGGTCTTGTGCAAGGTCTAACAAGGGCCACCGAAATGACCCCTGCAAGGATCGCAGTCGTCCCTTGCAAGATAGAAGGGAAAGGACCATTGAATCGGAGGGGCATACCTGAAAACGGAATTTGTTTACATATGATCTAACTATCTTTAGATTATGCTGTGGCTTGAGTTCATCCTAATGAGATAGTTTATAAGTTATGTATGAACCGCATTGATAAGCAGACAAAGTTCCACAGAGTCGCAATTTTCCATGAGCGTTGAGTTATAAGTAGGGCATCAGGAGTAACCGCCCGTACATGGGTTGCATTTTTAACCTATTGTATACCTGTCTTGGGGTTACCTTTTACTTTTATGATTGGTTTCCAATCATTTTCTACAGTACTACAGCATTGTTTAGATTGAGAGGTCATGGTTTTGTGATTCTTGCCAGCTGGAAGAATAACTTGTTTTGTATACAATTGGTGTTGGGGTTGGTGAGGCTCCAGAGCATTTGAGGTTCTTACGAGGCAAGCTTGGGAACCAACATACTTGGGCATTTACTTTGATGGTATTAGGGGTCTTATGTAGGATTAGATATATACATAACATAACATAACATAACATGGATTCCAATGGGTGATCTTAAGGTAGTTCCCCTAAATGTACAGGGCCTCAGTTCCCCTAGTAAGCAGAAAAGTGTCTTAGCTAAACAGGTGGAGTTGAAGGCCGACATAGTCCTCCTACAGGAGACACACCTTATGAAAGTGGACTGGCCGCGGCTACCATCCAAATGGTTCCAACACCGATATTTTGCATCACTACCTCATAATAAAGCCGGGAGTGACCATATTATTTAATTACACTCCAGCCTTTTAGAAGGTTGTGGAGATGGGGGATAATCAGGGGAGGTTTTTGGTCCTCCAAATCAGATTAGGGGAGAGGAATCTAACCTTGGTGACGGTATATGGGCCAAATCAAAATCATTACGAGTTCTGTGCTCGTATATTCCCAAGGATTGCTGAATTTCAAGTGGGTGATCTGATTGTAGGAGGGGACATTTTGATGGTATTATTAGGCGAAGTCGACAGGTCAAGGCCGCTGTCAGAATTTGACGTAACCAGATCTAATTCACTCACACAAGCAATAGCAGACTTGCAATTGGTAGATATATGGAGATACCAAGACCCTCAAGATAGGGATTGTACTTACTACTCACATGTGCACTGTAGCTTTTCTAGGATTGACTATTTTTTTATGTCAGACCTCTTCTAGATGCTGTTACGACCTCCTCCATTGAATTGGGGGTGGTTTTGGATCATACCCCTATCGTGTTTCAATTAGATGCTTATGTTTCCCGCTCGAGGAAGACCATCCGCTGGCAGGTAAATGACTCCCTCCTGTCTGACACAGCTTATTGTACCTCAATATCCAAGGCGATTTCCTTAAACTTTCAAGACAATATGACTGAGGACATCTTGGTGGCAACTGTTTGGGAGGTTTTTAAGCCAACTCTACGAGGGAAGCTCATTAACTTGGCCATGGCACAGAAACAGGTGTTAGAAGCCCAGAGGTGAGCTAAGGAGGAGGAGGTAAACGTTTTAGATATACAATATAAGAGACATGATTTGCGTAGGACATACAGAAGTCTACAGATTGTTGTGCGTGCTAAATTAAAAGGACTGTGGGCAGTGGACATCTCACATAAACTATTGCAGATGAAACAATTTTACTTTAATACCTCAACGAAGGCCACACGTATATTGGCTTACAAGTTAAGGATGCAGCAAGGCGCTGAATACCACAACTAAGTTAACAGATAGCAGAGGCCACATACATGAAGATGATAAGACTAAATTGCATATCCTGTCTCAGTATTATTCAGGCCTCTTCAGTAGGGATCATCTGGATGGGGGTTCCCAGAGGGATTTCATTAGAACTGCAAATCTTCCCAAGATTCCAGAAGCAGATAGACTGAGGCTAGAGAGCCCGATTACAGCAGAGGAGGTTGCGCAGGTTTTTCTTTCTCTTCCCAATAATAAAGCTCTGGGTCCAGATGGGTTCTCTGCTCTCTTTTATAAGACAATTTCAGCGGTTCTAGTTGCACAACTAGTTACACTGTTCAACAGTTTTGTAGATTCTGGTGCAGTTACACCCACAATGGTAGAGTCATTGCTTACCCTCCTGGGTAAACCATGCATGGATGCCCTGGAGTACACTTCCTATAGCCCGATTGCGGTTCATAATTAAGACACCCGAATCTATTCTAAAATCCTGGCTACCAGACTAGTGGGTATTCTCCCTGGGATTATCCATAGGGATCAAACAGGTTTTATTCCAGGGCACCATGCCCAGGATAACATTAGGAGAGCCATTGATGTGGTTGAATGGGCTAGAAGGGATGAAACTGAGTTGGCAGCACTATCAGACGACGCATAAAAAGCGTTTGATAGAATACATCGGCCTACATATCGGAGACGTTGCAAGGATTAGGATTTGGACCCTTCTTTCTCAAGAGGGTGCCCATTGTATTATCCAGGGGGACTCGGGAGGCATGTCCGTTGACCTCTTTTTTGTTTGCTTTATCCATGGAGCCATTGGCATGCAAAGCAAGGCTTAGTGAGTCCATTAGAGGGATAGGAATTCCCAGAACCCAACATAAGTTTGCTTTATACGCGGATGATCTTTTGTTTTTTATGCATGATTCCCCAACTACTCTCCCACACATTTTTGCCTTATTGGATTCATTCCAATGGGTCTCTGGGATTAATTTTACTAAGTCAGTCATACTTAATGTTTCGGAACAGCCTGGTACAGTTCAGAGGCTTGAGAGGATGTTTGCATTTGAATGGGAGACAGACAGCCGAAAATAGCTAGGCATCTATCTTACTCCCAGGTATGATCGGATCGATTATATGCTCGTAACATTACAGAACTTATCTCCGGACTCAAATCAGATCTGGAGCAGTGGGGGAAAGTTGACATTTAATGGCTCAGAGGTTGGCGGTATTCAAAATGTCTTTATTACCGAGGCTCTTATATATCTTCATGAGACTCCCACTTATTATTCACAAAAAGGTAATTTGCGACTTTCAAGCTAAATTTTTTAAATTTATATGGGCTAAGTGGCTTCCAAGGGTTCCTAGGCATACTCTGATGGCTACTAAAAAGGAGAGGTTTAGGAATACGAGACCTAGAAAGCTTCTTGTATGCGGCACAGACTGTCCCCATTCTGGATAGTCAAGGGGCAGAGCAAGTCCGAAGCATTGGGGGGATATTGAGCATTTTGTTATTGGGATCCCGTTGCATGAATGGTGTTGGCACTCCACCAGAGCAAGAAAGGTCAATCGTGGTTTGCTCCCATCTACCAAGGCTACATTAGACCATTGGGACAAGGCAGCACAGAGATATGCTGTGACTACCTTCCCTACTCCGCTTACACGTATTTGGCAATACTTAGATTTCCCTCCAAATCGGCAGGAACCATGATTCACTCTGTGGAAAGATGGGAGGTTGCTGAGGATAGGTCAACTATTCAAAGAGGGGTAACCATTGACTTTTAAGAGATGCACACAAATGTGTATGGTTGAGAATGCAGATAAGTATGGTCATATCCAACAAAGTCACTGGGTAACAAACACTAAGGTGGCTAAGCAAGCTAAGAGGGAGATTACTCCCATTGAGGATTTGTTCCTTGGGGACCCCTCAACTCGCAAAGTGTCTTTGTTATATAAATCCCTAAATGTTAGCCGATTTAAGCATCCGCATCCCTATATGGCTAGATGGGAAGCAGATAAAGGATCTCCAATAAATGATTTGGCCTGGTACAATATATGGTCAAGAGCTGCAAAATCATCCAGGTGCAATTGAAGATGAATTGCTATAGGATACTGTTTAGATGGTATTTCACCCATGAGAGTGTCCATAGAATGAATCCTACATTAGCCCCATGTTTCTCGAGATGTACTAGTACCCCAGGCACAATGTTTCATATATGATGGACATGTGACCTCATCCAGTCATACTGGAAGGAATTGCTCGCTGAAATGAAGAATATCACTGGAGTAGATTTGCCCATTACACCTCCAATAGTGTTGCTGGGGGATGAAAAGCTGAAGGGTCTGTACAAATTGGGTAAGCCATCCTCTAAACTACTTACGCATCTGTTGGTATCAGGTGGTGCTAACACGTAATAGGAAAGTCCTTCAAACCCCTGATGTGAACGAATGGTGGGCTACAATCTAGTGTGTGGCAGCTCCGGACTTCTGTATGCGTGGTCAATTGTTTCTCTATTGTTTTACTGTTTTTGTTTGACCATTGCTGGAATTGGATTGTTAACTGAAAAATAAAAATACATTTTGAATGGCAAATAAAAATAAATGAAAGAAAGAGGTAGAGTTAAGATGGGAGTGGCTAAACAGAATGCGCTGAAGAAAGGCAGTGGAGTCAAGGAAGGAGGCAAGACTAAGGAGGAGGAGGTTAAAGAACAGGCGAAGGAAGGAGGTAGATTCAGAAAGAGGAGCAAAGGTGGTGTGGTGAAGGAGTAACCTGGTAAGGGCACTCCCGGGTTAATGGTGAGACCCCCAATCTGAAGGGATGGAATCCAAGGTGGGTGGAGGGGAGCAATGGAGACAAGGAGGGTAGGCCTGGTCCAAAGACATAATAGGACAGAACAGGGAGCTCAGGGCCCATACGTTACCACCCAAATAATCCAGAAACCAGTACCTGCAGATGTCAGAACGTTTTAAGGACTTGGTTTAGTACGCTGATGGCAAAGCTATCAGGCCTGGGCAGAGAGACAGCTGAAGCGTTCCATGCCTCACATGGGTGGTCTGAAAGAAGGGTGTCTAATACTGAGGGTCAGTAGGCAAGTGGCTGTGAAGACTGATCAAATCGTCTCCTCACCGGCTGGTGTGGAAATGTGGCCTATTCGATCACATCTGGGGTTGCAGACCTTCTTCCATCCTTGGAGGCCTTCAAGAGTCTGTTGACTGGAACATCACGGTAGACACTCAGCAGATAAGCCTGTTCAAGGGTCTGCTCAAGAATGTGTTAGTCATGGCTCTTCATGAGGAATGCCTCTATTGTCTGTATCCGGACCATGAACTGAACAACTGTTGCATTTGTCAGTCATTCTCCTACAAGACCCGTAAAGTTCACCACAGAAGGTTAGTCGCATGGTCTGACTCGGCCTCTGTCTGCAGTTACGCTTCTGTAAGGCACAGTAGACCATCTGAGTCTAGTCGCTTGTCGAAGAAGTCGAGGTCCCATGAAGAATCTTCCTAGGGGAAAAAAGCAAAAAAGGGCTATGATTTGCATGTTCGGGCTGCTCTATCATCGATGACTTTGTTGACGTCCTCGTCCATGACCGCAATCACTTCATTGATGGCTGTGGCATCCAGAGCGTCCTTGGCAATGAAGCACTCTACTTCTGCAGGGTTCGAAATTGAGATTCAATGTGCAGTAACTAAAACCAGCTCCTTGGTGTCGGGCATCACCTAGCAGGCAGGAGCTAACGCAGGGGAACCAGGAGCTACCAGAGAACCTCCTTTAACTTTTTGTCCATTTTGTATTAACTATTGTGTTTAAATGTGTATTAGATGCGTTCTAATTTTACTTTATTAACATTCTCAAATACTCAGAGTTAATGTCACATTTACATGTTTGGAAGGTGCCAGTTGAACCTAGGAGCCAAAAGTAGCTTGTGGTAGTGGTTGGTTTCAAGATAACCAGGCTCTACTAGGCTACAAGCAGGAGCTACATAGCGGGCAGCTCCCCTCAATTTCGAGTCCTGCTCTGAGAAGAGATGCTCATCCACGGTGACAACTGCCATGTCCATGCCATAATCGTCGACCGCCCACGGAACACCCAAGTCCACTTCAGCGACGACAACCACCACCACCTTGTCGATGCCGCCAAGTCCATACCATCGACGACCTCTACGATGACAACCAAAACTTCTCCATCGACAACTACCACCTCATGAATGACCAAATCCATTCCGTTGACGACAAACATCTCGTCTACCACCAATACTTTGGTCTCTCCATCTATGACTCTGAGAGGGGTTGCAGGGGATACAGACTCCTCATCAACACTTTAGTTCCTCCTTAGGCCCACTCATGCATAGCCACTATTCTTACTGGCCCCAGAAAGCCCTTGCAGGACAAGAGCGCAGTGTTGAATGATGCAGGTGTTTGGCGACGCAGGTGTTTGGTGACAAAGGGGTCTGCGGCACAGACAGTGAGTACGGATGATTCACCCTCCTGTCTGCAGCCACCAGGTAAGAGGTTGTGGAGTTTGCTTGCCTGCTCTGTGCTTCTTAGCCCTTCTGACTGTGCCTCATCTCTGACTGTGCCCATCCCCTCCGCTGCAACCTTCGCCTCTCCCCCTGCCCCTTGCTTGGTGCTCCCCTTCACCTGTGAGTCTTACCTTGCTGTCCCCTCTGACCCCTCCTGAGTCCTGAGTCCCCCTCTCGCCCTTCCTTCCTGTTCCCCCCTGTGCCCTCTCCCTGCGTTTCCCCTCGCATTCCTTGTTCGCCTACCCATCCGGGCCCTCTATCCCTGCCTGCCACACGCTCGCCCTCACCTCCTCCATCCTCGCATTGCACGCGCTTTGCCTCCCCCACCTGCGTAGCCCATCACAATCTTCAATTGCGCCGCCTCCGCGTGCGCTGTGTACCTCCTGACCTGCGTGGTCCCTCGCAATCTTTGATCACGTGCGCCTCTGTACCCCCTCCTTCCCTCCCTTCCTGCGCACTCCCAGCATGTGCACTACCGCCATCTCCATCCCTTGCCTGACCTGCTTGATCCCTCGCAATTTTCGATCGCACATGCCTCCATGCACTCTCCTTCACTGCCTTCCCGCGCTCCTGACTTGCGTGTTCCCTCGCATTCCTGCGATTGCGTGTGCTTTAGCGCCATCTTCACCCCTGGCCACGATCGCGTTCTGCGTGTTCCTCTTAACTTCCTTGATCGTCGTGCGTTTTAGCGCCCTTCCATCCTCGGTCATGCACACGCCTGCCCGCCTTTGCCCGCCCTTGCCATCTGGTTCCTGGCACTTCCACCCTGGTTTTGCTTGCAGAGGCGTGTCCCTGACTGCATGGTCCCTCGTATCCCCCTGATCGCATATTCCTCGCAACTCCCGATCGCGTTTCCGTGCACTTTCCATGCCTGGTTCATCGCAACTGCGCCTCCCTGATTGCGTGGTTCCTCGCAACCCCTGATCGTGTGTGCCTTGCACCCTTCATCAGCCTCTGCACCCGCAGGCCCCGCCTGCTCTGTTCTTTGTATATTGTTCTGTGTTTTTCCCTCATTGAGTGCCCTGTTGTGCATTGTTTTGCTTGTGTTCTGCTGCATTCTTCCTCCCTCCCCTAGGTTTTTCTTTTCAGCAACTGCTCTGTTCTTGATGGCCTGGTAACCTGATGTGTTCACCAGACAGCCTTGTCTGCCTTGCTCTTCCTGCTGAGCTCTTGTCTATTTAGTTTAAACTCGCCACTATGTGTCCTGTTCCTTTCTGTCTTGTCTGTTTGCATCCCTCCTTTTGTCCTCCCCTAGTGTCTCCACCCTACCTCTCCCCTCCACCCTCTCTTCCTCTCTCCTCTTTCCACCACCTACTCTATGGTTTGTCCTATCTTTCCTAACTGCTTCTCTATCGACTATCCTGCTCTCCTCACTAAGTCTGGTAGTAAGAAGTTCAAAAGGATATCTTGGTCTCCAACCTAGGCCTCTCTATCGCTGATACCTATACCAGTGCTTCATCCAGACAGACCCTCACTGACATCCTCTTTGTCATTCACCTGCCAGACCTATGGACTCTTTATATGGTCTCTGTGCTCTCTCCTTTCTCTTCTTCTCCCATTAATGGTGTCACCCACTGGGAGGCCCTCCTGGCCTCTCCCACTCCTCTAAGATCATCATTAATGTTTACCTGAACGGCACCGTCTTGGTCCAAGGCCCCTAGGCCAACCTACTCCTCTGTCATCGAAGCTTCCCGTGTCTCATCAATTTCCTTTCTTCTCCTGCTGTCCCTTCTCTCCCTCCTTCGGCTTCCTTGCCTCCACCTTTTGACTCCTCCTTGGCTACCTTGCCCTCTCCTCCTTCCTCTTCTACCCTCCCTCGGGCTCCTTCTACACCTCCGCAGGGCCTACCTCTGATTGGTACCCCTCCCCGGAAGTCTTTCAAGGTCAGCAACCTTCTCCATATTGCCACTCTCAACTCTCGCTCTGCTGTCAAACACTCCTCTGACATCTGCCGCCTCCTGGAAGAACTTGACCATGATGTCCTCGGTCTCACTGAGACATGGTTCACAGCCAGTTCTGTCACAAGCTTTGACACTCTCCTCCCTGATGGCTACAAGATGCTCTCCGTGCCGAGATCCAACCGTTCCGGAGGGGGTGTAGCCTTGATCTTCCCGGGGTGGATTCCTGCCTCTGTCATTCCTATGCAAGCCTAATCCTCTTTCGAAGGCTTTGTCTGCAGGCTTTCTCTCCCCTGGCCACTCTCTTACCGTGGCTACTATCTATCAGCCACCTGGTCAGGTCACCTCCTTCCTCTCTGAGTGGGCGAACATTTCCTCATCCCTCCTGGCCTCAACCACTCAACTCCTTCTCCTTGGAGACTTCAACATCTACCTGGATGCTTCCTGTCCCTCCTCGGGACTCTTTTGCAATCTCTGCAACTCTCTCTCTCTCTCTTTCTCTCTCTCTCTCTCTCTCTCTCTCTCTCTCTCTCTCTATTCTACTCTCTGGCCCACCTCACTCTCCAGGGCATCTAGATGTTCTGATCTCCTGAGGCCAAGCCCACTCCAACACTGCCACCTACCTTCTCGGTCATCTGACCCATGAAGCATGTGTCAGTTGTGGCTTTCACCACCACTTTCTCCCCCCCTTCTCCACCTCTGGCTGACTCACATCCTTACACAGCCCTCTCCATGCTCCACTCTTCTATCTCTGAAACTCTCACTGTTCTTTCCCCTGTCATGAGGATCCACTTGAAGCCCAAAGCCAAGTGCAACTCCTGGTACGATTCTGACCTCATCACCCTTAAATGCAAGTGTAGGGTGGCTGAGAGGAAATGGCTTGCATCTTGTGCATCCTCTGGCAAACTGGACTGCTGCCTGCTCCAAAGGCAATATGTGCTAAGAAGAGAGCCCACATCCAAGCCTGCGTCTCTGTGGCATCTAACAACTCGGTCGAACTCCTTAGAATCTGCAAGGAGCTGGCCAATCCTGCTGCAGTCTCTACTTGTCCTGTCCCCTTCCAGGCCCTCTGCACAGCCCTGGCTTCTCACGTCATCTCTAAAACCCAGTACATCCTTTCCACCATCTTGTCCTCTCCTCCTCCTCCCTCTAATCTCTCCTCTACCTCCGGCCCCCCTGTGACCACCTCTCCTCCTTCTTTCTCTTCCTTTCCTCTCTTCTCCCCTGACGAGGTTCCTAGACAAGTCTGATCTATGAAAATCTTGTCAAAACAGGTTCTTCCCTGTTCTTCCAAAACCATCAAGGAGCCCATTGACACCCTCACTCCTGCCCTGGCTGACTTCTGCAATCACTCATTCACCACTGGAGCCTTCCCTTCCCCCTTGAAGCACTTCCTTGTGCATCCTCTTTTCATGAAACCCTCAGCTGACCGCCTCCTGCCCGGCTAACTATCACCCGATCTCCATCACTTCTTTCCTAGGCAAACTTCTGGAAAAGCTGGCCTCTCCCAGCTTAACCTTCACACTGAATCTGTTTGTTGTCTCCATGACCATCAGTCTGGCTTCAGAGCAGCCAGAAGCACAGAAACTTCTCTACTGAACATCAGTGAAGACATGCTCTCTAACCTTGATTCTAATCTCCCTTCGGTCCTCATCTTACTCAACCTCTCTTCTGCCTTTGACATGGTCAACCATGCCATCCTGCTCAATCGTCTCCTTGATAACCTGAGTATCTCCAATCAGGCCCTGGCCTGGCTGACCTCTTTCCTCTCTGGTCGACCCTCCCAGGTCCAACTTGGGCCCTTCCTTTCCTCTATCTCACTCTCTACCTGTGGTGTTCCCCAGGAGTCTAACCTTTCTCCCTGGTTCTTCAACCAATACCTGGCACATCTCGCCCACTGCACTGCCGCTCTCTGCTCCAACTTCCAGTGCTATGCGGATGACACGTTTTCAGGCTCCACTCTGCCATCTCTTCTCCTTCTCTCATCTCTGACTGTCTGTCTGCCATCCAGGAGTGGTGTGCCGCCAATGATCTCTGCCTTACTGCCAGTAAGACGGAGATTCTCCTCATCGGCACACCTGCAGCCTCCTTTCCTGTCACTCTCTGGCTGGCCTCCCTTGGCCCTCTTCCTGCTGCCACCTGTGAGGCTAAGAACCTTGCAGTCATCTTCGACTCCACACTTGCCTTTCCTCCTCTCTGACATCTCTAAGAAGTAAAACGACCAACTGCACCTCATCAGAGGTATTCTTCCTTTCCTCTCCTTCCCCCAGAAGCTCACTGTCTCTAGAGCTCTGGTTCTCTCTAGGCTGGACTACAGCCTCTTTCTAAATCTGCCTGCTTCTACTCTCTGCCCTCTGCAACTCATCCAGAACAGGACTGCAATACTTGTCCTTGGCCTCAAGCCAACGGATCATATCTCTCCAGCACTGAAATCTCTTCATTGGCTCCCAGTGGTGGCAAGGATTAAGTTCAAGACCCTCTTTATTGTCCACCAGGTCTTCTGGGTCCTAGGTCCTCAATACCTCCAACTCTCTCTCTTTGTAAATACCTTCCTACTCGAGCTCTTCGCTCCCCCACCTCCAACTCCCTCAGAGTCAGACGCTTTTCCAAGCAACGAGTTGGAGGTAGATCTCTTTCTTCGGCTGGTGCCTCCCTCTGGAACAGCTTCCCTGCTTCTCTGAAACCTGAGGAGAACCATCTCTGGTTCCGGAAGCACCTCAAGACCTTCCTCTTTGCTTCTGCCTTCTCTCTTCCTCTCCGGTCTGATACTGTACTGGTCACCTGGCGACCCTCTGATTTCGGGACTAGGTCTCTGCCCACCCAGTCGCACACCCGCACTGCCTCCTGGCATCCCTTGCACTTGGGTCTGTATCTGTAACCCTACAGTACCTTACCTGCACTTATTCGACCCCCACTGTCTGGACTTACCCATGCACCTGCCACCTGCTGGCCGCACTTCTTGTTATTGTTTTGATCACATTATGCAGCACTGACCTCCTGCCCCTCTCCTGGCACTTCTCCACTCCCCTCTCCCCTCCACTTACACAATCTCAATGTCACTTGGCCTAGTAAGATCATTGTCTCTGTCCTCCCTTTGTTTCCCCTACCCTTGCCTCGTCGCGCCTTGAATCACTTGTGTATAAGCGTGTTATAAATGCCATATCATATCATATAGTGTGTGCCACCTGCAATCCCCTTCCCTGCTATAGGCCCCCGGAAGGACTGTTGCAACGTGGGACTGAGTCTGAAATGGTCATTCAAAAAGATTCAATTTCAGACGATGATGACAGCGGTATGCTCTCGGCTCGGAACATGCCGGCAGCGCATGCTCCATTGGCATCCGCAGGGCTACCTACTAAGCATATTCTGGTTCAGCTAAAACCCTCTCCTAGCACAGGTCCCAACTGGACACCTGTTCAACCAGACACCCCATTATGACCAGTATAAGTGCCTACTCCTTTGGGCTCACGAGATGTATCCATGGATATATCTTGTCCACACTGTAAAATGCTGGTCTCAGAGCTTCAATAACATCTTCCTGCTCCGTCTTTGCCTCCTCTTTCAGAGCCTCATGCTTTTCCTGTGAATGAGGCCTGTTTCCTCTGTCATCATCCGGACGCCCCTCTTGGGTACCAATCCCTCCCCTGCCAGCCAATCTCACTGATACCAACTCTGATGTCGATGACTCCCCTACTGATGGCTCTCCACACACCAATTCACTGATGAGTTTGATGACCTGGTGCCAGTAGATGGTGAGTCAGAGGATCTGCTTCCAAGAGACTCCCCTCCTGATGAAATTGGTTCCTTTCATGTGCTCATGTCTAAGGCAGTGAAACTTTCAATCTCCTCCCAGAGTAGCAGAAGAATGAGACTTTCCTTTACCAAAGGCGTGAATCTACCAGTAAATCTGTGGTGGCCATCCTGGTGCTGGATGATATTTGGGAAGACGGTGATGAGGAATCCCTTCACTGCACCACCCAAGAAAGACCGCTTCGAGAAGAAGTACAGGGCTCCAGATTCCACCCATAAATGCCTTCATACACAGCCCAGCTTGGACACTACCGTCTCAGCGGCTGCACGGAGACGCTCAGCCAACCTTTCTTTCCAGACAAAGAAGAGAAACAGCTGGACGCCTTTGGAAAGCGTGTCATTTCTATGGCCGCTACTACTGTCAAGGCGGCTGACTCTATGGCAATCCTCGCCCGCTTTAACCGGGAATTCTGGTTTAAGCTGTGCCCTGTTCTGGAATCTTTGCATGATGCCAAGCGTGAGGAGGTGCTTACACTTCTACGTGAAGGCGAGGCATGTCAGATCATGCCATTTCCATTGCTGTGGACAAATGGAACAGAGGATTCTGCTAGATGGGCAAAGGAGCTGTGTTGCGCTGTCAAGGTTGGCTCAAAACCACCATGTTTATTTTTATTTTATTGAGCATTTGTTAGGCGCTTTACATGGCAGAATTGTGTTTCAAAGCGCCACAAAGCTAAATGGGAAGGGAACAGGGAAAATAAAAACAATGGCAAGAGTAATATACAGTGGTGGTCCTACTAGGCCTTGTGGCATTCGGCCGTGCATGTGCATTGAGGAGAAGTGCAGAGATGGGAATGGAATGGGAAACAGAGGAGTGGACAAGTACTGGGGGTGCGCCCAGGGGGGGAAGTGCTAAGGGGAGCCGAGGGGAGAACCTCAGGCTAACTGGTCTTACAGGTGACTCTCAGGGTGGAGTTTGGTGCCACCAAGAGGGGCCTGCAGAGAAGTGTAGTGGGGGGGGGGGGTGCTGGTATTGACTGGGAGGAAGGGTCTGGGATCCTGTAAGATTCATTAGGAGCAGACCACCAGTCAGAGCGGCAGCTGGGTGATTTACAGCCTTCTGGCCTAAGGTGCAGTCCAAGGTTGTGCACAACAGCATTGACCTGCTCGGCAAGAAGGTGGATGAGAACCTCCAAGACAGTAAAGCTGACACTGCCATCGCTCGTTCTTTAGGGACTCTGCAACAGTGACTCAGTGACTCCAGTCTTTTCACTCTAGCAAATTCCGCTTTTCCCAGAACTTGTAGGATTACAGATCCTCTTATTGTCCACAGACGCAGCGCTCTGGCAACATCCAAGATAGTTACAACGGGAGATCACAAGACTATCGTGGAAACCTATCGTCGACGGGTTCTTCCACCAGAAGCCAGGTTCCAAAACAAGCCTGACCAGGCTCTGACCCCAGTTTCTAAGCTGCCCCCTACTGCAACAGCCTCTTTCTGCAGTAGGGGGGCAGCTTAGAAACTGTCACGCAGTGGAAGTCCATCACCACCAATGAATGGTTGTTATCATCATTCGACACAGCCACACTCTGGAGTTCATTGGGCTCCTCTCCTCCATCCATCCCATTCCAAAGGTGGAAAAACACCTTCCGCTACTCCTGCTGGAGCTGCAATTCCTTCTGGCAAAAGGAACGATCAAACTAGCCCTAGTTCATCTGCAGGGCACCAGCGTGTACTCCACTTTCTGGTATAGAAGAATTCGGGATGTTGGAGGCTTGTACTCGACCTGTGCAGGCTTAACCAATTCCTCAGGTATCAGACCTTTTGCATGGTCACACTACAGCATATCTTGGGCCAGCTGCAAGAAGGGGATGTCCTTTTCTCTCTATACCTGGAGGACACATGCTTCCATATCCCAGTCCACCAGCAGCACAGGTGTTTCCTTCCCTTCATGGTTGCAGGAAAACACTACCAGTTCAAGGCCTTGCCCTTCGTCCTAAAATCAGCGTCAAGTGTGTTCACCAAATGTCTCACTCCAGTTGCAGCCCCCCTCTGACGTTCAGGGATTCACGTTTACCCGTATCTGGACGACTGGTTTGTGCGTGCCCTATCTCTTCCAAAGACACCTCGACATACAAAAGAGACAGTCCTCTGCTTGACATCACTAGATTTCTCAGTGAACTTTGCAGTCTTGCTTAACTCATCTCAGAACATGCTGTTCTTACATTCAGGTCTGAACATGCTCTCATGTGTCACCATGCCTTCTGAGGAGAGGGTAAAGTTCATTCTGAGGCTGGTCCTCCTGCTGTCATGCCTGTCAGTTGGTTCATTCTGCTCTCTCAAGTCTCTCCTGGGAATGATGTTCTCATGCATCCCATTGGTCCCACACTTCAGACTCTACCCGTGCAGGCTTAACCAATTCCTCAGGTATCAGACCTTTTGCATGGTCACACTACAGCATATCTTGGGCCAGCTGCAAGAAGGGGATTTCCTTTTCTCATTTTCCAAATGAGTCCTCTTCAGAAGTTCCTGGATGCATGTTGGCAGCAGATTTCAGGATCCTAGGAAGGCAAGCTTAATCTAACACGTACTTTTTGCGACAGAGACTTGTGGTGGAGACTTTTGGCCTCATCACAAGTTGGGCGGAGCGGTAAAAATGCAGAAGAGCATTACTGTTCCGCCCACCTATGAGGAGGGTGGAAAGTTGGAGATGTACCTCCAGCTTTCAGCTGGAGTTAAATGGCCACTTTCGGCCCATTTTCGGCCCAATTACCAGCGCTGCGGTAATAGCGCCGAAAATGCCCTATTGGGTCCAATGGACCCAATATGAATGGGGATTTACCAGCCACTTCAACTCGGGTTCTGCACTAATAGCGCTGGGCCAAGTTGCGGTAACGCTATTTGCATTGGGCGGTATTCCACTGGATTTAGCACCGGGATACCATACAGCTTTGTCTCCATCTCATTCAAGGTGCCCCTTTCACCTCCCATATCAGATCACGGTCTCGACGGATGCTTCGCTGAAGAGCTGTGGAGTTCATGCGGGCCGATTCCATACCAGAGGCCTCCGGTCTCCCGACGAGAAGACACTCTGCATCAATGTTCTGAAACTGTGGGTGGTGATCTGGGCCTTGAAGTCTTTGAAGCCTGGACTGAAAAATCATGTGGTTCGCCTCTTGATGGACAACACGACCACCATGTTCTATATTTGCAAGCAGGGTGGCACCCACTCACTGATTCTGTCCGCAGAGGCCCAGACATTGTGGTTGTGGACATTAACACACAATGGCCCTCATTACGACCCTGGCGGAAAGCGACTGACCGGAGCGCCACAGCGTAAATAGCGTTTCCGCCATTGCACGAAGGAGCAAAGTGCGGCCCATTCCGACCCATCGGGCACGAGCACCACGGCATGGCGGAAGTGCAAAGTCCGCGATGGCGGAAATGACCCCAAAACGGCCCACACCGCCGCCGTACGGCGCCCTAGGTGCAATACCGCCACCCCTCTTAGCGGTCACCGCAGTGTGCGCCTACCGGAAAGTACGGTGGCCGGAAACATACGGAAACGGAAGCTAAAACATGGGCCCGGAACGGGAAACATCCCGGCGTACACCTATAAATACACCAAAACCACACAACCACTAAAATCACTACCCCGAAACACACCCCAACCCGCCAACCACCCTAGCGAAACCAAGAATAATGGGAAAAGCAGCGAAGAAAGCGTGCGACCGCAAGCGGCAGGTCCACTTCTCCCGTGAGGAACTCACCGTGCTAACAGAGACCCTCCAGGAGAATGCTGCCGTCGTCTTCTCCACGCAAATGACCAGGACGGCACTTGCAAACAAGAAGGCCATATGGGCTCTGGTGGCACAGCGGGTAAGTGCGGTGGGGACCGCACCCCGCACCCCACAGCAATGCCGCAAGCGATGGGACGACCTGCGGATACGCGTCCGCAGCATACTCTCTGCCAACCGCAACATTGCCACAGCCACCGGGGGAGGTCCTGAATCACCCATCAAGTTGACCCCCTGGGAAGAAATCTGTGCCTCCACCATCGGAATGGAGAGCATAGAGGGAGTCGGAGGGATGGAGAAAGGAGTGCAGACATCCGAAGATTCAGGTAGGTGGCCCAGATACAACAATGCCAAATCCACAAAGTCCATTCATGTGAAGTACCATGTGTCCCCATAGTGCAACAGAAACACATGTCCAGGAGAACGTCCACACACATCGGCCTGATAGCGCACGTTAAAACCCACAATAAATACATAATTAATTAAAAACCCCTAAAACACGCACTACACGTGCAGCAGGCACACCCTAACTGCAGGCTGCCAAACAACTGCACCCTCACTCCACACACAAATGAAACCACCCCCAAGACCCCGACCCAAATCACCCTCAGGCACCACCCCAATGCATGTGATACAATGCCATTCCAATTCCCACTGACCCATCAATAACCCTCGCCCTCCTTTACTCCACCACAGGGTCCGATCCAAACGACGAGCTACAGGACACCCCTACCAGCACACCTGCAAAGAGGGCCAAGACCAACGGCCAGAGACCCTCCACCTCAGCTGCACGCATCAAGACACGGCAGCAGCACAAATCAGGTGGCAGCACAGAGGAGGGAACATCAACAGGCACCCCAGCAGCCAGCATGCCCACAACACCACCACCACAGGTCCCCCCAACGGATGCCACAGAAGGCACTGCCTCTGGTGGCAGCAGCACCATAGGTGACACCCCATTGATGGCAGCATGCTCCGACACAGAAGACGGGGATGTCGAGGTCAGATCCATCCATGACCTGTCCCAGTCCCCCTGTCTGTCCCCTCCCGTACAACATGAGGATACCACGCAGGGGCACCCACAAGACGACGACTGGCCATCCCCCACAAGCCCTGTGGCAAGGCAACATGAGGACAACAGCCCCTCTGTGACACCACCGCAAATGGCCATGGCCCAGCAGAGGCAACAGTCCCTCGACAAGTTAATCGTCCAACAGCAGCAAATGGCCACACTCCTCAAGGGCCATGCCGATGAATGTGGGGGCACCAAGGCAGACATAGAAACATCAACAGAGACACTTAGGGCAGAAATGGAGAGAGGTACAGAGACGCTAAGGGCACAAATTGAGAGTAGCACCGAGAGCCTGAGAGTCCAAATGGAGAGTAGCACCGAGAGCCTGAGAGTCCAAATGGAGAGTAGCACCGAGAGCCTGAGAGTCCAAATGGAGAGTAGCACCGAGAGCCTGAGAGTCCAAATGGAGAGTAGCACCGAGAGCCTGAGAGTCCAAATGGAGAGTAGCACCGAGAGCCTGAGGGGGGAACTGCATGCGACGTCCAAAGACGTATGTGCCGAACTTGCCGCAGTGCGCCGTGTGCTCACTGAGCTCTCGCAAACCCTTAGGGACATGCATGGACGTGAGCAGGCAGACACATCATCCGTTGCAAGTTCCGTCCAGGGCAGCCCCCAACGTAGATCTGGAAGGAACCTGCGCTCCACAGGCAGGGGTGCCCCTGATACCCGCAGAGGGGGCATGCAATAGCGACAGCCCACTGACAATGAGCATCTTTGGACACTGGTGTTCGGGGGGGAGGTAGGAGGGTGGAGGGGGTGTGTTGGGCTCACTTGGGTGGCGGGTCGATAGGGTGTTCAACATGATATCACATATGCCATAAAAAGTGCACGATCAACCAATGAGAAGTGTGGACATTGATCTTTGTGTACTAGGCCATCATAGGCGTACAGTCCATATTGTGCATGTCCCAGACACACGCAGTGCCACGAGTCCCGTGTCCATGCATCAGCCACCAGGCGTGAGTGCTAGAAGCATACATCAATGAGATGCTGACGAATGTCACGGCCCTCCGGTGCCTCGCAGACTCCATGAGGTGCTGCCACATCCCCACCCTCATCATGACCATCTTCAGGTGCTTGCAGTTCTGCGTCAGGGGGCATGGGCACATTTCTACGTACGCACATGTTGTGGAGCATGACACATGCCATCACCATCTTTGCAACCTTCTCATGGCGGTACAGGAGTGCCCCGCCAGACCTGCTGAGGCACCAGAAACGACCCTTCAGTAGGCCGAATGCCTGTTCAATGACTACACGGGTACGTGAGTGGGCATGGTTGTAGTCCTCCTCATGCTGGTCCCGTGGGTTCCGGACTGGTGTGAGGAGCCATCTCTTCAGTGGATATCCAGCATCACCTGTATGTGGACGAGAAACGTATGATGTGGAATGCCATTGATACGTACGCACACCCCCCCCCCCCCTTCCTGGCAGGTCATTGACAATTCACATACCCCACATCATCATGCATGTAATGAGACTCACCGAGTAGCCAGGATCTGTTCCCTGCGTGTCGTTCCATGTAGCGTGGTATTGTCGAGTTCCTCAAGACCATAGAATCATGGGTTGATCCAGGGAATCGGGCACAACAATGTGTAATGATCCTGTTGGAGTCACACACCATCTGTACATTCAGGGAATGAAATTGTTTTCGGTTGCGGTACTGGGCCTCCATGGCATGTGGGACGACCAATTCAACATGGGTGCAGTCGATGGCACCAATGCAACCCGGTATGCCGGCAAGTGCATGGAATCCCACTTTTGTGTTGGTTATTTCCAGCTCCGAGCGTGGTAGAGAGATGTAGTCGTCTGCGTGCTTCAGGAGGGCATCGAGCACTAGCAATAGTGTCCGTGAGAACAGTGGCTGAGAAATGCCATGCAACTGTCCGACTGTGTGCTGGTAGGTGCCTGTGGCCAGGAAGTGGAGTACAGACACCACCTTCAGTAGGGGTGGGATGGCGGTTGGGCTGTCTATCATGCTGACAAGGTCAGCCTGTGTCATGTCCACAATGGCGGCTATGGTGTCCCGGTCCAGACGGTAGAGGGTGTGGATCTGCTCATCAGTGAGGTTGAACGGATGTGCTCGGAGGCGCGGGATTGCGGGCTGCCTGCGTGGTGGTAGTGGCTGTGCTGGTGGGCCTTGCTGGCCCTGCCTTGGCCTCCTCCTCCTCCTGCGTCTCCTCCGTGCGGCTGGTTGTAGTTGGTGTTCGTCTACTTCTTGGAGTCGGAGCACTTGCAGTGCTATCAGGTCCCCCAGGGCCAACATCGCGAGTCCTGCCGGTAGCATTTCGGTGTGGTTGTGGGAGGGGACTGGCTGTGCAATTTATGTGTTTTCAGGCTGTATGGCCTCCACCTGTGGTGATTAATTCCACCTGTGCAAACTGCTCTCCCCTTTGGCCGAGCACGTCCCGCGCACAACGCTGCAATTCGGGGAATGGCATCTTGCTATTGCAATCATGTATTTGTACCCGATGGCCGTGTAAGATTGGTTGATATGTTCATTCTGCTGTGGTCCCATTGTTTCACGTACTATCTGTGCAGTCGCAAACACACTTGTGAGGGGTCAGTGGGACGTAGTACTCGGTTAACGGTGGGCCCTCATGCATCACTGTACCGAGTTGCAACGACGGGCGGGGCGTCCCATTCGTGGGTGAAGGCAGTTGCCATTTTCACACACAGCCGCACTCGATGGGATAATTAGTGATTTCAAACGGCCACAGATGCCTTTTCGACGTGATGTTGCAAATGAGGAATTCGAAGGGCGGCGCTTTCGGTTTCCAGCTAGCGGCGAGGAGATGCCCACAGGTCTGACTGCAAATGTAACGTTCTATTGTTCTATGTCCTTGAGACAGGGCCCATGGCGAGGGAGCAATGATTGATATGAATAGTTTGGGATGCGCAATAGCTACGTGGGCGATGAGGCCGTCCGTTCCCAAATACATGTTACTTCACAACACTGGAATTACGGGCTGGGGCACTGTGGATTTAGCAGGCTGCATAACGCACAGACTCAATGGATGTTTCTAATGTCATGTGAGTAATTATTCAGGCATTTTGATCCCGGGATGAGGGAATGATGGATGGATGCATGGTCAGGTGATTTGGTACAGAGTTTGCCATGTACAGGGCTTCTTGGGACCTATCCGCCTCCCCTACGCTATGTGATGCAGGGCTGCCATAGTGGGACCATCGTCCATCTGGCCTTGTTGAGCCCTCCCTGTCTCGAGGCGCCCTCAGACACTCGTTTGTGATGGTGTTTGCACCTCGATATAGATGGTTGTGAGTCGCAGGTGGTTTTGGGGTGGTGATGTTCCTTTGGAGTGGGCTAGCATGCATATTGCTGTGGATTTCGTGTGATCATTGAAGTGAGTTGTTGGTATGTAGTTCTGATGGCCATTCTGTTCTTTTTCTTTTCTTTTTGTTGACAGGTATCTCCTCCCCTTTTGCCACTGCCATCTGTATGCCACTCCTGCAGATGGATTTTACTCCCGACACCTGCTGCTTCGTGTTAATCAGTGGAGCAGCATTACGATCTTATGGGACGATCGCCAATGGCCCACATGCCCTTACGCAGTACTGGTGGCTCGGAGCAACATTTCGGCCTTTCAGCTGGACTAGTGCCTCCCCATTGGGACGGCCCTGCGGTTGTGTGCGCTTCCATGTTGCCTTTTCGTACGTGAATGTGGCTCTGTGTACCATGGGGGAACAGGGCGACACACAGGTAGTGACTGGTCGTTTCTTGCGGAAGCAGCCCACAATGGTGGTTGGTGTTTTGGATTTCATGGCCTGATGGCTGTATGTGCTTGGTGATTTTGATGTGCATAAATGTCTATTCTGATTTGGCCCGTGTAGCGTTTTTCTTTGCAAGTGATGTGGCATATGCCTATTTGGGGGGCGATGTATTGTGAGGAGATCTGCATTGGGTTCCAGCTTCGGGGTTTAGTTGCGTGGTACTGTGCTGTGCGCGTTTGCCTACGAAGCCCAGTGAGGTCAGGGATGGGGGCTGCCAATATGCCAGTTTGAATGTTGTCATGCTCAGGGGCGGGGGATTGGGTTTTGTGTAACAGATGCCGGTCAGCCAGGTGGACTGGTTGAATGATGTGGTTTTCGGTATATTGCTGGTCACAGGTGCCTGTGTTTGCGTGCGTTTCTTGGTGGGGGACTGTGGTCATGTCCATTGGGATGGCTTGTGTATTCGTGCCATCTGTGCCCTGCAGCTCCCATTGGCCCCTGTTGTGTTTCTTTTGTTCGTTGGCATGCATGGGTGACTTGTACATTTCAATGGTTGCATTGTGGCTTCATTGCACCTACGGGGAGTTGTACTTTGTGGGCAGGGAGCGGTGTACAGGCACTCAGTGGGGCCGTTTACGGTTGATTCGCGATGCCGTACTTCTCGCCATGGCGGTATGGTCCATTCCGCCATGCCTGATGGCGTTAGGTACATGTCCGCTAGGGTCGGAATTGGCGTACCGTTGCACCATGGTGGTGTTTGCGGTTTGGCATGGCGCGCGCGCGCGTGCTTGGTGCAGTTAGCGTTGGCGTTCACTACGGTGTCGCTAATGGCATCGTACTTTGCGGTGACGGGTCATAGTCGCAACGAGCGCTATTCGATGGCGGTATTGCATTTCCGCCATCGTTTTTCGATTTCCGCCAGGGTCGTAATGAGGGCCAATATGTTCCTGATTCCCTTTCATCTACCAGGGATCCACAACACAGTAGCAGACTCCCTCAGCAGAGAACTCAGATCTTGCCACAAGTGGGAGCTTCTGCAAGACCAGGTTCTCTGCATCTTCTCCAGGTGGGGATTTCCGGAAGTAGATCTCTTTGCCACAGTGACGAACAAGAAATGCAGTAGTGAGCAGGTTTCCAGGTTCTCTGCATCTTCTCCAGGTGGGGATTTCTGGAAGTAGATCTCTTCGCCACAGTGACGAACAAGAAATGCAGTAGTGAGCAGGTTTCCACAGACGGCAAGTCTGGGAGACGCATTCTCATTCCTGTGGGAAGGAATATTCCTCTACGCTTCCCCCTGATCCCGCTCGTGCCTCGAGTGGTCAGCGTGCTCAAACAACAATGCTGCAGGATGATACTAGTAGCCCCAGATTGGCCACTACAAATTTGGCACTCTGAGGTCTTCCAGCTCTCAGTGGCTCCTCCCATCAAATTGCACCCTCTCTCCGACCTCCTCCACAGAGACGACAGGTCCGTGTTACACCATGATCCAGCATCCCTCAACTTTACGGCCTGGTTCCTGCAGCCCTAGATTTTGGAAACATACCCCTGCATCTGGAATGCCGGGACATCTTAGCCATGGTCCAGGTGCCATCTATACTGTCTTGCTCCAACATCAAGTGGAAACGCTTCATCATCTGGTGTGCAAGTCAACATCTCGACCTGTTTCCTGTGCAGGCCCCTCCTGTCTTTGGCCGATGCAGGTTTAGCACACTCTTGCATCAAGGTGTACTTAGCAGCTATTTCAAGCTATATGCGTTCCCCAAGTACGCCTTCTCATTGGTCTTTCAGACTGGTCAAGGAATTCCTCAGAGAACTGGTTTGCTCCTTCCCTCCTGTCTGAGCTCCTGCTCAAGCCTGGGAACTAAACGTAGTCCTCCCCAAGCTGATGTGTCCTCCTTTCGAACCTCTGCACAGAGCCTCTTTAAAGTTTGTCTCCTGGAAGACTGCCTTTCTCATTTCCATTACTTCTGCCAGAAGGGTAGGCGAACAATAGGCTCTCTCCTTAAAGCCTCCCAACTTCTCTTTTCATCAGTTCAGGTCTGTCGCTCAAACCTTTCCTTCCTGTCGAAGGTCCTGTCTTCATTTCACCTTAATGAACCGTTAGTTTTGACTGTGTTCTTTGGTTCTCCCTCATCCCCTGCTGAACGCGTCTTGCATTCTCTGGATGTGCCCTGAGCCCTTAAGAGATATGTGGCTCTCAATAAAGACTTCTGCAAATCATTGCAATTGTTTGTGGCTTTTGGACCTTCTGGCAAAGTCATTTCAAAGTCTTCCATTGCAAGATGGTTATTGGCATGTTTCTAACACTGTAATCGGATGGCCAACAGGCCGTTTCCAGGCAGGCAGAGAGCACACTTGACAAGGGCGTTCCTAACAGGTGTTCCCCTGCTGGACATTTGCATGGCGGCCATACCTTCATAAGGTTCTACTGTGTCGATAGGGATTCGGACAGGCAGTGCTTCGCAAAAAATGGTTTGCGTGAGTTGAGTGTTCCTGAAGTGAGTTGGTTACTTCTGTTGAGCTATGCCTCCGCCCATTTTTCGATGAATGTATGTACTTCTTTGTAATCTTATTCAACCAGCATGTGAATCTATTTAAGATCCAGTGCTGGAGAGCAGGAGTTACAGGTAAGTTATGAAATGTCTAGAGTTACGTAAAAAACCTTAGGGTAGAAACTAATATGGGGATTTGGCTCTGCCCTCAGGAAGCCCCCAACTAAGAAACGTTTAGTGCGGAAAATGTTGTACCGATGTCACATCTGGAGCAGGATGTGGAACCCTTGAGAATGTAAGTTCTTGTACCTGTAATCCACGAAGTGGACTTGAGATATCCAGTTTGCCCTAGAAGCTAAGAAGCTAAGGGTCTTCTTTGTGTTATTTAGTTAATAAAACCCTTGAACCAGATACGGTACTGTAGAGTGGTCTGTGATCCCAGCATCCCTCCTGATACTCGCCTGTAGAGGGATACAGGGTGGGAATGGGAGGGACAATGATCACAATTTGGAGCAAAGTTCTGTTATCCTTTTCTGATGGCCCCCAACCTGGAAGCTCAATCCTGCGCACATAGGACAACCACTCAGGCGGTCTGCTGGTGAGTGCCATGTTGGTCCGTATATGTGCTGTTACTGTGGGAGGAAGTGGGAACCTTCATTGCTATCATTCTAGCTGACACTTATGGCCAATTCCCAGAGATCCGATTGGAACGATTCACGCAATCATGATAATGATCTAATTCCCTCCTTTTTTCCTGGCCTCTAGGATTCTCCTTCTTCCCTTTTCCCCCCACTTACACGAATCATGATGCGTGTGCCTTCTACAAACCAACTGGGGCAGAGTCGCTAAACCCTACTGCACATACATGTTGCGACCATCAATCCTGGTCAATATTCCTGATAAGCTCATATGCGGTTCTATGTGATCTCATCAGGGTTTGCAATTGGGTGGTCTTTTATTTTTGTCTGCATGGCCAATGCTATGTTCTAATTTATTTGTCTTTGGCTTTGAAAATGAGCGGTAAACGCTGTAATCCCTTCCTCCTTACTCCTTACTCCCTACTCCGTTGTCCTATCTATTTATTTATGTAATGTTGTTTTAATGTAAGGAGCCAACAGAGACACATGTTTATTTTGTTGACTTGATTTGGGCCACGTTGAATCTGCACAGTAAGCAAACATGTCCACCTAAAAAATGCACTGAGGAAACCACGCTACCTTCATATGCAACAGTACACAATGATCATGTATGTAATGTCACAGAGCTTGCATGTTCTTCTGTCACTTCCTCTTTGGATTTCTACAGGCCTGGCAACTGCACAGTTGTTCGGGACGGTGATATTGAGCATATATATATATGTTTATATATATTTGTTTTACTCGTATTAAGACGATGGAGCTTTTCGTGGGATAGCAGAGAAGCATAGGGATGCATTTGCTCACTTATGCCGTCTGGAACCTGGCATAGCTGACATCGTGGCATGAGTTACACCACTTTGGATGGGTTGCAAGTCATGATAGGCAATCGATGGAAAGATCCTTATGTAAGGTTGGGTTGGCCCTAGGTTTGAGATTTGAGGGGATGCATGGGCACGCTCCATAGCCTAAGGAGGCGGAAGCTGCAAGAGATCCTCCAAGGTTGGGTAATCTCCAAAGTAGAAGCTCGATGCTTTCACACTGCTTTGCTTGGGGTGGAAAACCAACCAATAGGGAAGTAGGTGACTGTTTTTAGATGCACGATTAGGAGTTCAGTCTTGTCCTGCTTAATGTCAGCGGCTCTGTTCGTTCAGAACGATGGGTAGACACTTGCTTTCTGACTGGGTTCTAGCTGCATAGGAGTGTAGGTGCAGCTCCCTCTTCTCTTTTAGAAGGAAGACATTGAGCACTATATGTAGGGTTTCTCAAGAACAGGGATCTTCAACCTTAGGCTCTCTCGATATTTTGCACTACCAATCTCCTGTCCAGCAAAGTCAGTGGTGAGGAATCATTGGAGTAGTAGTCTGGAACATATTCTGCACCCCATGTTGGGATCCCCTGCTCTGTAAGACCAACCTTTCTTCTACCTCGTAAACTGACGCTTCTTTCTTATGCAGGTTGCCATTGACTCGGCGGTGGAAACGCTCTTCAAAAGCATTTGGACTGTAACGGGTAACAAAGTCCCGGTCGCCATAAAGTTCTTTTTTGATTTTTTGGATGCGCAATATGACAACAAGAAAATCAACGACCCTGATGTGCCTCACATCTGGAAAACAAACAGGTATATCTTGCATGAGTGAAAAAGCAATATGTATTCGTTCTCGTTGACCTTTAACCCCTTTTCACCAAAAATTAAACATTGCAAAGATAGTCCACGTTTCTTTGTGTTGCTTGAATACTTAAGTAATCTATGATCCTCAGCGCTTCTAATTTTCGGGCCAGTGAAGGAACTGGGGCACAGGGAGATGATACATTGATTTTCTCAGGATCACTCAATTTGGTCAAGTAGGGAAGGCAAGATTAGGTGTAAAGGCCATATTCAAATGTTGCTGCAAGTTTGTCATTGGGTATTTAGTTGATGGTAAAATAAAAGTGCTAAAGACTTAGAAATCACAAAGTTTGAATTATACAGCAAAAAAGTGAAGGATTCGTGGAGAAGAATGAAAGACCTGTGTGGCTTGTTCAGTGGCATTCAACCTGTGGCTAGCCAGATGTTTCAGATTACGACTCCCATGATACCCTACCACTGACCTTGCTGGCTGGTGCTGATTGGAGTTGGAGTCCAAAACAAGTGAACAGGTTGAATAGAACTGTGGATTTTTCATGCATTAAGTAATTTGGAGAATGGTATGATTGAAGGGTGCTTACTGTGAAGTCTCATGGCTTTCCTGGGAAAAAGGCTTTGTCATTTTAATGGGCGTGCACATACATTTCTAACACCAGATGCAATCATTTCACTGCCAGGCGTGAATCACGAATGGTGTACATTGTTTATTCATTGTAACATGATTATACTAATGACCTCATTTAGAGTTTAGTGCTAGTGGTAAAACAGGTGGAAATACTGCCTGTGTTGCCACCCCTAATTTAGAGTTTGGGCTTTTAAACCCACTGAAATGGCCTGCTACTGAGTGGAAGTAAAATAGGTGGTAATGGTGGCAGTAATTGTAGGTGGTATTACCACACACAGTAATACCGCCTATCCCCACTGCTGTCCAATGGAACTCCAAAAAGAAGGAGTAACCCTAACTTTAGATCTGGTGGTAATCAGCATTTGTCACCTGCGGTAAAGGTAATAGTTTTTTTATTGTGATATTAGTCAAAGGTTTTACTTTTTACACAGATAAAAGAATACATACATTAAAAATGAATCCATCAACAGAAGAGTAAAAAAAGACCAGTATCATCTTAAAGATCTTCACATATACAAAACAAAGTGAAATAATAAACATGAATAGACTTTTTCAGATAAGACACATAATTATGAATCCTCAACCTTGTAGAGGTAACTCGGTCACATTTACTAATAAATTCATGTCAACTAAAGAACGAGTTATTTCATATGTAAGAAAAGTTTCTTGGCCTTGCGACAGTCTTTCCCAGAAAAGAGTAGAGTTCAAGGTTTTTTAATTATGCACAAATCTTTGACATTTTTTCTGTCTCAGGGGTAACGTACCCATACACCCAGATAGCAGATGGAAACTAGTTTGTTTTACTCCTCCATCACATTTGTCACAGATGTTACAGGGGTAGGTTATTGGGTCTCGAATATGTTGCAATTCCAGAGTAAGAACCAGATTTAGCCTAAATCTTAAAAAAAATTATGTTGTTTGTTGGTTAGACGATCTCTTAAAATATGCCGGCAGAAAACCGAGTGGTTTATCCGTTTTCGTCCAAGATACCGATAATTTGGCCTCTCTCATTTTGGAAATAGTTCTGATCCAGTCCCTTCGCCTTAGATATTTCTTTACCATTAGAGGGTTCTGGATTAGAATATCCATGGTGGTATCTGCCGCTGTCAGTATGTTTTTACATAAAGAGATCAGTCTATTTAAAAAGAAGTTATCATTCTTTTTCATTTGATCTGCTACTTCCTTATAGAAAGATGCTTTCTGGGGGCACAAAATTAGTCTATACAGACTTAACCATTTCCATTCCATTTGAAGCAGCAATGAACCAAGGCCCAGCTCATATCGTAGGCTTCAGATTGCCATACAGTTTGGCAATGCTAATACCTTTTTCCATAGCTTGCTCTCTATTTTGTCCCAGTTTACATCAAAAGACTGTGGATAACATTCTAGCCCGTAGCTAATGGATGGGAGGACCTTTGCCCCATAGAATATTATCAGAGCTATAAGGCAGAATTTACAGTACTTATAGTACACACTTTTCATTTGCGCTCCCAATTTTCTTTGTTTGGGTTTGATTATTGTCACCAGATGCGACATAGAGGGATAAGATGGTATCAGACACCCCAAATAGCTAACCTCTTTGTCTATCGGTACCACAATATTATTCAAATGCCATGGATATGATTTGATCATTTTATTAGGATGTTTAAAGATTACAATCTTTGATTTTCCAGGATTTATAGTCAAATCATTATGGCTTGCGTAGTCAGATAGGGCTGTCAGTAGCCGCTGTAGTCCGATTTGAGTATGGTCCATTACCACAATATTGTCTGCGTAGGCAATTTACCCACGCCGATCCTTGGGGCAAGCAGACCTTTATCCACCAGCCATTGAGACAAATCCGCCATGAATAATATAAACAGAAAAGGGGCCAGAAGACAGCCCTGATGAACCCCCCTCTCTGTTTTAATAATATTTGATAGCAGAGTCTTGATGAAGATGTATCACCATATTTTGGATGCCATCCGGTAAACCCCAGTTTTTTTAATTTACACCACAACCTATTCCTATTTATAGTATCAAACGCCTGGGAGAGATCCACCCAGGCAGCAAAAAGTGGAATACCTGCTTTGATAAGGGATACTGATGTAATACACGTAAGAGTTAATATGTTCAAAGTGGTTGATAGACCTCTGCGAAAGCCTGTCTGTTCCCTAGGAATTATACCATTAGCTGTCACCCAGATTTCCAATTCCGCCAGCACTAAGCCACTAAATATTTTACCATCGGCGTCCAATAATGATATTGGCCTATAGTTGATTGCCAAAGATCAATCTCCTTTTTTATAGACCGGAATAATGATTGCCTGTTTCCATGAATCTGGGGTTATTTTGGAGACGATAATATTGTCAAACAGGATCTTCAGTATTCGGGCCCATATAAGAGAGTTGTTTTTTAGGACTGAATTCAATAGGCCGTTCGGCCCTGGTGCTCTCGAATTAGAGGATTTTTTAATCAGACGCTTAATGTCTTCCGCACCAAATTGTAGAGTCCAATTTGCGTCTTGCTGGTAGGAATAAGATTCTGAGATAATCGGGACATATATCTTCAGGAAATGAGCCACCCAAGCCTTTTCATCAATGAATGACTCTAGAGACTGAAAACTAGAGGGTTGGGTTGAGTTTATAATTGACCAAAGTTTTTTTCGAGTTTTGAAGAGATATTGCCTTCAACATTTCTTCCCCCTCTTTTTGGAGTAACATAAACCTGTGGCTTCTAACCCAGTTCTTATATTGAGAATATAGAGATTGAAGGTAGATCCAATGCGCAAATCCAAAGATTAATAATTCAAAAAGAAATATTCATTCACATCAGTTCATGTGGTATAAAAAGTGTAATCTTTATATTAGTTTAAACATTTGTTATTCAAAACAACAGCCGACGCGTGTTTCGACCTTCCAGGTCATTATCAAGGTGTATGTCCAGGTGAGTAGGAGAACAGAATAGTAGATTGGTGGCTGGTGGTAAAGAGGTCCACCCTATGATTCAAGTTCAAATGTTCAGTACATGTATGTAGAACATGTAGGTCAAGTGATAAGCATTGAGATTCTGTTAAGTCAGTAAGTTGTCTCAAATAAAGTGAAGGGGCCCAATCCCCATGTTCAGTCGCATAGATTCACCTACATACATGTTCTACATACATGTACTGAACATTTGAACTTGAATCATAGGGCGGCCCTCTTTACCACCAGCCACCAATCTACTATTCTGTTCTCCTACTCACCTGGACATATGCCTTGATAACGACCTGGAAGGTCGAAACACGTGTCGGCTGTTGTTTTGAATAACACATGTTTCAACTAATATAAAGACTACACTTTTTATACCACATGAACTGATGTGAATGAATATTTCTTTTTGAATTATTAATCTTTGGATTTGCGCATTGGATCTACCTTCAATCTCTATATTCTGGCTCTAATGCCTGGTACCGTCTAGGGGGCACCAGTGGAAGGGTGCCAACGCAGCAGTTCCCATTTGCATGAATTACTTTACCATCTAACCGTCAGCGGTATCAATAAGCGCACTGTCTCCTTACGACCCCTAGATCTTCTTACAGTTCTTATATATATGGTAATTTATTTGATTTATTTGGTCTGTACGGTCCCTCTCATTTTTTACTATTTTTTTATTTTATTTTTTCCAGCTCTTAATTGATTCTTTTTTTCATGGATCTGGTTATCAAAGCTGTATTTATGTCTTTTATTCGGTTTGTCTTTTCCCATCAGTGGTGGATTCAGGGACTATATGAAGCCCGTATAGTTACTGGGTTTACAATGATTTCTCAATTCTTCGGCTGATAGCCAGTCACATACTTTCCCCAGATTGTCATTTAATATTTGGCCCCCTTTACAACTCTATTGCCCCCTGCATTCACCTCCAAGAGATGTGAATGGTACGAATCTAATAACGCTGCTTCAGAACTTATAACAAAATCTAACATAGCATGATCACTATCTACAGTATGAATCAGCTTCAAAGATACACATTTCTTAAAGATGTTCCCAGAAAGGTATACATAGTCAATGGTTGAGAAGGAGTCACCTCTCTCCCAAGATGGTGAACAAAGGATTTCCCCCTTCACATTCCCATTTAACATTGTTAGATTCCATTCCAGCATAAAATGTTCCCACGCATACCCATTCAGTGATTTCTTTTAGTAGGAAGCGAGAATGCTTCTGTATTAACAGATTGCAAGTTGAAATCACTCAATATTATCAGTTCATCTAGAGGAAATTGTGTTCGAACTAAAACCAATAAGTCAGACAAATGCTGAAGAAAAATACCAAGGGCAGCCACCACTGGATTCCAATAACCTGTGATTATCACCCAGTGTATAGAGGACAGACAACCCTTCATCAAGACTCTAACCGCCAATAGACCTTGGATTATATTTGATACCAAATTACATTCCTTAAAAGTCTCTTTTTTGTATGCTAACAACAGCCCGCCACTTGGCTGCCCCACCCCTCTATATTCAGCGTTTAGTTGATAGACATAGAAACCCTCAATGCCCACCGCTTCAACTAACCAAGTTTCTTGCAAGGAGATCAGACCAAAATTCTGAAAAATAAAGCCTCTCTGGTTGTCTCCCACGAAGGAGTTATAGCCTCTGGAATTCCACGATAAACATCTACGTTCCTGTTTGGCTAGAACCTCTGTTCAGGCAGGCCCATTTTCTGGAAAACTTGTGCTATTATTTCAGGGACCATTTCCCATAGGTTTCCCGAGCCCCCCCTCTTTATGGAATCCTTCTCATGAAAAGTATTTTTTAGGCGGCACTGAGATTGGTTCCGGACACAATATACCCTCTTTTTAGCCATTCCCCATTTGACTCCAGCATAAATTCAGAGGCTAGTCTCGATTTCATTAAGAGTTTGGTTATGGCAGTGTTTGGGTATTCTGGAAAGCTTACTCAATCAATATCACTGGAGGTCCGAAATTTTAATAAATTCATTGATTTCATCTCCTCCAAGATAACTGGTCGATTAATTGGGCCTCTTGATTTATTGTCTTGAGACTTCGAAAAAAAGATCCTCTGAACGGGAAATTGGTCAAATCATTTTTGCACCCCGGACCCGCTGAGACTTTAGAGTTCGAGCTAGGGAGCATTAATTGCACTGGATTTAATATCCTTCGATCCACCTTCTCCATCTGTAAATTAACCTGTAGATCATCCACAGTTGCCCTGTTTTCTTCCTCCCTTTCTTGTGCCTTAACCAAGTCCTTCTTTTCCAAGTCCTCCTTTTCCATGGTTGGGATATTAGTTCCCATGATTTGATTATTTACGCTCGATGCTGCTTTGACCTTTATATGCTTTTGAAAAATTGGAGCAATTTTCAAGGAAGGCATACTTGATTTAAATTTTTGTTTTGGAGGAGGGAATATTGGGGTAATCTTCTTTGGTTGAGCCAGAAAATCAGTCTGACTACTCACTGTCGCTTTAGAGATCACAGGGAGAGCCTTGTCGACATTCTTATTTGATTCCAAGTCAGTCCCTTTCAGTTTCTGATTTTTGGATGAGCCTGGCCTTGGACCTTTTAAGTTTACCGTATCTCCACTTAGCTGAGACAGTATTTTCAAATTTTTAGCAGACTGCTTTATATTCTCTTTATGGGATTCAACCTCCTTTTTCTTTCCTTTCAGCATATTATTCCTTTGATCCCTTTTTAATTCATCAGCTTTCCTTTTTCTTTTTTTTTCTTTTTCCATTCACCTTCTTTGTTGCTTTGTCCAGAGGTTCCTGTTTACCCAACTGTTCATCAACTAGGGCAGGATTTTGCAACTTTTCTTTGTTCTCAACAAGAGCAGCATCATCCTCTGCTAATTGAGCAAGACGCATGAATTCCTCCATAGTAGAAGCAGATAAAGGCGTATCTTCCCAGGCAGCAGCCAGCTGAACTTCCTCAAAGTTCGATGGAGCCACAGCTTGCCCTTGCCTATTTTGGCCTGTTTCCCAGTTTGCTTTTAGGAGAGCTAAATTCTGTTTTAATTCAACACCTTGTATATGTAGAGATTCCAGTTTATTTAATTGGGTTTCCTGGAAGGAATTCCATAAATTTGTTGCAGCCGTTCTCTCCTCATTTATGGATGATTTTAGAACCACCATGTTTGAGTCCACTGACTCCATATCCTTCGACAATTCCAACAAAATTCTGGAGTGCATTTCCACTTTTGATGTGATATTTTCAAACATCTTCAACAACGAACTCAGTAGATAGTTCAAGGCTGCAATGGTGGGGGGTGCCAGCTCTTCCCCCACCGTTGCTGCTAACTTTGACTCTTCCTTTCTATGTTTAGAGGTTTGATTAGAATTTTGCTGTTTTGGTGAATCATTTTGTCACGATTTGCTCCCTTTGCTCCCGTTCCCACCACTTGGGGGCCTGATTTGGGGTTTATTCCCTACTGGACCTTTCCTCCGAACCTTATGCTACAGTGCTGTGATGAATTAGGAGTGCTAAATCCCTATTTTCCAAGCTACTTCCCTTCCAGATGCATTCCAGGTTTTTGGCAGCCAGCATGCTTCTTTAATCAAATGACTTTGCTTCCCAGAATGCCTGGCCCACTGCTTCATCTCCACCATTGCAGGACAAGGTTGGGTGGAGGATAGGCAACACCTGTGGCTGCAGGTGCAGCAAGCAGCACACCTGAGGTGTGTGCTCGTTAAGCAGCTTTAAAAGCGTCAGTTTGCTTCAGTCCAGCGCTGGTCATTGATGCAGTGTTCCCGTTTGTGACTGGCCCCTTGTTCCTGGTTCTTAGCTTTGTGCCTAGTTCCTAGTTTCTATTCCTTGTTCCTTTACCCTGGATTTCAAATGTATGTGCTTAATTGATTTCTGCTTCCTAGATTCCCTTTCTGTAATCCTCTGTTTACATGCAGCTTTTCTCAGTGCTTTCCCTTTTGGTGCAGCCCAGTTTACCTGTGTTCTATTTTTCTTTGACTTTCTCCTTTGCTGCTGTAAACATTGATGCTTTAGTCTTTCCTCTTTATAGATTTAGCTTCCTGCCTTTTTTCCTTGTATGTGTGTGTCGGAAGTTTGCCTTTGTAATTTTGTTTTCCCCTGCTCCTTTACTTTCTCTTGGAATCCATTCCATGTCTTCCCTTGCACTTCTGCATTTATTTCCCTTTGATTATTAGGTGTGGCGTGCTGTTGTAGCTAGCCCCTGAATGAATGCCTATGTTTTCCTCACTATTCTGTAATCACTATACCTACTTGCCCCTTGTCTTGAGTCTTATGTATTTAGTTATCCTCCCATTGCTGTTATAGCCTTTCTGGGCCCCTGTTTGATCAACAGGGTTGGTGGGCTTACTGACATTCAAGTGGTATTTCTCGTCCTTGTGAGTACTGTTTTTAAGTTCTCTTATTCAATATCATCAAGAGTGTTAGCTCACAGATCCTGTCGTTGTTTGCCCTCTACTTGGGCTTAGCGCTGTCAGTACCTGTAATAGCAATTGTGGGTAAGGAGCTTGCCGACTTTCTTTGTCATCATAAGGAGTTTCTAAGTGCTTACCCCACATCCCTTTTCATATATTTGTATTGTTGTCACACTCTGTTTGCACTCCTGGGTTTTAGTATACATGAGTCTTGGTTCCTGTGTGCATGTTGTTTGATTCAAGGCTATTCACTGTGTGATTTTGTGCACATTTCCCTTGCCATATTCGCTGCCTTTGTCCTCACCTGACAGAATGACCAGCCCACTATTCCCATTGAATATGGCAAGTTTAAGAAAGAAAGGCAGCAAGCCCTCTAACAAGTTTGTACAGAAAGCTTCCCCTACATTTACCTGTGACAATCAAATCACTAGTACTGACATAAATGAACTCCTTGTCACGAATGGGCATTTACGTGCACAGTATTTTTCTCACAGGATGGCCCATCTTACATTGCCTGATCCTAGTTCTGTCTTTTATTCTGATCCAGATTCTATGTCAGCACAAGCCTTAGCAGCAGAAAACAACACACTGTTATACTTATTACATAAGAGTACCTCTGGTGTTGAACCCCATGATTTCCAGTTATGCTTCACTTCAGATTGGCCAGTTTCATGATACAAACATAAAGAATCGAGGGGTTCCTTGCATAACTTCTGTTTTCTACCCTCAGTCTATAGCATACTCCTCTGCACAAGTGCATACTGTAGTCCATAATGCCAAGAGGTCTGATGTCAATAGTTTGTTTAAGGGAAACACAGACCAAGTTGGTAAGAGAAAGTATAAATCACAGAACCTGCAAGCAGTAGATGACAATGTACCATCAGTGCACATCCAGATTGCTAGTGCAGGATCCAGCCCTGATGCCACCATGCCTCCCCCTGTGCCTACTGATAGTGATGTACAGATAATGCAGGGCATGCTAAAAGCTAAGCTGGAGGAGTTAAGACAAGAATTCATTTCTTTACAAGTGGAGAATAAAAACTTACAGTCTTTACAGAATACACCTCAAACTTTATCTGTTGATGTTGATGAAGTGAATACTGTTCAGTCCCTGAGTGCAGAGACTTTAGTAAACCATGATACTTGTCCTGACGTTTGTCAGGGATTGCAGTTAGCTGAAGATTTACAAGCCAATTCTTTACCTAAGATTTCCAGTGTAGCAGCTTGTCATAACCCTGAGCTTGCACACATACAAGCTTCTGATTTCCAAACACAATCCACAATGGTGGCATACACAGAATCAGTCACTACAGTAGGCTTAGACTCTGCTCTTGATCCAGCTGCTGAGACTGAAGTAGATGTTCAAGCTGATGTGGAAAACAATGCTCTTTGTTCACTCTTCCTTCTGCCAGTTTTGGTCACAACGAACAGTCAGAGACAGTACAGATTTCATGTTCTGATGGACTAATTCCACAGTATACAGAACCAAAAACCCGGCAGGCGATTCCTGAACTGTTGATTGTTAATCTGCCACTATCAGAAGCTAAGACAGATGAATGGACAATTGACGAAATCCTGATTAACAGAGACTTTACTATGGTGATTCTTCTGGTTGATTTTGACTTCTACAAAGAAAGAGACTCTGTGTTATTCACTAAGGAAAGGGACTGCAAGGGTACAGCTCAGTCGTTGGTTACTGGTGCCAAGGAGTCTACTGCCCTAAAGGTGCCTTCCATTCCTGAGCCACAAATGTGTCTGTCGACTTCTGAGACTTCAGTCTGTCCTCATACAACCATTGACTCTTCTATTATCCAGTGCACAGCTCTGCAGTCATCTTTGGCACACGTGTCTTCAATCAATGAACTTCTGCCATGTCTGCCATTCGTTCAAGAGCCTCCACCATTCACGTGATCAGTCCCAAAGACCTTGACATGTTTGTCTTCAGCTACCGAGATGGCTCCAGCTTGCATGCCTTCAGCCTCAAAGTTTCCTCTGGCATGCCTATCTTCAGCTACAGTGACTCATCCAGCAGATCATCCTTCAGCCATAGAGCCTCCGGTAGTCCATCCTAAGTGCATGTCTTCAGTCCCAGAGCCTACTGCTAGTTTGGCTTCAGTTCATGAGACACCTGTATCCTGCTTAGCCTCGCTGCCAGAATCAGAGGTATACATGTCTACACCGTCAGATCCTGCTGCATTTTCTTCTGCTCCAGAGATTCCTCCTGAATCCCAACCATTTATTACCAATGAACGTCCAGCCTGCCCTTCTTATGCTGCAGAGGGATCACCAGAATGCCTGCCTTTTACACAAGATGATTCTCCCAACTGCTTGACTTTAGCATCAGAGCCTCCCGAATATGCAGCATCTGAGTTTGAGACTTTTGCCAGCTCTCACTTCAGAGACATCAAGCTGGACCACGGCTCTGGAGAGCCTTACAGGCAAGGCCACTGGACTTGCCTGGAGTATTACGAGAGGGAGGCGGACATCATCCGCCACGGCCCAGTCACTGAACAAGTAGCCGACTGGGATAGCGGGCTGGGCGGTTCGCATCCGGGGCCCAGTTCGGATCAGCCACTTGACAGCTCTTTTGGTGCTGGACCACACATGAGCCAGATGGAGAGGACGGGCATGGCCCCCCAGCAGCAGCTGGGGAGTCACGACTCGCTCCCTTCGCTCCCGTTCCCACCACTTGGGGGCATTATTTGGGGTTTATTCCCTACTGGACCTTTCCTCCGAATCTTATGCTACAGTGCTGTGATGAATTAGGAGCGCTAAATCCCTATTTTCCAAGCTACTTCCCTTCTGGATCCATTCCAGGTTTTTGGCAGCCAGCATGCTTCTTTAATCAAATGACTATGCTTCCCAGAATGCCTGGCCCACTGCTTCATCTCCACCCTTGAAGGACAAGGTTGGGTGGAGGATAGGCAAAACCTGTGGCTGCATGTGCAGCAAGCAGCACACCTGAGGTGTGTGCTCGTTAAGCAGCTTTAAAAGCCTCAGTTTGATTCAGTCCAGTGCTGGTCATTGATGCAGTGTTCCTGTTTGTGACTGGTCCCTTGTTCCTGGTTCTTAGCTTTGTGCCTTGTTCCTAGTTTCTATTCCTTGTTCCTTTACCCTGGATTTCGAATTTATGTGCTTAATTGATTTCTGCTTCCTAGATTCCCTTTCTGTAATCCTCTGTTTACAGGAAGCTTTTCTCAGTGCTTTCCCTTTTGGTGCAGCCCAGTTTGCCTGTGTTCTATTTTTCTTTGACTTTGTTCTTTGCTGCTGTAAACCTTGATGCTTTAGTCTTTCCTCTTTATAGATTTAGCTTCCTGCCTTTTTCCGATCCACAGGGGTTGAATTCGCTTGTGGATCCAATAACATTAATTTGTCAGCCATTGGTCCACTGCGCAGATTATAGTTATTTGCCATCACTTTCTCACACTGAATAGGCAGCCAGTACATTTTAAAAAATATAAGGAAAATGGGAGGACTTGAAAAAGAAAAAAACAGGAAATAAAAATAGGAAAGAAATGTCCCTCACCACCTCAGACAGGGTCAAAGGTCTTAGACCCGCAGTCCTTGGTCTGATCTTAAAATTTTATAGGGCTCAAATACAATTACCCTTTGACCAGGGAGGACCCATATACAAAAAATACTCGCACGCCTGGTGAAACGTAGCGCTGCGTTGGAAATCAAGCTTTACTGATTTTCAGAAAAGACAGTTAGGGCTGCATGTATCTCATCTGTCACTGGGGTGCAGCCCGGGAACCACGAGATCAAAGGAGCGAACTCCAGCAGTCTCTCGTGGTTCTTAGCTGTAATACAGTCTGTGTGAGGAAGAGCAGATAAACCTTACCATTGCGTTGCCTGGGTTTAGGGTTAGGCGTTCCGTTGTGCAAAGACTACAATATGACCCGATGAGAAGTCTTCGCAACAGCGCCCCTTCCTCCTCGCACTCCCAGCACAAACAGCAGAAACAGTGTGACCAGACGCGTTGCCCTTGTCTCCACGTTCGGGCTTAGGTAATAGAGTTATATTGCCAAATAGTGAATGAGGCCCAAGGAAGGGCCAGACATCATCAGATAAGATTGATGGGCAGGTTCCTGTCTACAATGCCTTGTCAACTTGTCCATCTTAACCAATGATTCCTTAAACTTGCTGTGTAATTCTGACTGACCAGCAACCCTCCTGCTTTTTTTTAGTACATGCATCTAAAAAAACGTTTTGTTCCAATTGTTAAGATTGAAAATCTTTGCACATCAAGACAGCTGGTACATGCATCTGGTCTACTGTCACAGACACAACCACGAGCCCACATCTCTTCTGCTGTGGCTTATTTCAAGGGCATTTTTTGGGAACTGGGAGGGTTGGTGAAAACCTGGAGAAAAAAACTCAGAAATTTGGCATATTTCAGTAAAAATAGCAATTAATTGAAGAAAAATGATTGCATATTAGTGGAATCTTTTTCTGTTTTTCTCTTTAAATAAACAATGGGTCCTGGTGATTTCTGTAATAAAGCAAATCAAAATTGATTCTTCAAGCGACGACCACAGAGGACCAGTTGCAGGAAAACTAATCTCCCCCTCTACAAGGGGTGTACTGGGAACCAAAAGAGGCCCGGGGAAGAATTTTCAAAATTGACCCATATTATACATTGTCAACAGGTCCAACCCTTTCCCAATGAGAACATTTAAAAAATAAAATAGGTTACCACACAAAAGAGGCCCAGGGTGCAGAGGCCTACCGGGAAATCTCCAGAGTGAGTTCCCTATATTCCAGTCCACCCTTGCCCAGGTTGCAGAGGTCTACTGGGAAATCTACAGAGTGAGTTCCCTATAGGCCGGTCTGCCCCTGCCCAGGGTGCAGAGGCCTACCTAGGAAATCTGCAGAGTAACTTCGTTATAGGCCGGTCTACCACTGCCCAGGGTGCAGAGGCCTACCGGGAAATCTCCAGATTGAGTTCCCTGTAGGCCGGTCTAACCCTGCCCAGGGTGCAGAGGCCTACCGGGAAATCTTCAGATTGAGTTCCCTATAGGCCGGTCTACCCCTGCAGAGACCTACCGGAAAATCTCCAGAGTGAGTTCCCTATAGGCCGGTCTACCCCTGCCCATGGTGCAGAAGCCTACCGGGAAATCTCCAGAGTGAGTTCCCTATAAGCCCCTGCCTAGGATGCAGAGGCCTTCCGGGAATTCTCCAGAGTGAGTTCCTATAGGCCGGTCAGAGGCCTACCGGGAAATCTCCAGTGAGTTCCCGATAGGCCGTTCCACCCCTGCCCAGGGGGCAGAGGCCTACCAGGAAATCTCCAGTGAGTTCCCTATAGGCCGTAACACCCCTGCCCAGGGTGCAGAGGCCTACTGGGAAATATCCAGATTGAGTTCACTATAGGCCGGTATAACCCTGACCAGGGTGCAGAGGCCTACCAGGAAATCTCCAGATTGAGTACCCTATAGGCCGATCTATCCCTGCCCATGGTGCAGAAGCCTACCGGGAAATCTGCAGAGTGAGTTCCCTATATGCCCCTGCCTAGGGTGCAGAGGCCTACCGGGAAATCTCCAGAGTGAGTTCCCTATAGGCCGGTCAGAGGCCTAACGGGAAATCTCCAGAGTGAGTTCCCTATAGGCCAGTCCACCCCTGCCCAGGATGCAGAGGCCTACCGGGAAATCTCCAGTGAGTTCCCTATGGGCCGATCCACCCTTGCCCAGCGTGCAGAGGCCTACTGGGAAATCTCCATAGTGAGTTCCCTATAGGCCGGTCAGAGGCCTATCGGGAAATCTCCAGAGTGAGTTCCTATAGGCCGATCCACCCCTGCCCAGCGTGCAGAGGCCTACCGGGAAATCTCCATAGTGAGTTCCCTATAGGCCGGTCAGAGGCCTACCGGGAAATCTCCAGAGTGAGTTCCCTATAGACCGGTCAGAGGCCTATTGGGAAATCTCCAGAGTGAGTTCCTATATGCCGATCCACCCCTGCCCAGCGTGCAGAGGCCTACCGGGAAATCTCCATAGTGAGTTCCCTATAGGCCGGTCAGAGGCCTCCTGGGAAATCTCCAGAGTGAGTGCCCTATAGGCTGATCCACCCCTTCCCAGCGTGCAGAGGCCTACCGGTAAATCTCCAGAGTGAGTTCCCTATAGGCCGGACAGAGGCCTACCGAGAAATCTCCAGAGTGGGTTCCCTATAGGCCGGTCCACCCCTGCCCAGCGTGCAGAGGCCTACTGGGAAATCTCCATAGTGAGTTCCCTATAGGCCGGTCAGAGGCCTACCGGGAAATCTCCAGAGTGAGTTCCTATAGGCCGATCCACCCCTGCCCAGCGTGCAGAGGCCTAACGGGAAATCTCCATAGTGAGTTCCCTATAGGCCGGTCAGAGGCCTACCGAGAAATCTCCAGAGTGGGTTCCCTATAGGCCGGTCCACCCCTGCCCAGGGTGCAGAGGCCTACCGGGAAATCTCCAGAGTGAATGCCCTATAGGCCGATCCACCCCTTCCCATCATACAGAGGCCTACCAGGATATCTCCAGAGTGAGTTCCCTATAGGCAGATCCACCCCTGCCCAGCGTGCCAACGCCTACCGGGAAATCTCCAGAGTGAGTGCCCTATAGGCCGATCCACCCCTGCCCAGCGTGCAGAGGCCTACCGGGAAATCTACAGAGTGAGTTCCCTATAGGCCGGTCAGAGGCCTACCGGGAAATCTCCAGAGTGAGTTCCCTATAGGCCGGACCACTACTGCCCAGGGTGCAGAGGCCTACCGGGAAATCTCCAGAGTGAGTGCCCTATAGGCCGATCCACCCCTGCCCAGCGTGCATAGGCCTACCAGGAAATCTCCAGAGTGAGTTCCCTATAGGCCGATCAGAGGCCTACCGGGAAATCTCCAGAGTGAGTTCCCTATAGGCCGGTTCACCCCTGCCCAGGGTGCAGAGGCCTACCGGGAAACCTCCAGAGTGAGTGCCCTATAGGCCGAGCCACCCCTTCCCAGCGTGCAGAGGCCTACCAGGAAATCTCCAGAGTGAGTTCCCTATAGGCCGGTCAGAGGCCTACCGGGAAATCTCCAGAGTGAGTTCCCTATAGGCCGGTCTACCCCTGCCCAGGGTGCAGAGGCCTACCGGGAAATCTCCAGAGTGAGTGCCTCATAGGCCGATCCACCCCTTCCCAGCGTGCAGAGGCCTACCAGGAAATCTCCAGAGTGAGTTCCCTATAGGCCGATCCACTCCTGCCCATTGTGCAGAGGCCACCTGTAAACAGTGGTAGAAGTGCACTGAAAAAGGTAGTGGAACTGTGGTCTCGACAGTGGAGAGGGTAGGCGGAAGCATAGTGCAACATGTGACAAGGTGTTGGGGGAGGGCATTGAAATCGTTCAAGTGAGTAGTAACTAAGGCTTCTATTAGAACTTTACACTTGCACAAGGACATGAATGAACATAACATCTATATAGAATGGTGACTATGGTTGTAAAAAGTAGAGGAATGGTAAAGAGAAAAAAATAAAAGTATTGGAACACCGCTCCCAACCGTTCCTGCTAACTTCGATCACTGCGTAAATCTCCAGAGTGAGTTCCCTATAGGCCGGGTCCCTGCTCCTATAGTACTATTGTGGGATCACCTTATATTCCTTTCTGGGCCTAAACCTCTTCCCCGATTTCCTTTCACCCTCTATATACTGCTATTGCTGCTAACCTGACCACATCTGAATGTATCATTGTATCTCTATTGCTCTTAAAAGTGTTTTGTCCTCCACAATGGGCAAAGGCTTATCATGACAACTAATCAAGGTGCCCGGGCAGACCTCCATGGGAGAACTTTCTCCACATGCACGAGGGCATCAATTGTTGACAGCTCTTAGAACCACCTCATTTGACACCATAGCAAATTCTGAAATTTGAATAGATGAAAAATAGGTGTGGATAATTATTTAATAAGGGGTGAGTTAGTAAAGACTGACACAACATAAAGAGACAAACTGCACTGGCGGATGTTGGCAGGTGAATTTGCTGTGATGTCATCGCTGTGAAGTACGTGGAGGGGTAGGTTGGGAGCAGACACGGAGAGGGGGCCGAACATTTGGTGCACTCAGAAGTGCTTGTGTAGGGTATGCAGGTACATTTTGCGAGCCTGAAAGTGGGATAGTAGGCTTGCGCGTGGCGGGGCGTGATATGTACTGTCTATTTAGGAAAAGCGGGCTACCAGTAAAAGGTGGAGGGAAAAGAAGCGTTGAGAACAGCGGATGAAAGTGAGGAGGGAACAGGAGTGCAGGGTGTGGAGCACTGGATGTATGGGAGTAATAGGGATGGGCAGGTCTTCCCACAAAGGACTGGTTATATGGGATTTTACCTGATAAACGATGTTATTGAATCTTGATAAGGAGCTTTGTCATTTTCTATAATAAATACATTTTTCAAACAAATCAATCAATATGATGCCGACAAATTATGGCATTTTATATAGTGAAATTGTCACCTAGGACTGAGATCTTCCTACTAGTGATGAGAGAGGTCAGGAAACAGACATAGTTTTTGACGCATACCCTTGATGATGACATTGCTGTATTGTGGGAGTCGGACAGACCGTGAATTCAAAAGAAGGCCTGGTCCTCTCCCGGTTCTGGACCACGAATAAGTGGCCAGGCAAAAGAATGGCAGACAAGGAAGACGAACCAAGCAAGAGGATCTGTGATTTTGGATCTGCTACGGATCACCAGTTGATCCCCATCCATTCCTGGAGTGAGCAGATACCGCCCAACCACATTTATGCCAGACATAAATCTGTTATCATCCTCAGTGGCCTGAAACGCTGCCTCCACGGTGCAAGGATTTCAGGCAATAAATACTTGTAACATTGAGCACAGGTGCTTGAGTAAGTGAGGCGTGACACACTTCAGATATCAACTTAGTTCCCTTTGAGAACAAATGTCTTTATATGGTCTTTTGAAAGTGGTTACTTACATATAGACCTATTGCAGTAGGTACAAATCCAGCAGGATAACTCTGCCTGAAGTACCAAGCAGAATTGGGAACCAGTGCGGGAAGCATTTCCTCTCCAATATTTGCCAGAGGAGTTCCCTCTCTCACATGGACCAAACCAAAGACAGGCGGACATTAAGCAAACCCTTTGCCTGGGGACTGGACTAGCATTGAGTGGTTGCCTACTTCATCAGAATCTTAGAAATGGGAAATAAGAGTACTCCTACGGCCCAACCCCGTTCCTCCATACTTATGGGAGTTTCTGCGGATCGGGGACGCGACTGGAGCCATAGCAAGCCCAAGCGCTCTTCCCCTTTAAGAATTTAGAGACAGCGTTGTGCGGTCCATGTGCATGTAGCACGACCATGCCCTGAAGCCTTCTTCTCGCACTCCATCCTCCAGTCCCATTCTTTGCGTTGGACTCTGGATTTAGCCCTCTCTTTATTTTTATTTTTTATTTTCACAGCTTTCACTGAGATAACTTTCATTTTTATTTGTACTGCTTCTTCCCTGGCTCCATCCCTTTTTATGCTGGGTAAAGTGGTCGCAAGTCGTTCTCAGTGGCAAACTCTCACACTCTTTGTTTAGAGTGTTTGGGCCTGTCTCAGCGCAAGGAGGCCGGTGCGCTCTGTGGTGCACTTTCCTTCAAATCCCTCAGGAGTGGACTGACGTGGTGGGTGGACATCATTCCGATGACGGCTCTGGATCACCTCAAGAACTACGTCAAATCCAAGAGGGTGAATACATCTCTTTTTAATTTAGCACTCCAACCAGGTGACACCCTTTCGGGTTTAGCTGAAATGGGAGAGCCCTTTCCGGGCCTGTTGTGGTTAGCCACCTTGTTACTGGGTGGGCGAATCCCTTCTAGTGGAAAAACTGTACGCGGTGAGCCACCTCCAAGCAAACTCCACATAAGTGGTGGCTACGCTCTTTGGCAAGAGTCAGACATCATCTTTTTTCTCTTTCTTACTCTTCACAGAATGTAATTCAGGGAAGAAAGTCTATCAAAACACAGCCCTGAGCTTTAGGCAGGTCACTGCGGAAGCAGTTGTGGCAGCGGCTACGGTTAAGTTTTGGAAAGAGCTGGGCAACTACAACTCGCTCCTCCCACCTCAAATTGAAGCAGGGTTCCCTCACACTTGGCAGAGGCTTGCCAAGTAGTGCAGGACCTCATGGATGCCACTTACCACCACCTGAACACAGCTGCTAGAGGTATGTCTGTAGGTGTGTCCATTAGGCGGCAAGCATTCCTCAACCCCACCAAATTTCAGTCAGACATGCACGAGCCAATTATGGACTCGATGGGGTGGAACTGTTCAGCGGGGATACAGATGAGGAGCTGAATGAAAAGAAAAACAGTGCACAAACGGAATGGTCTTTAGCAGCCCTAACCGAGCCCCCCACAAAGCCTGGGTCTTCAACCCGTCAGAGACAGTCGTTCACTACCAAGAGTTAGGAGGCTTTAGGAGTTTCCCTGTCTGCTGAGTAGGCAATACAGATCTCTGAGTGTTCCACGCAGAAGCAAGCTCATCTGTCCCCCAACCCTCCCACACTCCAGAAGCAAAATAGTCTACAGGACATGAGGGTGCAGAGCCACAGCTCCCCGGTCATAGGAAGAGTGCCCCACCATCCTGCCTAAAAGAGATCCATAGAAAGCAACAACTGGTCCCTGTCGCTGGTCCACATGAGAGATTGCCTTCCTCTTCCCTCCAATCATTCATCTTCCCCTCCTGTCCTTCATAGATGCTCACTCGCTCACAGAAGAAATTCAAGATGTTGCTCATGGAGGCAATAGAGAAAGTGCAGAGGAAGGGCTGGGTTTCTATTCAAGGTTCTTCACCATTCCCAAGAAAAACAAGACAGGCCCGCGGACGGTTCTAGACCTTTCCTCTTTCAATGTTCTTTCCTTGAGAAAAGATCAAGATGATTATGACAGTACTCATCCGATCATCTCTGCAGCCAGGTGACAGGCTGGTAGGCGTGGACTAGCAAGATGCATATTCGCACATCCCTATTTTGCCTCCTCACGGCCGTTACCTGCAGTTCTCCATAGGCAACGATCATTATCATTACAAAGTGTTACCTTTCGGCCTCAGTTCAGCTCCAAGGGTGTTCACCAAGTTGATGGCATTGATGGGTGCATTTCTACGCCTGAAGGGCATTCACCTGTATACCAATTTGCAGGACTGGCTGATCAGAGCATCCAATCCAATCTTCGGCCCAACTGCAGTACCCCATTGACCTGATGTGTGCACTGAGTATATCAGTCAACTTAAAGAAAGCCACACTCTTCCCGACACAGGAACTGGAATTCATAGGCGTCATCTGGGATCAATCTATAGGCAATGTCTTCCTTACAGAAACAAAGATAGTCAACCTCTTGGAGACGGTCTTATTGTTCAGATCTCATTTCCCAACAACCACATGGTGGTTACAATGTCTGTTGGGCCTGATGGTGACTTGTATTCTGCCAGTACCCATGGCCAGATTGTGAATGTTACACACCCATCTGCAACTGGCAGTGAGTTGGATAAAGGTATCTTCCCCCATAACCAAGGCAGCCCCCATTCCATCATGGCTCCAGCAGGATCTTCTGTGTTGGGCAGAGCACAAGAACCTCTGAATATGCTCCCCTTGTCAGGACTTTCCTTTGGGTGATCTTCCAGTTCACGACATGTGGAGCAAGGATGATTCTCAGGAGCCCATTCATTTATTGGAGTTGTAGACTGCCTTCCTAGTCCTGCAGGCATTCTTGCAGTAATAGTAAACTCCAAAGTATTGCTCCTGAAAGACAACATAGGAACAAAGTTTTACATCAACAAACAGGGAGTCAGTAGGTCTGTGAAACTTTGTGCTCTAGCGGGGCCTTTATGGGAGTAGGTACGGAGCCACAACATAACCATACCGGCAGCTCATTTGCTGGGAACAGACAATAACCAGGTGGCCAAGCAGGAAATATTTCACCTACCCCAAGTCGGAATTACGCAAACAGGTCCTCTGGGAAATGTTTAGCTCCAAGAGTTTTGTCGCGGTTGACCTGTTTGCAAGGAAACAGAACACGAAGTGTCACCATTACGCTTCATGGAAAGAGAGAGGGAAAGAGTTATCGGGGACGTATTATCGATCTCATGGAACAACCTATTTTCATATGCGTTGCCTTCTCTCCCTCTGATTTCTGAAGGTCTTGCAGAAGTTCAGAGCCTACAATCAGAGGAGTCCCCCATTGGTCACAGGGCGTTGGTTCTCAGAGCTACTGCTTATGGCAAGTGGACCACCTCTCCTTCTCCCATTGTTTCTGGATCTGCTTCACCAGCCATGCCCACAATCGTTTTTCTTGGCATTCTGGCACCTGAGACTTTGACTTATGGTCACCTGGGTTTATTGGAAGATATCTTCAAGTTGATGGGAGTATTCGTAAACCCTCCACTCGCTCACAATGTAGAGGAGAATGGCATTGCTTTTGCCACTGGGTGATGGGAAAGTCAAATGATCCCCTTCAGGCAGGCATTGACGACATTGATCCCCTCTTTTTCCACTAAAAGGACTCGTTGGTGGGTACACTGACGGGACCTTGCACAATGTACTCAAATAATGCCTAATTATCTTGCAGCTTGAAAGGGACTGGAGATGCAAGGAAACGTTTAGAAATCATCCAAAAACGGTGTGCACTTTTCATGTGTATTTCTAAACACATTTGACTGCTAACCGTCCATAGGGCAGAGTCATACCCGTGGGTTACATTTCCATCTCAAATAGCTATTAGGGATATGAGAAACAACCACAGAATAGATGAGCACATGAATCCCCTCAAAGGCTGGCAGTGGCGAGGTCTCAGGACCCTGACCCTGTTATCCCGAAACAGAGAATAAAGACTGTGATCAGTGGTGCACAGTCGCAGTGCCATTAGTGGGCCACCAGGCACAGAGAGGTCAGCAACAGGACTACCGACAGCACCAGCAAAAGCGAAGGGGCAAGGCAAGGGAAAATTAAGTGTCTGTGCTGAGGGGTCACCCTATAGAAGATCTTGCTGAGCTGTTTGACAGGCAATATAATCAGTTCAGTAAGGATTTTGCCTGTATTTGATCATCTCTTTTCTTCAAACCCAGGGACGTCATTTCACCAAAATGCCTGGAGTAGCGGAAGTGACGTCACACCACCATTGGCCTCTGATGACATCACAGGAAGTGATGGCATTTGACCCCCACCCCAAAGTCACAGGAAGAGATGGAACACAACCTTTCACCCCTTGACAAAACAGGAAATAGTGTCACGTAGCATTGATCCGAAGTTCACTACGAAATATATGGTTATATACATTTAATACAAGAATGGATCACCATATGTATCGTTAATATCCGTGTGTATAAGCCCCTATTACCAAATTACTGTGAATGCAAGCAGCCATCCAAGACCAAATGATGTGTTATTAAATAGCACTTACGGTTAAGTGCTTTATATAGAACAAATATACATACAATAATCACTCTACCTGTGTTGGTACTCATTTATCGACCTCAGAAGGATGAAAGCCTGAGTTGAGGCTTTTATGAACAGACTAAATCAGCCACTCAACCCCTGAAGTGTGCCTGAAATAAGCCTTTAATGAGTCTAGCAATTATTGTATAGAATTTCAGAAAGAGAAATTATTTGTTATTCCTATTCTTTCTTTTTTTTTTTATATATATATATTAGGCTTTCATCAAAATACATTACTCCTACGTCCCGTCCCCTTTCCTCTATACTTTTGGGACATTTCATCCTGTGGGACGGGACCGGAGCACTTTTTGTAAAAAAAAGCATCAAATTGAAAAATGTGTCCTTCTTCTCTTTTTACGCGGGGTACCTGCGGCAGCACCTCCTCTGCCTCCCGGCCCTCCTCTGGCTCTTCCGCATCTGCCTCCCATGTCACCGGTGGACAAGACTCCAGCAAAGCGTGATGTTAATCTGACGCCGTCGCAGTCAGGGGATCCGGATGCTCTAGACAACCCTTTGGCAGATCAGGACAGTGAGGACCAGCCACGCTCTGTTTGAGCATTTCACGACCGGGTACTGGACATGATGTCACTCCTTGACATACCAGTGCCTGAGGCACCCGCTCCGTAGGAAGGGGTGCTTTCGGGGGCGCTAACATTGTCTCCACAGGAGCGCACCGGCCTGTTCCTTCAGAGGGACGTCCTGGCCGAGGCCTGCAAGGTCTGGGATAAACCCCACACCGGGCTGCACTTAACTAAAAGGATTGACGCCCGTTACAGGCTTCACACCTCAGAGGAAGTAGCCTTGGCATCATGCCCGCTCCTGTCCTCGACAGTGGTAGCGGCCGCCACTCTGCAATCCAAGCCGGCCTCTGCGTCTTCTGCAGCTGCGGCTCAAGTTCTGTCCAAGGAGGACAAATTGCTCGATTCCTTGGGCAAGAAGATTTTTTGCCAATTCGGTACTGCTATTGCGTCAGGCTAACGCAGAGCTCATCCTGGCGGCGGCGAATATGAAACTGTGGAGAGATTTGGCTGATTTCCAGGAGTTCCTTCCTGTTGATAGGTTAGAAGACATAAAGGCGGCTTGTCATACGACAGGGCGTTGGCGCAGGATATGCTGGAGGCTGCTGCACACCGTGTTGACACCTCTGCTTGTGGCCTCATGCTGGGGGTGGACACCTCTCATCAGGCTTGGCTTCATGCAACAAAGTTTTCGAAGGAGGTCCAAGATAATGTTCTGGGCCTGTCTTTTGAGGGCATAGAGTTGTTTCATTCCTCAACGGATGACGAGCTCACCAAGACTAAGGGCAGCACGCAAACTGCTAAGTCTCTGTCGCTGCTCGTGAAGGCCCCAGTCAAAGCTCAGAGATCTGGGTCCCTATCTCGATCCTCTTCAGGTTTCAGAGTGTTCCAAGACAGCAGGTCATGCAGTACTGATCCTCTGCCGGGTAACTCCTGCCAGAGGCAGCAACGTGGCCGGTTTTTCTTTCGGTCGTCAGCCTTCTCTTCAGGGACAGGTAGTCTCTCCACCGAAAAGTCTTATATTTTTTGGCGCTCGCACGAGACTCCAGTGGCAGGACGAATCTATTCTCATCTGGAGGCGTGGCAAACCATCACTGACGACCGATGGGTTTTGTCCATTGCTCGGGCGGGTTTTCACTTGCCCCTCCCCCCTATCCAACCCTTCAATCCTCCCTTTCAGCAGTCGGGGACGCCCTCCCTCAGAGCCGAGGTCCAGAAGCTTGTAGGTCTCAGGGCGGTGGAACCCGTTCCCTTAGGGGAACGAGGGGAGGGCTTCTACTCTCGTCTGTTTAAGGTGCCGAAACCCAACCAAGCTGGCCTGCGCACCATTCTAGACCTTTCCCAGTTCAACCTTTCTCTTCCCCAAGAGAAATTCAAGATGATTACGCCCTGCCAAATAAAGTCCTCTCTTCAGAAGGGTGACTGGCTCAGCATTGTGTACCTTCAAGATGCTTATATCCATATCCTGATTTGGAGCCTGCATCGGAAATAGCTGCGGTTCTCCTTGGGAGAGGAGCACTACCAGTTTCGAGTGCTCCCTTTTGGTCTCAGCTCAGCACTGCGTGTCTTCACGAAGATGATATCAGTCATTGCAGCCTTTTTAAGGCTACAGGGTATTCATGTGTATCCGTATTTGGACGACTGGCTTCTGCGCAGTCCTTGTCCAGAGAAAGCCTCGAGCAATCTTCAGTCTCTCCTTCAGCTCCTGTTCAGTCATGGGCTGTCGGTGAACTAGCGGAAATCCTCCATGACGATCTCTCAGTACCTGATATTACTGGGTTTCTGTTGGAAAACGATCGACTTCAGACGGTGGACAGGATGGCAGATCTGTTAACCACATGTCAAGTCTTCATTCAGTCTGAAAGCATGTCTGCCTGGTGGTTCCAGAGGCTTCTGGGCCTCATGGCCTTGTGCGTTCTTGCTCCTCCCCTTGTGCGTCTCAGGATGCGACTTACGCAGTTGGCTCTTCGGAGCTCCTGGCTTCAGGCAGTGGACCCGGACACCAAAATGGTTCCGGTTCCACCATGCATGATGACAGATCTCCTATGGTGGTCTTCTTCCAGCAATCTGTCGGTGGGTGCGCCTTTTCAGGAGCCCTCCCCTCAGGTGATCATTACGACATCCCTTATCGGGTGGGGTACGACGATGGATCTTTTTCAGGTTTTCGCCCTACGAGCGCTGCAGGACAGACAATTTCACATAAATTATCTGGAGCTTCTGGCGATTTTCCTGGCGCTCAAAGCTTTCAAGCCAAGCATTGTGAAGAAAGTGGTCCGCATCCGCACGGACAATGCAGTATCCATGTTTTACGTCAACAAGCAGGGGGTTACCAGGTCACCTACCCTTGTAGATCTAGCCATTCAGATTTGGGAATGGGCCATTCAGCACAGTGTTTGGCTGTTGGCGGTACAAATTCCGGGCCAGCTGAATGTAACAGCAGATTCTCTCCGTCGGGGAGCGGTGGTCAGCTATGAGTGGGAGCTGAACACAGAGATCCCCTCTGACCTTTTTCACCATTGGGGCACTCCAGTAGTGGACCTCTTTGCGACCTCATCGAACAGGAAACATCCTCTTTATTCTTCCAGGAACGGGCTCAGAGCCTCTTCCCTTGGGGATGCTCTCGAGATTCTGTGGCACAATATGAGGGCCTACACCGTCCCAACTCTTCTGATTCACCGGGCGCTATGCAAGCTCAGGGAACGTCGAATTGCACTCTCCTGTTCATAGCCCTGTGGTTTTCGGGTTTTCTGAGCTTTAGCATCTGTCAGTTTGCACACCAATCAGGCTTCTGCTGATTCCCAACCTTCTTCACTAGAGCGATCAGCAGATGTGGCACCCCTCCCCACAATGATTCAGCGTGGCGGCCTGGTGCCTGAGTTCAAATCTTTAGAAAGATTCAATTTGTCTGTGGATAATATGCGTATCATCCAGGCGGCTAGGAAACCTTTGACCAGGTCACAGTATCGGAGCAAATGGCTCAGTTTCTGTCACTGGTGTTTAATAAAAAAGCTGGACCCCAGAGAAGCTGCCATCGACACAGTGCTGTCCTTCATTTCTCATCTGGCAGCTTCAAGCATGCATGTTTTGTCTTGCAGGACTTATTTGTCGGCTATTGCCGCTTACCTGTTTTCGGACTCCGGCTCTTTTTCTTTGACAAAGCCTCTCATTAAAAGGCACTTTGCAAGTCTATTGCATCTGTATCCGCCTGTGCGTAACCCGCATCCTAAGTGGGATCTGAATGTGGTTCTTACTGCTTTATGCCATAAACCCTTCAAGCCCATGGCTGTTAGGGAGAATTCTCTCTTTAGGCTGAATTTCCTAACCTAGTGAGTTCCCCAGCAGCTTTGCTGGATTTCTGGAGTTTGTTTTTTTCTCCTGCCAAGAGTGAGACTCTTTTTCTCCCACTCTTGGACATGATTTATGGTGTTCCTTTGACTGTTAATGTGTTTTATGGGCTATGGGGTCCTTTACTCCATAAGGTGTCATGTGTTTTTACTATGTGTGTTACACAGCACCCTCCGTGCAGTGACACAGGGGTGTCATAGTGACACCCCACCATAGACTCCATACCCTGGGACTGACTACTGTCTCCCAGGGCATGTAAAGTCACCATTGGCTTTACTAGTCCCAAATTATTAACAGAAACCAGTACAAACCATAATATTGTGGACATACTGGTCGGGGCAATTCGATTGCCCCGGGGTCTGTTAGTCGAGGGGGCACGTCTCCGTCCCCCCTGATCAAGTTTTGGCTGGTGGCAGCGGATACTACTTTTTATATTCGACCGCGAATATATCCCAATGGGATTTTCCCATTGTTCAAGGCTACCAACTTTAATTATTTAATTCTCATAGCCTCGAACATACCGCCGGTTTATTCATTTAATAATAATTCGCCGGTTGGTATTTTTTGCCAGGACTCGTTTCAAAAATGGCGTTTGTGTTCTCTTCTGTGACTCCAACCCAAGTCGAGCCCTTTGTTCCACATTTTGGCGGGCTTCTCCACAGAAGCCTCCGAAAGTGGTGCCACTCTGTCTGGGTACCACAGGGGGTGTGGGAGGTGGTTTAGGCACCCTGGACTGAGTTACCTTGGTAACTCAAGTCGCACTCTTGTGTGATTGGCCAAAGTGGTGAGCCGGCCGGCTCACCACTTAGCATGTTTGATTGACAGCTAGGCTGAGTGAATGGGGGTGTGCTGCATAAAAGCAGGGCTTTGGGGACTGGAACTTGAGAAGTCGCCACAGGACCTGAGAATCCGATGAGGGAGAAGCTGAGCCGACCTACCACGACGACACCACCGATGGAGCCCTGCGGAACCGACTCACCACTTCCAGACGACAGAGAAGATCTCCCGGCTGGAGAGGCTTCTTCCCCTGACTGGTGGGCACAAGCAGTTTACCTTCTTCTCTTCGCACCCCAGACTGGCTTGTGGTCGAATTGCCCGTGCCAAGCACCCCTGAAACCGGATAGCCACTTAACACTGGACCGCGAACTAAAGGACCGCTCCTTTTACCTGAGAACTCTGCGGCTGGTTTCTTCCCTGGCAGTGCAACGGACTTCTGTCTTCCACCCCGACGAGATCCTCTCTTCCCCCGGATGAAGCACCAACTTGCATCCGCTGCCAGGAACAACTGCCCCCGCTGGAGTATTCTCACCACTTTAAGGTACAGTGTCCGCCAGGCCTCCCTTTCTAAAGATTGCTACAAGGTAATAATAACCCCTTAACCTTCTGGACTGGGCTGGCCGCCTTGACCTTCTAACTGGTCCCTTTCTTTGGTCCAACTCTTTTTGAACCGTTACAAGACTCTTGTGCACTGCAACCGTGTGACCTTGGACACATTTCGTTTTGATCCCCTTAAAGTGGATCCGGCCTACTGACTCTAAACTCACGGTGTTACTTTGCCTTCCTCTCTTGGTGTGTTCGTGAAAAAGTGTTGGGATCTGGTCCAATTTATTTTCTGCTTTTCTCTCCCTTTTAAAACAAATTATTAGAGTGCCATCTACGTTAAGCGCTCACCGCTGTCTGAAAATAAGTGGGGCTTTACTTAAGATTTGTCTAATATTCTTCTAAGGGAGTGTATATCTTTTAGTTACCGTGTTTTTGAATTGCTTACTATTAGTGCCTGTGTGTTTTTCTAGATGTGGTTTTAAATAAATAATTATATCTCTTTTACACCAAGCCCTGGTCAGTGTTTACTTGTTCTACTGTGTTCTTTTGACCTATTGTGAATACTCTGTATACTGCCTAACTCTTCTTGAGGGAATTCTGACTGCTCAGCCACAGCTACCAAGTGAATCTGTGTGGTACAGACTGCTCCCAAGTGGGTTTACTGCCAAACACCTGTAGTCTTAAATCTTTTGCAGTGGTCCCAGAGGGAACTTCACAGGTTTCTGCCTAACAATGGCTACAGTGGATTTGAAATTCCTTTAGTGGAAAATGCCTTTTCTGATTGCTGTGACTTCGGCAAGGCATGTAAGTGAGCTGCAAGCCTTGTTGGTAGAACATCCATTCCTCACCTTTCACAAGGATAAGGCTGTCCTCCGGACCAATCCCGCTTTCAAAGGTGGTATCTGATTTTCATCTGAACCAGTCTATTTCCTTACCAGTTTTCCTGCCAGAACCGGCTTCAGATGCCGAGAGGGTTCTGCATAATTTGGATGTAAGGACGAAAGGGGACTCTGGACTAGGAGTAAGGTAGTCACTACGGTGAGTAACTTTATTAATCTCCCAATGGATTGCTTCCTGTATCTCGGAGGCGTATACCATTCAGGGCCTTCACCCTCTGAAGGGAATTCATGCCCATCTTGTGCGGGGCACGACAGCTACCGTTGCCTTCCAAAAATATGTTGCCTGGCAATCCATTGCCAAAGCAGCTATGTGGGCTTCTCCGTCAGCTTTTGTGAAACATTACTGCTTAGACCTGAGCTCCAGGGCTGATTCTCAGTTCGGGCAAGCTGTTCTCAAAAACCTCTGTCAGAAAAAGGAGTTCCATCCACCCGTTATCCTGTAGGGAGTGCTTGGTAATCTCCCAAAAGTATGGAGGAAAAGGGACGGGATGTAGGAGTATAACAAAGTTACTCTTAGTAGTGACTACCTTACTCCTAGTCCATAGTCCCCTTTCCTCCATACGCCCGCACGTTGTCCCCTCTTATAAGTATCCTCTATTATTGCTTAAATGGTCTCAGACCTGGCGATAGAAAAGGACTGAAGGGCGATGCGCGGGGCGGAGTTAAGGAGAGTGCGGTAACGGCCGCGTGCAGTACCCTGCGTAAAAAGAGAAGAAGGACACATTTTTCTATTTGATGCTTTTTTACAAAAAGTCCTCCGCTCCCGTCCCACAGGACGGAATGTCCCAAAAGTATGGGGGAAAGGTGACTATGGACTAGGAGTAAGGTAGTCACTATGGTGCGTAACTTTGTTAATCCATCACATAGGCTTCAGCAAAATAAAACAAATACAATTAATTGTAACTAACAATATCCAATGTCCATACAAGTATAATACCATTTATCTAAATCTACAATCATACTAGACCTTACCATTTAAAACCACAGCATATTACAGTTCCCATGTGAAAAAACAGCATATACAAAATACAATATTCCACACATAAACACACAAAACAACACATGAAACGATAAGAAAGGAAAAGAGAAGAAAGAAGAGAAGACTAGAAAAAAGGGGGTCTCTCCCTCCTCCTCTTCCCCCCTCTCCTCCCTACTCCTCTATTAGTCATATAAGGTATTAAATGAGCCCCAAAAAGAAAGATAATTATCTTCTCTACCCTTGTCCTTCAAGGAGATTTTTTCATATTTAGACAAAATCTGTAATTCCACTAGCCAATCATGCACATTAGGTTTCTTCCTAGTCTTCCAGATTTGAAGGATCAGCTTGATCGCTACCACCATAGCTACATCAATCCAGGCATTCTGCTTTCTAACAGCAACACATCTTCCTTTATGCATAAGCAAAATCACATTAGCAGCCAACCTCTGAATAGTTACACCAAAAATCAAATCAATCCTATCTATGACTTCCTTCCAAAATTCCTGTACCCTTGGGCAATCCCAAAGCAAATGTAACAGGGTGCCCCTACCACTACCACAACTCCAGCAATCCTCATCCGTCCTTAATCTCAACTTAAACATCTTAACTGGTGTCCAATAAATCCTACCAACAACCTTCTGTCGAAATAGACGTAGACCCATGTCCATCCCCGCATTTGTACCCACTCTGAGATCTTTCCATTCCTCTTCTGATATGACCATATGAACATCATTTGACCAAGTGTCCTTTAGCTTAGTCCATGCTTCTAAATATTCTGACTCCATAGGCATAAAACGCATACAAGTACGCACATTGTATTCTTGTCCAACCAACAACTTGCAAATCTCCAGTCTTCCTTCGAATGCTTTATCAACCGTACTCACCCTTTGACTGATTAACAAAGTCAAATGCATATATCGACTCTGCTCCCTCCTCCCCAAATCAAACTTATCCTGCAATTTCTCAAAGTCCAGTAATCTGTCTCTCTCCAGTAAATCTCTTATTTTCAATATACCCCTCCGTATCCAACTCTGCCATTGCAAACATCTATTATTTAATTGTAGCACCCCATTATGCCAAATGGATGCATCGTAACCAAAACCAAAACATTGACCATTCCTTCTGAACCAAGACATTAAGGTCTGTCTAGCTGGTATAATCGTTTGCAATTTTAACCTTTTTGTAGACAGTTTTCCCATCGTATAGAGATTATCCAAGCAATAAGGATCACAAATCTCTCTCTCTATTTACAACCAAATTGGACCTTTGACATCTTTTATTATCAAAATAAAAACGCTTGATAATATTTCATCAAATCCGGGTTATTAAACCCTCCCTCTTTGACATCCCGCAGCAAGATATATCTTGGGATACGTGGTCTCTTACCTATTCCCCACAAAAAGGATTGAAACACTTTATCAACCGTTTGCAACAATTTCTTTGAAATTAGTAGAGGGATTGATTGTATAGTGTATAGCACTTTTGGTAACAGAACCATTTTAATCGCATTCATTTTTGCCCACAGATTCAAATTTATCCTTTCCCATTTTTGAATAGTCTTCACAATCTTCTCTATTGTTTTATCAATGTTATATTGAACAATTGTATTAAGATCACTAATTAAGTGCATAGCCAGATACTTGACTCCATATGGGGACCATTTGCAGTTCCAGGATTTCAAAACATTCTGATCACATGTCTTGGACAAAGGAAAGATTTCAGTTTTGTCCCAATATACCTTATGTCCTGACAATTCCCCAACCTCCTCAAACATTTGTTTCAATAGAGTTCCACATGCCTTAAGATTTAAAAGAAGGACCATCATATCATCTGCATAAGATAAAATCTTAACTTCCATATTCCCAACAGAAATTCCCTTAATTTCCCCACACTGTCTAATATAAGCCGCTAGTGGTTCCAAAGCCAAATTAAACAAGAACAGCGACAGTGGGCATCCTTGCCTGGTGCCTTTAGACAATGGAAAGGAGTTGGAAATCAGCCCATTAACAAACACTTTCGCCGTAATATCCTTATGAATCCAATCAACCATTTTCATAAATGTTGGACCAAACCCCATTTTCAGCAAGCATATTCCAGAAACCTCCAATTAACTCCGCCAAAGGCTTTTTCAGCATCAAAAAAACATATAATTGCATTTGTTCCCTTACCACTGTGCGCACTCAAAACATCCAACACTGTCCTTATATTATCATACCCGAATCTACCCAGAGTAAAACCTGCTTGTGATTCATTAATTAGGTCTCCTATACAACCCATCAGTCGATTTGACCATACCTTAGTAAAGATTTTCAGATCCACATTTAGCAAAGAAATAAATCTATAGTTTCCGCATTTTATATGATCCTTATCTGGTTTAGGTATCACAATAATCAGAGCATCTTTCATTGATTCACACATCGTCCCCGTCAACAGAAAATTATTATATAACTCACATAAAATTGTTGATAACTGAGTCACAAACATTTTATAAAATTCAGAAACCAAACCATCCGGTCCCGGTGTTTTCCCATAATTCCGCTGTAGTATTGCATTATGTATTTCCTCAACAGAAAATTATTATATAACTCACATAAAATTGGTGATAACTGAGTCACAAACATTTTATAAAATTCTGAAACCAAACCATCCGGTCCCGGTGTTTTCCCATCATTCCGCTGTAGTATTGCATTATGTATTTCAGTAACCTCAATCTTTGACTCCAATTTAATTTTCCCTTCAGTTGTTAACTCTGAGATCTTAATCTTAGTAAAAAAGTTATTCAAATCCTCATCGCTAGGAGAAAGTTCCTCCTTATACAGGTGTGAATAAAAATCCTGGAAATACTCACAAATGTCTACATTCCTAAACAAGGTATCTCCTTTGTCAGTTTGGATAGAAGTAACACACGTTTCAGTAGCTAGATCTTTAAGTCTATTGGCCAACATTTTCCCCTTCTTATCACCATACTCCCAGAGCTTTTGCTTAGTATAAAACATTCCCTTTTCTGCCATTGTATGCACATGATTCTTCATCTCTCCCTCCAACTTCTTCTGTATCAACCCTTGCACTGGTCTTCTGCAATTCCATAACATCCTCCTCCATTTTTTTTATAATCTCCAAATGTTCCCTTTTAACATGTGCCAACCTACTTATCAGCTCTCTTCTTAACACTGCTTTAAAACAATCCCAAACAAATGTAATATCGGCCGAGCCTTCATTTTCATCAAGAAATTCTTAACAAAGGTCTCTAATCCTGTAGGTACCGATGAATCCTTGAGTACACTCGTCTGTAACCCCCATCTTTTAGATTTCTCCTTCATACCTCTCATATCAAGTTGCACATCAATCAGTGCATGGTCTGAGATTCCTCTCTCCTTAATACTTGAACTTATCGTCTGACTAACCAGTCTATCACTAATAAGACAATAATCAATCCTTGAATATGAATTCTGGACTGGGGAATAGAAGGAGTATTCTGCCTCCCCGAGATGCATTTCCTACCATACATCAACGAACTTATACTTAGATACAAAATCACAAAGCTCCTCACTGACTCTCTCATGACCATAGCTACAGTCTGATTTTCAATCCATTTTACTATTCATTACCACATTAAAATCACCTCCCAAAACTATATTTTCTCCTTCCATTTCATTCAGCAGGCCACTCAGTCTAGTAAAAAACGGCACACCTGGCGAACATGGACCATATACCGTCCCTACTGTCACCTTCTTACCATCACTGAATAGATCAATTAGCAATATACGATCATCATCATCTTTCATAATTTTGTCTATTTTGATCAGCAAACCTTTTCTAAATAAAATACTCACCCTCTCGATTTGGAATCATAACAATTAGAAACTACTTGTGGATATCTAGAATTAGTCAAAAAAAACATTCAGACTGTTCATTTAAGTGAGTTTCCTGTAGGAAAATGATATCCCCTCTATTTCTCCAAATCCTCGCCATGACGTTTCTTCACCTAAAAGCACAACCAATACCTTTCACATTCCACGAAACAAAATTGAGTGTTTTCATACCTCAGTGTACCCTTCTAATTTGCCTACAACAAAAATTCCAGCAAATACACCATTCTACAATTATTAAGCTAGCTAACATTGTGGCAACGAAAGTGGGAGGAAAGAAAACAAAACAAAAGACAGACAACAACACACACCATCATCCAAACAAACATACAATAACTTAGAGTAATATCTTACGCCATACAAAATCCGATAAACATCAGACCATAAGTGAGCATAAATATATAAACAATGAACACATTGTTCCAAACTATACCTAGCAGTAGATCTGTGCCCTACTAAGTACACTTGTTTACCATCAGTATTTTTCCCCAAACATCAGCCATAACATCCAACTCCCCTTCCCTCTAAGCCCCATCAATTCATTTCCAGCATAACTAAAAATTCAATCATTATCTTCAGCAACAAATTCAACCACCATTTACCCAATATATCCACATAAAGTTATATCCCATCCAGATTAAAATACATATTTGCACCTTAGTGATATAACAGCCATTCTTCCTGAAAATATGGTCTCGGTGCATACACAGTACTCCAATAAAAAAAACTATAATTTGCAATATTCTATCTACAATTATATCATAAACCTATTGAAGCTTTAAACATTGTATGTACTATATTAGATCTGGTATTTTTCCTTATAATTACCATATCCATCCATCCCTAACCCTAGTTATCTATATCATCACACACCTAGCTATATTTATCTCTACCACTAAACAACATATTATAAACTGCCATTTTCCCATGCCTCTCCTTCCCCGTCTAATGAAAAATACCCTACCACCCCAATATATTCATGTATCAATCCCCAACCTAATATCCTACTATTAGACAAAAATAAGAACTTCACCAAAACAGTTAGACATTAATAGCACGTGCATTCCCTTCTGTAAAGAGTAATATTAACTGCCATGGGTCCCCCCCCCCCTGCCAAGGCCTTTTTTGGTGATTTTGGTATTTCGCCATTCAATGCCTTCTAACGTTTTCTCTTTCATTAACCCCTTAAGTGCCAAGGACGAGGTATCTCGTCCTTGGCAACAGGGAGGTAAACTCCAAGGACGTCTCCTCCTTCTCCAAAAATCATAATCATCACAGGCCTCTTTGTCACGCATATATATAGTCGTGCACTTGGCTGCAGTTCATATTGTTCCTTCCAACCCCATTCCCATCACGATATTTTCAATGGAACTCCATGGTATGCGTTCTCCTTCTTCACATACAAATTGTCACAATCCTAATACAGTACCTCAATATCACTCCTTTGTTCTAAGTTTAACCTTCTACTAGAGATTCACCACATCAGTAAAGCATGAATTGAAATAACCCTTCCAAGAAGAAATCCCATAGTAGTCTGGTAAAATCTGCTATAATTTATTTCTCATGTTCCCTCCATACACATAAACTCAGGTCTCTTTTCATTCCCAGGTTAACATTGCAAGTCAAAATTCTTCCATAGCTCTGCTGTGTCATTCTCACCCGTAGAGACGTGTAATTCCACGTCGGATAGTGCTGAACACTGTACATAATTATCATCTACTCATCAGATATAAGCAGCTGACAATACTTGTAGCGTAGATGACCCAAACACCCATCAATCTGTTAACTGGTGACAGACACTGCAGACAGTGTTCCATTCTCCATGTTATTTATGAGTTTGTCACAGTAGTTAGTTGCAACCTGCAGACATCCAAGAGTCGAAACTACACAAATGACCATTTTCAGAGCAATTTACCTGATTAGTACCACATTGAATGCCCTCATGAACTAAACATCAAGAGTCTCCATATGATGCAAGTAAACACATCATTCAACTCTGTGGAGGATCAATAGCAGTTCCCTTCCTCCTCTTCAGCTGTCTTTCCCACTTATGAGCACTTTGATAGTACAAGCCGTCTTTCATTCCATGAATACCCAACATCACAGTACAGCACCGCGTGTGAGAATGAAGCAAACCGGGTCACTTCTCAAAGTGTTACACTTGTGGAACACCCTGTTTTTTTAAGAGGCCTAAACAAGAAAGCCAGTCACTCCAGAAACAAACAGCCACATGGCTCTGGCCACAGCCCAGCAGCTTACATTTAAAAACATGTATATCTTTTCTTTTTTAGGGGTAGGGAGGGAGACCATAAGGGTAGCGAGAGAGAGCTGAGAGGTCGCAGCTGTGACCCCTGGCGACCCCCAAATGGCATCCCTGATCAAACCTACAGAAACATCTGGGACTCCTGTGAACTCACGGACTATTCAATCATAATGAACCTTACATGGATGGTATCCATAGATTTTAATGAAACAATAACAGAGAATGATTTTTTACAGACGCTACACAACCAAAAGAGAACCCAAAAATGACCTTATTTCGGGTTTCTTTAAAGAAAAAGAACTGGACTGTTTCAAATTATCGCAAGATCAGAGAACGCCTTAAAATGAAGGAAATTAGCGCCATTTTGAAACAGGTTAAAGACACACACGGTCTAAACCAAGAAACGAGATGGAAGGGCACCATCTCACAAGAACTCAGTCACAGGCAGCAGAGTTTCTCTTAAGATTCAACAAATCTAGTGCAGTGATCCCCAATTACTAGTGCCTTATCTCTCTCCGCTTTAACCGATAAATAACCAACCTCACTCTTCCACCTTACACCACACTCTAACAACACTATTGATGGTAATCACAGCTCTAGTGAAAACCAAAGAATACTACAAGGCTATGGCTTACGCTCCTCTCTTCAGCTCGATCGCACTCTGCCACATTAGCGAGCAACACTGCACTAAGCATTCTTTACACTTTTCTTTCCTTGGGCTCTCCTTTCAGGATAACCTACTCTCAAATGACTATATCAACCCAATAGAAGCATATCAACGCAGAGGAACTGGGTACTTCGTGTCTGCACCCAATAGCACCCACCACCGGTTTTGCATCTGCCTCTCCCGGTAAACTACTCGTAGCACTCTGCGTGTCCCATGCAGTGCCAAGCGCAAAGTACAACACAAATACTAGAATGATGCTATTCAGGACTATGTTATTATAGGAAGAAAGCCCTACATTCTGTGGATAGGTGGCCATGACGCTTGCCATCTACAGAATTAGAGGAAATTGATATCCAGGATGTGTTTGAATACGCATTTAAACACATCCTCGATATCAGCCTTGGCGCTCAGCTGTGTTACCAATAGGTGAGCCAAGATAGTAATCAGGACCACGAGAAAGTTTCTCAACAGCTCTGCGTGTGGTATTTCCGGCTTCACCATCTCAAGGTGAAATAAGAAAATCTTCTGAGTAAGCATTTCCTTTTTTATACTGAAGTGCTGAGTGTTACTTGTTTCTGAAATGCAGTTCCTGTGTTAAAAGGATTCACACAGGCGTGGGCCGTTGGAAAGCCGTTGGGGACTAACAAGAGGAGCAGAAGAGTGGCAGAAATGATCTTTTCATAAAGTGCATTACCCACAACACAGGAAGGATCTCAGACCTGTGTCTCATGGCGCATCTTCATCAGAAAAACGCACCAGGAGTTGAGTTTATATTTGGCATAAAGTACCCCCTCTACCATACGTCATAAGGATTTTGCAATTCTCTGAGTTCTTTGGCCAACTAGAGGTCAAAGGGCGAGTTAATTTATGAGGTCACGGAACTCAGAGGTGACTTGCAATACCCTTTCTATATATGGTTGGGGGTATTGTATGTCTTATAATACATGGCCACACACGATCATTCCCTTTACTGCCTGGCCTCTTGCTCATTGTAATGTAAAGAGCTCTTCGGGTTGCTGATACATATAAGCAATTAAGAATCTGGAATACAAACATCTGGATATGCAGCTTCTCGTGTGTTGCAGAAAATTAGTTGAAGTAGTTTAATAAAAAATGCCTTTGAACACGTTATTGTTTTGTGCTTCAAAATAAGCGATAGCATGGAGATTCTTGCGCACAAAGAAAACCTTTTGCCATAAACAGGTCTTCATCAGTTAATGGCTGTAAAGTGTCACAGAAATTTATTTTAAAATAAAGGAATTTGCAAAGCTAGTCAGGGCTTTAATTAAGTGCTGCAGTGGAAGCTGGCATTCTACACTCTGATGGCTCAAGCTGTAGGCATTGTGACATCACAACAGAAACTTAATAACTGATTACAGACCGGCACTGATCTCATTTTCTTATTACAGATCCGTTGTGATGTCACAGCTAGCCTGTAATATATGGGATAATGTAGCCACTACCGTGCATTATAAGGATATTTCAAATCACTGGGGAGTTTTGTAACAAAATAGAGGAACGATGCTAAAGGCTGAGTTCCTTTGTGAAGTCACAGAACTCCAAGGTGACTTGCAATATCCTTTTATGCATGGTAGGCAGTATTTTACCCCTCATAATACATGTGGACTTACTGCCATTCCCCTTCTTTCCTCATCTCTTGCGTAATATAATGGAGATCTTCCATTTGCTGGTCCATATAATCAGTATAGATTCTGTTTGTATTCAAAAAAACCAAAAATTCAGTTCTGAATGTGTTACAGAAAAATAGTTTAAGCAGTTTCATAAAATATGATGATAAAACGTTAATTTTGTGCTGTAAAAACAGTAATAACAAAGATTCTTGCTCACATGAGTTGAACTCCAGCTGTGCATGAATTAAACATTCTACCAAAAACAGTTCCTTGGCAATTACTTGCTGCAATGTGTCACAGGAAACTACTCTGCAAGCAAGGTATGTGAAAAGCTTTTCACTGCTCTGATTTAATGCTGCAGCGACAGCTGGAATTCTCTCTGCTGGCTCAAGCAGGAGGCATTGTGATGTCATATCTGAAGTAAGTGATTAAAGACCAGTTCTGATATCATGTTCTTATTACAGGACAGTTGTGATGTCAGAACTGGCCTGTAGAAAGACTCTGTACTGGCCTGAGCAGTAGAAAAACATTTATTTCCAGGCTTTTATACAGATATTTCAGGCTACCATGTATTATAAGGACATTATTTACAGACTTTTATACAGAAATTGCAGGCTGCCATGTATTATAAGGACATTATTTACAGGCTGTTATACAGATTTTACAGGCTTTTATACAGATATTACAGTCTGCCATGTATTGCAAGCACATTATTTACAGGCTTTTATTCAGATTTTGCAGGCTGTCATGTATTATAAGGACATTATTTACAGGCTTTTACACAGATTTTGTCGGCTGCCATGTATTATAAGGACATTATTTACAGGCTTTTATACAGATATTGCAGGCTGCCATGTATTTTAAGAAAATTATTTACAGGCTTGTATACAGATATTGCAGACTGCCATGCATTATAAGGACATCATTTACAGGCTTTTATACAGCTATTTCAGGCTACCATGTATTATAAGAACATTATTTCAGGGCTTTTATACAGATATTGTAGGCTACCATGTATTGTAAGGACATTATTTACAGGCTTTTATACAGATATTGCAGGCTGCCATACATTATAAGGACATCATTTACAGGCTCTTATACAGATATTGTAGGCTACCATGTATTGTAAGGACATTATTTACAGGCTTTTATACAGATATTGCAGGCTGCCATACATTATAAGGACATCATTTACAGGCTCTTATACAGATATTGTAGGCTACCATGTATTGTAAGGACATTATTTACAGGCTTTTATACAGATATTGCAGGCTGCCATACATTATAAGGACATCATTTACAGGCTCTTATACAGATATTGTAGGCTACCATGTATTGTAAGGACATTATTTACAGGCTTTTATACAGATATTGCAGGCTGCCATACATTATAAGGACATCATTTACAGGCTGTTATGGGAATATTGCAGACTGCCATGTATTATAAGGACATTATTTCCAGGCTGTTATGGGAATATTGCAGACTGCCATGTATTATAAACTAAGTATATCCACTTCTTTATGTCGTACCTGTTTATAGTTGTGCCGCCTTTACTGCTGTTAATAACGTGCTAATAGTGCGCTGCCACTTGGGCTCATTTTATCATGTTAGAGTTATGAAGGGCTGAGCTGGTCCATGTAATTTGAATCTTTTTCCGCAAGGTTGCACACATTGTTTTAGCATATGCATTAAACCATCGAGGTATCTAAGCATCACAAAAACACACACAAATCAAATAGCCCTTTGTATAAAAAATGTGGCATGGCTAGGCGCTCAAACTAGGAATCTACCCGTGCTGTGTTCTTATGCTTTAGAAACTGGGCCTTGAAAAGAACCATCCTCTCTTTGACAAAGGTCTAAGCTGTGCTTTAGGAGGCACTTAACTTCAATATGTTGGGAAAAGCTTTGTTTTAAAATGCTTAAATTAGCGCAAACCATATCGCTTGTGGGTGGGGAAGGCGAATACGGGCACAAAAGGGCTCACACACAACAATGTCTTCCATTCTGACTGAAGCACTACCAAATGATTGCAAGACAAGATTCCAAGACAAGCCTGCCAGATACCATTTATTTTACATTCACACCTGCTTAATCAGAAAAATTACAAGATCCCTATAAAGGGTTACATTTGCCTTACGTAAAGTCGGTGCAATCAAGCGACTTCTCAATATTGCATACTAATTACAAAATAAAAGGAAACTTGCAAATAGGAATCGCAGCGCAGCGGTGGGTTTGCATGTCGGATTTAGGGGTGCGTGTACGAAACAGGGTTTCCGATCTAACTTAGGGGTGCGCGTATGCAGTGTAGCGGGTGCAGGAACGGTTCAAGGGGGTTTGCACGCAGATTAGTTAAGAAATATCATACGCATGTTGTCGGGTTGCCGGCAACAGTTACAGGTTACCCTGCGCAGGTTCCCCGAGATAAAGGTCTGCTTGTAGGGGACCCCACGCACTGTTTGAAGAGCGCATGTATTTGCGCCTAAGGGGAGCATGCAGAGGTAGCTGTTCAGGCTGTTTAGGCTTTGCCTGGGGGTGTCGGGTGCGTTCTGAGCGCTACTTGCAAATACGGTTACTTTGTGCTGTAAATTCTATGACCATGCGGAGCACACAGTGTAGTTCTCGGCGCGCAGCAATTGTGGGAGAAATGCACACTTTTCCGTGAATTTGGCCCTTAGTGGACACTATCCTTCCGGAACAACCAGTGGGGCTGTAACTAACAGACAAGGGCAGTTCAGATTCCTTTGAAGCCAATCTGTGGGCTTCTCTATTGACCCTGCCATCTAGAGAATCAATTTGTCTCTGAGTCCTCGAACAAAAGCACACAGAGATCGTTATTGACCTCCTCTCAGTTAATCAGAATGTTCGGAGTGCAGTCAATAACTACTGGTATTGACTCCATTATGAGCATTCTAACTTCAAACGCAGACAAGGAAACCACAGTGTGATTTCCAGGCAAGCTTTCTCTCAAGAAGTTACTTGCTCTCCGAGAGGACCTATTTTTCACAGCAGGATGCTACTTAACACGCCAGAAAAAAAGCTAAAACATGGGAGTATGCGCTCACCGTCTTATAGGTAAAGCGTCGACTTTCACATGACGCCTAATCCAGTTAAATCAACTTTGCAAATAAAATACTTAATTTAGGAATATAATTCTTGCTTATGCGCTACCTGCATGTTACTTTACATTGCTGTAGAGGCTGCAGTACCTCCACGGGAAACTCCTGCTCTAATGTCCTCTATCAGATAAATGGCCAAAGGATGTGGAGGCTGTGCTCAGAACAGTTTTTATTAGAAATGTGAGGTTTCGAATATTTTTGCGCAATATAAACAAATATATATGTGGAATTGCTTACAACTGGATTCCAGTCAGAAAAATACGTCTTTCATGAAAATGGAAACTGTTAGAATACACACTCAAAAAGGGGTTTATTCATGACTTATTGTTAATTTTTTTAAATGGTCAATGCCTAAAATCACATTTAATTGACTAACTCAGTTTTCCTATTTACTTTACTCACTATTAAACTAACGTTTTTGCTTCACCAGCAAAACATGTAATGCTACCAGCACTACGTGCTAAAATCATTATAGATCTTGGGAGAGGTCACTGTTGCTTGGGATAATGACCCTGTCTTGACCTATTGCCCGTGCTTCGCCTCGAGGCCCTAACTTGACGGTTGGTCATTATCGCAGGATAATGACCCCGCCCTCGATCTATAAGACTAAAATATCAGTTCTATACTAGCTTTTGCATTGCATTGCTGGTTCAGTGCCAGCTGCATCTGTCCACTTACTCATATTGGAATGAGAGCGCGATGATCGTTTTTTATCCTAAGTCTCTCATCACTATACCTGTAGTGATCTCTCACGATCGGTGCAATTATATACCACACTGAGTGACATCCTGATACCATGACAGAGGTATTTCTTTCTTTTTACTCTCTCACACAGTACACCGGGCCATAATTTGATTAATTGAATTCCTAAACCCTAGCGGTCCATTAATTTTTGTTTGTGACCCTATTTAGGTGAACCCTTTCGCTTCAGGTCTCGTGACCTGTAATCACGCCCATTAATAGAGCGTCACAGAACTATACTGATTTTTTGAATTTATTTAGTATGAGATTAGTTATTTCTGTTTTCTTGTTTAGGTGGCATGCCAAGACAGCCATACAGTGTTTTGTAACAATCCTGTACCATTCTATCCTGAAGACTTCAGGCTTTCGTTTTCCCTGATGAATTTACACACCATTGATTTAATAATGAAGATGGAAAGAAACATGTCGGTTTTTTGATTCGCCCGTTGATTCATGTTTTGATTGTCAATTAACTTGACCCATTAAGTTTTCGAATTTTTGAGAAACTTTATTTCTAGCAGTATCATGTTTACTATTGACTAGATTTTGTGAATGGTGCCATAACTTTTTTATGCAATTAATTTGTGGTTTGTGTTTATGCACACTTTTGTGTATTTCTGTGATCACCATTGTTTTTTAGGTATGCATTTTAGGTATGCATGAGTGTAGTATGGATGGAGTATTTTGGTGATATGAGTGAGTCTGGTTTTGTTGCACATTGTAAGTGGGGAAACTGAATTATTAGCAGTTTCCTTGTCATATATTTTTTCTGAATTGTTTTTTATTGTTTCCAATTTTCGATACATTATGAGATTTTTTAACTCTTATGGTATATTTTAATGAATTAATAAATATATTTTTTCTAATGCACTATGGATGTGAATTGAATTCTTTCACCTCAAGCCAAGTTATGTGTTCGCTTGGTTATGCTTATAATAGGCTGTGTTAAACACTGTGTAGTCTTGCTCTCCACCTAAACAAGATCCATATCCCGGCCTCTTAGTTGCTCTATATACACGTGTTTCTTCCAGGCGCGGCCGTGGATATATTTTGCTTGGAGTCCCCATTCGTGTGTTTTGCATCAGTGACAGTGTCTCCAGTTGTGCCCTTTGCCCTGCACTCACCCTAGCATGCTTTTTTCTTGTTCCCTTGCCAGTCTGCCTCTTCGCTTCTGGGTGAACATTCTGAAGAACCCCCAGTTTGTCTTCGACATTAAGAAGACCCCGCACATCGACGGCTGCCTGTCTGTGATTGCGCAGGCCTTCATCGACTCCTTTTCCCTGAGTGAGCAGTCGCTGGGCAAGGTAAGGCGCAGCTGGCTCCAACCTCTCCCGTATTGCGCGTGCGCATCGGGTGAGTCTGAAAACCTTGCCTTGTTTTATTTATGCATTGTTTATTTATATAGCGCCTATAAACATGAAAGTGTTTCAAAGCGCTCAAAGCACTGTTTTAGAAGGATGGAACCTTCTGCACCCTTCATTAAAATCCAAGCCCTGCTTCCATGCGTTTCCCAATATCTTGTGGCCAGGACACAACTTGATGTGGCATCGAGACGTTCTCATACATGTACACAAAGTCAACCTGGGGGGATCTTAGCAGTGGCCGGGTCAATCACTCTCATATCCGTGCCCCCAGTGGGTTGGAAGGAGATGTCCATCAAGCAGTAAGCACAGCCATAGACTTGAACTTCCCAGGAAGAAAGAAAGCTGGCATTGGAGTGGGAAACGCCCCTCTCCTGGTGAGTGCCATATGCAAGGCATGCATGCCACCCCATTGCAGTATGAACTGATGGGAAGGAGACTTTGACACGCATCTGTGGGCGAGGAGATGTGGGGTGTGCGCCCCACACATCTGCACCTGCATATGTCACATGGCAAGTCCCATATGTGCCTTTCCAGGTGAAGGAGGGGCTGGCAAAAGGTGAAAGAGGAATGACCCACATTCAGTCTCCAGGCAGAGTTATGTGTCTAGCGCATTATGGACCCTGCAACACGCTTTGGCTGCCTGAGTGGGTTTGAATGGAGTCAGCAGTACCCATGTGGGGTCCAATGCAGGGTCCGACCTTGAAGGGCCGCCAGTGCAAAAGCACTTTGTACATGTCTACCCTCTTCTGAGAGGTAGAAACGGTAAGAATAAAATAGAAATGCTCATGCCAAACATGCACATGTAAAAAGAATGCTAGCAGCATTGCACGCTCCCCTCCACCTGGCCTGTGACAGGGCAGCAAAGGAAAGTGGAGAGAGGTGCAGAGCTGACTGCCTGTGACAGGGCAGCAAAGGAAAGTGGAGAGAGGTGCTGAGCTGACTGCCTGTGACAGGGCAGCAAAAGAAAGTGGAGAGAGGTGCAGAGCTGACTGCCTGTGACAGGGCAGCAAAGGAAAGTGGAGAGAGGTGCAGAGCTGACTGCCTGTGACAGGGCAGCAAAGGAAAGTGGAGAGAGGTGCAGAGCTGACTGCCTGTGACAGGGCAGCAAAGGAAAGTGGAGAGAGGTGCAGAGCTGATGCAGGTCAAAGGGCATTCCCCTCCACCTGGCCTGTGACAGGGCAGCCAAGGAAAGTGGGGAGAGGTGCAGAGCTGATGCAGGTCAAAGGGCATTCCCCTCCACCTGGCCTGTGACAGGGCAGCCAAGGAAAGTGGGGAGAGGTGCAGAGCTGATGCAGGTCAAAGGGCATTCCCCTCCACCTGGCCTGTGACAGGGCAGCCAAGGAAAGTGGAGAGAGGTGCAGAGCTGATGCAGGTCAAAGGGCATTCCCCTCCACCTGGCCTGTGACAGGGCAGCCAAGGAAAGTGGAGAGAGGTGCAGAGCTGATGCAGGTCAAAGGGCATTCCCCTCCACCTGGCCTGTGACAGGGCAGCCAAGGAAAGTGGAGAGAGGTGCAGAGCTGATGCAGGTCAAAGGGCATTCCCCTCCACCTGGCCTGTGACAGGGCAGCCAAGGAAAGTGGAGAGAGGTGCAGAGCTGATGCAGGTCAAAGGGCATTCCCCTCCACCTGGCCTGTGACAGGGCAGCCAAGGAAAGTGGAGAGAGGTGCAGAGCTGATGCAGGTCAAAGGGCATTCCCCTCCACCTGGCCTGTGACAGGGCAGCCAAGGAAAGTGGAGAGAGGTGCAGAGCTGATGCAGGTCAAAGGGCATTCCCCTCCACCTGGCCTGTGACAGGGCAGCCAAGGAAAGTGGAGAGAGGTGCAGAGCTGATGCAGGTCAAAGGGCATTCCCCTCCACCTGGCCTGTGACAGGGCAGCCAAGGAAAGTGGAGAGAGGTGCAGAGCTGATGCAGGTCAAAGGGCATTCCCCTCCACCTGGCCTGTGACAGGGCAGCCAAGGAAAGTGGAGAGAGGTGCAGAGCTGATGCAGGTCAAAGGGCATTCCCCTCCACCTGGCCTGTGACAGGGCAGCCAAGGAAAGTGGAGAGAGGTGCAGAGCTGATGCAGGTCAAAGGGCATTCCCCTCCACCTGGCCTGTGACAGGGCAGCAAAGGAAAGTGGAGAGAGGTGCAGAGCTGATGCAGGTCAAAGGGCATTCCCCTCCACCTGGCCTGTGACAGGGCAGCAAAGGAAAGTGGAGAGAGGTGCAGAGCTGATGCAGGTCAAAGGGCATTCCCCTCCACCTGGCCCGTGACAGGGCAGCAAAGGAAAGTGGAGAGAGGTGCAAGGCTGATGCAGGTCAAAGGGCATTCCCCTCCACCTGGCCCGTGACAGGGCTGCAAAGGAAAGTGGAGAGAGGTGCAGAGCTGATGCAGGTCAAAGGGCATTCCCCTCCACCTGGCCCGTGACAGGGCAGCAAAGGAAAGTGGAGAGAGGTGCAGAGCTGATGCAGGTCAAAGGGCATTCCCCTCCACCTGGCCCGTGACAGGGCAGCAAAGGAAAGTTGAGAGAGGTGCAGAGCTGATGCAAGTCAAAGGGCATTCCCCTCCACCTGGCCCGTGACAGGGCAGGAAAGGAAAGTGGAGAGAGGTGCAGAGCTGATGCAGGTCAAAGGGCATTCCCCTCCACCTGGCCCGTGAAAGGGCAGCAAAGGAAAGTGGAGAGAGGTGCAGAGCTGATGCAGGTCAAAGGGCATTCCCCTCCACCTGGCCCGTGACAGGGCAGCAAAGGAAAGTGGAGAGAGGTGCAGAGCTGATGCAGGTCAAAGGGCATTCCCCTCCACCTGGCCCGTGACAGGGCAGCAAAGGAAAGTGGAGAGAGGTGCAGAGGGCAGGAAAGGAAAGTGGAGAGAGGTGCAGAGCTGATGCAGGTCAAAGGGCATTCCCCTCCACCTGGCCTGTGACAGGGCAGGAAAGGAAAGTGGAGAGATGTGCAGAGCTGATGCAGGTCAAAGGGCATTCCCCTCCACCTGGCCCGTGAAAGGGCAGCAAAGGAAAGTGGAGAGAGGTGCAGAGCTGATGCAGGTCAAAGGGCATTCCCCTCCACCTGGCCCGTGACAGGGCAGCAAAGGAAAGTGGAGAGAGGTGCAGAGCTGATGCAGGTCAAAGGGCATTCCCCTCCACCTGGCCCGTGACAGGGCAGGAAAGGAAAGTGGAGAGAGGTGCAGAGCTGATGCAGGTCAAAGGGCATTCCCCTCCACCTGGCCCGTGAAAGGGCAGCAAAGGAAAGTGGAGAGAGGTGCAGAGCTGATGCAGGTCAAAGGGCATTCCCCTCCACCTGACCCGTGACAGGGCAGCAAAGGAAAGTGGAGAGAGGTGCAGAGCTGATGGAGGTCAAAGGGCATTCCCCTCCACCTGGCCCGTGACAGGGCAGCAAAGGAAAGTGGAGAGAGGTGCAGAGGGCAGGAAAGGAAAGTGGAGAGAGGTGCAGAGCTGATGCAGGTCAAAGGGCATTCCCCTCCACCTGGCCTGTGACAGGGCAGGAAAGGAAAGTGGAGAGATGTGCAGAGCTGATGCAGGTCAAAGGGCATTCCCCTCCACCTGGCCCGTGAAAGGGCAGCAAAGGAAAGTGGAGAGAGGTGCAGAGCTGATGCAGGTCAAAGGGCATTCCCCTCCACCTGTCCCGTGACAGGGCAGCAAAGGAAAGTGGAGAGAGGTGCAGAGCTGATGCAGGTCAAAGGGCATTCCTCTCCACCTGGCCCGTGACAGGGCAGCAAAGGAAAGTGGAGAGACGTGCAGAGCTGATGCAGGTCAAAGGGCATTCCCCTCCACCTGGCCCGTGACAAGGCAGCAAAGGAAAGTGGAGAGAGGTGCAGAGCTGATGCAGGTCAAAGGGCATCCGGAAGGAGTCGGGAAGCTCTGTCTGGTGTGGCAGACCTTTTAGTGGCAGACTCCCTCCCACACTGGAGAGGTGGGAAGATTCAGAAACGCGGATCTGCCCACACTAAATCACTTGCCACTGGCAGGTTTACTTTCGTGAATCAGCCTGTCCACAGAATGGAGGCAGAATTTAGGCAGTGTTTTGTCTAATATGAAAAGTGAACTTCCTGCTGCCACAGACAGAAGTTCTGGTGTTTGTAATAGGGCGGCCGTTATTGAAGGGTTTGACTTCCGTTTTAAACCTCTGTTTCTCTTTCATTTGGTGGGTGTAGTGAAAACTACGGGGACACGTGTGTCACAGCCCCCACTAATGCCACGGGGAAACCGAGGTTATGGACCCTGAACCCTCCTTAACCACCATCGCCTTCGACTGAGTTGATAAACCGGGCTTCCGCCACAATAACTGCTGGTATTGTCTGCAGGAATGACCGCTTAAGTAAGACCCCGGGGGCCCATGTATTGGTTGTGGTGCTTTCATACATGGTGGGAATTTTGAAACTTCTGTTGTGGGGAATTATGAAATGCTACGAGAAATGAGAGATTTCAGACCTTGAAAGTTTCATTTGATTATTTTTTTCATGCAGGAATCCCCAACAAATAAGCTTTTGTACGCGAAAGACATGGCCCGGTACAAGCGCCAGGTGGAAGAGTATTACAAGAATGTGCAGGACGCACCTTCTCTCTCCCCCGCAGAGATGGAAGCCTTCCTAGCCAAGGAATCAAAGGTACGTTGGGCAATACCGGCGAGTTCCAGATGATGCTGTATCCATGGGTAGTTTGTTTTAGCTGAAAAAACAGCCTTTCAAAGTTTCAAAATTTTCAAATTGCAAATTCATACAATAAAACTTCTTTTCACAGTTACAATGTTTGTTACAATGTTATTTACAAATTTACAGTATTCTTATTATTGGATCTTCTCAATTCATCTCACTAACAACAAATACATATATACAAAAGTGTAAATAATAAAGCACCTAAATATACAATCCGATCAAAAACGGTCCAAAGTAATGGAATGTTAATTCATATTGCATATGATGTTTGCATAGTCTATTTTCAAGTCACATTAGAAATATCTCAACTTTAGCTGCTCTTCAAAGAATTGTCATCAAAAACTTATGTCGTCCAATTTAGATAACATTAAAATCATATAGCACATCACTTAGCCTGTTCCAGCAAGTTCAAAGACTTCATAAATGTTATCATCGCTACATTCATTCTTAATTTGTGGCTATTGTAAAGGATTTCCCGTAGCATATTAGGGTCCATTATCAAATACTCAGTGAACATATACTGAAAGAGTCTCACTCTCAAAGGTAGTAGAGCCGGACATTCCACAATCAGGTGCTTTAGTGTTTCTATTTGGGTAACAGAACAAAACCGACAACAATTATCATCGCTAAGTTTCCGCCTGAACATAATTTCCTTGATATACCACAAATTCAACCTCAGCCTCATAAAAAAAGATCTACGTTTAGGGTCTGGAAACTTGTGGATATACTGTTCGACGGAATATCGTTTTTTAATGCTATACCGTTGAACCTTAAACAACCTAAGTTGCAGACATGTTTCTCTTGTTTTGGTCCAATCATACAACCAAAGTTTCATTTTAGCTCTGGTTGGGTTGTTAATCAGGATACTCTGTGATATCCTTATGGATTCCAAGATGATCTTTGCACTTTTTCTCCAGGCCATAATCTTAGCATGTTCAGGAGATAACACATATTTAGCCAATACTGACATAATAGTATTAGGGTTCAGCACCATTAAATACTTCCTATAGAGAGAGACTATCTTCCAGCAATGCACGGCATACAGGGAGACCATTCCTAATTCATGCCGAATAAGGCACATAGAAAAAACCTGCGGCAAACCCAGGATGGCCCTCCAGAATCGGGCTTCGAGTTTCTGCCATAAGGACTCGACCAGGCAGTGTCTTATCTCGGCACCATAGGTGAGAATAGGGGTTACCTTTTGTTTAAAAAAGGTAATAGCAGGCAGGAGTGAGGATTTGCTCTATTTCCCCTGAATAATGCAGGCCTGGGCTATGTCTGTCTTCAGCTTAAGATCAAGATCAAAATGATAGGATAGATCCCTAAGGTGGCTACTCATGATGAGGTCCAAGTACTTGTATTCTAAGACCACCTCAAGCTTCTTATCTTGCAGGAGCCAAGAGACTGCCTTCCGGGTCCTTCTTCGGGCAACTTCCCACACCATAATCTTACATTTAGACTGATTGATCGTCAATAGGTTCGCCTCAATGTAACTCCCAAGCTAGGAAAAGAGGGCACGCAAGCCCCCGGGGGTATTAGCCAACAACACAAGGTCATCGGCATAAAACAATCAGGGCTTCGTGTTCCCTCCCTACCTGGGCAAATCCGAGATAATATTAGCAAAAGCATGGGGCATATTGGATACAAAGAAGTTAAACAATGTACAAGCCAAGAGGCAGCCCTGCTTAAGCCCCCTGAAAGTGTCAATGGGTTCACATAGATTTCCATCAAGAGTTAGCCTGATTTGGATTATGGTCTGGGAGTGAAGCTCGTTAACCCAGTAAAGAAGATAATCCGGGCAGGCAGCCTTCCTCAGTTTATTCATTAACAGACCCCTACCGACCGAATCAAAAGCGGCCTGAAAATCAATAAAGCCCAAATAAACTGGCTGCTGTTTGTGCAATTTCTGAGATTTAATCAATTGCAAGACATGCACATTTATAGCAGTACCAAGGCCAGGCATGAAACCGGTCTGGTTAGGGTCCCGTAAATGAGAAAGGTCCAGCCAATGATTTAGATCTCTAAGCAGGAACCTAGCAAAAAGCTTGATCGGAATATACAAAAGAGCTATCGGCTTATAGTTGGATGGGCTGGCTCGTTCCCCCCTCTTATGGATTGGTATTACGATCGATTTCCTCCAAGATGAGGCCATCACTCCAGTCCTGAGCAAAAATGATCAGAAGGATGTTAGCCCAGACCATTGGATGTTGCTTGATCATATGATTCGATAGCCCGTTGGGGCCCGGGCTCTAGAAGTCGTCAGCTTTGCGATGAAATGTAGACTATCATCCAGGTCAAAGTGAAGATGGTCATTCTTCGGTCTGGCTTCTGAGTTAGGGAAGCTTTTTAGAGGAGTAATGGCATAGAGCTCTGCTGACCCAGACTTCCTCCGGGACATCATTTAGCTAGGCCATCATCTGCGAGCCCCCATAAGCCTTCTTCAAAAGGGTACAGATTCTCGCAGAGCTCTTGGAGGCAACCGCTTCTAACATCATTTCTGCGTCATGTTGATAAAGTAACACTCTCCTCACCTTAAGCCAGTTCTTATATTGGCACTTTAAAGATATAAGCCACGATAACCTATCAGGTCCGGAGAGCAAACATGCAGCTCTTTTCCCAGGCCGATAGATCGCTATCCTAGCAGCCAAATCCAGGTCATAAACATGTAAATTAATTTTTGTAGATTTGGTAGAAGGTTTTCTCTCGACTTTAAAGATCAGCATAATATCCACATATGAACAACCACTGCCCGTGGCCCACAAGAGGGATGTATTGCATGATTGAATTCGTTTTTTACTAAAAACCTCCAAGGCGACAGGAGTCCAATGCAGTCTATTCTTAGCACTGCTTAGTACCAACCCTGTAGCTAAGGATGGATTCTGAGTTTTATGTAAATTAGACCAAGTCCAAAAGGCTGCCAAGATGTTGTGATCACTAGATGTTTGGGCAATGATTTGAAACTTGGTAACAAGATTAAACAGACCACTGTTCATATGAACATAATCTATTAAGGCAACCTGATTACCTCTGTGACACGAATGGGCAGGGGGCAAGTCACCCGGCACACACCCATTTAGCATGTGCAAGTGCCGCCCTTGCAATAAGGAATTCCATCTCGAGGCAATGCTGGAAAGAATCTTGGGGGGTTGTACAATACATGAGATATTAAAGTCGCCTACCAATATTACATGATCGCAAGAGCGGTCCAAAGTAGTTAGATCCAATAATTCTTTGAGCGCGTTCATAAACGCTTCATCCGTAATGCCGGCATGATTCCAATAAGCGTTAATGATGGCAATAACGCATTTGGTCGTTTTTATCTTTACCATTTGTAAGAGGCTATTAGGCGATGGCCAGGGTTCCAAGGTTAGGTTTGAGGAAGTTTTAACAGCAACCAGGAGGCCGGCCATAGGGCGGCCCCTAATCGGGGCTATGGCAGGAATTAAAGCAACAGCGTGGTTATCCCAAACCGGCAGATTATAAAGCCATACCTCTTGTAAGGCTACAATATCATAGTCCCTCAGGCGGTTATTATCAGAGCTGGTTAAATGCTTAAACCCCCTGGTATTCCATGAGGCCAAGGCAAGCAAAGTATTCGCTAGCTAACATTGGTTCAGTTTATTTATCCGGTTTTTTGATGTCACTTCGTTCAATATCATTAGCTGAATGAAGTTGTTTCCCCCAAGTGGGGATATGCTGATGATGCTGATTATCAAAGGAGGAGGAATTAATTAATAGAAAACCCACATGATAAAGTTTAGACAGGGCCTGCCACAAGGCGTTCCTCACAAAAGCCGATTTCGTCCATAATCTGACTACGGAAAGGTCATAGTCATGGATAAATTTGATTTGGTCTAGGTCACTTGATGTGACATCTTCTAGGGCCGGTATTTCTGCCAAAATGTTTATTTCTGATTGCCTATTGAGATCATATTTGGGATAAGTGTGTGAACGGCACTGCAAAATTAAGTTGGGCAGTTTTTGATTTGGAAATGTCAGCTGGTAAGAATCCTGCGGCTGCTGGTTTATTGTTTGCGCCCGTCCAGAGCCACTGACAGCCTATAATGGTATTTGGCCATTACTGCTGTCATTGGCAAGTAATGGCCCATCATGGCGTGGCCTGCCCCGATTTGCAGTAGCATCATGTGTATTCATTTGTGAAAAAGAACGATGCAGGTATTTATGAAGCTCCTCCCTCCAGCCTTCCAATGTTATTTGCTTATCCGCTATAGTCGAGGCAAATTCATATATCATTTAGCACTGTAGGTTTTGCGAGGCCAGCAAACTGCTGTACCGGCTGTCGGACCGGTGGGAGGTTAACAGGAGCTACCGTCTCACGTGATCTAACTTTGCTACCAGAATGGATCTTCGCAGCACCTTCCTGCTCTCTAGGCAACAGAACTAAAGCATCAAGCGGTTCATACAGCAAGTCTGTGATTGGGACAGCAAAGACCGGACTGACCTCTCAGAGGACTTATTCCGATATTTGTATGCAATTGCGATACACGCGAGAGAGGCCGCTGTTTTGAGTAAAGTAAATTTTTCTATGAATCCTTGAGCGCCGGTAGGCTTATTGCCCACACAAGATTTGCTATTTTTAGGTTTCTTTTTTGGCTGCTTGTCAGCTGCACCTTTTGATTTAGTATCGAATATGTTGTAGTTTTGCGCCACCGCCATGTCCACCCCCACCTTCTCCTTAAAAGACCCGTCCTCGGTCTCCATCAGGGTTACACCCATGTTACAAATATCCAAACATTCAAGGTTCTTAACTTTATCTTTTTTTCTTTTTTAGGCAAGATTGTCCTAATTGACAGGACACAGTCCCTTGATCTTTGGATTTAGTGTAGCGGGTTCCACCAATAGACCCTCTTTCTCCAGCATTGGATCTTTCATGGATTCACATGCTTAGAATATTCCCCGTCGTCAGGCTGGGAATCCCCGGTACATTATATAGACCCTTTCCCGTAGGAAAACTTTTTCAACGCTTATGCGTCCTATCCACCTCGTTTTGTATCATGCGTGCCCGCGCCGTCAGGACGCCATGATATAAATACAGGACCCGCCCCCGCGCTCCCTCAGATTTCAACCGTCTTTCAAAGTAGTGGGATCCTCGTGGTTACTGCTAGTCGAAATTAGGTTGTATTTTCGCTTCGGCGACGTTACATTCTGGATAAAATATGTCAGGAAAAGCTTTATTTCGCCCTTGTGCGACATGTGGACTCAAAAAAGTCTATGAAGGTGATGCTCACATGGATTGTATCTACTGTCTCCCCCCGCACCACACGGCGGATACATGCGAGATATGCCAGGGTTTCTCCCAAAAAACCCTTAAAGACCGGAAAAGAAGGTTGGTCGACTGGCTTAACGACAGAGCGGGTGCCTATCCGGCATCAGAAGTTGGCTCCACGGCCTCCAGGAGCAGGTCGGAACCACCCTCGAAGAAGGTGCGGCCTGTCGAAAAAAGCCCTGCGGACAAGCATACGGGGAAGCATGCTGGGTCTTCCTCATCACACAAAAAGTCCTCCTCCTCCTCATCCTCTAAGACGGAGAGGCAAGCGGCATCAAAACCCTCCTCAGGGGACCGTCCTAGGTCTTCCGTGAGTCGAGACTCTTCAGCCAGGAAGTCGGCAACGAAATCAGCTACGAAGTCTAAAGGCTCGGTGCCGGCTACTTGCTCGTCGACCCCGGTGTCGTTGACGATGCCTATTACTATTCAGGCAGCAGCGGTGGGGATTCCTTCGTCGACGGTGACTCTATCTATGGCCTGGCAGCCAGAGGTTTGTGACCCGGTCCCCCCTGAGGTCCTACTGCAGCCAGACACGGCCTTGTCGGTGACGTCGGCGGAAGGAGAATGTGACAGGGTTATGCAGCCGTCGGACTTGGGCTTACGGCCTTCCAATACGTCGACGACGAGTGCGAGTGGGGGTGTGGTCCCTCTATCCTCGACGTTGCTGACCCCCCAGACGGTTTTGTCTCTGGATGTGCTTAATACACTTCAAAAGCTCCTGCAGCGTCTGGATACGCAGATCCCTCAGCCTGGCACTTCATTGTTGCTATTTTCTGCACCTTCCGTCGACGACCAAGCTCAAGCAGCCCGCTCGACGACCAAAAGCCCGTCGGCCTCCCAGGTGGTGAAGGATCGTCCTCGAGCGCAGGAGGAGGGTGAGCTATCGGAGTCCGATTCTATACGAGGCGACTCAGGGTCAGACATTTCCCTGTCGCCGTCGAGAGACCCAACATGGAATTCGGATGTAGAGGTAGAGTCTACGAGGAACCAGGCACAACCATCTCCTCCGGATGATGTGGGAGCCTTCCATGCAATGATGGGAAAAGCGTGTTCCGAGTTCGGCTTAATTCCTGAGGAGCAAAAGAAAGACTGTTTTCTTTTTGATCACATGGGTCAAAGGAGGAAATCGGTATTTGCCATCCCAATCCTGGACCACGTGTGGCAAGAAGGCCTCAAGACGATGCGTCATCCGTTCTCGGAGCCGGCTATTAAGGGGCGTATTGAGAAAAAAGTTTAAAGCTCCGGAGTCCACTCCAAAATGTCTAACATCACAGCCTCTGTCAGACTCTGTGGTATCGGCGGCAGTGGCTAGGAAGGCCAGAGTAAAGCAAAAATGTTCAACCCCACCAGAAAGCGAGGCCAGGAGGCAGGACGCCTTTGGAAAAAAGGTGCTCTCAGTCGGCGCCACGACGGTAAGAGCAGCCAACTCCTTGGCGATTGTATCACGATACGATAGGGAAATGTGGCATAAACTAGCCCCTATCCTAGAACATCTGCCGGAAGAACATCGAAAAGCAGCCATGTTGCTAGTACGAGATGGTGAGGAGGCCTCGAACCATGCAATTAATATTGCGGTGGACCTAGCAGAGTCTGGGTTCAAACAAATCAATCATGGCGTAGTACTACGTCGACAAGCGTGGCTCAAATGTACTACTTTCAGACCTGAAGTCCAATTCAAAGTCCTGGACATGCCATGTGAAGGAGAACATCTGTTTGGAGACAAGGTAGATGAAGCCTTGAAGGGGATGAAAGAAGACACGGATACCGCTAGGTCTCTCGGCGCCCTCCAGACAGGTAGAAGTTTTCGCTCTTTTCGCCCCTTCAGGGGTGCTTCCGAAAACTCCCGCTTTGGAGCCTCTAGGGACCGTGGATTTAACAGGCCCTCATACTCCTCACAAGGTTACAGACATGCATCCCAGTCGGCACGTAGAGGCAGAGATTTTCAAGCCTCCAGACGACGCGGCTCGGGTCCTTCGTCGACGAAGGACAAGCAAACCAGCAACCAATGACGGCCTTCGGAACGTACTGGGGGGACGAGTCTCTCATCATATCGACCAATGGAAATGCATCACCACAGATCGATGGGTTCTGGACACGATTCGCATGTGTCATGCGCTACAATTCAAAAACAAGCCTCCAAGTCTTCCGCCAGTGTTTTCGGCCCAGCCCCACCTTCGAGTTCTACGACAAGAGGTGGCGCTTATGCTGCAAAAAGGAGCGGTAGAACGGGTTCCCGTGGCACAGGAAGGACAAGGGGTTTATTCCCAGTTCTTCGTTGTCAAGAAGCCAAATGGAAAATGGAGGCCCATTCTCGACCTGAGGGTACTCAACAAATGGCTAAAGAGCTCAAAATTTAAAATGCTAAAGCTCCAGGAGGTTAACAGGTCAGTGCAACCCATGGATTACCTGTCGTCGCTAGACCTTCAAGACGCGTATTTTCATATCCCAATGCGTCCACGACACAGGAGATATTTAAGGTTCGTCGTCGGGCGAAAGCATTTTCAGTTCAAGATCCTCCCGTTCGGTCTCAAGTCCTCCCCCAGGACGTTCACCAAGTGTTTGGCCCCTATAGCGGCCCATTTAAGGAAGGACGGCCACCATGTCTATCCCTATCTAGACGACTGGCTGGTCAGAGGTTCGTCCATGGAACAAACACGAAACAGTCTGGGGGCCACGATATCCCTCTTACAGGAACTGGGCTTCGCGATAAACTTCAGCAAGTCCTCCGTAGAGCCTTCGAGGACCTTGGTCTTTCTAGGAGCGGAGTTTCATACGCACACAAGCCTTGTAAGACCGTCCAGCGAAAGAATACAGAAGCTACAAAGCAAGGCGTCGGAATGGAGATGCGGTACCAGGGTGTCGGTGCGCAAATACATGTCCCTGCTAGGGACCATGTCATCCTGCATTCCGTTGATAAACAACTGCCGTCTGTTTATGAGGCCTTGCCAGGAATTTCTAGCGGACCGTTGGGCGCAGAGCCAAGGTCGCTGGTCCGACAGACTGGTCATCGACGAACAACTGGTACAAGCACTCCGTTGATGGAGAGCTTCTACTCATCTAACAAAAGGAATGCCTCTGGTGGAACCGGAGTTCCAGAAGACGGTGGTGACGGATGCATCGCTGAGCGGATGGGGAGCTCATCTGGATACGTTACAGGTACAAGGCCGGTGGTCGTTACAAGAGTCCTCCCTGCATATCAACCTGCTAGAACTGAGAGCAGTGCGGTGGGCTCTAAAATCTTTTCTTCCTCAATTGAGAGACTCTGTGGTGCGTGTCATGACGGACAACACGACTACAATGTTTTACATAAGGAAACAAGGAGGAACACGTTCCAGGTCCCTGTCGACGGAGGCACAGAAAATCTGGCATTGGGCCCTGCAGCACAACATGCTAATCTTGGCGTTCCACCTGCCAGGTGTGAGAAATGTGGAGGCGATGCCCTCAGCAGGGAAATGAACGAAGTTCACGAATGGATGCTAAACGACCAGCAACTACAACACGTATTCAAGAAGTGGGGACATCCTTCCATCGATCTGTTCGCGACGAAGGACAACAGGAAATGCCCGCAGTATGCAAGCAGATGGCCTCAGCAGGGCTCACTGGGGGATGCGTTCTCCTTCCCATGGACGAACAAATTCCTGTACGCATTCCCTCCTTTTCCTCTTATCCGGAGGACGTTGCAATGGATCCTCAAGTACCCATGTCGGGTGATTCTGGTGGCCCCGTATTGGGCCAGACAGGTGTGGTTTTCAGACCTGCTGCACCTAGCGGCGGCGGAGCCAATGAGGTTCAGGAAGATTCCCAACCTTCTGTCTCGACAGGAGGGTATCGTTTGGCATCACGACCCGGACAGCCTCAAGTTGACGGCCTGGCTCCTGACTTCGCCGAATTTGGTCAGCTAACGGTTCCGGAGGAGTGTCGTCGTATTCTGCAAGCGGCAAGAGCACCTTCCACAAACACCTCATACTCGTACAAATGGAGGAGTTTCTGTCAGTGGTGTGTGGATCAACCAGGTTTGGTTCCGCAGTCGATTACGCCGGAACAGCTCCTTCCATACTTGCTGTTCTTAGCTTAAAAGGGCTTATCGGTGTCGTTGATAAAAGTACACCTGGCTGCCATCTCCAGGTTTACCCGTCAACGACATTCCGCACCATTATTCAGCGACCGCCTGATTAAGCACTTCCTTAAAGGTTTGTTTCGGAGTTTCCCTCCCGAGAAGAAATTTCCTCCGGCGTGGAGCCTCAATCTGGTGTTAGCGTCTCTTATGAAACCTCCTTTTGAACCGATGTCATCATCGTCTCTAAAGTTTTTGTCGTGGAAATTGGCCTTCCTGGTGGCCATCACTTCAGCTCGACGTATTTCGGAAATCCAAGCTCTAATGGTAGACCCACCATACTTAAGAATTTTCAAGAACAAGGTGGTCCTTGCCACAAACCCACAGTTCATACCGAAAGCTCCTTCAGTGTTCCATAAACATTCCTCTATTGTTTTACCTACGTTTTTTCCAGAGCCATGCTCGGGAGCGGAGCGCACGTTACACACATTAGACGTGAAAAGGGCTCTCAAGTTTTATCTTCATCACACGCAACCTTTCAGGAAAACGAGGCAATTGTTCGTGGCCTATGGTTTGGGTGCTAAAGGCAAAGCCATTTCAAAGCAAGGACTGTCAAGATGGGTATCGTCTACCATTTCGTACTGCCATTCCAAGGCTGGGAAGCCTCTTCTGCGACGCCCAAGAGCTCATTCAACTAGAGCGGCGGCATCGTCGACGGCGCTGTGGTCTGGAGTCCCTCTAGGGGACATCTGCATGGCGGCTACCTGGGCGGCTACACACACTTTTACCCGCCATTACTGCCTGTCACAACAACATGCCGAAGATACTCGGATGGGACAGGCGGTGCTTCGACACCTATTCCAATAAGGTAAGCCCCGGTTGAGGGGTTAGATCTTGTTGCAATTAAGATTGAATATTGTTTGTTTCCTATGTTAACAATTGCTGATGTGTACACGACCATAGGGAACGGGCATTGTGAGGAAAGTATGTGGGTTTGCATGCACGCCTCCTCTTTTCGGGATGGTACTGCTATGTAATCTATTCTAAGCATGTGAATCCATGAAAGATCCAATGCTGGAGAAGGGAATAGTTTCTTACCTGTAACTCCATTTCTCCAGCATTGGTATCTTTCATGGATTCACATGCGCCCGCCTGCCTCCCCTGGGCTTGCAAACTGGTTCCCCCACTACTTTGGGGGCCGAAATCTGAGGGAGCGCGGGGGTGGGTCCTGTATTTATATCATGGCGTCCTGACGGCGCGGGCACGCATGATACAAAACGAGGTGGATAGAACGCATAAGCGTCGAAAAAGTTTTCCTACGGGAAAGGGTCTATATAATGTACCGGGGATTCCCAGCCTGACGACGGGGAATATTCTAAGCATGTGAATCCATGAAAGATACCAATGCTGGAGAAATGGAGTTACAGGTAAGAAACTATTCCCTTCAGGGGCACGGAATTGGAAAGTGATTGCATTTCACTTCTAGGGGATTGTTCCATCATATGTGATTGCATAAAGTTTGATTGCTGACCAGATGAACAGTCAATGAACAGAATATCAGCAGCAATAACTTTCCAGGCCAATTGCCTCAAGAGTTCAGTGGCAGGAAGACTAAGCAAGCCGTGTCGCGCTTCGCAACAGAAGCCATGGAATGGTACTGATCCATTACGCTCACTAATTTGCGTTAATAAAGAATATTGCATATTCAATTTGGTATCTAAAGTCTCGTGTAGTTTGGTCAATGAAAAAAGAGCTGCATTCATTGATTGCAGAGATGTTTCATTGCTCTGACATGGTGAGGTTGACTTTCGCCTGGGAGTCGATTGCAAGTATGAGACAGACAGCGCCGAGGAATTAACTGCCGTAGGGGAAAACATCATCGGCGATTGCGGAAGAGCTCCCTTCACAGGGGACTTAGCTGCCACAACCTTGTTTATATTGATTCCCTGTAGATTGGCCCCATTATTTGAAGAACAAGAAACTGGAGTGGCAACGGCCCAGTTAGCATTAACCTGGACGGCATAGCCAACAGATTCTTTTAAAGTAAAGTACCCACGCCCGTAATTCGTAGCAGGGGCGCGCTCCGCAGTCTGAGCAGGGAAAGATAAATTATAAACAGGTTTTTCAAGTAGCGATGGCAGTGCAAGAACCCCTGCATCAACTAGGGAATCAGATGGTGTTCATTCAGAGCCAATCCCCTCGCAGCTTCTTGGGAATGTCTACCAAGGATTCCATTTGGCGGGAAGTCGTATCGGGGGTTAGTAATTGAACGGGCGTGAAAGCCTGTACACCTGGCGCACAAACATTTCGAATACCAGGCCATATCCGCCATAGGCGAGCAAGCACACATTTCTATCGCTTTTATTTAGAACGTGATAGGAGAACGGTGCGCTTTGATGACTTGGGTGTAATCAACGCGGCTACAGCATGCATAGTGATTTCATTTACATCCGTCATGCCAGTCATAAGTGTGTATGGAAAACACCACAACACAAATAAAGTAATTTAAAACAGGGAGGGCGAATATTGCGCCCTACTCACAAATTAAGATAGAAAACTAAAAGCACAATCACAATATAAGAAAACAAAAAAATAAATCAGAATTAAGAATAAAAAGTAAAGGGTCTCACCCACCCACTGCCAGCTTACAGCCGAAAGCACTTCGTAATGGCACTTCCGAAATATGCGTGTGCGCAAAATGCGTGTGTCCCACAGTTGAAATAGGATTATGGGAAGGTGGGTGGACCTTGCCAACAATTAAACTAAAATAGGAAAAAAACAATGAAATATGATTAGTAAGTGCTGGTTTTTGGCAAGTAGATGACTGTCGATGTTATAGAGTCTTTGCTTTAAAGTCCTTAAAGTCCATACCAACAGACAGTATTCTCCAAGTAAATAGCCACATTTGTGGTAGACTTGTCATTATGTTTACTTTGAAACCCTCTGGTTTAAAGAAATGACGTTATTGCAGTGAAAAAATGTCACTTACCGACTCTCACAGAGATTTTAAATGGTGCCTTGGCACCAACTACGCTGTGGCAGATTGCGACTTGTGTCAGTTAATGACACCAAAGGCCTTGAAGGAGAACGCCTCCAAATTGGCCCTATGGCGATCATCTACGAAGTCGCCAAGTATGACGCTATAGAAGGTTTGTCCCGACAAAAAGAGCTCTGCTGCCGAGAAGAACGCAGAGGAGAAAAAAAAGTCTAAAAAACACTGTAAGAGATTCCACTCGTGGAGCGACTCCCGTCATTATTCTTCTTCCTCCTTGAAGAAGAAGAAGAGAAGGAGAAGGCATTCTTCAAAGGACTCAGGTGCCCGTCTAAATCTGCCTCTGCGTAGAAGTGGGAAGAGTTTTGCATCAAGATGATGCAGGTCTTCGAGAAAGCAAGTCCTCCCTTATCTCTTCTTCCAGGAAGAACACCTCCGAGCCCACCGCACCCAGCAGGTACTCGACTCACCAACCACCTTGTTCGCTTAAGAGACAGAGACCGGTGAAGTCTTTTATCTGACGCTCGATACCATTGGCAGCTGATGCATTTTGTGACGTTCTATCGACGTCACAGCCAAAATTGTCAAAGACAGTCGAGGATTCCTCAAGTAGATTTATGCCAAAATCTACCAGGGATTTGAGGTCCTCTTTTCACAACATTTTTGATGAGGATGATGACGATGTGTCAGGATTGTAGGGGTGGTGGAGGAATTACGGGGGCCTCTGCGGCTGGAGCACCAAGCATGGGCTAATAAGCCCGGGAAGTGCAAGGTGCTGGGGACCCAGACGGCTTTGGGAACTTCATTTCCCAAGATTCTATTGTGCCGGCATGTACACAGCAAAGGAAAGCTCTTTAGAGCCGCCCCTGCCTGTGCCAGGTGCTGGTAATTGCTGTCTGTGAGGCACAGGAAGGGTGGCACAGGAAGTATTTGGCGTTTTGGCATTTCCCCGTTTATCTCAGGGGAGTCCTCAGATGGCGGATTGCTCCCCTACGATCTGGGAACATTATTTTCAGTATGACAGCTTGTGGTCATTACGGGAAGCTTCTGCTTCCATCACAGTGTAGCTGGAACCCTTTCTGCAAGTCCAGATGTCCCCGATGGACCGGGAGCTCAGGACACATGGCGGAGTGCTTGAGGACAAGACGGACGGAGAGCCTTCTACTCAGCTGATTTTCTTCCAGCTTTCATCCTGTAGTTAAGGGTCCACAAATTAGAGCATAATAAAAACCACATACTCAAAAAGTGGAGCAAACATTGGGCAAGAAGCAACACTGTTTATTACAGCTGGGGGAACACAAATCAAACAGAACAGTGGATAGTGCTCTGATCAAAAGGCTTATATCTGGATGGAATGCCAACAGTAGTTTTATACCAAGAAATACATCCATCGAAACAGTGGCAAGTTAGAGAGTTCACTTCTTCTATGTTTCCCAGGGATTCCATTGGTTCGTAGACATCACCACCTCGAAGTTTACAATTGAACAGTTTCCCATTACAATGCCTTCCCATGTGGTACTACATTTATTCACACCCAACGTGTTAATACTGAAGTGACACTTGTGCAGACCGCCGGAACATTGGTCAGAACCATTGAAAACGGGACACGAAACATCCTGCAGCTCATGGGAAAGGGGCCATTGACACGATACCTGTTGGGTAATGACCTTCACAAACTCTGTAGTAGATACTTTGGAAGCTCGCCACCTCCCCAGAGCTCAAGAACTTACCGTCTGATTGTCCTCCCAGGAACGACACTCCGTCCAGTGTTCCTTTCCCACAGCCACTTTCCAATGGACATCGGCGTTCATGTGACCGGCACGCTCGTCCAGAGCCACCCTCCCCATTGCCATGTAGGGTGTCTAGTTTGGCTGACCGCCTTGTAATTACATCACCCAGTTCTTAGTTATGTTGGCTTTCTCGTGATGAGCAGCTTGAGCCCCACCCCCTTTTGATGATCCCTGTCGTATTGGTCACGTGTTTCAGATCGAGGTTTCCCAGGTTCAGCCCGCCCTCAGGGATTATGGCGCTATTTTTGTTCTCCCCTTATTTAGCCAATCAGGGGTCATTCCGAGTAGGGCGCAAAGGGATACCATGCCCCGTTAAGGACATCGGTGCCGGTAAACCCTTTGCGCCCTACTATGAGGTCCCTTTGCGGCTCCGTCCTTAACCACTGGTTTTACCAGGCGTTATGGACGGGATCCGCAAAGGGACTACAGATCTAATACTGGTACCGTAATTTACAGTACCGTTATTAGCACCCTCCCCATTCCCATTGTGCCCTATGGGGGCTCAAATGAGAATGGGGATTGACATTTTCAATGGGGACTTACCGGTCCTGCAAAGGTCGGACTAGACCGGTAAGTCCCCATTGAACGAGAGCAGACACGGTACCGGTAATAGTGCTAGTCATGGCGCTAACAGCGCCATGACTAGCACCAACCTCGGAATGAGGCCCTCTTGGACTGTGTGTCGACCCAATGCATCATGGACCGCTACCGTTCCCGGTAAAGCCCTTTGTACGGGGCGTTTGTGGTTTAGAATACCTGTGTCATTTTCCGTGTAGCTGTCCCCTTCGTTTCCATTCTTTGCTCGAGCAGTTGGTAGATGCGTCCCCCTGTCTGGCGCTGAATTAGCACCTTCAACACAATCCGCTCGGGGTTGCCTTGGGAGGCTCACCGAGCCTGAGATTAGTGCTCCATCATGTTTACTATTTGATAATACGAACTACTGTATGTTTACTTATTTTGGGTGTGATGAATCCTGTGTTGTAACATGAAACTTGGTCATCCCCGTGCAGTGAAAGGGAACAGGGGTTTTGCATGACAAGCGTGGGTCAGACTATAAATTAAGGAACTTGTTTACTCTCCAGGGTCCAAGTTATGTGCATGGGTGTTCATCAGCTTCTTGTAACATAGTTGAATTCAGCACTTCATGCAACCACCTACTTGTATTATGTTATGTTCTGTTAAAGGATATTTATACCACGAGGAGCTGAAAAGCAAGAGGATAGGGCAAGTTAGTAGGACTTAGTGGGAAAAGGCTCAGGAGAGCTGTGATGTGCTGTTGGCAGCTTCAGTTCAGTTTGCACCATTGACTGAGCGTGTTGTGCGACGCTATGTGTGGTTTGTTTCGTTGTTGCGGTGTGGTGAAGTGTGTGCGGTTTGTTGTGCAGTATAGGTATGGTTGTGTTATGTTTTAGAATTTGAGAGGTGTGGGCAGAGGGATGAGATTTTTTTGTGGGTTTTGGTTACTGGTGGCCCTCCATCGTACGCTATTGCTGTGATACGCGTCGCTGCTAGTGTCGTGTATTGTGGTTCTCTAGGGGGACGGAGGGTCTCCCTCCTTTATTCTGTGAAGGGTTGTCAGTTATCTGCAGGGCTATCTAGAGGCAGTGCCTCCCCCACCACTCTGTCCTTGATGATTTATTTCTACCCCTGTTTTGCCCTTGGACCTATACTGGTGCACACCTACCACTTCTTTCCTCGGCCCCTTTGGGGTGGAGGCCTGTGGGAACTTTTTCCTGTGCTCTTGATCTACCTGGTCCCCGTCTTTTACGTTTGCTTGCCACTCTTTCACCTTCGACTCTTCTTCCCTCTGTCTGTGGTTCAACTTAGGGCATTCCCATCTCCCTCTTTAGACTCTGTGCTCAGTGTAGTATGTCTTGTCTGTTACTAATTAATGCAACCAGTCAACGGTGTTCAGTGTAGTATGTTATGTAAGAATTCAGGGTTAGGTTACGGATAAGCAGGGTGGCTAGTGTTAGGAAATTCATGAACATTGTTGTGTATGTTGCCTTTCCTCAATCCCTCTTCCTATCCAATCAAGTTCCCTAACCCTCTTCCCAGTTTCCCTTCTTCCCCCATAAGTATCCACAACCTCTCCCAAACCCTCTTCTCCCCATTTGGCTGCCTCAGTGTGACCTATTAGTTACACATCAGAAATCTGTGGTAACCAAGGTGGGAGGGTCATATTCCATTCGGCTTCGGTGGTTATGGGGGAGTTGTGCATCCCACCTCGGGCGTGACACCATGTCCCTTTCAGGTTTGAACCCATGCATCTTCCTCGATATCCTGAGGAGTTCCAGGATGAGGCAAAGAGGTTGTCTGACCTGGCTTTAACCCTTCATGACGCTAGTGGCTTGGACACCTCTCCTGAAGTGTAATTCCCACAGGCAGTTCATAGAGCCCATACAAACATGACAGGAAACTGATGGCAAATGTAACTGATGCATTAGGTTTGGGTCCCCCACCTGGCAAAATATCAGCATGTGACTTGATGGACATTCTGGACAAGGGCACATGCTTTGAGCCTGTTCTTCCGTAACACCATCAAAATTCTCCTCATGGAGTTATGGAAGACTACCTGCTCGGGGCCAGCAGCCCACAAGATTTTTGCAAAAAGTACAAACAAGCACCCTCGGAACCAAAATTCCTAACCAGGCATCCGGCACATGATAGTCTGGTAGTACAGGCTGCAACTGTGGGAAATAAGGCAAGCGCCTATCCATCCTTACCCCCTGACAGGGATGACAAGCGTTACTACACTTTGGCTAAAAATGTTGTTGCCTCTGGCAGTATGGCACTAAAGTCAGTCAACGCTTCATGTGCACTTTCAAAGTGCACACACCCTTTGGTCTGTGATTGCGGAGACAGCCGATCACATCCCAGTTAGGTGACATGAGGAATGGTTTCTACAACATAGTGGAGGATGCCAAGGAAGCAATGCGCCAATCCTTGCAGTCGGGGCTCAACATGGCCGATTGTGTCGGGCGGTCAATGGTTGCAAGTTCTATCATGTGAAGATTTGCCTGGCTTAGGAAATCAGTCTTTGCGAAGGACGTCCAAGCAAAGCTGCTTGACATGCCTTTTGATGGATCGCATCTTTATGGCCAAAAGGCAGATGACAGCCTGGAAAAACTACAAGCCTCCAAGGCTGCAACAAAGTCCTTAGGTGCAGCAATCAGACAACCTGCTTAACCTTCCACTCAATGGAAGAGCAAGCCTTTTTTTTCGTTTCTATAGTTACGGACAGAAAGGCAAGCAGCCTGATGCCCACCAAGCACGCGGTCAGAGACGTTTCTATCGACCTTCCAGAGGTAGAGGAAGCAGGACACAGAACACTTCCATGTCTGTCCCCTCCAGTGCAGCCCCCGCCACAAAACCTCTTAAGGTACTTCTGCCACACTACATCAGTAGGGATGCTTCAGGTAGTCTCCCAAGGGTACTTCCTCCCATTTTAAAAGCACCCACTGGATTGCCCCCGTGGAGCCAGCCCATTCCCTTTTCCAGTACCACTGCTCCTGCAAGATGTTTCCTCTCTTCTGGAGAAGGATGCCATAGAGCTGGTCCCTATTCAGGAAAGGAACAGGGGGGTGGTACTCCCACTATGTTTTGCTCTCAAAGAAAGACGGATGTCTGCGACCCATCTTGGACCTGAGGCGCTTGAACAAGTTCCTCAGGAAAGACAAATTCAAGATGGTAACACTATTGCAGATCCTTCAGGCCCTACAAATTCAGGATTGGTTAGTGTCACTCAACCTACAGGACGTTTACTTCCATGTGCTGATCCATTAAAAGCCCCGGAAGTACCTGAGGTTTGTCGTAGGCAACAGTCACTGCCAGTTTCGAGTTCTGCCTTTTGGGCTTATCTCTGCCCCAGCGTTTGCCAGTCTCAGGAAAGGGGGTGTCCATGTCCTTCCCTACCTGAACGATTGGTTAATCAGGGCACAACTCCTGAATCAAGCCCTGGATCATCCCAATCGCACCTTCCACCTCCTCCGCATGCTGGGTTTCTCCCTCAATTTCAAAAAGATTCCTCTGACATTTTCTCAATCGCTCCAATTTACCAGAGCGATCCTGGATTCTCCTCCAGGGAGAGGGCTCTACCAATCCTGCCGATGGTCACCAAATTCCAGAACGCCCAATATCTTCCAGCCCTAGACTTCCTACAGTTGCTCGGCCTCATGGTATCCTGCATTTTCCTGGTGCTGGAGGCTCAACTGAGAATGAGATCACTCCAATGGGCCTTCAGATCTCAGTGGTCGCAGTTCTCTGGCACAATGACGGACTTGATTCAAGTACTGATCAGAGTCGCTCAGGATCTTCTGTCGTGGACTCGCACAGAGAACGTGATGGTGGTAGAGGTATTTTGGCAAACGTGACCAGAGACGACCGTAGTGACAGACGCATCTTTGAAAGGCTGGGGCACTCACCTGAACGACCTAACCGTGAGTGGGTTGTAATCCCTGGAGGAGACCTTTTGGAGCCAAGGCAATCAGACTGGCACTGATGGCCTTTTTGCCCTCCATACAGGTGAAGACTGTCCTGATCATGACGGACAACACAGTGGCCATTCACTACATCAACAAGAGAGGTGGTGTAGGGTCACTCCTCCGCGCAGAGAGTTGATACAGCTCTGGTTCTGGGCCTTAGAAAATGAGTTCTCCCTGTCAGCAATTCACCTCAACGGGAGGGAGAATACGACGGTGGACACCCCTCCAGAGGGAGCCAATGGTCTCCCATGAGTGGGAGCTGTGTCAGGAAGTAAGTTCTTTTAGAGATCTTCACCCTCTGGGGAACCCTTCAAGTGGATCTGTTTGTCTCCAGTGTGAACAGGAAAAGCAACCTTTTCTGTTCCAGAGAATTTCACCTGAGAGGAGCACAGCGGGACGCATTGGTGGTGTACTGGAACTTCCAGCTTCTGTATTTGTTCCAACCTATTACCGTCATTCCTCAAGTGGTCAGGAGGTTGAAGAGGCATGGAGCAGCCATGATCCCGATTGCCCCTGACTGGGCCAGGAGGACATGGTACCCGGACCTTGTGATATGACCATCTGTCCTCCACACCGTCTTCCCCGGATAACGGACCTTCTCTCTCAGGAGAGGGGGGAAGTCCTTCACTCAAGCGTACACAAGCTCAGCCTGCACCCTGTTTTCTGATAAGGATAAGGTACAGGGATTGGGTCCTACCGGAAGATGTGATGGAGGTGTGGCTTTCGTCTAAAAGGCCAGCAATAAAGGCTTCACACTGCTGCCGTTGGAAGAAATTCTGTAGCTGGTGCAGAGCACAGGATGTGGATCCTTTGTTATGTGACAGCTCAAGGGTGTTGTCCTTCATTTGGCAAGGGCCTTCAGTTCACCACCATCAAGGGCTATTTAGCGGCACTATCCATTTTCAAGCACACACCAGAGCAAGGATTGTACTTCTCAATCTCCTTCGTGGTGCAATTTTTTAAAGGCCTGACTAACACGTTCCCTCTGACACCTTTCATGGTCCATGCATGGGATTTAAACCTAGTGTTAACCTTTCTCTTGGCATCTCCATTTGAGACATTACATTCGTGCCCGTTGAGGCTACTATCTTCGAAAAGAGCCTTTTTTGGCTGCCGTTTTTTCTGCCTGGAGAGTCAGCGAATTGCAGGCCCTGCCCTGTAGGCCACCTTTTCTGTATTTTCCAGCGACAAGGTGACTCTTAATAGTGCGCCCTTCATTCCTTCCGAAGGTCGTGTCAGCTAATAGCGCCAGACCGAGTTGCAGTAATGCTATTTGAGTTGGCGGTACCTCAGCGGATTTACCGCCGGGATACCACCAGACTTGTGATTACGCCCAATTTGTCTGCCAGCCTTCTATCCGCCTCCTCATCCATCCAAGGAGTAAGAAAGGCTGCATAAGCTCGACCCCAAAAGGGCTCTGGGTTTCTACAACGTCAGGACAAGACAATTCAAGCTGGAATATCAGCTTTTTATTGGATACACAGGCCCCAAGACGGGCAAAGGAATAACCAAGCAAACCATCTCTAGATGGATAGTGCTTTGTGTGTCTGAATGCTACACCAGCGCCGCTAAGGAATTCCCCAAAGGCCTCAGGGCGCATTCCACTAGAGGTGTGGCAGGGACCTCTACTCTACAAAGAGGGGTACCTGTAAAGGAAATCTGTCAGGCCGCAATGTGGCCCTCGAAACATACGTTTGCAAAACACTACTCCCTGACACAGTATCCACAAATGAGCCTTGTTACGGCAGGCCTGTCCTCGAACAAGCAGTGCCATAACCTCCATGGAGTGCGCTGCTCCTCTTCTCCATAATGGTCTTACTGCTATGGGAGTCTATCTAAGACGAGGAATCCCTCCGTGGGAGATTACAATCCATTTGAAGAACAAGTTACTTACCCCTGGTAATGTTCCCGTAATAGGTTGGCCTCCCAAAATTCACCCTTCTGATGCCAGTATTAAAAGAGGGTGGATTCTTTAAAGGGTTAATTGATAGTCATATTGGGCCTCATTTGCGTTTTTTGTGACAGTCGGTCAATAAATGCGCTTTCATTTCCAATCATGCCCCGGGATTTGTTGTTTTTTTGGCGCCGACTCATATATTTTGGTTTTGATTTGTAAGCCCATTTGTAAGCTTGTTAATTGTTTGGCGTTAACGGTGAGTCTCGCGAGTTATAGTGGAACATGGCAAGAAGTGTATTTTCAAAGCCACAGAGATGTCCCATTCTGGTAATAGCTCGAGCAGGGGGTGGGGCAATATTGCCATTAGAACGTCCCACCCATGAGGACAGATTGTTCTGTTGAAACCAATGATAGACGAAGGAGAAACATTGGAGCACTGGGACAGAGGATAGAGCGAACATTGCCATCTGCCATTTCATTGTTTGAATGTCAGTGAAACGTGCATTCCTTGTAATGGCTCAGTGTACTATTCTCCACATGGCTAGGAGAGTTCCGATTTTCTACATACTATATGCAAGGCGACTTTCCTCTTATTTTTTTATTTATTTGTTTGTTTATTTATTTATTTATCTATTTATTTATGTATTTAATTTGACATTTGGATCACACTATTGGCTGCTGTTATAAGTTGTTACCGCTTCTACGCACGCCTTCCTCAAATCAACTCACATTGGCTTCTGTTTCAGAAACATGAAAATGAATTTAAAGAAAACGCGGCACTGCTGGAGCTCTACAAATACATCACCAGCTATTATGACGAGGTAAGGTTCGGTTACTGCCGAGTACCAGAAATGTGACATTTGCTTTTGTGAACATATTGGAATATGTTTGTTTTGGTCCAAAGTGCCCTTTCAAGAGCTCACATAAGAACTCATATTGGATTGTTTTGGGGATTAATCCGTTAGTTTTCTGGTTCAAGGCACCAGCTCCAGAATCCATAGTAAACTGAGAGTGATGGTGTTTGCCCCTAACAAAGCTCCTTGCACACAACTAGAATGGGGAAGGCAGTCCTAGTTACTTGCTGTCCACATGTCATATCATCAGCCCCGTTAACAACAGTGCAATGCAAGTTGGGACTTATTCCATTATAACAAGACATATATTCGTTTTAAAAAATTGATTAGCAGAGATTGCTTATTAAAATGTTCTTGATTAGCATACAAACCTATTTGATTAGCAATGTTGTACTAATATGTTTAATGTCACCAGAAGTTATCTGTATCCACAATATAAAATGAGCAACAATGCAGCATTTTTGTGTACCGTTGAAGTAAGACATTAGAGAGTTGAGGCAGGCCTTACAAATTCTTTAAAATTCTGCTAGAACTGCAGGTCGAGTAACTTGGTTTACCTACTCGACCTAAGAGAAAGGGCTCTATGTCATTTCATCGACAGGTGTAATTTCGATGGGTTTTTTCCAAGAGTTTTTTGATGAAAAAACACATCGAAATATTTTTTTTATTTTTGGGTGGTTCCCCCCATTCCCCCCAATCCCCCACTCCCTATTTATTTTTTAACCTATTCCCGACCCCCCACCTCTTAAATATACTTTTCCAGCCCCCATATATTTTGATGAGTTTATCAGAAAAATGCACTCAGAAAAAACCCATCAAAATAACACCCGTCGAGGAAAGAACGCGATACCAGAAAAATGCCCTTGACCCATAGCAACGGCTGGCACACAATTAAATGCGCCTTCTGTAAAATGGTGCATGTCATCACAAACCCACATTCTTTGGCACACTGCTGCCACCCAGAGACAAGCCATGCACAGTGAAACATTTATTTGACATGCACTACGAAGTAAATGTTAAATAGAAGTTTCAAAAATCCCCTGCAAATAGTACCCTTTTCCAAAATTCTACTTGACTATGCGAGTGGGCAAACCATGGATGAGTGTCTGTAAAATGTAAAAAGGTTAGCTGCATGAATGGACATAAATACATCTTGTAAAAAAGGCTCTAAAAGCAGTTTGGCCAGCTGTCTCCCTCAGGGAGTTCCGTAGAAAATTTTGAAAAAAAGACTAATTGGTATATTATTTCGAATTCTAGCTCTATAAAAATGTCATAGAGCCAAAAAGTTCGAACAAATATGTCACACGGTACCATTGTAGCAAACAAGGGGAACAGAGGTTGCCTGCACCCTTGTTTGCTACAACCGCATCAGGGATTGCAGGGGTGTCCCCCACATCCTGTATAATAAAGTGAGCAACAAAACAAAAGAGGACCCTGCGGCACCGGTTCCCATCCACGTAAGTTATGTTATGTTCTGTTGATATTACCGCGCCCTGCTTCCACCCAAGGGCAGTCTCCAGGCGCTCAGTGAAGGGAACCGGCGCCGCAGAGACACAACGAGGTGTGCCGCCAACAAGTAAGTAGGGCGGGTGGGGGAGTGGGTAAGGGGATGCGATGGAAATCATGCATGATTTCACTGTGGCGTGCATTTTGCATTCAGCATTTTCAAATTCAAAATTTTGCATTGTGGTAAAATCACGTATATACTCCTGCAGGTGCTAATATATAATGCAATACTAATGATTGAGCAAAGTGAGCTCTGGAGGCTTCCTACAGTGCATGGTATTGCAGTAGATCTGTAGATGTACAGCCTGGATGCAACTATTACTCACTACTTTGTGTAAACATCTAATTAACTTTGGGTATTCATTAAGTAAGGGGAAAGAAAGTAAGAGACTAAGCAGATTGGATAGCGAAGCAGGCAGAGAACTGGCCAAACTAGGTGAGTACCTGGTATAAAGCAGCAGGGTGATAGGATAGAATGTCAAGAAGTATGGGATCAGCTCATAGGTTGAGCACTACTTGCACAGATCCATGCAACCAGCAGGTCACAGAAGGAGGTTTGCCATCAAAAACATTTGGCTGTGTGATCATGTATATTTCGGAAAGCGTTCACTCGTCAATATGATGCATCTTCCCCAACAAAATGAAATATAGTTGACTCTGTGAGATTTATATACACTAACCTAAACTTTACTGTAAAGCATGGAGACAATGCAGTGTTTCACAGTAGCAATATTGCGTCTATGCATTATGAATGGAATTGCATGACTGTGTTTTGTTAATGTTAATGTTAAAAGATATTTGTACCACGCACTATGACCACCAAAGTGGTCCCCTGGAGCTCTGGCGGATCTGAAAAAGGGAAAAGGGGATGGTTGAGTTAGTGAGATTGAGCAGGGAAAAGTGCAACCGAGCAGTGATGTGCTGTTGGCAGCTTCAGTTACGTTACCACTGTTCGAGCTTGGGTGTGCTTTCGGTTGGTAACCGAGAAGGTTTGTTTGATTTGTGATTTGTTTTGTTGTTGCAGTGCAGTGAAGTTTGTGCGGTTTGCTGTGCTTTAGGGTTGTGACTGTGTTTGGTTAGAGTCTGAGAGCTGTATGCAGAAGGGTGAGATTGTTAGTGGGATTGGTTATTGGCTTCGCTATCTTGATGTGGTACGTGCCAATGTCAATTTCTTTATAAATGTGTCAAGTGAATATTTCCACATTTCTATCTGGATGCGGTATTGGGTAATATTCACAATCCTGTCTGGATGTGATGCAAGCTAATATTCATAGTTCCATCTAAATTTGGCATTGGCTAACATTCACAATCCTGTCTAGTTGTGATGCTGGTTGATATTCATGATTATATCTAAATGTGGCCCTGGCTCACATTCACAGTTCTGTCAAGCAGCGACGTAAGCCAATATTTACAATTCTATCTAAATATGGCACTGTCTTGCATCCAAAATCCTGTCTCGACGTGGTGTCAGCCAACATTCCCAATTCTATTCAGATGTGTCACTGGCTAACAATAACAATCTCGTCTAGATGTGACGCAAGCCAATATTAACAATACTATCTAAGAGTGGCTATGGGCAACATTTACAAACTTGTCCAGAAGTAGCGCAAGCTACTATTCCGAATTCTACCTAAATGTGGCGCTGGTGTCTTGATAGGGTTGTCGCTCGTGGTCGGCACCTAGCATTGTTTCTTTAGTTATTGTGAGAGTTTCCCTTTGTCGTTTCTAGGTGTTGTCTGAGCCATCAGGGGTTCTGTTAGCCTGTTCTTTTGCATTTCCTGTTTGATTTTTTCAGTTGTTTCCGTTTGGTTCCGAGGTGTTGAAGAGCCAGGTTTTCAGTCGTTTTCTAAATTTTCGGTGGTCTTTGGTGTTTCTTATTCCTTTCGGGAGGTTGTTCCAGGTTTTTGCCACCAGGTGGGAGAAAGAGGAGCCCTCTAATTTTTTCTTGGCTATGGCTTTGGTTCCAGGCGGATTTCATTGCTTGATCTGAGGACACTTGTTGGCTTGCAGATTGTTATTTTATTTTGTAGGAATTCTGCTTCCTGTCCGCTGATTGCCCTGTTTGTTATGCACATTGTTTTGAACATGATACGTTGTTTGATTGGAAGCCAATGTAGCATTTTAGCTGCTGCATTTTGGATGTGGTGTAATTTCTTCAGGAGGTGTTCCGGCATCCCGAGGTGCAGGCTGTTTGCGTAGTCAATTCTTGACATGATGAGGGCAACGGTTGTTAGTGTTTTGTGGGTGAAGGACAGGAATGGTAGGATTCTTTTTGTTGAGTGAAGGAGGAAGAAGCATTTCTTAATTATTGCATTTACTTGCGGTTCTAAGGATGGTGCGTTGTCCATTAGGACTCCCAGGTTTTTGACTACCTTTGATAGTGTGGGCGCGGTTTCCAGTTCTATCGGCCTGGGTATGTGGGTGTTGTTCTCTTGGTTTTTGGATATAATCATGATTTCTGTCTTTCCTGAGTTGATTTTTAGGTTGTTGGCATTCATCCAGTCATAGATTTCTTTTAGACATTCTCCTAGAGTTGAGTGATCTGCTTGTGTATCTTCGATTTTGTAAATGATTTAAGTGGTTTAATATATGCTGATTTGAAGGATTGTGGTACGGTTCCTGTCGCAAGCGAGAGATTCAGGAGATTTCTGTAGTATTCAGATGGCGTTCCTTGTGTGAGGATTGATTTGTAGATGTCTGGGGGCAGGGATTCATGGGCGAGCCTGCTTTCTTGCAATGTTTTACCAGCTTGATGAAGGTCTCCACTGATATTTGCGGGAAGTTTTGGAGTTTGTGCTCTGGCTCCCTGTGGGATTGGGTTGGTTGTGTGTTAGGATTGGTCAGTCTGTTTTGTATGATTTGTCGTATGTCGTTGATTTTGTTTTTGAAATGGTCAGCTAGGTTGTTGCATAGTTTCTGTGACGGTATTGGAGTGTTGTCGCAACCTGGTGGGTTTCTCATTTCGGTTATGATGTTGAACATTTAATTTTGTATTGGTGGCTTTGGTGATTCTGTTGTCATAATGCTTTTTCTTTGCCTTTTGAATTCCCTTCTTGTATGATCGAATTTGTCTTTGGAACTGAGTTTTCTTATCTTGGTCATATTCTTTCCTCCATTCTAGTTCCAGCTTCTTCTTGTTCCTTTCATGTAGTGGGGTTAACCATTTTGCCATTGCTCTATTTCTTGAGGGGTTATGGTTTTTCCGGGGAGATTTTTTTCAATTGTTTCAGCAATCCATTTATGTAGTAGGTTCATTTTCCCGTCTAGGTCTGCCTTCTCCAGTTTGGTCGTGGATGGCCTTGTTATCTCCAGTTTATTGTTTTAGGTTGCTTTCTTTGACAGTTTTCCAGTTTCTTTTTGTGGTGGTTGGGAGTTTGAGGGGCTGGTTGGTAGCTTTAGTCGGTAGCGTGATCATAAATGAAATGATGAGATGGTCGCTCCAAAGTATTTGTATCAGTTTCTTTCTTGGCGAAGATTGTGTCAAGGGTGTGCTCTGCCGAGTGTGTTGCTCCTTTGACTAGCTGTTGTAGTTTCATGGTTGTTAGTTGCCTGATTAAAGAGTTTTGTGAGTTGGCATGCTTTTCTTCAATCCATATGATGAAGTATTCCAGGATTATCAGATGGTCATGTTGGATGGCTATGTTGATGATGGCTTGCCTCGTATGTCGGTGGTTTGTAAACCAGTATGAATGTAATGTTTGTTTTTGGATTCGCTAATAGTTGTATGAGCATGGATTCGCATGTTCATGATGTTCAAAGGCTTGTCTGTTTATATTTGCAGGTGTTCTTTGAATGCTACTGTGAGGTCTCCTCCTTTTTTATTTTCCTGTTTAACTGTAGGCATTTGAAGTTAGTGGGGAGGCAGCTTTGTAGTGTGATTTTGTAGTTATCGTCCAGCCATGTTTCTGTGATGAATAGGATGTCGATACCACAGGTTGCACAGCAGGTCGAAGATCTCTGTTGAGTGTTTTGACATTGATCTTGCGTTATTTAGATTGCAGTGGATTTTTATGGTATTTGTTGTTTTGTTTGTTTGTTTGTTGTGTTTGTTTTTATTATTTATAATGCGCACATAACCCCAAGGGTAACAAGGCGCCAAAATAGTAAGAGGGTTGTATAGCTTGGTTACATATAGCATATTAGATAACGTCCCATGGAGTTACAATAGGGACACAGTGACAGCATAAGTAACAGATACCAATGACACTTATCTAGGGCAGTTTACATAGTAGCAAAGAGAATAACGGGAGGCCTTTATTATTGTGTGCTTTATTTATTTATTATTAGTTTGTGCTTTATTATTGGCGTTGTCGTCTGACTGGTGTTTTAGTTTTCTTCAATGAAGATCTCTGGTTGTGGTGTTGGTGCAGTTGTGTTTGTCTCGTCGTCGAATAGTTCTTCGAGGTTAAGTCTTGGGCTTTTGTTTTCATCAGGTGCCTCTTCTAAATGTTGTCGCTGTTGAAGGGTGGTTTGTCTTGTTTTAGTGATATGAGGGGTTAGGGCGTTGATCGTGTTCTTGTTCTCTCCAGCATTGTCTGTTCTTCTGCGTGGTTGTGTTTGGTTGTCGGTCTTTCTTGATTAGTTTAAAAAAAATAAAGTCAACACCTACTGGTCTTTGCCAGTCAGGAAACAGCTTAATAAAATGATCCTCCCAATTTACTTCTGGTTTGCAAATATTTGAAAACTAAAGGAAAATATTGCCTTGCACTCCCACACAGGCCGTTGGCACTTAAGAGCGGAGGAGATGATTACTGATGCACTCTCTCCCTCCATTAGCCCCTTTGAACTTGCACAGAGAAAAGAGGATGGAAGAGAGAGCGATGAGATCAAGAGATGAATGCAGGGTGAGCTGTGTTTTCATTGAACAGGGTAACTTAAATAGCTAGTTTTGCAACACAAGTTTTAATTTAAATTGCAAACCTACAGAAATGCATACATTTGCAACACTGCTTTTTAATGCCATTTATAGGTATGGGTACACAGGTTCCAGCAGGCAATACCCTCTTGGCTAAAAAGCCAAGATTGGTTAAAGGTGTTTCTGACAACATGGGACCACTTGGCAACTCTGACAACATCATCTGATGACATGGCAACAACATGGCAACTTGGCAGCTCTGATGTCAATCCTATAACCAACAGTAGTGGAGCCTTTCCAAGATCCAGAAGAAAGTTGGGCGTTTCCTGCATTTTCACTGAGGGCTTAGGATAGTCCCCTGGACAGCATCTTTTCTTCTATTTAGGTTATGCCAATCCTTTCCTCGCTTAGTCCTTCTAAAAGTTGCTCTTGTTTGGAGTGGTAGGTTAACTTTGATGAATGCCTTTGCTCATTGGCTAACCAAACCCCTGTTTTGCTGAGCTCCTTGTGTTAGAAGAAAATGGAGTGAGAACCACTGATAGTGGAAGAGCACAGGCAGCATGTCATCTTGAGGTTTGTTCACACCCCAAGATGGAGACTGTTTATTTTTTGTCTGCTGCAAAGTTCTTACTGTTATTGGTGTTTGGTACCTGGTCTTTCCATCGAAAAGGTTTCCAAAGAAAATTATCCATTGAAAAAATATGCATCAAATGCATATATGGGTGGGGTATAGGGTTAATTTTCGTTGGGGTGTGGTTTTAAGGGTAAAAAACAGGGGGTTGGGCGGGGATCGTTTTATTGGAAAACGTTTCGATAGAAAGACCACAAACCTTGATGTCTAGCTTCGTTGAACTAATTTTCCCTCAATTGTGAAATCCGATGGTAAGAATGTGTACACTTGATTTTTTTAAACTACACACAAGTTATTTAGGTCATTGCTAGTTCAATGAAAGGCAAAATATGATCTCAGAGGTTATCCTGCAACTTTTGTGGGAATGTCACAGACACAGGACATTGCCATGGGTAGTGCTGGGTGCTAGATATAGGAAAGTACAGCAACAACTCAACACCTTGCAGTGACGCTGCCTTTGGCAGTTCATTCACAGTATTATCTGCTAGCTTTCAACACCACAAGCGTCTCTTCCTCAGACAGTAGCAGTACAGCCGACACAGAGCCTTCTTTTACGTAAGTTAATGTACCTGAAAGGGTCCTTGTATGGCACAAATTCCACCATTTGGCGGTCTCCTCTCATTTTAAGAAATAATAGTTGGATTACAAGTGAGAACAGAAAGGAGAGAAAACAGGTTTGCATTTTATGGTGAGTAAAAGGGTAGCCTAAGGTTGGAAAACTCTGTGTTACACTTTCTTTGGATCCATTCATTTCAACATCATTTTACATTGTGAGAGGACAATTCAGGTTTTGAACAGGCAAGATTGTGGAATGCAGCGACCCTTTAGAGCAGCTACTCACATCAGAGTGCTAGTGGCGTGCAAAGTGGGCTTTGGTCAAGTCGCTTTCATATGAACTGCCACGGTGGTCTATTTGTTTCTGTTCTTCTTGTAGTGTCTGGAGTTAGGAAAGATAGTTCGAAAAATAGGGGTGCATGTTAGGTAGTGTGACATAAAACTCTGGTCCTTCTTTAATCCAGTTCGTAGTGTGCAAAATACTTGCTCACTGTGTCTTAAAGTTACTTTCAGGATTACCCTTAAAGTCATGTCCTGGGCCAGAAATGTTTTCCACACCAGGAATGCCTTTACTCCTGTGGATAATGTTGCAACAGTGTGTGTTCATTAGTTGTGTGAGTGCCTGCACCTCTTTTTCAAACGTGAACGTACCTCTAGGATCTTCGCTGGCTCTGAAGCAGCTGACCCCATCCCTGTCTCCTACGGGGTACTGCAAGGCTTGTGCCCGTCACCCACACTCTACAACATGTATACGAAACCCATCTTTACTGGAAATCTCCTATACCAACTTTGCCGACGATACCCAAGTCCTTCTCAAACTCCTCACAGGAAATCACACCACTGGCACTGACAACATCAAAAGTCTATAGCATCATTCAAGCCTGGATGGCAGACCAACATCTCTGCTTGAATTATAATGAAACAGAACTCCTAATTGTAGGCTTCCCGCATTGGCTCAAACATCTAGACCCGGCATTTGCTTCCCTGACCACTGATGGAAACATCACCTACGTCTCCAGTCTTTAGCCTGTCTTTAAAAAAAATTAGAAAACTGTATTGTTCATCACATATGTATGAGACTGTGCCTGCCTATAATGCCATGGTTGTACTGTATTTCTTGCTTCCAAGTATGTACAAGCGCTGTGATACCTCCGGGTCTTGCGCTTTCAACAAATTAAATTGTTGTATTCCAATCCCATCCTCGTCGCCAGTGAAAGGATGATGGTCTGCATGCTGTGTGAGTATAAAACTAACTTTATTTGTCTTAAAGTGGTATAGCAGAAAACCCCCAGCACATCCACCGACAGCTTGATCTCCAACTGTCTCCACTAGAACCATAGCATTCTCACAGGACGAGCCCTCACCACATTCCAGACCCCCCCCTTCCACATTACCGGATCCTGTTTTGACCGATAATGGGAGGCAATTTGTTGGTGGGTGTTTCCAGGAGTATCTCAACCGTTGGGGAGTGTAGAACAAGAAGACTGCGGTTTATCAACCACATACCAACGGTATGGTGGGAAGGGTGAATCGTTGTGTAATGGAGGCTGTTCGGATTGCTGGAGTGTGTGGGAGGGATAGGAAGGTGGCTGTGATGGGTAGGTTACATGCATTACGGTTGGCCCCACATGCATCGACAGCAGTATGTTTGTTTGAATTAATGAGGGGGAGGAAACCAGGCACTAGAATATTACCTCCCTGGCTGGATAGGGCACGTGAGTCTGATTAGGTTGTGGAAGAATTGAGAAAGAAAATGGATAAAAAGAAAGGTGAGTGGGTGAGGAAGACCAATGAGAAGTCCGGGAGGAGAAGATTGGAAGTTGTTGTGGGTGATTGGGTGAGTGTCAAGAAAGGAGTTGTAAAAAGGAAAGGGGACATGTTGTATTCCAGTCCCGTCCAAGTGATGGAGGTTTTGAAAGGGCCGTTGAGGGTGCAGGGAGGCCATGTGTGGAATCTAGCAAGAGTGGCGCAGGTCAAACCAATGATGAATTGATGAGTGGTTGTGAGCCTCCTACTCCAGTGTCTTATGCACCTCCTTCCCCAGTGTTATTATGTGTCCTTAATAATTTTCAGATGTCCTGTTTGTATATAGTTAAGTTGCTTTTGTTGGGTTTAATAAGTAGTTGCAGACGCAATGTTCATGGGAGGGAGAAGTGTTGTAGTGTACTTCCTATGTGGAATGTGGAAGGGGGGTTCTGAAATGTGGTGAGGGCACGTCCTGTGAGAATGTTAATGGTTCTAGTGGGGACGGTTGGAGATCAAGCTGTGGATGGATGGGCTGGGGGGTTCTGCTATTCTACTTTAAGACAAATAAATTTGGTTTTATACTCACACTGCGTGCGGACCATCATCCTTTCAGGAATAAATAAATCAAAGCTGTCTGGTGGACATTTGGTGCAATCAATTGTTTTGGGAGACTTTTCTGTGTGGTTCGTCTTCCTGGAGAATGGGGTGGTGGATCCTAGCAGTGTTGTGCAAGGACTTCCAGCTGGCGATTCTAGATAACCACCCTGAGGACCACAGTCATGGATTTCTTTCTGTTTGTGTTCCAGTAGTTCATTTTGGGGTATTAATGGTGCTCTGCGGACCTGGTCATCCATAAGCCTGTGATTGTTGCCACGATTTATGAATTTCTTCCTGAGAACATTATTCTTTTGGTCCTTGCCAATTTTGATCAGAGCCGATACAGTTTTTCATCTATTGCCTGACTGAAGATGGAAGCCTTTTTTGTGTTTTTCGGGTGGAAGCTTTCAATCCATAAGTAGTCCGCGTGGTCTGTGGGTTTGCTGTACATTGACATCTGTATTTTTCTGTCGCTTATCCTGATGATCGTGTCTAGAATGTGGACTTCTTTTGAGGAGGCATGAGTTTGAAGTTAATAGCTGGATGTAATTCATCCATTAAAGTTTTTTGAAACTGTAAAAGATCCTATTCGCAACCATGCCATATCGGAATGATGTTATGGATGTTACAATGCAGAGTAGAGGTTTGATGCGGCAGGTAGTGAGCTATCTGTGCTTCAATAGTGAAATAAAAATGTTTGGCTTTGGATGCTGCTATCTTGGTACCTCTCCAGTCGTGGAGCCGAGGCGGAAGGAGAGGAGGCCGCACCCCAGCTACCCCTTTGTGCCCACTGCGCCCCCCAGAGCCTCTCGTGGGCACCCCATTACCCACCCCCACCTCGCCCAGCACCAAAAGCTGCCTCCAATACTGTCACAGCCGTTCCTGTTTTCCAAAGGTAGAAACAGAAATGGAGACATGGAAACCAGGGGGGCCCTGATACAAGCCCCTGCAAAGGAGCACATCTATCCGTTGAAACTATGACAGCCTCGGAGTCTGTGCACAGCAAAGATGTCATTAAAAAACATCACAGAAGGCACAGTTCACACAACATCAAACAAAAGCTTACTGCCACAAAAATGGGTGAAACAAGTGGATATTTAAGGGGGGCAAATAAAGCAAACTGGAGTTAAAGAGCAACCCTCATTGATCTGAACAAATGCCATTTTTTTGTATATTTATTGTACACATCTGAGGAGGACATAGGGAATTGATTGCTTGACTCTCCGTGCATTCAATGATGGGCATATGGAGGTTAGGGTCCACTGAGACAGAAAGGCTGCATTTAAGCCTCTAGAAAACAGCAAATTGGGGAAGCCCCAGGGATAAAAGGCAAACTTAGTCAAGCGATGCTTGAAGAAGAGCAGGTTTTGGGTTGTGTGTATAAGGATTGAATGTCACTGCACCCTCCTTAGACCCGCCACAGTAGTTCTAGTGAAGCGGTGCCCAGAAGGGGCGGAACAACAGCAGGAGAGCCACAGTATCTCACCCCGGAGTATATCACCTGAGTCTTTGGGTGTCGCGACGACAGGAGCCCCCACCTAGTCATAATATGACAGCGATGGCAAAGCATACGTATGAGACAATGATACTCATACAATAGGTACATTTATTCTTGGGTGCATCAGTTCTGCTTTGAACTGACTAATAAGGAAGGCGTGCCCAGGCATGGTAGGGTATGCATGCCACCTTATGTGGATACACAAAGATAAACCAAATGCAGCAAAGAAGGCTCAAAGTAACAATGCACCCCCCAAATCCCCCCCCCCCCCCTGGATGTGTGCGTTCCTAGTCCTTGTCTGTCCAATGAGAGGTTACAGGGCATCCCCAGCTTTAGGTGAATGGCGAAAAACTACCCGCATCACTGCGCAAGTCTGTGACACAATAGCAGTGGAGTGAACCAGGGGCATACAAATGAAATGGGGGGCAAACATGATAGAGTCTCTGTTCTCTGGATTTGCTCCAGGAATTGTGGGCAAACAACTTGGAATACTCTTAGTTTATGCCTCTTTGAGATCACTTTCTCTTCATTGCTGGTGGCAACATGGGACTGTCGGCGCGATAGAGTCATTTCCCAGTTTCTCTGTGTCCCTTTGCGACTCCCAGTTCTCCCTGATCCGGTTTACTTCAATTTCCAGTTCTCATTCCACTGGGTCGGTTCCACTTTACGTGCCCTCAGCCTTGGAGTGGTGCTGCATGACAGTCTCTGAAATGAACTCTCATTCTCAGTGCTTTGCAGTTTCTCACTGTTTTGTGACCTCTCTGGGCTTGTCTCAGTACTCTTAGGGGCTCGCTTCCTGAGGATGCAGCCCTCTTTTTGCAATCCTGTCCTTATACTTGGCTCACCACGTTTTGGACTACATCTCCCATCAGCACCAGTCAGCGTTATCCACTGTAAGGGATTATGAGTGTCGTACTCGTCAACATTTGGAGAGGCACTGGGTGAAGACCTCTGGCATATGGCAAACGTCCATGTTGTCAGTGGTGAAATTTGAAAGTGTTAATGGGCCTCATTATGAGTGTGGCGGTCGGGAAACAAGGGTGCCCGTAAGCTTAACAGCACCCTTGTTTCCGGACCCCCACACTACGAGTCTGCCTGGCGGACGCAGCGGCCCCGGTAAGCAGACACATCACGGAAGCACTGACACCGTTAGGGACGTGTCAGTGCTTCCATGAACGCCTTCCCGTGGAGTCCTTAGGGACTAACATTTTCCGCCACCTTGATTCCGGGTCCAGCGGGACTTGCAATGTCCAGGTGGCACCGGGAAGCTAGGTGCCGGAAACAGTGTTACAAGGTCGGCAGCAACCGGCCGGTCACACCGGTGGATACCGCCGACCTCGTAATGAGGCCATATTTCCTGAATTTGTGCAATTGAGTCACACAAGCGTTGCAGAACACAAGTCAGGAGGGTTGGCTGGGTTCGTACTTGCTAAATATTTTTTCTAAAATCTGGTTTGAAATTGTGCTTTTTATAGCAAAACTTTTGGGAGAAATTGGATAAAAAAATAAACCATATGGTTATTATGTAGGTGGCAATCATAAAATTGTCTGCGCACTAAATGAACAGTAGACAAATATATTGGTGCCAGTGTGTGTGTGTGTGGCTAACGAGCTAAATCACCATGATAAATATGGAACCACACAGAACCATATGTGCCAGGGAAGGAAGGATAGCTCAAGGGCAACTCTTGGCAGCAAGGCAACGCGGCGCAACACAGGTTTGAATCCCCATCCCGCACTTAGAAACCACTTGCTGGTATTAAGCGCGTTATAAAAGAACAATCGTAAAATATAACAATTATTATAAATACAATTATGTTACTGAAGCACTGCCTGTTGCATTTCTCCATTACTACAGTGGGAATGGTAAACCATAGCCCAGAAAAACAGTTTTAAAGTTTGTGGCAGGATATTGATACGATTTAGGACTGTTTTTCTGGTAGTCCCTAAAATGCAAACAGAACTGATAGAACAGGTTGGCTAGAAATGTGTTGCCACCACATGCCAAGTGCAACTCAAAGTGTCCATATGCTAATTTAAACATCAGCGTGCTAATTTCCACCTTGGAAGTCAGTGCCTGCTTTCCCCCTTTAAATGCATATTGTCATGGTCTTGGTAGTTTAAATAATTCAAACAGGGCCATACATGCCTGTGTTGCCTCAGTAGAACACATTATCATTCTAGTGTCTTCATTGTTCTCACAAATCTGTGATGGCACTCTCTTCAAAGCAATGCCAGTGCTGGGACAGTAAAACACATTTTCATGACTGCTTCATAATGTTTTTTTTTCTGGGGCAACATTGACAGGACATTTAACATACATATCATCAATGTTATGGTGGTTTAAAAAGAAAAAGACATGAAAAATCCCTTCTCCATGAAGAGTGGACGATGCCATTTTCAGCCAAGCCATGCATGCCACAGCCCCACCCAGTGGTCACGCCAGGAAGTTCACCTACAGTCAGAGCCACTACACTCCAGCGTGAAGTGCTGCATCTCTATACAGAGAGATTCCATGCAGGATTCCTGTTATAGTAGGTGTTAATATTAACCAATTTAAGCACACTCAATTTCTGGACTTGGGTCGATGAAGGGCCGAGTCAGCAAAGTGGAGGCTGGCACCAAGCCTAGAGCAAGAGTTTAGCTTATGAGCTATCCTTGCACCGCTATCATAGAAATATCCAGAAACGCTTGACTTTTGAGTTCAGCACTCTTCTTTCCACTCACTAAGGCATTGGACAAGCTCAAAAGTGGGTCCCCTGGGAATGAAATTGACCTTATATCTCGGTCTCATTTCATGTGGAATTAGCTTCACAGGTTGGTAGCTTCATAATCATCCTTTCAAAGCATGCAGGGTTAGACAGCTCTGGCTGCCACCGTTGATTTCCTGAGTCATAAGCCGAACTTCCATGCCATTAAGCAATTGTGCCAGGACATTGAGCCTGCCACTATGTCTGCTAGCACTGGGATAAGCACTGTACTCCTTGGGTGTCTCTACACTTTGATACCCCCAACTTCTCTTGGCCTCCCAGACTCTTTCCTCACTTCCTCCTCGATGCCCCAGAACAATCGAGCCCCCCTCACCTTGACACTTAGCTTTCTGATTGCTTCCCTTCTTGTTTTCTCTCTTCTGATGTTACTTCCCTCCTTCCTTTTGCTCATCCGCGCCTCCTTGTCCTTGCCCCATTTCTTCATTGGCTTCTGATCCTCTCCCACTCCTTCACTTCCTGCACCAAGGTCTTTCCACTGGTCTCCTCTGCTCTTGTTTTTGATCTCTCCTTCTCCAAACACTCTATCCACCCTTTCTTCCAACCTGCTCCTTTCTTTCTGATCATCTTTTCTCCCCCTCCACCTTCTCTTTTTGTTCTTCCAATACCTTGTTGTGCACCTCCTCCATTCTTAATGTATTTCTTATCTCCCTTTCTCTGTCTGCACCTTCACTGAACTGTGCTCAGCTCTGGCCTCAAATTAGCTGTAGACGGGCATTGACTGTTCCCAAAGGGATACTGTGTGCTCACTGGTTCTACCTTGCCTTGCCTTGCTATCTATGGTTAAGCGTAAGTTGCAAACCGAGCCAACATAAGGGCCGACCGCCATCTTGGCCCTCAGATTTGCCGGAATGTTACTGCAGGCCAGCTCCTCGGCTCTGCAGGTTTATTATTATTTGTTTATTATTTATAATGCGCAAACATACCCTAGGGTAACAGTGCGCAGCAAATACAAGAATGTGCGAAGCTTCGTTACACAACAATAAATGTACATACAGATATTTAAGTATAAAGGGTATACATAGAGGGATCATAATACAACATATTTACAATAGCAAACTATCATAATACAACATATTTACACTAGTGTCACTAGTACTGCTATTTTGCATTTGCAGGGAACTCTCTGTCTCCAATTTTGCAGCGCAACCTGATATGCAGCTTTAACGGCAGCTTCCTACTAGTAACTTCCCTTCACTTATTGTTGTATATCCTGAGTATCATAATGGCAGGAAAGGAAGCCATGTGGTTTCCCTCCAGGTTCAAGTCGTTTTAGTTAGATGGTATTTCTCTGAGGCAGGTTCTGCCAGCATTTTAAGTTGCAAAGTCTATAGCGTTGACTTGGGATTAGGCGATCACCGACATAAATCTGAAAGTGAAGAGTTAAAGTTTTGACCAGGTTGCTCGGAAGGATGATACACATCGAAAAGCCAAGGTCAAAGTATTGACTGTTCAAAACATATGATGCCATTCACTTATCGATTTACTTAAGTTTATTAGAATCCAGTTCAAAGATTTGATGTTTTGATGGATTGAATTCTATTTTATATCTACTTTATTTTCATCTTGATCTTTATATGTTGACTCCTGTTGAAGAATTTGTCAAATAATCTGTATTTTGAATATTTTGAATATTATGAATATTTTAGTATGTATTCTTTTTTGTGAAATAATTATTTTGAAAAGTTGGCTTATCAACTATAACAAATAAAATAAATAAATAAATAAAATAAAAAAGACTGTTGGGATATACTCCATATCAGCTGAGGGGGGGGGCGAGATAAAGTCGCAACTTTTTACGTGGCAAGAGCTTTCCTGCATTTGAGGGGCGGCCCTGTAGGAGAATAGTGAGTGCGATGGAGTCTGTCAAAAAGGATGTCATGGCTTATAATGTCAAGCAATGCAAGGAAGGACCAAAAGGGCGATAAAAACAGGGACGCTCGTGTCCCCGGCTTCAAGTAGTTTCTCCTTCATGAATAGGAGTACATTGTGCAAGATCCCAAAGCTTCCATGATGAATTGTGTGTGAAAAATGGCCCTTTTCAAACATATCTGACTATTATTAATTCATGGATTGAGAAGCCACTGAAAATATGCGAGGCACTAACAACACTACGCTTTCCTTTTCCCTAAAAGATATCAAGAGTGCTTGAAGGCGAGCCTGAGCTGGAGGACGCCCGGAAGCAGCTGGTCCAAGTCAAAGCCCTGTTCGATGAGAGGAAGAAATGCCACTGGATGTGACGAGAATAATGAGAACCCCCCCACAGGGGGCCCTGAGAAAGCCACAGCGCAAGAGTGTACACCGAAATGACAATGGGCAAGGAGTTCTTAGGGAGAGAGGGCTTCAGCCAAACCATGTTGGCCGTACATCAATTTAACAATGGCTGGCCTATTTGTGTTGGAACCTAGCTGTTGAGTAGCGTAAAAAGACAAAGTACAAAGTAAATGTCCTGTACGTTCATATTTTAAGATTAGACACATTAAACAAGATCAGAAGCATTAAGAGATAGTGAGTGAAGGACTGCTAAAATAGGGCTAAATTCGGAAATATAGCGACCCACAGCATTTCTACAGAAAGTTGTCTTCTTTGCACTGTTTTTTGTCACTGTGCTCGCCCTAGCCTTCACCCTAGAAATCATGCCATAATTGGGTGGGAGCTTCATGGCTATTCCCGTGGGTCAAGCCTGGCAGAAACAGTGTTTACTATCCCTAAAATTAATTACATTGGCTATTTCAGTTATCAATTCAGCCATTTTATTTTTAAAATTAAATAGTAGGAATTCCTTTTGCAATCTTCCCAAAGTGTCAGTTTGTAAAAGATACACACATTGATGTGGAATGTGACAGGTTAAGTTTTCCATCCACAGGTATTCTTATACAGTTTGTGAGAGGCTAATATCCAGGAGGAAGACATAACAGCACCGTATGGATTAGTAGTATTCTGTGGATAGTCTTAATCAAAGTTTGATTTAAACCAATTAATTACAGCTGGGATCTCTTGGCAGTTAAATGTGCTACAACATTAATGGCAGATATCTCATTTTGTTACTCTTCGTAGGAGTAGCAGTTGTTCCCTGTTGCCAGACAAAGGTGGAATGTCGTTGACTGTGTTTCGGTCTTGAAGAGGCATGACTGGCAGCCTTCTTCAGGACAGTAGTGGTTAGTAATTTACCAAGGCTGCCTTTCCAGAGCACCGCTTGGTGTCCTAGGTAGTACTAAAGAATGACTGCAGGACTGAAACTAGTGCACTACCATTTGCTTCCTTAGGTGTAGTTGGGATGTATTTCACGGACAGCAAAGTCATGTTTCCTAATATTTATCATCTGTTTTAGTAACTGGAAGGGGGTGGGTGATGTAAAATTGTACCATGGTGGTGGTAACAAGTCTTATGGGTAGCAGAGGTACGGTAGCTTGCAGTGGTAAATCTAGATACAAGAACAAATTTGCTCGAAGCACCCATAAACAATGAAAGCACATGCTGAAGTGAATTCATGTCTCTGCCCTTCAAAATAAGGGTTCTAGTGGCCAGGTTAACTTATGTTGCAGCCACATTATCAGGACGGTGGAACAGTACGTTCGTGGTCACATTTAGCTGTTTCCTTCATCGTCCCAATAGTGGTGTTTTGTGGCAAAGTACCCACCCACGCCACGTCAGGGCGTGCAGTCATATTCCTAGGTTCTGCCAATTCATGACATGTATTGCCATCCTATGGCTAGGTAGTCCCACCACATACCAGGTATTGTCATTGTGCTACTAGGTGCTACAATCAGTTCCAGATATTGACATCATGTGGCCATCATATCGCAGCTTCCTTCAACTAACTAACGTTTGCATTGTGTTACTATGAAGCGCTGGTGTTCTTTGTCTGTTGGTAATTTGGTTAGTTGAAGGTGGGAGGGTGTATTTTGGTGTTCTGGCTCAGTAAAGAAAGTGTTTTGTAGTTGCACTTGTAGGATATGGAAACACTGGGCGGTTGGGTTGGTAGCCTGTGGTTATGTTACAGTACTAGGTCCAAAGGTGTGTAATTGCAGCAATCAGCATATTCATCATAAGTGCAAGTATAAGGATGCCCGCAGAGGGTAGTTACAGGCTGTACTGGCATAGATGAAAGGAGATTGCAGTGGACTGGTGGATGAAGCTCGCAAACATGTAACTTCTGTTGACTATTTTTAAGTCGCCAGAATGGAATTCCATTCATATTAAATGTCAGATGGGCTTGTCTTGTCATTAAAAGTCTCTAGGAACATCTTTAGGAATTTCACTGTATTTCTCAGAATTCACTATCTTGCTTTTATGGCCTTTCTTTTCTGCATAATGTTGGTTGGTACTTCATCTAGGTATCCTGGTATGCAGAGTCAGAGCGCTTTCTTTCGCAGTCTCTTATGGATGTTTCGGTACTTTGACTACGTTTCCCAAAATGCAGCATCCACTCAAACAATGTATTCGGACCTCCAGGTGGCCTCTTCCACTCCAGCTATTATTCTCTCATTCGGTCAACGCTTCACTCACAACCCTGTAGCATCTGGCTCTCGCAGTAATCCATCTCCCACTCCAGAGGTCAGCCCCATCTCCAGAAATCTCACAGCACATCTCCCAAACTTCCACCGAAGTCTCTAACATCCCTTGCTCCTCAGGCAGCCCTCTCTTCCCTCAAAATGGGTTCCTAGAAAGTTTGCTTTTCCTGACCTCCCTGCTGACTTCATGCTGCTGACTCCAGGATGTAGAACCGCTCGGTACACTATTTCACCTGCTTCCAGCCCGACCACTGTCACAGCGCCTCCTGCAGTCAGCGTTCTCCAGCGCCTCGCTCTGCCAGGCTTCAGCATCCACCTCCTCCGAGCTCCCCTTTCCTTATCTCCATAGCTTCTTCCCATCTGCAGTGTCTCTTCTAGGGTTATTGGGTCACTATTCCACCTGCATCCAGCCCAGCCACGGGCAGAGCACCTTCTCTGGGGCCTCACCTCTCCAGGCTTCAGCAGCCACCTCCTCCGAGCTGCCCTTTCCTTATCTCCATGGCTTCTTCCCATCTGCAGTGTCTCTTCTAGGGTTATTGGGTCACTATTCCACCTGCATCCAGCCCAGCCACGGGCAGAGCACCTTCTCTGGGGACTCACCTCTCCAGGCTTCAGCAGCCACCTCCTCCAGGCTGCCCTTTCCTTATCTCCATGGCTTCTTCCCATCTGCAGTGTCTCTTCTAGGGTTATTGGGTGCACTATTCCACCTGCATCCAGCCCAGCCATTGTTAGAGCACCTTCTCTGGAGACTCACCTATCCAGGCTTCAGCAGCCACCTCCTCCGAGCTGCCCTTTCCCAGACTCCATAGCTTCTTCCCATCTGCAGTGTCTTTTCTAGGATTATTGGGTCACTATTCCACCTGCATCCAGCCCAGCCACGGGCAGAGCACCTTCTCTGGGGACTCACCTCTCCAGGCTTCAGCAGCCACCTCCTCCGAGCTGCCCTTTCCTTATCTCCATAGCTTCTTCCCATCTGCAGTGTCTCTTCTAGGGTTATTGGGCCACTATTCCACCTGCATCCAGCCCAGCCACGGGCAGAGCACCTTCTCTGGGGACTCACCTCTCCAGGCTTCAGCAGCCACCTCCTCCAGGCTGCCCTTTCCTTATCTCCATAGCTTCTTCCCATCTGCAGTGTCTCTTCTAGGGTTATTGGGCCACTATTCCACCTGCATCCAGCCCAGCCACGGGCAGAGCACCTTCTCTGGGGACTCACCTCTCCAGGCTTCAGCAGCCACCTCCTCCGAGCTGCCCTTTCCTTATCTCCATAGCTTCTTCCCATCTGCAGTGTCTCTTCTAGGGTTATTGGGTCACTATTCCACCTGCATCCAGCCCAGCCACGGGCAGAGCACCTTCTCTGGGCCTCACCTCTCCAGGCTTCAGCATTCACCTCCTCCGAGCTGCCCTTTCCTTATCTCCATAGCTTCTTCCCATCTGCAGTGTCTCTTCTAGGGTTATTGGGTCACTATTCCACCTGCATCCAGCCCAGCCATTGTCAGAGCACCTTCTCTGGGGACTCACCTCTCCAGGCTTCGGCAGCCACCTCCTCCAAGCTGCCCTTTCCTTATCTCCATGGCTTCTTCCCATCTGCAGCGTCTCTTCTAGGGTTATTGGGCCACTATTCCACCTGGATCCAGCCCAGCCACGGGCAGAGCACCTTCTCTGGGGACTCGCCTCTCCAGGCTTCAGCAGCCACCTCCTCTTAGTGGCCCTTTCTTATCAGAATGTAACACCTCTCATGCCAGCTTATTCCCAAATAGAGCCTTTCTCACGCCATTCACCCTTCTTATGTGGCATTGGATTTGGCCCCTGCACATTTCTGTTCGAGATTTACAGAAAGTACATTCATTTAAAAATAAACTCCTCAAACCAATGTTTCCAAATGATCCCGACAAAGGCGACCTGACCATTATTGGTCAGCACTTTTAGGGTGCAACTCCCACTTTACCCGTTGATTTCTCAATATTATTGGACACAATTAAATAAATTAAAAACATAGAGCTGCTCATGAGGAACTCAAACTTCCCTGTGCATTGTTTGAGTGTTCTTCCTGATTGCATCTGCACCACCAGCTCAAAGTGGATGTCAAAGCTAAATCACTTTACTTTAATGGTTTACCTTTAGCAAGCACTTTCTGCCCCTTTTACCGGAACCCGTGTGGCACCTTTCCTATTATCACGCCTGGAAAATGGACTGTACGGAACTACGCTGGTTAATGTAGTGGTCTCGCTAACCGCACCATGTGGCAACTCGCGAGGAACCAGAGTATGACTCCAGCTTGCTTTACTGTTTAAAATGCCAATATTTTTTCAATGTACTTGATTATTTTCCTGAAGGGTGCAAGACATTTTCACCATACTGAAGTTAATGAAAAGTAGCAATGGATGGAAAATAGGACCATGGTCGAGATTGATGTTTTCATGGTGTTTCAGCTTGTTGCGTCGCTTTAGGTCGTTCTCTAGCGCTGCTTGCAAGTGTCTTCTGCCAAATTTTGATACACCAGGGTCCAGATTACAGAAACCTTGCACTAGTGCAAGTGTAAATTTGCACGGTATAAGCGCTAGGACACGGTTTTCCCTATTTGTAAAAACACTGGGACATATTAGAAAAGCATTGCACCGTGACAAGTGCTGTTCAGCATGTTCTAAGCACCAGGGCAAAAATTGCACTGGTGCAAGCAAGATACATTTTCGATGCATTTTTGCACCAAGGCAAAGATTGACCTAGTGTTAATACTATTCCGTATTGTGCAAACTGCAGTGAAAATGTGTCTTTTTGAACCAGGGCTGCTTTTGAAATGTCAGAGAGCACCTATCATGGTGTAATGCTTTTCTAATATGCCCCAGTGTTTTTAGAAATGGGGCAAACTTTGCCCTACTGCTAATACTGTGCAACTTTGCACTTGCACCGATGCAAAGTTTCTGTCATGTGGCCCTCATTTCCATCCAACCAAGGCAACAGATCAGACTTTTATATGGGGTTGTGGTTGGTGTCTCATTCACAAGACCTTAAAATCATAGAACAAGTGTACAGCTATGCCGATGAAACATACCACCCCGACATTTTGGCAGAAGTACACAATTTGACAATGTCCAACATGAAAAGGACATAGAGGCTACGTAACAAAATTTAAAGCAGTCACATCTTATAATATGAGTTCAAAGGCAGAAAGAAACAATGCACATTTGTAAACATGCACATTTGTAACAGTATTAATTATTTGTATATATGAGTTGATTAAATGCTTTTGTTTCAATGTGAGCAGAACATTTCTTTTTGTACATAACACCTTCTGAATGTGCATTTCTTCAAATAAAGGAAATTTGTATTTTTATAACTGCTTTTTAGCAAAGATTGTATTCAATAAATGGGAGATGTATGTTCTTGCTCCAAGTGGGCCACAGCAATCCATGGTTTCTCCAAGGCGGATCTTTGGGGACCAGGCTGTTTACATGAGATTCACCAGGTTTTGGTCAGAGCAATGTCGACTACTGCTGAAATCCCATATTTTGCAAATGAAATGGAAATAGCAATCAAACACATGCCACTCCAATAGAATTTGGGATTTAGTCTCTGACTATGAGGGGGAAAATACTTGACTGTGGGCATGAGACCTTCTCAGATGATCAATGGTCTGGGAAATACAATGACCTTAGTAATCAGGGCGTGTAGTAGAAAAATAAATAATAGAATAGGAAAACTCAGAAACACAAAATACTGACATAACAATTGCTCATAGAACATGAAAAGCCAAATACAAGTAAAGCAATTAGAGCTGTATTCAGCTAAACCTATTTTCAATGAAGAATTCACAGAAATGGCATCTGCTATATGTAGGCATCATTGTGTTTTGGTCAATTTTATTACTTATACCCTCTGGGCAGAACTTAGTGCATCGACTCTGGGAAATATGTTGGTGAGTATGCGTAACGCTGTGTGTCGATTGCCAATCTTGAGGCTTCTGCCGCTTCTGCCGGCAATACCGCGGAAACGTCATAAACGCTGCTGGGACCAGAGGAAGGATACCTTTAAAAATCATGGATGCCATAGGGCCCCAGTTCACAAGTGTTATTTGCAGCTTGTCCTGACAGCACTTTTCACTCTGATTTTCCATAAAGGTTTTGTATGTACACACAAGTTCCCATACGCAGAGTGCTGTGGCCGGTGCTTGCAGTTATGAATTCACCCACATTCAAAGTATATGTGCCCAAAATAAAGTCTCTTTATTCATGCTGTAGTTTTGCACAGCACTCAACCTGTCAAAGTTTGATATGGGTTGTATGATATCATATTGCATTTACAGTGAAAGGCATTAAACGAATTGAACATTTCAGAAAGTCATTGCAGCATGCTGGTACTTTGATCATCAGAAACAAGGTCTGGCCCTCTAATTTGGGTCCCTTAAAGTAGGGGCCGGGCAACTAATAGGCCACGGTGAGTGACAATGAATAGAGGGTTCTATGTTCATTCTTCACCCTTTTTCTATTTACGGCAAAATGTTATTTGGGGGTACCCCCCAATCCTTATCCCCTATTTTATTTATCCCATACACCATACCACCCTACCCCTTATATGCACCCCACCCCCCATATTTTTCAATATTTTTCCTGCAAAAAGTGCTGCAAAAAGAAATGGGGGTTGAATGAATGTCGTACTGAATATAGAGTATGCTGCTAGCACTTTGCCAACAATGCATTTCAGCTCCAAAGCGCTACATATGCTCCAGCTAAGCTGCACTTGTCTGACACAGAGGCTACCAACAGCTGCACTTACTACCTCATTTTCCTCACATAGGGCCTCATTCCAAGTCAGGCGGTCCGGTAAAAGAATGGCTGGAGTTTGTGGATACCTGCACTTTACCAGACCACCCGACTACCGGTTTGCGGTGGGGCACCTGGGTTACGTCCAACTAACAACTGGAGGTTATGGAGGTTATCTAGGCACCCTACCAGCAATAAAAGCAGTCATTACCACCACCAGCCAGCAGTGGCGGTAACAAAAGCAAATCCACTCATGTAGTGTTGTGCAATTTTGATTTTCCAGCCGGTTTCAAGGCTAGCAGTAGCATTACAAGATTGGTACAATTACATATGGTAATTATGATTTCAACCACACTTTTGGTTTAAAATAAACACAGGGTGATTTAGCGGTTTGTTTTGCAGAGCCCTCCCTACTTTGGTCTGTGTTGGGGAAGTTGGACAGAAAGGTTGGACTGATTTAAGAACAAAGACACCACTCTTCCTTAAAGAACTCCGGGGTCAGAAGGACAAAAAAGGATTACCCAATTAAATGATAGGCTATAGTTTTCAGTGCACACTGGGAAGTGAGCTTTGTTAATTTTGAATTTTAACAGAATTCACCCCGTAGTGTTCTGCCATATGGGGAATTAATTAAATTCATATTTTTAGTTAAATACGCTAAGGGTCTACACAGTTTTCCCCCCATTGCCCACTGTAAAGGGAAAGGATTCAAGGTAAGCAGACCCCCTCCATCTTTTGGTTTCCCAGGGCTCAGTTCTACTTACATAGAAAGCCTCTCTTTAAGGTTCAGGAAAGCTAGCTGTATCTCAGGACACTCTGGAAAGATAGGGCAGGGGTCTGGTCACTCCACTCTGGAAGATGCCCGCCCGCTCTCCACCATAGGATCCAGTCAGCATTGAGGCCTTCCTAGAAGTAGGCAGCTCCACCCAGATGCACTCTCAGCAATCTCCTCTGGTGTTTCCTTACAGCTATCAGTTGTTAAGTTTCAGCAGCCTTCCTGATGGTCTGTTTCTTGTCTGTCTGTCTGTCTGCATGTCTGTCCCTCCTAATAGTGCAGTTCCCCTTATAGAGCAGCAATGACACCACTGCTTTTAAAATCTTGGGGAATTACCCTATAATAATTCCTGCAACTAGGATTGGACAGTTACCCTTCTCTCTCCTCCCATACCCAGCCTCAAAGTCAGGATTGGTTTAGAGGTGTGGAGCAACATATGGCAATTCCCATTTGCAATCACCATTTGTTCTCCTTTCGACGTTTTGGCAAAAACTAGTTATGTATCACAACCTCATAATTTTCCTAGCAACTGCCATAATAAACAGATTTTCTGATTCAGCTAATCATAGAGAATTAGATAAGCCGACCACCAAGTACGTACCATGTAGCATGGCCATGTGGCACATTTCTGCCGTTTCCATAAAAAGCATAACAGTTTTGAATATGTAAGTTATTACCCATATCCCTAATTTTATTCTCTACCCGCTCACCAACTCTCAAGTTTGGAACCTGTTCATATCTGTGAGAAACCTAGTTTCACTGGCCATTACAGTTCCCTGAGTTGCAGATGTATGAATTTTATATCTCCAAAATCGCCTAGAAATTACATGAAAATGGTACATAGATGAAATCCATCCCCCTTATGATTGCTGAAAAAAAGGCCTAAATGATAATAGTCCTTTTAAATTAATTGTGAATCTTCATGTCGGTCAAATGGGCTTCCTCCTGCCTTCCGGCCATTTGTTTTCACTGGGTCATCCTGTACCCAGAGTTTTTTTTTATCAGTATCCTTTGTATTGGAAGCTTGCACTTTGAAGTTGTTACCCCCATTTTCACACATATTAGTCATGCTCCAGCCAAAGAGAACTTTTCTTGCAGTCAATGCAGTCAGAGCCAGTCGGTCAGGAGAACACTGATTTTAGACACCTTTAGCAGGACACTTTATTGCAGTGGTAATTATATGAGAGATGTGGCATCAAGAGTGGGAGATTTCCTTGTGAAGGTTCCCACAGCCAGCAAAAGGGTTTGTATTGGGCTGACATTTTTTCATGAACACAAAGTGGCTTTTCAAATGTCACTGGAGTTTTGTATGTGATACCTAATATACATTGCTTTTTGTTAACCCGCACATCATGTTTTTTCCCTGACTTTTTTCTGTTAGCAGTTATACATTTTCACATTTAAACTACTTTTATTTTCACACGCCTGTGCCCGCCATTTTTGGTGTCACTGTTTAAAAATCCTGTTTTCCATGTGAAAGGGATCTTTGATTTTTCCCTTTTTGTAAATTAAAATGCTACTTTTCCTTTGGTAATGACAGGAAGAGTAAATTGTCGCACCTGTCCTGGGATGGTAACCTCTTCTTGCACTTGAACTTCAACCACATAAGGCAGCAATTGGGCTGACCGGAATGCTTTTTCAATGTTGTCAAAGCCCATGTGGGTACTCCCCAGTCAGGACCAGGCTTTATGGTTAATTATGTACAAATTGATTGTGAATCGTTGAGAATGTCAGGTCCCAGATAAAAGGTGGAAAGAGACATCTCTCACAAACCAACAATTATGGTCTATTCTTTTGTTGGCAATGGACATTTTTAGCATACACCAGCTAGGCAAGAGACGTTTGGAATTTGGGGTTTCCAGACCTACTTCCCATTTGTTAATCAATTTAAATGTGGGTGTGGTCTGATCTTTTGGGAGCTTCCTGAATAATTATTCACTGATGAAGCTCCTTCCATTAATCAGGCATACTCTTCCGAGCACCAGTTCCTCCCCCCAATTTAACAGAATGGGGAAAAACAACTGCTCGCCCTTTTTCTGAATGTCCATCAGACTTTGAGCAGACTCTTCCTTGTCTGGTTACATGCGACTCAACTGGGGGAAAGGTTGAGTTTCACGAATGGAGAAGAGTTCCCATCACCAGTTTGTTCTCCTACAAAGATGACAGTGATGTCTGGGACTTGGTTATTCTTGAAATGGAACTCTACATTCTCAGAGTGTTGATCAATTACATGACAGGTACCATTCAGGCTTACATAATTGGTACTCATTTTTAATTTTATGGGGCGGTTAGTCTGAGTCCAGACAACCTTGTTTACATATTTGATCAGATGTGAGAACCTCCTCAGGAGATAATTTCCCAGTAAACAAGGTGTGCCCTCTGGAGTCACAACGATCACCAGGTGTTTTTAGCCGGTGCCATCCAATTTTTATGTCCAGATCTGCAGTCCCTTCGATGGAAATATCATTCCTGTTGAAAATTTTGGAGTTGTCTGGGAAGGGGTGTGAGTGGAATTTGGTGCCGTCCAGACCCACCCCCCATCCTGAGTTTAGTTGGTCAAAGGCCTTTTTGAGGATCGGGGTTGAAATACAGAGGTAGAAATGTTCAGGGGAGAAAAGCCAGAAGATTATTTTTCCAAAATAATCTTCTGTCTTTTCGCCCCCACCCCCAACCCCCTACTTACCTTGCGGCGGCCACCGACTCGCCATTTCCCTGCAACGCCTGTTCCCTTTCACTTCCTTTATTGGGAACCAGTGCCGCAGGGTCCTTGGTTCTTTTTTTGGGGTGGTTGTGGGGGACACCCCTGCAACCCTTGGTCACAATATAGTGAGCATGGGTTGAGGGACACCCCTGCAGCCACCAGTACCGAATGCATGATTTGGTTGAACCTCTCAGCCATTCGGAATGTTCTGCTCCAAGGTGCAAAGAAAATGTGAGTTATTTGACAGCACGGTGGTCATTTTTTTAATATTGAACCCTGACACTGTGTGATCTTGGGCATATTTCTTTGTCAGAGTTTGAGAATCTGTAAAAAAAAAAAACATTGCACCTCACAATGGGAGTTGTTGAGGAATTCACCTTTTGGGTTCTTCTTTGGCCTCGCCTACTTACGTTTGCTCATTGGGTTCTAACATTTCGAGGGTAGAAGAGACATTTTCAGGCTGAGAGGTTTTTAGGGGTTATGTTTGGGTGAGAAAGGAAGCTTCCTCTAGAGCTTGGCATCTCCCCTCCACCAGGGCCCCCTCCTCCGGAACCTGTGGTTTGTCAGAGGTGTCCTCCCATCATTTCCCCCCTGGGGCATCAGACCTGGGTGTTGGGGAATTCTGGATAGCAGGGTTAGGTTGAAAGTTGGACTGAGCCCTCAGCATGCACCCCAGATTATCAGTCAGTTGCTGGACCTGTCATTCCAGTTGTAAGACCTGGTCTTGGTGGTAGGGAGGTCTCAAGTCATACCCCTGGTGCTCCCGAAAAGGGTAACTGTCCCTTCTCCTGGAGTAGCTTGGTTACTGGAAATTGCCCCATCATTTTCCATCCTGAATCTATCTTCTCCCAGGTTCAGGGATCTATTGTCCCGGACTTGGGGAGAGAGAGGAGGATTGTTTTGGAAGTTCTTTTCAGGGGATATCTGGGGAAAAAGTTCAGATTGGGAGTTGGAGTGAGGTTTCCCGGGGCAGAACTTACCTGATAAATCCCCCTCCCCTTGGGCCGGGGGAGTGCATCCATACGCCAGGATTGGTTTAGTACCCTTGTACCTAGGACTTATATAGGTGGCAGGGTCAGAAGGATCATTGTTCTGGGTCCCTGCATGACTACCATTCGATTGTGCCGGGTTGGGTGGTCCCTTCAGCTTTCCATTTTGCTTATTGGCAGGAACCCCGTCTCCGATCCAATGGCGGGGTAGTTTATACCACTGCCACCTTTGCAGAAGCAGGGGTGTTAGATGGTTTGGGGGTTTTGGCGGTATTTATACTCTCAGCAGGCTTTTGGACCTCATGAATCCTGGTGGCCTGTTCAATAACCCAATCCAGGGTCCTATGCTCATGAAAGTCACGTGCCAACTGAGTCATTATGTATTTGGGGAGAGCATGGAAATATGTAGTTATGAACTCCCTACTATTGGTGTTCACCCGCCGGGACGTCTGAGCAAATGCCCACTTTAACTCCTGCACAAACTCCCTAGGTGCCTGATTTTCCCCATACTGCAAGTGGTATGTGGCTTTGTGTGGGTCCTGGTGAGTGGAAACATGTTTCAATATGGCCACCTTATAGGTGGACCATTTATGTAAATCCTGGTCCTTCAGTCCTGCAAAGAAACTGGAGTACTCTGGTGAGAATGTCCATTTAGCAAATGCTATACAATCCACATCTTTCCTGATCTGGAATGATGCCATCATATGCTCATAAAGCTCCAGATGTTACCATACCAAATTCTTGGCACTCTTGTGGTATGGGGTCAGACAGCTCTTTATGGCCTTGATTTGTCTTATTGGGTCTTTCACAAAACCCTTGCTCTGCTTCGCTGTCTTTTTCTTCTTCTGCACCAGAGTCCATTCACCTTCTAACCCAGAACTGCTACTGGTACTCCCTTCCCTGTCTTATAGGCGCTCCCTATCTATGAAATTGGGAATATCTCCAAGCACCACAGGGTATGGACTCCTCTTGCCTGGATTAGAGTAAACCCTCATGGTCACTCTCCCTGAGTTCCTTTCAGGCCCAGGATAGAACCCAGTTTCATCATCCCACCTACCAGGGAGTCTGGGGAATTCCCCCAATTCCCCTGAATATATGGAGGTTTTTAGAATGCCCATCCTAGGCTGAGGGTCTGGAATTTCTCCTCCAGCGAAGCGAGCAAGGTAGTCTCTTTGTAATTGCATCTTCAGCCAATCTAACTCCATGACTTTCTCCTCAAAAGATTTTTCATGGTCTGAAGTGCTTACAGTATCATCCCTTACTTCTCGGGACACACTGGCCCGGCCACTTTCGCTTCTGTGTCGTAGAGACAAATACTCAGCAATATCAGACAGGGACTGGCCTTCTTGATCAGTTGGGCTAGGCCCGGGCAAGTCTAACTGCCTCATGTCACCCTGCTCTTGATAGGTTACATTCATGAGGTTGGTTCCCATTTGTTCATGAGAGGTTGTAAATGACTGGCATGAGGGCCCATGTTGGGAGGGTGCCTCACTTAGTTCATTGGGCTTGTCCCATATCCTGACTGGTCATGGTGCCTAAGGTCCTGTTTATAATTTTTGATTTCCTTGGTGTGGCTCTCACACCTGTGTCTCTCTCTCTATTTATATTCTGTTGGTAGTCAGAGAGCTGGCATTTTAATTCTGACACTAAGGCCTGATTAATCTCATGCACTCATCTCTGATCTACCGACGGATCCTTTGTTTGCTGCACCCCGTGCCAAAGTGATTCATTCTTCCTCTGTGAGCCTTGTATGCTTCGTGCACATTCAAGGTGCTTTTCGTTCAGGAGATAATCTTGCTCATCCCTACAATTCACTGCCTCTGATAGTTCATCTTCTATTTGCCGCACTCGCTCTACTAGCACATTCCTTTCTTCTCTAATTCTGGTCAGTTCCTGAGAACCTGACTGTCCCTTTTCTACCTTTATTTCCAATGGAGTTATCCCCTGTTATAGGATGCTGTTATCCTGATTCAACAGGTCTTTTTCCTGAGCCAGCTGCATCCTCTGTTGTTTCGGAGTACTTACCTGCTGATTTATCTGATCAAAGTCAATTTTGGGAATCAACCCCTTTGATAATTAACTGACTCTTCATTTTTCACAGCTTTATTTGCAATTGAAAGTCCATAATGCCATCCAAAATGAATATTATGAGCAGCCTGGTCATTGTCCTTGTGTTGCAGTGTGCTCAGATTTTCTACACACTCATTTTTCAGTGCGCAGAACTGTGTTTCGCATGCTGCACTCTCTTGCTGCAGTGTTTTTAATTCAGCTTTGAGTTGTTCAATAAGATCCTGGGCCTGTGACAGGTATCAATCATGATTCATCCTGATTCATCCTACTAGCCTCATTATTTTGCCAACGCTCTTCTACTAACTGTAAATGAAAATATAACTGAGCAGTCACCTGAGCCATTTTTATCTGTTCATCACAAGCAGTGTTCCTCAAGTGCTTTGTGCAATATTCCACCTTCAAACCAAACAGCATTGCTTACTAAGGTAACCTCCAGCACAATTCTGGTTTGCCAGTTTCTTGCATCAGCCTCAACCCATTCTCCTTTAAGAAATGATTTAGCTAGGAGATGCTCCCTGGCTTCACCAATTTGTACAGTAGTCAATTTCACAATAGGCTTTTTGCACCTTAGTAAAATGTTCTTTATGCAGGGGCAAAATCACCCTGCTCCTGCTAGAGTTCCTCACACAAATTCTTACACAATCTTAATTTGTCACCTATAAACCTCCTTGCGGCACTTTAACAAAACAAAGATGACTTTCACTCCACCTTAATGCAATTGCATCAAAATGAATAGACTGTCACAATGTACTTGTCGTGGGTCAGGAATAGGCAGCAGAATCCGGAACAAGCCCCCAATTTGTAAGTTTATTGAGAATTCACCCTCAACACAGGGATTTCCTTCCTTCCCCACTTAAAGTGTGACACAACAAACTGTTTAACTGATTCTTTTATTTAGCACTATCTCAGACACTTATCATGCCCCATGATCCCTCTCCCCTGAGCTAACAATGAGCCAAGAACCAGCCCGCTGTAACAGAAATATATTGGTATTTATTTATATTAAAAGTAATTGAAATTAGCATGAAAATGTCAAAAACCACTTTATCCGTGGCACAACAAAATCAACTTCTCTCAGCATAAGTAAATCACAAAAGTGAGTTGAAAAGAACACAATCATAATCCTTCACTTTCTGCAAATTTCACTTCAAGAAATAATTGCACTGATCCATAGTGAAAGCCATAATCATGTAGTGTTGTGCAATTTTGATTTTCCTGTGGGCTTCAAGGCTAGCAGTAGGATTTCAAGATTGGTACAAATACATATGGCAATTATGATTTCAACCACAGTTTTGTTTTAAAATAAACACAGAGTCATTTAGCGGTTTGTTTTTCAGAGCCCTCCCTACTTTGGTCTGTGTTGGTGAAGTCGGACAGAAAAATAGGGATGATTTGGGGAATTTGGGATTTCAGCCGCCCACCCCTCCACTAAAACACCTGTGTTGGGGAAGTCGGACAGAAAGGTTGGACTGATTTAAGAACAAACACACCCCCCTCTTCCTTAAACAACTCTGGGTCAGCAGGACAAAAAGGATTACCCAATTAAATTAGGCTATAGTTTTCAGCACACACAGGGAAATGAAAATAGTTAAATACACTAAGGATCTACACAGTTTTGCCCCCCCCCCTCGCCCACTATAAAGCGAAAGGATGCAAGATAAGCAGACTCCCCCACATTTTGGTTTCCCAGGGCTCAGTTCTACTTACATAGAAAGCCTCTCTTTAAGGTTCAGGAAAGCCAGCTGTATCTCAGGAAACTCTGGAAAGATAGAGCAGTGGTCTGGTCATTCCACTCTCGAAGATGGCCACCTGCTCTCCACTATAGGACCCAGTCAGCATTGAGGCCTTCCTAGAAGTAGACAGCTCCACCCAGATGCACTCTCAGCAATCTCCTCTGGTGTGTCCTTATAGCTCTCAGATGTTAAGTTTCAGCAGCCTTCCTGATGGTCTGGCTTTTGTCTATCTGTCTGTATGTCTGTCCCTCCTCCTAGTGCAGTCCCCCTTATATAGCAGCAATGACACCACCACTTTTACAATCTTGGGGAAGTACCCAGCAATAATTCCTGCAACTAGGATTGGACAGTTACCCTTCTCTCTCCTCCCAAACCCAGCCTCCAAGTCAGGATTGGTTTAGGGGTCTGAAGCAACATATGGCAATTCACATTTGTAATCACCCTTTGTTCACCTTTGAACTCTTTGGCAAAAACTAGTTATGCATCACAACTTCATATTTTCTAGCAACTGCCATGATAAAGAGATTTTCTTCAGCTAATCATATAGAATTAGATAAGCCGACCACCAAGTCTGTACCATGTAGCTTGGACATATGGCACGTTTCTGCCATTCACTGCCATTAAAAGCATAACAGTTATGAATATGTAAGTTATTATCCATATCCCTAAGTTTATTCTCCACTCACTCACCAACTCTCACATTTGGAACATGTTCCGATCAGCGAGAAACCTAGTTTAATTTGCCATTACAGTTCCCTGAGTCGCAGGTGGATGCATTTTATATCCCCAAAATCACCTGGAAATTACATGAAAAATGGTACATAGATGAAATCCATTCGCCTTATGACTGCTGAGAAAAAGGCCTAAATGATAATGGTCCTTTTAAATTAATTGTGAATCTTCATGTGGGACAAATGGCCGTCCTCCTGCCTTCCGGCCATTTGTTTTTATCAGTCTCTTTGTGTTGGAAGCTTGCTCTTTGGAGTTGTTGCCCTAATGTTCACACATATTAGTCATACTCCAGCCAAGGGGAACTTTTCTTGCAGTCAGTGCCATCAGAGCCAACCGGTCTGGAGAACACTGAATTCTGACACCTTTAGCAGGACACTTTATTGCTGTTGGTAATTAGATGGGAGATGTGACATCTAGACTGGGAGTGGGAGATTTCCTTGCAAAGTTTCCCACAACCAGCAAAAGGGTTTGTCTTGGCCTGACATGTTTTCATGAACACAAAGTGGCTTTTCAAATGTCACTGGAGTTTTGTATGTGAAAAGTAATATACGTTGCTTTTGGTCAACCCGCTCATCATGTTTTTTCCTGACATTTTTCTGTTAGCAGTGATACATTTTCACATTCAGGCTGCTTTTATTTGTACACACCTGTGCCAGCCTTTTTTGATGTCACTGTTTAAAAATCATGTTTTCCATGTGAAAGGGATCTTTGATTTTTCCTTTTTTGTAAATTAAAATGCTGCTATTCCTTTGGTAATGACAGGTAGGCCCCGTTTTCCACATGGATCTGCAATTTTACTTGAAAATAAACAAAGGCCAAGACGTTTTTTGTTTCAGGGTTTAAAATCCTGCTGTTCATGTGAAAGGGACTTCGGCTTGGGGCCTGTGAATGCACCCCACAGAAGTCAATGCTGCTTCCTACGTTGTACTTGTTCTGTGTGGGTTTCTGCTGCACGTGCTGTGCTTTTTGCATATGAATACATTTTGAGTTTCTGCCAAAGCTGTACCTGTTAGTTAGTTAAGGAAGCATCAGCATGGCCAGCATTCAATAAACACAGTTTGACTTCACACATACCAAGGGGGCCTTCAGTCGACCAAGTTTGCAGGAAGTGGCATATATTAAAGTACACTGTGCCAGATAAATGTAAACATAAAGGACTCAAGCCCATATTTAGGAAATCTAGTGGGAGCAGATGTTCCACATACTCTCCACTCCACCCCACTGAAACCCCACCTCACCTCCCCCCCACCCCGTCGGGAGGCAGAGCCACTGCCTCAATTTCACATCTGGCACTAACGGCTGCCCATTGGTGGTAATGAGCCTGGTGGAAGAACTTACCTGCACCCCCAGATGGAGCTCTGGGTGACATACCCCCAGCTCAGAGCTGGTAGATGCAGTCTCACCTATAGCCTGCCCTCAGGCACCAGAGATGTCAAAGGAATTCTCTGCATTTAGACAGGAATGCAGAGCAAAGCAAAGGGTATTTGGTTGCCACCTCCGATGCCTGAAGGGACACCACCATATGCAAGCTAGTGGCCGCCAGCCACCAACACGCCGCCTTTCACTGACTTGCTCTAGGTTTAGTGAAGGGTGTAGATGGAGGCAGGGAAAAGATACTGCACGCAAAGCTAGTGATAGCTCCACATTCAAGCCAGGCGGTGCTCGAGGACAGCCAGCTATGTTTGCAAGAAGTGGAAGTCTCACTAAGACAACCTTTAAACATGCTAACTGTATGTCATTAAAGGTAACCTGGCTCACAGGTAAAGGCAGGGGTGTGTCTATCCTTCTGCGTGATTATCCTAACCCAGGTAGTGTTTATAGATTGTATGTGTTAGATAGTGTTATGATATTAACCTGCTATGAAAAGAAGGCCAAAACATGACAGGGTAGCTTGTTAACCTAGTGGGCAAGACATTAATGTGAAGACACATTGGGGGAAGGGGAGGCTATAGTCATGACACATGGGGTAGGTAGCAGGTCACACCAAAGTGACCTTTGGGGTACAAATCATTGTGCCGGCCCTAAGCGTTTTGCTAAAAAGAAGGCAGAGGGTCACTCACTTTCCTCTGAATGCTCCCTCCTTTGGAATAGCCTTCCCTTGATATGATATGATATGGCATTTGTAACGCGCCTATACACAAGTGTTTCCCCTGCACCTTGAGCTGGAGCTTCTCAAATTCCGGAAGCTCCTTAAGACTTTCCTCTTTTCCTCCTCCTTCCCACCATCTCTCCTCTGCTAGTCCCTCAGTTGCTGAATCTGTGTCCATGGCCTTATGCATCTTCCGGGCCTTGACCTTCATCACCGATTACTCCCAGCTCCTGTCTATCCACAGCACTTTGCATCTGCACCCCCTCCGCTCTGGAGACTCGCACTTACCTCCTGCGGCTCTGGCCGTGTAGCACTCAACATTCCTACCACTTCCTCATGGGTGTAATTTTAGGGGGGGAAAGGGGTGTTTGTACCCCCCAACTTTCATGACACTCTATTTTGTCCCCATTCATTTGAATGGGATACCTTTTCTTCAGAGGTCATGTCCCCCCCAACATGTTCAGCAAAGTTTCTCCACTGCACTTCCTCCATGGCTCTCCCACGAGCTCAGACTCCCCAGCACTTACCCCCTCTTCCCGCATTTGCACGTTCTGAAAACTCACAAGACATGGTAGGTTCGTCCCTCTTCCCCTCAGCTCTTAATACTGTGTTGTAATGCACCCTCCCTCCCTCCCTTCTGGGCGTTTTTGAAACAGTATATTCTTATTGGATAAGTGCCTAACAAGCAAATAATAAATAAATAAATAAGTAAATAAATAAATAGGTGCTGGTCCGCCCAGACCCAGATATTAGTGAATAGATTATGACCACTTTTGGACACATTCCAAACAAACTACTGGACGTTGGTGCTAACATACAAAAGGAGAGCTTATCAGACCAGAATCCAGGTCCTTGCGAAGAGTTTGTGTGAATCCCCTCAAATGCTTGGGCTGTAGCTGGGAGCAGAACATTGGCCTATGAGAAATGGCATGAGAAACTCATTATTTTGGAAAGTTTTGCAAAGATTTGAAAATGGCCAAAGTCATAAGCCTCTAGAAAAAGTGTTCAACCTACAGGAAATCCAACTTAATCAGAAGTGCACATAGGCTATCCATGATTCTGAATTATACACATTTCTCAGTAAAAAGATGTTTAAAGATACGTTATAGTTGCAAAGCAAAACACCAGTACCCCATGGTTATTATAATGGGTTATTTAGAACGCGTTTAATTCCCAGAGGATTCTAAGCGCGGACCCTGTGCGTCGTCTTGCTTCCAAGACGAGCGTTTCCGCTGAGCTCTCCTCCCGCATTGCCCCTGATCTATCCTCCCGAGACAGTCTGCGTAAAACGAGACAGCATAACTTGGCCACCGTCATGCACTGCTCATTATCCCTCTGGTTCTGCTGATTCGCTTGGGAAATCTGGTCTTGAAATAGCTGTGTAGTCATTTTGTTGGTGCTAACCATCACAGCGTATATTGAATGGCCCTTGCCCGTTTTTGCAGCAGTCCTCTCTTTTTACGACTGTGGGTACGTGCATGCCACTGGTGTTGACATATGTGCCATCATTAGCAGTGCATGGTGGTGGCAGTTACAGTTGGTTTAGAGTGGTGGCATTACGGTTATCTTACAGACCATAGAAGTCACATTTCTTGGTTTTTATGTTCTGGATTGCAACCATAATGCCCAGTTAAAGTTCAGCCCTGACCCGGGCAGCCCCGAACGATCAACCATCCCTGAACCACGTATAGGCCCAACTGTTATAGTCTGTGGCAACGCCCAGTCACTACATTGAGCGGGGCTTGTGGGTTGGACACATCCCCGATAGCCTCTCAAGCCACTGATTGACCCACTTTGCATGTCAAGGGACAATTTGCTCCTGGCACTCGCAAATCACACCATTGTCCAAATGTGTATGGTTGCAGTGGCTACTTTGACTGTGTCAGGGTCTTTGGCCTTCTCCTGGTGCCCCCCCAAACTACACCATAGGCCCAATGGGCATGGCCTGCAGTCACACCTACTGTCTACGTTGACCAGGGCCGGCCTGCAGCCCTGCCCATGGCCCTCACAAAACCATGAAGTGGCCACTAGCCAGACCCCCATCACGCCACTGTCACCGACATTGGTTAGCAGGCCACTGGTGTCCCATGGCTACAATATTGGACACCAGGCGTCCACTTAGCCTCCCAGGAGGGATACTGGCCATGGCCACTACATCCCATGAAATGGCCAGTGGCCCGCCAAATTACCTGCTGTGGCCCTTATCGCAGTTCTGGAGGCCACTTTGCTGCCCCTATGGGCCTGTTGGCCATAACCCTACTCCAGGCACCAACACAGCACCCGAAGTGGCCAATGCGTCCGCCCTCTGAGCAACCCTGTGGCCTCTTTTCCTCCATTGTAGGTCTATGGCATTTGGCCAAGACCAGGAGCCACTATGTTTGGCACATTTCCTTTCTGCAATGCCGCAGGCCCATCAACTATTATTATTATTATTATTATTATTATTATTATTATTATTATTATTATTATTATTATTATTATTATTATTATAACTAAGCTGTAGTGCACTTTGAGACTTGTCATATAGAAGTCGCATTGGCCACTTTGCCTCCATTGTGAGTCTGTTTGCCACTGGATATGAGTGGTGATGGCCTAGGAACGCACCGGGTCCCAACAAAGTACTCCAATGTCCACGGATGCCATTTTACCCTATGTCCCCTGACAGGGTTTGTCAACTTGAAGTTCGTTACCTGGACATTCGAGGAATCTGTAGAGGAGGTCCCAGATATGACCCGCACCCCTGCCCCCATTGCGAGTTGCCAGTAAGGTACTCGCCGTGGTACGTGACAAATGAGGAGCAAATGAACCAACAGAGAGCCGCACGGGGACTCTGCCCCTTGTACGTAAGGAGATCAATACCAGTTGAAGCAGCCATAAAGCGACAACCATGGGCAGCACAATACCCTATCAGACAGCCATACCAGCCACTGATACGAAATGAGGAATACCTGCACACGGTCCACGAGGAGAACCCTAAAGCCTTAATGGAAGGCCAATGAAAATAAACCAAGGGCCCGAGCAGTCCCGAGAACAAACAGACTTGGCTACTGAAAGCACAAATGCCAGTACTAGTAACTGCAAGGATAATGATAATGGATGCAGGGGAGAGACACTGTTAAAACGTAAGAGAATGGTGCCATAAGACAAGATGGAAGCAGCCGCCCTGCTGAATGTGTGTAAATAAGCTTGAAATGCAAGAGGCTAACAAATCGATACTGCTTGCAATGCCTAGTAGAAGAGTAGAGCGGCAAGCGCCAACCATATATCTACCTCAATACTGCACAATGTACACGTGCGACTCCATTTTTGTGAAAGCAGAAATGTACCCAGGCGGCCAAAGGCCTGACATCGCGAACTTAGAAACTCAGCATAGACCAGCGAAGGAGCGGAATCGAAACTCAACAAAGAGAGGCTTATGCCAGGCAGATCGAGGTCAACCAGAGAAGGGGAGGTGAGTATGAGCTCACGAGACTCCAACTACAGAGAATACCAGCCCGCCCGTGAAGGTCAAGATAAGAGAGGCCCATGCAGGTGGCCAAGCGCACACAGAATTAAATGCACAAAAGGTTGGAAACTGAAGCAGATTCACGGTGAACCAACACGTGACCAGACAGGCGTGAAGATGTTCCACCGCCTGATGTCATCCAGAACCAGGGGGTGCCATAACTTTTCCTGATAAGAGAGTACAGATCCGAGGCCATACCCAGCCAACTAATTGACACACAGCCCTAAAACACTGATTGATGGAAGGGAGGAAGGGTGAATCTTGGGACACTAGGCACCTGGGTGTCTACTCTAAAGCTGCTAATTAAAATGGAGATTTATGTTTAGGGGTGTAACTTGCCCAATCACAAGGGACCATGTAATCTAGGGTCCTATAGACACTGTAACCAATGAGACGTCGTACTTGTAGTGACATCAATCACGTGTGGTGTAGAGGGAAGGGCGTAGACGCCCACCCGATAAGAGTTGTCCAATCCACTTGCGTTATTTCCATATACAGATATAGCACCTATACTTAAGTTACCTTTCCCAACCAATTGTATTGCATGATGATTTTTTGTAGAATTAGACGTCAATGATGATGGATTTTGCCCATAAAAGAGGCTGTTGGACTAATGTTCGGGGAAGTCGGGGTGAGGCAGGTGATCGCGATGCTGCTGATTTCCATTAGCTGATGTATATATCATTAAACAGACTTCCCTTTGCCAATTTATTGAGTCCTGATTATTGGATCTTGCCAGAGTATGTGAATCCTGCACTCTGTCCTCGCCTGGTGCAGCTATCTTGTATAACTAGTTTTTGAGGGTGAGTGCTGACCAATGGGCCCGTCAGTAATTTTCTCTCCTCGTCAACACTTGGTAGCAGAGGATGGTTTCTGCCATCGGTTATTGATAATCGATTAATATAGTTATAAAACACCTTTAAACCGACGGCACAAAGTAACTCTAGGCCTTCGGTTACATCACGAGTCCTTTTGCCATTCCGTCTGAGTAGGCTGAGAAGCTTCCCGTGGACAATGATAGTGTAATTATTCCCAAAAAATCTGCAGTGGGTCTGAAGGAACCCGCCTTTCCAAGCATAACCCTTCTCATTCCCACGGGCAGCGGATCGGACGAAAACCATAAAAGCAGGAAGAGGAAGGGGCGGTGATCCTGAAGTTCCAGAGAGGAAAAGAGTCGATTGGTGAGTGAAACAACGAAACTCGTTATCCTGGCAAAGGTCTTATAGGCCTTGGAGTAAGAAGGGAAAGGTAACGGTGGGTGGCAGAGAAAAAAATAATACAGCTAGAAGTAGAAAAGACTGTATATATATAGGGGGTAAGGACTCGGACACCTGAAGTAACTGAGGAAGGATATCAGGAGGGCACCTGAGATTAAAAACTGTAAGGAATACTGGTGGGGCACCCGAGATTAAAAACTGTAAGGAATACCGGGGGGGCACCCGAGATTAAAAACTGTAAGGAATACCGGGGGGGGCACCCGAGAGAAAACTGTAAAATTCGCCTTGTTCCTGCGCTTTAAAGAGTGGTCAGAAGGAACTTGAACCCAGAGCCCACAGAGGGGGGACTTTAGGCTACAATGACGTTTAAAGACGTCATAAAGGGGTTAGTTCAAATCCCATGACGGGGTAACAATTATAAGGCAGGTATACGTATGACCAGCTGCTGTCCGTCTAGTCTGTCAAGCATCTGTCCTATATGTTCTGTGTATGCTGAATGTGGAATTATTGTGTTATTAATTGATGGCAATGTATTTTTGCTTTACGGGATTCTGTAAATGAGAGGGAATCGCCACTGAATTGATGTGTTTTGAGTAAAACTGTTGGTATAAAATTTTGCGGGAAAATTGGATTGGAGCTCGCGTATGTGGTGCTTGCTCATAATAGCGTAAAGTTGAAAAACTGTATGAACATTGTTGATGACAACATTAAGGATGGAAGAAGTTACCCCACTTGCACACTTATGCAAGCAGTTGCCAAAGCACGCAAAAAAATTGAAGAAATATAGCCAGGAGTGGGTTAAGGGCACCGCAAATAAAATGTTTATGCCGTGGCCCCAAAATGAGTCATTGTCAAAGGCTGTTTTACAGCACATGACCACCTTCCTACATGCCACATATAGCGGGAAGAAGCTCGAAAAATGCCTTGCTGTTCTCGAGCTTTGGAAAATGTTTGAACAAACAAAAGAAGAAGAACCCCCCGCAGACTGGACATTAAATGTATGTACGGAGGGGGGTGAGACGCCTACCGTGCCACCGGCCCCGCCAGAACCAGTTGTTGAGGGAAGTAAGTCGGAGGGTCTTTACCCACTAAGAGAACTTAAGGAAGCCACAGGTTATAGCAACCCTGAATATGAATCACCTGCATGCAGCAGTGACGAGACGAAGGAGAAGGAACAGGAAATTAACTCGGCCTCCACAATCCCGTGGGACAAAGAGATGCGAGGTGAAGAAAGAAAGGACCAGGCACAAACGAGTGCACCTCTCGATAGAGAGAGAGAGGGAAAGAAGCGGAAAGGAACCGATGAGGTAACATTTGCAAAGGACTAATGGATGGGAGGGCAGATACTATTGAAATTAGATGGAAAAGGAAGTGATGGTGCAAGCCCGAGTAAACGGTCAGATGAGGGGCAAAGAAAGGAAAGAGATAAGGAAGTGGACATAAGAAACGAAAGGGCAAGAAAGAAGGATAGGTTGCGGCAAGAACAACTATATCGCAAAGAGCAAGGTATACCGCTCAATCGCCCGCAATATGCAGCCTATGAAAAGTACAGGCGAGAACAGGCTTAGGTTAGAGGAAGAGAAGAGAGTGCACGAAAGAAAGGTAAAAAAGCGAGAAGACGAGGAAAGTAGAAGGGCAAAAGAACAGAGAAATGAATGGATGAGGGAAGTAGATAAGGCTAGAGAGGAAGCAAAGATGCGAAGAGAAATGGATGAGGAAGCAGAGCGTAAACGCAGGCAAAGGGCGCGAGATTTAGAATATTTGCAACAGGAAGTTAAAAAACCCAATCCTGTTGTAGACTGGGAAGACATAGAAAAATTCTTTCCTGCAAACGATACGGTACCAGGTACGAGCGGGACAATTATTGATGATGACTTCGACACCCGAAGCATTGGGGAAGCGATTGATAAAATATATGATGAGATGGTACTGGAACGAATCTCCCAAGAAGGAAGGGAAGATGAGCGCTTAGAGAGCACTCAGTTATATGACACTGAGGATGTCACCCGAAGTAGTTAGAGTAGGGGACGTTCCCTAGATAGACTAGAAGATGGGCAGAACGAAGATGATGCAAGAAGTTGTGCAAACTGGGAGTACTCAGAGTCAGACTCCGTAGGAGAAGCGGAGGAAGTGATGTATGACGAAGGGAAGCGGTATGAAACGCGGCTCCCAGGGAGTCGAGAGGTACGGTGGTCAGGCACGGGTGAGCCCATATCTATACTGATAGATTAAGGGCATTGCCAGGTAGACAGCAAGGCGGGAACGCCACACCGGCGAGAGACCGAGGGGGAATAGAGAAGGGAAAGGAAGATTGTGCATTCCAATTCCCACTGTTAGAAAAGGGGGGAGCAAGACCGCAATATATCCCATGGCCACACATGGACCAAGAGAATCTCAAAAATAAGCTTCCAATGTTGACATCGGGAGCCGGGAAGTGGATACATGAGCTAGAAAAAATGACGGAGGGCGTCACCCTAGCCATAGGGGACATCAAGGGTCTCCTAATGGCTATACTCGGATAAAGAGCAGACGATGTGTGGAAAAGGGCAGGCTACCCTGCAGCGCCATTTAATAACTGTAGAGCAGCAGTATGGAAAGCGCTGTGTACGCTATATCCAGACACATCTGATATGGGAGCTATAATGACTCGAAAAATGAAGGAGTCAGAGGATCCGTTGCTTTATTTCCAGAATTTTCAAGACGCGTGGCTGCTCGAAACGCATGAGTCTTGGACAAAATCGATCCCTGTTTTCTACCATATATTGTGCCAAGGGTTTCCAGAACCGGTACAAAAACAGCTAAAAAAATTGGTAGGAATAGAAGCTAAACCGTGGGTTGAGATCCAGTTGACAAGCGCACATTACTGTAGGCTGTTGCAAGAAAAGAATCGAAAGAAAGAGGCAACGCGTAAGGGAGAAGAGGAGAAGCTAGTGCAAAGGAAGCTCTCAAAATATGTTCTTGAGGGAGCTATGCTAACAAGCCCAGCCGAATCGAGTGCACAGCGTGCAGCTAACCCGCCCCAGAGTAATCAGGGTAACACGGGATATTACCCGAGAGGAAGGGGATTTGGAGGAAGAGGATGGCAGAGCAATCAGGGAGGCTTTAGAAGTAACCAAGGAGGTTTTCAAAATGTTCAAGGTGGTATCCAGAGCGCACCAATGGGCAGTCCAGCTATGCCAGATGGACAGGTGGCCCGACCACCGCCAGTGTGCTGGCTGTGTGGAGTGACAGGACATGTGGCGCGCATGTGCAGAAGCCAAGGCATGTGGCAGAACAATCAAGGGATGGGGCAGGAATGGTGAATCAACCTACAACCCCACAACATGGCAATACACAAAACTATGCCATGCAGCAGCAGGCGGTTGGCTTGCAGCAGGGGGCACAGTAAGTGAGCCAGCCACAGAACATGAGGAATGTACCACAGGGACTACTCCAGCAGACACTGCCGCAAGTGGCTCAGGGCACTAATTGCAGTGGGGAAACCCACAGGCATACAGTGGACCGAACCTATATATTAAATAGGACGGCTCACAGGGAACTCTGATGTGTTCTATCCTATCAGTGACACCAGACCCTAACAGGGAACCAAGGGTAAATGTCACCATAGGGGGGAAAGAATATTCCTTCTTAGTTGACATGGGTGCAACTCGCTCGTGTATACGAGAAGGCAAGTTCTCCTTGTCCGGCGAGGCAATAGATACCCAGAGTTGTACTGGAGCTCATAGCAGAGTTCCCTTTACTGATGCACTCCCAGATTCCGTGGGAGAGTGCGACATGAATGTACCTTTATTGTATTCTCGTCAGTCCCCAGTAAATATCATGAGTCGGGACTTGATAACAAAGTTGAATATGACCATCTCATTCACTGAGGATGCCATAGTGTGCTCCACCCCAGGAATGCATTATTCAAACGTGTGCGAAATGATCAGAGCATACTCTGGACGTTCAGCTATGAGAGCTGTACCACTGGAGCCAGAAGTATTAGCATATGGCGTACAAGTGCTTATGGCGGGGTTGCCAGGCCTCGCACACAAAACTATGAGAACTCCAGATGAGTTTCTATTCAGGCCAAGAATACCCATGCACGAAGAAGAGAGACAAGTATTTCCCTTAATGATACACTCTGCCGCAGTGCGAGGAAAAGTGGTATTGGTTGAGGGATGTGACGATGAGGGCAGACCTTGGTGTGCGATTATCGCCATCGAAGAAGGGTATCGAGTGACTGACGTCACCGATGACGATCTGTTCGAAGAACACCATGACCTAGACCATGACATGACACGCGGGTGGAAGTGAGTCTCATATTTTGGGTCAAAATGATCAGGTGGGAGGTACCGCAGAGGATGATGTTAGCATTAGTGTGTCCAGAATACTTTGATAATGACATGGCTCTGGTGCCGGCCAAGGTATGAACTACAGGGCCCTATGACGTAGGTCTCCTGAAAGGGGCCGGCGAAGTAAAAATTAAACTGAAACCAGGGGCAATTCTGCCATGGGCACAACAGTATTCCATGCCCAGAGAAGCGAATGAAGGGATTGCAAAGACAATCTCTGCCATGATGGAGCAGGGCATCCTTGTGACGTCAGAATCACCTTGCAACACGGTGATCTTTCCTGTCAAGAAATCAAAGAGAGGGCCCTGGCGTTTAATCCAGGATTTACGAGCACTGAACGACATAGTCGAAGCTGAGTTCCCTCTAGTCCCGAACCCATCCACAATCTTATGCAACATACCAACTGAGGCAAAATACTTCACGGTGATCGATTTGAAAAATGCGTTTTTCTCGATTCCATTGCACCGTGACTCACAAGACCTGACGTCATTCACTTTCAGACAAATGCACCTGAAAAGCACGAGGTTGCCACAGGGGTATTGCGAATCTCCGTCCATTTTCAACCGAGTCCTGCAAATGGACCTAAGCAATATTGCAGTGGACAGTGTTGTTTTGCAATATGTAGATGACATTCTAATCTGCAGCATCACTGAAGAGCAATGCCGACAAGACACTGTCCAGCTATTGACTATAGTAGCTGAGAAGGGATACAAAGTGGATAAGGACAAGTTGCAGTACTGCCAATGGGAGGTACTGTACATAGGGCAACTGATTTCACATGAGGGAAAAAGGGTCACCCCAGAAAGGGCTGAGGCAATCATGAACACGGCCAAGCCGCGCACAATAAAGCAAATGCAAAGCTTCCTAGGCCTGTGCAACTATGTCAGAGCATGGATCTTTGAGTACAGCTCGTATACCAAGCCCTTGTTGCAGGCCCTTAAAAAGGCCCAGGCGACGAGAGAGGAAATTGAATGGAATGAAGAGATGGAGGAAGGGTTTACAGAACTCAAGGGGGACAATTTGTAAGGTCCCAGAACTCGGAATTCCTAATTATGCTGAGGAATTCTATCTGTTGTCTCATACTGATGGCAATTTTATGACAGCAGTGCTCGCGCAGCGAACCTCACTGGGATATAAACCCCTAGCATATTACAGCGGGAGTCTGGACCGGGTCATGAAGGGCCACTTCCTGTGCGAACAAAATTTAGCTGCCGCTGCGTTCGCCATTGAGAAGGCGTCATCCATTGTGATGGGGTGCTCCATGACATTATATGTTGAGCACTCACTATTCGCCATACTAGAGAAGCCAAAGGACACGCTGACTTCGCAAAGAGCATCAGCCTATGAGGTGATTATATCTAATACATTGATCAAAATAGTGCGATGCAAAACTGTGAACCCTGCTATGTTTATAGCCGAGCCACTCACAGAGGGAGAACATGTGCATGACTGTGCAAACTATGAAGAATACTATGATGAGATCCCCAGGGTCAAGAAAAATGCCCTGCCAAGTGGAGAGATCGTCTTTATTGATGGGTCATCAAGAATTGACCAAGATGACGGGCAAAGGCATACAGGCATGGCCGTAATCAAACACATGGTGAATGGAGAGTTCCGAGTACTTGTCAGTGCGCGAATACCATCTCACTATTCGGCACAGGCTGCAGAACTTGTGGCATTGATACACGCCATCGAGAACCATGCAGACCAGGAAGTAACAGTTTACAGCGACTCCGCCTATGTGAAATCAACAGTGCACACTGGATTAGCGTGCTGGAAGAGGAGGGGCTACCTCCGAGCAGACGGCATGCCAGTACAACACGCAGCCTTGTTGGACAGGCTGATAAAAGCACTACAGCTCCCAGTGGGCATAGCGGCCGTAAAATGCGCCGCTCATACCAAAGGGACAGATTTTGTGTCACGTGGAAATCATGAAGCGGACACGGAAGCCAAACGTATGGCATCCAAAACTGAAACAATCATGGACGTGGAGGTGGTACGTACCCATGAACGAATGATGGTAGCACAAGCCACTCCAGAAGCCTATAGCAATATGGGGCAATATCAAATAATGGATCTCCAGGAGGAGGCACCTCAGGAGGAGAAACATTTATGGAAGCGTTGAGGGTGTTCTTTAAACCCCTCTGACGGATTGTGGAGGCAAGACAGCACTGGTAAACCAGTAATGCCTGTCGCCCTTCTAAAAGTAGCGCTAGAACAGCTTCACTACCCCATTCATATGTCAAAAGAAAATCTTGCTGCAACGCTCGCGGAAGACTGGTTTCTACCGAATTTAGCCGAGCGTGTTGCATTCTTCATGGTAAATTGCATTATCTGCCAGCAATTCACTTCTGGGCACACATTAAAAGTAGTGAGAGGAGTCATCCCCAGACCAAATGGACCTTTCCAGCACCTACATATTGATTATGTCGATATGATTCAGGTGTGTAATGGGTACAGGTATCTACTTGTGGTGGTGTGTCCCTTCTCCAGATGGGTAGAAGCAGGCCCCTGTACACACCCTGATGCTGCCTGTGCTGCTAAATTCCTGGTGAGGGAGGTTTTCCCTAGATGGGGGGTGTGCGATGTAATGAGATCTGATAATGGGGCACATTTTGTAAATGCAGTATTTGAGCAGATTAGCTTGTTGCTTGGTATAAAGCACACATTTTCGTCGGCGTATCACCCAGAGGGAAACGGGAAATGTGAACAGATCAACGGCTTGCTTAAGGAAAGGATTGCCAAGTTGAAGCTCACAGTAAGAAAGGGATGGATGAACTGCCTACCACTGGCATTGAATGCTCTTCGGAACAAGCCAGGCTCTGACCATCATCTAACGCCGCACAAAATAGTCACGGGGAGAAGGATGAAGACCCCTCTTACCCTCCGAGACAGAGCTAGATGTGATGCCCAGTCAACTAGGGAGGTTCTGGAAGAGGAGATGAAGGCCTGTCTGGATTGTCTCACATCCAGTTCCACTGTCATTTCAGGCCAGCTGCAGCGACGGCAGAAAACAGACGACACAGCACAAACCACAACAGACAGTGCTGATGCCGGGGCAGCTCAGAGCCCATGCGCGCCTTTTGTCTTCCCTGGAGATCGCGTCCTCGTGAAGAATTTCACAAGAAAAAGATAGGACGAGCCAAGGTTTAATGGCCCGTTCATCGTGGAGGACTGCACCCCGTCAGCTGTCAAGCTCAAAGGCAGAAGAGCCTGGATCTTCACGAATGATATAAAACTCTTTATAGGAGAGAGCACTCCTACTACATCTACTGCCGAGGAATCCACAGACAACGGGGAAGGACTGCAGCACGTGCAGACGAGATCTATGGCAAGGAAGAAGGACGCATGAGCAGACAAGTTACAAGAACGAGGAGAAAAAAAATATATAAAAGCGAGACTTTCAAAACAAGACAGTTCTTGAAACCAAGTGAAAGGTGACAAAAGGACAATTAAATGAACATCCAATGTAGCCAACAAAAGAACTTTTGTGAAAATCTTGTCCGCGCTGAACCTTTTCTATAGGCATAAAAAAGACAATAAGAAGCAAGCAAACACCCTGTGCAGCCAAAGGTGCAGGGTAAAAGAAGAAAATCGCACACTCATATCAACAGAAGCGCTAATCTCAGGAACATTGAAAGCCACACAAAGCATTTAAAACCTAAGACTCTGATAAGAAGTAAAAGTAAGATCAAGACTTTGTTCATGGACATATGGTTCATCCCAGCAGGAGTCTCAAGTGGGATGTGCTCACATATTTTCAGCTGGTAGTACTGTCCTACCCTTCACTTATAGGCAGAGAAGCCAGCGTTACTGAATTCATTCAAGACCCTGCAAACAAGAAAATAATCCGACAACTACTGACTGTCATAACAGAAACTTTCATTACACTACCCGAACACAGCGGAAAAGACACAGATGCTTCCACCACAAGTAATCATTGACGAGATCACATATACTTTGTTCTTCCGCATCATCGAAGAATGTCCAGGACTTATCGGGAGAACTACAGATACATTGACATTCATTAGAGATCCAAAAAACAATTACTTTCTCAACCAAGTGTGGCACAAGCTGAACCACATGGTTGCAACTCACGCAGCAGGAAAGTGCAAAACTTGTTTGCATCAAAAGAAGGGACTGTGATTAGGACCCAGGAAACGAGGCAAATGTTCCTATCACCTGAGGATACACGGCTGGCACACAACGTTTTATTTCGGTTAGTCACAGACTATCCGGAAATGGTGGTGAGACCTGCAGATGTTGACGTCATCATCTTTCTTAGGAATCCAGCCAACACCCCACAGATGGTCGCACTCCTCCAAGGCATCATGCTCCAGGTGGAGCTGTCCAATTTCCAGCAAGAATTCCTGAGGAGATTTCAGTGAGACAAGCCGACGAGGGACCGATCGAAGGAGAAAAAAAAAAAAAAACAACTGAATACACTGCATGAAAAGGCCTCTGACTTTAGAGCGAAAGAACCGTGACAAATGTCATTAACACCTGAGGACAGTCGTTATGCTTTTCGTGTTTTCTTTCATCTCATCGAAAACTTTCCAGAACTAGTGGGCAGACCCCGCAACATTGATGTGCCTGCCTTTCCTAATGATCCAGCAAAGAATGCCCAATTGAACAGGCTCCTAAGAGCTATTGCATCACAACTCAGAAGCAACTATGGACATCCACATCCAAGAAGAGCCTTAGAAGGGGACGCTCCAAAATAATCTTTTTCATCATCCCCAGCCGGGGACAAGGCAAGAAAACGGAAGACACAGTTCTTCATGCTTCAAACATAGGACAGATCGAAAAGAGCAGAAACAAGGATAACTACATCCGTTCTTAGTTTTCTTGTTTTGTGTTTTCTATTTGTTCATCATTATTACACAGGAGAATAAATGGGTGAGAGAGAAAGAGACTTCATCAACTCGACCTCGAACGACCAAGTGAAAGGAACAGAGACACGAACTTCACTGCCGTGTTTACCTTTTTTTTTAACCTTTTTCTTATTTTTTCCTACCTTTTCACATATGTTCACTTTTATTTTATTTTTACTTTTTCAATATGTTACATTGCGTGATTTGTAGCGAATCCATCTTTTCATGGTGTCACTGAAAACATTGTCCTGCATATCCTCAGGCTCATGAAGAGTTGAAAGAGTGCCCTGGGAATGCGATTTCCACAACAAATGCAGGATGAATGTGATGTGCTGAAAATGGTAGTCTAACCTTTTTCCATAGTCTAGCAAAGGAACTGTACTCCATACCCAGAGACTATCATCATCACTCGCAAGAGGGGGGGACATTGAACGGCACATGTCACTTTAGTATTTGCTGAACTTTGATTTGCTGAACTTTGAACAACGAGATCAGAACGAAGAAATAAATAAATAGTGGACTATGGACTTGATTGAAATGGGGGCCCAAAACAGTAACTTAGTCGTGCCACCAACGGAAGGGCGCTCCCGGTTTCCCAGAAGGAGATGCTGTAAACTGTCTTTTAAGACCGTCATATGTCTATGCATTGTGACTATTGTAGTATTTTTATCGTTAACTATTAGAACTGCATTTTTTATCGGTGCACGAAGCATCCCAATGTCTGTGCATCCACCAGGTAATGAACATCTGGGGCCCACAAGGGCACCCAGGCCTTATATTGTCATCCCTGTTCCAAGAGAAACTGATGATAAAGCAAACAATTTACAGTTGAATGTAATTAGCAGTAACACGCATACACTTGAAGTAATGAATGGTGAGAAAGGCTGGAGACAGGGTCAGCACGGAATGAATGATAGCATAGCACTGTCCACGGCACGCACCCATACACTGAGTGCACACAAACAAGGGCAAGTGTCAATGGCTACGAAACCGCAGGCCAAACCAACTGAAAGAGAGAAATCACCTGTGGAACAAGCAGCTCCAGAAAGCAGGGAGTAACATGAGAAACCGAATCGAAATGAAATAGCAAAATCACTCAATAGAACAGAGGAAGCAACAAAAGAACTCACTGAGAAAACACATGCGGTAGTTGAGTATGTGTTTCCACTCATACTTAGAGCAAAGAAGCTACAGGAGGCGATGAGCAAGACAACTACCACAGCTGTGATAACGAGTATGCCAGCTCCAACGCCAGAAGTAACTACCGAGCCTACGACACAGCCACGTGTTGGAAGGATGATAAATCACATGCGGTGGGAGGAGGTCTACAAAAGAATGCAGGAGGGAAGGAAAAGAAGCGCAAAACCTCCCCCTATTACTGCAGGGCAGGAAATGAAACCTGCCCCACCAAGGATAACGCCCGAGAGACTGCCTGAACGAAAGAGCAGTACAGATGCATTCAGAGACATAGTGATAGCCAACCACAGAAAAATGCTAATGATCAAGAGAAGCCCATATAAAACCGATGACGAGTTAAACGATTACTTGGACAGCACGGCCCATCTTGGAAACAACATATGGTACCAGCACATGAAGGAAGTTGGACGAAGATAATCAGAAGGAGAATGTTTCGTCTGTGCACTCCTGCCGTACAGCATGGGCAAGTCAAAAATCTTTGTGGCTGTAGAAATAGATGTCCCCATAGCACACTGCCTGTCACATGTGGCAATGTGTAACACCAGAGGACAATTCATGGGGAGAGATGCCTCGTTGATATGGGCCAACGAAAAGGACTACCCTGATGAAGACGGATATGTCCAGGACATCACAACAAGAAACAGGGCGCACACCAAGAATCATGTGATTAGATATGAAAACCCTGACGTCAAGGGATCAGGAATAAGGTGGGAAATAAACTCAAGACTGAACGTCCAAGGGAAAACGGCAGAAGAAGCTCAAATATGGAAGAACCGAGGACAAATGCAGATCTGGGGATCAGTAGTCTCCCCAGACGGATGGGAAGAAGGAGTAGTAATCTGCCGAACTTGGATGGTCCTTGGAGCCTGTAAAGAAGCAATAAAGAACTCACAGAGACTATGCAGACCATTGTGGCCGAAATTGGTAAAGCTGTTGACATGGGTCGAAGACAGAGGAGGACCCTTGCAGATAGTACCGCTGGAAAACCCGAAACTGTGCTTTAGAAGTAATGGCACAAGGAAAATGGGAGAGAATCAAAACTGCGGGCGAATATACGAATCCCCAGGGATGTCGCAAGGGACTGCTGTCCTGATGGACCACTATTGGGCATGTGGATCCAAGGCATACATAAGGCTACCGAGGAACTGGGGAGGCATATGCACATTGGTGAACGTACACGTTCCAGCACTAGTGATTCCAAAAAATGAACTGAATTTGGACAGTTTCCCGAAAGCAGACGCTCACCTGAGGAAAAGGAGGTCTGTGGAACTAATGTCAAGAATGAAGAGAGAGAATTACTTCTCTACCTAATCAGAGGACGCATTTCATGCCATTCCCTACGAACACAGGCTGTTCAGCCTAACTTCATCAGTATTTACAACAATACTCTTGCCGCATATCCAAGTTGGTGCAAACACCAAGTGGTTGCAGATAACGAGATTGGAGTTGCTGCAGACCATCAACACCACAATAAAAGGATTCAATGCAATCAAAGAAGAGCTGAGAGCAGTCAGACTGATGACCCCCCAGAACAGATATGTGCTTGACATGATCACCGCAATGGATGGAGGTGTTTGCGCAAAAATTGGAGAATCATGTTGAACATTTATACCATCACACGACGAAGAAAATGGAACCCTCACAGAGGCCATAGACATGTTAACAACCCTTAAAAACCAGTTGACCAATGAGACAGATGACGTGGACGATGACAGCTGGTTTGGGAACCTATTCTCATGGGTCCCGCAATGGATGGCAGATATATTCAAGTTCCTGGGAGCTTTGCTAGCAATGGTGCTGCTAGGGTTCTGTGTTATCAAGATAATCATCACACAGTGCCAGAAAACTGCAAAGAAGACCATTGGAATGAAAATTATGGTGGATGTCGAGCCAGGCTGGAAGCCCAGAGACCTGACAGATGAGGAAATAAAGGACTTTGTGAAGGCCAGTGAAGTTGCACCAGAAGCAACAAAATTAACTTATCCCAAGAAACGAAGAAGATACGAAGGAAAATGGATTTACTGCAGTCCAAATGGACAATGCCAGTTGATGACCTGGAACAAAGATGAGCATGTGAGAACAGCAGGAAACTTGAAAGGGTGATAAAGATATGCACACCAAAATTGCATACTTTCACGCCTTCTTGTGTAAACCCAGCAGACGATGAGCAAGAAGCTGAGGAATCAAAGAAACTGAATATAAAGGAGGAAGTAGGAGTGGTCGATGAACCGACCAGAGGGGGGAGTTTAGAGGAGGTCCCAGATATGACCCGCACCCCGGCCCCCCATTGTGAGTTGCCAGTAAGGTACTCGCCATGGTACATGACGTATGAGGAGCAAATGAACCAACAGAGAGCCGCACTGGGACTCTGCCCCTTGTACGTAAGGAGATCAATACCAGTTGAAGCAACCATCAAGCGACAACCCTGGCAGCACGATACCCTATCAGACAGCCATACCAACCACCGATACGAAATGAGGAATACCTGCACACGGTCCATGAGGAGACCCCTAAAGCCTTAATGGAAGGCCAATGAAAATAAACCAAGGGCCCGAGCAGCCCCGAGAACAAACAGACTTGGCTTCTGAAAGCACGAATGCCAGTACTAGTAACTGCAAGGATAATGATAATGGATACAGGGGAGAGACACTGTTAAAACGTAAGAGAATGGTGCCATAACACAAGATGGAAGCAACCGCCCTGCTGAATGGGTGTAAATAAGCTTGAAATGCAAGAGGCTAACAAATCGATACTGCTTGCAATGCCTAGTAGAAGAGTACAGCGGCAAGCGCCAACCATATATCTACCTCAATACTGCACAATGTACACGTGCGACTCCATTTTGTGAAAGCAGAAATGTACCCAGGCAGCCAAAGGCCTGACAGGCCGAGTTTAGAAACCCAGCATAGACCAGAGAAGGAGCGGAATCAAAACTCAACAAAGAGAGGCTTATGCAAGGGAGATCGAGGTCAACCAGAGAAGGGGAGGTGAGCATGAGCTCATGAGACTCCAACTACAGAGAATACCAGCCCGCCCGTGAAGGTCAAGATAAGAGAGGCCCATGCAGGTGGCCAAGCGCACACAGAATTAAATGCACAAAAGGTTGGAAACTGAAGCAGATTCACGGTGAACCAACACGTGACCAGACAGGCGCGAAGATGTACCACCGCCTGATGTCATCCAGAACCAGGTGGTGCCATAGCTTTTCCTGATAAGAGACTACAGATCCGAGGCCATACCCAGCCAACTAATTGACACACAGCCCTAAAACACTGATTGATGGAAGGGAGGAAGGGTGAATCTTGGGACACTAGGCACCTGGGTGTCTACTCTAAAGCTGCTAATTAAAATAGAGATTTATGTTTAGGGGTGTAACTTGCCCAATCACAAGGGACCATGTAATCTAGGGTCCTATAGACACTGTAACCAATGAGATGTCGTACTTGTAGTGACATCAATCACGTGTGGTGTAGAAGGAAGGGCGTAGACGCCCACCCGATAAGAGTTATCGAATCCACTTGCGTTATTTCCATATACAGATATAGCACCTATACTTAAGTTACCTTTCCCAACCAATTGTATTGTATGATGATTTTTTGTAGAATTTGACGTCAATGATGACGGATTTTGGCCATAAAAGAGGCTGTTGGTCTAATGTTCGATGAAGTCGGGGTGAGGCAGGTGATCGCGATGCTGCCGATTTCCATTCGCTGATGTATGTATCATTAAACAGACTTCCCTTTGCCAATTTACTGAGTCCTGATTATTGGATCTTGCCGGAGTATGTGAATCCTGCACTCTGTCCTCGCCTGGTGCAGCTATCTTGCATAACTAGTTTACGAGGGTGAGTGCTGACCAATGGGCCTGTTAGTAATTTCCTCTCCTCGTCATCAAATCCATCTGGGGTCCACGGCCCCAACATAGAAAGCCAAGCTTTTCTTGCTGCTTTGGTAGCAATATTGCATAATGGCCACCTTCTCAAAAACATTTCCTTTTGCCCACCCAACAGATTGTGTACCTACCAGAGGTCTATGCAGATTGCCCCTTTTGGGTCCCAAAACAAGTTCGGGTCCCCTTAAAGAGTCTGCAGATCTGGACCCAAAATAGCCAATCGGGTAGTCAAACGGCCATATGGGGGTCGGCAAACTGTACGGGTCAAGCCAAAATATAGCAAATGGATAGCTAGTTTTGGGACATTTTCCAAAGGAAACTGGACTGATTTGTGCCAAATGACAAAAGTACTTCAAGCCAGACCAAACTCGAGGTCCTGAAAAAGATTTGATATGAATCTTCCCCGGGATTGGGCAGTAAGTGCGACCAAAGGTTTTGCAATGCAGAATGAAGGGGAAAACATTCATTTTGGAACTCCCCCTATAACTTCTCCCTTTACAAAACTGCCGAAGGTAGCAGTTGCTTTCCTAGATCCTCTTCTGGGGCAACACCCTCTTAATCATCTACACCCCTCAGCAAGGACAGCGTGGATGTCTGCTATACCTCTGTGCACTAGCACCTTGGAGCATCTCATGTGCTCGATGGAATTACCAATAATGATCTCAGACCCACATAACCGGACAGACGCAAAGAATGTGGCAAAGCACTACTTTATTATCAGCTCACTAAAGTAGGTCAATCTGGCGAACAACGAATAGTAGCCCACGCACTCACAATTAAGTTTCGATTATACAAAGGCTTTAATACATCAATATGCGTCATCTATGACATCCTCCTACGTGGCAAACTGTAAAGCCGATTGAAGGGAGGGATTGGTTAAGGCAATATATGCAACAATATATCATATACGTATTAGTATCGTTACTGGATGCCCCTTATCTGGTAGGCAGGCCTTAAACCACCTCTAAATACGCAAGGGAGGGATTATGGCAGAATAACAGCAGCGGATTGGCCTGTGCAACATTGTATAGTTTGTTCCTACATAGACCCCCATGATTGGTTGGCCTTCTCTCTCAAGCTTGGACTTTTGGCTCGTTAGCAGCATGTAAGCAAAACGAAACCAAGTGTCTGGAACAACTTCAGACTACTACCCACTTGCCCAATTAGTCCATCTCTCATCAGTGAGGCCCTAAACCAAGGCTTCTTCTTTGTAGTTGACCTTGCAGCCTGTACTGTGCTTCGTCCGGAGCTTAATGTATAGCCCTTGTTTTCAACATCTGAATCACATGTGAGGAGACCAGAATGTTGTCAATTTCGGGCTTTTATTTAGTGCTATTCAATTCAATCAGGGTGGGTGTCATTACTCCTCTTTGCCTCTGGAGACTTGGTTGGTCTACCTCACATGGGCTTTCTGCATCCTTGACTGTCCAGTACTTGGCCCTTGCAGATGTTTTCTTTTTTGCTTAATCTAAAGAGAAATATGTCTTAAGTACATGGCTTATTCTCTTGACTCACTTTGTGCCTTGCAATTATTAATTGATGTGGCATCCTTGATCCCAGGCCAATATACATTCTTTGTTCCTCGCACAGAGCTGTTTTCCAGCATCTCCTGACTCTGCAGCTCTGGCCTGTCTCTGAGGTAGCTTGATTTGTTTCAACACAAGTCCGGCATCCATCTTTTTCTCATGGCCTCTTATGTTGCGTTATATTTTCTACTGCAGCAAGCTTTCATGTGTCTCATCTAGCTTGTGTTTCTGCATATGTACATTCATTTTGTCTCTTCTCACATTTCTTTGGTGCACATGATTTCTTCATATTCGATTACATGTTTCTCTTGTTACTTCCATTACATCTTTATACTTTCAGTATTTGCATATCGTTTCAGTGCGTCCTCGTGTCCTTCCTTCATGACGTCACTTTGCCGCTGTCAGAATTTTGTTTACAGCTCTTTGAAGCTTGGTGGTTCCTGCAAATCCCCCACTACCCTTTCCGTTCGAGGGTACATTCAACATGGCTGTCTGAGTGCATATTATCTGTCATACACTCAATGCAGTGTTGGGACAATACCTGGTGTCACACATAGGGCTCTTCAACTGCTGTTCCAGTATAACATAGGTGAGGGGGCGGGAGCTAGAGATGATGTGCATATCTGCTCCTCTACAATCCCTGCTATGGTTGAGTCCTCTACCACCTCCTCATTTTCGATCTTCATCTTTTCTCCATATCATGGCTTCTTCGGGATCCATACTTGTGTCACCCCCTCAGGTCACCTGCATTCTTTATATGCTCATCCACACTCCAGGTCATGTGACAACATTCTCCAGTTGGTTGACCCAATACCCAACTTCCAATATAGTTCTTATGATCCTTTGGGTAATAAAACCTAATCCCTGGGTGTGCCAGCAAACTCTTCTTTATGTTCTCATGGGTGGTGTCTTCAGTCTGTTTTCTATGGTCACCATTCAACCCATCATTATCTTCATCTCAATAGCTTTCTTTGCTGTATTCTTGCATTGTCCTATAATGATCCTTATAGGACAGAATCATAGCAATACCAACACTAGTATTGCTCCAAATAGTTTGAAGCCATTCACCAGCCAAGTTGGAATCCATGAAAACAGAGACACAACCATTCATCTTTCTCTGTCTCTTCAATTTCATCGTCCATCTTCGTATGTAGGGTTGACAGCATAGTTATTGCCTCTGTCAGGGTTCCATTGTCTCCATCCTGGGCAGGTGTGAGTGTACAGCAAGAAGGCCCGATCTTGGCGCACATGCCTCCTTCCATTTCTGTGATTAAGTCCAGGACATTCCTGTTCTGGAGGGTCATGAGGCAGATTGCTCTCAGTTCTTCTTTGTTTGCATAAAATCCTTTTATTGCTGTGTTTATCATTTGCAGCAGCTCCCACCTAGTGATCTGGCACCACTTGGCATTTACTGCAGTCTGCATTCCTGGCATTAATATGGCTGTAAATATCATCGCCGTCTTGATGAACGATATATGCTCTGCTGGAATATTGTCATAGGCTGCTATTGATTTTGCTGAGAAATAGTTCTCCCTCTTCCGTCGTGTGATACTAAGTAATCTCTTCTTCCTCAAATGTGCATCCATTTTTGGTAAACTATCAATATGGAGATCACCAATGCAGGAATATGTATCATTACCAGGGAACACAATCCTCCCCAATATTTAGGCAGCTGCATATAAGCTCTGGATCCACAAGCCCAATAGCGATCCATAAGCACGGCAGTTCCTCCATTCATTCCTGGTACTTCAAGCGACTGCTTGCATCCTTTATTTTCTCCAACTAGAACCAGGCCTTTGTTCCTGAAGAATGTTGTCGCATTATTTATAGATATTATGGACACCAGTCCTGCTTCATTGTCAACCCATGTCAGTAACTTGGAATACTTGGGCCATGACCTTAGGCATCCATCACTTACAATTTGCAATGTTGACTGGTTCTTTCATCAATATATGTGCACTGCATGATAACATTCCTTCTTCCCATCCTGTACTGGTGGCAAAGCATCCATGTACTAATAGCATTTTGTATCTCCCAGCATCCAAGTAATACTGGTGTTTCCTGTATATCTTCACATCCCAATCTCTTCAGTTCAGAAATCCTTATTTAATCTCCAGTCATGGATGAATATATGAGCATTCTGCTCAACCAACTTAGGCATTCTTCCATCTTCTGCATTTTTACGTAAGTGTCTTCATATGGAAATGATTTCTTCGATCACCATCGTAGGGTTACCCATCTTTCTTTGAATTGTTCTCTTGTTGTGCATGCTGCTAGATGGCTGAGGCAATTTGCAACATGTGCAGGTTTTTCTTTCGCAATTAATGTTATAATATGATAAGTCATTTATAAGGTGCCTGTACATAAGTGTTTCAAGGCGCGACAAGACAAGGGAGCGAAGACAGAGGGAGGACAAGACAAATGATCTTACTAGGCCTTGTGTCATTCGGACTGTGTAAGTGCGAGAACGCAAATTGCAAGGGGAAGAAAAGTGTCAGGGAGAGGGACGGGGAAAAGAGCAGCAATGATCAGAGTAAGAGCAGCACTGGGCAGTGTGGCTCTGGGTAATTGCAAGGAGGCAAATGACTGTATAGGTTAAGGTTACAGCCTCTAAGTGTGCGGAAGACCCGGAGGGAGTGCATGGGTGACTGATCGAGAGAGCCTGGTACCCAGTGAGACTCTGAGGGTAGCCAAGCAACCAGTCATTGCGGCAGACAGGTAAGTCAGGTAGTTCAGCAGGGTAGGGAGAGAGAGAAAACAGAGGAGAAGAGAAAGGTGTTGAGCTTCTTCCAGAACATCAGGTGGTCCAGCTCAAGTTTCAGAGGAGCAGGGAGGCATTCCAGAGGGGGGCAACTGCAGAGGAGAGCAATCTACCCCACACTCTCTGCCTGGAGAAGCGTCTGACCATTAGAGTGTTGGAGGTAGCTGAGCGAAGGGCTCAAGAAGGAAGGTATTTAGGAAGAGAGCGTTGGATGTAGTGCAGGCCCTGGCCCCAGAAAGCCTTGTGGACAATGCAAAGGGTCTTGAAGTTGATCTGTGCAGCCATCAGGAGTCAGTGGAGAGATTTCAGGGCTGGAGAGATGCAGTCCCTGGGGTTGAGGCCATGGATAAGTAGTGCAGTCCTGTTCTAGATTAGTTGCAGAGGGCGGAGAGTACCGGAAGGCAGATTGAGAAAGAAGCTGTTGCATTAGTCCAGCCTAGAGAGAACCAGGGATCTGGAGACAGTGAGCTTCTGGTGGAAGGTGAGAAAGGGAAGAGTACCTTTGAGGAGGTGCAGCTGGTAGTGTAGCTTCTTGGCGACATCCGAGATGTGAGGAGAGAAAGAGAGAGTAAAGTCGAAGATGACACCAAGGTGTTTTGCCTCACAGGAAGGCGGAGGAAGAGGGCCCAGGGAGAGCGGCCAGAGTCAGAGAGGGAAAGCGGGAGCAGAAGTCCCAATGAGAAGAATCTCCATCTTACTGGCATTAAGGCAGAGATCATTTGGGGCGCACCAATCCTGAATCGCGGATAGAAAGTCAGGAATGAGCGAGAGAGGAGAGGAGGCTGTGGGAGCCTCAAGGAGAGCGAAGTGTCATCCGCATAACACTGAAAGTTAGAAAAAGTACAGATCAGGTGGTCCAAATGGGCCAAGTAGAGGTTGAAGAACCAGGTTGAAAGGATAGAGCCCTGGGCAACGCCACAGGTGGAGAGAGAGGTGGCAGAGAGAAAGGAACCAAGTTGGGCCTGGGAGGGGCGGTCCAATAGGAAGGAGTTCAACCACTTCAGGGTCTGATCCATGATGCCCAGGTTCTCATGGAGTGGATTGATCAGGGTGGCGTGATTGACCGTGATCAAAGGCAGAGGAAATATCAAGGAAGATGAGGACAGAAGGAATGCTGGAATCAAGGTTAGAGAGCAGGTCTTCATGGGTGTTCAGGATAGCAGTTTCTGTGTCTCTGGCAGCTCTGAATCCAGACGGATTGTCATGAGGACAACCAACAGATTCAGTTTGGAAAGTAAGCTGGGAGATGGGCAGCTTTTCCAGGAGTTTGCCCAGGAAAGGGGCGATAGAGATCGGGTGATAGTTTGACGGACATATTGGATCAGCAGACAGCTTCTTGAGGAGGGGCTGCACAAGGGAGTGCATTTTAAATCAGGCAATTTGTTCAGAAATATCAGAAAACTATCACTCGTACCTTTGTCAGGGATAGGAAGGGATGTCTCATTCTCCGGTATTTCACTTGAATTATAAAACAATATCTCATGAAATCTGAAAAGCATAAGAAATTACAAACACATGAGGCAAAATGTAGTTGTAAGATGTATTGCCATAGTATTCAAATGCCACATTGTTTCTTGTGGAGTAGCTGGTCTCCTTGTTAGTGTGCATTGTATATACTGGAACATTCCCATTTGTAATTTATCTTTTGTAAATCACACTTTTATATAAAATAAACTGCAGAATTTTCGTGATAATGATTCTGAAAATAATACAACTGTTTTTAGGATTTCGAAGAAAGGTCACAATGTCCACATGTCGTCTTACTATAACTGTATAAGACTGCAATATGTAGGTAAAAAACTCATACAAGAACATGTGCACACTGTATAAGACTGCAATATGTAGGTAAAAACCACATACAAGAACATGTGCACTGTTATTGTGATTGGCAACATAGAAAATGCAGTGTGCTCTTTTTCTTTGGATCCAGTACGTTCATGCATTGTCTCTTGCTCCTATCTAAAATAGTTCAAGAACAGCTGCAAATCCATTCATTCCCTATTAGACTTAGGACATTTCCATTTTGTTCCAGAGTGTTTTTTAATTCTTACCCTTGTTAGCCCATCTGATCTGCATGTGCAGAACTTCTTCTCATGCTTCACTGTCAGCAGATGCAGGAGGGTTCAAGGTCTCTCCTTTATATGGCTTGATGTTGTGCAGGTGCAGCCAGGCTCGTCTTCCTTGTAGCTTGACAGCTGTGGGAGTGACTTCTTCTACTTTAAATGGTCCTTCGAAACAGGGTTTATTCTAGGTGCGAACAAACGTTCGTACCAGCACCTGGCCCCCTGCATATAAACTAGGTTGCTTCAATAGATTGTCAGGATTAATTGGTTGGCTGTCTTCTTCAATCCTTTTAGACCTTTTACTCCCCTTCTTAATCTGTTTAAAAATAAAAGAGACAGTGTTACGCTCACCTGGCTCCCACAGAGGCGTCAATCGGAACTCGACAGCTGCGGTCTCCACCAATGTGGCGCGTAGGGCCGAGATGACGGACTGGACTGGCCCACCTAGCTTCGTTTGCTTGGCCCGTAGTAATATTCTTCTGCAAATGGAGAAAGGGAATTAACCACCCGTGGAGTTGAGCGTAAATCCCCCAACCCCCGCTGTTCTCCCCACAGATCACCTTTGATGTCCCCTCTTATAGTATCACCTGATGTTTTGAAAAGATGAGCTCTCCATCCTGCTTTGAGCGCAGGGGCGCGTTGATAACCAGTTGCTTCACTGGCTCGAAGGAATTGGTGAGTTCCAGAACAATATTGACTCAGAGATTCCCGGCAAGATGCCGTAAGTATAAAGTTCGTAAGAGTTCAAATGACTGACTTTCACTCTTGTCCGATTCCTTGCAGGTTGCAGCTTGACCCTAATGAAGAGTTCCTCGTGGCAACCGGTAGTATTCTGGTAAGGATTTGTATTTTCCAACACAGTTCGATAAAATAATGTCAATATGTAACCTGTTGCTTTCTCCCTTATTCAGGCGCTGAGAGAAAGTATGAAGTCTCGGGAAATAATACCTCCGGCAGTAAAATCAGGTAAGTCTATTGTGGTGAGGAGGGTTCCCCTTATTAGTCCCTTTGTTTCACCTTGCTGTCCTTTTGTTTCCCCTTAGGCGCCGGGGTTTGACGAAGATGCAGTGGAAGCTGCGCCGACCCGTGAAGAGGAATAGTACCCCCAGTGGTAAAATCAGATAAGTCTATGGGGGGGTAACTAATATTCCTCTGTGTATTCTCTTGGCTCACCTTGCTATTCTTGTCTTCTCTTTAGGTGCCGGAGTGCGGCAGGAACATGCAGGAAGATGCAGTGGAATGTGAAGATGCTGCGAAGGCCGGTGAGTTCAGCGTGGCGCTGCAGCAGGCGAGGAGACGCGCATAAAATAACTTCTTTCTTCCAGTTCGAAGGCGCGATGGATCGGGAATTCAGGTAAGGATCAATAGTATTGCTCTTGTTCTAACCTTTTCTCCTTCTTTCCCCCTTTTTCTAGGAGCTCCAAACTCGAGGCGGGCGTGGCAGAAGGCTGGATGCAGACTTGCAGGCACGGTGAGCGTTACGCTGGTGGATGCAGAATAACGCGAAGCGTGTGCTGCTCTTCGGGCGTGGTTTAAATAGCCACCAAAGTAGTCCCAGGTAAGTATTCCTCCCCAGCCCCGCCCGAGTAAAAAAATAGTCCCTAAGTAAAGTAGTCCCTTCCAAGCCTCCTTTGGCTTGGAGCTCTTGCAGCATGGTCTGCATCAGGTAAGTTTGCAGCATGGTCTGCATCAGGTAAGTTTTAATCTATGAGCCTGGCGCCTATGGCGCCAGGACTTACTCTCCATATGAGCTTGGTGCCATAGGCGCCAGGACTGGACCCAAATAGCCCCTAGCAGGGGTTGTTGGGCTTGCTTAGGATAACTTGATGCCTGCTTCCGGGGTTGCTGGACTTGGTAGGGGTCGGGGGTAGGCATCATGACAGCACTCCCCCCTAAGGCCCCTCCTAAAGTCATTCTTCCCTGTGGTTTCGGTTTGTCTGGGAAATTTCTGTGGAATGTTTTCACCAAGCGGGGTGCAAGAACATGGTCACTAGGTTCCCATGACCTTTCCTGTGGTCCGTAACCTTTCCAGTCGATTAAATAAAAGAGTTTTGACTTTATCAGCTTGGAGTCCAGGATGTTCTTAACTTCAAATTCGGGTTCTCCGTCTACAAGGATAGGGTCTGGTGGCATGGTTAGTCTTGTCCCTTGTTGCACTGGCTTCAAAAGTGACACATGAAAGACGGGGTGAATTTGCATATTAGAAGGTAAGTCCAACTTGACAGCCACCAGGCGGGCGTGGCAGAAGGCTGGATGCAGACTTGCAGGCACGGTGAGCGTTACGCTGGTGGATGCAGAATAACGCGAAGCGTGTGCTGCTCTTCGGGCGTGGTTTAAATAGCCACCAAAGTAGTCCCAGGTAAGTATTCCTCCCCAGCCCCGCCCGAGTAAAAAAATAGTCCCTAAGTAAAGTAGTCCCTTCCAAGCCTCCTTTGGCTTGGAGCTCTTGCAGCATGGTCTGCATCAGGTAAGTTTGCAGCATGGTCTGCATCAGGTAAGTTTTAATCTATGAGCCTGGCGCCTATGGCGCCAGGTCTTACTCTCCATATGAGCTTGGTGCCATAGGCGCCAGGACTGGACCCAAATAGCCCCTAGCAGGGGTTGTTGGGCTTGCTTAGGATAACTTGATGCCTGCTTCCGGGGTTGCTGGACTTGGTCTGGGTACCCGGGGGTAGGCATCATGACAGCACTCCCCCCTAAGGCCCCTCCTAAAGTCATTCTTCCCTGTGGTTTCGGTTTGTCTGGGAAATTTCTGTGGAATGTTTTCACCAAGCGGGGTGCAAGAACATGGTCACTAGGTTCCCATGACCTTTCCTGTGGTCCGTAACCTTTCCAGTCGATTAAATAAAAGAGTTTTGACTTTATCAGCTTGGAGTCCAGGATGTTCTTAACTTCAAATTCGGGTTCTCCGTCTACAAGGATAGGGTCTGGTGGCATGGTTAGTCTTGTCCCTTGTTGCACTGGCTTCAAAAGTGACACATGAAAGACGGGGTGAATTTGCATATTAGAAGGTAAGTCCAACTTGACAGCCACCAGGCGGGCGTGGCAGAAGGCTGGATGCAGACTTGCAGGCACGGTGAGCGTTACGCTGGTGGATGCAGAATAACGCGAAGCGTGTGCTGCTCTTCGGGCGTGGTTTAAATAGCCACCAAAGTAGTCCCAGGTAAGTATTCCTCCCCAGCCCCGCCCGAGTAAAAAAATAGTCCCTAAGTAAAGTAGTCCCTTCCAAGCCTCCTTTGGCTTGGAGCTCTTGCAGCATGGTCTGCATCAGGTAAGTTTGCAGCATGGTCTGCATCAGGTAAGTTTTAATCTATGAGCCTGGCGCCTATGGCGCCAGGTCTTACTCTCCATATGAGCTTGGTGCCATAGGCGCCAGGACTGGACCCAAATAGCCCCTAGCAGGGGTTGTTGGGCTTGCTTAGGATAACTTGATGCCTGCTTCCGGGGTTGCTGGACTTGGTCTGGGTACCCGGGGGTAGGCATCATGACAGCACTCCCCCCTAAGGCCCCTCCTAAAGTCATTCTTCCCTGTGGTTTCGGTTTGTCTGGGAAATTTCTGTGGAATGTTTTCACCAAGCGGGGTGCAAGAACATGGTCACTAGGTTCCCATGACCTTTCCTGTGGTCCGTAACCTTTCCAGTCGATTAAATAAAAGAGTTTTGACTTTATCAGCTTGGAGTCCAGGATGTTCTTAACTTCAAATTCGGGTTCTCCGTCTACAAGGATAGGGTCTGGTGGCATGGTTAGTCTTGTCCCTTGTTGCACTGGCTTCAAAAGTGACACATGAAAGACGGGGTGAATTTGCATATTAGAAGGTAAGTCCAACTTGACAGCCACCGGGTTGATAATGGCCTTAATAGAGTAAGGTCCCAAATATCTGGGGTTAAAGGTCCGTGTTCCCTTTAGAGGTATATGTTTTGTGGCTAACCGTACTTGGTCCCCTATCTGGTATTGTGGAGTACAACTTCTATGCCGATCAGCATCTTTCTTGTATTTTTCTTTCGCCTGTTTTAAATGTGCAGTTGCTTCCTTAAAGGCTTGTGTAATCGTAGCATGCAGATGGTCCACTGCAGGCATTTCTAAGTGTTGGGGTGACCCAAGATCTGAGGTTCGAGGATGGTGCCCATATAAAGTATAAAAGGGGCTTTATCCAGTTCCAGAGTGTACTGAATTATTGTATGCATATTCGGCGATCCAAAGAATGTCTTTCCATTACTCTCAGTCTGATGTAACCTACAACGCAGATATTGTTCGAGAGTCTGGTTGGTCCTCTCCGTTTGACCATCGGTCTGGGGGTGGTGACTGGTCGATAACCTCACATCGATTTGCGCCAATTGACAGCATTTTTTCCAAAAATGTGAAATGAATTGACTGCCCCGGTCAGAGACCAATATGGACGGAAATCTGTGTATGCGAACAATGTTTTCGAGGAACTCCTTGGCCAGGATTGAAGCTGAAGGTAATCCCTTTAAAGGAATAAAGTGGGCCATCTTGGAAAAAAGATCCACAATAACTAGAATGGTGTTAAATCCATTGCATGGGGGTAGATCAGTAATAAAGTCTAACGATAAGGTGTGCCATGGTGTAGGCGGAATGTCTAAAGGTTGTAAGAGTCCAGCTGGTTTTTTCTTTTGACTTTTGTTTTGGGCGCAAATGCCACAAGACATCACAAATGGTTTAATATCCTTTCACAAGGTGGGCCACCAGAATTGTCTTTTAATTTTAGCTTCAGTTTTTGCAATACCTGGGTGCCCCTCCATTAGGGTATCATGATAACGGGAAATGACTAGCTCTTGTAGTTCCTTGTATGGCAGAAATAGCCACCCTTGGTAATAAGGAAGATCATTGGGGACAGAGTAGTCCGGGCCTTTTTTAACCCAGTCCTGCAGGGCTGTAGGATCAAAGAGTTGCTGGATCTTTACCTGAATGTCCTCTAGTGTCTGTAGAGTAGTCATGCCAAGAATTCTTTGTTCGGAAATTATAGGTACTGGTTCTGGGTTCACTTCTGCCTCTCCCATCCCTATTCGGGATAAGGCGTCTGCTTTACCATTCTTACAACCTGGTCGATAGGTTATTACGAAATCGAACTCGGCAAAGAACAATGCCCATCGGAGTTGACGTGACGATTGGGCCTTGGCTGTCTTTAAATACTGTAAGTTCCGGTGATCGGTGATCACAGTAATGGTATGCCTAGCACCGAGAAGATAGTGCCGCCAAGCCTCGAAGGCCGATTTAATGGCTAATAACTGGTCGGTAACCGCATAGTTTAACTCGGGCACCGAGAACTTTCTGGACCAAAATGCTACTGGATGAAGCTGGCTAGTTTCAGGTTCCTTTTGAGACAGGACAGCTCCCATGGCTAGACTGGATGCATCAGTTTCTACTATGCATGGAGTTCAGGGCGCGGGTGCTTTAATACAGATGCAGACGTGAATTTCGCTTTCAGCTCTTGGAAGGCATTTCAGCTTCTTCAGTCCACATAAAGCGTTTATTTTTTTCGCAAGAGTGCTGTGATGGGATGTATAACATGTGAAAAATCCGGGATGAATCTGCGGTGGAAATTGGCAAAGCCGAGCTTGCTTTGTACTCCTTTAACTGAACTTGGTGATGGCCACTTAAGGATTGCGTCCACCTTTCGTGAGTCCATTCGAACTCCCTTTGGGGTCAGGATAAACCCAAGGAATTCAACTTCTGTGGCATGAAAAACACATTTTTCCAGTTTTGCAAATAGCTTGTGCTGGCGCACTTTCTCAAGGACTGCTTGGACGTGCTTCACATGGTCAGATTCTGAAGAGGAGTATAGTAGAATATCATCGATATATACGACAACACAAACGTCAATGAGTTCACGAAGGACATCGTTCATGAAGTATTGGAAGGCTGCTGGTGCATTGCACAACCCGAAAGGTATCACCTGGTATTCAAATAACCCATACTTAGTGCGGAAAGCAGTCTTCCATTCGTCGCCTTCTTTTACACGTACCAGATGGTATGCCCCTCGGAGATCTAATTTAGTGTATATACAAGCGTCCTTCACTTGGTCTAGTAGTTCAGGGATCAGAGGCAATGGGTACGGTTCTTAACAGTTATCTGGTTCAATACGCGGTAGTCTATACACGTTCTGAGGTCACCTTCCTTTTTGGGCACGAAGAACAAAGCTGAAGATGCAGGGGACATGGATGGGCGAATAAAGCCATTGGTGAGGTACTGGTCTAAGTATTGTCGTAGGTGAAGGTTCTCAGGTTCCGTAAGGGCATAGATCCTTCTACAAGGGGGTTGTGCACCGGGTATGAGATCGATTTGACAATCATACGATCTGTGAGTAGGTAAGGTGTTTGCCTGTTCTTTTTGGAAGACATCCTGGAATTCTTGGTATTCTGGAGGTAGTTGCATGACTGCTGTGGTACTGTGGCCAGGCCTGCGTTCTGACTTTTCTTTGGGTAACAGGTTTGTGCACAATCCGGGAAGGTTATTCTCTTCTCTCGCCAATCAATACAAGGATTATGTGTTTCCAACCAAGGTATCCCCAGTATTATTTGGAACTGTGGGGCTTTGATTAGATCAAACACAATAGTCTCTCGATGCCCATCCTGACCCAATAGTGTCATCTCTGCGGTGGAATGAGTTACAGGCCCAGAGGCAATTTCAGTTCCATCGACTGTGGTGATGACATCTGAGGTGGTATTTCGGCAAAGAGGTAGATTTATCCTGGAAGCCAATTCATAGTCCACATAGTTTCCTATGGCCCCGCTATCAATGTATGCCCTTACTGCGTGCATACGCGATGGCTGCCCTGGATCTACGAGGACCATTGGTATGATGAAATGCGAGGTCTGAGTATCCTTCTTCAAGCTCGGCAAGCGGACCTCTACTGTTATAATTTGGTTAACTTAGTAACAACTTTTAATCTCAAAAGAGTCACTAACCTGATCTTACAGCGACTTCCCATGAAAGATGCAAATGCTGAAATGAAAGTTCCCCCGGATAGCTCTACCCTCCCCTCTCTGGAAATGATAATATGCCAGAGCGGGAAGGAGCAAAACCCCCCAGGGAAACCCTCTGGGGAAGAAAACCCTGGACGATGTTGCTCGCGGGGAATCAGGGTGAGGTCTTCGTAGTAGCTGTCACTTGAATCGAAGATGGAGTCTGGGAGTCAGACACAAGACAGGTAAGAATTCAATAGTGAGGATTAGACTGAAATATTGTAGAAGGAGCAGTAGGCTGACACTTACTGGAGGAGGTTTGATCGGGGACACCGGTTTCCAGTATTTAGGTCCAGAAAGTAGTTCCAGCCCACCCTTAGGGAAAAGAGAGATATTTTCTGCCAGAGTAATTTTGGGAAAGGGGTGCAGAGAGCGGGTATTAGAAAGAACGCTAACTTACTTTGGATGGGAATGTCGAGAGTGCGGCCAGCCAAAATGGAATTTGGGAGCGGGAGACTTGTCGAGAAATTAAAGGACTCTGAGCAAAACCGAGATGAGAGAGAAGAGGAGAGTCTGGATAGAAAGGAGAGCAAATAAGCAGAGATATTACAGAAATAAGAATTCACATAGGTCAGAGAAGGGCAACCTAGTAGCGAAACTTACGGAGCGCTGAAATCAGCAGTAGCGACGCGGCGGGTAGCCGTACTTCCTTCCTTAAATGGGATCACGTGACCAGCCATCTGCGTCTCTGGGGAGCGTGCATAGTCTATCCCGTTGTCTGCAGTTACGGTGCAGACATCCACGGCCATCTTGGACAGGCTGGAGCATATAACTCCGCACAATCGGCGGCGCTGCCAAAGAGACCAGCGCCGTAACGGCGTGACAGTATGCACCCTCCTCATGGGGGGTGAGCCCGGTTTTCCTGGGTGGAACCGAAAAAATTGCCTTATAAGTCTAGGGGCATGAACACTTGCAGCAGGTTCCCAAGTTCTCTCCGCAGGGGAGTAGCCTTTCCAGTCTACCAGAAATTGCAGGCGGCCCCTATAATAACGGGAATCACAGATACTGGCCACCTCATATTCTGGGCCGGTGTTTGTCATAATCGGGGGAGGATGTGCCTTGTTAGACCGCAGAAAGCGATCATTTACTGACATCTTGATCTGAGAGATATGAAATACTGGATGCATACGAAACCATGATAGGGGTAATGCTAGGCGAACAGCAGCTGTCCCTACTAATTCTTTCACCTTGAAAGGGCCAAAGAATTTCGGAGATAGTTAAATGTCTTGGGAGGAACCGTGAGGATAGCCAGACCGAATCTCCCACCTTTAATGTCGGCATCTCACAGCGATGACGATCCGGAAACCGTTTGGTTCATTCTTGTGCCGCTTGGAGAGACAAACGGGCGATTTGATGTCCATTCTGTATGTTTGATATCAGATCCTCGACACCTGGGCAACTGGTGGAGGGTGAGTAAATCATAGGCACAAAAGAAGGATGATAACCATATGAACAATCGAAGGGACTAGTCTTTAATGCAGTGTGAGTGGAGTTGTTATAGGCGAACTCTGCTAATGGAAGTAGATCGACCCAATTATCCTGAGCCGCTGAGATAAAACACTGCAGGTAACATTCTAGAGTCTGGTTGAGGCGTTCGGTCTGACTTTTGGTCTGGGGGTGGTAACGTGAGCTAAGAGCTCTCTTGATTCCCAGTGTGTGACAGACTTCTTTCCAAAAGCGAGAAGTATATTGAGGGCCTCGATCTGATACTATGGTGTCTGGTAAGCCATGTCGGGAAAATATCTCTTTGATGAACAGCTTGGCCATGTGGAATGCTCCCGGGATCTTTATTAAAGGAGTGAAATGTGCCAGTTTGGAAAAATAGTCAATAGTGACCATAACGGTAGTGTTTTTAGAGGAAGAAGGAAGATTCACAATAAAATCAGTGCAAATCACTTGCCAGAGTCTATCCGGGATAGGCATGCAAGCTAGCAAACCGAATGGTGGAGATCGAGAAGATTTAGATTGTATACATACAGTGCATCCTGCTATGTAATCCCTTACATCAGAGCATAAGGTGGGCCACCAGAAATGTCGCTTGATCAACTCGAGGGTAGTCTGATAGCCGCGGTGTCCAGCTGCCCGAGAGTCATGGCACATTTGTAGAACTTCCTCTTGCAGAGAAGGTGTAGGGACAAGGACTCGTTCCCCAAAGAAGTAATACCCTCTGTCCTTTGTGAGATGGTGTGATGTTACTAGGTCCTCACAAAATTGCAAATGTTGAGTTGTGTCTTGTTGTAACCTTTGAAGAAAGTTGGTAAGCACTGCAATGAATTGAGCTTTTGGGAATAGTGTTTCAGAATGAAAATGGTGAGTGGGTATATCTTTTCGAGAAAGGGCGTCCGCCCGGAGATTTTGACTCCCCAGTAGGAACGTGAATTCAATCCGGAATGGTAGGAAGAAATGGGCCCATCTTGCTTGTCTGCTATTGGTAGTCTGGGCTTGCTGAAGAACTTTAAGGTTGTGATGATCAGTACGGACCTTGACCGGAAAGGGTGACCCTAGGAGAAGGTGTCTCCATTCTTCAAATGCCCTCTTTATAGTTATAAGCTCCTTCTCAAGCACTGAGTAGTTTATTTCCAAAGGGTTGAAGGTTTTAGATAAATATGCCACTGGTCTTTCATCGCCTTCATCCGAACTTTGTAGAAGTACGGCCCCTAATGCATGGTGGGAGGCATCCGTTTCTACGATGAATTGTCGTGACTGGTCTGGTGTCAATAATACAGATGCCGATGTGAATACATTTTTTAGGGTTTCAAAGGCGTCTTGGGCTTGATTATCCCATGCAAAACCCACTCCCTGCTTTAGTTGCTTGGTGATGGGAAAGATGATCTGGGAGAAATTAGGAATGAATTTCCGATAGAAATTCGCGAAGCCAAGAAAATGTTGTATGTCCTTGATATTGGTCGGAGAAGGCCAGTCCAATATCGCAGAAACTTTCTTGGGATCCATGGAGATTTCTTGTGCAGACAGTACAAATCCTAAATAGGTAACACTATCTTGATGGAAGGCACACTTCTCAGCTTTGCAATACAAGAGGTTGGACTGTAGGCGATCTAGGACTATGTTAACATGACGAATATGTTCTTCCTTGTTTGAGGAAAAGACCAGAATATCGTCCAGATATATTACAACAAAATGAAGGAGGATGTCAGCAAACAAATGATCCATGAAGCGCTGGAATACCGCAGGAGCGTTTACAAGGCCAAAGGGCATAACCCAATATTCAAAATGACCAAACGGTGTCCGAAAGGCTATTTTCCACTCGTCTCCGGGGGCTATCCGTATCAAATGGTACGCTCTTCGGAGATCCAGCTTTGTGTAGACAGAAGCCCCCTGAACTGCTTCAAGTATGTCTGTTATTAATGGCATCAGATTTTTACCTGGCACAGTGATCTTATTAAGGCCACGATAGTCAATGCAAGGTCTAAGTTCTTCTGATTCTTTCTTTGGAATAAAAAATAGTGAGGCTCCTGCCGGAGATTTGGATTCTGTTATGAGTCCATTCTGGATGTTGGCATGTAGGTATTCTTTGAGGGCCTTCTTTTCTCGCAGAGAAAGTACATACATACGTCCAAATGGTAGAGGAGTGTCAGGTAATAAGTCTATATGTGTAACGCTCACCTGACTCCCACGGAGGCGCTGGTCTGGTCTGGGTTGCTGTGGCCTCTTCGAGCGTGATGCGCAGAACTCGGAATACCGACTGAACAGGACCCTCAAATCTTGCTTGTCTGGCCCGTAGGAATATCCTTCTGCAGATGAGAAAGGGGATTAACAGTCAGCAGAATAGTGTGCTTGCTCCCCCCTTCCCCCCTTCGTTCTTCTCTAACTTCCTCCGAAATCCCCGGTTGAAGATCACCTTATGGTTTGAAAGGATGAACTCTCCATCCTGCTTCTGGTGCAGGGGCGCGTGTTTGTCCAGTTACTTCACTGGTTTTCAGAATGGCGCTGGCAAAATCCACTTGACTTTTCCAAGCGGAACGCCGTAAGTATGAAGATTACAAAAGTTCAAGTGTTGAGCCTCCTTTTCTGTTGCCTTCCTAACCTGTGATCTGTCCTTTATTTCAGGTGCAGAATGAAGGCGATGCGTTGAGGGATTGACTTGCCGATGGTAAACTCAGGTGAGTTAGCGCTGGGGGCGATCCCTCTTAATGTCTTTATATCCCTCCAATAATGTCTTTTGTCCTTTCCCCATAGGGGCCGGGGTGCGGTACCTGCCAACGAAGCGGCGCCGACCCGAAATGAGGAATGATCCACCAACAGAAGACCGGTAAGTGTTATGGCGGAAAATTAGGCTTTCCTCACATGTTCCTTCTGCTCACCTTTTGTCTCTTCTTCTCTCCCTTAGGCGCAGAGATGTGGCGACCGGTGCAGACAGTCGCGGTGGAGCCAGAAGAACTCCCGAGGACAGGTGAGTGAAGCGCGGTGCTGCAGCGAGCAACGCAGTGCTTTTAAATGAAAGTCTTTTCTCAGGAACGCTGGCGTGAAGGTTCCGGATGCAGGTAAGAAGTTTGATAAAATCCTTGGTTTTCACCTTTCTCTTCTCTTCTTTCCTTACAGGTTTTCCAGGATCGAGGCAGGCGTGGCTGGAGACCAGATGCAGGAGCAGACACGGTGAGCGTTCAGCTGCTTGGATGCAGAACAACGCGAAGCGTGAGCTACTGTCTGGGCGTGGCTTAAATAGCCCCCAAAGTAGTTCCAGGTAAGTATCCTTCCCTGGCCACGCCCGAGTGGAAAAATAGTCCCAATGAAAAAATAGTCCCTTTCAGGTCTCAGGGAGGCCTGAATCTTGCAGCATGGTCTGCATCAGGTAAGTGCACCAAAACACCTTCCTTTATGAGCCTGGCGCCTATGACGCCAGGACTGATGTCCAACATGAGCCTGGCACCAAAGGCGCCAGGACAGAGTCCAAAGAGCCCCTATAAGGGGCCGCTGGGCTTTTACCCGGGGGCATGATGCCTGCTCCCGGGGGTGCTGGGCCTGGCCTGGTGCTCCGGGGGTAGGCATCATGACAATATGGCAGTCATCTCTCCGAATAGGGGGTAGCGTTGGATATTTGGGTGTAGCAAACTCTGATTGAAAGGATTGATGACATTCTGGGATAAGTCCCAGGTGGCTGACCAGAGGTGCCGAGAGAGGACAACCCATCTCCGAAGGGATGTGAACTCCAACTGTGTCTTGAGAAAGACAAGTATTTACACAATATTCTGAGCCTAAAAATAAAGTAGCCGCTGTCCAATTAATGTATGGGTTGTGGACACGCAGCCAGGGAAGGCCTAAAATAACTGGGAAGTGGGCAGTCTTGATCAGATCGAACACAATAGACTCTCTGTGGGAAGCGATCATGCAGGTGACTGGTCTGGTCTGTTCACGTATAGGTCCCGAGCTTAAAGGATTACCCTCCACCCCTTGTAAAGAAGTGGTCGAAGATTTAGGGCCTCATTACGACTCAGGCGGTAAGGGGTTTACGGCGGCGTAAACAGCGCCGACCCTTACCGCCTGATTACGAGGTCCCTTAGCGCCATGGAGGTTTTAACACCTGCTTTTAGCAGGTGTTAAAATCCATGGCGCTAAGGGACCATGTTGTTAATTACGCCACCGTAATTTACGGTGGCGTAATTAACGCCTTCCCCACTCCCATTATGCCCTATGGGGCAAAAATGGGAATGGGGAAGGGTAAATGGGTTAATGGGGACTTACCGCCCCGCCAACCTCGGAATGGGGCGGTAAGTCCGCCAACCACCATGGCGTAAACGTAGTTTATGCCATGGTGGTAAAGTCACGGCCCAGGCGGTAACTTACCGCCTGGGTCGTAATGAGGCCCTTAGTCTCTCTAGCTATACTTCTTTCCGCAGTCCATCGATCGTCCAAAAAGTTCCCCGCTGCCCCGCAATCAACCAAAGCAGGTATACCCCTTAATGTGCTGTCGGGTAACATTATGGTAAGGGGGAGAACTACCATGGTCTGGTTATCAGAGGGTGGTTCTAAAGATAATCAAAATTTTTGTGGGGAATCCAGTGTCTGTAATCCTACCATCTTCCCCTTTACGGCAGGACTTTGGCGTTTCCCTGAACCGGGATTGGTGCACGACGAGGTGGGACTAAGGGGCAATCTCGTAGAATGTGTGAAGAGGACCCACAATACATGCATAGGCCAAGGGTCTTCCGTCTTTCTCTTTCAACAACAGAAAGAGGGCCTCGAACCGATCCGATTTGCATCGGTTCGTCCCCTGAAGAAGGCTTGTTATTAGGAGGATGATATTCTGGCATTGACCGGACACTCTTTCCCTTCCTCTTCTCATAAGAGCGTTCGTGCAGACGATAGTCTATCTGCATTGTGAGCGTAATCATATCTGCCAGATTGGCCAGGCGAGGAACTTTTGCAACTTCATCTTTAAGATCCTCAGAAAGTCCTCAACGGAAGAATGCGAGAAGACCATCATCAGGCCATCCCGTCTCAGCGGATAATTGTTTAAATTGAGTGATGTAGGACATAAGGTCTTTAGATCCCTGTTTTAAATCAAGTAGTCTTTCCTGAGTGGTAACCGTAACTTCTTGTCGGCTAAACATTGACTTTAGACTATTAGTAAAGGCTGGATAAGAATCGAGAATGGCATTGCCAGAGGTGACCAACGGGGTGGCCCAGGCTAATGCAGGACCGGTCAAGTTAGAGATTAAGAACCCCACCTTGTCCTTGTCCGTGGGAAAAAACCGGGACTTGAAGGTAAACTGGACGGTACAACTATCCAGAAATTCCTTCAGCTTGTGGGGATCCCCATCAAATTTACCCATTTGTAAAGTAGCTGGAGGGGTCTCGGAGAAAGTTCTAGCGACCTGTTGCTTAAGTTGGGCATTGTCTTGTTTAAGAGATTGTACCTCAATAGACATGGCTTGCATCGCAGCCATGAGCTGCTGCATTTGTTGCTCCATGGAAAATGCTGGAAGCTCAAGTGTAGTATTTTAACGGGCGTCGCTATCTGTTATAATTTGGTTAATTTAGTAACAACATTTAATCTCAAAAGGGTCACTAACCTGATCTTACAGCGACTTCCCATGAAAGATGCAAATGCTGAAATGAAAGTTCGCCCGGATAGCTCTACCCTCCCCTCTCTGGAAATGATAATATGCCAGAGCGGGAAGGAGCAAAACCCCCCAGGGAAACCCTCTGGGGAAGAAAACCCTGGACGATGTTGCTCGCAGGGAATCAGGACGAGGTCTTCGGAGTAGCTGTCACTTGAATCGAAGATGGAGTCTGGGAGTTAGACACAAGACAGGTAAGAATTCAATAGTGAGGATTAGACTGAAATATTGTAGAAGGAGCAGTAGGCTGACACTTACTGGAGGAGGTTTGATCCGGGACACCGGTTTCCAGTATTTAGGTCCAGAAAGTAGTTCCAGCCCACCCTTAGGGAAAAGAGAGATATTTTCTGCCAGAGTAATTTCGGGAAAGGGGTGCAGAGAGCGGGTATTAGAAAGAACGCTAACTTACTTAGGATGGGAATGTCGAGAGTGCGGCCAGCCAAAATGGAATTTGGGAGCAGGAGACTTGTCGAGAAATTACGGGACTCTGAGCGAAACCGAGATGAGAGAGAAGAGGAGAGTCTGCATAGAAAGGAGAGCAAATAAGCAGAGATATTACAGAAATAAGAATTCACATAGGTCAGAGAAGGGCAACCTAGTAGCGAAACTTACGGAGCGCCGGAATCAGCAGTAGCGACGCGGCGGGTAGCCGTACTTCCTTCCTTAAACAGGATCACATGAACAGCCATCTGCGTCTCTGGGGAGCGTGCATAGTCTATCCCGTTGTCTGCAGTTACGGTGCGGACATCCACGGCCATCTTGGACAGGCTGGAGCATATAACTCCGCACAATCGGCGGCGCTGCCAAAGCGACCAGCGCTGTAACGGCGTGACATCTACGCTTGTCGGGCGTGGTCGTTTCCCGAGTCTGACTCCATATGGCTTTTATCAGCAGCTCCTACCACCTTCTTGGGTGGTTTTACAGGGCAATCCCATAGAAAATGCCCAGAAGTTCCACAATATAGACACAATTGCATTTGCCATCTCCTTTCTCTTTCCTTCTGGGTTAAGGATCCTTTAACCCCTCCGATTTGCATGGGTTCTGAAGCATCTGCTCCTTTGAGGTTAGCGTGGGTTTTGACCAACACCCGATTCTCAAACTTGGCTCGATCAGCCTTTCTGTTCTGAAGTCTGTGATCTAACTGGACCACTAAGTCTATATATTCAGCGCAGTCTTGAGGTGGGTTCACGACTTGAGCCAAGACATCCTTGAGTTCTCCTCAAAGCCCTCGATGAAATAACGTGATTCGTTTTACCTCAGGCCATCCAGTTTCCACTATCAACCTATTAAAGGTTGCGATGTAGGATAGAAGGTCCTGGTTACCCTGTCGTAGGGACAAAAGTTAGTTATCCAGGGCTTGTCCTTGGGAGTGCTGGGCAAATAGTCTTTCCATGCTTGTTTGAAAGCCCTGAAAATCCCAAAGAATTGGGTCATCCTGAGTAACTAGTGGAATTGACCAATCGGCTGCACTGCCGCTGAAATATGACAATACAAAGGCTACCTTGGCTTGATCGTTTGGGAAGGCTCCAGGTCTGCATAAAAAGTGCAAGCGGCATTGATTCATAAACACGGCGAACCTTTTGGGATCTCCGGCAAAGCGTTCGGGTAGAGCTAATGGAATATTTCCTGGTAGGTTTATTTGCACAGGGTTACTGGATTTCCCCCGGAACCAGGTAGGGGTGCTTGTCCAGCCTGGCTTTGCAATAGTTGCCTAGCAAGGTCACCAGTACGCTCCTTTGACAAAATCAGTTCTCTCATAAGAGCATTGGTTTCTTGACGGGCGGAATGCACTTCAGCCCTCAGTTCCCCTAGTAATTGGGCCAATTGGTCAATCTCTGAGGTATCCATAACGCCCGGGTGGGAATTTGTGGGTAGGCTTTGCGTTCTGTTACGCTCACCTGGCTCCCACAGAGGCGTCGATCGGAACTGGACAGCTGTGGTCTCCACCAATGAGACGCGTAGGGCCGAGATGACGGACTGGACTGGCCCACCTAGCTTTGTTTGCTTGGCCCGTAGGAATATTCTTCTGCAAATGGAGAAAGGGAATTAACCACCCGTAGAGTTGAGCGTAAATACCCCCACCCCTGCTGTTCTTCCCACAGATCACCTTTGATGTCCCCTCTTATAGTCTCACCTGATGGTTTGAAAAGTTGAGCTCTCCATCCTGCTTTGAGCGCAGGGGCGCGTTGATAACCAGTTGCTTCACTGGCTCGAAGGAATTGGTGAGTTCCAGAACAATATTGACTCCGAGATTCCCGGCAAGACGCCGTAAGTATAAAGCTTGTAAGAGTTCAAATGCCTTACTTTCACTCTTGTCCGATTCCTTGAATGTTGCAGCTTGACCCTAATGAAGAGTTCCTCGTGGCAACCGGTAGTATTCTGGTAAGGATTTGTATTTTCCAACACAGTTCGATAAAATAATGTCAATATGTAACCTGTTGCTTTCTCCCTTATTCAGGCGCTGAGAGAAAGTATGAAGTCTCGGGGAATAATACCTCCGGCAGTAAAATCAGGTAAGTCTATTGTGGTGAGGAGGGTTCCCCTTGTTGGTCCTTTTGTTTCACCTTTCTGTCCTTTTGTTTCCCCTTAGGGGCCGGGGTTTGGAGAAGATGCAGTGGAAGCTGCGCCGACCCGTGAAGAGGATTAGTACCCCCAGTGGTAAAATCAGGTAAGTCTATGGGGGGGTAACTAATATTCCTCTGTGTATTCCCTTGGCTCACCTTGCTGTTCTTGTCTTCTCCTTAGGTGCCGGAGTGCGGCAGGAACACGCAGGAGGATACAGTGGAATGTGAAGATGCTGCGAAGGCCGGTGAGTTCAACGCGGCGCTGCAGCAGGCGAAGCAACGCGCATAAAATAACTTCTTTCTTCCAGCTCGAAGGCGCGATGGATCGGGAATTCAGGTAAGGATCAAAGGCATTGCTCTTGTTCTAACCTTTTCTCCTTCTTTCTCCCTTTTTCTAGGAGCTCCAAACTCGAGGCGGGTATGGCAGAAGGCTGGATGCAGACTTGCAGGCACAGTTACTGTCATGATGCCTACCCCCGGGCATCCGGATCAAGCCCATCAGCCCCAGGAGCAGGCATCCAGACATTTACCAAAACCCCAGCAACCCCAGCAGCCCCAGCTAGGGGCTGTCTAGGTTCAGTCCTGGCGCCGTAGGCACCAGGCTCATAATAAAAATCAGTCCTGGCGCCATATGCGCCAGGCTCATAGACATTACTTACCTCATGCAGACCATGCTGCAAATAAATCCAAGCCAACGTGAGGCCTGGATGGGACTATTTTACTACAGGGACTATTTTTTACTCGGGTGTGGTCCTGGGGAACTTCTTTCCTGGGACTACTTTGGAGGCTATTTAAACCACGCCGAACAGCAGCACATGCTTCGTGTTATTCTGCATCCAGCAGCGTGACTCTCACCGTGCCTGCAGCCAGCAGCCAGTCTTCTGCCACGTCCGCGTGCCTGCAGCCAGCATCCAGTCTTCTGCCACGCCCGCCTCGAATCCGGAGCTCCTAGAATAAAGAGGAAGAAAAGGACAAGGTTAGAAAACAAACTTATTTCAAATTCCTCACCTGATTCCGGATCCATTTCATCTACCGACCTGGAAAGTACATCAGTCCTGCACGCGTCGCTTCGCCAGCTCCAGCACGGCACCATACTCACCAGTTCTCACAGCATCTTTCGATCCGGCACTGTCTCCATCATTTCTTCACCGTACTCCGGCACCTAGGGGCACAAGAATAACAAGGTGAGCCAAGGGAATCAACAAATGCCTCTTACCACCATAGACTTACCTGATTTACCACCGGCGGTATTATTCTCCATATCTTCATATGCCACATCTGTAAAGAGGAAGAAAAACAACACGTTAACGCATGCAATAGTTACCAGACTGTGTTGAGTAACACAGACTCTTACCTGAACACAAGCAGCAGCTACGAGACCTTCTTCTAACAAACTCAGTTGCAACTTAAGGAAGGAAGTGGACAAGAGTGAACATCGGGCACATTGAACTCTTTGAACTTGATACTTACCAATCCCGCCTGGGACTTCAGAGTCAATGCTTACCGGAACTCTCCCAACTCCTTCAAACCAGTGAAGTAACTGGTATCTACGCGCCCCTGCAAGACACGCAGGATGGAGAGCTCATCTTTTACAAACATAAGGTGAGGTTACTAAGGGGATATCGGAGGTGATTAGTGGGGGAGAGCGAGAACAGTTGGGAGGCCATCACTAAAACCCACAGGTGTCTAATCCCTGTCTCCACTTGCAGGAAAATACTTCTTCGGGTCCAGCAGACCAGACTAGGTGGGCCAGTCCAGACAGTCATCTCTGCACTACGCATCACGTTGACGGAGACCGCAGCTGTCCGGGTCCGATCGACACCCCTGTGGGGTCCAGGTGAGCGTAACAGAACACGAAGCCTTTCTAAAAATACCCACCCGGGTGTTATGGAAACCTCGGAAACCGACCAACTGGCCCAATTATTGGGGGAACTTAGGGCGGAAGTACATGCCGCTCACCAAGAGACTAATGCCCTCAGGAGAGAACTGATTGTCTCAAAGGAGCGCACCGATGATATGGGTAGGCAACTACTGCAAAACCAAGCTGGGCAAACGCCCCTACCTGGATATGGGGGAAACCCAACCCCCGTTTCATCAAGCAACCCTGTGCAAGTGGTTTTACCAGGAAATATTCCGTTAGCTCCACCCGAACGCTTTGCTGGGGACCCCAATAGGTTTGCCGTGTTTATGAACCAGTGCTGCTTGCACTTTTTATGCAGACCGGGAGCCTTTCCAAATGACCAAGCCAAAGTAGCCTTTGTATTGTCATATCTAAGTGGCAGCGCAGCGGATTGGTCCATTCCGTTAGTCAACCAGGATGATCCTCTTCTCCAAGATTTTCAGGGTTTTCAAAGGAGCATGGAAAAACTATTTGCCAGACACTCACAGGGTCAAGCCCTGGACAACGAACTTTTATCCTTACGACAGGGTAACCAGGATCTGCTAACCTATATTGCAACCTTCAATAGGTTGGTGGTGGAAACCGGGTGGCCGGAGGAAAAACGAATTACATTGTTTCATCGTCGACTTCGGGGAGAACTCAAAGACGTCTTGGCTCAAGTTGTGAACCCACCTCAGGATTGCACAGAATTTATAGACTTAGTGGTCCAGCTAGACCACCGACTTCAGAACCGAAAGACTGATCGAGCTAAGTTCGAGAATCGGGTATTGGTTAAACCCAACGTTGCCCCCAAAGGAGCAGATGTATCTGAACCTATGCAGATCGGGGGGGTTAAAGGACCCTTAACTCAAAAGGAAAGAGAAAGAAGACGACAGATGCAGTTGTGTCTGTACTGTGGAACCACAGGACATTTTCTACGGGATTGCCCTACAAAACCACCCAAGAAGGTTGTAGGAGTTGCTGATAAGAGCCACATAGAGCCTGATTCGGGAAACAACCACGCCCGACAAGCGTAGAGGTCCGCTTGCCAAGCTTAAAGAAGGACACTCAGACCTCGCATCTGATCATCCCAATGGTCCTACTTGATCCCAGGCAGCCATCACGTATGCACGCAGTAAGGGCATACATAGATAGCGGGGCCGTAGGAAACTATATGGACCACGAATTGGTGTCAAGGATGAATGTACCTCTTTGCAAAAAGACCACTTCGGATGTCATCACCACAGTTGATGGAACTGAGATTGCCTCGGGGCCTGTAACTCATTCCACTACAGAGATGACACTGTTGAGTCAAGATGGGCATCGAGAGACTATTGTGTTTGATCTAATCAAAGCCTGACAGTTCCAGATAATACTGGGGATGCCATGGTTGGAAAAACATAATCCTTGTATAGAATGGCGAGAGAAGAGAATAACCTTCCTGGATTGTGCACACACCTGTTACCCGGAGAAAACTTTGAACAAAGGCCCGGCTACAGTCGTTAACCCAATTGTGCAGTTACCTCAGGAATACCAAGAATTTCAGGATGTTTTTCAAAAAGGAACACAAGAGGGGGAGTCCTGTCTAAGGAGTTAAAGCTAATTGCAATTTAGTTATATGCAAAAGAAATTTGAGGAGTATCTGCTCCTATATTGTAGCATAATTTATGCATATCCACAGGATGGGTATAAGGGCAAAGGAGAGGAAATACACGCACTCATGTAAGTTAAATTAAATAGAATCTGAGAATAGTTTTTTATTATCTCTTCTCAGTCATTAAACAAAAACTGGATTATGAATTCCAATAGGTAAGGCAGACATTGCATTTAAATAATTATACAATTTTTCCGCATTGCCAGATGAATGCTGCATTGGAAACTTTTTCAGCACATGTATAACAGACCTGGGTGAGTGAATACATAAGAATACCGTATAATGACATTTCAAAGCGAAAGACACATATACAGGCTCCAATTTTTGCTTTTAAGTACATTACTTGTTCTTCTCTTAGTTCACCTAAAAGTAATGCCAGGTACGTTACACATTAATCTCAAACGCATAGAAACAACATGAACATTTACTGCTCTAAACACAAAACCTTGGATAGGTCTGACAAAAGCCAGGCTAGAGGGTGACCAAAGTGGATCGACGTCCTTGACCTGAATCGAACCCACGATTGTAAAAGGGGAGGGGGGACCTAACAACCGAAGGTAGCAGGGTCCCTGGACGTTTCGGCTAAACAGTGGGTCGCAGCCTTCTTCATGGAACCAAGGTATGGGGACCCCTGTGGAGAATGGAGGGGAATAATGGTTATAACACCATATATATTGTTTGGGTGCAGTGTATAGTGCAATGAAGTGCCCGCCTCAATTCCAGCCGTACCTGGCATTACTTTTAGGTGAACTAAGAGAAGAACAAGTTATGTACTTAAAAGCAAAAATTGGAGCCTGTATATGTGTCTTTCGCTTTGAAATGTCATTATACGGTATTCTTATGTATTCACTCACCCAGGTCTGTTATACATGTGCTGAAAAAGTTTCCAATGCAGCATTCATCTGGCAATGCGGAAAAATTGTATAATTATTTAAATGCAATGTCTGCCTTACCTATTGGAATTCATAATCCAGTTTTTGTTTAATGACTGAGAAGAGATAATAAAAAACTATTCTCAGATTCTATTTAATTTAACTTACATGAGTGCGTGTATTTCCTCTCCTTTGCCCTTATACCCATCCTGTGGATATGCATAAATTATGCTACAATATAGGAGCAGATACTCCTCAAATTTCTTTTGCATATAACTAAATTGCAATTAGCTTTAACTCCTTAGACAGGACTCCCCCTCTTGTGTTCCTTTCACTGATAGCCCTTTGTCCTGTGCTATTATTTGGGGCTCTCCCTCCCGTATTTCTCTGTTTTTCAAAAAGAACAGGCCAATACATTACCTCCTCACAGATCATACGATTGTCAAATCGACCTCCTACCCGGTGCACAACCCCCATGCAGTAGAATCTACGCCCTCACGGAACCTGAAAATCTTCACCTACGGGAATACTTGGACCAATACCTTGCTAATGGCTTTATTCGTCCTTGCAAGTCTCCTGCATCCTCAGCTTTATTCTTCGTGCCAAAAAAGGAAGGTGACCTTAGAACGTGCATAGATTACCACGCATTAAATCAGATTACGGTAAAAAAAACAATACCCATTGCCTCTGATCCCCGAATTACTAGACCAAGTAAAGGATGCTTGTAACTACACTAAGTTAGATCTCCGAGGGGCATATCATCTGGTACGTGTCAAGAAAGGTGACGAATGGAAGACTGCCTTTCGCACCAAGTACGGATTATTCGAATATCAGGTGATGCCCTTCGGGTTGTGCAATGCACCAGCAGCCTTCCAGTATTTTATGAACGATGTCCTTCGTGAACTCATTGACGTCTGTGTCGTCATATACATAGATGATATTCTAGTGTACTCCTCCTCAGAATCAGACCATGTTAAGCATGTGTGTGCAGTCCTTGAGAAACTACGCCAGCACAAGTTATATGCAAAATTGGAAAAATGTGTTTTTCATGCTACGGAAGTTGAATTTCTTGGATTTATCCTGACTCCAAAGGGAGTCCGAATGGACTCTCGAAAGGTGGACGCACTTCTCAAGTGGCCATCACCCAGTTCAGTCAAAGGGGTACAAAGCATGCTCGGATTTGCTAATTTCTACCGCAGATTCATTCCGGACTTCTCCCATGTTGTACACCCCATCACAGCACTTTTGTGAAAAAACAAACACTTCTTGTGGACCGAAGAGGCTGAAAAAGCCTTCCAAGAGCTGAAAGTGAAATTCACATCAGCACCTGTCTTAAAGCATCCACGCCCTGAGCTTCCATACATAGTAGAAACTGATGCATCCAGTTTAGCCATGGGAGCTGTCCTGTCCCAGAAGGATCCTGAAACCGGTCAACTTCACCCAGTAGCGTTTTGGTCCAGAAAGTTCTCAGCACCTGAGTTAAACTATGCGATTACCGATAAAGAGCTAATAGCTATCAAATCCGCCTTTTAGGCTTGGCGGCACTACCTTCTTGGTGCCAGGCATACCATTACCGTAATCACTGATCACCGGAACCTGCAGTATTTAAAAACAGCCAAAGCCCAATCATCGCAACAACTTCGATGGGCATTGTTCTTTGCCGAATTCGATTTCGTGATCACTTATCGACCAGGCCGCAAAAATGGCAAAGCAGATGCCTTATCCCGAATAGGGATGGGAGAAGCATATGCAAACCCGGAACCGGTGCCAAATATTCCCGAGCAAAGAATTCTTGGCATAACTACTCTACAGACACTAGAAGATATTCATTCAAAAATCCAAAAACTCTTCGATCCAGCAACCCTGCAGGACTGAGTAAAGAAAGGCCCGGACTACTCAGTCGTCAATGACCTACCTTACTATCAAGGACGACTATTTCTACCACACAAGGAAATACAAGAACTAGTCATCTCCAATTACCATGACACCCTGATGGAAGGGCACCCAGGTATCGCAAAAACCGAAGCGAAAATTAAGAGACAGTTCTGGTTGCCCACTTGGCGAAAAGACGTAAAGTCATTTGTGATGTCTTGTGGCATTTGCGCCCAAAACAAGAGCCAGAAGAAAAAACCTGCTGGCCTTTTACAACCTTTGGATATTCCACCTACACCATGGCACACCTTGTCTTTAGACTTTATTACAGATCTACCTCCATGTAATGGATTTAACACCATCCTAGTTATTGTGGATCTTTTTTCCAAGATGGCCCACTTTATTCCTGTAAAAGGATTACCTTCCGCTTCAATTTTGGCCAAGGAGTTCCTCGAAAACATTGTTCGAATACACAGATTTCCTTCCGTATTGGTCTCTGACCGAGGCAGTCAATTGCACAATTTTGGAAGAAATGTTGTCAATTGGCGCAAATCGACGTGAGGTTATCAACCAGTCACCATCCCCAGACCGATGGTCAGACGGAGAGGACCACCCACACCCTTGAACAGTACCTACGTTGCATGCTGCACCAGACCGAAAGCAATTGGAAGGATATTTTATGGATTTCCGAGTATGCCTACAATAACTCAGTACATTCTGGAACCGGACAAAGCCCCTTCTATACCATATACGGACATCACCCTCGAACCTCAGAACTCGATTCGCCTCAGCACTTAGAAATGCCTGCAGTTAGTCATTTACACTCTATTATTATACAAGCCTTTAAGGAGGCAACAGAACATTTGAAACAAGCGAAAGAGAAATATAAGAAAAATGCTGATCAACATAGAAGCGATGCTCCACGATATCAGATTGGGGATCAAGTTTGGCTGGCTATAAAACACATACCTCTAAAAGGAACTCAGACTTTTAATCCTAGGTATTTGGGACCTTACACTATTAAGGCCATTATCAACCCGGTGGCCGTCAAGTTGGAATTACCCTCTAATATGCGGATCCATCCTGTCTTTCATGTTTCACTTCTGAAACCAGTTCAACCCGGGACAAGACTTGCCAAACCACCTGACCCCATCCTAATAGATGGAGAACTTGAATTCGAGGTAAAGAATATCCTGGACTCTAAATTGGTTAAATCAAGACTTTATTTAATCGACTGGAAAGGTTACGGACCACAGGAAAGGTCATGGGAGCCTAGTGACCACGTTCATGCACCTCGGTTGGTGAAGAAATTCCATCGGAACTTCCCAGACAAACCAGGGCCAAGGGGAAGAACAACTTTAGGAGGGGCCTTGGGGGGGAGTGCTGTCATGATGCCTACCCCCGGGCACCCGGATCAAGCCCATCAGCCCCGGAAGCAGGCATCCAGACATTTACAAAAACCCCAGCAGCCCCAGCTAGGGGCTGTCTGGGTTCAGTCCTGGCGCCGTAGGCACCAGGCTCATAATAAAAATCAGTCCTGGCGCCATAGGCGCCAGGCTCATAGACATTACTTACCTCAAGCAGACCATGCTGCAAATAAATCCAAGCCAACGTGATGCCTGGATGGGACTATTTTACTACATGGACTATTTTTTACTCGGGTGTGGTCCTGGGGAACTTCTTTCCTGGGACTACTTTGGAGGCTATTTAAACCACGCCCGAACAGCAGCACATGCTTTGTGTTATTCTGCATCCAGCAGCGTGACTCTCACCGTGCCTGCAGCCAGCATCCAGTCTTCTGCCACGCCCGCGTGCCTGCAGCCAGCATCCAGTCTTCTGCCACGCCCGCCCCGAATCCGGAGCTCCTAGAATAAAGAGGAAGAAAAGGACAAGGTTAGAAAATGAACTTATTTCAAATTCCTCACCTGATTCCGGATCCATTTCATCTCCCGACCTGGAAAGTACATCAGTCCTGCACGCGTCGCTTCACCAGCTCCAGCACGGCTCCATACTCACCAGTTCTCACAGCATCTTTCGATCCGGCACTGTCTCCATCATTTCTTCGCCGTACTCCGGCACCTAGGGGCACAAGAATAACAAGGTGAGCCAAGGGAATCAACAAATACCTCTTACCACCATAGACTTACCTGATTTACCACCGGTGGTATTATTCTCCATATCTTCATATGACGCATTTGTAAAGAGGGAGAAAAACAACACGTTAACGCAAGCAATAGTTGCCGGGCAGCGTTGGGTAACACAAACTCTTACCTGAACACCAGCAGCAGCTACGAGACCTTCTTCTCACAAACTCAGTTGCAACTTAAGGAAGGAAGGGGACAAGAGTGAACATCGGGCACATTGAACTCTTTGAACTTGATACTTACCAATCCCGCCTGGGACTTAGAGTCAATTCTTACCGGAACTCTCCCAACGCCTTCAAACCAGTGAAGTAACTGGTATCTACGTGCCCCTGCAAGACACGCAGGATGGAGAGCTCATCTTTTACAAACATAAGGTGAGGTTACTAAGGGGATATCGGAGGTGATTAGTGGGGGAGAGCGAGAACAGTTGGGAGGCCATCACTAAAACCCACAGGTGGCTAATCCCTGTCTCCACTTGCAGGAAAATACTTTTTCGGGTCCAGCAGACAAGACTAGGCGGGCCAGTCCACACAGTCATCTCTGCACTACGCATCACGTTGACGGAGACCGCAGCTGTCCGGGTCCGATCGACACCCCTGTGGGGTCCAGGTGAGCGTAACAGTTACGCTGCTGGATGCAGAATAATGCAAAGCGTATGCTGCTCTTCCGGCGTGGTTTAAATAGCCTCCAAAGTAGTCCCAGGTAAGTATTAATCCTCAGCCCCGCCCGAGTAAAAAAATAGTCCCTAAGTAAAGTAGTCCTTTCCAAGCCTCCTTTGGCTTGGAGCTCTTGCAGCATGGTCTGCATCAGGTAAGTTTGCAGCATGGTCTGCATCAGGTAAGTTTTAATCTATGAGCCTGGCGCCTATGGCGCCAGGACTGACTCTCCATATGAGCCTGGCGCCATACGCGCCAGGACTGGACCCAAATAGCCCCTAGCAAGGGTTGTTGGGCTTGCTTAGGATAACTTGATGCCTGCTTCCGGGGTTGCTGGACTTGGTCTGGGTCCCCGGGGGTAGGCATCATGACAGACACTGACAGTCACAATTGCCAAATAATTATGCATCTCATCACCTAATGTCTTCGCTACACTGTGGGCATCAGTCTCTATCCTAGTAGGAGAAGCAAGACGTATTCTCATATTATGTCCAGTCACCAACTCATGAGGAGTCAGGTGGTTCAAATAATGTAAGGGGTAGGAAATGTAACCACCCCTTATTTAAAGTAACCTTGATTTTAGCTATCCTCTCTTCAAGGAGTCCATTTAAACACTCACAAATCCAACTCGCCTGTGGGTGATAGGCAGAAGAGAACATATGCTTTATACCTAATAAAAGAGTGACCTGCTCAAACAGTTCATTTACAAAATGCGGTCCATTGCCAGACTGCAGGACTTGGCACACAGCCCATCTGGAAACGGGACATACTACTTCCAACATGTACCTATAGCCATTACATGTCTGCAACATATCCACATAATCTATATGCAGATGCTGGAAAGTGCCATTGGATCTAGGGATTGCTCCTCTCACTGTTCACAAAGTGTAACCTGCTGTACATTTCTGGCACACCATACAATTTACAATAAACTGTGCCACATGTTCTAACACATTTGGTGAAAAACAATCTTCTGCAACCATAGCAGCAAGGCTCTCTCGGGTCATATGCCCAGGTTAGTGAAGCTGCTCCAGTGTCACCTTCAATATTGCTAGAGGCATAACTGGCTTTCGAGTGCTATCCTGTCTCAGTGGGCGATAAAGAAAACCCCTGCTTTCTCCATAGGTCTTGCTCTTCTTGTGTGGCTCGACCTTGTAACTCAATTAGCTGAACAATAGACAACACATTAAAACCCTCCTTTACCATCATACACCTTCCTGACATTTGTTTTTAACACTTTTTACATCAAAATCAGAAACATTCGGGAAACATGCTGCCCTTTTGGCTTCTACGTCTGCAGCTTTATTACAGTGAGAAATCATGTCTGTTCTTTTAGTATGGGCTTCGCATTTCACAAAAGCAATAGCCAATGGGAGGCTTAGTGCCTCATTAAGCCTATCCAAACGGGACACATGTTGCACTGGTGTGCGTCTGCATGGAGGAAACTCCTCCTTTTCCAACGTGACAAACCTGTAGGTACTGTTGACATCAGCTAGGTGGAGTCAGAGTACACAATCACTTCCACATATCTTTGGAGTGTGGCGATAAGCGCCACTAATTCTGCAGCCTGTGAGCAATGCAAAGGCAATCTCGCACTTGTCACTACTTCAAGTTCACGGTGAAGAACACCACTAGAAGGTATATCAATACAGCATGGAGTTTGTGGGTGATTCCATTCTGTCCTTACACAAAGCTTTCTAACACAATATAGACAGAACCGTTCAATTATAAAAATTATTCCTATTGGACTAAATCCCTACACATACATAAATATAGCCTGTCAAAGACATGTTTCTGTCCCTCCCAGTGACTCACACTTTCCCTGGGAAGCGCTGGTGTCACGCCCGTCTAGGGTGAGGGAAAGACAAGAGGTTTGCCCTATCCTCTCTTACTACTTTCCTATGTTTCTAAAAGTATGTGCAGTGTTTGGAAGTCGATAATAAGCTTTATTCATATCGTCTCCAAAGATGTGTGTCTTATTTTTTTACTGATACTCAATCATTACCAATCAAGTACTTCTAAAAATTTGACTAAACAAATCCCTTATGTTGTCAATTATTAAAACAATAGCTAGATGGATGATTGTACACCGAGGCCACTTGTGGTTTGGAGTGGGTATCTGGGTTTAGGTCATCACTCCCAAACCTATTCCTATAACATCGACTGGTTTCAGCGGTTATCAATCTGTTTCCGCTTTCTTCAGGACATCTAATACATTGTATACAAATTGTCTTGTTGTATAACAGTTAGAGCCACTTTTTATTCATGTCATGTTGTCCATCAGTTGGACAGAGGAGGATTTTCTCTGGATTTCTGTCGGGTGTTTGGTGGTTACTATTTCCGTGCCCTAAAAGAGGGAGACAGATAGAGGAGGAACACTATCAGTTACCCACTAGGGGCCTTGTCTGTTTTTATGTTTCTGTTCAGGTTCTTGCTTTAATGATAAAGAGTCGCTCATCTATCTTCATATATGATTGTGGACCATTTCTTCACATGCTACCAAGCACCAATATTCTTGCTGTTTAAAAGAACAGTGTGCCCAGGTTACTAGTGTATACAAATTGCAGAATGCCATTATTCATGTTTTGCAATACAGAAATTTCAAGAAATTACCTTGCCATCCTGCTTGGTGTACACCAGTTTGACATCTATTCTGGTTCGTTATCTATATTGGTCGCATCGGTCTGCAAAAGGACAACTAGATGTTATTGCAACCAGGTGGCCATGTTTCTGTTGCTTAATCATAGTTAAAGTATGATGCATTTACCTTATGCACGGCACCACTTCCACTGTTGCTTCCTTATTATCGTCTTAGTCTGAGTCCCTGCAGGGATCTCTGTATCCAGTTTCCCGGTTACGTGTGTTTGCTGGGAAAAATAGGAGGAAGTGTTGGTTATTGTGCTCTACTAACCAGTGCCTAATGCCTAATTAGTCTTGTGTAATGCCCGCTTTAGGTTGTGACTTTATTTTTAGCGCTGGCTCGATGTACGAGGCAGCGCAGTTATTACGTTTTGTTGCTATGACCCACCCTTTCTTTCTATGGAGGGCTTTTTTTGCCAGTTCTCTCGGGCTGCGTGATTACTTACGGCATTGCGTTCAATAAGACATGCATTAATCACCTGAAGTGCATTCTGCAAGTTATGCAGAGACTGTTATACATGAATTTAATGAAAAACAGAGTGCAAGCTATGATGCTCGGACACCACCTCGCAATTTCTATTGCGCTCTATTACACAAGCGTCCTCTACACTGGCGAGATGCTTTTGGATTACCGGTTTCCTGTATCTGGCTTCCTTCCACAGTTCCTCCTGGTCGGTCTCTTACCGCCATGTTGGATCTAGTGGTATTTTATGCTTACGTTGATCACGTGACTGGATCTGGAGTGCGAATCTTATACTGCTCCCCACTATCCTTCTAAATTCCAAAGCATGTCTTCTGCTTGTCCATGATTCTTCTATATTTATGTCTTTTTTCAAAAGTTTTATTTTATATTCATCTGGAAGTGTTACGCGAGTGTCCTCAAGGCTGTCCCGCATGTTTCTGGGTAGTGTAGTTTTCTTGCAATATGCGGTCGCCGAATATTAAAGGCTATCGCGCGTGTTTCTGGGTAGTATAGTTTTTCCAATATGCGGTCACCAGTTGCGGCAAATAGGAATGGATATGTCATACTCAATGGAGCCTGGTGCATATAAATGTCAGTTATTAAGTGCTTTTCTTTTCACTATCCCGTGTGGTGTTTGAACTTATGATTTCCTTTCTTAGTGTCTGAGTCACTCATGGTGGGTAGTCCTTAGGTTGTTGTGCATATGCTGTTAGGGGTGTTCTTTTTCAATGTTATTTCATGTATTTCAGTGTTATCTGGGTTGTCAGTGTTATCTCGGTTGTGGTGATAGATGTTCGTGCCATCCTTGAGGCATCGATGACTAACATGCAGTCCAGGCTGCTCATCTCTTTTGTGTTGAAGCACTATGGGGTGAATGGAGTCTCCCCATGTCTGATGTCAATGCATCTCCTATAGTGATGCCTTTTTATTCATGTTGCTCACATGTGTTAAGTCAGGGTTACATAACTGCTAATGTTTGCCAACAGATCCCATTACTTAGTCCTTCCTGATGAGTCCTTAACCTGTATATCCACATGTGTTCTCTTTTTAATAGTAAGGCTGCTATGTTGCCACCTCTCTTTGGTACCATCACCCTCTCTAGAATTGCGCAGGTCATGTCATTTTCCGAATGGTTTTTGTGGATAAAGTGCTCAACCAGGGGAGCTGTGATTTTCTCTAACTCAGGGAATGTCACCATAAAACTCAGTATACATTGTGCAGTCATGTAGATAGTTCTCCTTCCCTACTGTTTCTGCTATGAATGTTGCTGGGTTCACTATTCTGCATCTTATAATTTTGATCGCTGGGTTTGAAATAATTACCTTGTATCCTGATGCTAATTGTGTAGTCAATTACCTCGTATCCTGATGCTATTGGTGTAGTCAACTTACTTTTGAGTTTCACTAAAATGGCAAATAATGAGTGCTCAACAAATAATGTCACTGAACTCCCCATTGTAATACTTGAAGCTTTTTCAATAGCAAATATATCAGCAGCTAACGCTTGTTCGCAAGGGAAATGCCCTTTCATTACTGGATCTAAAATCCCACTATAGTAAGCCGATGGTTTGTGTCCATGTCATAATGTCATTTTCTGTGTCAGGGCTGCTGTCATAACTTCTCTTTTTGAATGGGAAAATAGATAAAATTATTCATGATAATCTGGAATTTCTATCACAGGGGGTGCACTAATCATCCTTTTTATTTCTTCAAATCCTTCAGTCATTTCATCTGTCCATATTGGCTTACTTTTGCTTACCTGTGCTTCCTTAGGTCCTTTTAAAAGTGGTCTAACATATGTGCTATAATCGAAAACCCAGGCTCTGCAGTACTTACATAAGCCTAAAAATTGTTGCTTTTCCCTCACTGTCAAAGGTTCTGGAGTCTTCATAATTGCTCTTTCAGGTGTCAATTTTCTCCCTTCTTGAGAGATTAACTTTCCTATATGCAGGACCTCTTCCTGACAATTTTGTAATTTTTCCTCGTCTATTTTGCATCCTTTTTCTGCTAGTATTGTCATGCGTTGAACTGAGTCTTCTCTGCTTTGCTCTTCTGTTGCACACTAATATATCGTCTACGTACTGGATTATTGTACTCTCAAGTTGTACGTTACCAAAGTCCCTCTGAAGAACCCTATTAAAGATTGACGAGGACTCACAGTACCCCTGAGGAAGAGAAGTATGTTTTAGTCTGTATTTGTGAAAAGTTTTGAAAAAAACGGAGTCACAATAAAATGTAAATTAAACAAAAAATCACCACCACAAGTACGATCGTGTAGTGCATGGGATACATCCCTGCCTTGTGTTTTCAGATGAAGGTCACTGCCAAGATGGAGACAAATGGGTGAGACTAGCCCCATCTCGAAAACAAGAAGTATAGGTGGGTATGATTATGGACCAGGATTTACACAATTCCCGTTATTAGAGAAAGGGGAAGGAGGACAATAATATATCCTGTGGCCACAAATGGACAAGGATAATTAGAAATGTAAATTACCTAGTTTAACTTCAAGTTCGGAAAAATGGATTTATGAATTAGAGCGAATGACTTTAGCAGTAGGCGCCTTAAAGACCTGCTAGCAGCCATTCTAGGGACGAGGGCTGCTGACATTTGGAAACAAGCAGGATATGCGAGTGTGACTGCCTAAAACACGACACATGATGGAGCGCCATTTATTAACTGCAGAGCAGACATATGGCGGGTGCTCAGGGTACAATATCCTTGATACATCAGACATGGGTGCGAGTATGAATAGGAAAATGTGTGAGGATGATGATCCTCTTGCATTTATTCAAGACCGCTGGTGTCTTAAAACGAGAGAACAGTAGAGTAAAACTGTGGCATTATTTTACCACATTTTATGTCAGGGACTGCCCGAGCCAGTGAAATGGCAGATGAAGAAACTGGTAGGGATGGCAGTGACGGCATGGCCAGAGATACAATTGACTATTGCGCATAATTGCTGATTGTTACAGGAGAAAAATAAGAAGAAAGTTGAGAGCAGACAGCAGGAGGAAGCAAAGTTAGCTCAGAAATAATTGTCAGAATTAACCATAGAGGGAGCGCTATTGACGAGTGGTGAAGGTGTCACGACACAAGAGATGTCGCCAGTGCAGAAAAGCAATGCAGCTTACCCTATGGATCAGAGTGTGTACAATTGTTGGCCACGAGGGAGAGCGAATGGACCTCGGGGAGGATGAAGTGGATTCCAAAACCCTCAGGGAGGAGGAGGATTTAATGGTGGACAGCAATGTTGGAATTGTGGAAGGATGGGACATATCGCCAGAACATGTAGAACTAGAGATGGTATGAAGCAAAATTGGCAAACTCCAAGAGGGGGAATGGACTATGTTCCACAATACAATACAAAACCACAAGAGTATTATGCACAAGATCACAAGCAGAATTAGACACGCTGCAAATACAGCAACCACAGCAAGTTCCATTACAAGTGTAACCCCCACAATGACAACCGCAGCAAGTGCTTATGCAAACACAACAGATACAAACTCAGCAAGAGCAGACACAGCAGGCCATGGTACCACAACAGAATACAAATGCAGGAGTCCCGCAAGCACCGACACCTAGAATAGGGAGTGTGACCGTGGTAGGATGAAATCATTTTACGGGTACAGAAATTAATTTCTATCCATAATTGGACAGCCCACAGATCAACTTGATGTGTTCAGTACTGACATCGACCCCCAAGAGGTATCAAGGGTCAAGGTAATGATAGGAGGCAAGACATTTTAGTTTCTTGTAGACACTGCAGTGACTTGTTCCTGTGTCCATGAGGGAAAATACCTAATGTCGTGCATTGCCATGAACGCGCTGGGATTCTCTGGGGCGATGAGCTTAGTTTCGTTAATAGATGAATTGCCAATCTCTGTAGGAGAAAATTATGTGTCTATGCCATTATTGTATTCTTGGCAGACACCAATTAACATAGTAGGGCATGACTTGATGACAAAACTTAACATGACAATATCTTTTACTGACTAAGAAATAGTGTGCTCCCCTCTAAGGATATATTACATGAATGTGAAAGAGCTTACATTAGCATTCAGAGGCAAAAAGGCATGACAATGAGTTCCTTTACATCCAGAAGTATTTTTGTATGGAGTGAATGTTTTATTAACATGGTTACCGAAGTTGGTAGGCAAAATATTGAGAATACCTGAAGAGTTTTTGTTTAGACCAGAAATAGCTATGGATAAAGGAGGACAGGTTATCCCCTTAAAGTTAGAAGCAGAACTGGTTAGAGAAGAAAGGGTGGTTGTCCATGGGAAACTGATGATGGAAGAAAGTGGAGAGCAGTGATGGCCCTCAGCGAAGGACATAGGTTGACAGATGAGGAGCTTTTCATGGATGATTATTCAGACGATGTGTTTGTACTTTTCATAAGTCTCACTTATTGGATTCAAGTGGAGAATAGAACAATACCGTGGAGAATAGAAATGGTAAAAAAGAAACTGTCATTCTTCCAGGAAGATTTAGAGAAAGTGCAAAACCTTTCATGGACCAACAGTCCATATGACGTGGGTCTATTGAAAGGAGAAAGAGCAGTTAAAATGAAGCCTAAACCAGGAGCAATTTTACCACGAGAAAAACAATATCCCATGTCCAGAGAAGCAGATTAAGGTATATTTGAAACTATTTCTGCTTTAATGAAGCTGGGAATATTAGGGAATCAGTGTGTCTTTGTAACAAGGGTGTGTACCAAGTGAAGAAATCAACTGGGGGATCGTAGAGAATTATTCAGGATCTCCGTCCCCTAAAAAATATTGTCAAAGCAGAGTTTCACTTGGTTCTAAATCCCACTACAATATTATGCACACCACATGTAAGGACAATGATTTTACAGTAATAGATTTCAAAAACACAATCTTTTCAATTCTTCTTCATGAAGACTCACAAGACTGGACTTCATTTGCATATAGAAATATGCACCTAAAACATACTCCTCTTCCTCAGGGGTACTGTGAGTCCTCGTCAATCTTTAATAGGGTTCTTCAGATGGACTTGGTAACGTACAACTTGAGTACAATAATCCAGTACGTAGATGATATATTAGTGTGCAACAGAAAAGCAATGCAGAGAAGACTCAGTTCATACATAAAACCATCAATTATATCAACAATTCCTCCTATCACATCTTAACACATGATCACATAAAAATATTAAAAACATTTGCCAGACCAGATTCATCTTACAGTGAAAGCACATAAACATGTTGAGACTCACAGTGTCACACTTATTAAAAATCATTAAAATTCTAAACAATTGACTTAACTTAAAATATTGACCTTCCAAAATAGACATTGGGCCTCATTACACGGACGGCGGTAAGGGTTAACGGTCACCGTTAATGGCAACGGTGACCGTTAACCCTTACCGCCGTACTACGAGGTCCCTTTGCGGGTTGGAGGAATCAACGCCTGCTTCTTGCAGGCGTTAAGTACCAACCCGCTAAGGGACCTCGGAGCTAATTACGGCACCGCAAAATTGCGGTGCCGTAATTAGCGCCTTCCCCATTCCCATAGAGCCCTATGGGGCAGAAATGGGAATGGGGAAGGGCAATGGCGGAAGGGGGATTTACCGCCCCTCCAACCTTGGAATGGGGCGGTAAATCCCCTTTCCGCCAAGGCGGTGCCGGTAATTTACCGGCATGGTCCAGGGTGCTAATAGCACCCTGGATTACCGCCTTCCGTGTAATGAGGCCCATTGTCTCATTCCATATCATCAAGATCTAGTCTACCTAAAGGCAGTTTTCTATGTTAGTCTGTTATTAAGTCATCAACCTACCTCCTGTTTCCCTCGATAGAGATCCTTCGATATTCTCTATGGTTTTATACCCATCTTTATCCTTCATTGGCCTATATAAATCCCCAATCCTTTTCCCCATGTCTTCTGCCCCATGCTCGTCAACCCATGTTTGTATTGTCGGTATCTCAGTATCCCTTGCAGCTCCTTACGGGCTATTGTGACCCTCTCTCTCCTTCCCATCCATCTCGTGCTTCAATCGGCACCATGCCTTTTTTAATAGATAATGTATTTCATCATCCCTTTGTCCCCTACTCCTGTTCATCTCTTAATCCCTTCTTATCTCTTTTCTCGTATTCCTCTTGCCTTCTTTGCAACCTATGTACTTTCAATCTGTGTTTCCTCATACCTTCTTTGTTCTTCCTTTCGCTTCCTCTCTTTTTCCTCCTCTTCCTTGTATGCTTTCACTCGTTCCCTTTCCTTGTTTTCCCCTCTCTGCCCTTTCTCTAACCCCATCGATGCCCTTGTCATCTGGTTTGAGTAATATCGGTCCTCCCATCCATTCATTCATTCATTCATTCATTCATTCATTCATTCATTCATTCATTCATTCAGTACTAACATCACTTGCTTGACCTTGTCCATCGCTTCTATTTGTCTCTTCTTTCGCTATGCGTCTGTCCTTTCTCTCATCACGCTGTTTGTTTTCATTGCGTGTTGACATATATTTGCATTCTCTACTTTTGCTATCTTCCATATTGTCCTCACTGTTATAAGCGGGGGGGGGGTCTCATAAATCGGATTAACATACCCCATTGCTGCTTTCAATTGCTTTAACCTCTTAAGTGCCAACCGCTCGTCCTTTTAGGTACTGTGTTTTGTGTGATGTGCACATGTATGGAGAACCCTGGGGGCAGATGGGTGATCATCTGCCCCCAGGAAAGGGGGAAGAAAAAAACTATAAAAAAGGAGATGTGGGTGGGGGTCCACTAGCCGCAGGTATTTATTTTTTACATGAAAGGGGGATAGCCCTCTCCCCCCCACCCCAAGTGGAAAGGGGGGCACCCTTTGTAGCCGTCCCTGGGGGCAGATTTCTGCCCCCAAGCAGGAGTACATAAGGTGCCCCCCCAACATTTGTGTGGGGAGAGGGCCACCAGAAAAGTGTGGGCAGGCCTCCCAAAGGATGGGGTCTGCAGGTTAGGGCCCCCTGGGGCAGATTGGTGCCCATCGTTCCCCATCTGCCCCTAAGGATGGGCCCAAATAAAAACAAAAACATTAAAAAAACATGGTTGGTTTTGGGGGAGTGCCACTCCTACTAGCCCACCAGGGAAATTTTTCATGGAAAGGGTGGTGACCCCCCCATGGAAAGGGGGGTGTCCCCCACCCAAAATTGACTGGGGGCCATGTCATGCAGCCCTCCCTGGGGGCAGTTATCTGCTCCTAGGAAGGGGAATCTGACCCCAGGAAGGGATGTATGAGATGCCCCCCCCCCCCTTATCCGCTCCCAGGAAGGGCTGAATGAGATTCCCCCCTTCCACTTGAAGTGGGGGGAGGGCCACCCCCATTTATATTACATAGGTCCCCGGTGGTTTAGGGTGCCCCTCAGCCCCCCCTAAAATGCATCCCAACATTTTCATCGTTTTTTTTGTTTATCCAACTTCCCTTGGCGCAGATGGGCACATTAGTGTGCCAATCTGCCGCCAGGGGTCCCAAACCCTACTGCCCCATCCATTGGTGGGCCTGTCTGGCATTTTGTGATGGCCCTCTCCCCCCCACCCCAAATGTAAGGAGGGGGCACCTCATGCAGCCCTTCCTAGGAGCCCCAGGGAGGGCTGCAGGAGGTGCCCCGCCCCATCCATTTGGGGTGAGGGGGAGAGGGCCACCACAAAACGTGGGGCAGGCCCCCCAATGGATGGGGCAGTAGGTTTTTGGCACCCTGGGGGCAGATTGGCACACTAATATGCCCATCTGTGCCAAGGGAATTTTGGTAAAAAGAAAAAAATGAAAATGGGAGGCTGCATTTTAGGGGGTATTTTACATAACATTAACTCCACCCACTCTCCTTCACAGTTGCAGTATAAATAATAGCACAAAAGTAACTTTGCTCCATCTATATCAATGTACTCTGAAACAGTATATAGTCATTGAGGCATAGATTACATATCCAAGAATCTTCCCCAAATATGTTCATATAGGTTTCTTTTCTTATACCTATACATGATCACCCTCTCTATTTTTGACATTTGCTGTAATTCTATCAACCATGCTGAAACAGAAGGCATTTGCTCACTCTTCCGATTCCGCAGTATAATTTATTTTGCGGAAAGCGATGCTCTGAAGAACCAACATCTCTGCGGAAAAGACAAATCCGCTATCAGCTCCTCCTCCCCCAGGATAATGCTTGTAAAATCATACTGCACATCAATCCTCAATACTTTATTCATTGCAAATGTCACTTCTTTCCAGAATCCCCCAATTCCCACATCATATGCTAAAAAGATCCCACTCTGTGTTTGAATTTCCAACAAGCCTCTGACACTAACAGGCCCCTTTCATAGCGTTTCTGTGGTGTCTAGTACACCCTGTTCAAGATCTTAATCTGTCTGGCTCTTTCTCCTAGATTTAACAATGGCAATGTCACATTCCTGCATATATTTTTCCATCTGCTCACACTCATTTCTGAGTCTATCACTTCTGACCATTTGTCCAGTAATTTCCCATTAGCTACCTTATATCATGCAAGGTGTTTATATAGCTTTGAGGCAATGTGTCCATCCATCTTGAATTCTCGCAACAAATCCATCCTGTCTTTGCACTATTCAGGAATTCTATTCCCCACAGCTCTCTTCAGTCTTCAATATTTCCGGATATGCAATCCTTCAGCTCCTTTTCGGTAGTCAATGTGCCAAAAGTTATCAATTATTCCCCTTAGAAAAGAACGCCCAGCCATTGGATACCACTCAAAAATCAATTAGGCCAAAACAACGTTTTCCCTTCCAACTTAATCTCCGGGTTTAGCCACAATGAGGAGTTACTTGAGCAGGAGACTTCTTTATTACTTTGCTTCATAAGGCCTTTCCAGTATTCCATCAGGAATTTTGTTGGCGAATACGATTTGCATCCATGTGCATCTTCTGTTTTCAGTATCGCCCTCGGGGCCAGTGGTGTAGGTTTCTGTCTATGTCCAAACATCCGATTAATTTTAAATGAACTGAAGCAAATGTCAGTTTTCAAAATATGGGACCACCAATCCACCATTTTCAGTCGATATTTGTAATTTCCATAGCTTCTGTCGAGGTTGTTTCCCGTCCCACAAGAATGACTGCATCAAGCTCTCTATCTTCCTCATTACCTTCTTTTTTCCCCACCATAGGAATCATACTCAGGCTGTGATACGAGGAGCTGAAGTCATCTTGATTGCGTTCACTCTCCCCCATAGGCTCAGCTTCAATTCGTTCCACCTGCATAGGTCCCTTTTCAGGTTTTCAACGGTGTGATGCAAATTAACATCCATCATATGATCCACTTCCTTCGTCAACCCAATGCCCAGGTACCGCATTTTCTTCGGACATCAACTGAAGCCATAATCACTTAGCCGTTGATTAGTACAAGGCTTTGAGGCCGGCATTGCTTCAGATTTTGACCAGTTTATCTTGTATCCGGGGTACTCATGGAAAACATTGATTTGACTCATTGTTGCCTGGACCGATGTGTCCATACCTTGTAGCACCAGCAGCATATCGTCTGCATACAGCAAAGGTTTTTGTAAGGCCTCTCCAAATTGAACCCCTCGAGTCAACAGATCTTCTCTGATCTTTGCTGCTAATGGCTCCAATGCGAGGGCAAATAGCAGTGGTGAAAGTGGACAGCCCTGTCTTGTTCCTCTGCCCAGTTCAAAACTTTCAGAGGAAAATCCATTTGTATTTATACTCGCTGTTGGGTTTTAATTACAGCAGTTTTACCCATCCAAGTATGTTTTCTCCCAATCCGAAACCGTCTAAAGTGGCCATGAGGTATTCCCATTCAATGTTATAGAAAGATTCTGAATAGTCAATTTGTGGGGCTCAAGGGCAGACCACCTGAAATGGACTTTTGACTAGGAGTACAGCAGTCTCTATCATAAACAATTTGATGTTAAACCTATACTTGGTCCTCTATCCCCTGTATGTATGGGAGATTTTAAAGCCTCTTGTATTCAGGATGTAGGCCATACATTGTAAAACCTTGAAAACAAAGATTGCACAAGTTACTCACCATAGTGATTACTATATTCATTGCCTCTTTTCCCTTTTCCTCCATACTCGTGGGATGTCCCATGTGGGGGACAGGACCATAGCTTATAACAGCAACAAAAAAACGAAGTTTAAAAAGCAGTGCTCAGTTCCACTCTGGCATAACCCACCAGTCTAATACAACCATCTAGGATAGGATGAGTAATAAGTATATCGGGTTTAGTTAGCAGGCATATGGAGAAAAAGGGACTTTAGTTTACGAGTATATTGGCCACAAACAGAAGTACATTTTACATAATCCTACGTCCCGTCCCCTTTCCTCCATACTTTTGGGACATTCCGTCCTCTGGGACGGGACCAGAGCACTTTTGTAAAAAAGCAACAAATTGAAAAATGTGTCCTTCTCTTTTAAAGCAGGGTACTGCACACGGCCGCACCCCGCTCTCCTTTGCTCCGCCCTGCGCATCGCCCTTCAGTCCTTTTCTACGCACGGTCGGGGCTGGACGCACTAGCATCACAGGGAAGCCTTTTTCCTTCTCGTTGTCCTTCTCTCCTGCTCCGGTTCAGCGATCGCGTAGTCCTCCGTCTATACTGGATCGTTTGAGATTTGCTACTTGTTCCTCTTGCGAACGTCGCTTGGCTAGGGCAGGTCCCCATTCTCTCTGCTTGGAGTGTCTGGGACGGGATCACCGCTGGGACTCGTGTTTCTACTGCGACTCCCTTTCGGTCCGGGCACTTCAGCGTCGTCTTCGCCGGTGGGAGGAGATCTTCCAGAATGTTCCTCCATCGCATTTTCCGCTGTTCATCGACAGAAAGAAAAGACGCCCAGTAAGTTGCTTACTTTTTAGGGCACCGCGGTCGGGGGATTCCTTCCCTGGGTCCTCCAGGTCCGGCAAGGGCTTCAAAAGCTTGGTTACCCGGGTTTCCGCTGAGGTGGCGTACTGGGGGTTTTCTCCAAGGGTTTCCGCGAGGGGCCTGCCTATACCGGATCACGATCCAAGGTTCACCGATCAGGTGCCAATAGCCAGCATAGTCGTGCTGAGGCGCTGGGTACTGGAATTCGCTCTGAGGTGTCCTTGTCAAGAGCTTCCCACACAGACACCGGGGTGTGCCATGAGGCCTCCGTTGAGGCTTTCTGTACCGAACCACAGTTCAAGGCCCCTCTTGGGGGAGCTATTAAGACAGGACTCTGTACCGAGGTTCCTCTTAATGAGGCTAAAATGTGTACCAACAGAACTGAGAGGCCTGTTAAGACATTGTCTGTGAGGTGGATCCCTAAACTTTCCCGCGCTCGCGGAGTCACAGGTTCTGTTGTGGGGGCACAGGGAGAGGGCATCGACCATAACTCCTCTGTTACCGGCATTGCCGAGGTTCCTCCTTTGGAGGCTAATTCAAGGGACAGAATGTCCAGTAAACATCCAAGGCCCCATAGTACTGGCTCTGCCGAGGATCCTTGTGTCAAGGCTAAAATTTCAGTCAAGTCCCCTGACCAGTCTGTGGAGTCAACTGCCTCATCTACACGTGTCGCAGTTCTCCTCAGATGTTCACAAATTGGCAGGCCTTCCAGCGTGGTCTATGGTGCCCATTTTGGATTCTTCCCTCACACCCACGCTATCGACGGCGGGGGCTGGGAATTTTCTTTTTGATGGACAAACTTTTCCACGCGACAGTGTGAATCTGTTCTGCCCTTCCTATGACAGGGGCGCTCAGATGGCACTACCTCATTCGGTCTCGCTTCCGAACAGCCTCTTCATCAGAGGATGCCTTTCTTGGGAGGTTTCAGAGATTTATGCACTCTGACCCCATGAGGGAGTACTTTAAGGACCTTTCTTGGTGCTCTGTAACCAGGGATTCCCGTGGGGTGCCCCAAGGGACTAACAAGCGTACCGAAGATTCTTCCAAGGGTTGTGATGGACCTGCCAGTACTGGACATTGTTCCGAGGTTCACCATCACAGTGCTAAAGTTAAGCCCAATTTGGCTGGATGCTGGGATATCAGGGTTCACCCTGAGGTCTCCGTTTCTGGAGGTTTCCCCCCTGTAACCAGGTTAAAACCTGGAGGTTCCTCTTGTGGAGGCTAAAGTCTGTATTGAGTCCTGACTCAAGGCCCCTTTTTAAGGGAGCTTTACGTAACAGGTTGAAACCTGAGGTTCCTCTTGTGGAGGAGAAAGTCTATATCGACAGATCTGAGAGGCCTTCTCTGAGGGTTTTGTCAGTGAGGTATTGTCCTCAACCGTCCCACGCTCAGGGTTGTGGTGGTACCGGTTCGGTTGAGGGGATAAAGAGGGGGTGGGGGGGTCACGGACCGCCTTCCCTCTGGTACCGGTTTGTCTGAGGTTCCTCCGTTGGAGGCTAATTTTGAGACTGGTTCAAAGATGTTGACTAAACATCCGAGACCACCCAGTATGAGCTTTGTAAGGCTAAAGTGTTACTTAAGTCCCCTGACTCTCCTGAGGAGAGTCAGGGGACTCCTTGCCTCAGCTCCGCATGTGACGCAGTTCTCTTCAGGTGGTGACGAAATGGTGGGCCAACCTGCGTGGCCTACGGCGGTCATTTTGGATACCTCCCTTACACCTAAGTTCACAACGTCTGGTGCTGGGAGCATTCCTTTCGGCAATCGTAACCCGTTCTGCCCTTCTTTGACCAACGTGCATGGGCTCTGCTGCCTCATACTGTCTCGCTCCGTCCTGCTTTTTGCTCCACTGATCTATGTGGACCCGGCCACTGGTGGACCCTCCTGGAAACCATCTCGGCTGAGGATGAGTTTTTGGGAAGTTTCAGATGCTCATGCACTCTAACCCTATGAGGACGTATTTCAAGTGTTTTTTCACTCCTGGTCCACCCCGGCTTCTCAGATTCAGGTTTTTCTTTTAAAACTGGAGGTGGTAGGCATGGAGGACCAGTCTTCTGTTCCCGCCTCGTAGGGATGAGCCTTAAGCGGATGAGAACAGCGATGAGCAGCCCCTCTCGGTGAGAGCTTTCCTTGTCCGGGAGGGACTTGTGTAGCTCTGTTACCAGGGAATCCCCTGAGGTGCCTCAAGGGCCTAATGGGCGCACAAGAGTGTTCTCTGAGGGTCCCCTCAGAGGACCTGCCAAAACCAGATGTGGTTCCGAGGTTCACCGTTTGGGTGCTAAGGTTCAGCTCAGTTAATCATTGGCTCTGGATATGGGGGTTTGCCCTGTAGTCTCCGTTTCTGGTGCTTGTCAGACCGAGCCACAGCTCGAGGCTCCCCTTGAGGGAGCTATATGTCCCAGGTTAAAACGCAAGGTTCCTCTAAATACAGTACCAACTGAGTCGAGGGATCCTCTAAGGGTCCTGTCAGTAGGGTGCATTCCTCAACTGTCCCATGCTCGGGGTTGTGGTGGTATCGATTCTGTCAAGGGGGCAAAGAAGGTGATCAGCAACAGGCCTTCCAGGACCGGCTCTGCCGAGGTTCCGCCACTGGAGGCTAATTCTGGGTCAGTTCCTAGGATGTCCACTAAACATCCTAGATCTGCCAGCACCGGCTCGGACGGGGATCCTTGTTTCAAGGCTAAGTGTTTCTTAAGTCCCCCGACTCCCCTGAGGGGACAGTTGCCTCATTTTCTCCTATGAAGCATTCTCTTCAGGTGTTGACTAAATGGCGGCCCAACCTCTTTGGTCCACGGCAGCCATTTTTGATACCTCCCTCACACCAAATTCAATGAGGACCGGTGCTGGGAGCGTTCCTTTTGGGGCTGAGCAGTTTTTCCACGCTATGTGGCCAACAAAGACCCGTTTGTCGGTCTTGTCGACAGCTTCAGCTAAAGCCCCTTGTACACAGAGGTCAGGGTCCCAGACTCGATCCTTCTCTGTGATCAGGGGGTGGCAGGGCGCCGTGCGTACCGATCTGAAACTCCTGTTGGTAGCCCCGCCTTAAACGGCAGCGGCGAGGTGGTTGGTTTTTCTCTCGGCCATCAGTCTCCTCTACAGGGACAGGTAATCTCCCTGCCGACAAAACACCAAATAATATTTTTTGTCGGTCACACTACACTACAGTGAGAGGAAGAACCTCGTCTCATCTGGAGGCGTGGCAAACCATTACCGAAGACTGGTGGGGTTTGTCCATCATTTAGGCGGGTTTTCGCTTGTCCTTTCCTCCTACCCCACCCTTCAAGCCTCTCTTCCGACAGATCGGGATGCCCTCCCTCAGAGCAGAGGTAAAGAAACTTCTATACCTCAGAGCGGTGGAACCTGTTCCCCTCATGGAGCAAGGGAGGGGCTAGTACTGTGGTCCCTTCACAGTGCTCAGCCAAGCTTGCCTGCGCACTATCTTTGATTTTTCAGAGAGAAATTCAAGTTGTACACACCCTACCAAATAAAGTCCTCTCTTTGGAAGGGCAATTGGCTCAGTGTGGTGGTCTTCCAGGATGCGTAAATGCACATTCTGACTTGGAGCCAGCATATAGACTATCTGCGGTTCTCTGGAGACCACTTATGAAATATCTGCGGTTCTCTGTGGGAGCAGAACACTTCAGATTCGGGTACTTTTTTAGGTCTCGGCTCAGCGAAACGCACCGGTGGCTCCTCTGAGGGGCCCTGCAGCGGTCTCCCAATACCGGATCTTCTTCCAAGGTTCCCCATTTGGGGCTAATGCTGACCCCAGTTCTGCTGTGGCTTTGGATACCAGGGTTCACCCTGAGGCTTCTCTATCTGGAGCTAACTGTACCCAGTCTTAGCTTGAGGCCCCTCTCGAGGTGGCTATAATACCAGGGTTAATCCCGAGGTCCCCTGCTTGGGGCTAAAGCGGTCACCAGCAGAATTGAGAGTCCCTCATCAAGGGTCCTGGCTGTAAGGTATATCCCTAAGCCTTTCCGCACGTGCGCCCGGCCTTGGTGATACCAGTTCTGTTGAGGGGGCGAAGGAAGGTGGTCACGTACTACAGACCTTCCAGTACCAGCTCTGCCGAGGATCCTCCACTAGAGGTTAATTCTGGGGAAGCCCCTGACGTGTCAAGTAAACACCCTACATCTGCCAGTTCCGGCTCTGCCGAAGTTCCTTGTTTCAAGGCTAGGATGGCACGCAAGGCCCCTGACTGCCCTGGGGAGACTATTGCTTCACTTGCTCCTGTGACGCAGTTTGCTCCTGGTGTGTGATAATGGCAGACCAACTTCCGCGGGCCACGGCGGCCTTTTTGAATACCTCCCTTAAAAGGGAGGTTTTACATCAACAAGCAGGGCGACCCAGACTCTCCTCTCCTTGTGGATCTTGTCATACAAATTTGGGCTGGGCCATCCAGTATAATGTTTGGCTCCAGGCTCCACACATCCCGGGTCACCTCAGTGTGACCGCAGATTAATTCAGTCGCCAGTCGGCATTGGTTACGAGTGTGTGATGAACAACAATATCATCAACCTTTTCCAGCAATGGGGCACGCCAGAGGTGGTCCTCTTTGCAGCTTGTTGGTCAACATGAAAGCGTATGCTTTCCCCTCATTGCCTCCTATCTATTGGTCACTCTGTAAGCGCATTGAACTGTGGCCAAAGCAGCTATGTGGGCTTTCCCACCAGCTTTGGTAAGCATTAGTGCTTAGACTTGGCCTCCAGAGCCGATGCTCAATTCGGCCAGGCTGTTCTTAAAAACCTTTTTCAGTAAGGAGGTTCCATCCACCCGTATTTCCTGTGAGGAGTGCTTGGTAATCTCCCAAAAGTATGGAGGAAAGGGGACGGGACGTAGGAGTATAACAAAGTTACTCACCGTAGTGACTACCTTACTCCAAGTCCATAGTCCCTTTTCCTCCATGTGCCCGCCTGCCGTCCCCTCCAATACGGTTCCTCTGTTATTGCTTAAATGGTCTCAGACCTGGCTATAGAAAAGGACTGAAGGGCGATGCATGGGGCGGAGATAAGGAGGGTGGGGTTACGGCCGCGTGAAGTACCCCTCGTTAAAAGACAAGGACAACACATTTTTCAATTTGCTGCTTTTTTACAAAAGTGCTCTGGTCCCGTCCCACAGGACGGAATGTCCCAAAAGTATGGAGGAAAGGGGACTATGGACTAGGAGTAAGGTAGTGACTATGGTGAGTAACTTTGTTGTTCCCTGACATCCAGTCTCCTTTCCTCCATACTCATGGGGATTTATACATCAATGGCAGTCACATGACGGTATTGTTTAAGCAATATCACCTGAGCAGGGTCGGAGGGGAATTACCGGACTATCGTTAAAGCCCTTGCTTCGCTCGGCCTCTGTAAGATTATTTATAATGTGGTACAGCAAGACATGTGTCAATTAGCATTTTTATGCAGCGCCACTGCATGGGTTTAATGCATTGCTATAATGTGGTACAGCAAGACATGTGTCAATTAGCATTTTTATGCAGCGCCACTGCATGGGTTTAATGCATTGTTATAATGTGGTACAGCAAGACATGTGTCAATTAGCATTTTTATGCAGCGCCACTGCATGGGTTTAATGCATTGCTATAATGTGTAAATGAAGACAGGCTATTCAGTCAAAAAACGATTTCTACATCTAAAATGCAAACCATTTTTTTACATGTAAAATGCACATTTTTTTCTTTTCTCACCTGAAATGCCTCTGTTGCAGGAGACACATTAGAGGATTAATGAATCAACACCATTAACCGTACTAACATAATTCTAACTTTTAATATTGTAATGTGTTCTCCAGTGCGAGGCAGGCTGAAACACACTAGACTTGTGTGCAGATTTATTTATTTTTTCTCTCTCTCTGCTCTGTCCACAGTATTTGCAGGAAGCAAAAACTCGAATAAGCAGGAAATCAGTTTTGTTACAGTTGCTTGCTGTAAAAGTAAGCCATTGTTCAAGAGAAGGAGGGTAGGACATGATATAATTTCATTGGTTGAACTCGTTTTGTAGGCTGTAACAGAGCTTTTCTAATGAATCTCGGAGAGAAAGAAAAAGAGAAGGCATTTGGCACAGTTGGGAGAAAGACTCGGCTGGTGTGGCTGGGGAATTTCCTGATTGAGAAGAAGGTCCCAGTGCACTGCTACACAGGTTGGGAAATTCCAGTCAATAAATCCTGGCTTGAGTGACGGCAGATGCATGTCCTCGCTGGGGTGATTTAAGAGGGGGCACTGAGCCATTTCCAGGCGACCAGCCTGAGGAATTCGCCTGCAGCACAAGCTCGGTAAATATATTGCAGAGTGCGGGGGCGGTGTGTGTGCGCGAAACCTATTCAGGCAGAGTAGAAGAGGAAATTCCTGGATTTAATCAACATGTCTAATGTTGCAAATTGAGTGTTCTCTTGCTGTATTCCTTTTCATTTTGTTACAGATAAAGTAAAGTGAATATTTCTTCTGCTGTGAAACTTCCAGTTATTTCTGTAAAAAGGGTAAGATGGTGTTGAAATGCAATTGTTTATAATACACTAAAATATCTGAAAACAGACGGGTAGTGTGTTTTGTTTTTTTTTCTTTTCTTGGTGCATATATCATTATGGCACTGGTAATATGGGGGAGAGTTTAAACAGTGCATTTGTCAATTTTCATGTAGAAAAAACAGAAAGAACAAGGTAGCTAAAAATCAGACTTGGCAGTGAAATAGCTGTGTGCATGGTTCCACTCAGTATATGTGTGTGTGACATTTGAGTGGGACATAATGGAACAGTCTGCTGGAGGTAAATGAGTCAGCAGAAAGAGAGACTTCTGGATATAGTTCACTAATGTAATAAATTAGTGGTATACCACATGATTTAGCTCGCTGTTGTAGATAAATCAGTGAGAACAGCCCAAGGTGGCACTCCATATGAAAATGTGGTGTTTCTGAAATGTAGGCCTGAGGTCTCTCTAGTGATCACACGAACGATCTAAACAAAAATAAGGGGATCTGGATGTTGGGGCCACAAATAAAACAAAGAAATCACGCCCACAAGTAAAAATGCACACCAACTAAATATATCTGTATACTGAAATAATGCTCACCACAATACTACCATAATGCCAACCCAATCTAAATGTAAGGAGTGATTATTGCTAAGTGACTTATTTTTGGTGGTAAGAAAATACTGCTAGTCCCCAAATCTACACAAAATACCCAACACCTCTAAGTAACTTGGGGCACAACCTCCCCCGATAATTCCCCTAGCAAGGGTAATATTGCTATTAGTACCCTGGCATGTTGTACCAAGGTACTAAAAGTGTTTTTTTTTAGTTCAGAAAACGTGTTAGCAATTTCTCAACTTTAAAAAACCTCCAAATAAGATGGATAGGGGAGAAGGGAACTACTCATAGTCCCTTCCCCCTTTCAATTGTGACTATTTGCACATCGGGAACACTACCAGCAGCGCAAGGTAAGTGGGGCGGGGGTGGGAGGGGCAGCCAAATATGTGAAAAAGGATGGAGGGACACGAGATGCAGGGTAGCACTCGCCCGATTATTCGGTAGGGGAAGATGGCAGCCTCCAGTTTCGGGGAGGCTCAGAACGGGTGCTTTACCATCTGGTAAAGCCCCCATTCTGACCCTCCTCATTGGCTGGGAGGCCAAAGCCATGCCTCCACTGGGTACTATTTTGTTTAAACACTCGAATATAATTTGGATCACCATTTGTCCTTGCATTCACTCTGGAGCTAAGGAACATGGAGTAATGCCTACAGAAAGAACGTGACAGTCCACATGGCTGCTCAGCAGAACCGCATCATTGGCAACATGTCTCTAAAAAGGCAACTGAGGCTGCCTTGGCTAAGACTCAGTTGGTGTGCAGACCTGCAGGAGTATTCTTGCACCATCTATACAGGAAACTATCCATCTTGTCATAGTGGTGTTTATAGGACTAGGCGTATGTCAGAATTTCTGAACTGAGATGACCCATCTAGATAAAATTTGAAATCTCGCCTGATATCCAGACAATGAAATACTCTTTCGGCATTTGAGGAAGGGTTAGGGGAACAAAAAAGTAGGTAAGATAATTTCCTGGTTGATATGGAAATCAGACACAGTCCTAGACAGGAAGGCTCAGCAACTGCTACAGACTATCATATCCTTGTGAAAAGATAAATGGTTCCTTAGCCGAGAGAACCTAAACCTCATGGATGCTCTCGGCTGATGTAACTGTGACTAAGAAAGATGTTTGCCCGACACTAAATGCATGTCCACCAATGTTATTGGTTCAAATGGTTTGTGAACTAAGGCGCTGATGATATTTAAATCCCATGATGGATGAGGGGGTCTGAAAGACCACCCTTGCAGTGTCTCTTGCTTGTAGGAGGAAAGGTGGACAAAGACAATGGGCCAGATGATGTGTTTGGTGCAAATGTCAGAGGACCTACTGCCAAACTTGCTTATTGTTACTTCCAATCAGTCCAGCAAATGTACAACAGGATAAACAAGTGGGGTAGCAGTGGAGTTAGTACCCATTTTTCAAGTCCATGCAACTTCATGGGAATTTGGTTGGATTCACGTCAAGCGGTAATTCGGAAGGTAAATTAGAAAATTTTTTGAGGTGATAAAGGGTATTTACCTTAAGCCCTTTCCTGGAGGAATCCCCAACTTCACTTCCAAAGTCAGAACTCAGCTGTGCGGTAAATCTGAATATAATTCTGTTACAGCCCAAAAAGGTGGTGGAAGGAAAATTAACGGCACAAAATGACTGCACCCCCAACTCGCAGTAAGGTCCAGTGTCTCAGATTCACAGTTAGCTGGCAGGGCAGTGAGCTACGTCCTGCACGCCTCGATTTTAACTCAAGAATGGGTTCAAGAAGTCATAAAATGACAAACCCTGATCCACAGAAAATTGAAAAAGATTCAAAGGACGCCAATGCGCCAGTGGCAGAACCTAATCCAGTTGCTGGTACATTGAGAACATGCAGAGGGAACGCATTCGCCTCTCGGCATCCAGGATGCGCACTGTCCACCCCTGTAATTCTGGCGAACTCCGAAAAGGTGGATGGGAGACGGCCCTGTGCCTGCAAGAACAGACAAGAGCAAAGTGAGAGCTCCTCAAGCCAACATGGTGTCTCTCCACCGAGGATTCCGGAAAAGCAGAGAAACCAGAGCTGCGAAAGGAAGTTGCCCTGGAAACAAGTTAAAAGCTCCAAAGGAAAATGCTGACATGACTGGAAAGTGGAGAAAAAGACAAAGCATCTGAAGCTCAATGAAACAGAATGTACATTGCAACCCAAGCGTAAACTCCAGCCAAAGCTGCTGCGGCAGGGAACATCTCTGCTGACCATAGCTACCAGCAACAGCTAAATACATGCACCAAACAGGAAAGCAATTGATTTTGCAGAAATGGGGGAAATACCAGCAGGTCAGCCCTCCCACACCAGGCATGTAAAATCAGTAAATTGGAACAGCAGTCAGGCCACCCGCAAACATTATAAACATAAGTAACTATAATTCTTGTAATCTGCATGTGGTTTGTTCAAAAGATCCCGAGTAATACTCATACCATATATGTGCAAAGCATTGCTTTTTTTCCATTTATACAATTCATCATCATTACAAATCAATTATAACTTCAATGAAGTGTTCAGGGGTTAGCAAATGTGCATCGCCATTGTATTTCATCATCGTTCACGGTGTGCCCACCAGAGCGACACCCACTCTATCTTTTAGTTTACACAATTATCAAGACCAGATCTAGGTACATCGAATATACAAGTTTTAACGATCCAACCTGTCTGTGCAACTTCACATAGTCTCATTCATTGTAATGGGGTCAGAAGTCTTAAGTTAATGGCAACCATGTCATAAAACCACATACATATGAAACTGCCGACACTCCATGTTTCGGCATTTTCACAGGGTACAGAACGGATGGTTTGTCCCACATTTTCATTCTATAAGCAGCCTTCATCAGGACAAAACATCTTAATTAACATCCCTAAATGGAGCCCCATCTGAGGGATGTATTCTTAATCTAGAAAAGACGCACATATGCTCTTAGTACACAATGTTTTAGAGATCATTGCACAATACCACATGCTACATTCACAAGTAAATAACCTGTTTCATCACTAAAACTGTAAGTTTAATTGTTCATGCATCACTCATGGGGGGATTCTTGTAGCTGTTGAAATCCCTATCGGTGTACAATACCAAAAGCATTTATTGAGACTAGGGGTGTACCGAATAGTAGATTTAAGTATTCAGCCGAATACCAAATAGTTGGACAAGTATTCTGCCGGAGCCGAATAGTTGCCTTTTTAATAAATAAAGTTTATGTAGACAAGAAAAACACATTGTACATTTTTAAAAAAACACTTTAAAATATGTATATCCAGTCTTTATTGCATTTCTTGTCTTTGTTGTCTAAAGAAAATGTTTGTATAAACTTTGAAAGGAATACATTATCAGGAAATAAACTTCAATAACAGCACAGTTTGTATTTTTACGCATTTATAAGTGTTGCTTGTTTGGCAGGACCCAAGTAACTAAGGCTAGCCCAAAAGTATAGTATGCATGTATGCAATCACTGTGAGGCGAGAATGGGATGTGGCTACTTGTACTTTCACATGTTCCTTTTGGGCCTGCCATCTTTAGCCTTCTGGCTCCACCAAGGCACTGAAACACAAAAGGAGCGAGTACCTGAATTAGCTGACTGCTGAAGTGCTACTGAATACAAACCTTTGGGATGCTAAAGCTTGCATTATACCTGTGGTACAGAGTGGGGATGAGGCATTTGAAAAATGTATTTTCATTAATAGATAGTAATTTTCTTTCTTTTTCAAGTGGGGCATGTTTGTAATGTATTGGGGCAAGGTAAAGGATGCCAGACAAAAATATATAGGGAACGCCTAGTCTTCCATGGATCTCGGCTGATCGTAAAGGGAAGGACGAGTGCTGATTTTCAGATCTTTAATTGGCACGTGCATGTTTATTTTACCTGTTTCACTTGTACCTCCATTTGGTTCAATGTTTCCATATTGTAAATGTGCATCTCCTTGTCTTTATTACACAAATATCCCTGTTTTTTAAATCTCTAATGTTGAGAGGAATATTTCTGCTGCCACTGACTGGGGACTTTTTTGTTTAAACAAAATAGCCATCTTCTTTGGTAGCATCTGTCAGTTTTACTGGGTTTAAAGAGACTCATTTTGGCAACATGTGAAAATTGTTGGGCAGGAATTCTAACCTATGTTTTGATATTATAAGCACATCTCTGCCGCAGGCTTACTTCCCACTGAGCCGTCTTACTTACTTTATAACCTTAGCCTGCAGGCTGAATACAGATCATTGGAACAAATAAAGTGGATGTAATGGATACACTAGATGGAACGGATAGAGTAGATGGAACGGATTGAGTAAATGGAACGGATTGAGTAAATGGAATGGATGAGGGGATAGAACCGATGAAGTGATTGAAATGGATGGAGTAAATGGAGTGGATAAAGACAATGGAACGGATGAAGTGGACGAATCAGACGAAATGGATGGAAACGATTGAGTAAACAGAACTAATAGAATAGACGGAACAGATGAAGTGAACTGAACAGATGGAGTGAATGGAGCGAATGAAGTGGATGGAACGGATGGAGAGGATGGAATTGATGAAATGGACGGAATGGACGAAGTGGATGGAACGGATGATGTGGATGGAACGGATGAAGTGGATGGAACGGATGACGTGGATCGAACAGACTGATTAGATGGAATGGATAAGGGATGGAACAAATGGAGGGATAGAATGGATGAAATGAATGGGATAGGTGGAGTCGATAGAATAGATCGAGGGAATTGAACGGATGAAGCAGAGGAAATGGTTGAAGTAGATGGAAAGGAAGGAGCAGATGGAACAGATTGAATGGACGGAATGCATGAAGTGAACTGAACAGCTGAAGTAGATGGAAAGGATACATTAGACGGAACGAATAGAATGGACGGAACGGATGTAGTGAATTGAACGGATGGAGTGGATGGAACAGACGAAATGGGTAAAACGGACGAAGCAGATGGAACAGAGGAAGTGGGTGGTACGGATGAAGTGGATAGAACAGATGGAACGGATGGAGTGGATGGAATGGATGGAACAGATGGAGGGGATGGAACAGATGGAACAAAACAAGGAGTGGTTGGAACGGATGGAGTGGGAAGCACGGCTGGAGAGGATTGAATGGATGGAGTGGATTGAATGGATGAAGTGGACGGAACGGATGGAAAGGGTGGATGGAATGGACAGAGCAGACGGAATGGATGGAGCAGACGGAACGGATGGAGCAGACGGAACGGACGAAGTGCTTGGAACCAATGAATTGGATAGAATGGACAGAATGGATGGAATGGACAGAGTGGATGGAGTGAACGGAATGGATGAAGTGCGTAGAATGGATGAAGTGGATGGAACAAATGAGGGGATAGAACGGGTGGATGGAGTGGATGAATGGAGTGGACGGAGTGGATAGAACAGACAGAGTGGATAGAACGGACAGAGTGGATAGAACGGACAGAGTGGATAGAACAGACAGAGTGGATAGAACAGACAGAGTGGATAGAACAGACAGAGTGGATAGAACAGACAGAGTGGATAGAACAGACAGAGTGGATAGAACAGACAGAGTGGATAGAACAGACAGAGTGGTTAGAACAGACAGAGTGGTTAGAACAGACAGAGTGGTTAGAACGGACAGAGTGGTTAGAACGGACAGAGTGGTTAGAACGGACAGAGTGGATAAAACAGACGGAACCGATTAAGTGGATGGAACAGATGAAGTGGAGGAATGGAACAGATTGAGTGGATGGAAAAAATAGAGTTGATGAAGGATAGAGTGGATGGAATGGACAGAGTGGAAGGAGTAGATGAAAAAATGGAAAAAGAAGAGAAGGATGGAAAGGGTGAAACGGATCGAACAGATGGAAAGGATTGAACGGATAGAATGAATACAGAACGGATGAGTGTATGGAAAAGATAGAGTGGATAGAAAGAATGGGATGGATGGAAAGGATGAAGTGGATGGAACGGACGAAATGGGTAGAACGGTCGAAGCGGATGGAACTGACGAAGTGGGTGGTATGGATGAAGTAGATAGAACAGATGGAGTGGATGGAAAGGAATGGAACAGAACAAGGAGTGGTTGGAACGGATGGAGTGGGCAGCACGGCTGGAGTGGGCAGCACGGCTGGAGTGGATTGAACAAATGAAATAGATGGAACGGATGAAGTGAATAGAACCGATAGAGTGGATGGAACTGATAGAGTGGTTGGAACAGATGGAGTGAACGGATGGAGTGGACAGAATGGATGAGAGGATAGTACAGATGGAGCGGATGGATGGAGTGGATGGAGTGGATGGAATGGACGGAGCAGACAGACAGAGCAGACGGAACGGACAAAGTGTTTGAAACCAATGAAGTGGATAGAATGGACAGAGTGGTTAGAATGGACAGAGTGGATCGAGTGGACGGAATCGATGGAGTGGACGGAATGGATGAAGTGCGTGGAACGGATGAAGTGGATGGAACAAATGAGGGGATAGAACAGATGGAAATAAATGAGTGGATGGAGTGGATGAATGGAGTGGACGGAGTGGATAGAAAACGGACGGAGTGGATAAAACGGACGGAGTGGATAAAACGGACGGAGTGGATAAAACAGACAGAGTAGACGGAACAGATGAAGTGGACGGAACAGATGAAGTGGACGGAACAGATGAAGTGGACGGAACCGATTAAGTGGAGGAATGGAACAGATTGAGTGGATGGAAAAAATAGAGTCGATGAAGGATAGAGTGGATGGAATGGACAGAGTGGATGGAGTAGATGAAAAAATGGAAAAAGAAGAGAAAGGATGGAAAGGGTGAAACGGATGGAACGGATCGAACGGATTGAACTGATAGAATGAATACAGAACAGATGAGTGTATGGAAAAGATAGAGTGGATAGAAAGGATGGGATGGATGGAAAGGATGGAGTGGGTGGAAAGGATGGAGCGGTTAGAGCAGATGGACGGGTTAGAGCGGATGCAGTGGACGGATCGGATGGAATGGAGGGATCAGATGGCGTGGATGGAAAGGATGGAGCGGATAGGCATGGGATTTGCTAGGTCTGGAAAAGACCCGGGGCTACGCTGATGTCGGAACTGTTGGGACTGGGGGCTAGCTAGTCTTTTGGCTGTAGCTCCTGAGATTCTATCTGGGGCTACAACCAAAAGATCAGGGGCTATAGCCCCCTTACCCCCCCAGCAACGCCCCTGGGTTAGAGCATATGGAACGTATGGAGTAGATGGAAAGGATGGAATGGATGAAAGGATGGAACGATGGAAAAGGTGGATGGTGCAGATGGAAAGGATAGAGTGAATGGAGTGGATGGAAAGAACAGAGGTGATGGATTGGATGGAGTGGATACATCTCTGTATCTCCTATATATATATGCTATGTATCTGTATCCCCTTGTTATCTGTATCACATATCTACCCTATCCATCCTGCCGCTTTATATACGTGTGCCGCTATGTATGGCCCCTGTCCTGCTCTCGTGCTTGGTCGCAGGCACTTTGATCATAACCACCATATCACACTACTACGCTTACTCTCTCCTATACACCATCATTCAACTAGAACACAGCTATGCTATGACATATTAGGCCTAGCTGTTCTCATACTCGCATGACCCCACGAACACCTCATCATCCTAATAAAACACAGCTAGCTGAGCACATTCCGGCTAGCTTAGGCGTCTCCTCAGGCCTAAACGCAGCCAGAACTCAGTCTGGAAGTCCACCCTCTAGACTGAACACATCCAACTGATTTCCTCAGCCCCACACCTACCGCTAAGAAGCAGCTATCATGCAATAACCACACCAGCTGCACACATCTGGTAAGCCCAGGCACCATACGACTCTCTCTCTCTACTGAGTTGAATTGCGGTTCCCAAGGGTGTTCAACCTACCAGCGCTTTGAGCTCATACCAATGATACATAAGGCGCTATATAAATGCCAAGTAACATAACATAACACTACCGCCTGAGCTATTTTACTGAGGGTCTGGAACTTCCTGGGATCTCTGCAACAGCTCTATTAATCCACTTAATTGTATTATTTGGAGTGGGAATTGGTGGGATTGGAAACTGTCACTTTCAGATTTCTCACACAATGAATACGCGCCTAAAGAAAATAGCATTTTCAATAGCGACTTAATGAACTGCTGTTCCAGCTCAATGGCTTTCAACTGTAGCTGCACAATACAGGGGAGACCAGAGATGCACTAACATTGAGATTTTTGCTTCAGCACACCTCTCTGCAGCAGACCACCAGATGAAGGTGTCTGTCCAGCACATGAAGGGCAGCGGCCTTGTCCGACTTTTACACTTCTGCTTTGCCTGTACTCAATCAAAAAAGTGACAGTGGCATCTGTTTCATGATCCTTTTAAAGTATAAACATGACATGCCTGAATGATTCCAGGAATGTGGTAAAGGCAGTACTTAATGTATTTTGAGAGGAAACTACTCAACTTTGAGTGATAATTAATAAAGCATATCACATTTTCAGGTGGAATTCGGCCGAATACTTACTCTAAGTGTAATTTCGGTACACCCCCAAATGAGACTGTTTTACTCAGTCCACAAGGCCAGCCATCTACTGCATTCCTCATTGCATGCTAACTGCTTTCAGACACTATTGCTCCCTTTCTGGTGAGCAATCTAGTCTTTTAAACTTAATCAACCTCACTTTTTTAGGGGTGCAATTTTAGCCAGATCCTGGCATGTACAGTGCCCCAAATTAGATATGCGGGTAAATGTGCTTCGTAACATGAATAACACCAAGTTCTGCTAACAATGGCAAAATACAATACAAGGAAATACAATACACATTACACAGTAATATGACCAAATTAAGTTATCTTCATTTCCAGAGAACATTCTCTGCGCTCTGCCATGGGCATAGCAAGTAAATACTGCATGGTTTGTCTCGTGTTGCAAAGCGCGCCCATCAAACATTATTCGCAGTCAAAGTGAGCCACGCAGAAATGTGATGATTTGCTCACACATGGTATGCGTGGTGCCTGGGATATATTGAACTAACCACAGGAATGATAATGTGTTATTTATATAGCACTTACACCTAAGCACTTCACATAGAACATGTATGCGTACAATAAAATAAAAGGCTGAGTTGGCCTTGCTGGGATTTGAACCTGCGACCTGCAGATCAGACAGACTGCAACAGCGAGCGCTCAACCTGCTGAGCTATCTTACCGGCTTGAAGATTAAGAAATCTTTCTTACTAATGTTCATAATATTTGTGGGTGGCCCGTCTGCTGTTCATATTTACTGAAAGCATTTGAAGACATGTTCCATACATGCAGAAAATATGGAAACGAGGACTGTATCATGACCTGCGAGGTTGGGGAAACAGAAGAAACCAGGAGGGCATACTGCACACGTGGAACCATGATAGAACGGTGAGGATCCACAGAGGTCAGGAAGGCCTTCAGCAGTGGCTAATATGGCACTTGGGACACACCCTATACCTGCTTGTGAGGATGCAGCTCCAGACACTACCGAGACACTACCGAAGCAAACCATATTGAAACCAACTCACCAGAGAGCCTGCATAACGCCACCGTATTGAGGCACGTAACATCACCCACAGGAAAGAAAGCCGCTAAGCAACGCCAGCAGATGGAGAGTAGCACTGCAGAGCAGGAAAGTCACTTTGTAGAATTTAATGAAGAGCTTAACACAATGCTAGAGCCTACAAGATTGACTTAGGCAATCCCGAAATTACCAAAAAGCTGCAAAAGAAAAGTGTTAAGAAAAGACACATTTTTATTTTTATTTTCATTTAGTTTATACAAACCTTTGAAAAAGATCTTATCTTACATCATCTTAAAAAGGCAGAGAAGAGGATAACAACAGTGACACGAAGCACTCAGCGGAAAACACAGAGGGGATCAAACCAACTATCTCAGCGATCAGCTGCATGCAAACGCCATCACAGTTTCCAATCAGCCTGACAGTTTTTAGATGGTTCTCATGCTTTTAAGTTTCCTCCGGACGGTGTCCATCGATTTCATTTCTCCACTTGCTTATCGACTACTCTGCCTCTCGGGTAATTTCCATACCTTGAGTTAGCCTCACTTGCTCTCAGATTGCCAGCTTCCGTTCAAGTTCCTGCAAGAAATTTGTCAAACCAAAGACATCCTTTTCTCTTGGATTGGCAAATTTAAGCCACATCTCTTCTCCAGATAAGGTGGCATATTGGTTGACTACTTGACCCAAATGCAAAGTTCTCAGGTCCTTTAGGCTGAGGCAAAACAGCGTAAGATGTTTTAGGGTCTCAGGATGTTGGTTGAAGAATCGACAATTGTCTGTCTCAGTTGGTCTTCAGAATCTCAGGGCTAAGCTTCTTTTTGTGTCAAACAAATAATTAAGTCTAGCATTCGCTGTTTTCACCAAATATTGCATCTGTTTCTGATTTTTCCCTTCAATTGCGGCACCCTCTATCAACTTATAACGGTTTCTGTTGTCTACTGTTGCACACCAATCTCGTACCCATAGCTTGTTTTTTACCTGATTTGGGTTAGCTTTTAGAGTTTCAAGGTCCGTACCTATCTCGGCAAGATGGTTGTTGCATTCATCTGCCCATTTTATCAGAAGTGATTCCTGGTTTCCTTTCATCGCGTCTCGTAGTATGGCAAATTGAGGTGTACAATCATTGATGATTATTTTCCTATACACCGACGTTCCACAGTACCTGCGCGTTCATAGAGATTAGATTCAGTTCATAGCGTAGGCACGCACTGGGAATACCTTTTTGAAGCTGCAACACCCGTCTCCAATACTAGTTTTCAAGTTGACTCCAGAGATCTGAGGTTACTCCTAAGGCACATTCTGCCCCCTAGATTATTGTTGGGACTGATTTTTGGTTGTAGTGGGCCAGAGCAGGCAACAGGGAAAACTTCCCATACTTTTTATTTATGAGCATTCCCTGGCTTGCTAGTTGTTTGCATTATTGTTTGGCATTCTCAGCCCACGGAGCGTCATTTATGTTGCTGTTAATCCACATACTGAGATATTTAAGCTTTTTTACACAGCTCAGGGCTTCATCATTCAGTCTCCATGTAAACTTGTTTTTTTTGGCTTGGTTTGTACTTCAAGTGAGGTCTTGGAGGATTATTACTTCTGATTTTGCCCATTTGATTCTCAATTTGTTTTTTAACGCGTATACTTCCAGGGCCTTTAACTTTCTTGCTAGACCAATTGGTGTTAGGTCGAGTAATGCGATGTCATCCGCATGTAGCAGCCAACTTACACTCATGCCGTTGATTTGTGGAGGATGAGAATTCACTGCTTCTATGGTTTCCCCAAAGTCAGACAAGAAAAGGCCAAACAGGTTAGCCGCCAGTGGGCAGCCTTGCTTCACACCCTGATTTGTCTTAATTGACTCACTAAGAATTTCTCTGGCGTCCAGTCTAATCCTAATCTCGGCATCAGTATGAAGTTCTTTAATGGGCTCTAATAAGTTTTCCGGACAATTCAATTTCTTCAATTTGGCCCAAAGCATCTCATGATCAACTGAGTCAAATGCACTTGACAGATCTACAAATGCAATGTAGATCTTTTTGTTTTGCCGTATAGCTTCCAATTTTAGAAAATGTATGATAGTGAGGTTAAGACTCCAACCGACACCCTTAACAAATCCTGCTTGTCGAGGATCATATTGTCCTGTTTCTTGTATCCATTTCAGCAATTTTCTTTGAAGCTGGGTGGCGAAGATTTTCCCCACCACGTCGACTAGGGCTATAGGGCAGTAGTTCTTTGGATCTGTCTACCCTTTACCCTTTTTAAAGATTGGTACGATGATAGCACTTCGCCAGGTGGTGAGGATCTTCTCCTGTAGAATCGCAAGAAATAAGAAGTGACAGAAGGCCGTCCATAACTCTGGTTGTTGTTTTAAAAGTTGGTTTGTTAGCCCGTCGGGTCCAGGGGCTCTCGACATGCTGAGTCTTACGATGTTGTGGTGTATGTCTTTCCTTGTCGATTGTTATCGACCACTCGTTTCTTGGGTTCGTTGGATTGCTAGGCTTTGCATTTTTGTTATAGAATGTATCCGATTAATGTCCCACCCAAGCTGATTCCGGAACCATGTTTTTTATCACAGCCCCTTGTGGTATTGATACGTTATTTAGGTAGGCCCAAAAGGCACTGGTGTTCCGTTTTGCAAGTGTTTCCATCATTGCTTCCACATCTCGTTGTAGCATTACGTGTTTGTAACTGATGAACCAGTTTTTGTATTTTTGTTTGTGATTTTTTCTCTCTATCATGGTTGCCATAGGTGTTTTTTCTCAAATTTCGTAAGGCTTTGTTCAATTCTTTCTTCTTAACCGTGATCTTGATATACCATGTATGTACTTTAATAAAGTCCGGCCTCGACTTCGCAGTTTGCTTTTCTCGGTATGTTTCTAAGAAAGTTGTATAGTCAATTTTTTCATTGACTGAACTTTCTTCCATCGATGTTAGCAACAAATCTATCTTGTTTTGATTTAGCCGTAGCCGGTTACAACCTGGTGTAAAAGCAAAAGACAAATTACATCACCCCGGAAAATAATAAACTACAAGATGAGGTAAACAGAACCAGAATAAACCTGGAACAGCTTCAACACACTATAGAGGAGACTATCAGATGGCATCATAACAGTAACAAGATTAAAAATATGCCTCGGCCAGAGAATGCACTATCACCATTGGGAAGAACCCAACCCAAGAGAAAGCAGATGACACAGGAATAGTATACCCCACAGACAAGAGTAGTACATGGGGGCACCAAAATCGTCAATGTTAAATTTGACAGGTGCCCTGGCCACCATTGCCAGTCTAAGCCCCACCCCTTTACCATGCCCCAGCCTGTTGAAATTGATTTGAAATAGAGTTAATGTACATTTTATATCAAAATAAGCCCCCACATTTTATATCAATTTAATTGAACCCCAACACAGTGTATATAAGCTTTTTATACATTTTATAACATTTTTAGATAAAAGTTGGTATAAATATGATAAGGACCCTAATATTTTGTATTTACATTTTATATAGTTTAAGTATCCTAAGAATGTTTGATTTAAAATGATCCAAGTATAAATCGGTCTGGGGCTGTTCAAAAGCTATGCTGGTGCTGGGGAAGGGGCTTACAACGCTGTTATATAGCTTTTGTGCTAGGTCTGGGAAATACGTGTGCTCTTCTAGCTTCCAAGGGGCCATCAGGCTTGGTATCACGGAAACAATGTTTATGAGCCGCTACAGTTACGACAAGGGGAACCCCTCCTCCCCCTGAGAGCCCTAGGGGTTCCGGTGATAGTTATACCCCTGATTGTCTTGCGGTGTATGATGGGCAGGAACATGCTCAGGATTTGATGGACAACAACGAACCCAAAGAGTTTTGGGATGACGACAATGTGGCTATGGAGCAGTAGCTGGTCGTGGTGCCTTGGCGACCATCTGAGGGCAATATCACCTCTGAAGACAATGACTATGAATATATGGGTTTGCAGTCGGATGCGACTAGGATGCCAGAGAGTGACCCTGCCCCCCAGGAACTTGATGAAAAACTAGAGCGACAGCTCTACTCTGTGTCTTTACTTACACAGTATGATAACAAAACATACAAATGGTTTTTGTAAGCCCTGGCGAGCTGTTGACCCCAGCAGGCAGCCACACCCTCCATCAAAAGTAAGAAGTCTTATAGTTTATTGAAGGAGTGCTAATTTCTTCTATTGCCAACATTCTTGCACAAAACAAAAGAGCAGCTTTGAACCATTATTGACTAACCAGACGCGAGCGACTGACGGCAACTGATAAGCTGGTCTCCCATTTCACAACTCGTTATCGTTTCTGAAAGTGATGTTTTAATATACTGCTATTTGAAATGTTTTATTTTACATTAAGAATTGCACATACCCTCCCAGACCCGGTTTATTTCAAGAGAGTGAGCGCTAGAATCTGAAAGGCTTTGAACTGGTAGAGGCCTTCATGAAATTCACTCACCATCTATCCCGACCTAGCCTTCGCCCAGCGAAATGATCCAGTTCTCGCTGAAGCGTTTTTACAAGCAATCCCAGAAGAAGGCTTAGAGAAGAGGAGTCTCTTTTTCTTTCTAAAACAAGGATTGCTTTACTAAAGAGAACTGTCCACAGAAGGTATGGTAAAAACACAATTGGTAATGCCCAAAAGCCACCGAAAAGTTGCACTGGAAATTGTGCATTCCCATTTTACCAGGGGGCATTTAGGACAATCTAAAACCCATGCACATATTAGTGAAAAGTTTTACTGGCCGGGTATCCATGCTGATGTAAAAACTTTCATCCGGACATGCAAAATATGTCAGACAACCAGCACGCACATCCCATCACCTGCCCCCTTCAACTTGTTGCCGATCATAGAAATCCCCTTTTCAAGAATTGGGATGGACATGATTGGACCATTTGAAAGATCCAGATTAGACAATAAATATGTCCTTGTGATCGTGGATTATGCAATTCGATATCCCGAGGCATTCCCAATGCGAAATAATACCACCCAGCATATCCTTCAACATCTTCTACTGTACTTCTCCAGGGTCTGTTTTCCCAAGGAAATACTTACAGACCAGGGCTTGAATTATATGAGTAAGCATATGTCCGAAGTCAGAAAGCTACTCCACATTACAACCTTGCAAACCTCTGTGTACCATCCCCAAACTGATGACTTGGTAGAAAGATTCAATAAAACCCTAAAACTAATTCTACAAAAACTGGTAGAAAAGGACGGAAAAGACTGGGGCCAAATGATCCCATTGGCACTATTTTCTGTGAGAAACCCCCCACCCCAAGCTTCCTCTAGGTCACAAATCCATAGCCTCTCTCCACCAGATGGAGACCCCGCCTCACAAGTATCCACCTCTCACACCCGTCCAGATCCATAGAACTTCCCGCTCCCTCCCTCCCATCCTCACGGCTCACCACACGCACCCTAGCACCGTCCTTCTCGAGCCCCCCCACCATTCCATCCCTGAGCACAACCGTAGGAATCCCCCCTGCCCACCTCACTTCAGCACTCACCCAAACCCCTACCACCACCCTGCATCCAACTCTAAAATTAGTGCTGCACCTTGGCGTGCCAACCACCCCCTCCTCAGAAGCCTATTTTCCCCCCTCCCTCCCAACCCAAACTCATTGTTCCCCCATCCTCCCTCTGAATGCTATTGAGAACTCTAACATACCACGCCAAACCACCCCGCTCCCTATCAAACTCTAAAACCAGAGCTGCACTCTAGTGCACCAACCACCTCCCTCCTCAGAAGCCCATTCCCCCCTTTCCACTCAAACTCATAGCTTCCCACCCTCCATCTGACCGCTACTAAGAACTCCCTAATACCTCTTGCTAGGACACCCCGCCCCCTATGAAACTCCCAAGCCAGAGGAGCCAGCTGGCACTCCAAACAGCTCAAACCCTCACCTTCTTCCACCCCTTCCTTACACCCTCCAGCAAACATCCCTCCCTTCCCTTTGCAGCCCCATACCCTGGAGTCCCTCTCCCCTACCCCACCACCTCTGACCTCCCCCGGAACCCCTCTCACAACTCAGAACTGCCCAACCTCTCGCCCACATCCCCCCTCCCCCCTCGACTCTTGCCAACAACCCCACCTCCATATCCCTTCCCTTCCCTTGTCTAAAAGCAGCACGTCCTGCCCTCGCTAGAACAGTAGCTTCATCCCCATCACTGTCTGACCCCCCCACCCTCTCTCACACCCCTACTGCACAGAAACCCTTGAAAAGTAGAAAATGAGCCTGTCCCCACCCACGAATGCCTACTCCTCTCCACCTCTACCTCTACCCTGCCTCCCAATCTCTCCCTCCCCTTCCCTATTTCACTCCCCCCTGCCCTCACCCAGCTTCCAGCCCCCTCCCGCTTTCTCACCCTGCACACCGGACTCCTCGACTATTTCAAGACACACTCCTGACTCTCCTCCCCCTTGCCCCCCCTTTCCCACTGACCACCTGTCCACTCACCTGCCCTCCCTCGACTCCACCCACATCCCTCACATATCCTCCTCCGCCCGCCTCCTCTTACCAGCCTCCAACAACTTTCCCCCATCCCTCCTGGCACCCTACCTCCTCACTACCCCCTCTCCTAGCCTCATTGACCTGGGGCGCCCCAACCCCTGTGCGCCCACACTATCCCCCTTGCACCCTACTGCTCACACCCAGATAGCCTCCATGACCACACCACACTCTGAAGTCAAGTGCATCCTTTTTAATGCCCGCTCTGTAGCAAAAAACAGACAACATCTTAGACCTCCTCTCCTCTGACAAACCTGACCTAGTCTTTTCACTGAAACCTGGTTCTGTGATGACTTTTCCCCTTGTTGCACACAAGGCTCCCCGCCTCACCTACTCACTCATCCCACTCAACAGACCCTCCAGAGGTGGCGGTGTGGCAGACCTCTTCAATTTCTCCGTCTCACTCGTTGAATCTCAGACATGCATTCCCGTATGCAAATCCCTTCTTGTTAAACTATCACTACCTCCTACCTTCTCCCACAGTTTCCTACTCATTTACAGACCTGTTTATGACAGACATTTCTCAACCAATCGCTGTGACTCTGTAGCCACCATTCAAGTAAATCACCCCTCCCTAACTCTCCTAGGAGACTTCAATATCTGGTTGGACATTCCCATCAACCCCATGACCCATCCACTGGTCGACAGTCTTGATGTGCTCAACTTCTCCCTTCACATTAATGGCCCAACCCACTTTAAAGGGCACACCCTTGATGCTATCTTCAGCTCCATTTGACCCGATTCATCTAGCCCCTCCCTTACCTCTAATCTGGTCCAACCACTTTGTCATCCCTTTCTCCACACTCTCCCCTGCCCGCCCTTCCCCCATCACTGCAAATGCTGGAACAAAGTAAAGATTTTTCCCGACCTCTGCCAAAGCCCTATTTATTAGACCTCCACCAACACCACCCTCCCCCCAGACAGATCCTTAACCATCGACTCTTTCGACTCATGGCTTCCCCTCTCACCCCCATGCGCCCCTCTTCTTCCCACAATGGATGACTTCCCAAATGGATTACCCCGAACTGAGGAATGCCAAAAAACAAAATAAATCTCTGGAACGCAAAATGGCGAGCAGAAGAAACCGATCTCAACAGATCCACATTCGCCTTGCACCATCGCCACTGCAAAGCCCAAATCAGGAAAGCCAAAAAAGCCTACTACAACAATCGGATCCTCAACTGTGGAAACAGCAAAGAACTCCACATAATCATATCTGAATTTGTCAAACCCACTTGCACCACTTCCCAATCTGCCCCATCACAATCGCTCTGCGACTCTCTCAATCCACTTCTACACCACCGCTCTTGACATGACAGGGCATTTTCCCATAACAACAAACTGTCCCTCCCTCCCACGAAGCGCTCCCTCCCACGAAGCGCCCCCCCCCCCCCCCAACCACTGACCAAACCAACAACCCCCCCATCCGCCTCCTTACCCACCTTTGACTCCTTCAGACGATCTTCAGAGACAAATGTCTTGACATTTCACCTAGACCCCCGCCCGCCTCAGTTTTAAAGAAATATTCTCGTCCACTTGTGCAGGAGAACATGCAGGAACCATTCTAAATGACTCCCTCAGCTCTGGAATCTTCCCTAATGCCTTCAAACTGCACATGTCAAGCCTCTTCCTAAAAAAACACCTCATGACCCCCTTGACCCCAAAAACTACAGACCCATCTCCAACACCAGATTCTTTGCAAAACATCGACCTTTCTCCCAACTAAATGCTTTTGTTGAATCCAACAACCTCCACGACCCCGCACAATCAGGTTTCAGACCACGACATGGAATCAAAACCACTAAGTCCTCAATCTGGAAGATCTTAAGATCACTGCAGACTCTGAAGGATGCGCTGCACTAATTCTCCTCGACCTGTCTGAAGCTTTTGACACGATTAACCACTCAATTCTCCTTGACCGCCTCCACTCCCTTGCATTCCGTGGCACCGCGCTCAAATGGATCGCCTCCTTCCTCAACAACAGGAAACAAATAACCCTCCTCTTCCCTTTTGTCCCAGCTGCTCGCCCGGTTAATACTGGAGTACCGCAAGGCGCATGCCTATTTGCTCTCCTATTCAACCTCGATATGTCCACCCTTCCTGGAATCATCCGCCTGCACAATATCTTGTGCTACAACTATGCAGACAACACCCAAATCATCCTTAAAATCTACAACTCAGACTCCAACCCCCGGCCCGACCTCGCAGCCTGCCTCGAAGATATCGACCATTGGATGACTATAAACCACATCCTCTTAAACCCCACTAAAACCGAAATCATGGTGTGCGGCAACATTGAGCTTCTACCTTGCCCACTCCCTTGGCCCCTTTCCATGGGCCAACCCACCACCCCCTCCGCCACAGATCAACAAAGTATCCAAGTATTGTCACTACCATCTCAAACTTTTCAGGCCCATTTTTCCCTACCTCTCCTTCCCGAACAGACTTGCCGCAGTTAGGTCTATTGTAATGTCGAGACTGGACTATGCCAACTCCCTACACCTAGGGGTCCCAGCATATCACCTTAATAAAGTACAAAGAGCGCAAAATGCTGCTGCTAAAATGCTCCTCACCCTGGGTCCAAGAGACCACACCCCTCCAGCTCTCTGAACCCTTCACTGGCTCCCAGTTGGACAAAGGGCCACTTTTAAGACCCTGTGCATCACGCAGTGCACAAGACCGGCCCACTATACCTGCAAGATAAGTTAAAACCTTACCTCCCACCCCGCACCCTTCGATCAATCACTGCCCTCATTCTGGTGATCCCAACTACTAACTCCGTCAGGATCAATGATCCTCTTTCTCAGCATTGGCCCCGACTCTGTGGAACTCACTTCCACCACACATTCGACACACCCAAGACTATATGACATTCCGCAAACTACTAAAACAATGACTTTCCCTAACGCCAACATCAACCTAAAGATGCGACTCTCATCCTGGTCTTCAATGAATACGCCCACTGATTGGGCTATAGACAATCGTATCCTTGAACAAGGATCTCCTTAGAGGCCCCGAGCCCGTAACATTTCCGTGACGTCCCTGTGTGCCCTTGAGTACTCTTGGGTGACATTGGAACAGACGAATGAATGAATGGATGGATGGAATGGATTAAATGGATGGATGAATTAATAGAACAGATGGAATGGATGAAATAGATGGAAGGGATGGAATAAATGGATGGATGAAGGGATGGAATGGAAATATGTGGAACAGACGGATTGATGGAATGGTTGGATGGGATGGATGGAATAGATGGAATGGGTGTATAGAATGTACAGGAAGAATGGATGGATGGAATGATGAAATGAATGGACTGGTGGAATAGAAGAATACAATGGATGGATAGAATAGATGGAATTGGGTGGAATGGATGAATAATAATAAGTGATGAAGTGATGTGATGGATGAATGTGGAAGTAAATGGAATGGATGGAAGTGATGGGATGGGCAGAATGGATGGATGGTTAGAATGGAATGAACAGATGGACGGTTGGAAGGGATAGATAGGACTGATGGAATCGACGGGTGGAATGGATAGAATCGAAGGAATGAATGGCTGGAACAGATGGGATGGATGGAATGTATAGATGAGATAGATGGAATGGATAGATGGAATGGAATGTAATAGATGGACATAAGGGATGCAACGGAATGGATAGATGGGATGGAAGGATCGATGGAATGGATAGATTGATGGGATGGCATGGATGGAACAGATGCAATGGATTGGATGTATGGAATGGAACGGATGCACAGAATAGATGGAATGGATGGACCGGGTGGACACAATGGACTGATGGAATTGTTGGGGTAGATGGATGGTATGGACGGATGAAACAGATGGATGGAATGGACGGAACGGCTGGAGAGGGTAGAGGAATTGGATAGAATGGACTGATGGAATGGATGCAATGAATTAATTAATTGAATGGATGGGATAGATGGAATGGATGAAATGGATGGAATGGATGAAACAAATGGATGGAAGTGATCGAAAAATGGAATTGTTGGAAGGGATGGAATTGATGGATGTATGAAATAGATGGATGGAATGAATGGATGGACAGATAGAATGAATGGAATAGATGGATGGAATGCATGGTATGAAAAGAAGAAATGGATGGAATTGATAGATGGAATAAATGGACTGGATGGATGGACTTGGATGGAACGGATAGATAGACTCGATGGACGGAATGGATTGAATAGAGGGATGGGATGGATGGCATGGACAGATAGATGGATGAAATGGATGGACGGAATCGATAGATGGAATGGAATCGATGGATGGCATGGAAAGAATGGACTGAAGGAATGGATTTACGGAATGGATGGATGGAATGGATAGAATCACCCTGCCCTCCAAGTCCCAGTGTGTGCCCGCCGCGCACGTGTGGCTCTGTGTGAACAACACAGAGTGTTGCTGTGTGCCCTGCTTTCTTGCGTCACATGCTGCTGTTACATATCCCTATGTCCACCTCCTAACACTGTAAGCCCAGGCCCCCCACTGTGTCCGTGTGTCACTGTGTTCCCTGGTAGGGTATCCACGTGTTGAACCTAAAGGGCAGTCTAACACCCGAATCTTCCCTTAGTCATAATGATCACACATTCTGGTTCAGGTGAATTTGCTTATTGTGAATTCTGAAAGCCAATTCTTTTGGATTGTCTTTTTTATTGCCTTGTTGCCATCTAGTACCTGCTCTCCAAGTGAAACATCAAATCCTTTTTTTAAATTTCTATGGGGAGCAGATTCTCTAAAACAAAGGTTCTTGGTAAATGCCAGAGCAATTTAAACCATAGACCAATGGTGTGTGTTGTTGAACACAATTATAAAAAAGGTTAATGGACCGAGGCAATTCAGTGAATTCTCCTATATACGACAAGGAGTATTTGGAAGTTTTCTAGACTCCAATCCTAGTAGAGTGAAACATCATGGTCCTTTCTCTTGGTTTTTTTGGGAGGATCAAACTGTAGTCTGGTGCGGAATTTTTGTTTTAATATATTTCTGCCAAGACAAAAAGGACGACCGGTTTCAGTGGTAATGGGTCATTGGACCACTTTCATCAAGGCTATTAAAGGACAAGCACTAGGTAGTGTGCTGTCTTTGTGAACCTTTATTCAGCATAATCTGACTTGACTGTTTGTAGGCGGCCTCACCTGCATATTATGGATAGAGCGGGGCGAGGGAAAATGGGAGGGAGACAAAGGGTCTATGGTTAGTCTTCAACTTTAAACCTTAATGCTTATCTTATATGAATGCCCAACATGGCAATGTTGTATCTTACCCTCATCAAAATTATTTTTTCCCCTCGTATGGTGGTCTTTCTGTGTTGTAAGGGTGATATCAGCCTTCCAAGCAAAGGTGCTCAAAGAACGATGCATGCCATGTTGGGATTATAATTGTTTTTTGTAAAATTAGATTATATTTACATTTGATAATGAAGATTAAAATGGTTTCAGTTTTCCCTCCCCCGATAGACTTGCCTCCATCTTCTTCGTTTTGCATAGTCCTACTCATGACACCATGAAATACAAGTAGTAACAGATTGTATTAGAAATAGTTATTGGATTATTTTTTCAGCAGAGAAACCGTTCTGCAGTTCTGACTGCCACCAAAGCTAAAAGAAATTGCTTAAGCACATGGGTAGGTGCCTCTTAATATATTATCTATTAGTATCCAGCAGGGGAGGGGGGGCAGCCTCTAAGCCAATGAGGAGGTTAGGAATGGGGGCATTACCAGCGGTAAACCCCCCGCTCTGATCAGCCGCACAGCTAGAGGCCACCATCTTCCCCCTGACGGGGAATGGGTTAAGTGGTGTCCCACTTCCCCTCTCCTCTCCCTCCTCCCCCATCCACAGAATTCCATCCCCACTTACCTTCATTGAAGTCCATTTCGGGAGCGGTCGCGCTGGGAACACTTCTGTCCCCAGCGCGTCTGCTACCGATCTGCAACAGGCCGTCATGGAAAGGAAGAAGGTACTACAAGTAGTCCCTTCTCTCCATGGCGGACATTTTTTTGTTAACTTTTTTCTATTGTTTTCAATGGCCGCCGGGAAAGGGAAAACCGACTTCGTGTTCTCTCCCCCGGCAGCCATTTAAAAAGAAAAAAATGTTTCTATTCCGAAACGGAGAGTACTAATAGCAATAGTCCCCGAGCAGGGGGGCATTACCACTTCAGGTAATGTCCCAGGGCCTTCGTTAAGGCCCGAGCGAATGGGCCCTGGGGCATTACCTGAAGTGGTAATGCCCCCCCCCGCTTGGGGCCTATTGCTTAAGTATATAACAGTGTATTGATTGGAATCATGTTTCCTAATAGCTCAAATGCATTAGGTACCTATCCTCTGCTTTACTTTCACAGGGACATCCATTCAGTGATCAATGGTGAGCGGCAACACCATGCCTAAAATTACACTTCCAGCACTGAGCAAAGGCAAACCTATTCTGACACACTTGCATGCTTGGCAGCGACTGGCTTGTACGCATATAGGCAACCACATGACAATTATTAAAATCCACCGCCCATGGGAAGATTAGTCCCATTATCACATTGCATCAGAGTATTTTGGGTGCTCCATTTTCGACCCACCTTAGACACAGGTCAACTCTTATATAATTCAGTAGTCACCTGCTATCTTAACCCAAGACAATCGTCTTTGTGTCTCGATTTGGAGATACCATTTAGCAATTATGTAAAAGAACAATTACTTTTGTGATTGTTAGCTGCCCACCCCGGACATTGTCTGGATTACCCTTTTTCTCCCTTGGTTCACATGCCATATACATTAACTCTGGTATGTACACATAGTTATATATTTTTTGTTGCAACATTTATTTGCTTTGTTTTCCAATTTTGATTGGCAACTTAACTTACTGTTATCATTTGTAAACGTGCAAATATTGCTTAATTTTACTTTTGTATCAGTACGGTCTTGCAAAAGACAGTCAAAAACACGTGTTAGCTGTATTTTCTCAAGAGTGTACTGCAATAAAGCAAGAACATTCAAAAAGAATACCAACTTATCTGGACGATTAACTCATCCTAGCCGACAATGTAGAAACAGGTGAATATGCTTCCATTTTTGACGAAGGAAAGAGGTCACTACCATCACTTTGGTGAAGACTCTTGTAATTGTAAATTTGTACAGCGCTTATAAATAAGTGCTTCAAAGCGCTTCAAGGCGGGAAGGGAGCAAGGGAAAAACAGTAGTTATTCTTAGGCCTTTAAGTTTCCGATGACAAATAATTAACTAGCATACTAGGCCGGACGGCATTTCACCTAGTGCAAGTGCATGAAGTTTAACAGGCGCATCCAGATTAGGGAGGGGAGACAAAGGGGGGACAAAACAGAACTTGCTGGGCCTAGTAAATTCAGGTCCTGCAAGTGTATAGACGGAGGTGCAAGGGACGGGGGAGGGGGCAACAAGTGTGCCCAGTCCAGCAGGGCCCTGGGTTAAGTGCAGAGATGTTACCTCTCTCATGGAACATACAATGAACTGCAATAGGGGTTACCCCTCTCATGGAATGAATGCTGAAAGTCCAGGGCATAGTGCAGAGGCCCGGAGACCAGTGCAAAGACTGGTGGGGGAGCCTGGGACCTGTGAGGCTCTGGAGGCGAGCCAGGCAACCAGTCACCAAAAACTGAACAGAGTTAGGGGAGAGATGGAGGAGTGAGGCAGGAGAGAACGAGATAGTAGGTTAGCAAGGGAGAGATAAAGAGGAAGAAAAAAGGAAGGTCTTGAGGAGTTACCGGAATTTAAGGATACCGGCTCAAGGTGGAGAGAGGCAGGGAGGCAGTTCCAGAGGGCGGCACCTGCAGAGGATAAAAGGACCTAGAACTGGTAGCCTGCCCCAATCAAAAGTCATGTGTGGTGTGGAGGCCAAATGAGAATGTGCAATTATGTATCATCCAGGTCTACGGCACACAACCAATTCCTCAGTTGAAGAGAAGTCACAATCCAGGTCACCATCTGGCATCCTTTAGGAATGAAAACACAGATCTCCAACATGTCTATGATTGTACAAAGCCACAATTTATCAGTCTTAAGAATGTCAAAGAAGCATGAATTTAAAAAAAACTCTTCACGAATGCTCGTATAAGGTATGGTCAGCCTCTGCAATAGCTTGGAAAATCTTGCAAGAGACATTAGCTTAACGTTGTGAGGAGTTGTAGGAGGCGCTATGGAGAGAGAAAAACAAACATCTGTTCATTACAGTGTGTCCAACAGTACGAAGTGATCATCTTCCAAGCCTCTACATGGAGCAAGATCTCTCAACCCAGCTGCTGTCTTTCTGCTGCACTTACCAATAGGTGGTTGCACTGAAGTTCTTCTCCTCTCAGCATTTACCCTGAGCACTTCTCCATGAGCACCAAAGCAGCTATCCCTCACCCCTACCCCTCTGCACTTGCACGTTCTGAACACTCACAAGGCATAGTAGGTTTGTCTCCCCTTCTCTTTACTCTCATTATTGGTTGGTACTATTCATTCAATAATTTATCCTTGCTTTAATTAACTGTCTACCTTCCCCAGTCCCCACCCCGTTTGCCCTTTGGGTGCTTGGAAACAGTTTTGCTAATTGTGTAGGAGCCTAAGAAGTGACCAATCAAATAAAATAAAAAAATAAAAAGATTTTCACCGGGCATCAGACCATCACTTCTTTGAACTGTCTCCAGAGACTGAGGATAAAAAACATTTTGGTACTCATCTGTCTCGTCTTGAGTTATAGAAGAACCCAAAGAGTTTCTTCTGTCTCATCTGTCGTTTGATGGGGCTTCGAAGCCTGTAAACCGGGTAAAGCTGACCACAGTCTCCCATTTGATCTGCGTAGACATTTTGGGGTTGTTTGCCAATTGAAGGAGAGATTTGATTAACGTGTTAGTTCCCTCTTGAATCTCCACAGTATAAAAGGTAAGGATTATACTTTTAAGTGAGTGTCTGTGATCAAGTTGTGCTTTTTAGCCTGTGGATGTCAGATCAAGAAACATGCATCGTGCTGCACATGGGCCTCTGCAGTGTTTACTATCCACTCGCTTGTCATCAAACCAAACAGATCATGTCTCTTCTCAGGAGGAAGGTCACTTTCAAATTCCTGGAGGTCTTTCAACAGCTTTACATTGCAAGTCACCAGAAGGATGTCAGAATGTACCTGCATTAAAAACAAATCATTATTTAAATAGACATTCTCGCTGATTGGAGAATTTCCTCCACTTTCCCAGAGTAGAATGTAGGCCTCCCCTACTTGTGTCAGAGCAGTGACCACTACAGCAGACTAGGTTGGAAGGTTTCACTAAAAGGTTTTCTTCTTGTGGTATTCTGGACATCGTGTCTGGCCGCTTGTTAGTAGGCAGTCACAAAAGTGGAGGGGGGCAGGCGAGTTTCCGATTTAGCGTCTTTAAAGTTTGGTTGCATAGAGATACCAGATTAGTTGTTTTCTTTGCAGCATTGCTGCCGGAACTCCAGGTTCGAAAGGGTCCTGTTCTGGAATATAGAGACTAATACGACATCACTACAAAGAAATACTTGTAGTATCACTGTTTATTTTTGGTGCGAGATGTTTTCTTATGCCTCGACCGCACACTGCAATGTCTAGCCCAGCCTTGGCTGTAGTTGGGCTCTGTAGGTGTCTTCTGATGCCATTGGCATAGAAGTTAGGATCTCTAAATTCTCTGTTCCTGTTGAGGAGGGATCTGGGTCTCTATGTTGGGATGAACCAATGGCTCATGGAGCCTGTTCAGCATTGAGTATGGTGCAGACAGAAATTCAAGTTCGGCATGTGGAGCAGAGACACTCGATATCGTATGGCACCTCTGTATTTGATGGGCTGGGAACAAAGTCTTGCCACACTACCCAGCACATGTTGAGGAGGCTGGTGTAGTCATTTACAGGATATCATTGCCCATATCCCAGCATATGCAAGAGAACACAAATCGTGGAACAACCTTGTTAGAAGGTTATTGATTGAAGCAAGGAAGGTAGAGGGGAGAGAAATTATAAGTTACTCATCCTAGTGACTAACGTACTCTTAATCCATACTCCTCTTTCCTCCACACTGTATGGGAGGCGGAACCTTTTTCAGCAGAAAAAACCTTCTTCCCCTTTACATTTAGAGGCGCACGGAGGGGGGAGGGCAGCCCAGGGAGCATGCACCACACCTCCCCATTGGCGCGTCGACAATAGATTTAACATTGCCTATTATTAGGGGGGAGGCTAGTGGGACTTATGGAGGAAAGGGGACTAAGACTACATTAGTCACTATTACTGTTACGTCCCGTCCCCTTTCCTCCATACTGTATGGGCGATTACAAATGATTGTAGCCCCAGGGTGGAGAGGAGACCCCCCTTAAGCAAGCAGGTTCCTGAGAACCACCTGTCCGAAAGCTGCATCAGATCTAGAGCCGGCATCCAAACAGTAATGCTTGCAGAAAGCCAAGGGAGATGCCCAAGTGGCCGCCCTGCTTATGACTTGCCACGGAACATGGCGCCGGAATGCGATGGCCGTTGCCTTGACCCGGACTGTGTGGGCATTCATATTGGCTGGGAGCAGCTTGTGCTGGCCCTCATAAGCTTCCTTGATGACAGAGACCATCCAGCGGGATATGGAAGGCTTAGAGGCCTGATAGCCTGGTCTTGAGCCCCCAAAAGGGACAAACAGGGCATCCGATTTGCGGAAGCCCTTGGTCCTGTCCAAGTAGAATTTAAGGGCACGCCTGACATCCAGGCAGTGCAGCACTCTATGCTTCGTCCTTGGGATTGGGGAAAAACATAGGAAGGACTATTTCCTTGGTCAAGTGGAAAGCAGGCGGAACCTTGTGCAGAAATGCCTGGTGTGCCCGCAAGACTATCTTGTCCTTGTGAAAGGTGGTATATGGCTCAGAGCCGACTATTGCCTGGATTTCGCTGACTCTACGAGACGAGGTAAGGCCGACTAGGAAGGCCATCTTGATGGTAACCAGCCTGATGTCCACGGACGCCATTGGCTCAAACGGTTGTGCGCCAGGGCACCCAAGACTATGTTAAGGTCCCACACCGGGTAGAGCCTCTTGACAGGTGGGTAGAGCATTGCGAGTCCCGTCAGATGTTTGACGATGGGGTTGGAAGAGGAGAAACTGCCCTCCTCCGAGTTCCTGTAAGCCCCAATGGCTGCGAGGTATGTGCGGCAGGTGTCCACCTGCACGCCTGAATGAGCGAGGTGCGCCAAAAAGGCAAGCACGTCGTCCAAGGTGTACACCAGGGGGTCAATTCCCTTGGAGTCTTCCCAGTGGCAGAATCTGGTCCATTTGCTTTTGCACTGGGCCCTGGTAGCCTTACTCCTGGCGCCCTGTATGATCTTCAGAGTGGCCTGTGAGTTACCTGCTCAGGTACCACGCTGTGAGGGCTAGTTTCCCTGGCGCAGGGAGGATGACTCTGCCCCCCTGCTGAGCCAGAAGATGTGCTGGGCTGGTCGGGGGGTGAATAAGGGGAACTTCCGAGAGACTGAGCTGCTGCGAAAACCATGGCCTGGCTGGCCACCATGGAGCGATTAGAATGATTATGAGTTGGCGAGACTCCTTGATTTTGCAAATTACCCTGTGAATCAGGGGAGTGGGCAGAAAGGCACAGGCTTTCATGCCGGTCCACTGGAGGTGAAATGCATTACCGAGTGAGCCGGGGCCCTGACCTTGCCAGGATGCAAACTGGGGGTACTTCTTGTTGTGCCAGATGGCAAAGAGATCCACCTGGGGGTGACCCCACCTGTTGAAAATCTCCTGAATAACGAGGTAGTTCAGCTGCCACTCGTAATTGTCTGCTTCCAGTCCGCTGAGCCTGTCCGCTTCCAGGTTGGATTCCCCCAGCAGGTGGACTGCTGTGAGATAAATGTCGTTGTCCAGGGCCCATTCCCACATGCTGATCGCCAGTCTGCACAGAGGAGGGGATCTGGTGCCTCCCTGCTTGTTTATGTAGTACATGCTGGTCGAGTTGTCCGCCTGGATGAGGACAACCTTGCCCCTGAGAAGTGGTAGGAATGCCCTGAGCGCCAGCCAGATGTCGTGCAGCTCCAGCCAATTGATGTGGTATTCCTGCTCCTGTCGAGCTCAGGTGGCATGGACCGAGAGATCGTCCAGGGTGGCTCACCAGCCCTCGAGCGAGGGATCTGTGGTGATGGGGGGCCTGCGAAGAGGGCGGCCGCAAGGGCTTGCCCCCTCCGCAGGTTGCAGTCTCTGGACTATCAAGTCAGGTCTGGGTGGAGAGATGGAGGAACGTCGATCCTCTCAGATTGAGAGCCCCGCTCCTGGCTCCTTGAGGCCGCGAAGTGCAGCTGAATCCTCCTCATCCTTAGTCTCGTGTGCGCTGTGCGAAGACCCAGGAGATGTTGGTACCACCATGCCGAGTTCACTTCTCTGCTGAGGAAGTGGGCGGTTGCCCTCTTGATGGCCGAGATTGTGTCCTCCGACAGAAATACCTTCTCGGAGCACGTGCCCCAGTTGAGGCCCAAGAATGTCAGCGTCTGCGTCGGCTGCAGCGGTGACTTCTTGAGATTGAGCGAGAAGCCCAGATCGTGCAGTGTGTTCATAAGGGCATGGGAAGAGTGGTGAACCGCTTCCGGAGATGCAGCCCTGACGAGCCAGTCGTCGAGATATGGGTAGATGTGAGGCCCTGCGCTCCGATGAGGGCCGCCACTGCATTCATGAGTCTGGTAAAGACCCTGGGGGCCGAGTTGAGGCCAAAAGGAAGGACCTTGTATTGAAAATTGTAGCCCCTGAACCGTAGGAAAGAACGATAGGGCTGCCAAATCGGGGCATGTAGGTACGTGTGCTTCAGTTCCAGGGGGCACATCCTGTCTCACCTGTCCAATGCCTCCACTATAAAAGCTGGGGTAACCATGTTGAATTTTTGCCTGGGTAAGGAGAGGTTGAGGGTGGAAAGGTCCAGCACCACTCTCAGGCCAGCCTGGTTCTTCTGTATGGCGAAAAACCTGGAGTAAAAGCCAAAGCCTTGCTGGGAGGCTGGGACTTCCTCCACTGCCTGGCTCTCTAAGAGCGACCGGGTCTCTGCCAAAGGAGTTGCTGTCCCAACCTGTGGGAGAGGAGGGGAGGAGAAGCCGGGATAGGAAGTCGATACCCCATAGATACTACAGAGAGGATCCAGAGGGCCACGAAATTCTGGCACCAGAAATGTGCATGGAGAGCAAGTCTGCCCCCCACCGGAGACACATGGACCCGAAGGGGCGCGTCATGCCTTCTTTCCCTCGGAGGCTGCCGCTGAGGAGGGGGACTGGAAAAAGCACTTACTCCCCCCCCCCCCTTTTGTTGCTTGCGCCGGTTCTGATACGGCGAGCGGTCCAGCTGTCTGTATCTGCGTTCCTGGAAGCCACGGAACCCTCCATATGTACGACCTCTTTCTAAACACTGTTGAGATTGAGTGTACGATTTGGGTGTGGTCTTTTTAAGGATGGACAAAGACTTAGCGGTTTGTGAGCTGTTTTTCTTTTTGTCCAGCTTTTCGTCCGTAGAAGAGTGGAAGAGCCCCCCCCCCCCTCGAATGGAAGATCTAGTATGCGTTCCTGGACATCTGGGTTGAATTTTGTTGCACGGAGCCAGGCTGTCCTTCTCATGTCAGTGGCAATATAGATGGCACGGCCTGAGGCGTCAATATGGGCCACTGTGGATTCCATGAGGTCATGCGCAACCAGCTTGGCCTCAGCTAGCCCCGCCTTAAAACATGATTGGCTCTGGGAGGGGAGTTCCGGGAGGAAGTCCGCAATTTCCCGCCATAATCTTTGGTTGACGGCTTCCAGCTTGGCATCGTCGTTGGCCTGACGTAAATGTAAAGAGGCGTTGCACTAGAGTTTCTTGCCATACACCTCCAAGATCTTCTCCTTGCCTAGCAGCACCGCCAAGGAAGAGGCTGAGGATGACGGGGCTTGGAGTATAGTAATGCCGCAGTGATTACAGAGGAGTGTGGCTGAGGATGGTCCGAGAGCAAGAGTGTATCCCCCTCCACCTGCCTGTACTTGGCGTCCAGGCGTCGATTGACTGGCTGGGCCGAGTGGGGTTTGAGCCAGCCCTTCTTGGCCAGGGAGACATCGGTCTGCATAGGAATCCCCGATTTGGCAGAAGGGTGTTGTGTGAGAACTTCAGCCAGAATCCCCTCTGCCGCCTGCTCTAAGGCCCAGGTACTCCGCCAGTCCAGCAAGACGTTCGTGGAAGGCCCTGGCTGAGGATGGCGTGTCCGGATCCTCCTCCTCGTCTGTATCCTGCGGATCTGAAGGATCTTGTGGAGGAGGAGTAGATGGCGCCGGAGGCTGGGGTACAGGGACCGGAGGCGGCAGAGGTCGCAGAGTTGGCTCTGGAGCCGGAGGAGGTGGCTGCACTGGGGTCTGGGGGCCCAATGGAGGAGTCTGCAGTGCCACTACCATGGCGGGAATGACAGTGGAAGGAAGTTACCAAGAAGGAAGCCCACAGCCAAAGTGCCAGAATGCGGCTATGGAAATTATGGATGAACGCTAAGTAAAAGTCTGACAACAGAATGTCATGAAAAAGATATATAAACCTATGTTAAATATGAAAATACTTAAGACTGATAAAACTAAAGCATGTCAAGAAACATGCATCTAAAAATGAAGTAATCTTGCAAGTAAGATGAAGTAACTTGCTGACCAATAACTGGAAATACGCTGTAACGCAAAGTAGAAAAGCACATAGAAGCTTGCTAAAAAGAGGTATATACACAACGTTTATGATGGCCATTGAAAGACAATGGACGGAATGTATTAAATAATAAACACAGCTACCTCAAAATACAAGCCTAGGATTACAAATTGAAGAATTAATGAAGAAGCCGTTTTCGGGTGAAGAATAAGAGAGTATGTTGGCCTGAAGTCAAGGAGGCTATTTCAAGAGATGGGTGCAAGGCATAAAGGGAGTCGAATGAAAAAAACCATGTGCATCAGATATATTTCTGCTAAGATTAGGAGAGACAAGGGCATTTGAAGATGCCAAGTTTTGGACAAATACGAAGGTAAAAGCCTATGTGAGGCGGAGTGAGCAAGTCTCTAAAGGCTACTATGGGTAATGACAACCTGTTTAATAAAATCAAATAGCAGTAATTGAGAGGCTGAAATGAACAAAATCGTGGTCTCCCAACACGTGATGAAGAACACAAAACTAAGACTATTCATTAGAGCTTGATTTAAGATAGTGGTGTGTTCACACTCCCTCGAATGTCCCAGAACAGTGAGCAGATTATGTCAACTACAAACGATAGACCTTGGCTAAGGATCAGGTTGATGAAATGCAATGGGCTGATTGGGAAAACAAAGAATACGTTGACGCAGCTTGAACACCTAGGTTTTGTTCTGTTCACATGCTGCTAAGAAGCCGAATGGACAAGGGTGGCTAGGGTTGCCAACCAATCAAAAGGCCTGCCATGCACTTTTATACACAACGTTGCAGTTATTATACTGCTGCCATATTCTCTGCTATAATCAGTATGTGACATACGCAGAAGTAGCTCAGAGCGTATCCTACAGACAAGGGGCAGCCAACGAGCAATTAACCCGTATATAATTCTATAAGTAGATATGTTCCCCTAATTCAATTCCTTCCGGCAATAGGTTTTATAAAATGCCACATAGGATGACGTCATAAATGACATATGTGAAAGTATATAGACTCTGTACAAGCAAAAAATGTGTGAACATTGAGCATCTACCTTGATAGCGGTCATATCACACTGCTTTCTTCCATTGAGATTAAAGCAGTATTTTACCATCTTCCTTTGGTCTGTCTGGTTATTTGGTCTGGGATATTTACTGATAATTCCATCTAGCACATAGAAGTTTCAAGGTGCTAGGGCACAGATGCATGCCAAACAACCTTATAAGGCCTGTTCCTTCTCAGTGATGGGAGAAATTCACCAAGTGCAAAAAGTGTTGTGCTGCAGAGAGCAATCTAGCCAGCTCTGCTGTCACAGGCCCGAGAAAGCCACTGGCGCTGAAGGCCCAGGATCCAGACTAGGGATAGGAAAGAAGACATTAGCCACTGCACTCTTGGATGCCATTGGTTTTGACGTCCTCAACGGGATTGGATTCCACTTTACCTTACAATTGGAAAGAGTGCAAAGGAAACGACCCAAGAAAGGGGGAAGTCAGGTGGAGCGTTAACATATGCAAAACCAAGGGCATCTTGGACCTCGATATAAGTCCCTTTGTCTCACAACCGATCAGGTCTGGCATTGCGACTTTTAAGATGGATTTTCGCAACTTTTAAGATGGATTTCTGAACTCTGACCTGGTGGGCAGAGGTTCAGGAGGCCATCCTTTCAAGATGGTATACAGCGGTGAGATAGGACTGAAGGTATCCAGTTTTGCACACTAGTGAAGGCATTTCAAGTTATTCCTATCCAAGACACATAGTGACTTTTTAGTGATAAATGTAAAAGGCCATAGACCCATCTAATATAATAGAAACAAGTACCGTTATAACCTTAAATGCTTCTAGGTCAGAAACATTGAGAAGAACATGTTACTTACCTTATCTAGTAACTTTCTTTCGATGGGATGTTCCTCCAACGTATTCCACATCTATGAGAGGAAAGTTCTTTGGCATAGGCGTCCTGCGTCAATGACGTCGATACACTGTCCCTCGAGGGCCTCCATCGAGGGTCGACGTCACTGGATGTTGTATATAGGACGCACAGCGCCCGTAGCCTCAGTTGTAGTTTTTTCCCCAGAACGTGTGGCACAAATCTACTGCCAGTATGACTGCAGAAAGTCTTGCGGAAACGTAAGCTGCAATCGCATAAGAAATTCTGTAGAAGGGCAGGCTGGGAGGGTACGATGTGGAATACGTCGGAGGAACATCCCATCGAAAGAATGTTACCAGATAAGGTAAGTAACTTGTTCTTCGAGGGGATTGTGTCCTCCGACGTATTCCACATCTATGACAGACTCCCAAAGCAGTACCGACGTCTGCAGGTGGGAAAAGAATTTCCAAATTTAGAATATTAGAAAGCCCAATCAAATTGCTGAATAGAGGACTGCCTTACCAAAGGCCAAATCCTGCCCATGGATGGAGTCCAAGGAATAGTGTCTCACAAAAGTATGGACAGAGGCCCATGTGGCTGCTTCGCAAATATTGCGAATCGGAACGCCCCTTTGTAGAGCAAGGGAGGTCGCCATACCCCTAGTAGAGTGAACCCGTAAGCCTACTGGAGAGTCCTTTCCCGCCTAACGGTAACACTCGGAGATCGTCAAAATGATCCATCTGGACAAGGTCTGCTTGGAAACCACCTGACCTAAACACCTTCCGGCATAACCTACAAACAGCTGTTCGTCCACTCTGACCCGGGACATCCGTGAGAGAAAAACTCAAAGCTCTCCTAGGATCCAACCTATGGAGCCTCTCCTCTTCCTTTCCAGGATGTGGAGGAGGATAAAACACCGGAAGAATGACCTTCTGGCTGAAATGGAATTCCGACACAACCTTCGGAAGAAAAGGCGGCCGCACCCTAAGGAACACAGCGAAGGGTGGCTTGACGGAAAGTGCCTGCAACTCACTCACTCTGCGTGCGGAAGTAACCGCAACTAAAAATACAGTTTTAAAGGATAACAGTCGCAACTGACAAGAATGTAAGGGCTCAAACTGAGCTCCCATCAGGAACTTTAAAACCAAATTCAAATCCCATCCCGGCACCTGGAAAGGCGACGGTGGAAACACATTAGTGAGCCCTTTTAGAAACTATGAAATCAAAGGAATCTTAAAATAAGAACATTCCTCAGACGAGCGCTTAAATATAGACAGCGCCGCCAGGTAACCCTTAATGGTACTCACTTGCAGGCCCTTGTGGGCTAAGGAAAGCAATAAAGACAAAACCAAAGGAATGGAACATTGGAAAGGATCCACATTCTGTACCCTGCACCAGTCAGAGAACTTTCTCCAACGGCACAGGGATTTTGTTGCGGGCCTTCTGGCCGAAAACAACACCTCCATCACGTCTTCGGGGAGGTCCCAATCCTTATACCTTAACCTTTCAGATACCAAGCATGAAGGCTGAGAGACTTGACCTCTGGATGGAGGACCTACCCCCCTCCCGTGAGAGCAGAACGTCTCGGTAAGGAAGACAGCATGGAGGGCAGATGGACATGTCTAGAAGGTCCGTGTACCACGCTCTCCTGGCCCATGCCGGAGCAATGAGGATCATCCGGGACCCGAACCTCCGTAACACTTGCACAATGACGGGGACTGGAGGAAATGCGTGAAGCAGTGGGAAGGACCACTCCACTACGAACGCATCCCCCAAGGCTCCTCTTGTAGGAAATTCCTGCGAACAGAATCTTTTGCACTTCCGGTTGACACTGGTGGCGAAGAGATCCACTTGTTGGGTTCCCCAAAGGGCGAAGATCTCCTGAAGAACTTCCGGAGCCAGCTCCGACTCGTGGGAGACCGTGCTCTGCCTGCTCAGAGGGTCCGCCGCCGCATTTTTGTCTCCGGCCAGATGAACTGCAGAGATCGAAATGTCCTGCTGGATGGCCAAGAACCAGAGCTGCATCGCCTCCCTGCACAACGGGAGTGACCTTGCCCCCCCTTTTTTGTTGAGGTAGTGCATGGCCACCGTATTGTCCGTCATGATCAGGACATTCTTCCCCCGCACAGACGTCAGAAAAGCCTTCAGGGCTAGCCTGACAGCCCTCAGCTCTAACAGATTGATGTGGAGTCTGGACTCAGACGGAGACCAACGGCCGCTGGCTGTCAACTCGTTGCCGGAGAACCGCGACCTCTGCATCTCGAGAGCCCACTGCAGAGATCTCATCCACAGCCTGGCCTCTGGCACCAGGAAAATGCAGGATGCCATGAGGCTGAGCAACCTCAAGAACTCGAATGCCGGGAGACTCTGGGCACGTTGAAACTTGTCCACCATCTGCAGAATGTGATGAGGCCTCACCTGGGAGGCGAACACTGCCCCAGAGATGTGTCGAGAACAGATCCGATGTATTGGAGCCGATGGGTAGGTGTCCAATGGGACTTCATTAAACTGAGGGAGAAGCCCAGCTTGTGAAGGGAGTGCTCCGGGGATGCTGGGCTTGACTTGGCTTCTCAGGAGCAGTGCTCATGACGGTGTCCAGTCATAATATCGAATACAAAATTTCGAATGTCAAAAAAGTCGAATCAAAAATGTCGAATTATTTATTTTTTTTTCGATATTTTTTTTGGGCTCTAGTTTATATAAAAAAAATAGGTAAAAAAAAAAAAAAAAAAGAAAAAACAGGGGTTTGGGGGAACCCCCCCATTTCGAAAAAAAACGTCATAAAAAATGTTTGATTTCGAAATTATGTCTATAAACCGCTCATGACACCTGGAGGACTTGAGAAAGAGTGACCATCTTGAACTTGTCCTTCCTGAGGAGCTTGTTCAACCGACGCAATTCCATGATGGGTCTCAATCCCCCGTCCTTTTTCGGGATCAAAAAATAAGGGGAATACCATCCCTTGTTCCTCTCCGCTACAGGCACCAATTCTATGGCGCCTTTCTCCAGCAGGGATAGAATTTCCTGCGCAAGGAGCGAATCCAGACGCTTCAAAGAGAGCTTCCCCGGTGGATTGACGTGAGGCCTCTGCCGAAAGGGAAGACAATAGCTGTGGGATATGATCTCCAGAACCCACACATCTGAAGTAAGGGCTTGCCATCCAACAAGATGCTGCGCAAGTCTGCCCCCAACCGGCGAACCATGGGACATGGCCTCATGACTGAGCAGACGTGACTGCTGCAGTGCCTGAAGGCAAAGTGGCAACTGCCGAGCGGCTTTGGCACCTCGAGTACCTTACTTTCCATATCTGTTACTCCTATGGTGGCCCCTTTGACTGGCAGCTCCTCTCTATCTACCAAAGGCAGAGTAGTACCGAAAGGAACCTCCACTCCATTGCTGTCCCCTAGGACGAAAAAGCAGAGGTTGATGTACTGCAGCGCTCAAAGACTTTGCTGCAGCTTTGGAGGTCTGCAACCTCTCAAGGCTCTCGTCAACCTTGCTGCCAAACAGATGGACACCATCAAAGGGCATGTTGAGAAGCCAGGATTGCACATCGGGAGCAAACCCCGACTTCTGCAACCATGCAAACCTGCATATCACGGTGCTCGCAGCCATGGACCGGCTCACACAGTCTGCCATGTCCAGACCCGACTGAACGGATTCACACATGGCATCCTTGCCGTCTTGCACGAGGGCTAGAAAACCATCCCATTCTTCTCCTTTGGGAATATGCTCAGCCGCCAAAGACGCACAATTCCACAGAGTGCGAGTGAATCTCGCCAATGCACAAACGGAGTTGGCTGCCTTCAAAGCCATACCCCCAGAAGAAAATACCTTCTTCGCCCAACCATCAAACCGCTTGTCGTCCCCATCAGGAGGGATGGTAGGGTACGCAGCCTGCTTCGCTGGGTCCATAGCCGCCTGCACTACCAAACTCTCTGGAGTAGGGTGCGTCGACAAGTAGCAGGGTTCACTACTGGCTGGGCGGTATTTTTTCAAAAAGCGACTTACCAACTGCCGGGAGACTCGCTGGAGCAGTCCAAGCCGCTGCCACCCTTCTTTGCAAAGCCATGTGAAATGGCAACACCGGGTCAGAGGGTGAACCTTGGTCCAGGACGTCCGTCAGATCATCCTGATCAAAATCAACAGGTGGAGCAGACCACCCCAAGTATTCCGTCACCCTGGACATGAGACGCCGATAGGAGGATTTGGCATGTGTTCCAGGCTCAGGCCTGGCAAACTCCACCTCCGGAGAGGTGTCATGACCACTGGAATCATGCAAGGACTGACTGAGTTCTCCCATCTGACTGTGACCCGACAAAAGGTCATCAGGGACATCAGGAGGCACAACCATCTCCTCATTAGACCCTGTAGCTCTCTGGCCATCCTCGCTTGGCCCTCCTCCTGCTCCTACCTGCAAGGCAAAAAACCTCGGGTCATCTTCGACTCCATATTCTCCTTCTCTCCTCATATATCTGACGTCTCTAAGAAGTCACACTACCAGCTGCACCTCCTCAGAGGTATTCTTCCCTTCCTCTTCTTCCCCCAGAAACTCACCGTCTCCCGAGCCCTGGTTCTCTCGAAGCTGGATTACTGTAACAGCCTCTATCTTAATCTGCCTGCCTCTACTCTCTGCAACTCATCCAGAACAGAACTGCGAGACTTGTCCTTGGCCTCAAGCCCAGGGACCGTAACTCTCCAGGACTGAAATCTCTACACTGGCTCCCAGTGGCTGCGAGGATTAAGTTCAAAACCCTCTGCATTGTCCACAAGGCCTTCTGGGGCCTGGGGCCTAAATACCTTCAACTCGCTCTTCCTAAATATCTTCCTTCCCGAGCCCTTTGCTCATCCATCTCCAACTCCCTCAGGGTCAGCCGCTTCTCGAAGCAACGAGTCGGGGGTCGATCTCTCGCCGTGGCAGGGGCCTCCCTCTGGAACAGCCTTCCTGCCTCCCTGAAACTTGAGGAGAACCATCTCCGGTTCCGGAAGCACCTCAAAACCTTCCTCTTTGCTTCTGCTTTCTCTCTCCCTCTCCCCTGCTAAAGTCTCGACTGAATCTGCACCGAATCTGCAACTGGGCCACTCTCACCGACCTCGGTCCTGGTCCCAGCCACTCTCCTCTTGCACTGCCTCCCTGGCAACCCCTGCACTGAGGGACTGTCTCTGTATCCCTACAGCCCCCCCTTTCCCAGCACTTGTCTGCACTTACCTTGCACTTGCCACCAGCTGGTCCTTTTTTTTTTACTTATTCTACTTACTTGTACTGCACTTCCCCCCCCTCCCCTTCCCCTTCCCCTTGCACTTTTCCCTTCCCCCTACCCCTGCACTTGCGCGGTCTGAATGACACCTGGCCTAGTAGGATCGTTGTCTGTCTTCCCCATGTTCCCCCTCCCTGCCTCGTCGCGCCTTGAAACACTTGTGTATAGGCGCGTTACAAATGTCATATCATATATCTTCCTCCACCTCTGAAATATACTCCAAAACAAGTCCAATCTGGGAGGAGGAACAGAGTAGGGCTCAAAAGCAGGCCTCACAGATTTACTGAGAGCCTTCCTTCTGAGCTTCCACAGACATCTGGGGCACCTCTGGCAAATCCTCCACAAAAGGCGTCGAGGGCACCGAGGGAATCTGCGTCGAACGAGGCGCCGACAACAACTTGGAGGGCGGAGCCCCAAGAGCGTCCTTCGGCAGACACGGCGCCGATGGCATCGACCCCTTCCTCGAAGGCTTCACAGGTTCTGACGGTCTCGATAGTTTCGAGGACCGGGACCTGGATCTGCCATGGCTATGATTGCACCGACCGCCTGAGCCCGAAAGCAAGTGAGTGGTGGGCCGCGCCCGTTCCATGCCGGCTTCTTTCAAAGGCGCGGCCAGAACTGTACCTTGCGATTCAAAAATCACCATCATCTGCTGGCGGAATGCATCCCATTCTGCCCGCGACGAAGACTTGGTGGCACAATTCAACCGCCGTCTGGCGGAGTCCTCCGACGAGGATGGGGAAGGCGACCGGTGACTGCGCTTCCACGAATGCCTCGAAGAGGCAGAGGAATGGCGGGAACCACTCCGAGACCGAGACCCCCTGGACTTTCGCTGACGCGGAGAGTCACCCCTCGAGTCGTCGGTCGAAATCCCAGCAGATTTCAATTTATGGGGCTTAGACACCCTACCTACCGTTAATTTTCCGTTCCCGCAAGGCCTTCGATATCAGGTACTGGCAGTCATCGCAGTCGTCGATGGGGTGGCTTTCGCAGAGGCACCAGAGGCAGATGTCGTGCAGGTCTGTGATGGACATTTTCGAACCGCAGTCCCGACATTTTTTAAAGCCCGACTTCGGGGTAGAAGACGAAGACATCGTTTTCGAAGTAGAAGAATCGAACGCGACGAGATTCCGAAGCAAACATGTTCACGGAAAAAATGGAACTGAGGCTACGGGCGCTGTGCATCCTATATATAACATCCAGTGAAGTTGATCCTCGACGGAGGCCCTCGAGGGACAGCTTATCGACGTCTTCGACGCAGGACACCTACGCCGAAGAGTTTTCCGAAGCAGCACAGCTGTGGTCATTACCGGTCATAGATGTGGAATACGTTGGGAGGACACAATCTCTTTGAAAGATGTGTACTGAGAGAGTACCTGCTCAAGGTACAAAATTGGAAATGATCCGAAGAGTTATGGAATGGCAAGAGTTGCAACTTAATGCCATAGCCTCTGATGATAGTGCAGAAGGGGGTGGAACAACTTCCACTGACAGTTCTGTCGCTGTCCTCATCAGTGGTGCCCATGATGATAGGGAGAATGCTATGTCTAATGTTTCCTCTGCCAGCTCTGATGCTGAGGCCATGCTGGAATTCAAGAAAGAACTGTTTAGGCAGAAAGAGCTTGAATTTCACATGGATAAGCTGAGACTAGAGCAGGCAGATAAACGGAAAGACAGGGCTCACCAGTTGGAATTGGCTAAGCTTCAACTGGATCCAAGGGATCTGGACACCTCCTCCTTTCATCCAAGATTTCCTAGTGTGTATGATGAGAAGAATGACATTATGGACTGGTTGAATGCATTCGAGTATGCATGTGAAGCTCAGGAGGTTGTAAATGCTGATAAAATTGCATGGTTGCTCAGCAGACTACCCCATTCTGGCTGCAGTGCCATTATGGAAATGTCCAAAGCTGAGAGAGTTGATTTAGCAATGTTAAAGCAAACTCTCATTTTGAAGTTTGGGAAGACTCCTGCCCAATTCCTTAAAAGGTTCAGAGATTATAAAAAGAAAGAAGTACTTGGGTGTCATGTGCGACTGGCTGGGTTGAAGGCTATAAGGTCTCCACCTTTGAGGGTATGATATGTCTTGTCATGCTTTAACATAGTTTTGCATCTTGTTCCCCCGAGCATAAGCAGCATTTGGCAGATTCAAGTGAGTTAGATCCTAAGAAGCTGGCCATTGCAGCAGATTTTTGGGTGTCAGTGTCCCATAAGGGCAAGACTCATCCTGGTAAGCAGGAGGAGGGGAAAAGCCCAAAGATAATGAGGGTGGGGGATCTGATAAAACTTCCTCCCAGAAGGGCCACAAAAAGAAAAATAAGGGTAAGTCACAAGATAACACAGGGTAGTGGAGGTTGGCCTTCAAAACAGAACTCTGGTTACAGTAAGCCTCCGTTTTTGTGAGCAGACCCAGTGGATCTTGTGTGGTTTGTGGAGAAAGTGACCATGTGAAGGGGGACCCCAGATGTAAGGTCAAAACCTTGGGGGTCCATTCTGATAATCTGGCCTTCTCCTCCTATGAAGAAGAGATTACAGGGGCATCCCTCTCCTCAGATTACATCCCCAGTGGGATAGATTCTGAGGCAGTTTTAGTTTCCTGGGTTCCTGGGAGCCTAAAGTCTGAGGCTTATGCTAGGATTCCCGATAATACCAAGCACTACTTTAAGGACATTGTGCTGATTAATGGAGTAGATACTCCTGCTCTTAGGGATAGTGGGTGCAGTCAAACTGTAGTGGATTCTACCTTGGTAGACCCAGAGGAAGTTGCCAAGCTCCTCCGATGCCCACTAAGTTGGCTTATGGCCCACCTCTTCAGTTCCCAGTTATACCTCTAAATCTTACTTTAAATGGTACAGTAGTCAGGATTCCAGTGAGCATTCGGAGGGATGTCCCAAGAAAGGTCTTGCTGGGAAATTATCTCAGGGCCTTAGGGCTTGTGGGAGATGCAGCAGAAAGACCTGCACAAAGTCTCAAACAAGGGCATCACTGGCCAAGACCACTGCAGTTCCCAAGCCAAAAGGGAAACCCAAGGCTAAAAAGAAAAGACAAGAGGGAAAGAGAATATTCCACCTAACTCACCTACCACTGAGGTGGAGGAAGTTGGTCAAACACCAGGGCCTGACGAGGTAGAGGTGTTACCTGAAGCATTTGACCCCACTGACCATCCTGAACTAAAAGACTTGTTAGTAAGAGGTGGTCCCGACGGGGAAGAATTCATTAAGGGCCAACGTGCGTGCCCATCTCTGGAATGCCTCAGGAGACAGGCCTTCTCCCAGCTGGACGGTGAACCTCCTGGGAAGCACAGGATCTATTGGGAAGGTGGCTCCTCTACAGTGAGCCTACAGAAGGAGACCATAGGAGGTTGGTGGTTCCCCTTGCTGTAAGACCCTTCCTCCTGCAGCTGGTGCATGAAGTGCCCCTTGCTAGTCAGCTTGGAATCAAGAGAATCAAGCAAAGGTTATCCATGCATTTCTACTGGCCCAAGATGGGGGTGCAAGTAGGAAGTCACTGCAGAAGTGGTGCCACCTGCCAGTTATCTGGTATGAGTGGCTCAAAAATCCTAGCTCCACTGGTACCACTCCCAGTTGTGGGGGTGCCATTTGAGAGGGTAGGAATTGACATTGTTGGTCCCCTCGACCCCCACACATCCTCAGGCAATAGGTTTATCCGGTGCTGGTCGACCATGCCACCAGATTTCCTGAGGCCATCCCATTGAAGACTGACTGCCAAGTCAGTTGCAAAAGTTTTACTTGGCATATTTACTAGGGTTGGCTTCCCTAAAGAAGTTGTGTCTGATAGGGGCAGCAACTTTATGTCAAAGTATATGCAGGCCATGTGGAAGGAATGTGGTGTCACCTATAGGTTTTCATCCGCATATCACCCACAAACCAATGGTCTTGTTGAAAGGTTTAACAGAATCTTAAAAAGCATGATTGGGGCTCTGGAAGAATCCCACCGAAGAAAATGGGATCATGCTTACCGTTTTCCTACAGAGAGGTACTACAGGAGGGTGTCGGCTTCAGCCCCTTCGAGCTTCTGTTTGGTCACCCTGTGAGGGGACCCTTGGATATAGTCACTATGCCCACTCCCCCCATTACTACCAATGTAGTAGACTATGTGCTAGGGCTCAGGAAAAGGTTGGTACTCCTGATGGGTCTGGCTAGTGAGAAACTGAAGGCAGGGCAAGCACTGGTGAAACATTGGTATGACCAGAAGGTTTCCCCTCACAAATTTCACACCTGGTCAGCAAGTCCTGATCATGAATCCTAGACGGCCTCGAGCTTTACAGGACAAATGGTCAGGCCCTTACACAGTGGTGGAGCCACTGGGTGAGGTCAACTATTTAGTGGATCTTGGAAGGGCTGGTCAGGCTGCAAAAGTGTTCCATGTAAATAGGCTGAAGGCTTTCGTCCCAATAGTTGAAATCGCTGCACTGCTGCCGACTTCAGATGTTGAGTCCGAACCTCTCCCTGACCTGTTCCAGAGCAGTCCTTCAGACAGCTCCATTGAGGGTGTCCATGTGGCCCCTCACCTGACTGCTGATCAACAAGCAGAGGTGAAAAGTTTGCTGAGGCAATTTTCCCCCTTGTTCACAGTCTCCTGGTTTGACACCTGGGTGCAATGACTGACACCGGAGACAGTGTACCTACCAAAAGTAGGGGATACAGGATGTAATACAAAGTAAGGTCTTACATTAAGACAGACGTCAACAAAATGTTGGATCGTGGGGTGATTGAACCCTCTCGTAGTCCTTTTTTGGAGTTTTGGTTCCAAAAGCAGGTACTTCTGAGTTGAGGTTCTGTGTGGATTACAGGGCTCTGAATGCTGTCACCAAGACAGATGCACACCCCTTGCCTAGAACAGATGAGCAGGTGTAAACTTTGGGTGCCTCCAAATACCTCAGCACATTTGACCTCACTGCAGGCTATTGACAAATAGCTCTTGCAGAACAAGCCAAGGAGAAGACAGCTTTCTCAACACCAGAGGGTCTTTACCAGTTTCGGTTGAAAAATGCCCCTGCCACTTTCCAGAGGCTTGTGAATCATGTGTTGAATGAATTTGGTCTTGCATATCTGGATGAAATAGCAGTTTTTAGTGCCACCTGGGAAGACCATGTGAAACACCTTAGGATTGTGCTGCAGGCTCTTCGGAAGGCCCACGTGACCATAAAGGCCAGTAAGTGCCAGAATGGACAAGGTTCAGTGGTCTACCTTGGACATGAAGTAGGTGGGGGGAGGATACAGCCTCTACCCAGTAAAGTACAAGCAGTACAAGACTGGCCTACCCCCACTACTCAGACCCAAGTGAGAGCCTTTTTAGGACCCACTGGGTACGATCGAAATTTCATGGCAGACTATAGCATCATAGCTGCCCCTCTGACTGCTCTCACCACTCCTAAGAAACCCAAGAAGGTAACTTGGTCTGAAGAGTGTGAGAAGGCCTTCAATGTCTTAAGACTCCTTGTACCAGTCCCCTGTTCTCAGGGCCCTCGATTACCAAATACCTTTTATTGTGCAGACAGATGCCTCCGACACTGGGACAGGAGCTGTAAGGAACACCCTATTGGCTTCATTAGTCGCCAGTTTAAGGACAGAGAGCTCAGATGGTCCACAGTAGAGAACGTTTCTCTGGTTTATAGTGATAATGTCGACAACAAAAATGTCGACAGTCAAAATGTCGAAAAAAAAATGTCGAAAAAAAAATGTCGACTTTTTTTTTCAATGCATTTTTTTTTCGAAATGGGGGGTTTCCCCCCCAACCCCCCCCTTTTTTTTTTCCCCTTTTTTTTTTAACTCCCGAACCCCTAAAATAAATATATAATTAAAAAAAACGAAAGTCGACATTTTTTTTTTCGACATTTTTTTGTCGACATTTTTGTCTGTCGACATTTTTTTTTCGACATTATGACTGGCCACCCGTTTCTCTATTGTGTGGGCCCTAAGGAAGCTGAGGCCGTACCTCTATGGGACCCACTTCACTGTGCAAACTGACCATAAGCCCTTAAAGTAGCTAATGAACATTAAGGGAGAGAATCCAAAGTTGCTCAGGTGGTCCATATGTCTGCAAGGCTTTAACTTTACTATTGAGCATAGGCCAGGTGTTCAACATAGCAATGCTGATGGGTTGTCCAGAATGTATAACTGACCTGAACATGACTCATCCAGGGATGGATTAATTCCCACTGTCCTTGGTCTGGGAGGGGCGAGTGTTAGGAAAGATTTCCATTTATGTGTAATTTTTCCTCCAGTTGTCCCCCCCCCCCACACCCCAACTTGTTGCTGCTGTTTAACACCATATTCTGACTTTGCCAGGGGTGCCCAGCCTTCTGCTGCACTCCTCTGGGCTTTGGCTCACTTCTTATGTGGAAACTGACATGCCCTTAAGACAGTCAGTACTGGGAGACTGTTTCCCTTAGTTCTTTTCCAATGTTGCAACTTTTCTGCAACATGTAACAAGTGTACATTGTACCTTCCAGTACAGTACTCTTGGGTCTTTTAGTCATTTCCAAAGACCCAAGATACTCTCGAAGGATTGTTTAGCAAATGTGCAGATGTGTCACGGACAGGGCTGGTGGCAGCTTATCTTTTCATGTAATGTTAACCCTTTCCTGCCAGGAAAACCGCGATTACCGCATTTGGCACAAATAGGTGGCCTGGCTCCAAAATGGCCACGCAACAAGGTTCTTTGTCCTGTCCTTTGGCCATCTTGCCCCCTCACCTTCCCCAGGTCGAGCCAATCCGGGTCAGTCCTTATTTGGGCTTGCATTTTCCCACCAAACGCCAAGCTTTCGTGGGCTTCTGCATGCCTGGTGTGTGTGCTTCCAGTATGGGGACTGGGGTGTCTGTCCCCAATACACATCCTGGGTGCCAGAGAGTCTTTAGTGCTGTGAATGCCTTGGACCACTGTGGTCCACGATTGGTCCACGTATGGTATGCTTGTATGTGATCAGATCTCCTTTTGGGTCCTCTTTGTTTTGGCGCAAAGGAGATTTGGGATAAGAGAAGCCCCCAAACACACATACCATGTCGATCTCTGGAGTGCTCACTGAACGAAGGATAGAATCCAAGTATCCAGAAGCTAAGAAGCCGAGTCAAGGAACCGCTGGTGACCCACTGGAAGGTTTGGCACCCTGAGCCCGCTGTCATCCCGTGGGACCCCTCTGCATCTGGTCGTCCAAGAAGGTCTCTGAAGACGCTCCGACCCACTGGAATAGTTGGACCAACTATTCTCGGCACCAAACCCTGCAAGTAAGCTTTCTCGGAAGTGGCCCATGGCCAACCAGTGGGCTGATCATCTTACGCAGGACCTTTGCGCGGTCTCCGCCGCCGTTTCGAGGAGGCCCTCGAAACTTGGTATACTGCTAGCTCTGTGTTCATGGCACCCTCACACCAATTATCGTACACTTGGCGTTCCGAGGTCTGAAGTGAGACAAGTGCGCCAGAACCAGAGCAAACAGTATTGCAGCAGTACCCTCCTCTGGGGAAAGAGGAGAAGCGATAGTTACCCAAGCTACTGAGGGGGCCACCAGCAGTATTGTTAATATTACCAGAAGGAAATACTACAATCCCTAAAGTAAAACATACACGACTGATGCCGATGAAATGTACTGGCAAATGCGAGCAGAATCCCGAATGCAGTATAGATTGTGCATAACGAGTGCAGCAGGCAGAAGACATTGCCTTGGGTCTGATCGAATGAATGAGCAACACAATGTGAGAACTTGCCAAATGCAAAGGCACAGGCGACATCCGTGAAGTGTAGAAGTGTAGAAGTAATGGCTGAAGTGTAGTAGTATTTGAGAAACGCCAATAGATCAGGCCAGAGGGGGACTGAAAAGAAGCTTCAGTAATTGCACCATTGGTGATTAGTGTGTGTGCCACCATATACCCTGGAAAATGTTCAGTGTGATGTAGGGTGCCTAGGAGATGGGTGCCGATGTTTTAGATAGAAGGGAAACACTGGAAACTGCTAAGACCGAGTACTCGCTCAACCCTCCACTCACCACACCTTCCCTAAGGGGAGATGTGGTATTTTGCCCAGTCTACCCTGCAGGGGTGAAAAGGGGTAGGAAATCCACTGACTCGTGCTCACTCGTAATAGACCATAAGATTAGTTTTGGCTTTAGAGGCCTAGACAGAAATAGGCAGAATTACACCACCTGAAAGGGTAACAAAATCATTTCTGGTGTTCTGTTAGAAATGTTCTGTGAAGACACGTTAATCACATTGCCAGCAAATGAAGAACATGTACTGTGGCGTGATGTCTTTGTAGGCTACACCGCTCTACAGCACTTTGAAGTGCATTGAAGCACTCACGCTTTAAGAAGCATAAGCTTCACAGTAAAGCAGTATACATATAGTGGTAAGCAGCAGCTATATAGAATATATAGTACGAGGATGCTTTCTGGGATAAGGCAACTCGACAGACATGTTTCTGAGCTGGCCTTTATCCAATCATGTAACCATATCGCTACTAGAAGGCGATAGCGAGGTGCTTTATAGATTCAGCCTGCAGCATATATCAATCTTCATACATATATCCTAGATATAGCTATCTTTAGTGTGCAACAGGAAGCATTATAATCTACCCTATGTTAATACAGTTTGGCTTTTGTGCAGAGAGCCAGAGCAATGGGCCTAGTTCAGTTTCTGTGGCAGCTTCATTGCACCGCATATGGAGATCCCTCGCCCTTGGTCACCACGTAGCCACCACACGTCATTTATTTGGGCATCGGCTTCATGACTGCTTGGGTATACGCTCGGAGCTGGTTTTCACAAGCTGCCCAGAGTCAGATTGTAGACCTCTTCCCGGAGTTTGTTTTTGGATACGGAGGCTGTTCATTTAGGAAGGGATGGTGTGTAGACCGTACACGTCAAGTGGAGTGCTGATCTAAAGTGAAATGTGGTCTGTGTGAGGTCTCGTTTTCTGCTCCTCTCCCATATGCATCAGGCAGGCATGGACCAATGCTACCGCACCGCGAGTATGGCAAAGCACCAATGCTTGTGCTTGACTAAATGCAATGTTTGAGAGAGGGCCTGGAGGTCCGCTTTTTAGAGTATGTAGGTATGGTAGATTTCATCTGTGGGTACAGGCGAAAGTTGCTCAGCTAATCATAGCTTCTCCCAAGATTGCATCAGCAAGTATTCTAGCCCCCGGTGGGGGCAAGGTCTACGGATCCATGGTTGGCAAAACACTGCCTTTGGAGGTTTGGGGGTGGGCATTGGAAGCCAATTGGCATCAGTTCAGTCAGATGACTGTATGCACATCTACGGTTTGCCCCCAAATGTATTGCTGTAAAATGGTTTATTTTGACCCACATTTCGCATGGCTTAATAACTGGTTCTCAAGTCTAATCGGATCCAATTTTCTTGTCAGCTGATACTTCCTGAACTGTGAAATGTCCTGTTTTCCAAACAAAACACTGTAATAAAGCCAGGACACGAAGACATTGAAAAGTATAAAAAAATATGTATTTTCAAAATTCAAATCAATTGTACATATTTGCCTTATGATTTTTTAAACTTTAGAAACAAATCTATTTACATAAGTGATTTACTGATAAAAATTAAATAATCTGATATTATAAATAAAATACTTCAATGTACTGAAAAGATTAGAGTGCATATGTGCAAAGAATCCTGTTGCAGTTCACAGATTAGTTTCATAAAATACAAATCCTGAGCTGTTCGTTCCAAGGCTTTAAAAACTTTGCAGAATGGTTCAGTATGCAACAAAAAAAACCTGCCTTCACTTCACTAGCAAACCATAGGCACAGTGCATTTAAGTCACCCGGAAGACCAGCGATATGTTTCTTTACTTCGTTTTAAGGCACGTGTCAGTATGATACAAGCAAGCAGTACGCATGGAAACCAGACATAAATGACAAAGTGCTTCAGAGTTTCAGCCTAGCGTTCGAGTCGCTGACGTCACTTGTGTCTTCCACGATCTGACGCCTGTCCACAGAAGTACGAATTTCTAGCCGGCTTCGGTCCCCTGGTGGCCCAAGCTCTTCAAGTTGTTTCATCTGTGCGGCTTCCAGGTCCTCAAGTCGCTTGCGGACAAGTGAAAGCTCCCTTTGATGCTGCTCTTCCTAGTTGGCGACAATATATGCATGTTAACACAAGGAAAACATCAAGGTTGTAACATGTCCAATCCTATGTTGCAGTTCCTCTTAACCCAAAAGCACAATACACACAGGAACCCACAATATTGTCGCTCCAAGTGGCACTTTGTCAGACAGTGCTTGCATATTTTATTCATGTATACATCCCTAACCTTTCAGTAGAAGAATCAGACTGGTTAGTGTTCTTCTACAAATCAGTATCCGAAAAAAGACAACGTTTTTTCCACCAAATTACAAAAGACATGTATTGATCAGTAACAATTTACAAAATGAATAATGTTTGGATGTTTCGATGAACTGCAAATGACGGGTGACACTACTGCCTAATTTAATAATACTCAATGCATCCATCTCAGAAGTGTAACGGGTTCTATGCATTTTACTGAACAATGTCTCGCCTTTTAGTTTTCTACCACATTTACGTTTTTTCCCCACAAAATGCACGGTGAAACACTGGCAGCCTTATGTATTTTTGTGTCAAAAATTCAGTAAAAAAAGATTGCAGGAAAAAAATGTTTGGTGACTATTGGTTAGTTAAAAGGGACCCGGCTGGGAATCGCACATGTGACCTGCAGTTAAGCACCCATTTCAGCATTTGCTTACTTGGCTGAAATGCCAAGTCATCCCATATTCAAATTCGAACCTTTCGCAATAGCTTTGAAGCATCTTTCCAATATCTGCATTTTCGGTGTCCGGTCAAAGGTTCGAATCCAAAAGGATCGAATGCCATAGGGTCGAGTCAATAGGACCTAAAACAAAAGGGTCGCATTTGTTTTAAAAAATATATATTTTTTGGGGGTTTTCGTACAGGAAAAAAAGGGGTTTTTAACCACAAAAAAAGGGGCTTTGGGGGATCCCCTCCCCCCAAAAAACCCAACCCTTTGGTTTTCGGTCCTTTTGATTTGACCCTTTTGTCATTCTATCCTTTTCAGTCGAACCTTTGACCTATAACCTATATTTGCAATATCTGCATTTTCGAATATCCAATAGCTTTGGAATATCTTTCCAATATCTGCATTTTCGAATATGCAATGGCTTTGGAATATTATTCCAATATCTGCATTTTCCAATATCCAATATGTTTCAAATAGCTTTCCAATATCTGCATTTTCTTTCCTGTAGTGTAGTTCTTGCACATGATTATTTTTTCTGAGCGGAGTACAATTTAGACTATTACGTGTCCTGACCGTTACAGATTATGGGTCCACTAGAGTAGTAGAAATTTAATGTAATGAGAAGTAGGCAGCATCCAAAGAAAGGGTAATTTCCTGCGAGTATCTCCAGATTTAAATATAGTTGCAAGTGATGGGATTTTATGCATTTTAGTGCAAAATATTGTGTTTTTTTTATTGTTCTTCCTCTACTAGTTGCTGTTCAGCGCTCTGATGCATGTGTGCCTTAGTCCACGTTCATCAATTTGCCAACAAAGCAAAAATAAAACAAAATTGTAGAACCACTAATACACAAGAGGTAGAATGTGTTCCATTTCCTCCTACATGTGCATCATTCCACATTCAAATGCAGATTAACTGCTCGCATTTCAGGAGACCCGATGATCCGCATGCATTCATAGTCAGGAAGTGGACCGTTGTGCCATAGCAGGGAATCTGCTGTCCTTCAAGGTATTGGAGAGGAAAATCCCCCCACCCCTTTTCTACTCCACCCAAGAAGGACATGCAAGTCACTGTGCATCTCAATGGTGAGCTTTTGCACCACTTAGAGGAGGAGCAGAAATGGATGAATAGACATTTCACAGGCCAAGAGCTTCAACTACTTTCCTGAGAGCCGCTTCCTGTAGGAAAAGCTCGATCTCATTTAGGAATCCTTTGCATCTCAATCTAAATCCTATCCCCTGCTCCCCAACATCCAATGGGAACTGGGCCCGCTTCATGGGGTTCCCTCTACACCTGGACATGGCCACTGTTAAAATGAAGGTTTTGGGGAACAGGTCTTCACTCAACCTGCCAGTGCCACAAACAGTGTGACTTTGGACACTTTTTGGCTGCCTTGTACAACATCTCTTCAGGTAATTAGTGTCTCCCCCCCCCCCAACAGTTAAAGAAATGAATCCTTCTAATTCATCACTCATTAGTTTTATCCTGGGCCCTCCTTTTTGGGTTCCCTGAGCCCCCTACCCGCCTTTTAGTTTTCTCTACCGAGAACCGGGATGTAATCTTTGACCGCCGTCCTGCCAAACCCCGTCCTCATCCTAGTGCTACCCACAAAGTCACACTTCCAAGTGCACCGTCACACACACATTCTGACTTTAATAGATTTCCTTAGTAAGGTGGAGGTCACCAGAGCATTGGTCCATTTAAGGCTTCACTACTGTAATGGTCTAGATCTGTTCCTCCCCAAGTACATACTGGCTCTTCTATAGGCCATGCAGAACAAGGTGGCCAGGCTGATACCCAGCCTTACACCATACAATTGCACCATTCCTGCTCTGAACTCCATTCACTGGCATCCAGTGGAGGCCTGAATCTGCCTTAAAGCTCTTTGTTGAATTCATCAGGTCCATTAGGCCTAAGGTATTGGGTGCTTCCAGCACAAGGCGACCAAATACGGTCCATGCAGGTCCCTAGTATTCTGGAATTCCATGAAAGGAAAGCAGGGAGACGGCACCTTCGTAAAGTAAACGCTGAAATGCTCTTATTCAAGGATCTCTTTGAGCCTTAGTGTATTTTTGTCAGACTGAGAAGTTCTAGCCCAGCTCTGTCACTTAAAGAGGTGCTAAAGCTCTGCTGAAGATAGGATTCTGGAGGGACAGTATGTATTAGACCTGCAGGTTTCCCTCCTGCACTTACATGTTGTATTGATCAGAAAGCAAGTGTTTTGCAACCTTTTTATTGGAATGAGTTTTTGATGTACAGTGAGTTCCTGCAGATGCACTATGCAGACAGTACCCACCTGCGCTTGTCAGATCTAAATGGGAAAAGGCTGTGAAAATCGGTTTCACCCTCTTTCTCTTCCCAGTTATAGCTCATGAAGGGAATCGGTTCACAGGGGTTTCGGGGGCCAACTTCAAAATAAACTATATATTAAACAAAAGGTGGATGGGAAATTGGTTGGGGGCTTTTGCTCGACCACTGGAGACCACTCCAAAAAGCCCTACCTTTATTATGGCGCTCACACCCCGATTTGGTTGTGCCCCATCCTAGTAAGCAGCTTACCCGCTACCCACAGTCCCCTGTCCGTGCCAGGTAAGTGAAAAACACTTCCACCCAACCTGCTGCGAACACCCCCTGCCACTTCAAAACCCCGCTAATCGCCTGGCTCGCTCACCCACCACAGTCTTAAAGTACACCTATCGCTGTGACTTGCCAGTTCCAGCAGATGTTAGTTCAAGTTGTGGGGGTGGGCGTTTTGAGATCCATACACATTTCCTTTTAGGGCATCAGTTTTGGGCATCTAACAGACACAGGTCTAGCTTTTACCAGAAGCAACCCCCCAAGCTAAATGATATGGTCCCAATATGTGTCGCAGATTAATACCTAAACATAAACTAGGCCTGAGAGGCCTGATCCCGCACAGAGGCTCCTGAGCCTATACATTTATAAAAGGCCAAAAGCATTTGTTATCATTTTAAAGTCAGTTTGGTGGACAGTGACTCATTCCTGGCCGGGCATTGTGTGTATCCTGTTGTCTGGGCTACGTTTTACCAAAAAACCATCACTCTGGTTCAGCAGGGGAATTCCTCATTTTTGACCCCCTTGAGAAGGCTTGCCACCTTCTCCAGAGAAATGGAAAAGTTACTCCTAAAAGTTAGCTGGGAACTAGTGCTTCAAAGGCAGCCCTGGCAGTAAAATGACAGCTCCTACCAGGATGCGGATTAATGGAGACTCGTGTAGGCAGAGTAAGGGTGTGGGGTTAGATTAGCAAAGAAGAGGCCTTTCCAGAGGGAAAAGGGTTCCACCATCATGGGATTTCCTAGGGCCCCCAAACTTCACGTGCCTCTCCCTACTTCTTGCAGACAGAGCACTCCAGGTACGATATCTGAAGGCAAAGGACTTGTTACAGCAGTGTGGATTGGAGTTTAAAGAAGGCTTGGAATCGTCTAATCCGCTTTGGCATTTTTCTTATAGAAGGCAGAGTGGACCTTTCCCTAAATGGGCTAATCTTTGGGCACTTGAAGTATTAAGTTGGAACTAGGTTGGGTGTACAGTCTGATCCAAATCCTCTGTCATAGGGGTGAAAAAACGTGATTTCCAAGTAAGAGGCAAGCTCTTCCTCAAACCAGCCAAGCAAATATTTGGGGTGATCTGCAGCTGAAACCACAGGTGCCTGCTCACTCGAGGTGACAGAACTTGGAAAGTGCCCTACTTGCCTTACTCCTAGCCTAGAGTCCCTGCTGTAAAGGACCAGAGGGGGATATCTGTACTCCTGCTCTCTATATGGCAGAGGAGAGGCACAGAGGACCCCAGCCAAGTTTCTCTATGTGGTAGAATGGACGAGCAACCAAAGGCTTCAGCTCTCAGGAGGTGAAGCGGGCTGGTTCTTAAGTACAGTGTAGTCCCCAAGCTCCCACAATGGAATGTCCACACACTATGTTAGAGAAAACACAGCTATTTATATAAAGGTTCACGTTATGTACACAATCACACTTTGTACGGTGGTAATACCATGATGGCAAATATATACAAGTCTACGCGGTACCACTTTAACTGTAGATTCCCTTGAAATTCATCGACTGCTAACAGTTCAAATGACATACAAATCGGACTGTAAGATGAATCAATGATAGCCACAGAAAGAACGAAAGTTAAATCAAGCAATGGCAGAATTCAGACACTCGCTACCTAGAGACAGTTCTGTGCAAGGATCCGCCCCACCTGGGCAACCTGTAAATAAAGCATATTTGAAAAGCCCAGTCCATATGTGCTTAATATAGTCTTGGGTCTTTCTAATAGTTCTGCAACCACAATGTATCTGGTGTTGTAGAGTTTTGTCAGTTCGTCAACAGGCCCTTCTTGAGTGAACTCCCTTTAAGGCAGGAGCCATGGGTCGTCGAGATTCCTGGATGAAGAAAAGGTGAATGCTGTCGGTGAGGCAGCAGCTTCGGTCCTTGGGGTGCTAGTTGGCAATCGGTCGAAAATGTCCTGCAACAGATGAGGCGTGCAGTGCACCTCGACAACGATGGTTAGTTACCGCAAAGAGTCAATGAAGAACTTTGGCCCAGCAAGGGTGTTGAGTTGACTGCGTCTGGCGTCAGCTATTGGGACGTAGCCACGGCTTGCGTCTGGATCTTCTCTGGCGTCCTTGAGGTCTTTGGGTGGCAGGAAACCCACCGGCGGATTCTCCTCAGTCGTCCGCGACCTGGACTTTCTCCGGAAGTAGGGAAGCGGTAGACGGTGAAGAGCAAGGGAGTTCTTGATTCAAAGTGTTCTTAGGCAGTAGAGCACGGCAGCTCCGGTCGATGAGATAACATTGGTACCTCGGTCGACAGATGTCCGGGCAATTCTCTTCGGATTCCACGGCAGTGCCCGTCTCCGGTTGACAGTCTTTCGTAGGCTGACATCCAGGGCGCTTCAGAGAAGGTTAGCAGTGCACGATGGTCCTTCGTAGCTCGGGACGAGGTCTCCTTACCAGGTCCTCCCGGATCAGTTCTTGGAGACACAACAGCTCTCAGATCGACAAAGTAGAGCAACAGCAATTCTTCTCTTCCAGCTGGGCTTCAAGGTTAAGCATCAAGTATCAACTTCAGCTTCTGAATGGCTTCAGTTGCAACTTCCGCTTCTGAACGATTTCTAGCAGTGAGAGGTCCCCAGATATACTATTTGGTCTCATTTACTCTGCTAGGTCACATTCAAGCAACCAATCATTCTTAATTCAGCCATTCTCTTCCCTCCAGGCACTCACAACAAGGAATGTGTATTGGGACAAGTACCCAGCCATTCAGCACTCCACACAGCATTCATACCAGTTTCAGGTAGGGCTGTCTCAGTCATTGCGTCACACACCAGACCTAGACACCCATAACAGGTGAAATGAGTATTCGTCACACAATCCATTACCCAGGTCCCACCCCACGGGCGTACCCACAATATAGTCATTGGGAAGACTCCAGCCGGTCTGGCCTGGACTTCCCCCACACTACCATATATGGAACTTCCACCCACCAGCCAGTCAGGGGGAAGGGACAGAGTCAGGGCTTCACAGGACTTCGGGAAAAACAAGGTAACAGGTGATGGAAGGCAAGAGGCCACAGTGGCCAGCTTGTCCCCATCAGGAATCCACTGATTCCAATGACAGGGCCTGGGCATCCTAAAATAGAGGATGCTTAGGGCATCTGTCAATTCAGCACAGAGCTGCCACCAGCCCGAATCTTGCTCTGTGGGCCACACACACAGGTGCCCAAAAACATACACTAGGAGTACACGGTTGTACCCCCACCCATTGGTGCCGTAAGGGTATCCGAAGGGTCTGTTCAAACCAAAAAGAGCTGCACCGCCAGGAGTCCCATGTGAACTCCGGTACAGAAAACAAGACCGAACACACATGATAAAAGGACAAGGCTACGGAGGCCCTGCCCCTTCGATGCATTTCTAGCATCACACCTGCACAGGGCCAATTGGCTATGAAAGAACCAAGGAAGTGACCCCTGAATATCAATGCATCTCCAAACCGTTTTGAAACCAGTTTGGACACATTTGACATAGTCTAAGGTGTTGCAAGGGAATTGCCAAAGTAATTTCTGACCAACACGCTCACGTACTTCAGAGTTACCCTCCATGCATATGGCTGACCTCTGCAGTCTCCACATTCGAGACCTGCAGCGTCTTCTAGCATCTCCAACTCGACACCGTCTGCCTGGTAACCAGCTTCAGTCCCCAAAAAGTCTGTTGCAATATGTCAGGTTCTTCACACTCACACACTCTTTTACACTTCTTGTCTAGTTTGTCTCTTTTTAAATTCCTTTCTGTTCAATTTATTATATTCAATTGTATTCAATCTTCATTGTAACAGGGGAAAAGTGTGCCAATCCAGCAAGGTGGGAAGGAGGCAGGGATTTGATTGGTCTTGAAAGATCAGTAACGTGATTGGTTGACAATGGGACAAAGGAGCATCAGCAGGGTTCTAAACTGCCCTTCATTGTCATACCTGAAGCAGGATGGTCCTATTTCTTAATCAGTCCGAGTTGAGGCCCAAATAAGTTCCCCAAAGATTAAGTAACCTGAAGTTGAAACTGGTCTGGAGAATTACCGCCGTGGGACAAGACAAACGGTCATTTTGGTGGGAGCGCAGCACTCTAGGATCTTAGGAGAAGAGACTAATTGCTGACCTTTGCATTTTGAAGTTTGTTTTAGGAGAAGAGTTGTTTGCTACTGAAGAACAAGTTCATTCTTCTAGTTTAGGTATTTAGTTAGAGGTTGTTTCAAGTTTCTACATATCACGCGCGAGACAGTAGTGTCTTTGCGCTTGCTTCTTTAATGAAATTGGGTATACGCATGTGCGAGACGGTAGCGTTGCCTTGCTTGCTGGCCCGTCTTTGCGCATGTCTATTTAACAAAACGTTCTACTTCGCATACGAGCGCAGGAAATCATCCTGCTTTCAGACGGCGCATGTGTAGTGGAGTGTGTTTCAAGTAACGCATAAGGTAACTAGTTTAAGGCGAGTCACGGACGGATTGACACAGACATTGGTATAGTGTCTGGTCATATCAAGTGCAAACGTTACGTTTTCAGTTGAAAAGATAATTACTACAATTTTTTAATGAAGAATTACCCTTTTGGAAAGAACATTCATAAAGTTCTATTCAAAACCAAATAACAGCAGCAATCAGAAATCCCAATCTGAGGAAGACACATTTAGATGAGTCCTGCAAATTGCTAATGGAACTCTTTCTTGAATTAGCATACCAAATGGAATTCAGAGTAAGACTTTCCATCACAATTGAAGTAAGCTCGTCTTGTCATTTTGGAAGAGACCATTTTAGGTTTTCAGTCAGTTTGAACTTACATTCTGCTTCCCTATCTTCCAAGAAAAAAAAAGTGTCCAATTGTGTCGTACACATAATTCTGGAAATAACTTCAGCAAACTTATACAAACAGTCTACTCATAACAATTTATAATGAGAAGGAACTGCAGTTGAGGGACAGTTTCAAGGAAGTTTATTATCTTTTTAATCCAAGAGTCCAGGGATTGATTGATAGAAACTTTCTATAACAGGCCTTTCAGATCTCAGGAAGGCAAAACAGGTACTTACCTCTTCTAGGAGAGTTTGGTGGGTGAGAGGTAATTTTGGGAGAAGATTCATTCTATCATTTTCTCGCCCTCTGCAGGTGCTCAGCTGTTTCTGGGGAGAGAGAGAGAGGGCAACCTGTGTTCCGTTTTTTATTTTATCCACTTCCCCTTTTCCCCCGGGGGTGTGGGGACTTCTGCTGTGTTCTTCAGTAACCGACTGCACATCTTTGGGGAATCTGTGGGGCTTATCAGCTTGTGCGGATCAGGATTCAGGACCCGACAATACCATGATGTGTTAAGTCTGCTTGCTGCCAAAGGCAAGTCTTTGCTTTTTCCACAGAAGTGGCCGATTCTCCCAGCACTGCAGACCTCACATCACCTGCCGTTCACCACAGTCTTCAATACGCAAACAGTCACCACTGCCGAAGCGCTTCATCGTATCCAGTTGACTAGGACAATCCCCGGTTAGATACCATATTAGTACCGAAAGTGCCCACACACCCGGTCTGATGCTGAAAAGCAATAATAAACGTTCAGATAGTGGTTCTATTCCCTAGGCCTGTTTTAAAGGGCCCTAGTGACACTTAAGAACCCACTAATTACCTTTTTAAAGACAATATCTCTAAGTGGACAATTTTCTGCTGAAGCAATTGACCTTGCTAGCACCGTCTTAAACTCCAGAGTGCAGCTTTGTCCCAAAAATAAGCATTCTCTGTGTTCTCTCTTACAGGTATGAGTGAGAAGTGTTCTTGTTAGTTGTATGTACTTTTAGATTGATTAATGTTATTTTATGTTTATAAGAACCTTGGCTGGACATTTATTTTGGTACCCAATACTATAGTTGTTTGGATTGCTTCTGCGCCAGTTCACATCCTTACTGGAGAGTATAGCCTGCCTGCGTTACCTTAAGAGGAGAAAGAGGTATATTCATGTTGCGCCAGTTTCACCTTTTTGATTGAGGTCACTGTGGGTTTAGTAGTAGGGATGGGCTGTGACTTTTCACCTTTATTTTCGAGTCATTTTCCTAACACTTTGGCTTGAACACATATGCTCAATCATATTTGAAGTCGCCATTCTCCGTCCGGGACCAGAATTGCTATGTTAGAGTTGGTTGCACCCCCCAGAAACACCCTCATCTTGGTCTGCATCACAGAATGAAAAAGTGTGTTGCCCTGTTTTTTTTCTTGAACTGTACACATCATTCTGCTTTTTCAGAATTCAACAGAGAGAATACAGCCTTGCAGATCAAATAACCTTATGCATAGGCAAACCCTATTCATGTGCTCCATTCAATAGTGTTAGTGCATTGATAAGATTTAGGTGAAGAAGTGTTCCTCAGGAGTGGAAAAGCTCCCAGGAACATTGGCTTTGAAAGCCAGCAACAGATTTCCTTTTAGTTTGATTGATAGAAAGTTATTCCTACTTTTTTCTTCCCAAAATGGATTCTAGTAACCCATTTTATGACCAAAGTTAAAGATAACACTACATTCTGAGGTGAATTTACATCTCTACGCGGTGCTTAAAAAATAAGTATTGTGTATATTTCCATCATTCTTTTATCCCTGGGGGAAAAAAAAATGTAGTATTCCATCACCACTTCAATAGATTGATTACCTTTATTGAAGCCCCCCGTTCTCCCCCCAACCTCCCAACAAAAAAAAAAAACTAGTAGGAAAGATTAAATTATAAACAGTTGCAATGTAAATACAGTCATGTTCAGAAGATCTTAAATATATGAAGGCTAAATCAAATGAACATGCAATTACGGTTTAAACAAAATTGTACATAGAAAACAATCACCTCCTAACGTTGATCGAGGCAACAATTTCTCGAGGAGCCAGGCTTCCTTCTAGGAGCTAGTCCTTTACTATACGGACAGTCACAACTACCTGCTGGAAGGGGCTGCAGTCGTCAAACTTGAAGAGTGGTTCGCGAACAGAATCGAGGAGTTCACAACAGAAAGACACTCTCTACCATACATACACAGATCAGATGGGTCACTACTATCAGAGAAAAGGCCTCACTATTCTGTTCTTCACATCTTCTGTTCGGTCATAAGCAGCAGTAGCAGCAGCCAGCATTGCTGAACGGTATGGTGAAAAGGCATCCAAGGTAGCCACCAGTAGCCGGGTCTTTTGTTGCTTCCACAATATAATTGGTACACTGGAGAATGGGCAGAAAATGAAGTCTATGGGCTACAAAGGTGAGCACACTGACGTTAAACTAAAGTCTGCTATCTCGTGTTGACACCCATTAGAAAATGGAAAGAAAAAAAGTGAATCCACGAAGGCTCATATGCTTAAGTACCAGTTTAACAGAAAAATAAATATTGATAAATGAAAGCCAGTTTGAGGATCTCTTAGGTCTTTAGACATATGTGGACTCTCATATGGATACAAACATGATTAGGCCAAAAAGAAGAGACCAATGATCAGATCCAGGGCCCACTTAGCACATCAGTGAAATCTGGAAGTTGTCATCTGGGGTGTCCAATCGAACCAACTAGAATAGGCTTCAAAATGTGTAAAAAGGGGAACACATTGACTGAAAACATGTGTGCATCTGGTCATCATATGTGCTAACTAAAGGTAGTTCGATACAATTCGTTTTTTGCATGTGGTCGCTGGAACAAAATGTGATCAGATTAAAAGCTGTGCTGGCAGTAATCGTATCAAGTAAAAGAAAAAATAAATAATGTATGGTGCTTCCAGCAGTATCAAGCATGACCAGCATGTGCATCCTTCCACTGAAAGGTGCGTTGGCCAGAAACCTGATCCCTGGTATGTTGTGCAGGGACTGATGGATATATCATGTCATACTCTCCACCAAGACATTAACAGATCTTTCCGATTAGATTTCCCCCAAGATTCTGCATAACCCAATTCTGCACAAAACACTGCATGACACCTTATGCCTTACATTAGGTATTTAATGAGGCGATGTGCCGCGTTGTGGCGGGCCAACGCTGTAGGTAACAGCCCGCTGCCCAACTTCAGGGCCCGTTCGCAGTGAGCGTCTCTTAATGAGGGTGGAGGTGCCGTTATCCAACGGGTCCGCCCACCACCGAGGGGCATATCACCATTAGCACCCGTGCAGTTCCCTACAAGGGTGCCAATTATTTTTTTCTTCTTTTCAATAATAAAAATAACATACCTTTCCTGCGCGGCCCCAAACGGGCCAAGCAGTGCAGTGCTGCTGAAAGCCTCAGTCCATTTTCTATGTTGATGAATTGATGTCATCAGCATGGAAAACAGACTGAGAGGAGAGAGGTTATGCCCCACTTTTCACGGTGCCTGTTCCTCTCCAATTTCCCGGACATTCACTTGACCTCTTCCAGTGTCAGATCCGCCAGCTTTGCCATTTCACCTGGACGGCTTTACTCAACTTGACCAAAATAGAGGAATCACCATTTGCAGCGCTGCCTCATAATCCCAGCAGCAGCCCTAACCACCCCCCCCTCCTCCTCCTCTTCCAGTCGCAACCATCTCACCTGGTTTACATTACACAGGCATGTCCCCATTGATCTAGCAGGACCCCTACACCTGCAGGCCATCGCCTTACTGTTGATCTAAACAGCTTATTTCGCATAAAGTATTTGACCACTTAACATTTTCAACTCACTTAACAGCGGGTTCAAAATTTAAGTTAAGATTCATTTGATCAACCAAGGGTTTCAAAGGTCATGACCACAAACAATTTGGGTACATTTAGTTATTTCTGTAAATTGTTTGGGTAAATTAAAAACTAATGCAATATATTACGAATCTGTATCTAATAAAACAGAAGAGCAAGGGTTGACTAGTTCGTACACCCCCACCCACTCACCCCAAGTGTGATACGAACGTTGCAGTCTGACGAAGAGGGTCACCTGGGCAACTGGCTTACTAGGGCTCCGCACTTGTACAGCTAAGACTGATTAGGTAAAGGCAGGCCACTCAGAGGGGAGGTCCAGGGCATCACAAGCAGAGAGAGAAGCACCAAAAGGGGCAAGCCAACCCCAGGTTCTATGTCAGTACTGTAATCCTACCGTGGAGCTGGGGGCAAAAGCAGGACCCAGGGGACTGGGGCAAAGGGCGGCACCTAGGGTTTTGGGGAAAAGTGAGTAACCTACAGGGGGTAGGGGTGACATGAGCCAAATAGGGTGGGACAAGAGCTGAACCCAAGGGTGTGGAACAAGATCGGATCCCAAGAGTGGGCAGGACTAGAGCGGAACCCAAGGAGAGAGGGCAGGACTAGAGCGGAACCCAAGGAGAGAGGGCAGGACTAGAGGGGAACCCAAGGAGAGTGGGCAGGACTGGAGCGGAACCTAAGGATAGTGGGCAGGACTGGAGCATAACCCAAGGAGAGTGGGCAGGACTGGAGCATAACCCAAGGAGAGTGGGCAGGACTGGAGCATAACCCAAGGAGAGTGGGCAGGACTAGAGGGGAACCCAAGGAGAGTGGGCAAGACTGGATCGGAACCCAAGGAGAGTGGGCAAGACTGGAGCAGAACCCAAGGATAGCGGGCAGGACTGGAGCGGATCCCAAGGAGAGTGGGCAGGACTGGAGCATAACTCAAGAGGGAAGGGGGGGGGGGGCAAAAGCAGTCTGACCAGGGGTGCAGGAAAAGAGCGGTTTGGGACCCGGCGGATCAGAAAAATAGCAGAATCCAGAGAGCCCGAGTGACTGGGATAAGAGGGGAACCTAGAAGGGGCAGGAAAAGAGCTGGACACAGAGGAGGGCAGGACAAGAGCGGTCCAGGACCACAGCAAGACTCAGGGCAGGGATAAGATCAAGAGAGGAAAGAGATAATAAGTTAGTCGTCAAATGGGAGAAGTGGAGAAACATCTGGAAGGAGAATTTAGTAGAGGAAATGAAGGAAAGTTATTGGAACAAAAAAGAGGGGAAGAGGAAGGAATAGAAAGAAGTGCAGACAAGGAGGGGGATATTGCTAATAAGGAGGAGGGAGAAATTACACCAGAGGAGAAGTGGAAGAACTGCAGTGGGGAGAAGGTGGTGGACCATCAGATACCTAGGAGGTGTGGAGGGACAAGCTAGTGGCAAGGCATCCAGGAGGGCCAAGAGTAGCAAAGAAAGAAGAAAGTCGAGGGCCGGCCTCTGTAGGAACAAGACTTCGGACAAGATGCTGAGGGTGGGAGAGGGACTGATAAGGTGGCTGGAGAGCCAGAACCTTGAGGGAGAAAGAAGGAGGTAAGATCTGAGACCCGGACCACTGCCTAGGGTGGTCTCAGGTATGCCTGTGGCTTTGGGTCTTGGATGAAGACCAGCTGCACCGCAGCACCACCTAGCAAATCTGCCAAACGGCTCCAGAGCGGAGACTCTGGACAAAGCTCCCCTCAACCCCCTTTGGTGAAAACCATAGAGGAAGGGTATAGGAACTCAAACTCGGGATGGACCCTGAAAAGATTGTAGCAAACCAGTGCAGAAACCCCTTCAACCCAAAACAAAAGCACACACGTTATTGAATTAAGCTGCTGGGAAAGACCCGGAGCTGAAATTAGACAACTGAGGAACTTATTTTTTGACATCAAGGTCCCTGCAAGCCCCTTTAAGTTACCCTGAAGCACTACCAAACTCACGGAGCAGCACTACCCTGACAACTGTGGTTTAATTAAAAGCCTCATTGATTCTTATTTTGACCCTGAATTATAAACAGCCCCATATAAAACTGTTACTAATCACATCTTTCAGTTGGACCATTTGTGTGTTGATTGTCAACCATGTGACAAGCCTAAAGGAACATACCCACTGAATGGAAAAATCTCATCTTCATACACAGCTTGAATCTGGACAGTGTTTAACCTGGCAGAGTTACTATAATATAAGTTAAGGCTAGATGAAGGCTCACATCACCAAGATTTGTCAAGCCTATAATATAGGACTAGACCCATAACATCGACCAGCAGCTTGACAGGACTTGGGAAATGTTGGCGGTCCCATGTCTTGATTCCAATTTAGAAGAGAAATAACAAGGAAAGTGATGCTGCCAGTAGGCCTGAGGAGGACCAACGATAATTCTGAGAAGAGTTGTGATATCACACATACCCTTTGAAACTGCCAGGAATTGCTGAAGTACTGGGGTGAGGTATAGGGATCTGGAAAGTGAAGAGCAAACAGATTCTGAAACTGGTTAGGGTGGACCTGCATCTGTCGGGAGCAAGTGTTCAAAAATGTACTATGATATTACTTTGCCCCATCCAAACAGGGCATCCTATGAAAGCGGAAGTACCTTGTTGGGCACAACAGTTATTGATTGGAGAAGTTTAGCCTGGGGTCACACGAACAAAGTGTAAAGGATCAATAGAGACCACAGTATTATATGGTCAATGCTTTCCACTCCGGGTGCAAGTAAGGTAGAGTAAGGGAGGCCATCGAGCTGAGGCACAGGAACTTGCAAAATGAAATTACTGGGCGACATTCCATAGAACAGACTCTGGAAAACAAAGAACTACAGAAGAGTATGCTTTATGAGGGTGGATGTGTGAATGATCGCTACAACAGTCACAATTTTCTATACATGCACCATTTGTGCCACAACAAAAGAAACGTGGACAGTTCATCATGGATCCTGCACCTTCTACCATTTGGGTTTTATTTATGCTTGTTGGTTCCATCTTCCTTTCCCTAGGCAGGGTCTAAATCACAGACGTGTTTTAAAATGGCAAAACCCCATAGGAAAAGGCTCTGTGAATTAGGCCCTTAATATGAAACAATAAGCTCACCTTTACCTCCAAACAAGTGCCTCCTGGCCACCCCTTGCACTGGGGATTGTATCTGTAACCCCTCCCCCCCCACTTTTTTTTCTGCACTGCTTGCTGCACTAACACTGTTTATTGCCTCCATTATATAATTATTGGTATTTATTATTTTATTATCTTTTTTTAAATGTGTTTAAATGTATTTGTTTGGTTAATTTCATCAACCTTTCAAATTTGATTATTTTACAAAATTGTTTAAAAACAGATAATCTTGACAAAATATTGACATACATTAAAATATTAAAACATGTTTACACAGATAGTCAAATTTCATTTCATAGTTTCTAGTACATTATACAATATTTCAGAGAACTCAACCATTACTTATTCATAACAAGGTTATCTGGAAGTACATAGTCTAAAAAGTGCACTAACCGCTTTCCTCACAGCAAACTGACTGTTAGAAAAAATTAGCTGCAAAATTTCATCCAGACCAGATGGTTTGAATATACAAAGCTGATTAGCAAAGAAAATATTCCTTTGAACAACTAATTTAGGACAAGAAACTGATGTGTTCTAAGGTCTCTCTTTGTGCACCATCTTTACAAAAGCGACAAAAGTTTAGTTCTTTAGATATCTTACACCTCCTCGCCATGATGTCATTTGTAGGCCACAAATTTAGTCTGAATCTCAAATATTTCCTTATGTATGCTGAGGGACATTTTGATAAATAGTCTGACATATAGCGAAATCACTTGAAACTCAACAGAGCGGACGTAAAATCCTTATACAATAAACATTTCTCCCTATTCAAAATCCAGCTATACTGATATAGCTTCACTTTAGCTCATGTTGAATTTTCTAATAATACCTGTAAAGTAACTCCTGCATCTGACAAGACATTTAGAACTTCCCATCTCCAATTCAAAGGAAATGGGTGAGATGACCTGATCATTTAATGGGCTACTACACCTAAAATATTATTCAAATGCAGTTTTTTCCACATCACACATATTGACAACGGAATCAACCACAATTCAAAACGCAAGATTGGCATAGATGTTGACATTGGGAAATTCAATATCTTTTTCTAGAAGCGAGCTTCTAAAATGTGCCATGATGGTTGTCGTTTACAAGACATAATTTCCATGCCATATACCAGAACTGGAATAACTTTGTTCATAGAAGATCATGATATGTTTGTAAGAAAATGTACCATATTTGTAAATCAAGATTTTTGCTTGCGAAAATAATGCTGACAATTTACAGTCAAGATAGCTTAGATGTTTTGAATATTTCAAATTGTCTTGGACACACATCCCCAAATATTTGTAGTCTGATACGATTTGTAATTGAGAATGTTGCAAGTGCCACTTATACTTAATAAAGCAGCTTTTAGTTCCTGATTTACATATCATAATCTGTGTCTTTTCTTGGTTCACTGTTAGAATATTCAGATCAGTATATTCAGCTAAAGCGGTAATTATATTTTGTAGCCCTAACGGAGTGCGTGACAGAAGGACTAAATTGTCCGCATATAATAACCAAGGTATACGTTGGTTGCCAATTTTTGGAGCATCAGCTGACACAGATAAAAATGATTGACCCATATCTAAAATAAAGAAAATGAACAACGTGGAAGCCAAGATACAGCCTTGTTTTAGGCCCCTACTCGTTTTAATAGAGGCAGATAACAGGCCTTCTGTATTTAAAACGTACTTGCATATGAGTATCTAAATGAAGATGTTGAATTAAGGCAACTAACGAAGAGGGGCAACCATATTGAACAAATTTCACATATAGGAGTTGCCGATCTATGGAATCAAAGGCAATTTTAAAATCCATGTAGGCCATATACAAAGGTTGATTATCTGTGATTCTTTGTGATTTTAACAAATCTATGGTTCGCATATTCGGGGTCGTCCCAAGCCCGGCTACGAAACCTGACTGAAAAGGATCTCGTCTGCAGAGCCTTGCTGACCAATTATTAAATTCACGAAGAATAATGCGAGCAAAAACCTTGCTTGGGGCATCCAGTAAAGAAATCGGTCGATAGTTTACTGGATTTGTACGATCCCATTTTTATATATTGGAATGGTAATTGAACATTTCCAAGTCTCTGATATTGCTTACGTTTGATTTACATCTAGAAACATAGCAAATAATGTGTCAGCCCACAATTCGGGATGTTTTTTAAGTGCTAGATTTGTAAGCCCATCCGGGCCCGGTGCTCGGGAACTGCTACACTCCCATTATGAAATATAAAATGTCAGCTCTATCAAAGTCTAAATAAAATTTCTCTAAAGCAATAGGGAAAGATTCACCAGCTTCAGGATGTGTGTAGATTTTTGTAAAATATTCAACCCAAGTTTGCTCATTGATACAATTTGACTGGATAACAACCCGATTACCCGCAACAGAATGATTAATGATTGACCAGGTCTGTGACATTCTTTTGAGCTAAACTACGCAACATACCAACACCATCATTATGATAGATTTTCTAGCTCACAACCAGTTTTTATACTTGGTTTTAATATTTCTTATAGCAGCAATTCTCTGATCAAGGGGTAACTTTAGCGCTTGCCGCTTTTCTTGCCGTGTTTGTGTTTTTTTCAATTTAACTTCGCTGTTGAAAATATGAAAAGTACGCTTCTGCTTCATTTTCTGCCATCTGGAGTTAGATTGAAATAACTGCATTGTCAGCGCAAGTTATTGATATTGGATCCCCATGAACATTCGCTCTAGTAGTTTGTAAAACAAAATAATCCCTAAAATCCTTTAGAGAGATATCCGTCCAGCACAATCTATTGCAAACTGTATTTACCCTAATAGTGGATTGTAAAGGATCAGGACAACATTTTTTCACACAGCTTTGGGGACACCACTTCATTGATAACATACGATGGTCACTTAATACTGTCGAGATTACCTTAAAAAAGGTAATTTGTGACATAAACCAGCTGTCAACATAAATATAATCTCTTGTTCCAGCACTCCCCCCCCCCCCCCGCTAGGTCAATCTTGTCGGTATATCAGTGGGGAGTGAGCCGTTCACTACAGATTTCTTGCTTTGACTAAACTCAACCACTTCAAAACGCAACTGATGTGGTGTTTTTTCTCAAAACAATGTAAATTAAAATCACCTGCTATTATAATATGAGTTTTCTAGCTCTCTTGAAACTATGTCCAGTATATCTGTAAGATCATTAAGGAATTGATCATCAGAGATACCATCCGGGCTCCAATAAATATTTATTATAGCAATCTTTTCCTCATTGTGAAATAACTTAATCATCTGCATGAACGGATTAGGGGAGGCCCAAAATTCAGTTTTCATATATAAACTTGGCTTTATTGCAAGGAGCAACCCTGACCTTGGCCTACCTCGAGTCGCCTTAATAGCTCGGACTAAGTAGAGATCAAAATTATTCCATACTGGTAGAACTGTGAGCCATGTTTCTTGTAGCATGATTATATCGTGCATAATTAGCTCGGTTGGATTATTTAAGAGATGTCTAAAACCTTGAGAGTTCCAGCTAATAAGTGAAAGCGACTCAGATCTTTGTTGAATTAGCGAATTCTGACCCACTTTCTGGGTACAAGAGCAGATGTTTGAGATCGTTATTTGAAACACATTTTACAGGGTTATTCCGTGAGTTTACCGGGGAAATTCCTAAATCTAGGGATTTCGATATATCTCCCATCAAAAGAAAGCCCAAATCATTTAATTGTGCCTTCACTGCCCATATCATGTTCAAGATTACTCTCAATTTAACCCACAGCCTGACAAAAGTTCTAATTCCATCTGCCGAGAATTCAACTTGTTCAATGTCAATAGAATTTATGTCATCTAGAGCCGGAATTTCTGAAAAGATTTCCATCATTGATTTCCGGGTCAGGGTATATTGGGTGGCAGGTAAGGGACAACACTTAATTATTAGATAATGCATAGCTGGCTGTTTCACTTTTAGAGTTTTTTCCCCCGTTTACTTTAGTTGATGGGGGCAACTGTCAGTTGAGGTAATGGCACTGAATTGTTCTTAAGAACCTGCAATATGGTTATTAGTTGTTGAATTTGAAAATCTGAAAAGGGGTGTTCCCTAGCTGTGGGAATAACTGCTACTTCTTTTAATTCACTTAGATTTGCTGGGCGAGTGTCAGGCTGAAAGATTTGTGCTCTAGTTTCTTTCCAAGAATTTTCTTCGTCATGTCACCACTGATTTGCACAATCAGTTTGTTTATCGGCCGTACCTGTGATGTTTGTGTTGCCATGTAATCATCAACTGCACAACGTATTTCTCTTCTATGTTGGTTTTTTGATCCATATTTGTCCTCAGAAGTGCTTTTACCAAGTTCAGCAGGTAAAATAAGTGAGGAAGCGGATTCTATTAAATGAAGCGGTTCATGTGATGGATTCAAATCCACCTTTGTGGGCACAATGCTAAGTTTTCTTTGAAGTGCTTGTTGTTGGTATTTCTTCGTAATTGCTTGTGATTTTTTTAAAAGCTTCTGGACAAGGTAACTGTATAGCTTTAATAAATTGTTTGGTTTGTGAAGCAGCGGTAATTTTCTTATTTACGTTTTTGGATTTTTTTTTCCAATGCAAATGTTACTTTCTTTCATGTTTTGACTAAATCTATTTGTGATGCGTCACCTGTAAAAGGTGAATACAAAGGTTTGACTAAAGGCGGATTCACTGCAACGAAGGTATCAAAAATGTTCTTTTGCGCAGCCATTTCTGGGAATTCATCGGTTAGGTTTGTTATAATTTGTGTAAAGTGAGGGAGTGCTGAACTTGATTTTTCATTCATATTACCTTCCCATGCTTGAATTGAAACTTGTGAGGCTACATTTCTAGTTTTTATAGGCTCACTTGCCTTAGACTGCAAAACCAACCCAGAATTCAAATTTTTGGCAACATTTTGCTGCCAAACTAGGATCTGTGCAATTTGATCATTTTGTAGAGACAGCTTCAAATCCAATGACTCAAATAGTTTCACCATGGAATGAATTGCCAAGTTCATTGCATTTAGAGCTTGCTCTATTAATCCATTAGCAGGTTTACCTTGCACAGATTCTTTAGTAATTGTTTGTAGAGGTTTACGTGGGGTAGGAGCCACGAAAGACAATTCCACAGAAGAAGTCGTAGTGCTTGAATATAAATTTGGTGTCGTAGACACATTATCATGCAACGTATGAGAAGATAAAACATGTTAATAACAGCAGGATCCTCCAATCCCTTACAGGGCGAATCTTTCACATGTAAAACTGCCGGTGCAGTCATTACGTTACATAATAAAACACTGTCAGACAGAGAAACATTAGGTTCAAATACACATTTTGGTGCAACATCTAACATCTCACTTACTCGTGAAGGAGAGGAGCGGACCATCGGTTGTAGCAAAAGTCTGGGGATACCAGTAGGGCCCGGCGCTGTTGACTCCGTACAATTGTCCCATAGTTGTTATTTTCGCCGTGGACAAAGTAGTCAATAAAGTGGGCGTCCTTACTGCTGTTACTGGCATTGAAGTCTGGGATATTTCCTGGCAGAAGGAACGTATATCAACATGCTTCCCGGCATACACAGTTTAACGCGTGTTTTACCTATTCTAACAGTCAGGGTAGGCGCAGACCATGTTCTTTTCCTTACTTGGTCCGGAGTCACCAGACCACCTGCTGTATCAAACACTGTTGCCAATGAGCTCATGGCAGGCATGCCTGATGTTAGCGTCGTCATCATTCTCTAATGACTAAGATATCTTAAAGATCAAACAAGCAAAGTAAACGCTGCTCGTACCAATCTCAGCCACGAAGCCACGACAAGCGCGGCAAAGCAGCTAAGCGGTACTTTCGGTACTTTGCTTGGGTGCGCGCGAGCACGTTTAAGTAGGCACTTCCCCATGCAATGTGCCAAAACAACGTGGACAGGCTCCTGCAGCCTTGTGGGTGACTGAGTCCCAATAGAGAATCCACACGCAGTTAAAAGTCCAAAGTCTGAATTGCAGCAGAGATTCGCGGCACTTTAGATTATTTTTATTATTTATTTTTTATCTGTTTCTCCTTTGCTCCACACTTTCCACTCTCCCCCTTCCTTGCACGTTCTCAATGTCACTGTGCCTAGTAAGATCGTTGTGTTCTCCCTTGTGCCCAACCCTTGCCATGCTCTGAAACACATGAGTATGAGCGCGATACAGATCATATGGAGAGAATATTCTGAAGAGACCACTGCCTGCAAATCTGATTTAATAGGCACTTGAGAAAAACTGAAAAGTCTAGTTACTGTGAAACGAAGAGTCAGAAGACCACACATTCTATAGGTTTGCAACCTCTGTCACAGAAGAATGCTGAATTTCATTCAATACGATTTACTGTGGCTAGAACACCCGATTCCAAAGAGCAGCAATGGGAAGCTGAATGTGAAAGAATGATGCTAGGGCCACAATATCTTCTGGAACAAACGGGTCAACATCCCTTTAAAGGAGTGGAAGTGAAGAACAGCCAGTTTTAGGGGTACCATCCTCTGCAAAGGTGGAAAGTAAATTCCTGACCTGCTGCATAATACCCCTCCTGTAAATGGAATTGACAGGAAAACAAGTCAACGCGTTTCTGACCGACAAACCTAGTTTGCAGCACGTTGAACAAACTGGATGAAAACTATCCAGGTTCTAGTGCGCGAGCAGGGTTTCACCAGCCAGGTACTGCACACATGTGCTGCTTCTAGATGAAGATAGGCCATCACCAGTGAGACAACTTGGTGAAAAACATTGGGAAAGAATTTAGACTGAATGGAAGAGCTACTGCATGCTTCAACTTCATTCAAGACTCTCAGGAAGTGGGTCTTTTCTGATGGAAATCAGCAGTCTGAACATCAACCGCACAATCCATCGTCTGACCGCATCACTCTCAGGGTTCTAGCTACAACGGTCGCGTGAAGGTCTGGCATGATAAAGTAATGAGACTAAAATCCCGGTAACCTTCTCGACTGCTACAAATAGCAGGTCATTTAGAAATTGCTGGAGAATCTATGGAGATGACCTTTGCACATTTGGAGAAAACCAGGAAGAATGCTTGGAATACTCAGTTGAAGTCCAAAAGAGCTTGGACATAGCACATTCCATTACAGCGTCTGAAATATTTGTACCATGTCAAAACAAGGTAGAAATGCACCCAACAGCCCCAACCAATGAGGCTCCGGCTGCATCAGTGGTAACAGGAAGAGGCAAGAGCTCTTCACTCACTTTGCCTTAGCCCAAAGATTCAGGCTTTCAAGTCAGTGCCAAGTGGATTTTCATGCGCTATGCAAGCTTATTTAACATATCATGCCAGGAACAGAAGGGAGGGGAACAAGGATTCATATTTAATGGGTTCTAACAGATTCTTAACCAAACGTGTGGTCAGCTGAACGTTAAGAAAAATCTGAGCCCTCTAAGGACCAACACCTTGAAGAGGCTAGGGGCTACTGGCAAGAACTACAGAAGCTTTTTCTTTCCCTTAAATGAGTGATACAAAGATCAGAAGGAAGAACAAAAAAAATATTTGGATGGATTAAAAATCAGGATTACCTTCCAAATCCAAAATATAGATCAGTCCGGTTTGACTTCACACTGAAGACTGAGGAGCATCATTTAGTGGCAGGAAGGAATGTTCCGGAACAATTAAGACATCATGCGAAAATTGGATGAACCGCTACTTGCCTTTGCATCGTTTCTTCCTCCTTTTTATCACTATTTGAGATTGTGATCAGAAGATGACTCACCAGAAACACATTGCGATACCAAACTGGGTACCATTTCTTTTTCCCATAGAAGCTTACTACTCAATCCTCCTTTGGAGGCTGTTCTAAAGGGAGGTGCCAGCCAAAGAGAGACCTACCCTCCACTCATCTTGGAGAAGCGGTTGACAGTCAAGAGTTGTAGTTAGAGGAGCGTAGGGCTCTAGTAGGGGAGTATTTAGGGTGGGAAAGTTGGAGATTGTGTGGTCCCAGGCTCCAGAAGGCCTTCTGGATGATGCAGAGGGCCTTGAATTTGATCCTTGCTGCCACTGGGAGCCAATGAAGGGATTTCAGAGCTGGAAAAATACGATCCGTGGGCTTGAGGCCAAGGACAAGTCTTGCAGTCTTGTTCTGGATAAGTTGCAGAGGGCGAAGAGTAGAAGCAGGCAGATTGAGGAAGAGGCTGTTGCAGTAGTCCAGCCTAGAGAGAACCAGAGCTCTGTAGACACTGAGCTTTTGGACGAAGGTGAGGAAAGCAAGAATGCCTTTGAGGAAGGTCCATGATGTGAGGGATGAAACAGCGGAATCGAAGATGACCAAGGTTTTTGGCCTCACAAGATGGTGGGGGTAGAGGGCCCAAAGAGGGTGGCCAGAGGGTAGGAGGAAAAGTGGGCGCAGGTGTCCCAATCAAAAGGATCTCTGTATTACCTGCATTAAGGCAGCGATCATTAGCTGCACACCATGCCTGAATGGCGGACAAACAGTCAGGGATCAGAGGAGAGGTAGTAGAGGGAAGTTTGAAGGAAAGCTGTATGTCATCGGCAATAAAGTTGGAAACGAGGAGTGTGTTAGCGTTGGCTCTTATTCCTACATGTGTGCTGTGCCAGGACTGATGTCATTCTCAGAATGTAGGCTGTGAGTGTGAGGTTAGAATGTTTGGAGTTGAATTGGTTCTAACCCAGGCAGTTAGAGCCTGGGTGGTGGGAGCCAGTGGGCTCTTATCCCTGATCCTCTTGATATCTCAATGACTTGATGACATCTGCTCCTGTAACTATGAAGCTAATGAAGTAACCACTAAGAGTACCTGGCCTGAGTATCCAGAGTGTCCTTGATGAGTGAACCCTATGACCGAGGAGTGGTCATAACAGAGAGGAGGAGATCAGGTGAGCAAGAGGGGCAAGATAGATATTGAAGAACCATGGCGACAGGTAGAGTGAGGTGGTGGAGGAGAAAGGGCCCAATTGCAACTGGGAAGGACAGTTAGTGAGAAAAGAGGTCAGCCAATCCAGTGCCCGGTCAGTAATGCCGAGGGTGTCGCAGTAGTTTTAGGAGGATGGAATCGAGATTTGCAAGCAAGGTTTCACATGTGTTCAGGAGAGCAGTTTCCGTGCCTCTGGATGCCCGGAATCCAGATTGATGATCATGAAGACAACCAACAAGATCAGTGTGGAGGGTCAGTGGGGGGGCGGGGTGGACCAGCGTCTCCAAGAGTTCACCCAGGAAGGGGCTAGTGGAAATAGGCCGATAGTTTGCTGGGCAGGAGGGGTCAGACAATAGCTTTAAGAGAGGGAGAACAAGGGGGTGCTTGAGGGATAGAGGGAAAGAGCAAAGGAGTGGTTACAGAAGTCAGCAAGTGCCAGTGCGAGAGAGGCAATGTTGTCCTTAACATTTCTGGAGGAGCAGGGGAGCACCTGTTTTGAAGAGACCTTCATAGAGTATACCACTTTAGAGACCTCCTACGGTGCTATGGGCAGGAGGTAGAAGAGTGAAGGGGGTGGAAGAAGAGGAGCCAAGGGAGTCAGAGGGTCGGGCGTGGGAGTGGAGAAGAGCGAGGACAAGATGTCCCGAGTTTTGTATGTGAAATGGGAGGCCTAAGCAGTACAGAGAGCCTGGGAAGGGAGGAGAGATGGAGACTGCAGCTGGATTGGCGAGTTCCTTTCAGATTTTGAAAATTTCAGCTGTGTTAGTGGCTCTGGAGATTCAGGCTTCGAAGTGGGCCCACTTCTTTGAGCGGATAGAGAAGCGATATTCCCTTTGGAGCAGGTGGCAGGCCAGTTTGTCAGAGGGTAAACACAAGGTCTGCCACTTCCGTTCAGCAACTCTGCACTTGCGTTTCATTTCAGAGATGCTAGATCAGTCGTACCAGCTGTTGTTCTTGGAGGCAGGTTTTAGACATATCCTGATGACAGGGGCAAGGATGTCAAGGGTGCTAGGGACGGAGAGCAGCAGGTTAGTAAGGACAGAGTTAGAGGGAGAGTCAGAGGTGGGATAAAGGAGGCGAAAGCAGTGGCTGACACTCGCTTCAGAGACCAGACGTCAGCGAATGAGGCTGGGAGTAGCTCAGATAGAGGGCCAAGGGTTCCCAGGTGGGAGGAGAGAGTGGTCAAACCAAGAGAAGGTGTAGGGGGTGACCGGATTAGAGTTAGGGATGTCCCCAGAAATGAGGGCATCCAGGGTGTGACCGGCAGAGTGGGTCGGGCCGGAAGGGAGAATAGAGAGAGAGAGAGGGAGTCACACGGAAATGAGCGGTGGATGAATCGAGGGAGTCGAGGTGGATGTTGAAGTCAAAGGAGGAGGAGTTTGTAAGAGGAGGTTGAGAGGCAGGAGGTGAGGTCGGCCCATTCAGAGAGGAAGCGAGATAGGGCCTTGGCATCTGTAGACAGTGGCAAGGGTGAGAGAGAGCAGGTGAAAACACAAGCTTGCAGACGAGGCATTCGAAGGAGGAGTAGCATTAAGTGGGTATGATGGAGGCAGGGAACCACTCAGGGAAGATCAGGGACACTCCACCTCAAGGCCTGTTGGGTCTGGGTTTGGAATTTGTGGCCCTCAGGAAGGAGTGTGTCAAGAGCAGTGACAGAGCTGGCATTGAACCACATCTCAGTAATAGCGTAGACGTCTATGGCAAAGTCTTCAAAAAGGAGAGACAGGCATCAGAGGAGTGTTTGACAGCAGAGCGAGCATTCAGTGTAGCTAAGTGAAGCTAGTTACTACCTTTGAAGGTAGTATGAGGGTGGGTACAGGGGTGTGGTACTCCATTCACTGGAAGGAGGAGGAGAGGAGGAGGAGAGGGAGGAGGAGAGGAAGGAGGATGAGGAGTGGCAGGAGAAGGGAGGGCGTTTATGAGAGAGGGCAGGCGCTGGTCGAGGCGGAGAAGAGTAGTTTGAGAACCTCGGGCCACGATAGTGCCATTTTGATAGACATTAATGATACACCTAGAGGATGAGAAGTATGCAAGGAGTACTTCCACACCTAGTGCCAACAATAATGGGTGAGGCGGAGAAAGGGGAAGAGTGGAGCCCAGATGTGGGGGGGGGGGGGTGGAGGGGAGACCATAGGTCAAGAGAGGGGAAAGAGAAGACTATGTCCATAATAGTCTGCCTGGAAGTGGCATTGACTTAGGTGTCAGAAATAGGTAGGCCTGGATTAGAGCCCAGAAGAGCTTTCATTAGCTCTTTTCTTCCAAACTTCATGTGCGAGTTAGGATAGGATATAGAATAGCAGTTAGATTAGAAAGGAGAGATAAAGAGTGCCATGGGAGTAGTGGAGGAGAGAGATAACAGGGGAGCTGCACAGTGCACAGGAACTCACCAAGTGGCCTAGCAGCCAGGCAGGCACAGGAGGAGGAGGTGTGTAATAGAAGACAACCAGTGCATAGATTTAAAAGCACATCTAAATTCGAAAATCCCAAAAGGCACTAAATACAGCACTAAATGGAGGATTATCATTTATAACACTCTTAATAACGAAGAGGTTCCTAAGCGCGGACCCGGGATTGGAACCAGTGTTGCTATGCATCGTCTTGCTTCCAAGACTAACACGTTGCCACTGAGCTATACTACTCGTGCCCACAGATGCACAGCTTTAAAAGCACATCTAAATTTGGAAATCCCAAAAGGCACAAAATACAGCACAAAATGGAAGATGCACAGATTTAAAGAACCATTTTGGAGTAAGGCACCAACAAGCAGCGGAAAAGTGAGCAATATGTGAATTTAAGGCAGATACACATGAAGTGGGCAAGAAGTTACAGTTTGTAGTTAGGCTAGCGGGGAAGGGAGTGGCGGGGGGAGCAGTTTGTAAAAAATAAAAATGTATGAAATAAAATGCCGAAGTCACCGGAAAAAAGAAATTGAATGACTAAAAATGTCAAAGAAAGGGAAAGAGGGTTCCCTTCCATGAGCCCCCCCCCCCTTCTTTGACATTAAGGGAATTCAGTGGTGGCAGGGGATTCCCCCCGCTTCCGTAACAGCAGGGGACGAAGAACGATGTAAAAAATAAAAAAATAAAGCAGAAAAGCGGACCCTGCGGCAGAAGTTTCTGCCTCTCAATGGGGAGACGGAACTCGCATCGCAGGAACAGAGCCGTGGCAGTGAAGAGTTAAGTAAGGAGCAAGAGGTACGTTTTTAAGGGTATGGGGTGGGGGATAGCGGGCATGGGTCAAGTGATTATTTCTATATGGTAATGAGAATTCGACATTTTCGGATTTGAAATAATCACGTACATCTGGTAGGGGAGGCAAGATTCAGCAAGCAACCAGGCAGAGGGTTGTAGTCCAGGACAGGGCGAACCAGGGGGCTTACCGGTGCAATGTAGAAGCAGATTTTTCATCTTCACTTAAAATGCAGGGGTAACTGTCAGTAGTTCAAAAAAGGTAGCGGGTGCTCCTCTCCAGAAAGAACACGGCATGATAACCTGTTCTGAGATGAGAGTTTGCAGCACACGCTTTTTTGCTCACTGTACCTTTCACAGATGGGAAATATCCATTTGCATATCAGTCTTTGTCCCACCCACATGGGCAGTCCAGCACCGAAATGCTATGGCAATTCCTCTCTGAACAAGAGTACCAACCTCAACCCCATACACGTGTTTCAGCCTTGTTGGGCATCATCAGTGAGGTGAAGCTACGCCTTTCTGAGCACAGTGAGCAGTCCACGTCTGGTTGCCCCCAGGTAACTTAGGGTGACCAACCCCAAGTTCCTTGCAAATATTTCAAAAAAAGGTAGCTGGCGCTCCTCTCCATAAAGGACACGGCATGATAACCTGTTCTGAGAGGAGAGTTTGCAGCACACGCCTTTTGCTCACTGTACCCTTCAGAGATGAGGCTCAACAAGGCTGAAACACGTGTATGGGGTTGCTGCTGGTACTCTTGTTCAGAGAGGAATCGCCAGAGCATGTCGGTGCTGGACTGCCCATGTGGGCGGGACAAAGACTGATATGCAAATGGTTATTTCCCATCTGTGAAAGGTACAGTGAGCAAAAAGCGTGTGCTGCAAACTCATCTCAGAACAGGTTATCATGCCATGTTCTTTCTGGAGAGGAGCGCCAGTTGCCTTTTTTGGAGTAACTGTCAGTAGAACAGCGTGGGCTGGGGCAAGTTGCTGGAGCAATGGCATGGAGAGGGGCTCCATCCAGCTCTGGACAGGCACCTTAGTGAGGGCCTTGTGAGGGGGCCATCTCTCGTCTGCTAGATCCCTGGATTGGGTCTTTGCTGGTAAGGCTGCCCAATCAGAGAAGCAACTGGGAAGGCAGTGTAGGCACTCCTCTGCACGAGCAAGCGTCGGCCATGTTGGACATGAAATCAGTGATGAGGATTCAAATAGCCAACTGGCCTCAGCAAGGTTATGCACCTTAAGAAATGTATGTCCCACAATTGCACTTCCACTGAAAGGATTAAAAAGGTTCTTCAGCAAAATGCAGCAAGTGTGGAGCACTCTACTCATTTGATTTTTGACAAAACTAGCATGAGATAGCCCACCTGGGCTTACCTGGTCTGAAGAAATGCCTGCGGTCCTCCTGCAGCATGCAGTGAGGGCCAGAAGAGGTTTGTCTCACAAAGCTTCAATCCTGCCTTTTATCCACAGTCCCTCAGCTCTGGTCCTCCTCTGACTACGGCATCTCCATTCCAGTCTTGTACCTCACTTTTTAATCGAAAAATAGAATGTTTCTGCCCTGATTTCAACGGGCAGACAAAGTTCGGGGCATTTATTTCGAAGAGGAGAACCATTCAAAGCCAGACATAGGAAAAGTCTTCTTGGCCCGCTGCCACTGTGTGGCCGTGTCGCTGTAACTCTGCCTGCCACGTCCCACTCACGGTGACGGTCTTCGAACAAAGAATATGGTCTTGAGGTTGCAAAAGGGCTTAAAAGGACCTATCCAATTTTTGGGGCCTAAGGATGGTCTGGGGTGGGGCAGATCAGCCAATAATACCTTTGCAGGTGTGCTGCCGGTCCGAAAACATCGAACCAAGCTTCTAGGTGTGGTTCAACAGTTTTAAGTCGGTGCAGCAGTCAGTGATCGAGCGGTGAGCCAGTGTGGAGGAGAAGGTAGCTGCGGGTCGAAATGCTACTCCAGCGATGCGGATAGGGGGTTTAGGAGATTCAGTTCGACAGTGGCAAGCTGGTGACAGGATATGCAGGCGAGTCGGATCGATGCTGAAACTTGGTAGCGGTTCGAGGGGCACCGGGTTCAATCGACGTGCAATGATGGCGGCGATGGAGCGGGTGGCAGTTTGAAAGTGGTTGATGGGCCATTGTTCATCTGCTCCCAAAGCCGGGGGAGGCTGGCACACAACTGCAGGGGTCCGCAAACACGGTGACGTCCTCGGTACTGCTCTGCGTGGCAGAGACAGTCTTGTTCTAGCAGCAGGTCCCCCCAATTTTCCCTGGGGATAGTTAAGCTTGCCTCTGCCTTGAAACACCTTCCTTCACCTCCCTGGCAGAGGACTCTGGAAAGGACTGCTCTCCCAGCAGGGTCTAAAACAATCTTCAAGGATTGGAATTCAAAAAAGATTACTCCAAAAAGTGGTGCATACCCTAAATGCAGCCCCTGTGCTGCAGTGACTTTGGCTGTCACTGTAGCTGTCAAGAGGGCACCTGTGACCTCTCAACCTGCTTTGCGCCACTGGTATAGCAGGCACAGCAGATCAGGATAGTGATGCAGCAGGGCACGTGTAGACTGCTTTTGGCATGGAGCTTATGGAAGCAGAAACTGATCAGTAGATTACCCTTTCCGAGATGAAATTACCTGCATCATTTTATTAATTAATAAAAATACCACACCCTTGCCAGATGGCAATTCATCACACATATCCAGAGTCAATTTCGTGGTACCGGGAACCTAGTAAGAGCCAGCCACCGAATGGGGGAAATGGAGTCCAACTTTGAAGGATTTGGCTCAGGAAGCCAGACCACCACTGGAAACTCCACATTTAAACAGAGTGGTATTGAAATGTAAAGGAATAGGGCGCTCTAAAATATTATTGGCTAAAAAGATGGCCAATAATCAAAAATATATCTAAAAAATATTTTTTAAAAAGTCCCTATGGAAAGTTTTGAGCAAATGAAGCTCAAACTTAAAAATGTGAAGCACTAGGAGGCATCCATTTTATGAAATGGATGCCTCGTGTGCTTGCCCTTTCGGCACTAATGAAGCAAAAGCCAGCCAGCTGTAATAAACAAAAGCTACCACTGGGTGGCTTTTGCTTCATTGGTGCCGGAGGACGGAGACCAGAGACTGAAGGCAGGAAAGCTGCATCTGGGTAATAGCTTATTTCTTTTTTTCTTTAAATCAGCATTAGCTGCGTTTTTTTTCCTAAGTTTTCCGGGCTGGTGGAGCCTAGAAAATTTAGAAAGTAAACCGCAGCTTTTAAAACATTGTATTTATGTTTGCAGTAGCTTCAGCTTGGAGCCCCTGGGCTCCAAGCTGAAGCTACCGCAAACAAATACAACGTTGTTGTATTTAAAAACTCTGCAGTTTTCTTTCTAGGGTTCTCGCGCTCCTCCAAGCCGGGGGAGCCCGAGAAACTTAGAAAGAAAAACTGCAGCGTTAATACAACCGCGTTGTGTTTATGCCTGCCGTGGCTATCACTGAGTCTCCTGGGCTCCCCTGACAAAGCGAAAGCTGCTGCAAGCAGAAACACAACGCGGGTGTGTTTTGAAATACTGCAGTGTTTCTCACTGCGGCGGCTTTCGCGTGGAGTCTCCTGGGCTCCCCTAACCATGAGGGAGCCCAGGATACTCCAAGCGAAAGCCGCCGCAGAGAGAAATACAAGTTGTTGTATTTGTAAATGCTGCGGTATTTACAAATACAACAATGTTGTTATTCTGACTGCGGCAGCTTTCACTTGGAGTCTCCTGGGCTCCCTCAGGGTTGGGGGAGCCCAGGAGACTACGCAAAAGCCGCCTCAGTCAGAATAACAACGTTGTTGTATTTATGATTTCCGTGGTTTTCCAGCCACAAATAATTGTGCTTTTTTGCAGCCTCTGCTTTTTGCCTTCATTTTATGTTTTCTGTGCTTCTCTGGGCTTGTGGAGCACCGAAAACGTAAAATGAAAGTGAAGGCAGCCTCCTCAGCTCTGCTCTGGCTGCGGTAAGCGAAAGCTCCCATTAGGGGGCTTCTGCTGCTGGTTTAGTGCTGCCAGGGCAGAGCTGAGGAGGCTGCCTGAAATGGCAAAATGGATGCTCCCATGTAAACTCTTTGAGCCTTGATTGCTCAAAGTGTTTACATAGGAACTTCATTCAAAGTATGTTTTTTAGACTATTGCCCATCTTTTTAGCCAATAATATTTTACAGTGAACTAGTCCTTTAAGAACCTAGTCTATAGTGAACGTTAGTGGAACCTGCAGACCCCTAGATATTACAATTTCCCTTCTCAGAGATACTCCTGGCTTGTGCTCAAGGAGTAACTTTATGGGTACAGATTGGTGATGCTGCGATTAGCTCCTGTGTCTCTGAATTCCAAAGTGGCCTTCAATATCAGATCCTCCCCCTTCAGCACAGATGCTCAACAGGTCATCAGCGATCTCTGCAGAACTGTAATGCAAACCTTGTAGGAACTCATTGCCATTACATTTCCCAGGCAGGAAGCAACGGCTTTGAGGGTAGGTTGCCAATAATGGTCTACTGCATCCTATAGACTGTTTCAACCCTATGGAATGGGCTGAAGAATTGGAGAAACAATATGGAACAAAGATTCAGTTGAAATTAAGGAAACCTAATGGAAGATGAAATAACACCAAAGCAATACACAAAGGGGAAGCACCAGGCTAAACCTTCCCTTGCATCCTACTGATAAGCAGAAAGATCAGAAGCTGTAAGGCAAAGTTCGGTGACAAATGAATGGCAGCAGTACCTTGGGCAGCGTTTGCCTTCCTGCAGTGCTGGTATTACCAACCAGTCAGAAGGGAGAGCGAGCAGGATGCAAGAGTACCATAGCTAAACATCGATGGTGGCTATCTAATGGAAGTGGTGGCAGACCAACACTGCTTTGTGCATGGTGAGCGATTTGTCTTTTGACCACAGTGCAGTGTTAACAGAAGAAAGACATTGGATAGTCTTCCCAGCTGCCGTTAAACTACAGATTTGGTTGGTCACATAGCAAACCTAATTTTATGGAACACAAAATTTTACGCAATAGTTGCACCAGTTCCAATCTCTCTCCCCCTTCAAGTTTCAAGAATTTGTGCATATCGAGGGTGTCGGAGTCTGACTCCAAAAATTCCTCCGGCTTCCACTTCTCCAATTCCTCTTGCGGACATTGTATGGTCTCTACCAGTAGCTATAGCAAAGGAAGCTTTGCTTGTTCCAGATCTGCCCTCCCCAGTTTCCACACATGTGCTCATGAGGATCCTATAACCTCCCAGATTTCTATGCTCTAATCTGATTTTGTCCCTGCCATCTTCAATGCCATTTGTTCATTCCTCCTCCCACCATGGGTTAAACCCTTTTTTGGACAGGGTCTCTACATCCAAGCCCCTCTCCACTTTCTGCCTTTGGCAATGCTTTCCCTCTCGTGCCACCACACTATCCAGTAGCTGCCTGGTTCTAGCCTCCCCATGCTGATTCTTTCCACCCACCACCTGATGTTATCTCCTGGTCCCTTTCAGGCGAACGTCCCCTACTCCCTCGCATCCCCCCTATCCAATGAGCAGTGCCCATTTGCCATCCATCCACTGCAACATGCTCTGGCCTCGGTCTCCTGGCAACCTCAGAAACCCAACGCACAGCACGTCACACTTTTATTTTGCGACCATGTGTGCCTCAGGCTTAAGGGGTCGTGGTATCCAAACCAGATTCTCCCCCCCCTCTTGTCTCCAGACTCTTCCACGCCTTCCTCTTACTCACCAACTTCCACCTGGCCTAAATCGTAAACTTACTCTACAACTCCACTTGAGAAATACTCCTCCAAAACACCCCTCTTTTCCACTCTGGGCCAGGGATTATGTAGCCGAAACGTCTCTGCCTTGGACTCGGCATGACTGGAGAGCTTGCTTCTGTGCAGCCTGACTGTACGGGGATCTCTCAGAATTAAGTTACTTTCATGAGGTGTTTTAGTTTGCTGGTAAGCCAACCAAGGCTTTAAAAACAGCATCAACCAACTTGAAAAGGGACCATGAGGGCCTCTGCAGGAGCACTGTGCATGGTTTGACTCAGGGAATGGAGTCACTTCTGCTTTGCGGTGCACAGCGAGTATTCACAGAGTCCTATCTTCTGGCATGATGCCTTCAGAAAGGTGGTCTTTACCCATGACTGCAGGACAATGGTAAACTATATTGTGTGGCTTCTTTGTCCACAGGTGCAGCTTCACTGAACGGGGCGAGACTACACTGGTGCGCATCGGACTCCTCCCATCTGAATGTACATTTTAAAGGGCTTGTAGTGTTTTGCTGAACATGCAGTTGTCCTCTGCTGGCAGGAATAAAGCGGGGTTGTCCAAGTGATTCTCCCCATTTCATCCCATGCCCATTATTTGCTAGCTTAAGTAGGTACCAATTGCACTTTGTAACCCCAAACAGAAGCCCCCAAAATAAGAAGGGGTAATTTGTTGCAAGTTATGCAATTGAACAGGGATTATCCTGGATACTTAGCTGTTGGTTTATTTTTCCAGAAATAGATTTTCCACACTGTTTTTCATTTGGTGATAAGTGCAAAGCAAATTTGTATTCATCAATGTGTTTGTTGTGTGGGCTCATGGTCCCAGTAAAGGTCGGCCTGGACCATGAACCCACACAACAAACACATTGATGAATACACATTTGCTTTGCACTTATGACCAAATGAAAAACTGTAGATAGTCTATTTCTGGAAAAGTAAACAAACAGCAAGGAATTCAGGAATATCCCTGATCATACAGCAAAGGGGGTGTGGGCTTCATCTCAAAACACATCCTATGACCTTGCATTAAACAATAAGGACACCATAACAAGTAAAAGTGCTTAGCAAGGACGCTTCCAAACCTAGGGCCCCAACACAAAAATCAGGTTACATAATTGTCCCTATTGCACCTCTTCTCCTCTCAGATCTGTTACTTTGGCAATCTATCTCAACAATCAGGCCAACGGGAATTTGTAATGTAAGCTATGTCAAGTAAATAACCACTTACTGAGTTGTGTGGTGTTAGTACATATGATATGATAGTTTATTTATAGAGCACCTATACACAATGTGTTTCAAAGCGATACAATAGGCCATTGGATTTACATAGGAATGTGACGTGGATTGCAAAGCAACACAACCAGACTAAGAACGGTATTCTTTGAAAGCTGAGCATCAGCCTATGAGTTCAATTACCTGCAGAGGTAAGACCATTTCAGGACCAGTAACAATGGTAGAGGATAGAAAACCAACTGGATTCACTATTCCCGTTATAGGCAGATGAGGACCAAGAATTAAGCTACGAAATTCATTAAGACGACGCTGCTGATCTTTCTGCTTTTTCAGAAGTCTAGCATGTTCATCCGCAGGGACTGTATTTCTGGAGAAGAAAAAAAAAACAGATCTGGATTGTGAGTGAAATTAAAACAATATTTTAGAAATGGTAAAAGGGTAACTTTGGACCAAGAATTTCCTGGGTCCATGAGATCTTAATTTATTCATTCTTTATTATATATTCAGACACTGGAGCTGCGGCAAATTACAACAATCAAGCAATGGGTAAAACGAATATTCATGTAATTTAGTTACAAACAACAAGGGGCTGTTTGAAGCACTTTAAATGAATAACAGGTGATACTATTTCTCATTGCAGTAGTACTCGTTTCATCATCTTCTGAGGACGATGGTCCTAACTGACCCCCACCCTGATCAAAACTGCAATGTGCAGATTACACACAAATATCAACCATAAGTATTTAGTGTACTAATGTATCTTACCAATGTGTTCTATACTTTCTTATAGTTGGTCACATGGAAGGGCGGCTTACCAAAGTGGGATGACAAGCGCCGTAAGAAGCACAGCTTATGGCTTGCTTTTGTGGGGCAGGAGATTAAATGTTTCTAAGAAAGGGTTTAAAGGATTACTTCTGGACAGTAGCCCAGATGACCAGTGGGAGAAAAACATAATTGGTAATCACCCTGAATGATCTGCCACCCGAGCAGGTTCCTTTATGCAGGCCTCAAACAGTGGTGGCCTGCCACTATTGGAAGGGGGGAGCTGCCCCCTCACCTGAGTGACCGGCCGCACACACCCCTGGTGTGCTTTATTTGCATGCGGGGGGAGGTGGGTTGACTGTGCTGCTTGGCTCTAAGCAGAGTCGTACCCCCCCTCTGATACACATTTATTGTTTGTTGCGAAACTCTCGTTTTTGAACTGGAGCCAGATACATTTATCTGTCTGTGAGCGACCGAGGACAGCAAGGAAGCCTGAATCAAACAAGGGGGTTTGTGGTTAACTTCAAGACATAATGGGCTCAAGTGTTGCATTTTACAGAATTTTGCAATCAATTTTGTTACCAACAGTGCACGGGACCATTTTCTAATGCATTTTCATTATGCCTTTGCCCACACCATATGCCAATATAGAACATATTTTCATGCTGGCTTTGCCTATACATGTCCATGCATGCTGCACCAAAATATATGCCAGTATTATCATAGAAGGACATCCATACAGTACAATAGGTCATGCCACAGAAAGTATATCCAGACTGGCTATACCCAAGATAGGCCAGTGTACCAAGTAATCACACGTACGTTTGCTTTTACCCTTGATGCAAAGTGCAAAAATGTCATGACACACAAAAGATATATACTAGAGCTGTGCAAGCCAGTCTAGCCACGTATAACACTAATCATGCTAGCTTCACCCTTGAAGTCAAGTAAACTTAACAAATGCCGTGCCACAATAAGGAGGTAAATGCACATGCGACACCATAGGCAAAGCTAGCCATGTAATAATACATTATGTTTGCTTTACCCTTGATGCCAAAAGAAATGCCATGAAACATTAAGTAAATGCAGACGGGCACTACTAATATAGGTCAATCTAGCCACGTAATAACACTTTGTTTTGCCTAGATATTTGGATTTATATTTCTTTAAAACCTATCAAGTGCTTTCTCCAGAGCACTGTACAGTTTTATCATACCAGTACAATCAATATATAATAAAAAATGCTAAGAAGCAAAGAAAGGAAATAAAACATAAGTTTGAGAGGTTAGAGATAAGGTGGGCTTTAACACAGGTGCGAAAGAGATGCAGCGAAGGAGCAGAGTGAATAATTGGAGCGAGAGTGTTCCAGACTTTAGGTGCAAGAAGTGAGAAAAGCGCAATCGAGAAGAGGCGGAAGGAGGAGGAGTGGGATCAGCAAGGAGGAATTCCTAAAGTACTTACGATAACAAGGAAGTGAAACAGGAGACAAGAGTCGAAGGAAAGAAAAACAGACAGAAAGGATGAAGTGATCATATGGGGACAAAGAAGAAAGTCGTTGAATTGCAGCATTATAGAGTCAAGGGTTGTAATACGAGAGCCAGGTAGGCCAACTAACAGAGCAGCACAGTAGTCAATGTAGGAAAAAATAAGTGAAACTATAAGAGGTTTGGTAGCAGAGAAAGATAAAAAGGGACGATTGTAACATAAAAATGGAAGCGACAGACCGAGCAGTGTTGGATGTATGAGCAAAGAAGGAAAGCAGGTTCGAAGATGACACCCATATTTTTGGCAGAAGACAAGAAGGCAAGATGGGTAGGGGGCAAGAGGAGAGTGCAAACGGTCAAGTATTAGCTGCAAGAAATAGCAGCTCACTTTTAGTAGCGTTAAGAAAGTGAGTGGTCATCCAAGATTGGATAGCGGAGTGGTAGCTGCAAACGGTAGAACATAGAGCGTCAGACGAGATGAAAATGAGAAGAACATGCGGGCGTCATCAGCATAGAAGTGGCAAGATAGATTGAAGAAGTGAGATGAGATAGCAAAATAATATAAAGGGAAAAAAGGTGGGGGGGGACAAAGGACTTTGCCGTGAGGGATTCTGTAGTGAAAGGGGCGAGGGGAACAAGAACCAGACCAAGAGACTAAATAAGCGATCGGACAGATGAAAATTAAACCATTTAAGAGCTAAGCCTAAAAACCGGAGGGAAGAGAGGACAGAAGAAGGAAGTACTTGACAGTGTCGCAGATAAGTCTAGAAGAATAAGTATAGAAGATTGTTTGGAATGATGGTGCAGAAAGAAGGAAATTGGTAACATAGAAGAGCAGTCTCAACAGTGTGAGCAGGATGGAGACCAGACTGAAAAGAAGGCAGAAGTGAACACAAGTTTAGATACCTGTAAATAGACAACATGCTCTAGGGGTTGAGAGAGAAGAAAGGAGAGAAATAGGTTGAACATGCGCCAGAATGGTAGGATCAAGATTAGCTTTTTTAAGGATGGTAATAATGGTACCATGTTTCAACTAAGAGGAATGGTGGCCCATAGAGAAATGTTCATAAAGCAAGTAAAATATGGGGGCGTGGCTAAGGAGCCATGTAGGTGGACATGCTTTCACCAAGAGATCCTGCTGATCTGTACATCATCCTGCTGGAAACTGCATTAGAACGGATACAAAAGTCCTGAAACTGGAGGATCGTGCATCGGAGGTATTTGGGCACGTCAAGATACATTGTGGCACTGAGCAGAGAAGTGCCGGCGATGTTATGAGCGAGTGAAGATCCCTCTGTTCGTTCGTGACGGTGAGGAGGATGGCCGCCGCCCGATGGTGACAAGAAGACAAAGGACGTGGGCGGAGTGGAGGTTTCATCGAGGAACATCCCGCAAAGTTGCGGTGGGAGTGCCCGTGGTAGAGGGTGGTGTCGGCCGAGAGCGCTGTGGGCCCAAATCATGCTGAATACCCTTTTCGGCTCTTAATGGACACACGGTCCGCCGGGAACATGGACTTTGGAATCTGCAGCCGGAGCGTCTGTGCGACATTGGAAGCGGCCTGCAGCGAGAATCGGGCACACGCTACTGGGCAGGAACGAAATACAAAGTGGCCTCAGCCGCAGGAGGGAGAGCGGGCGCGCTGCTGCTCATAAGCCTCTTGCCCCGAATTGACACGGAGCCGGCACCACTGCCACTACCGTAGCATATTGTAACACGAGTTGGAGGCTCGCAAGACGGGCAGCCATTAACAGTTTTGCTGGTAGAGAAAGAACGAAAGGAACACGTGCCGCTGGGCTCCTAGTGCAATACTGGGATACATTTTTACGGCGTGAGACCACGCGGAGAGACAGATGGAACACTGAAGTGAAGTGAAACTGACATTGGTGCGAAGGTGGTACTCGCGAAATCCACGGGAACACAATTCCCTCATAACACAGGCCAGCAGGTCATGATTAAGAAGGGTTAAGCAAACGAACCCTGTAAATAAACAGAAAGTCACCGGCAGGAGGAGAAACATAGGCACAGAGCGTGCTGAGGACGATGAATAGGGAATAGACACACAACAAATGGGCAGCCTGGCCGCGCAGCATAGCTGGCACACAGTGCAGTGGAGCCAGGAATTGTTGTAACACACAGAAGAGACACCTGGACTGCGACCTGGGGTCCCCAAGGGTTCAGCCGCACAGAAGGGAGATCACAAGGCATAGGAGGACATTACCCCTCAAGGATAACATACGCAGATGTTCCCTGCACCGATCTAACTAACCTTGTTAACTGAGGCAATTTCATTCCACATGATAGCACCAGATAATCCCCTCACACACAGGAGAATGTCATCTAAATAGCTCAAAGCCAAGGGAAAACAGTCCCTCAGAGGAATTTGCCAAAGCATCGCCAACTATGGAAGGGGCCAAGTTGAAGGGGCGGCCCGCACAGGAAGCTGGAGCCACCGGCCGCAATGACCAACAAATACTGGATGCCATAGCCGAACTAAAGGTTTCTTGGGGGCTCAAGATAGATACAGCCATCTCAGAACTGAAGACCTTGCTCAAATCTAAAATCGATGCAGTAAGCGTCGATGTGAACCTCTTGCGACAAGATGTCCGGGCGCTGGCGGAACGCACAGAGTCTGCAGAAGGAGGTGGGTGCCAGCACAAGCTCCTGCGCGATGCACACAAAGGAGATTCACACGCTACCGCAATCTAGAATACAGTGCTGAAGAAGCGGAAGGGCGTGAGGGCAGAAACAATGTACGCATTATAGGGCTCTCGGGAGGCGAAGAAGGTGCGGACCAGACGGATTATGTTGAAAGTATGCTGTTGCAAGAAATAACAGAAGGGGCACTCAGTCAGGGGTTCGCGGTGGAGAGGGCGCATCGAGCCTTGACCAGGAGACCACCACCAGGCCTCCCCACCCCCCGCGGCCAATCATTGTCAAAATCCTGAACTACAAAGACAGGGAAACGGTTCTGGAACATTTCTGGAAAGGAGGAACTATAAGCAGGGCCTCCGCAACCATCACCGTATACCCCGACTACACACTCCAGGTACAAAGGCAATGCTTGAACTATGTGGGGACTAAGAGGGGATTATGGGACGCAGGCTTTAGATACATGCTATTGTATCCAGCGAAGATCAAGGTGCTACACAAGAACAAGGCCCTCTTTTTTCTGACTCCCCGGAGGAAGTATCTGCATGGCTGGATGCGAAGAACTGCCCATTGAGAGCGGAAAGCCGGAAGGAGAGCGAGACAGAGAAATGACCCATTCTTGTCTCTTCCAAAGCCATATTGTTGGATACATATAGCGAGAGATAAGTACAGCATGTAATCATTAACCTTGGCACAGATGCAGATGTAGCGGGGTCGACTAGAAGGGGTATACTAGGAATATGAGCCAAGTACAATATGGACCATTAGCAAACTTCATTGGGACTTTTTGGACTAGAATATACACACGAGCAGCGGTATACCATAAGCACTAATGCAGGAGACAAGAAGGAAGCACGACTTTACCTCCATTAGGTAGTTTAGTGGAACCACCAGTAGGGTGATATCCCCCTGCTACGTCCCGAGTACGGGCTGAGGACAAGAAAGGGCTAGATGCAGGGTAGCCTAAGATCCAGGGATGGAGCTGGGCATCAGTTGGGGACGGGGAAGGGAGGGTGGAGGGAGTTGGGGAGTTCGAGTCTAGGCCGGGTTGGGCTGGGAGTGGGAAGGGGTTTGTTAGCACAACAGTTAGGGAACGTGCCTATGGGAAACAGTTGGGGCAGGGAAGGGAAGGTGGTGGGGGTGGAGTTGGGGAGTTTGCTGTGGGGTATGAAAGGGAACGAGCATACACCCACGTGCTACCACGCGTGATATGGAGGACAACGGAGGTTACAGGTGGAACAGGATACAGCTGAGAATGGGGGACCTCAAAATAGTAACCTGGAATGTCAGGGGACTCAAATGTTATTTAAAAAGGAATAAAGTAATGATGTACCTGAAGAGACAGAAAATAGACATTGCCCTACTTCAGGAAACCCACCTCACAAGGGAGAAGCAGGAATTGATACGGGGAAAATGGAAGGGAACCACCATTGGGGCAACCTACTCGACATATGCCAGGGGCGTGACCGCTTGGATTGCACCACATGTACCCTTTCCAGCTAATACAGTCCACAGACGGCACAGATGGGAGGATGGTAGCGATACGGGGGCTGATCAAAAATAAGGAGGTGAGCATCATTAATACATACGCACCCAACCAGGATACTGTGGCATACTTTAAGACCTTATACGGTAGAGTGAGCCCGTATCTAGGAAGGGTAGTTATATGGGGAGGTGACTTCAGCAGCACGCTAGATCCAGAGATGGATAGATCGGATGATAGGCAAAGTAAACCCATCCCTGCTGCTAGAACCTTGAAGACCCTCCTAGGGGAACTACACCTTGAGGATATATGGAGGGCATGCCACCCACAAGATACAGTACTCGCATTATGCGGCTCCACAAAACCTATATACCCGGCTAGATTGCGTGTTTGTCTCCTCAGAGGTTACGGAGGAAATGGTGCAGGCAGAATACAAAGCAAGGGTCCTCTGAGACCACTCGCCATTGATAGTAACATGGCAATACCTGCCTCCCAGACCAAAGATCCCCACCTGGCGTCTTCGAGTTGAGGCATTGAAAGATATAGTATTCAGGGAAGATCTTAGGGAGGATATTGTCGAATTCTTTCAGAAAAACACGGGTAGTGTACGAACAGCGGGCACCCTGTGGGAGGCTTTTAAGGTGGTGGGGCAGGGGTCAGCCATATCGCAATCCAAAGGACTCCAGGGGGACATAATTCGGGACTTACGAAAATCAGAGGAGACTCGAAACGGCCATGAAGAAGGGGGTTAACTCCCAAGGGGGCGCTGCAGCCATAAGAAATATACGGAGAGACAACACACGGGTGCAGATAAGCCGAGGAGGCTGCTGGCATGGCTGTACAAAAAGGAAACGCCCAGATCGGCTGTAAGAGTGATAAAAGGGGAGGCTGGTCAAACGCTAGATACCCAAGTGGGAGTGAATGAAGGGTTTTTTTTAAATTCTACCACCAATTGTACCAAGACAAGGAGGGAGGAGCGAGCTCACAGAAATATTGGAGGATATAAGATTGCCCAAAATAAGTTCGGAGGAAAGAGAATTTGGATGCCCCGATTCGCTAGAGGAGCTAGAAGCAGTGGTTAAGCAGCTGCCCACCAGTAAGGCCCCGGGGACGGATGGACTGCCTAGTGAATTCTATAAAAAAATACAGCGCGGATGTATTGGAAGATTGCCAGAATCCCTCAGAGAGGCTATTATAATCCCACTCCTCAAGCCTAACAAACCAAGCACGGACTGCGGATCTAACAGACCGCTCTCCATGTTGAATCGGGATAGTAAGATTCTTACGGCGGTACTGGCAACCAGATTGCGACAAGTCATAGGCAAGCTTATACATCCAGACCAAACCGGATACGTACCACATAGAAGCATAGCTGACAATTTAAGGAGGCTCCACCACGTTATAGAACAAGTAGAAGGCAACATGCAGGAAGTGGCTATAGCCTCGCTAGATGCGGTGAAGGCCTTTGACTCGGTCAGATGGCCTTGGTTGCTAGCCGCCTTGAAAGAATATGCAATAGGGCCGGGGTAACTACGATGGGCTAAATTGTTGTATAGCTCCCCGTTAGCCAGCGTCAAGACAGGGGAGATCATCTCGGATAGATGGAAGCTCAGCAGGGGCACCAGACAGGGCTGTCCATGGTCCCCGATGTTGTACATCCTGGCATTGGAACCCCTAGCGATATATCTGAGACAGCAATATGAAACTGGGAATCCGTACAAAGGCAGGACCACACCTCATATCGTTGTATGATGATGATGATATACTGCTATACCCAAGATACCCAGAGGAAAATTTGCAATATATCCTGGAAGTGATGGAGCGATTTGCGACGCTCTCTGGGATTGCGGTCAATCCCCTGAAATCCAGTTTGTTCCCCCTTGGCAGATACAGTGGGACTCGATGAGAAAACCTACCAGTGTTACAGATACCTTGGGAGACTAGCACCTTTCGATACTTGGGGGTGAATATATAACATAAGGTGGAAGATTAACACATACACAACACGGACATGGCAGTAGCAAACTTGGATAAGAGCATGAGATTCTGGGCTAAGCTCCCCCTGGCCATGGTAGGGAGCGAGGGTAGCACTGTTGAAAATGGTGGCACTGCCTAGGCTATGTGAATATATTTAGGAGACAGAGCTCAAGGACAGGTTGTACACCACAATCAGGAGGTTAAAAAAACTTTTAAATCTTTAATTTAATATACATAAAAAGGTGGTAAATCACTGAACTAATAACAAACAGATTCCTACATATAATACATATTAAGAACTAAAAAAGCACGGATTTCGTCAATTCCCATCAAATGGTAAGGTGACACAAATATACAGTACATTCAATAAACAAATGACAATGTACTTTGGTTTCTGGTTATTGTTTGATAACATAGGTTATTCTAATCCTGTACATATCCAGGACATTGTCTAGACCTGTTTCTGTTCTTGGAAGGTTTACTCAGAGAACTTTCATCAGGAGAAATTATCAAAATTACAAAAATCCAACTTAAAATCATCAACTGTTCTGTGAGTAGAACAGTATGGTGTACATGTGCAACCTTAGATACAAAGAGAAAGGGGTTCAGATAAGCTAATAAATAGCTAAAGTACATCTGTCTATAACCCCTAAAGGGGAAATAAGAGAACCAAATGTAGGGTTATTGTTACCTTTCGTGGTGCTCGTGGGGGCTCACAACATAAGTAAGTCAAGTTGTAATCAGCTAGGCAATTGCTGAAAACCTGTAGTAAATGCGTGAAAAAACCTGAATAAGTTTTTCAAAAGTGCTTTAAAAAAAATGGAGTTCGAGAAGTACAGTAAGTCGCGACCACTAGTCAAAAAATGATATGATACAGTGGGGCTCACCTGACTGTAGATCAATACGTGGACTTTACGTATAGTCGTAGTAGGAGGAGATGGGGGGAGCTCCTCAACCATCTCCACTCGAAAGGGTTAACTGTGGCTACTCTTAGTAAGTCGGTAGAACTGCGGAGTGAGGCCTCCGGCCAAGTGTCTCTATAAAGGAACACATACAAAAAGGGAGGTCTATAATGTAAAACCATCTATGAGCAGTAGATAAAGCATCCTTGTAATAAACGTCTGGGAACTCAGGATACGGGGATAAAAATAATCAGCGATTAGATAGTCAACCCGCAGAGGGAAACAAACATCTCTGTATGCGCGCCTATACGGTGGACTTGGAGTGTGTGCCTGTGGGTGACACCCCAAAAAAACTGATGTCCGTAGGTGCGGTCAAAAGTTCATGTGGGGCCACGTAACCGGCATAAGTGTAGAGAAATCTGTCAAAGATTGTTGCCTTGCACTGTTGCAAGATTAAGCAACCTGAGGGACATACAAGCCGATTCAGCCCACCTATCAAGCGGGAAGCGTTTTACCCTGCACCATTTGGGTGTTTCGCACGGGTGCCTTTACCAAGGACATGTGTCTGCACTCGGTGGTGTGTGGAGGGCGCTGGGGATCTGGTGCCCATCTGCTTCCTGATGTAAAACGTTGGGGTAGTATTGTCCGTGAAGACCCTTACAACTTTGGCCCTGAGAGATGGACGACTTGAGGGCCCCCCAACCAGTGCCCGCAGTTCCAGAACATTGATGTGGAGCTCCTTCTCTTACAGCAGCCACAGGCCTATGGCGTGGAGACGTCTGGTGTTGGCACCCCAGCCCTCCAGGGAAGCTTCCGTGGTGACCGTCTCCAGGAACGGGGGTCTCTGGAAGTCTGTGCCCCTGGCAATGCTGGAGCGCACACCACACCATCTTATCGCTCGATGGAACTCTTCGCCGAGCACAATCCTGTCCTTGAAGCTTCCGGACACCTGGATCCAGCAGAATTCTTGGAGCTGTTGCATCCGCAACCTGCAGAGCCTGATCAGGTAGATACACGACATCTGGCCGAGCAGCGACTTGATGGTCCTCACTGTGGCAATCTTCAGTGCCAACATCCCTTGCACCTTGCCCAAAATGGCTGCTACCCTTTCTTCTGAGGGGGACGCCAGGAAGGATACCGTGTTGAGCCTGAACCACAAGGACAGAGCGTCCTGTGACAGAATCAAGCTAGTTCACAGAGAACCCAAGCTCCGTCAGCAGCCAGATAGTCCTCTCCGGGTGATCAACAGCAATTTCCCTTGACTTAGCTCGGATGAGCCAGTCATCGAGGTACGGATTCATATGAAAGCCCTGTAGACGCAGATATGACGCCACCAAAGTCAGGCACTTGGTAAAGACGCTGGGCTCTGACTTCAGTACGAAGGGGAGAGCCTTGAACTGGTAGCGTTTCCCCTGTACGACGAACCGCAGCAAGTTGCAATGTTTTTCGTGGACGAGGAAGTACGCGTCCTCTAGATCCAGCGACGACAGGAAGTCCCCCCCTCCTCCAGTTGGCTTAGCACATGCTGCAACATAACCATCCTGAACTTTTGGGACTTGATGTAGTTGAGTCATCATAGATAATGGGCCTCCAGTCCCCGGTCTTCTTTCTTACTAAGAAGTATCTGGAGTAAACTCCAGAACCCTGTAGCTGGTTGGGAACTAGCTCCATCGCCCCTTTTCATAACATGGCCTGAGCTTCCAGCTGCAGCTGAGGGAGGTTTTGTTCCTGTCGGGCCACTGGTGATATCTGTCGACACTCGCTGAAAATCCAAAGTGTGTCGGTGGGCGAGAGACCGTCCATCACCCATCGATCAGTGGAGATGTTTTCCCACGTGCAGAATAAGTTCCCTAGGCGTCCATCCACCGGGGGTGCAGCGGCGGGGGCTTGATGTCCTGGCTGGTTTAATTCTGCTTGGAGGCTGGCGTGCCACCTTGCGAGCCTGGACGATGATGGCGGCCTCCAGGGTCGAAGAACGGGAGAATTGGCAGCAAGATGAGCCTCAGCCGAAACCCTTAGACGACCTGCTGTCTCCGTGTCGGTCTTGATCACCTAAAGAGATTCGACAGCCTTTCCAAAAAGATAGCCTCCGAATGGCATGTCCAGGACCCTCGTCTGTACTTCCTGCCTGAAGTTGGTGGCCTTCAACCAGCCACGACGATGATGGCAAAACCCATTTACCATCTGACGGAACCCAGTGTCCGCAATGTCCAGGGCCATGGTGATGGAGTGGTCCGACGCCACCTCGCCCTCTTGGAGATCTCCATCGCCTCGACCCGTTTGTCCTCAATGAGAAAATCAAGCAGTGGACCCATTTTGTACTATAACTCCCGGTCGTAACTGGCCAGGATCGCTAAAGCCTTAGCCTCCTTGACTGTCGTAGCTGCTGAGTAGATGACCTTTCTACTCACGGCATCCAACTTTTCCCCACGCTGTCCGGGAGAACGGAGGAAGAGTACGACTGGTTTGACAACTTCTTTTGCGCAGCTGCTGAGACCACTGAAGTCTGGTGATGGATGCGACCGAAGTAAATTGGGTGCAGACTCCGGCACCCGGTATTTGTTCTCCAGCCGGTCTCTTTGCAAGGGCTGAGGCTGGGTTCTTCATCAGTGCTAGGCCCTCATCCCAGACGTTGACCAGGAGGGGCACAGCCAGAATGGTCTTCCTTTTCACCTCCCGGCGTTGATGATCGAAGCCCTCTGTCTCCTCCGGCATTAGCTGGAATAGTTCCGATGCGCGGGCGACCGCGAGTGAAATGAGCCCACTTCATCCAGGACTGAAGCCCTTGGAGGCAGAGAGATGCTGCTGTCTGTGTCAGTCATCCCCGTGTGTGTCATCGTATCCCTGGAGGGAGAGGGGGTGGGGGGACGGGGACTGGCAGCTGGCGAGGAGGCGTAGGGTACCGCTTCCTTTTCTTCAGCAGTGGTTGTTGGGCAGAAACCTGTGCAGTTCCCTCTGGGACCACTGCAAAAGATTTAAGACTACAGGTGTTTGGCAGTAAACCCACTTGGTAGCAGTCTGTACCACACAGATTCACTTGGTAGCTGTGGTTGAGCAGTCAGACTTCCCTCAAGAAGAGTTAGGCAGTATACAGAGTATTCAAAATAGGTCAAAAGAACATAGTAGAACAAGTAAACACTGACCAGAGCTTGGTGTAAAAGAGATATAATTATTTATTTAAAACCACATCTAGAAAAACACACAGGCACTAATAGTAAGCAATTCAAAAACACGGTCACTAAAAGATATACACTCCCTTAGAAGAATATTAGACAAGTCTTAAGTAAAGCCCCACTTATTTTCAGACAGCGGTGAGCGCTTAACGCAGATGGCACTCTAATAATTTGTTTTTAAAAGGGAGAGAAAAGCGGAGAATAAATTAAAACAGGTCCCAACACTTTTACAAGAACACAACAAGAGAGGAAGGCAAAGTAAAACCGTGAAGTTAGAGTTCAATAGGCTGGATCCACTTTAAGAGGATCAAACGAAATGTGACCAAGGTCACACAGTTGCAGTGCACAAAAGTCTTGAAAAGGTTCAAAAAAGGAGTTGGACCAAAGAAAGGGACCAGTTAGAAGGTCAAGGCGGCCAGCCCAGTCTAGAAGGTTAAGGGATTATTATTACCTTGTAGCAATCTTTAGAAAGGGAGGCCAGGCGGACACGGTATGTTAAAGTGGTGAGAATACTCCAGCGGGGGCAGTTGTTCCTGGCAGCAGATGCAAGTCGGTGCTTCATCCGGGGGAAGAGAGGATCTCGTCGGGGAGGAAGACAGGAGTCTGTTGCACTGCCAGGGAAGAAACCAGCCGCAGAGTTTCTCAGGTAAAACGAGCGGCCCTTTGATTCGCGGTCCAGTGGCAAGTGGCTATCCGGTTGCCGGGGTGCTTGGCACGGGCAATCCAACCACAAGCCGGGCTGGGGTGCGAAGAGAAGGTAAACTGGTTGTGCCCACCAGTCAGGGGAAGAAGCCTCTCCAGCTGGGAGATCTTCTCTGTCGTCGGGAAGTGGTGAGTCGGTTCAGCAGGGCTCCACCGGTGGGGTCGTCATGGTAGGTCGGCTCAGCTTCTCCCTCGTCGGATTCTCAGGTCCTGTGGCGACTTCTGAAGTTCCAGTCCCCAAAGCCCTGCTTTTATGCAGCACACCCCCATTCACTCAGCCTAGCTGTCAATCAAACATGCTAAGTGGTGAGCAGGCCGGCTCACCACTTGGGCCAATCACACAAGAGTGCGACTTGAGTTACCAAGGTATCTCAGTCCAGGGTGCCTAAACCCCCTCCCCCACCCCCTGTGGTACCCAGACTGAGTGGCACCACTTTTGGAGGCTTCTGTGGAGAAGCCCGCCAAAAGTGGAACAAAGGGCTCGACTTGGGTTGGAGTCACAGAAGAGAACACAAATGCCATTTTAGAATAGAGTCCTGGCAAGAAATACCAACCGGCGCATTAATATTAAATAAATAAACCGGCGGTATGTTCCAGGCTATGGGAACTAAATAATTAAAGTTGATAGCCTCGAACAATGGGAAATCCCATAGGGATATATTTGTGGTCGAATATAAAAAGTAGTGTCCACTGCCACCAGCCAAAACTCTATCAGGGGGGACGGAGACGTGCCCCCTCGACTAACAGACCCCGGGGCAATCGAATTGCCCCGACCAGTACGTCCACAATATGATGGTTTGTACCGGTTTCTGTTAATAATTTGGGACTAGTAAAGCCAATGGCGACTTTACATGCCCTGGGAGACAGTAGTCAGTCCCAGGGTATGGAGTCTATGGTGGGGTGTCACTATGACACCCCTGTGTCACTGCACGGAGGGTGCTGTGTAACACATAGTAAAAACACATGAGGCCCTATGGAGTAAAGGACCCCATAGCCCATAAAACACATTAACAGTCAAAGGAACACCATAAATCATGTCCAAGAGTGGGAGAAAAATAGTCTCACTCTTGGCAGGAGAAAAAAAACAAACTCCAGAAATCCAGCAAAGCTTCTGGGGGGGGGGGGGGGACTCACTAGGTTAGGAAATTCAGCCTAAAGAGAAAATTCTCCCCAACAGTGGTGGCCCCGGGGTCAACTGGGTTGTGCCGTTGGTGAAGCCGTCGGCATTCTCTGTATCTCAGACACCAGCGTGTGGAGGGTCAAGAGAGTCCTGCGACAGGTCTCTGGGAGGTGCTGGAGGGGGCGGAGTAGGGTCGCTGGGCCCAGCACCTATGTCCTCGTCCCCGCCGACTTAGTGTCCCCACCTCCTCTGGTGGCGACTACCTCCGACATTTCCCATCGTTGTCGTCGTCATCATCATCATCCCCAACGTCTACCAGGATGGTGTGGACGGAACCGATGCCGTCCTCGTCAGAAGAAATATCCGTGCCCTGGAGCTCTTTCACGCCACCTCTCCACCCCCTTTTGGGTCCTGAGGGGTCGGTTTCTGACTAAGGGCCGGCATCCTTTTTTCTGGGGTGTTTTCCACTGGCTTGGCCGAAGCCTCCAGCCTGGAAGGAAGAGCCAACCTAGCCGCCATAGGGGTACCCGGGACCGGGTCAGCCCCTTTCGCCTTCGAAAAGGCGGCCGCTACCAGCTCGCTAGATGAGGACGATTTAGTCTCGATCACCTGGGCCTTCACGAGCAGGTCTGGCACCTTCTCCTGCTTGGCCTTCTCCGGTTTCTCCCGCAGCTTCCCTGTGGTAGCTGACTTTCTACGATGAAGAACTGGAGCGATGGCTGGAGATTGAGGCGGATGGTGATGACGAACGCACCCTGGCCGTCGTGGGACACGCTTGAGTGGTGAGCCCGACGGAAACAGACTTGCGATGCTTGGCCTCGTCTTGGGCCACCACGGATGGAGCGCAATTAAAAGGACTTGGAAGTATGTTCTGGCTGGCCGGATCCGGATGAGGCAGTCCCCTGTGAACCACACAGGGTAGAGGCCCTGGCTTTGAGCCACGCCACCAGTCTGATGTGCCGATCCCTCATAGTACGCTTGGTAAAGCCATGACAGATCTCGCTATCTTCCTCCTTGTGCGTTGGGTGAGGACAATAAAGGCACTGGGAATGCTTGCCCTCCACGAAAACAATTCCTCAAACCGCAGCTGGTGCAGTGCTTGAAGAGGGAACCCCCGTACTTCTCCGACATGGTCCGGCATGCGATGTAGGCCTGATGGCTTTCATGAAACTTCAAAGAATAAACACTCAACGATTCTGCCCTTGAGGGGTGATGAAAGATGCCGACAAACTGATCCCTGTTAGTCGGATGGAGAAACGGTAAGAGCACACTGGCTCAATCGAACAAAAATAGAAATTTCCTAACAAAAAAAAGCACTAAAACACAAAGCTATAACAGCGAACCACGAGGACTCCCAACACTTGGACATGCAGTAAAAGTCTGAGGATGGCTGCCAGAGGAGGGGCTTCGGGAGAGGGCATGACCCAGAGCTCAGTGATTGGTTTATAGGAGAAAGACAGTTTGTAAACAGTTTTTTCATTTACCAAGGATTCCCAGCCTGACAACGGGGAATATTCATGAGCATGTGAATCCATTGCAGGCCCCATGCTGGAGAAGATAAAAAACAGGTTTTCTTGCAGAGTGAATGGGCATTAAAAAGGCTAAGCAAGACTACAGAGGACCAGGGGATAGGAAGAACTTTGCAGGTTACGACAGCCAGAGATAGCAGGGGGAAACTGCCAGACAGAAAGATGGTAGGAATAGAGGAACGCATGTGGAGGATTACAGTAGATCGGAGAGTCTAAATGAAAACTGGAAGGGAGAGTAGATTGAGGCATTGCACCACGGTCAAACAGGGAAAGACGCTGCCCCTCCAGTGGGTTGCTCATTGGAGGGAGCACCCAGTGGTGGGCAGGATTAAAGAGGTCAGTGTAGGTCATGTTGTATTATTTGGCTTTTATATAGTGCTATATATATTTGTATGACCTCAATGCGCTGGGAGGTTGAATGCCCTTGTGGACCGTATTCCAGGTCATTTGAGAGAGTAGGGTGTCGAAGGGTGTTTGGGTGCACCAGTTAAGTGTGCAGCTGATGTAATTGCCTGATGGGAGCTGCATCCTAGCATTAGGTGTGGTGGTATTGTGTGAGCATTCTGGCGGGTAGACACCAAGACTGGGTTCTAGCTGCGTTAGGCCTGTGAGACGCTTTTGCGTGCAGCTAGGCCGGTTTGTCGTGGGATATAGCTGCGTTTTATTAGAATGATGAGGTGTTGAGTGGGGTAATGTTCATATGTGAGCAGCTAGGCCGAATCTATCGAGGGGCGTAGCTGCACTCTAATTGTGTGATGGTGTAGAGTAGAAAGTAAGCATAGTGATGATATGATTATTTATACAGTGCCCACAATGCGTTTCAAAGCACCCCACGACAAGGGAGGGACAAGGGAAAACAAAAACAGAATCACACAAGGTGAGGGAGAGGGGAGGAGAAAGGAGGGAGAGGAACAAGCAAGTGACACTGGACTCCATTGGAGTCATCACAGGGTGCACATAGGACATGTCTTTCAGTGCTTATGTCGTCATGACATTGTAAAAAAAAGTCACAATTTCATACATACAAACAAAAAAAAAAAGGCGTGATTACATTTGTATTCTGGTAAAATAAAATGTCTCCTAGTTCAATGAAAGACTAATAAAAGATTACCAATGAGCATAACATGAATACTTAAGGGACCCTTCCTCGATTTGTGTTGTCTCCACATAAGGTTACCCCTCTAAAGTAAGTTCTGTGGTTTACCTCGGTTTTATGGGTTTTACTGCATTTATAAAAACAAGACCACGCAGAGCAACAGAGGTTTGAATCCTGGATCTGTGCTTAGAAACCCAACTCAAGTACAGTATTAGGCACGTTATAAAAAACAATTAAATAAACATACATCAATCCATACCTAAACATTAAATAAAGAACACTTACCTTCCCTGCATGCACACTGGAAATCAGGTGATGCTCCACTGACTATCACAATGCTTTTTACTTGAATGAATAATGCACACATGTTTTTCTATGATTTGCAACTCCTAGATTTTACTAAATGAAGGTTTCATTAGGATTGGTAGAATACTGCTTTCTCAGCATTTGCACAATTTATTATTTCTAGGCATAGTTAAAAAAAATAAAAAAAAATAAAAATCCAATTTGAGGGGATATTTCAACATAGCCACAGTTAGAATACCTATAGGAGTTCAATGGACTGAAGTTCTCATGAATGAGCAAGTATAAGCCCTATAACCCATCGAGTGGCTGCAAGTAGGACGAATAACCCATCTCTGAAGCGAGAACTAATTGGCACCTTGAAGCATACATGCAAAATAAACAAGAATGGTGACATTTTGATGACAAAAAAAGTAAAGTCTTTTCAAGCCTGAGAAACAAATAGAGTTAAAATTCGGCAAAAGACATTGCCTGTATTTGTAATAAAATGTTAAAAACCCAGATTGTGGTTTTCTTAATTCAAATCGAAGAGTCTGGTATACGTTCACTATTGTGTCCTAGTTTTAATGCTTACAATGTTTAATTCCATCCATGAGACGATGTATGCATATCTTTAAAAAGTAAACATTTCCAGGTAGAGGAAAACAGGCCTGTTAATTTAGTACTTCTCTAAGCTTCTCTAGATTGGAGGAGGCGCATGGAAATCATGTTGCGTATAACACATTTGTACAGGGTACGGAACGGTGCTCAGAACAAACGCAGCCCCATTTCGAAAACAAGACTATTCCTCTACTCGCTACTACATCTGGAATTATCTGCCCTTGCGAGAGCAGATGCATGCACTAGATGGGCGCGTCTAAACAGATTAGATGAAAAAGGGAAAGGCAGATGGCAGAAAGATGCAAAACGTCCCAGCTCGGAAGCCAAACAGAAGGGTAGTTGTTGGGGCCTAGTAAGAGTTGTACACGTCTATTGCTGGTCTTTACAGTGCACTGGTAATTAATTAAATGTTTATTTTGTATTAACATGCATGCACGTGCACTTTCCAAGGCTTAACCAAAAATATGCTGGACCATCACAACTGAGCTTGTAAATGCTGCCACAACCTCTATGTAGGGAAAGGACCACAGTGCTTCCGCATAGAGCGAATGACGGCACAGCACTGCTGTATAGAGGGGAGCCCCAAAAGAGCCTCAATGTGCAAGCACAAGATGTTTTACCTTTTGTTTCACATGTCACATTTTCTGCGTTCATATTCTCTTTAAATCTCTACATTGCCATCCATACTTTACAGATACAAGACACATTTTGATTGCATGAACTATTCACTTTTATTACAGGAAGTTACCTATTCAATGCATGTGTTTCTGTTTGCAGTTCATCATTCTTTGCCTGAAGGATCTCTATTTTCTCTTGAAGTCTTTTCTGTTTATTTTCATTTAACGTCTTTCTCTGAAAGATAAATATAGTAGATTTCTAGAAGCAATGTGTTACGCAAAAGTCTGCCAAAATGAAACAAGCAGGCAGACTCTGCAGAATACTCCTGAGAACAATTCAGAATTTCTAGGCATAGTAAATAAATACTTTTTCCAATTTAGGGGGATATTTCCACATAGCCAGTTAGAATTGATATAACCGTTCAATGGATTTTGACAGCTGAAGTCGTCATGAACGAGTAAGTATTGGGGTACAAGCCCTATGACATATCAAGTGGCTTCTTCAGGAGTGGAAAGGGGTCAGTAAAACATTTTTTTTTAAAACCAGTGCCATATTTATGGCAGAATAACATGCATGCTCGCTGTTCATTTTGTAACCTATTTGCCGTATATGCAGATTCACCACACTTGACTGGCCCAGCCACCCGATCAGAAAGTTGAAATAAATGTGCTAGTATTAAGAATGGGATATTAAGGCCTTTTGAACTGTAGATACCATCCAATAAAAAAATAATTAGCACTATACTGCATATGCAAGGCTCGATATCCCTGTAATGTTTCAGACTGGGTACCATACGTACAATTGCACAATAGAATAGATAGAAGGGTATTCTGCTGCCCCCAACATCTGATCTAAAGAACGCATTCAAGGGTAAAATCTCAAAGTGTCAATACAAAAATAAAAATTCTGCAACTAAAATATATATTTGCTTGCATACAGATATAGGGCATTACAACACTTTTAAAAAAGGTTAAAAAAATGTAATTGTCTATATATAAATTAAAAAATTAAATTAAAAAAATGACTTTGGATAGTTGGGAACGAATTTTCTTGGGAATTTATTTTCTTATAGGTGTAGACTATGTATGCAATAGAACAGACAAAAAGTTTTTGGGGAACGTTTTAAAAACTACATGTATAATTAGCACTTAGTCTGGAATCCTACCGCCAGTAGAGTCACAACCCAGTTTATGGCTATGTTGCTTTACCCGTCCGTGTCCTTGTTAGGGAGATGTATCGTTGTTATGCTTCATCCCCTCTCCTAGTGAGACCCCCAGCACTTTTTGCTGGACTTCTGGACCTTTTTCTTTCAATCCTGAATGAGTCGAGTCTTCTGATGGGCTCTGTCTTTTGAACTTTGCTTTGTATATTACTGTCCTATGGAGTATAATTTTCCTCCATACTCTTAAAGGCATCTGTATGTTACTATGGCAGCACAGAGCTCCTTATGGTCAGTGTTGCTGGGGACTCTTAAGGTGCTCCATTGAGATTATTTTCTATATCCTAGAGTAACTACAGTTCTTAAGGATACAGAGATACTTCGTATCCCTCCCAAAACAGATTGGCACACACCACTTTCAGTGAAATGCCAAAGGGATACCTAGTATCCCGCTTCTCTCTGCCCCTGTGACTTTTGGGTGGGCAGTGGACGTGCCCTACCACCTAGGGTGTGATTTTTCTACTGCAGGCTATGTCCATCACCCCAGTAGTGCACAATAGGGGAACCCAATAACTAACTTGGGGGCTCCCTTCTTTTTTCGCCATTACTAGTGTGGTTGTTTTTTGCCAGCCCTTCTACCAATCGGGAGGGAGGCAGCCTGTGTTTCGCCTTTGGCGGGAAGCCTTGGATGTCCCTGCCTAGGCTCCAGAGTGTATGCGCAGTCAGGAAGTGGGGAGGAGTTTTCCACCCCCCTGGCCTTTGTCTGCCAGAGTGCCCGAATGGGACCAGCTCCCACTGGGAGTCTGGCTGTCCTTATTGGACAACACCCATTTCTGTAAACTGCTGAGGAAGATTGCAGAGGAGCGAGTGCTAGAACTGTATAAAAGGTGAGGCTTCTTGTGTGTAAAGCAAGTCGACCACTAGAAGCTGAAGTAAACAAAGAAGAAAACTACGACCTGAGACGTCTGCAGGCCCTTTGCAACACTGAAGAGACTAGTGCTGACATGACCCCGTTTTCTGTGCGACAGAGTAACTCTGATGAGGACGACTCCTTCCCTTTGACTGGTGGGAACAACCACTCCCAAGACAAACTTTGTTTTGAGCCACCTCCTGAGGTATTGTGAGTTTCCAGAGCCGAGAAGAACAAGTTACTCTCTTACCTGGTAACGTTCTTTCGATGGGATGGTCCGACGACATATTCCATATCTATGACAGTAATCACCACAGCTGTGCTGCTTCAGAAAATCTTTGTGTCTGCGTCCTGCGTCAATGACGTTGATACGCCGTCCTCGAGGGCCTCAGTCGAGCCGACGTCACAGGATGTTATAAGTGGGACGCACGACGCCCGTAGCCTCAGTTGTAGTTTTTTTCCCCAGAACGTGTGGCACCAATCTATTGCCCGTATGACCAAAGAAAGCCTTGCGCAAACGTAAGCTGCAATCGCATAAGAAATTCTGTAGCGGGTAGGCAGGGAGGGAGCGATATGGAATATGTCGTCGGACCATCCATCGAAAGAACGTTACCAGGTAAGAGAGTAACTTGTTCTTCGAGGGGCTTGGGTCCTCCGATGTATTCCATATCTATGACAGACTCCCAAAGCAGTACCAACGTAAGGAGGTGGGAAAAGAATTTAGAATATACAAATTTCGAATGTCCAATCAAATTGCAGAGCAAAGGGCCGCCTTGCCAAAGGCCAGATTCTGCCCATGGGAAGAATCAAGGGAGTAGTGACGTACAAAAGTATGAACCAAAGCCCAAGTGGCTGCTTCACAGATGTTACGAATAGGAACACCCCTCTGCAGAGCAGTAGAGGCAGCCATACCCCTAGTCGAATGGGCCTGTAAGCCTACCACGGGGTCCTTACCCGCCAGGCGGTAACACTCAGAAATTGCCAAGACAATCCATCTAGACAAAGTCTGCTTAGTCACAGCTTGTCCCAAACGCCTTCCAGCGTAACCAATAAAGAGCTGATCATCCACTCTGACCCTGGACATGCGTGAAATGTAGAAACTTAAAGCTCTCCTAGGATCCAGCCTATGGAGCCTCTCCTCTTCCTTAACAGGATGTGGAGGAGGATAAAATGCCGGAAGAATAACCTTCTGGCTTAAACAAAATTCCGACACCACCTTCGGAAGAAAGGAAGGACGAACTCGCAGGACAACCCTGTACTTATGAAACAGTGAAGGGTGGCTTAACTGAAAGTGCATGTAACTCACCGCAACTAAAAATACAGTTTTAAGGGTTAAACAGTCTCAAAGGACAAGAAAGTAAAGGCTCAAATGGAGCACCCATTAGAAACTTGAGAACAAGCTTCAAATCCCAACCGGGCACCTGGAAAGGTGACAGAGGGAATACATTAGTGAGCCCTTTCAGAAACTGAGAAATGAAAGGAATTTTAAAATAAGAACACTCCTCAGACGAGTGCTTAAATATGGACAGCGCCGCCAGGTAACCTTTAACGGTACCCACCTGCAAGCCCCTGTGGGCTAAAGAAAGCAAAAAAGACAGAATCACAGGAATGTCACATGAAAGAGGATCCACATTCTTAACGCTGCACCAATCGCAGCACTTTCTCCAACGGCAACGGTACAGGGACTGTGTTGCCGGCTGTAAGCAACACCTCCATCACGTCTTCAGGGAGGTCCCAATTCTTATACCTCAACCTTTCAGAAGCCAAGCGTGAAGGTTGAGGGATCTGACTTCTGGATGGAGAACCTGACCCCCCCCTCCCGTGAGAGCAGATCGTTTCAGTAGGGAAGACCACGTGGAGGGCAGATGGACAAGTCAAGAAGGTCCGGGTACCATGTCCTCTGGGCCCATGCCGGAGCAATGAGGATCATCCGGGAACCAAAACTCCGTAACCTCCGCAGCACTTGCAGGATGACGGGGACTGGAGGAAACGCATACAGCAGTGGGAAGGACCACTCCACTACGAACGCGTCTCCCAAGGCTCCTTTTGGAGGAAATTCACGCGAGCAGAACCTTTCGCACTTCCGGTTGACACTGGAGGCGAAGAGATCCACTTGAGGGTCCCCCAAAAGGTGAAGATTTCCAGGAGAATCTCCTGAGCCAACCCCCACTCGTGAGAGATCGCGATCTGCCTGCTTGGAGCATCTGCCATCTCGTTTTCGTCTCCGGCCAGATGAACTGCTGAGATCAAAATGTCCTGCTGGATGGCCCAGAACCAGAGCTGCATCATCTCCCTGCACAGAGGAAGTGACCCTGCCCCTCACCCCCATTTTTTGTTGAGGTAGTGCATGGCCACTGTGTTGTCCGTCACAATCAGGACATTCTTTCCTCGAACAGTCGGCAGAAAAGCCTTCAGGGCAAGCCTGACTGCTCTCAGCTCCAACAGATTGATATGGAGTCTGGACTCCGATGGAGACCAACGACCGCTGACCGTCAGCTCGTTGGCATGAGCTCCCCATCCCGTGGGGGACGCGTCCATCACGATCGTCACCTCCGGCCAGGTTAGCCAAAATGGAGCCCCCATTCATCAGACTGCCTTAGACGGCCCACCACAGAAGGTCCTGGGCGACCGAGGGCGGCACCTGAACGGGGTCCGACATCCTGCCGGAGGACTGACCACTGGAGCTTGAGAGCCCATTGCAAAGATCTCATCCGCAACCTGGCCTCTGGCACCAGAAGAATGCAGGATGCCATGAGGCCGAACAACCTCAAGAACACGAACGCTGGGAGACTCTGGGCATGTCGAAACTTGTGCACCATCTGCTGAATGTGGTGAGCCCTCACCTGGGGAGGAAAACACTGCCCCAGGGACGTGTTGAGCACTGCTCCGATGTACTGGAGCCGCTGAGTTGGCGTCAAGTGGGACTTCTTTAAGTTGAGGGAGAAGCCCAGTTTGTGAAGGGAGTGGCAGGTGACGGACAGATGATCCAGGACTTGCTCAGGAGAGCGTGCCCTGATCAACCAATCGTCCAGGTAGGGGTAGACGTGAATCCCCCCTTTCCTGAGATACGCTGCTGCCACCACCTCCACCACCATTTGCTTGGTGAAAACCCTCGGGGCGGAGATCAATCCGAACGGCAGGACCCGAAACTGAAAGTGCGAGTCGCCAACCGCGAACCTCAGGTACTTCTTGTAATTTGGATGGATCGGCACATGAAAATAAGCGTCCTTGAGGTCGAGAGACAACAACCAGTCCTGAAGTTGAAGGGCCTGGAGGACTTAAGAGTAACCATCTTGGACTTGTCCTTCCTGAGGAGCTTATTCAAACCGCGCAAGTCCATGATGGGTCTCAATCCCGAGTCTTTCTTTGAAATCAAAAAATAAGGGGAATACCATCCCTTGTTCCTCTCCGCTACAGGCACCAGTTCTATGGTGCCTTTCTCCAGCAGAGATTGCATTTCCTGCACAAGGAGCAGATCCAGACTCTTCAAAGATTCCCTGGTGGATTGTCGCGAGGCCTCTGCCGGATAGGAAGACAGTAGCTGTGGGCTATGATCTCCAGAACCCACACATCTGAAGTAATGGCATGCCATTCTACAGGATGCTGCGCCAGCCTTCCCCCCAACCAGAGAAGCGGGGCCTCTACAGAGTCAGTCGATGACCTCGGCGTCACTGGCGTCGATGTCTTCCTCTAAGACTTCACAGGTTCTCGCGGTCTCAAGGGCGTCGAGGACCGGGACCTGGAACGGGCAGGTCTACAGCGACATCCTTGTGCGACCGGGACCTCGAAGCCGCTCGGTGGTCGCAACGACTGCTCGAGCCTGAAGGCAGACGAGCGGTGTCTCTAGCACGGCCACAACCGGCATCCTCAGATGGAGCGGACGGACCGGAGACCTGCGATTGAAAAATCACCAACATCTCCTTTCGGAAGAAATCCCATTCCTCAGGAGTGGAATGCTTGTTGGGACAAGCAACCCGCCGATGGGCGGAATCCTCGGAAGAGGACGGGGAAGGCGAACTGTGACGGCGCTTCCTGGAATGCCTCGAAGAGGCAGGAGAATGGTGGGACCAACTCCCAGACCGAGAACCCCCAGACTCACGACGATGCAGAGAGTCACCCCTCAAATCGTCCATCAAAAGGCCAGTGGAATGCAACTTCCGTGGCTTGGCCACCTTACCGAACGACAGCTTCTTCTTACGCTCTCGCAAGGCCTTCGATGTGAGCGATTGGCAGTCGACACAGTCGTCCGTATCATGGTCCTCCACGAGGCACCAGAGGCAAGCGTTGTGCGTATCCATCAGTGACATCTTGGACCCGCACACCCGACACTTCTTAAACCCGGACCACAGGGTGAGGAAGAAACAGGGTCGAAGAACCGAAAGAACAGGATTCAGTAGAATCGAGGCACGCTGAGATCTCCGAAGCGAACACGTTCGTGGAAAAAACAGAACTGAGGCTACGGGCGTTGTGCGTCGTGCGTCCTACTTATAACATCAGGTGACGTTGGCTCCACGGAGGCCCTCGAGGACGGCGTATCGACGTCATCGACGCAGGAGCCGAAAGATTTTCCGAAGCAGCACAGCTGTGGTGATTACTGTCATAGATATGGAATACGTCGGAGGACCCAATCCCCTCAAATCCCCAATACCAGGAGACCTGATGTCCATTTCGAGTGCATCATCAGGAAAGGCCAAACTCATCCAGATCTTTGCTGAGCCCCCAAGGACACTCTAGAGATTCAATCCAACATGCCCAGACCCCACAGCAGAGTGTGTGATTGTGAGAAGCGAAGAAGATTGACCGGGCGAATCGTATCCTTGGTGGTGCAGAAAAGGCAAGAGAATCCAGCCACAATGTCTTCTTCAATCCTAAGGCACTTTGAGGAGAAAGGTATTGTTTACCTTGATGCGTGAAGTTGCTCCAGATTGTTGGAGTGCACCCAGGTGTCCACGTTGTCAGGTTTCATGGGGTTTGGTTGAATGTGGTGGAATGAGTGTATGATTAACATAAATTATGGTTTGGGCCTTAACATTTAGTGCAGAGTGTGGAGAGCTTCCCAAACCAAAATGGAGACTTCCAAAAGGATCAGTGATTGGTCAGAAGTAAAAGAAAGGCATTGTTGGAACATTCTAAACCGCCTTTCACTGTCAGCAGCCCAGCAGGAAGGTCTTATGTTTGAAGCTCTGAAGATTTAGAAACTTTAGCTAGGCCTTTGTGCCTAGGATTTGTTATTTGGATCAGGAAAGTGTTGCAGAATTTAAGAAGAAAGTCAGAAACGTTCCGGTAAAAGAAAGAAGCAAGTGACTTTATAATTTTTTTTCACTGAACTTTGTGAAATTCACGAAGGAGTTAAATTTCTATACAATTTATTAACTAGTTCTAGTTTTCTTATTCTTTGTTTAAAGAGTGGTTCGTTTTGTTCTTTTAAGACTTTATTTTTGGATTTCTTGAACAGTACTCTTATTTAATGAACTGCGCAACATATTTAGCGCGTGGCAAGTTGGTGTGTGGAGGCCTGTTCATCGTTTCAGCGTTGTGTGTTTTTTCGGCCGTATAAAAATTGAGCACTGTTCCTTCTTACGGTAACAGTGCTTTCTTTTAACGTCGGGCAAGCGCTAGAAATCTTACACTGTCTGCGCAAGTGACAGTGTTATAGATACGCGATCCTGAAACGTTATTTTTTATTTACTAACATTCTAACCTGGCGCGCGTACCTCATTAAGCTGCCTCTTCAAGGATCAGTGTCCGGAGCTAAGTAATTTCCTCTTTCCTACTTGAACAAATAAAATTAAGGAGGGAGAAATACTGATCTACTACACATGCGCATATGCTATGAACTCTATTTTCTGTTCCTATGCGCACACCATTTTAGAAGGAAAAGGAATATCTTCACGCATGCGCATAACTCTAGTCAAGCAAACGGTTCTTTGAAGAGCGATATTTTTACGCAAGCAAAAGATCCAATTACTGAACACTCCTTTCTTTCCACAGGCACAAACAATTCTAAATGGAATAGAGTGTCATATTTGGAATTTGTGTTAAAGCTAGAGATTCACACAAAAGACGGATCTAGCATCTCCAGATGGGCGTGTGTGTGTTTTGGAATTTGAACTGCTAGAAGATTAATTCATGGAACTGAGAGCGTGAGCTAAAATTAGCAGTTTTCCAATTCTGAATTGAAGAAGTTAGTAAGAGCATCAGAGACTATTTTTTCTTCAGTAGAAAACAAACACTTCCTCTAAGTTATCATAGAGGATATTCAGGTATGGTGCCGTGTTTATTTACTCAATTCGATAAAGAGAAGTCAGAGCCTAGAAAAGAAAGGTTAGTGACTAAAGTGTATTTGTTGTTATTTTATCTACAGGTTAAGAGATATAAAGAAGCTGAGCAAAACCTGAAGTTTATTATTTTGTCCCATTATCCCCCTTTCCCTTGGGGATGCTCTCAACTGAACTGTTTGTTACCAGTTAAGAGGTTAGCATCCAAAGGGGACTGCGGGGGTTCAGCAGCTTCTGCGGACAACATCCTGATTGAAGATAAAGCCTGACACACGTGCCCTCTTACCTCAGACCCAATATGCGGTTTGTGTCCCTTTACCGAGTCCTTAACAGGGTCACCATCATTAGTTAACTTTCTGATTTTTAAAGACTATATTCATAAATGCACACTTATCACACATACCATCATAATGGGTGATCTCAATCTTGAGGGTCACCATCATTAGTTAACTTTCTGATTTTTAAAAAGACTATATTCATAAATGCACACTTATCACACATACCATCATAATGGGTGATCTCAATCTTGATTGCTGGCTAACAGATCGAGCAACCAAAGAGGTGCTCACATGGATCTCCTTCATGCAAGATCGGAATTTTTACAGGGTTCATGGGGCGGTTCCTGGTGACCCCTCTTTCCCCCCCACACACCTGGCACAGGCATAAGAAGCACTATTGACTACATCTATGTAGAAGCACCACTATTACAGAGTATACAAACGCTGCTCATTTCCGACCAGGAAGAAAGCAATCACAGAATTCTATCACTATCTATCCTTTGGAGTCTTCCAATTCAAAGACCTAATACAGGTAATCAGGCTCTGGTCACCAATACCTCGAGATTGAAGATACAATGGCATCCATGCAATCTGGCTGCATTCCACAGATATAGAGCATCACATCACAGGGCATCGCCCAACTGAATATCCAGATTTACTGTCAGCGTTCATCAACAACACTGCCATTCCGCAGAACAATGTCATTCGCCATGTACACACTTTTGACCCAGCACTTCGTGCAAAGCGTGCTGAATATAGACAGCTACGAAAAAAAACATATGCAATTTAATTCTCTCACACTTTGGCAAGAACTCAAAACCGCTAAATGCTGGTATAAAAACTGGCTTAGGAAAGCACTTATGTTCCGAAAAGATAGTGAACATATGGCGCAACCAATGTCAAAAATAAATTCGGCAGGCATGTGGCAATTACTAAAAAATCATTCTGTCAACTTGCAAGCTGATGCACAGATTAATGGGGTGCAAGAACATCAATGGGTTTCCTTTTACTCTGACCTGTATGCTGATGACCAATACACCAGAATGTGCCATGTCCTTCGTTCATCGGTGGCCTGGCAAGTAGCCTTCACACAGCAAACTATTCATGATTTCATACTGCAGGACTGCTCATCTCGAGCGGCTGGGCCAGACGAGCTCAATCTAATGTTTAAAACACACCCAACAGTATGGGCCATGATCCTAAATAACATTTTCTGGGAAATCTTAACAACAAAAAAGGTCCCCTTATCATGGCAAAAATCCATTATTATTCCAATTTTTTAAAAAAAGGGGGTCCGCAGTTTTCCCATTAATTACCATCCAATTGCTCTTCTGGATGCGCCCGGTAAAATTTTTACCAAACGTATTCGGAGAGATTTCAACCTAAGGACCCAAAATTGTCATCTCAGAGATCCGCATCAAACAGGGTTAGTGGCAGGACTAAGTTCTAACATCAACCTATTATGTTTGAATGCTATCAAACATCAATGCCAGAGGTTAAAACAGCCAATTTGTTTTTGCTTTGGTTGACCTTAACACAGCATTTGATTCCATCTCACAAGTGCTTCTTCTTGCCAAATTGACCAGAGACCTCTGTCTCCCAACTCTCTATGACATTATCCAAGGTTTACATTCTGACACCTCAATACAAGTCAGATTGTCTCTTGGGGGTCGACTATCGAAATCCATTCCAACAGCAAGAGGCCTGAAACAAGGCTTTCTTTTGGCATCTGCGATATTTTACTATTTTGTCCATGACGTTCGGTACGTCTGAGAACATAATCTCAAGACTCACCCAAGCTTAATGATCATCCGATAAAAGCATTAATGTATGTAGATGACCTGGTACTCCTATCAAAAACACAATTAGGCCTACAAAAACTGCTTTCTGGTTTTCATGCTTACATTACACAAAACGAACTGCGTGTTAACAGATAAAAGGCAAATAGTGTTCTATTCCCCAAAAAGAGCACTAAAGGCTGTCTTCAACTGGGTGTTAACGCCATACCTCTGACTGTAGTTACACAGTACATCTATTTGGGCATGGCCTTTGAAGGCCACAGTAATGCTAGAACTCAATTGGAGCGCATAGAAGCAAAACTAGCCACAGCCATATCTCAAGCGAAAATCATCTTGTTCAAATATGGTAAGTTTTCAATTAAACCAGCATGTTTTTTGTTGGAACATGAAAAGAGTTCCAAGTCTGCTATATGGTCTGGAAACCTTAACCAGCAATATAAATAGTCAATTAGAAAAATGGGAAACGCCCTACTGGAAGCAAATTGTACATCTCCCTCAGTGCACTCCAACTGTTTGGGTGAGATATGAACTAGGGCTAGTTTCCCTTCGAGCGCTCCATCAGTGGGGTGTATGTTCATTATTTAGGAAATGTCTGATGTCACCAAATCAAAATGTAATTTTAAGAACTTTCGACAACTATATGTTTTCCTCAAAGCACGTCTTTGTCATAGAATGGACACAAAGCATATCACACCCAAGCTCAAACCAATGTATCAATTGATGAGCTGCTTCACAACCCAGACAAAGCGAAATCGAAGATCTATGAGGTTGATTGGATCAAAACTAGAGACCCATGTCTACAACATAAAAATGGTAATTCGAATAGATTTCCACCAAAAAAAAGCATGCACACTTCCACCATATTTGCTGTGTGCGCCTTTGTTGCAGTATCGCTCTGGAATTTTGCGTCTGCGTTTTGAACTGTGGCTTACAAAGTCGGTTCTGGTGCAACGCAAGCTATTGCCACTCTCAGATCATTGTTGTCGGTTTTGTCCCGATTTCGGGGCTCATGGAACATTAGAGCATCTGATCACAGCATGTGTGGCTTTGCGTCCTTGTAAATATTTGGGAGAGTTGGACCCAGTTCAATGCTGGGCTCTGATACTATCCTCTGTCCACATGCCGCTGCAAATCGCCACTGTTAACTTTTTAAGAAGCCTTGATTTAGACACTAACAAAGGCTTGAACACATGTTAAATTGTGCAATAAGTCTTTTTTAATGAAATCTTTAAATACTAATACCCATTGTTTCAATGTCAACAGCATTAGGAAAATCGATATGAATTTCATAAATATGTATGTATAAAAGTTTGAAAGGTTGATTGAATTCAGCTAATTCAAATAAAAATGTTTTTAATAAAAGACTAGAGACTTTAAGAAATCCACAGGAACTCTTTGTATTCTGCTGCTTGTCAAGACCGAGTCCTCTCCGAACTGCCTTTAGCTAGGGTTGTGTTTTTGGACTTAATGTGCGAAGAAACCATTTATGGAACTTTGAACCTAGGTTAGTGTTACACTAACCATTTTCCTTCCTTTTAGTAAACGTCTTACCGTATAGCTGCTAAAAACTGTAGGTGCATGTAGTTGCCGATAATACAATAGCATTGTCTTTTCCCTTTCCATTGTTGCAACAAACGTAACCGCGAACAAACACGAAAGTGTCTTTTGAAGTGAATTCAGTGTTCTTGTTTAAATGTACGAGGTATTTAACTAGCTCAACAGAGCCAATATTGAGGCGCTTAGTCTTTGGTCTGCCCGCCTTCAGACCAGATTGGGGTTTGCCAGCAATGCATAGGAGGGTCACACTCCACTGATCAGGTATTTTAAAAATGAAGTATGCCTGTTCTGTAAGTATGCAGTCCACACTGCCTGGACTCTTGACAGCTTGCCTCGTGCAATTTGTCCAAACCTAGCTCTCACATGTGTTTCCTGACCCAGGCGGATTGAGCACAGTATATGTACATTAGGGCTGCATATTTGGGTATCATGAAGGAAGGTGATCAATGAAAATAAGAACCTCATAATTACGCATATTAATTTCTCTGTTGTCCTGTCTCACTTCTCCTTCAAGAATGGTTTGGACCGAACTATAAAGCTAAAACATGTTTATCAAGACAACCACAGAGCCTGGAAAAAGCTATCCTTAAAGTGCCTTTATGCAAGAGTCGAGCATTTTCTGTCATACTCGCTTTTTGGTGAAATAATTAATTGCCTCAGATATTATGGTTAAGTTACGTTGGGGTATAACCTTTTATTGGTGCGCTCTGGCAGTTTGATTTTACTGCTCGGTTAGCTGCATCCCAAGCACTGGGAGGTATTCCCCTAAACCTCTCCCACTAAATAGTTCAACTGATAGTGTTGCCCCGGAGAATCGTGCTTAGCCAAAGATGATGATTTGTTCCCCTATATAATAAAGTAATTAACAAAATCAATTTGTATTCTTTATTTTCTTGGCGACAGCCGACATGTGTTTCGACACTTGGTCATCCTCAAGACAACTGATCTTGGGTGTATCATCCCATACGAGTTGCGTCACTTAGTTCCTAGGGTCCAATAATCCCTTCTGCTCTTCTATGTCATTCCCTCCAATATGCATCTCCTCAGATATACTCCAAGGTTTATTTTCTGGTAATGTTTAATAGTACCTCATTGGTTGCCTGTTCTAGCAAAATCCGAGTCCTTAATACGCTTGGTAGAAGTCCTTCGGGACTGATCTAGAACAGTATCTCTATAAGCAACAACATAATCAATTTGGCTCAAAACCCAGACACCAGAGGAGCACAGCAATTACGGACCTGGCTGACAGTCTGAAAACAACTGGCATTGAATGGTGTGTTGGAGGGAAGGGGGCAAGGAAGCAACACAAGACATTCGCTCTCCATTCTAAATGTAGTGAACAGCTTGACTTTGGAGTGGTCGCCTGAGGATTAGAGGCGATCGAAAGTAGTCATGGCGGAGAGGAAAAAGATTGAGAATTCAATATCGGCTCCCTTAAATATTTAATAGAGCCAAACAGAAAAGGGAGACTTATGGAAACTCGGCTACTTAAATACCACTAAATAAGGGGTACACTGTAGAAATTCAGACGTATAGCTACTTGCTTTTCTGTTTTTCAATACAGACTGTACTAATATCAAAATTGAAACCATTATTGCAGAACACAGCTCTCTTTGCCCAGGGTCATATTCAGCTTTAGACAGCTGCCACCAACCCTGCAAGTGCATGCCAGTCTTTTGCGGCATGAACAGAGTTTAAAAGAAACATGCACTGAAGGGTAATGGAGGGGCCCTAAAGAACAGCAGCACATGGCTTTATCCAACCCGGTCTTTAGGAAAAACAGGACAAAGGAAGAGGGGTGTAGAGATTAGGGATGGAGCTTCAACGTTTGGACTACAATTCACATCAGCCCTAGCCTGCAGTCAAGAGTGTGGATCTTTAGAGTCCCAGTCCAAAACATCTGGCAATGCAAAGTTTACCGACCTCTGGATTAAAGCATGTCATGGGACACCTCCCGAACTCCCCCACAGACCATTGTTTTTCAAACTGCTTTCACATCGTTTGCGTCTTTCCACTGATTGGAAGAGGCATTAGTGTTTGGCATTAGTGTTTGGAATAGAGGTGGGCTAGAGACAAAAACCAATACAAGAAAATTACTCTGCATACCTTTTTTTGTGCAAGCGCAGCACGGGTTAGCTTCTCTTTCGCCTGGCTGTACTTTTCAGTCACTTCTGAAAGTTGTTGCTGATACTTGTGCTTTTCCTCAAGCCACTCTAAATTCTTTTGTTCCAAATTCCTGTAGAGAAATGAAAACATAATCAAGTAGGCTAAAGGAAACGCACAGCCAGTGATTGCAAATACAAAATGAAATCACAGACCCAGGTTGAAAGTTTGGGGTACATCACAACTGTCACCTACATCCTCCTCCACCGTCGGCTCTTTCTGTAACTCTACCTTCAGTTCTCTCTGCACACCTCCGGCTCTCCCTCTGCACTTCTACCTCTTCCTAAAACATCAGCTGGCTATACATGCCGCATCCTCCACTTTCAACATGCTACTGTTCACGCCTCCACTACTTGAAACACCTTTCACCCCTGCATCTCTTCCCAAACTTTAATTGGGATTTTTGCACCACTGGTTCGAGTTCGGGCTACAACTTTCTCATTTGTTTGAATCATTTCATGCTCGGGATTGGTTATGGCATAAGACATGGGGGAACTTCAGTGTGTTGGATATGGAGAAACCTATTTATGCAGAGATTGTGAAAGGACGTTTCTTGAGCCAGTACTTCATTGACTTGCTGCAAGCAAGGTAGGCTGCGTAAGAGCAGTTTTACCCAAATCGTAGAGTATTGAGAATCCCTTGTGATGGTGGGGTTTTGAACACCCCTAAAGGTGAAATACTGCGCCCTGGTGCAATTGCTAATCACGAAGGAACCTAACCCTTAAACCCGGTGGCTGACACACTGGTTAACGGTCAGACCAACCTAGTTCTCTGATGCCCGCCTCCCTCAGATATAAGCATGGGGCTTTCTTCCAACTTGGGACTCTGGGTCAGGCAGTGTCTGGATCCAAATGAATAAGTAAAGCAGCCTGCTTCTCTCCCTGGCTCCACAAAAGACTGTTACTGCCAGCAACAGTCTCTCTCCAGTGTCTCCAGCAGGAGAGTAGTTGTACAATGGACACAGGCTGGTAAACAGATTCCCCAATGCTACTACATGTCGTTGGTGGATCTGCATGGACACACGCAGTGGAGCCAACTACCTCCTGTTAGATTTTTGTAAGGGCCAGTGGTAGAAGTAGATCCATTGTGGCTGTCTACCACTCTAGGACCCCAATGCAGTGTGGGGGAGGACAAGGGGATCTTCGTCATACCTTTCATGGACCACACATCACACTGCAGGTTCTGCGGCCTGGTCCACCACCACGCCCCAAACTTACACAAAGGGCCAAACAGAAGACCCAATCACAGCCTCCCTTTCTCCATCCCCTTGGGAGATATCCAAGAATGAAACTAAGTGGAAGAAGACGGACAAGAAATTCATACACAAAAACACTGTAGGCGCTTTGCCAAATATTTTCTAAAGCACTCCATGTTCAAACTAAACATTTTATGTGGAACTAGAGCCTGTAACATTGTGCAAGCAGAGAGGCCCATACTACTGATTTACAGGGGTTGTTCAAAGGACACACTCCTGAAAGGTCAGTCTGGACTCAGCCCAGAGAAGATGGGCAATGACGCAGCCTGAAGACGTAGCTTTCATGAAAGAATAGCAGGGCAGAACGCAGTCCAGAAATCCATCATGCGATGGAGCATTTTGCTGTTTATGAACCTGACGCAGAGGCCCCATAAATCACAGGATGGCGTCCTGTTGGCCAAGGTCCATTCAAGGTACTGCTGCCATTGAGAAGCCTGTCTGCAACCAAATACATTACGGGAATAACAATGGGAGATTGGTTTTCTGCTTAAAGGTGCAAGTATTTGTATTTTGTTTATTTGTATTGCGCGCCTTGTCCCAGGGTATCTAGGCGCATGTTTACAAGCAGTTACAGGTTACAGAAGATATATACAGTATACATTTTACATATATTTACATGAGGTTCAGAGCAACGAATATACCGGAAAGGACCGAATCTAGGTATACAGCAGAAACAGTCTTTTACAGTGAACAAACAGTGGATAAAGGATGTACAGATAATAGAGAGGAGTCTAGTGCATCCAGTTCATGTAGCCACAGTTTGGTTTTTGCTTTGAAGGGGTGGATGCGAGGCACGTTTCTGAGAGCATTTGGTACGGTGTTCCAGAGCTTAGCCGCAAGGACTGGGAAGCTCGTGCCACTGGCTGTCTGTAGCTTGAAACTACCGGGGCTGCATTGTTCTGGGCCTACTAATAAGTCAGACTACTGGAAAGAAATTAGGAGAAGTCTGAAGAGCATGAAAGTGAGCTCTTCAGACTTCTCCTAATTTCTTTCCAAAAAACTAGGAACAGAGATACAGCACAAAGGACTTGAAGCTCACTTACACTATGAAGTTATTGACACCAAAATTATGGCTACCACGTGATCAATTTAATTTGGGTTCGAGCCATAGGCTCTAATGGATTGAGAGTAAATTCCTAAAGCAAAACAGGTTGGATGGCTTTTTTTATTAGTGGAAATAAATAGAATGGATTGAACAAGTTACTTATCTGTAACTATTGTTCTCTAGCATGGGTCTGGCATAGATTCACATGCTCATGAATATTTCCCCCATCGTCAGGCTGGGAATCCTCAGTAAAAGAAAAACAGTTTCACTTCACTTACAAACTGTATTTCTCCTTTAAATCAATCAATCAATCACTGTCCTTGGGGTCATAGCGCCCCCATCCAATGACAGTCCTCTCCCCCAAGATCCACCCCTGATGGCAATCTTCAGATTTGGTAAGCATGTAAAGTGTCAGTATGACCAAGAAGAGGCAAAGAGGGCTTGGGGGAAACGTTAGCATGTGAATCCATGTCCGACCCATGCTGGAGAACAATAGTTAGGAGGTAAGTAACTTGTTCCTTCGCCAGCATGGGGTCTGGCATAGAGTCACATGCTCATGAATAACGAATACATCGAAGTATAACATTACACAACCATGGGAGGTGGCAAGGATCAACGAAAGCAATTTACTCTTACCTCTGGAACAGGCTCACCTCAAGCAAACCGGTTGCGTAGCGCTGCCTGGCCGACCCTTGACTTCTCCCTGCAATCCCTGTTGATGCAGTAGAACTTCGTGAAGGCATAGCAGCCCTGCAGATGTCTAGCAGGGGTACACAAGCCAGGAACGCGTTGTCGCAGTGATCGCTTTGGTGGAGTGGGCTCTCGGACAGCTGGGCAGCGGCCGGGTGGCTGTCGGAGAGCCACCTCGAGATGGAAGTCTTGAACAAGGCCTTCCCATGGGTCACAGGACCAAAGTTCACAAACCGCTGTGAAGTCTTCCAAAAACACTTTGTGCGTGTTACGTAGAACTTCAGGGCACAAGCAATGTCCAGCGAGTGCAAGGCCCTTTCAGCCTGTGACAAAGGCTTCGGGAAAAAGAAAAAAAAATAAAATAAAAAAAAACAAAAAACAGGTCTCAGGGGCTCGTTGAGGTGGAATTCCGACGGAATCTTCAGCATTAAAGAAGAGTGCGTCCATGAATGTCCGGTAAGGCTGTTTGCAGGGTAGGGCCTGGATCTCACCTACCCTCCGGGCAGAGGTGATGGCCACAAGGGAAGCCCTTTTCCACGAGAGCAACTGTCAAGGAGAATTCTCAAAAATGTGCTAATTCTCTCCACCTTAGACCACCAGCAACTTTGCTGGATTTTGAGGACTTGATTTTTTTTAACCTTGAGAGAGAGAGAAAGAGAGTGAGAGAGAGACCCTTTTCCCCCCCACTCTCTCATGTATTTTAATGTGATCTTAAACACTTTGTTTTTGGTTATGGAGTCTAACCAACTCCATAGGCATCATCGTTTACAATTGTGTCACAAAGCACCTTCAGTGCAGTGGCACAGGGAAGTCTTCCAGATTTCCCAAGGTTTCAATAACTTCTCTGGGATCAACTACTGTTTCCTAGAGCAGTAAAGTGAAATTGACTTTACTTCACATTGTACTTGCTAGACCCAGCACACCCTATCTTACCATATAGTGCTGGAGGGGTTACTTAGTATGCCCTGTGTCTAAATGCTCATGTAACATTTTTGTATGTTACCCTTTCCTCAATGGACTGGCTGGTGGCAGTGGTTTCGTTTTGAACTACCTTGGTTTGCATTTACCATGACCTTTTGTGGCTCCGGTAAGTAACCGCGGGAGCCATATTTTGCAAAATGGCATACAGCCATTTTTGCTAAAATGGGGCCCGGTCTTTTTTTCGTCCTGTCTTTGTAGAAAGGTCCTTCTAGAGAGTTTCTCTGCAGGCCAAACCAGGTTTGGCATCTTTGTTCATTTCGCATTTGCTGGGGTTTGAGAAAAACCCGCCTCTGGTTCCAGAGTGTCTGGGGTAGGCAGGAAGTGAGGGAGGTGCCCGAAACTCCCTGTGCTTGGTCTCCTAGGAGACCCAAATGCACTCTGTGGTGATTGGCTGGCTGACTGTCTGGCAAGGACAGCCACCCTACTGGGGGAATGACAGCTAGGCTGGAATGAATGGGAGAGAACTGAATAAAAGGCGAAACATTCGGCTTGGAAGGCCGAGTCGACCACTAGATGAAGGAACCAATGAAGAGCTTGAAGAGGACGCTGCTGCAACTCCTGGTCTGTTGGTTTGCCTGGTGAAGTCCTGCTGCAGTGACTACTTGCCAAGTTTGCATCGACAGAGAAGCCCCTGCAAGGACAACTTCTCCCTTTCAGTTGGTGGGACCAACCAACGCCAAAGTAAGGCACCTGGACACCCATCTCGGAGCTGGTTGAATTTCCTCAGAGTTGCTGCAGGAACCGTATAGCCAAGGAGTGGGACACCAGATTGTGCGTGTTACTTTTAAGCTGGCCTAAAAGGTTTTGGAATATCCTCTGGACTCCCACGAAGCAGGACTGACCAAGCCTGAGCCCCCTCAGCAAAGTGCAGGACCCCAGAAGCAAGGACAGTACACCTTGACAGCCAGGAACCGCGCTTATTGTGGTAAGGAGCTGAAACACGAAACAGGCACTGAAAGTAAAGTTTGCTGGTTGCCAGTGCAGGCGCCCCCCCCCCCCCCCCCCCGGCGTCCTCCCTCTTGTCCCCACGACTGAGGCCCAGGAACAGTGAGATCTGCAGAGCTGCACAGGAACAGAAGTCATCAGCTGCATCTTTTCTTCTTTACCAAGGTACTGTAAAATAAGTCTAAGAGAACTTGCCTCTTACTGTAGAAGTGCTTGCAACTTATGCAACTCACAAGTCTAATCAGTTTGTGGCGTTACATTTCATTCTTCTTTTCATCAAAGACTCCTAAGAAATTGTGCAAAGACCTTTCCATTTACTTACCAGAAGTGCTTTATCCTATCCAAGACCCATTGAATTTGGCTTAGCCTATTTGAATTGAATGACTATGTGCTATCTGAAAGTATTTGCCTGGCTTAAGAAGATTTGTAATTTCTTCTGTTCTAATAACCTTTGCCTTTTACCAACTTTTTAAGAGTGTTCTGAAAGCCAACAGTAAGATATTAATGTCCCCAACACCCTTGTCACTGAAGTCAACTGTGGGTGAAGGTTGTGTCTGTGGGCCATCCCAAAAGGGTCTCGTCTGATTCAGAAAGTCAAAGTGTACAGTATTGAAGTATATTTGTGTGTTACTATTCCATTGCTCCATTTTAAAGAAGGTTGTATAACTGATGAATTAATAATTGTTTATGCAAGAAACCTTGAGTGTAAGAGTTTATTTGAATACCTGTAACTGTGAATCTTTGTGTAACTCTACTACAGCTCGCATTTCCCCTCTTGAGATAAGCCTGGCTGCTCAACACACTACCAAAACAGTGTAGAACAAGCTTATACCAAAGGTTGGGTTGTCTATACCTGTAGTCATAGTTTGTAGTGTTACCAGAGAGTACTGCATTCAAGCTTTGCCCAACAGCAACTTGAGAGGGGCCTGATGTATAGGCTCGAAGGGGGTGCTCCCTGTGAACCTTGTGAGAACCACACTGAGTTCCCACGCTGGGGAAGGAGCCTTCACCAGTGGGAAAGATCGAAAAAGTCCTTTTACAAACTCCTTGACGAGTCAGTGAGACCACAGTGAAGATCTTCGTGAACTGCTGTAGCGGGAGATAGCCACCAGATGCACCTTGACAGAAGTGTGTGGCAGGCCGGCATTGGTCAAGGAAAGCAAGTATGGGAGAATTTGCAGGCCTGAGACCCTCAGCGGGATAATCTTCTGTGACCGGCACCAAGTAACGAAACGCTTCCACTTTTGACCATAGCACTTCAAAGTCGATGACGCCCTGGCCCTGACCTTTCTGCAGTCTGCAGGCAACTCTTATCCACCAAACTCTATGGCTGCAGGAGCAAAGCCTTCAGGTTCAGCAATCCTGGGTCATGATTGAGTTTTGAGCCTTCTTCGCTGGTGAGATAGATCACGTATAGGTTCTGGGTTGCCACCCCCACTGGATAAGTGTGCTCCTTGAGTTTTAAACTAATGTTTGGGCTTATCTGAGAAGACTTGCTGGACCTTACTAGGCTACGAGTAGGAGTTCCTTATATAGCAACTTAGGTTCCTGCAATGAAAGCCTCTGCACGATTTGGTGGATTTTCCTGTCACCTGTTCATCTCGAGGAGTGAAGACCAAAGCAAGGACTTTGTGCTGATTCCAGAGAGGGATTTGGCAGTAAGTGCATTTGGTTCCTCCTTGGTAGGAACTTGGTCTATTCAAGAATGAAAAAGCTGAACCTTGTTTAAGGGTCTTCAGCTCCAGACAGTAGCTCTGTGCTCTTAACCCAAGCACCCTACAACACATCATCCATATTTGACAGAATGTGGTATCCATGTGCCCTTCAAATGCTTCCAAGATGTCCCATGGGACCCGTTTTTGCCTCGAATACCGGAAATTACTTGTCTCTCCTGTTGCGTACTGAGAAAACTCGATATAACCTGTGGGAGCCTGAGATTGCAGGCTACCAAGAAAGTATTGCATTTAGTCTGTCTGAAGGGCAGAGCACTGTTCAGTTACACTTCTTTAGCATCACAAGCCTTTTTTCGTTCTTGCAACATGGTAGCCAAAGATAATCCAGAAGATGGGGTGGAAGGGCCTTGGTTTTGAGCATTTACCACAGTCTGAGTCAGAGGATTAGATCTCCGTTTTTTTCTTCAGTTGGGGGTCTGAACTTGGCATGGAACTTCCTGTTCACTAGAGTAGTAGAAGTGGGGAGCCTCCCAGGACATCCAGGTCTCTTTAAGGGCGTTTGGCTGCACACATTTACACAGCTCTTCATGGCGTATTCTACAGATCTCGCTAGCCTGACGAAACCAAACAGTTGAGCCTCCTGCCCCTGTAACCTACACCTAGCAATTGGTGTTGGTGTTACTTATAGTAGCTTACCTACTCCAGCTGGATGGATCTTTCACTGATGGTTTGCACCTGTGCGTGGTAAACGAGGAGGGCTGGAATTGATTGATTACTGACTAAGTGTACTAGGGGCTAAAAGTCCAGCAAGGCTTCCATACTTGCTACAATGACCCTCTCTGAGGCTGTATCAGGCTCAGGAGTTTCCCGCATGAGAGCTGCAGCTTGGAGTCACATTGGGTAGTCTTTCTAAGGTTTCATGTTCGCCGACAGTGTCTGATCCGGGCGCCAGAGAATATTTCAACAGCATATGAACTAGTTGTTAGGGAATGCCTGCGTTGTACGGCCGCCTCCCACGTTATGTTCTCTGCATCTGGGACGTCCGAGTGGAAATCATGTGCCTGTATAACTGCAGAATTGGTTGCCCATTCCACAGACTCCAAAAGATAACTAGTTTGAAGGACTGTGTGAACCGGCAACGCAATGCTGTATGTGCACCTTTTAGTGATTCCACAGGGGGGGGGGGGGCGGTTGACCTTAAAAGGGAAAGTGTTACTTTTCATTAAGGGAGGCTTGGGTCGGGCTGGCATTATGTTTTGTCATATGGGGCGGGGCCGCTTTCTGAACAACCCTCCGAGTATGACAATGGTTTTGGTTGGGTCCAAGCTTTGAACACTGTCTGCCCTGATGGCTAGCGAGGTGGAAGGAGACTGGACCCCCTAGGCTGGCCTGTGTGATAAAGTGCAAATGTCCCCGGCCTTGTGCTGTGGACCAGCGCCAAGTGACCAGGAGATTCTCACCAAAGTCCAACATCAACTGGTTCGGGGGTAGTACCTAGACCAGAGTCACTATGATGGTAGTTCCCAGACAAGTTATTTTGTCACAGTGCAAAAACGTATTACTGCTGTTCACACGTAAACTGGTAGAATTAGTGCATAAAGTAAAACTGCCCCTAGGCGATCCAATTCTACACCTTCATAAAGCCCTGTAATAAAGTTCTGTTTTTGGATCAAGGGGGGCGGGGGGGGGGGTAGGCTGATGGTCCTAACGCTGCTAGATGTACTTGTGGTACTTACAAGGAATCTTGGTGCGGGCTGTTTGAACATGTAAGCAGTGTGCTATGTATGCTGATTTCGGCTAAATACCTATGTATATGTATACACACAACATAGAATAACATTTTTATTTCAGTTAAGTTCATAAAAATACAAACTACATACATAAGTCTGCTGATAAAGCAAAAATTAAGTTATTGATATGCCAAATGGCCATTCCTTTTCCCCAGATTCGCATGGTTGCAAATACAAACCACTTAACACACACTGCAGAGACAAACACAAAAAAGAAATCTGCAACATAACATTGGATGTAAGTAAAGGAGTACATTTTTTTATGTAGATGTGTATTGGTATTCTTCTTTATTGCATTTATTTTTCTTAGGGTATTAAGAGTGCGGACCTAGCTTAGGAAGCAACAGAGTGCTTTACCATCAAAGGGGGAGAACATAGTGAGAGAGGCAGAGAATACAAGGAGTCGGCAGCTCACAGAAGAGAGTGGGCAATTGGCAGCATGGGGTGGGGAGCAGATCACCAAGTCTCGGGTGATGAGTGCACAGTGTAGTGCTAGGCGTTAACGAGGAGCTATTCCTTGAGCTCTTTCCTAAACTATAAAAGTGATGGGGGAAGTCCGATTTTGCCAAAGCGCTGCACAATAAAAATCAACAGTACATAAAATGAAATGGTAGGATCAACCAAGAAAATTATGAAGAAAATAAATTGGCGATGTCGCTCTCTAGATAGTGTAGAAGAGGAGCAAACCAAGTGGTAGATAATTCAAGAACCTGGAGTCAAGTAGGGAAAAGAACCAGAAACCTGATGGTGCACAAGGGCGGTTTGGGAGTAGTGAGAAGGATAAGAGACAGAGTGGGTAGGAAGATAGAAAGAAGCCAGGTAAGAGATAAGAAGGGGCCAAGCTGTGTGTTCACTTGAAAACAATGCACAAGAAATGGAAAAGACAAGATTAGAAAGATAACCAGGAAATGGATCAAAGGGCACTGGAAATAGAAGTTTGTGTTGGAAGAAGCAAAAGCGTGCCAATTGATTAAATATAGAGCACAAGGGAGTAAGACTATAAGCAGAAACACCGATGAGAAGAGCAGAATAGCCTAATCATTAGAGGACTAGAGTGGAAATGAGTTGTCTTGTCGCTTGAAATTAAAGAAAGGAGCATTCTTTACGAATGTTTTGGAAATAACAAGCCATTTTTGAAATGTGAGCCGAGAAAGAAAGTGAGGAGCTGAAGGTAACGCTGAGATTTCCGGCAGGTTGTGACGCAGAGATAAAAGTCGGAGGAAAGGAAATGATGGAAGAAGAGGGAGGAGGAGAAATGGAGGATTACACCAACTATCAACTACAGAACAACCTCCGGGTAATCAAATCTACTACAGTATTCTCACATTTACATGAGCAATCACTTCCAGCACTCCAGCCTCAATGGTTTAAGGCAAAGGGAAGATGGTTAAATCAAGCGCAACATAGGTTTCTTGTCTCAAAAATAGTTAACAGTATTCAAAGTTAAATGCATGACAAGTAGGTAAGCTTTCACAGTTAGTGTACATGGCTGAACAGTAGAAAGAAAAAAAAAAATCACATTTCTGCTCTTGGAGAAAAGTATTTAGCACAATTTCCTTGGTTAAGCAAGCTATATTGCTCCCTCACACTCCTCCCACCCCAAATAAAGAGAAGACCCGTTACTTAGTTTTAGACTGGTACTTACATGAGCAACCCACAAAGCTAATAGTCTAGACACAGTCTGGCTATGACCTGCCGTGCTATTCTGCAATATTACCAATGGACCAGCGCGAGCTGCGTTTTAGCAACTAGTACATTTATGAATATCTTATAGTACAATAATCTGGTAGTCTTCGATTCCCACACAATCAACAGTGGTTATTAAAACATAGGTTTGGTTCTCATTATCTCTCTTAAACGCAGTATTGCCAAAACTGTGGCATAGCGAGCTGTGATCTAAGACTTCACATTGTATACTTACTACCAGGAGATGCTCAAACCCGCAAGAACCATGAACTGGCTTGGTTTGCAGTGCAACTTGCTCTACTTGCCGTTTACACCCATTGTCCTCAGCAAATCAAACCAGGACAATTAAAAGGGGTTAAGCTTTACTAATGGTGAACCAACAATGCTGAAAACGGGGACTCCGCTTAAACTCGAATGATCATTCATAACTTTGAATTAAAAACATGAACTTCCATTCTACACTTTTCCATAAAATCAGCCTATTCATAGATCAGCTTTTGTAAGGCAGGCCATGTCCCCACCAATAAGGATAACAATTTGCATAGGATAGACAAGAAATCAACCTACATAAAATTCTAGGGACATAGGGCGAAAAAAAGATTCTAAACTAAACCAGTAAAAAATAAACATTGAGGGTCGAGAACTGTACAAAGCCACGTCGGTCCCCCTGATTAATGAAAGATTAGTATATTCACCTTTTCTACTATACAACATGAGCGGCTGGTAATTGCTGTCAGTCCCAGCAGTACATGCCACCGGTCACAATCTTGATGAAATATCCAGTTAGCCAAGAAATAAATGCACCTGTAACTGGTCTGCGAGAGACAGTCTCAAGATTATCCAGGCCCTGGGACAGGGTATTAGCACCTCACAGTTATACACATTAAGGTGCAAGGCATTGTTCTTCGCCAGAGGTTCTTAATCTAAATACTTGAATATATGCAGTTGTTTGAGATCTAATTGATGTCAGCATTTCATGAGGTGAAGGCAGAACACGATCGTTCAATGTCCAGGAAGTGCATACATCGTTGTATTTGATCCTCCAAGTTGAATTGATCAAATCGTAGGTAGTAAAGCTCTCAATTCGGTCGTCGGCAGTCCTTAAATCAGACTTGTATGGGGGCTAAGATCACTAAGAATCTAAAATCGGAGGAACTTATCTTTTAATTGCAGTGCTTCAACTATGTCACCATAACTGACACACTTTAATATGACACAGCCAAAGTGAACTCTTCTTAATCAGGGTATCTCCCTCAATTTTCCCACTAGATAATCTCTGGACACCACGCATAAAAACCTTACTTCCCTCTTTATACATGAAATCTGAGGTGGCTACTGGGAGAATCAGGGTCTGATCTGCATATACTTGAGGGGAGCTTGAGTGATCCCTGCATTAGAACGGAAAACACATTTGCACACCCGAGAAGTCCAGTTAAGGGGCGTGATGAGCTGCATGATAAGAAACTAAAAAGGTATAGCGCTGTTCGTTTTTGCCTAATGGAATACATTTGTTGAGTAAGCAGATCCTAGTTTCGTTGCAGACCAGGCTGAATTGCCTTTGGTTGAGGCGTCAATAGATAATTTATTTTCAGTGATTGCTCAAGCATCTGCATTGGTTGTTCCTCTGAAACAATTAGCCAAGCCTATGCATAAAAGATCCAAGGCAAATGTCATAAGACCCTTAGAGTCTAGCCTTCTTTTAAAGAAGATTGAAAAATGGGCAAAGTGACAATGAGGGGCAACTCCTGATTCAGAGACTTATCTGCCTCTAGAAAGGGGGGGGGGTCTGAAACCTGCAGCACTCCAGAGGTTTTGGATTATGGCTCCCATGATTCCCCACCTCCCCCACTATGGACTATGCTGGCTAGGGAGCGTGGGAGTTCTAGATTAAAACATCTGTAGATCCAAAGGTTGCAGACCATTGCTCTAGAGCATATAAAATGGTGATTAAGAAAGATAAGACTACTCCTTAGTAGAACGTAACCATCAAATACCACTTTTTTTTGTTTAAACTTAGAATATTTCAGAAACACAAACCAATTGTTGGTTACTCCTACTTTAGAACTAACTACTTACAAGTGTTTTTGGTTGAAAACAAAAACCATGTCAAGGTAAAGGACCGGGCTATCCCATAACGACCTGATATGACCACTTGGGTACAAGTAATTCATACTAGTAACTCGAGAGTTAATGGCGACCATCCAAAACAGTAAATTATCAGGTTCACCTTTGGATCCATGTCCAGCAATATAGTTGAAGAAACATTATTCTCTCCAATATGCCCAACTATGCTTTTAGCAAGAGTAAATTCCTTCTTGACGCAGGGTACTTTTACTAAGACCTTTTACTTCACTGTTATAGGAACCAACTGCAGACCAAGAGATTACATTCAACTAGCTCCCCATACTAAATATTTATTATTTAGCCAATTTAAATGCAAATAAACAGAATTAACTCAAATATTAGTTACAGAAGTTGATCTTTACCTTTCTTACAAAGCTGGATTCTGATCTGTGCATATCAGAGGCTGTGGTAAAATCCACGAAAGAGGACACGTCAATTACTAGACAATGGTGGTGCCGGTACTCTGATCCTGTTAGATTTGTCAGTGGCCTTTCACATGTTAGGCCACTAACTTCTCCTAAAAAAATAATTCAGTAGTCTCGGTATTATAGGAATGGCACTAAAATAAGTTTCTTTAAGTCAATTGTCAATCATTTTTCCATCCTCGTCCGTGTAGGGTTCCACAAGACTCAGCCTTGTTGCCTTTGCCGTTTCGTTTTTATATTCAGCCCCAAACGAACCTTTTAACTCATCACCAACTACTGACCAGAACATACCAATTTTACGATTTGGATGTTGGACAATTGATTATTGGAAGGCCATGCATAAATTGTAGCTAAATTCAGGCAAGACGTAATTGATGTCAGCACACGGGGTGGGTGAGCCAACCAATCAGGTGGCTCGGATCACAGGCTGAATCCCACAATCTCAGCCTACATTCTGAGTAGCCAGATGGCTGCTTACCTGCCCTGCCATCTTCTCCTTACCCCGGCCTCTGGTCACTGTTTCCTCATCTCCCTGTCCCCATATCCCAACTCACCTTATTCTTTTGCTGGCAGCAAACGCCGCTCCAGCCTACATCCTGGCCTGCTGGTCACCATGGAAATGCAAGAGGGACTCTGCATGGAGCCCAGTCTTCCAGCTCCACGGCGTCCATCTAAGGCAAGTATTTTGTTCGCAAGGCGTTCCGTTCATTCAATCAAAAACACCATTGCCGTTGGCACCCCGGGTTTCCAGGTTTAAAAACTGGAGTGCCAATATAGCAATAACACAGATTCCACCCAATGGTGCTAAAAGCGTCAGGACACATCATTAAGTGTCTTGGTATGCTCAGGCCTATACCTTACAGCCACGGGTTCGGGTGTTCTTGCTATAATAGTTAAGGTGCCAATGACAGCATGGGCAAAAGAAATTGGGTCCTTATATTTGGGAGTGGTTATAGACTCTGCATTAACCCATGAATAACAAATTACCCAAGTGCTGAGAGCAGGGTATTGCCAAGTTCAATACATATTTACATACTTAACTTTTCCGGGCAGGGTGCAAGCTAAAATAGCCCTGGCAATGACAAGATTGGATTTCTCTAATGGGATCTACCTTGACTACCAGCCTATTTATTAGCAAAAATAATTCAAAGGATGCAAAATACTGCAGAACCTTCTCTTTTGTGGAGTGACAAACATTTTTCATCGACTCAAGGAGTGGCTAAACTTCCATTTCTTGAGAATATTATTTAATTCTTTTTTTCCTTTTATATAAAGCTATCAAGGAAACTGTTGTACGACAATTGATCAGAAGTTACTGCAACCAAGAAAATTTAAAAGGACAATCTAGTGACTGATGTTTCTCCACCATTTCCACAGCGCTATGGAATATACTCCAACATTTCTTAATAGTCCACTCAAAATTTGCTACCATTTCTAGATGTTTGAATATTCATACATGGTCCTTACTAATATGAAATGTCTCTTCCTCTGGAGGGAAAAAACGAACCTAACATGATTACCCATTCTGAATAACGAGGCTCTACTGACACTAGCTTATGGATTCTTATGCCATGTGCGAGACATGTACTTCAGGACTGTGGTAATTACAGCCTATTTTAGACATGATGGCAGCAAGTGTTGCACACTGCTGAATGGGTATATGTACACAGTTTGATTTGAGGTAATATGTACCTAGACTGCCTAATTTGAGTTATATTTACATACTCGTTTATTTAGGATTTTCATCTAGGTCACTTTAGATACTCCCAGAAAATGTGTAGTCCAGTGTTTATATGCAATTGTAGTCCAGGTGGGTGGAAGTGCACATTTCCAGTCTGATATTTTTTGCACATTGCGCGAATAATCTAAATAGTGTTTGTGAGGAGTTTGAAACCAACCACAAGTGCATGATGAACCGCCAAATATATATTTTTTTTAATCACCTTGCTGAATTGCTGGTTCTTAATTGACAGCCTGTTCGAAAAGCTAGGTTTAAGAACTTCGGAATCCTAGGTTTTCTGGTTCTGTTCACACGCATAGGTGAAGTGCATGCCAGAGTCTTAGCTCTAGACAGGAAGCGACCAACCCAGATCCTTCAAGCGTTCAAATGGTCCTTGTTGAATCCACTGAGATTTAGTTCAGCTGCGATGTCTGGAAGGGTTGTAGGGTGCGATCTACAGTACATTATTTCATACGCTGCCTAAAAGCATCATATCTACACAGCCCAATGGGTGTGCTTCTTTTAAACCCATTCTGCCCTGGGAAAGTCGATTTAATGTGCATTAACCGATGTGAGTAATTTCTACTCTTACTGCCCAGTGAGATCAAGCGTATTCTTACTGCCCAGTGAGATCAAGCGTATACTGTTTACTACCCATTGAGGGAGTCACACCCATAGTGCTCGTTGAAGGTCACAGCCATGTTGCATGATGAGTGATTACTAAACTGCCCGTTATGATCACACCTATACTGCCAGATGCACTCTTCTATTAGAGCTTTCATGTGGGCGGACACAGCCTTTAAATGCTCGCCAGCCCGAGCTAAGGCAGGCCCGAGTCGTTAAAGGCAGCGTCTGCCCTCCAGGCAGGGCATGAACGCCATTCCTACCCCAGATTGGCTGAGAGCCCTTCCCCGGGTGCGATGATCAGTTCATTGCTATACTGCCTAACAGGCTAAACATGGGCTCACACAGAACGCCTAATTTGGGAGCCTGGGGGCTAATACCTATATTGAATGATCATGGTCTTACCCAACAGTTTAAACAGGGGCATATGTTATTGCTGAAGTGTTTTTCACTATCCAAAGGCCAAAACTATTAGCTTTGCCGTTGTTTGAGAGCATTTATTCAAGTTCTTAGGGACATCCCTTCTTAGTCCAGAGTCAGGATAATTGTCTAAAAGCCTGTTCGAAAAGCTAGGTTTAAGAACTTCGGAATCCTAGGTTTTCTGGTTCTGTTCACACGCATATTGCTCTCAACTCAATCCTTATAATGAAAAGGACTTGAAGCCCAACTCATTTGGACCACAAACATGCATATAATATACACTGTGGAATCTGCTGCCAACTGAGATAAGGACTATGAAGTCATTCTACTAGTGTCACCTATACATCCATTGAAGTGTTGGCCTTTTGAACCTGGTTGTCTTGTTTGTATGTTATCCATTACATGCGTCGCTATACGGTTTAGTCTGTAACGTGCGCATTATAAATGCAAAAATCAAATCACTTTCAAAGAAATAAATAGATTCGAAAAATGCAATACAATTTGGTACAATAAATTCTTTGCGTTTTAAAAATTCATACAGAATTCAATGAAAGGGAAGGATGCAAACATCACTATGTGATGACATTTGCTTCCCATTAATTCTCAGACAATCCATTCATCAAATTAAAAAAAGTACTTTATATAGGATATCCATGTATTCAATTTAGGAGTCTTAAGAGCAAGCAGCGCTCAGACTTTCATCCTACCCTTTGAGCTTTTGGCTAAGCAGGTTATATAATGTACAGGCAGCAAAATCAGGATATAAACTAAACGCGCACTTCTCATGAGGTCCTCCACACCCAGCCTCCTCGCACAATCGCAAACGTTAAAAGGGCCTTTTCCTTTTACTACTGCAGATGTCAACGTCTCAGGAAAGAACGAAAGATGTCCTAGCCAACAAGGAGCATTGCTCCACACTCGGAAGTGCAAAGCAAAGATAAGAGACGTACTATCATTATTCGAACAAAAATGTTGAGTTCGCTCCGAGCTGTCTTGGATCATAGCAAGGCATGCACTATAATATCCTGCAGCCCCTCGAGTTTCATAGCCATGTGCAGTCTAAGGGCTGTTCACAGAAAGGACTACCCCCATCGCCATGAAGGCCATTTTTATAACTCCTTTCTTTCTACATTTTCAGTACAAATTAAGTAGACTTCCACAAGAAGCATCATAGAGAGGTGTTGTGCTCCTTTATTACAGACCTCCCCCGCCCCGTTGCAGGATTTATTAATACAACTTGCTGCATTACCCTGGTTGCTCTATTCCACACCCCTTCTGCTTGCACACTGCCATTTCCTATTGCCCTACCAGAATCTCCACTACCCCCAATAAAGTGTTACTAATTGGGTTGCCCAGCTCCATGCTCATTATTTCAACCTGTTCTGCACTAGAAATGTCAATGTTTGGGGTGACCAACCAGCCGTCCTGTCAACTTATCACCACGTACACCATGCCATTATTTCAAGCAAAAGCCACACTCCGTTTCACCCAGAAACCCAACTACTGTCTACCACAGTCTCTCATCACAGTTGCGTGGTCAGATGAAGGGGAAGTCCTTTTACATGGCCACATCAACCCTTTCCTACACAGGGCTTCCACAACTCTCTTCTCCCCACCTTTCCTGTCCCTGGGAAAAGACTACATAGTTAGTGTTGACGTCACTCTAGGCCAACCACCTCTCTGCCCAACTTATTATTTTTTTGGCATCCTACCTTACGTGCTACAACACCCTAGTGTGATATCTTTGTCCAGATGTCTTCTCTGAAACTTAAAACCTCACCCACAACAAACTAAGTGCTTTGTCGGCTTAGCTTTTTAATAAAAAATGTATTTTATATGTACTGTTTACAGCGCAGCCCTAGTACGAGAGCAGCGGAGCACTGTACAGAGCTTGTCGAGCCAGATCAGTTGAAGACATGCAGCGCACATGTGAGGTTTCCACATCAAACCTTTAGATTTCATTCATGCACACAAACCGATTTCTTTGAAGAACATAAAGCCATCTATTTACCTAGAATCCCTGGTGCCCCCAATATCCCCAAGCAATTGTTAAACATCTTTTGGGAACGCAAGTCCTCTTCCTGCATCACAAACGTCACCCTAGAAATTTCTGTTTGCAATGTTTCAGGCAAGACCAACACAATCACCTCAATTTACCCCAATATTTCTCCATTCAAACCCTCCCTCACGCCAGATTCTCATTCACCTATCGGCCATCACTCCCACTTCACTACTGGCTTTTACTCTCCTCCAAAACCCCTGGGCCCCAACAGATCATTGACCAGCCTCTTCCTACAACACCTTAGGTAGGTTCTGTCCAGCCCGCTCGCTGCTTCAACCAATGACACAGACTTTCCTTAGCTTTGTTGAGGCAGGGAGACATCTCGTAGGAGAAGAGATAGATATCTCCCAACCCCTCATCATTTTGTGATAAATAAAAGTCTATAACCAACACTTAACATGCCACTGTGTCCTGGTTTTACCCTTGATCCCTTACAGAGCTTATTTTCATTTTGTCAAACTTTTCGTCCTTAGAGTGCTGGAACAAATCTGTCCCATCGAAAGGAGTCCCAGACCATCCAGGCAGCACAATGCACGTCAGTTCTGACCGATACCACGAAACTGGCAATATGCCCACAATGAAGAGAAGATTGCAGCAGGTCCAGTGTACTACCTGTTTTGCCTACAGCAAACTGGATTTAAAGGCTGCCTGGTGACCCGCAGGAAGGGCTGGGGAGAAAACGAGCAATTTCCCTCCAAACATGCTGATTAGCTCACACAAGAAGTGTGTCTGCATTGGCCTGTCTGAGTGAAGTGCTGTGCTTAAGTACACCCTCTAACTATATGCCTCCAGGAGCTGCTCTTCCTTTGAGAGTACATGAAGATGCCGAAGTGGAGCGAGATGTATGCACCATAACACGTAAGGAGGCCGCTGCCACCACCAACTAATGGGAATGTGGATGAGAGGCGAGACTTGCAGAGTCTGCTGGCAACACCTCGCCTCATTCTTTTTGTTCATATGCTGTCAGCTATGAGGCTTCAGCCACATCATAGTTGAGATAGCCAGAAAATCCTTTTGGAGAGGAATACCCAATTGGTCTGCTGATAACAATATCTGATCCTTTGCCAGTAGCTCTCTGGCTGGTGTTCCTCAGCAGATACTGGGAGGCCAAGGAACATGGCTACACCATCCAGTCTGTCGTGTAACCACCCATAATACAGGTTTTCATAGTTCTCTTTTTTGAAGTGTGCACTTTTGGTCTTAATCCACCAATAACATGCACATAAAGGTCTGCGAATGTGTCAGGATTGGAGAGTTGAAGAGGGGAATACGGGTGGGTGGGGGTTGTGCACTGACTCGGTTATGGCGGAACCGCCCCATTAAAGAAAATAAAAAAATAAAAACAGGTCGATTTTAGGACTAAAAAAGGTGCATGAACAAACTGCGGAGTTTAGAAATTAAAAAATATATCTATAAAACATGTAGACGTGGGAAGAGGAGGGGAAAACCTACTCTTACTCCTACTTGCCTAAAGATGAACTGAGCCAGGTCATACTGGGGCAACCCTTGTTTAGAGACGTTAGAATACTCATTTTACACAGCTGGTGTGGTAGCCGGTGGATTCGATAGGAGCTTAATTGAGCGACCTGAGGCCCAGCTGGAGGGGCATCTATGGGTATAGACAGAGGCGCCAGTGACTTCCCAAGGAAGAAAGGGGTTCAATTGGAGCCAGGATAGCCGAAGACTACTACTGGGCAACCCCTCCTTCCTCTCTTTTAGAAGTCCTGTCATTTGCTGGGACCTCATCAGCCTCATGAATGAGTTGCAGAACCTCACTTCACGGGCACTGTGCGATGTATGTAGAGGAGGATCTCCACCATCGTACTGTTTTACGTTCGATTGTAATGCTTTCGCCAATCGCAAACCATGTCAATCCGCTGTGCTGTAAGATCAAGGTGCTTAATCCCAAGGCATTGCTCCTCACCTTAACCCCTAGCTCTTCTCACCTGCAGAGAAAGATGGGGGGCCTGGTTGCGATCCCCAGGGGAACTGAATACCTAATCAACCTGGCCATTTAAACAATACAGGACAAAATCAGTGTAGCCGATGTCTCCCACCCCCTCTTTCTAACCCTGGTCTATGCTTTCAGAACATGGTCAAAACAGAGGGGACATCGTTTTCCCCACACTGGTCTGCATACTCGAAAACATTTTTTAACAGAATAACCTTGTTTTAAGATAAAAAATATAAGCTCCCCCCAAAAGTGACCACTCTAGTTAACCAGCTGGTATTACAGTTTCCTTGTATAACAAATTCGGAATGTCCTCAAAACACTGATAGTAGAGGTATTTTATTAAAAATGTATAACTTGCATTGAACACAGATTTGTTTCAGTGATCCTACTATTCTGCCATACCGATACATTATTGTATGTCCCCCTCACAGAAGCTTCAAGTGAAACGCGATGTGTAGGAGTACAATGTTGCAAAAAGGATGAAAGTCGTTTTGTGAGTCAGTTTGCAATCAGTTTGGTTTAGTTGTTGGAGCAGTGTCACTTATTTGTTCTCAACACCTTTAAAGCTCCTTTATCTTTATCTAGAACACCATTCCAATGCATCAACATGAGATGGCTTAAAAAAATTCTGGTTGTGGTTTAAAGTCCACATGTTACTTTCAGGGTATGGACCCAAAACCTGAATCTCCTTGAACCTCCTTTATACTTTATGGCAACACAATATACTTTCATATGTACAATTTGTATTAGGCTTTTAATAGGTTTTGTAATTGATATGCATCATTCAGCAGTATCAGCAATAAAGAGACTGCATCCAGGATTGAATACATAAACACCCATTCCCTCTCCCCCTAAACCCTTTCCCAACTATCCTTTTGAATGGCACAGTATCAGCCTAGATCTTGTGACATCTGCCCTTACTATAAACACTACCACATGCAGTCTCATGTGCATTCTGCCAGGTCCCTGGGTAGATTACATGCACACTAGTTCACCTTTTGAGTTTTAAAAAAAGGTAGATCTCAGCATATTGAATCACTTGCCTTTTTCCTGTACTTTACTTACAAGGATTGATTAGTCATTTACCGTGTGGTTGCTCAATACACCCTCTTGTACTAACTTTCTATTCAACTCTTGCGAGCTGGTTTTGGCCTTCATTTTATTTTTCAGAGTGTAGGTGGGTTCCCAAACCAGGATGGTGGAAAGGAGCAGGCCTCAAAAGCTGCCTTTCATTTTAGATTTCCAGTGAGCAGGTAATGTCATTTTTGTCCCCGAGGTTTAGGACTAGGTGTTCCGTGAGACAAACTTATCTTCTGGAAGAAGTTCAGGAATTCAAGATTATCAACCTTTGTGAGGAGGAGAACTTTATTTCAGGAGTTTCACGAAAAAAAGAAAATAGAGAAAAAGAAGAAATCTCTTTAAGCGAAGTAGCTTAACAGTTATGAGAAGGTAATCTTTAAATGCTCTTCAGTTTGCCTAATAGTCTATGACTGAGAATGAAGATTCTTGGATTTAGCAAAACTATTTTTGTGCGCGTGTGTTTTTGGATTGTCATTTCTTTCCCACTGGCAATGCCTTTGTCGCGGTTCCTGTTACCTTGCTAGGCGCTCCTGTTGCCGCGTGTGACGATCGGGGGAGGAGTTTCTCAGCATCGGGACCAGCTGCGAGTTCTCCGCAAGCATGCCAAGCTGCCTTCAGTTCTCCATGTGTGCAACAGCGTTCTCCTGAGGTGAGCTTCAGTCCTTTATTGCAGCCGATGTCCATATTGAGGTGAGCGGTGCGCTTTCCTTATTTTTCTGGCAGCGTGTGCTTATTTTTTCCTTCCCGTCTTGCTTATCTTGCGCGGTGACTGGGAGGGTAGACTAACGTTCAGACTTAGTTTGTTTTTGTGTAGCGCGGATTGCGCAGTGACATTAGATACTGCAGGGAATTCAATTCAAAATGAACTGAAGTAATTGAATGCATTTGTAAACCTTTTGCGAACAGCATTTCTCAATCACCTTTTCGAAAGAGATGTAACTTGGAACATTTTAAGAACATATTTAATTTCTTTGTGAAAGCAGGAGCAATTAATAGCATGAACTATTTTTCTTTCTAAGACTCAATGGGCAAATAATATTCATTCCAGCAAATGAGATGCTAAGTGAACTTCACCAATTAAAGAGCAATATTGCTCTGTCATTCAATTTCAAATTTTGGGGAATATTTAAAAGACTTAACGTTTGAACTAACTATTAAAGGAAGCCCTTTCAGGAAGGCGTTTCACCAGCAGTCATGTTAGAACTGAATCAAGTCAGCTTTTCAATTATGAAACATACAGTACTTTGATGGCAAATTTGATCCTTACAACAGATTAAATACTCCAAGCAGTTGCAGAGTCGTGTTCAGGTATTTTCTATCATTTGTTTGAAAGAAAATGTAGGATAGAAAGGTTCTTAAAAGTGCATTCACAGATTTGTAATTTTTCATTCAAGCAGATACCAGGATAATAGAACGGTACGCCACCCTTTCGGGCATATCGGTGAACCCTGGAAAGTCTAGTCTGTTCCCATTGGGCAGATATAGAAATATCCCGGTACAGAGGCTGCCTGTCCTGCCAATACCACGGCAGCCTGTGACATTTAGGTATTTGGGAATAAATATTTACCACAGGGTCGAGGCAGAACACAAGCATAACACGGAAAAAGCGATAGAGGGGACCAAGAACAGTATGGTATTTTGGTCTAGATTTCCCCTGACTATGATGGGGAGGGCGGCCTTGCTCAAGATGGTGGTCCTGCCTAGACTCTTGCACTTTTTTGTGAACGTCCCGTTTTTGATACCTAGGACCCTATTTGCGAAACTCCATAGCGTGTGTAGGGGTTTCGTGTGGGGCAGCTCTAGGAATAGGGTTGCTCTGTGGAAGCTCCAGAACCCATGTGACAAGGGGGGGGATAGGCCTGCCTAATTTTGAAATCTATTACCTGGCAGGGCAGCGGCTGTATGTGGCCAGGTGGCTTTCGGCTGAAGACTCGGCGGAAGCTAGGCTTCTGCGTGGAGACTCAGCCCCATACTTTGATGGAAGTGGTGTGGTTGCGCAGAGACAAACTGGTGGGCAGAGGGCGGCTACTGAGGCTGGGCTGGGAGATCTGGCACAGGACATGGAAGATTGGGGCAGATTCGGAGCCGTACTCCCAGCAGGCCCCTTTGGCGGCGCTGTGCGGGAGCGACTCAACTACTTGAATCGGTCCGTAGATACTGGGAACAGGTAGGGGAGGTATTGGACTTTCAGAGGTTGCAGGAAGAGACGGGGGTGCATGGTGGCCAATATATAACCTACGCTATGCTTGTGAAAAAGGCTAGAGAAAAATGGCCCGAGACAGTGCTAGCGGAAGACCCTGATGCCTCCCTAGAAACTATGTATGATGTATCGGAGGGCGGGCACGAAATATCTAGGCTATACAAGCTCCTGCGAGTAAGGGCAGGGAAGGAGTTGCTTCAATTGAGACAAGATAGGGAAGAGGAGGTGGGAGGACCCATGACAGACGGGCAATGGGAATGGGCCCAGAGGTACCATAAAAAGGTGTCCTGGAGCGCGAGATTCCAACAACTTCAATTGTACGTTACCCATAGGGCTTATCTGACTCCCGGGAAGATTGCAATGTTTGGGGGACCAGCTACGCAACATTGCCCCAGGTGTGGGGAGGTGGATGCGGGACTGCTACACATGTTTTGGGCTTGCCCGGAAGTGCACAGATTTTGGGATGAGGTTAAAGCGAAACTGGCTGGTGGGGGTGGTGGTGTTGGATGTGGAATCGGCCTGGTCATGCATGCTTGGGTTTTTTCCTAGACCCCGACATTCAAAACACATAAGCAAGATGAAGGACCTGACTTGTGTTTTGGCCAAGCGCAGGATTGCTATGGGCTGGAAGGCGGCCCACAGACCTAGGGTGGAGTTATGGTGGGCGGACCTCTTGAGGCGGGCGGAAGCTGAATCTGTAGTCTGGTTTGAATCGGTCACTAGGGGGGGCGAGGAGGAAGTAGGGCTCTTGCTGGCCTGGCGGCAATTGGTGGCCTCTATGGCAAACCCTCACCAGGGTAACAACGGAACAGAGGACTCGGATGATGACTGCTTAAGTACTGTGCTACCCAGTGATACTCCTGTAAATGATACGTGAGAACCGGCTCTAGTTCAAGAGGGGGGGGGAGGGAGTTGGGGAGTTCTAATGAAAATGTGTTGGTCTAATGATGCTTTTTATGTATTGAAACAGTTGCAGTGTGTTTGGCTTCAAAATAAAATAAAAATATAAAAAAAAAAAAAGCAGATACCAGGAGTTGGGAGATCCCGTGTCTGAGTTTGTTATTTTATCCACTTCTTTCCCCTTGGGTTGTATCGAGCTCAGCTGTTTTTTTAGTTAGTTGAGAGCGCTACCTCTTAGTGGGTCTGTGGGGTCAGCACCGCCTGCGACGTTCCGAAGATTGGTCATGACACATTCCTTCACACACCATGCAGCCATCTGGGTCGTTTGCAGATCTCCTTGTGTGGTTATGTCCTGTAGCTTTTGCCAAATCTAGGCATGCTTCTCGGGGCATCCACTTCAAGCTAGATTTTCCAGACACATTGCATTTTACAGGATGGAGTACTCGGAAACCGGGATATTACTCAATCTCTTGGCCACGACGGAGGCCAGGGCCAACAAGATATTCACATATCTGGTGCATTCCATCGCACCAGAAATACCTATGAGGTCCAATCAACCTTTGTACCAGATAGATTAGATCAGCCAACGCCTGTTTTGTGAAATCTCGGGTTCTTTGGAAAAAGATACCTGCCTGGGAGAGACAAAAGGAGCCATTTGGATCAGCAACCATTCCTTAAAGAGTCTATCCGTGGAACAATGTACCCTTTACAATTTACCACGCTAAGGGACACCTTATTTAATGCAGTGAGGTCAAAACACACAGCATCAGGGCACTATTTAACATCACATTAGGAAATGGTTCCTAGTTATTACATTGTTTTCCCCCAGGGATATCATTTTCAAGTTGCAAGCTACTAGCCAGTCATAAAAAGTCACTTGCCAACTGGATTCTACACATACCCACAGCACACTAGGACTTACTCACAAAGAGTCAATTATCACTAGGCGATGGCTAGATGGCGAATGCACATTTTGAGCCATGGTTTTGATTTCAGGCAGATCACAATAAATTAATCTTACTAAGGAAATACAATTCCTTCTTAAACACGAACAACCCAATTAAAACAGAACAGTGAAAAACATATTCTCTGCTAATTTACTGCTATTTTCATTCAGTAGGTGTGAATTTCCGGCAAAACCACCATTATTTCCTCTCTAGAATGTCATAAAACAGCCAGTAGAAAAATATTTCATTCTGACTTTTGTAAAGTAGCTACTTTAGCTGTCTGGAAATTATAATTGACCTTTTTTGAAAAAAGGGGGAAAAAGACAGCGATTAAAACAGTAACCATTGTGACAGTAACCATTTCCTAACTAAATGCTCCTTACAGATACAACTCAACACAAATCAAAAATATCTTTCATCTAAATAAACACAAGTTTACAAGCATTGGCAAAGTCAACAATTTTGGCTTTTGAGTCGGCTTGAGATGGGCATTTGCCCGGCACCATAATGGTACTAAAATGGTCATAAAATGGCAACAGCTGGAAATGTCTGGGCATAGGATAGAAGTCCCTAGAGGCGGAAATGGATTTTCACATCCAGCCCTGTGTACAGGTTCTGAGAGTCCGCCCTAGTCTGAACAGGGATAACCACTGTCTAGCCAACCTCTATCTGGGAGGTGTGGATGAGCAGTAAGGCTTAGAGTTAGGAGGGCGTGTGAGTGGTGAAGGAGTCAGTTAAGTACAAAGAGCCCTTTTAAAACAACTTGTGCATACAGTCTGCCTATGTACTTATGCAGACCTCAAACAAATCCATCAGTGAAAAGCCACAGGAAAGTAACACTAAAATATGCACTGCTATTGTATAGACATTCGCCATAGCAAATATTGGTGTAGCAAAGCAAGTGAAAAAAGAAAATAGAACCAGGTAAGTAATCCACCACTTTGAAATAAAGAAGTAAGCAAAAGCCATGCAAACCTTTTTTTTTTTTTTAAATATATAAAAAAGGGACCAACCTTAAAAAGTCCTTCTCTAGCCAGAAAAGCAGTGGACTAGTGCTCTTGGAGTCACAAGTCCCTAAAAATGTACTTTTAGGAAGTTGAACAGGTGTTGACTTGAGCCAACACATAGTTGTAAATTAAGTGGAAAGATGATAACAGACCCTCTCCCTATCCAACCAGGCCAGAACACCAACATTCAAGGCTAAGCAAGGAGGAGATCGGGCTAGAATGTTAAGCCCATAGAACCCTATGGAGACAGGGGGATCTAAACATTTATGTTCACTCAGGGACCACCATAGACGTTCCTGAAATCCCTGGGCCTTGTGCATTCATGCATTGATGGAATTCCAGGGGTCACTTCAGGAGTCTGATTCGTGTGTCTGGCTAGTTCACGGTCCTAGGCTCTGTTGAACTGGTTCTGGACAATGGACAATTGGACACTCCGTATATACCAACTACTGGGCAACAACCGTCTACTACCTCAGGACCCCCCAGAATGCGATGCAGGTGGCAAACAGTAATGGCCACTTGAAGAAATAAAGAAACTGGTCCTGAAAGGCCAGCGTTTGTGGTGTAGAGCTGCAATTTCAGGGAAATGCCTCTTCCATAAGCTGATGATCTGCAGAGTACCACGGTCAACTCGGGAGGGCGACCGTTGCAGCAAAGTAGCCAGGGAGGATAGTTCTGGGACTGTTCAGTATGCTTTCGGCTGCTGAATCTTCGAGCCGCGGTCTGGACCGCTTGTTCCCACCGGTCCAAGGGTTGAAGCACCAAAGAAGGCCTTCTTGAGGTGTATAGAGGGACAGGGCATGTGAAAAGGGCTGCTGGTAAGCTTCCAATGGCTAGTTCCAGGTCTCAACGGGCTGCTTTCCTTCAAAGGGGTCTACGCTCCAGCAACCAACTGAGGAACAGCTGCAGGAGTCACACTGCGTATCTGCAATCTGTGCAGAAGTTTCCTCCAGACCACCAGTGGCCAGGATCTGCACTATTCAAACTTGGCAGGGCTGTCCAATAAAGGACAGTCTCTGGCCACTGCATCTGCCCAGACAAACTGTCCAGATAGACCAAGCAACCACATCCAGCCACAAACAAAGACCGCTCTGTTGCCCGCGAAGGCTGGCGCTTTCCCTGGTAAAGGGCTTACCACGTATTGAAAATCAGGCCCCCATCTAGCCCAGGAAGAGACCATACTACAAGATGGCCAAAGGACAGGCGAAAATCTCGTGGCACTGCCATTTTAGAGTATAATGTAAAAGTATACAAGACGATAAAAAAGTAAACACGGTAAAAGTGTGTCACCAGCCGATCCTGATCGCATCATGCAAGTAAACACGAAGTTACCAAAAACAAAATTACAGGGACATAGTGTCCTTACCACACTTCACATAAGGTGATGTGCGCAGGAATAACAACAAACGTTACTATGGAGAACAGAATGCTCCTGCCCAGAGAGCCATAGGGACTGATCTGTGCTCCTAAACAGAGCTTAGCAAGACAAGCGGAGCAAAAACACTTCTTACCTGCAAATGTCAGGAAAGCTTCAAAACAATATCAAAAATGGTGTCTATGGATGGGAAGCAGCAAAAAGAAGAATTGTTCCTAACATTGGCAAATGTCAATGTAATACCTATACACAAGCCAACACTGCTGTCTCCATAATACTTTTTTTTTTTTTTTTTTAAACAGGACTTTCCGCTCAAGGATCAAATATACAAGTGCCTGAAGGCACACTTGGTTAAGGCATTTTTACTACACCAGTATTACCCATCGCTGCAGCAATTAACCCATTTACTCTCAGCCGGATGCTTTGAAAGAAGGCCAATGGTTTGATGGTACTACTGGATAAAGCTACCTCAGATGCCTGAAGGCTGTATTTTGGACGGTTAGAGGCAGGAAGGCGGCAGGAATGGCCATAGGTATTAGCGTGGTCATGGGAAGTAAATGAGTGGATAAATAACCAAAGACCACCGACAAGCTGTTTGAACCCACACATGTCAAATACCTCCTAGTTTTACTCCAATGAATTAGTTTCGGCAAATATCGAAAACTAAAAAAAAGGAACAATTTAAGATACAGGAGGGCTTTTACAGGGGAATGCTAAAATAGTGTAAACATAATTGTAACTCAAGGCAAAATGATGACACCTTATCTGTCCATATGAGATTTTCTGCATGGTGGTCCAGATCTGGGGTTACCATGCTTGACATCCAGTCATTGGTACCCTAGTAGGGCCTTGGCATAGTTCAGCGCTCTACAGACTTCTGAGATTAAACACATACCTTTCAGAGTCCTGTTGAGTCTTTTCCATTTGAGATTTTGCGTCCCGGTTCTCCTGCTTCAGTGTTTCCACCATTTCCCTGAGCTTCTGATTGATGTTCATCAGATTGATTTCGGAGTCGGAAAGCGCTGCAGCTTGTATCTGCAAATCATGCAGTTGCTATGGAAGAAACATGCTACATGTGAAACATCTAAGAAACACAGCTGGCCAGAACAGCACCAAAAGATGTATCGAAACTACTGTTTTCATAGCTCAACAATAGATCAACACCTCTGCTCCTTTATCAGGTAGGCCCTCTCGAATAGGGCTTTCACTCCACTCTTCCAACACCCCATCACCACCATCATCATCATCATATCAGCAACATCATGACCACATTGCAGCAACTTCACCCACGTTCCGTCATACACCATTAAACGAAAAACTAATGTTGGGCAACATGCGCTCAGCAATCAACCACATATTGCCAGCCTCATCAGTAAACATGACTTGGATGCCATCTTCATTATGGAGACATGGGTGACATCCACCGCCACCGACATCCTAGACGTCCTCGGAATTCGTATACTGCTGCGAGTTCTACGAGACCGACCAAACAAGATGGCGAAAACCTCGCCCTCATGGCCATGCACAAACAGGACGTTGCTAACACTGGCGCTTTAAAATCCTTCTAATCACTTCACGCTCGCCCCAATGTACACAGTACCTTTCCACCTAACCTACAGACCACACAATCCCAACAACACCTACACCTGAGACGTCACTGACTTTGACACCAATGAGTCTCTCATACATGCCAACATCTTCCTCGACCGCTTCAATATCCCTGGCAACCTAGCCACAAAGTCAATGAAGGAACATTTACACCGCCTTATATGCACTGAACCTCACAAAGCACTCTAAAGACCCAACTCACAGGAATGGTAATATCCTCCACATCATAACTGCCCTGCACACCCAAAGACACCTCTCCAATCCTGCTTGACTGGGGTTGGGCCATATGGCAATTCCCTTTGACATTAGTAACACCAACCCAGTGAAGCACACCCATCAGAAACCCAGCACCCTCAATCTCTACAACACAACTTCTCCAAAGGAACCATCAGAAAACAAGAAAAGAATTGATGAGAATCCTGCAGAGCATTCAAACTTGCCCTGTCAAAGGAGCTTTGTGCTACACACAAACCAGTGATCACCACTGCAGAGGCCAACCAATTCCAAAACACCATGCCCAATGCCAACAATGAAAGCAGAGCCCTCTTCAAAGACATCACACATCGCATCAACCCTCTGCCCTTGCAGCAGCACAACACCAACATTGAAAAATCCACCATCTACACTTTCTCCATCAACAAGATCAGCATTAAACTGCCAGTACACAGACCCCAATGCCACAATTGACAGCACATTACACATGCCATCTGCAAAACCACCACTACCGGGACACCTTTATAGACACTCACAATGGAAGACCCCCTTGCTGCTACCAGAGTATCCTGCAAGACCACTCGTATGCGGACGACATGCTCTTCACATCTGTACACCAGACCCTTCTGCCTGAAGCCCTCCTCCCTTACCTGATAATCAACAGCTGCCTCAGTCCAGGCATATTCCCCTCGACCCTTAAGACCAGACAAATCCTCCCCCTTCCCAAGAAACCAACACTGACCCCGCACTCCCTTCTGACCTCAGCAACCACCACCCCATCATTTATCTTCCCTTGCTAGGTTAGATCTTTCAGAGAGCATTAGCCACATAACTTCAACACATTGGAGTGAACAACCAGTATCCGTCCAACCTATCTGGATGCCGACTCAGATGCATCACGGAAAGGGCTACCGTCAAGGTGATCGAGTATGCACTAAACGTCCTTGGTGAAGGCCATCCTTGCATCCTGGTTCTCCTACACCTCTCAGCAGCTTTCATCACAGCAGGTGACCAGACACTCAACGACATTCGAACAACTTCAGATACGCTGTCCAAGCCTTGGCCCTCTTCCACCTGGATGGTGACAATGGCCTTTGGAAGGCCTTCTAGATACTACCCTGACACCCCTGAGAGAGATGCCCAACATGATGCAGCATGACTCATCATAGGACTCTACAATTTAACGATCTCACCATTAACCTTCATTGAACAGCACTGGCTCCCGCTTCCATCATACATCATCTTCAAAGTCTGTGCAAAATCTACAGGGCGGTCACCCTGAAGTCCCCAAGATACCACACAGGCCTAGGATGTACCAGAAGCAAGGAAATGTGCAGATTCCCCGCAATCTTAGGAAGGAAAGAACCAGAAGACAGGCCTTCTCCATCTATGCCCTCAGACTCTGGCGCCTCCCATCGGTCAACACCAGACTCGCTCTTATACACTTCAGGAAAGAGCCCAAGACCCTCCCTCGTCGAGGAATGGCTCCTCCCCAACACCTAGGTCCACACACCCTTCAATCTCCATCAAGCCCAAGACTTGGTTGCTTGCAGATCTCTTTCTGTGAAAATGTGCCCCCCCTCTCCTCTCCCCACCCTGCCACTCTCAGTGTACACCATCTGTGATAAAGGGAATATAGAAAGCACTTTCGGTCTGTCTTTGTAAAAACACAAGAGGCCTCCCCTCAACCCCTGCACACTAATGGTATATACTAAAAAAAATGTTTTTTAAAAAACACGATATTCCAATGAAAGCATACCGTTTCACCTGGGCAAAAAAAGATGCATTTATCCTTTCACTGCGAAAAAACCCAAAAACCAGACCACTCCTTGCCAGCCCGGGTTTATACATTATGGAGCAAAGAAAAAGGATTGAAGTCACAACCAACCCACAAGAGTTTAGAGCAAGATCACAGGAATGCTAACTTCATGCATTTGTTGCAAAGGCAGCTTATATGTGGAAAGAGAAAATATGCAAAATAAGAGCCTGTGAACATGGTAGGCATAGAAGAGCATCTAAATAAAGGGGTGTGGGTAGAAAGATGGATAAAGGGATGGCTCGTACTAGAGATTTAGAAAACTAGGTCGACAGATACTCCCATGCTGTGTTTAGTCACGCTTTAGTCTTCATCGATTAATTTCACTAACTTCATGCAGACTCAGAGCAACATACCCAAGGTGTCACTGGTTCTATGAAAAGTGAAGCAGGTTATTCGAAGAACATGCAGCTCTGAGGGTAAGCCTCTAGATTCCATTTATGGGTGACTGGAGTCAGCATATATGACTCAAGTTACCTTTGGTCCTGTGTCCGAAAAGCATAATTAAGATGCCAGACTTTCCAAAATAAGTCAGGCAATGACGTGTAGCCCTAGAAGATTCAGAGAACACCAAGGTCTAATGGAAAGAAAAGGTTTTTCATCGCCGCCAGAACAAAAGTAGGTTTCCTGAGGCCATGGTGCCAAGAATCACAACCACTAACACAGGCATCCATAATAAAGGGGCGATGCTAGATTCAACAAAGGCCAAAGAGTTCATTTTCATGACATCACTGAGGATTCTCAAATTGGCTGTAGTCCTAGAAGAGGAAATTGCTCAAGTTGTAACTTGCAAAAGGCTGCTTCTGGAGTATGTAAAAGCAAAGTCGCATATTAGTAATGGTCCTTGCGCACAGCATGAATGCAGAACAAGGTCTTCTCCAGAGCACCCACAAACAAGAGGAGGGAAAAAGAGAAAAAGGAAAGTCGTTTATTAAAATTCCTTTTAGCCGTATTTATTAGATGGTCTCACATAGTTGGCTAGTGAAAAGAAATAACTGGTGGGGATATGGGGGAAATATCAGCTTTCACGGTAACAAGCATATAAATAAGTCACTAGTGTGCCAAGTATCAGACTCCATGTATATGCGCAATTCAGGATGGCTCACGAGTATCCACTGTAGCTGTACTGTACGGTCAGGAGCGAGCAGTTGGTCTTCCTTGTGCCTCGCTTATTAGGTTTGAGGACTTTCGAGTCAGCGCATTGCACACTAAGGTAAAGTTCTCATAATGGTGCTTGTAGGGGATTTGACATCCATGAGTAATGCTCCCCAATTCTGGTGCGTACCAGATGTGTGGACATACCAACACAATTTATTCCAGGGGCACCGGATCCCATGCACAATAGTCCTAAAGCAATATAACAAACACATACATTCAATCCATTGTAGGCTGCGTGTTGCGTCTTAGGTGTGTGGGCAAGCACTACGGATTTAACGATTATGTCCCTTCGTTTTGGTTACATCACAAAGTACAGAAAGTGACAGGGAATTATGGGTGTATTTGGATCTCAAGGAATGAACAAACTGCTCTCTAAAGTTCTTGCCTTTTTTTTTCTAGAATTGTAAGCAGCAGCGATAAAGATGTGTTCAGGCCATGGATAACATGCCAGTTCAGAATACATTTTATGGTTTTTGGGGGCGGCTGAAAAGGTGATTGCATAGAACACCGCCTTCTTGGGTTTTCACTGCGCTGTATTCCCTTTACATAAACTAGACTTTCTAGATCATGCTGAACAAGTATATTAAAGGTATCCCATCTCCAAGTCTTGTTGCTAAAGGTTTGTTAAAAACAGTGATTCCGAGACATCCTCTCCTACCTCTTTTGAATTCACCATCTCTACTATTGCGCTTCCTCCCTCTGTTCACACCATCTCCATCTATCGCCCTCCTGGGCCCGCAGGACCATTGATGATCTTGGCCAACTTCTTGATTCACTTTTCACTAAACATCACCTCATTTCTCTTAGGTGACTAATCTTGCCTCTCCAAACAGGTCTAAGAAATCTGAACTTCAGCCTTTTCTTAGTGACCACACACTCCACTCTATCCATAACCTACCTATCCACACTGGAGTTAACGCTTCGGATCTCTTATTCATCGCCACCTCTCAGTCATCCACTAATACTACTGTCACATCATCCATATCTGATCACTCAATTGTTTCCAACACCATGTTATGTTACGTTATCTGAACTTATAAAGCGCACGGTCGCCCAGGGGCATCATGGCGCTGGAGAGGAGGCTCCTTGCTAAAGGAGCAAAACCTATGGAAAAAAGAAACAGGACTAGAATCGGATGGTTTTCAGAGCTCTTCTGAAACCAAGATGGTTAGGAGTGCTTTTGAGTGACAGTGGGAGGTTGTTCCGAAGTTTAGCAGCAGCAATGGAGAAGGCTATGCTGCCGATTCTTCCCAGTTAAACCTTGGAACAGTAAGTAGGTAAGTGGTGGAAGAGCGTAAGTCACGTTCCGGGATGTATCGGGAGAATTTGGACTGCAGAAACTCAGCTCCTTGGCCATGGATTGCCCGGTGAACAATACACAGCGTCTTAAAATGGACACCCTGGGTCACTGGAAGCCAATGGAGTCGACTGAGCACTGGCAAGATGTGAGCGCTGTAGGGAGAGCCGGTGGCTAACCTGGCCGCCATGTTCTGCATGCGCTGAAGCCACTGTGTGAGGCCGATCGGTTGCGACAGATATAAAGAGTTGCAGTAATCCAATCGCGAAAGGACTAGCACGGCCCCCACTGGAGGGCAGATGGCTTCCGGTATCGTGGGTAGAACCCTCTTGAGGACCCTAATCTGGTGGTGGGCAGACTGACAGACAGCCGTAATCTGGTTGGACATAGAAAGGGAGGCAGAGAGAATGACACCCAGATTTTTCACTTTGTTAATTGGGCTAGGAAGAGGACCTAGAGAGGTGTGGCAGAAAGCAGAGGTCCACAGTGAGGGATCGGAAGGACAGCCCACCACCATTACCTCCGTCTTATCGCCATTTAGCTTAAGCCAATTCTGGTCCATCCAAACATCGACTGCCCTTAGGCAGTCATGAAGGCATGCTGAGACCGCAGCCTGATCCTGATCTAGACGGATCAGATTTGAGTGTCATCAGCATAAGAATAGCAATTGAGTCCATGGGAGCGAATGAGGCAGACTAGTGCCCAGATGTAGATATTGAACAGGATCGGGGAGAGTGAGGGTCCCTGTGGGACACCGCAAGTGAGGGGGCAGGAAGAAGCAAGAAAAGGGGGCATGGCAAGAGTCTGTGTACGATCTGAGAGAAAGGAGGTAAACCATGCAAGGACAGAGCCAGATATCCCGATCTGGGCCAGGCGTGAGAGGAGGATAGGGTGGTCAACCATGTCAAACGCGGCTGACAGATCCAACAAAATCAAAGCACCAACTCCACCCGCATCAACTAGCCCAGACATATCGTCTTGTACAGAGACAAGCACACTTTCCGTACCACTCCCTGGCCTAGAACCAGCCTGGGCAGGGTTGAACATTTTTGAAGATTCCAGAAAAGATGACAAAAAGGGGTGTGATGAGAGATTCCAGAAGTTTGGACAGGAAGGGAAGCAGAGAGATAGGACGGAAATTGGCAGGAATAGTGGGATCAAGTGAAGGCTTCTTAAGAAGGGGATGACCCTTGCAGATTTCAGCTCCGAGGGAACCAGTCCAGACTGGCAAGAGTTATTTATGCCCACCGTAATATCGCCTAGAATATCAGGGGCGATCTTCATAATGGTGGCCGGAATGGCATCCTCAGAAGAGGATGATTTAATCTTTAAAATAGCCGCTAGAACCTCTGCCTCAGTGAACAGAGGAAAGGTGGACCAGTTGATAGAGGGGTCAATACAGGGAGCAGGCAAAGACCCAATGGCGCCTGGGGTCATTGTCGCAGGGGATTTGGCTATGTTGGAGCAAAGCACTTCAATTTTAGTGATAAAGAGGCAAGGTCATTGCACAGCTTTTGCGAGGGCTTGACCATGGAAGTAAGAGCCTCAGAGGAGGCTAATGAAGGTACAATAGAAAACAGTTTTGGGCTTGCACATGGCGTTTTCAATTTTCAGAGAGAAAAAAGTAGATTTAGCCAATTTAATGCTGGCCATCTCCTTTCCACTCTGACCTTTCCAGACCACTTGCTTCACCAATTACTAAAAAATAAATTGAAACCTACCACCCCCCACCTCTTTCTCTCCGACCTAGGAGTTCGAACTCTGATGCGCTTCCACCAACACTGCCTTCTCCAGCTCCCAATCCCTGCTATATCGGATTTTCCAGGGTGCGGATAGTTTCCCATAAAGAGTCTCCCGTCAGACTAGGCCCCTTTTCGGATGACAGCGGCTATGGAAAACAGGCTCCAAAATGGCCACTGTCACCCCAAAAAGGGATATAGTCTCCTTTCTAATTTAATGGCGGTGGCCAGACCGGAGGAACATCGGGGACTGGAGCGCAAGGCTCCGGTCCCGCAGATAAGTTGGGGTGGGGGGGAAGGGGAATTAGGTTTTTCTAACGTGGGGAAGCAACAGGGAGAGACTACCTTGTTGCCGCCGCATGTTAGAAAAAAGGGGGAAAAAAAAAAAAGCACCAACCACGGAAGGGCCTCGGTTGGCTAAGCGCCCTTCCCTAGGTGCGAATATACTTGAAAGCGTTCACTCAGTAGAGAATATTGACTATTCTGCCTCAGAGGGGAAAATCAGTACCAGGATTCAGAAGATCACTCAGAAAAAGTGAGCAGTCTAGAGGTTTTTTTCACATTGTCAAGTGCCGAAATTAATACAGCTGGTCGGCATGGGAATTCAAAAAGGAGCTCACCAGTCAAGCTTAGGGAAAACGATCCACTGAGGACGAACAGCAGGACATCTTCACAGGGCGGGCCGAGAAAAGCAGAGTCAGGAAGCCACGAAGCGAGGGGCAGAAAAACCTGAAGGTCCGAGCAAGGAGGACCGACAGGGTTGTTGTCGATACTTACCTCAAGGCAACCCGGGCATCCGCAAGCTGCTTGCAAGGCAGGATGAGCAACCGGAGAGGCGCCTGTGGAACCACTGCAGACCCAGCCATTCACTATGGAGCTGCCGGAGCCTCCAGGAGCAACACAAGCTGGGGAAACGCTGGCACCAGTCTACAGAGAGAACAGGAACAGGGTTTACCAGAACGTGTTGGAGGTCCGGTGAGTGAGTGAGTGCTGGAAGAAGAGGTTCTGGGAGCCAAAAGTGACTGAAAAAGATGTCAGGTTTCCCCATAACGTTCTGGCAAGAAAGGTTGTCAGGGTCTTTTGGACAGGGGTGAGATGCAAGGGGTGCGTTGCTCCTCGAGTCTGCTACATTCATTGTAGGAGGCTAGAGTGATCCCAGTGAAAGATGGAGACAATGATACTCAGAGCTGATTGGCTGGTTCGTTCCTGTGAGGTAGTTTGGAATACTGCTAAGGATTCTCCGCTGCTTTTCATTTAACTGGTACCCACAGCAGGTCACAGCAGTTTGAGCTCCAGAGTATTTAACCACAGAAGACAAAGTAATTTCCAGTGTGACCAGTTTACAAAAGAAATCCAGTGAGTGCAGCAGGAAGACAAAGATACGTTTTGGGGAAAAAAGTTAAAAGCATTTTGTGAAATATTTGTGGGACTTTAATTCGACAAGAAAGCGCATGCAAATCGGTTTGCCGTGTTCCGAGTAGTTGGCAATCTTTTGACACGTTCCTTTGTTGAATGGTGAATAGAATAAGGATCGAATTCCAAGTGCATGCAGTTATAGGTGGTAGCAAACGAGGGTTGGGGGATATCACTATATATTTCTCACATCACGAGTGACTAGTCTTTCCTTAAAAGCCATGTTCCTGCTATGAACTAACCGAGAGCTCCATGTCACCTCCTGATACTTTTGCCTTTTTGTATACAAAATAAAACTTGTTTCCCTTGCAAAGCGGCGCACCAACCTTTTTTTTCCTAGAGGAATGTTTTTATTGTCTGGAGGTGTTGCATTACAGAACCTGAGCGAGTCTGAGACCCGCACCCATATCAATAGCAAAGTCTAAAGCTTGGAGGGTTTCAGGGACACAGTAGAAGAGACCTTCTATGAGACCCACTTTTGCAAGTCGGAGATGCTTTCCCACCTAGAAGATTGAAAACTGGGGGAAGAAAGACTATGGAACGGTTAAAACAAAACCTATACTTGATAGACTAGTATGCAAAAATCGGGCCATTGAAGGACTTGGAATACACAAGGTAAGTCTTTGTGTACTATCCAGCGTCTGGAAGGATAATGAACTAGGGGAAAGGAGCATCAGCCTAGTTTTGGAACTTGCTAATGTTTGGAACATTATTTTTGCATCCCTTTGTTACCAGTGAGCCTGGAGACTTTACGGTTTGCTGAGAACAGGAAGAACACTGTTGATTAAAGATATTCCTTGCACAGTTCTAGCAGTTTATTAGTGTTAGGGGCAGAAGTAGGTTTTTCTTTGGACACGACAGGGACTGACTGTTTTAGTTTCACACTTCCTGACATTTTCATTAGTTTCTTTTGAGGCAGGGAAACCCCTCTTAGTATTGGGGGATAGAGAGGTATTTGTCCAACCCTTTTTACTTTAATAAGACTCTTTACCCAAAATCATGCCACCCTTGTGTCCGACTACACCCTTACCATGTCCACTTATGTATTGTCGCCGGTGACCGTTCCATTTACCCACTCCACAACCTGGTCAGAAAGTCCCTCGAAGTCACCCCCATTGTAAGAAGCTCACCGCTTCCCCGTCAAATCTGATTTCTCAAATATTGTACGTTCTTTTGTGATCAAAATAGCATTGTTCCTCCTATATATAAATACATTGTGTAAGCTGTGAAAATGTGTAAAAGATGGGTATACATAGAACTGCTTTTTTACACCATGGGTGGTAGCTCGAGCAGTGTAGTATAGTTGTTGGCGAGTTTCCTGTATGACTTTGTACAGAGACCATCGGTTTTATGTAGGATAACTAGAAATGCTATTTGATATTAATCGTATACTTGAATTAATTGGTGTATATGCATGGTGCGATATGCTTTTGCAGATTCAAAAACTGGCCATATGTAAATTGTCAAAGTTATACAAAGCTACACCCACTGCTGTACCTTTATTCTGTGGTAAGCAGAACACAAAATGTGGACATAATAGCAAAGCAGGATTATTCTTACGTAAGAAATAGTTACTGGAGACCATATGTGTTTAATTGCATTCAATTTACTGCAGCTGCTTGTGCGCAAGGGATATTCCTGCCCTGGACACCCCCAAGCTGTCCCCGAGGGTCACAATGCATGAGCGGGTTCAGTGGCCATTATGCATGCGGCCTGAGCAGCAAACGCTTTTAACGGGCAAAGTGCAGCCCTGTGGAGCTTCCTCTCACCTAAAGCAAGGGGGTCACAGATGTGTGCAATACGGTTTCAATAGCGAAATAAAAATACACGCTTTTTTCCACATATGAGGTCCAGAGGACTTCAATATGCACCTGAAAAAACCATTGGCAGGGCCAGGATTGTGCAAAGATCCGCACACCAGAATGGCAGGCGTCTGGAAAACCTTCCTAAGCCCTAAACCAATAAGAATGACTCAACTAGACAACAAATGTGTGCTCATCAATGCACGCTCCATAGCAGCCCACGCCACAGAGATTCATGACCTGATCACTGACCTGGACCTTGATGCCATAGCCATCGCAGAAACCTGGTTACACGAAGCTTCTGGACCAGCCAACTGCCAAGCCCTACCACCAGGATACACCATATTCCGTCAAGACAGAACCTCCAATAAAGAAGGAGGTGTCGCCCTCATTGTCAAGGAAGCTCTCAATTCCAGACAAATAAAATCTGCCAAGGCAGAACATGTTGATGCCCTTTCAAATAAAATATCCTTTTCACCTAACGACACAACCTTTCATATAGTCTACGCCCTCCAGGCCCCCTTCTTGACTTGAAATGATATTTTATTTGTATCACGCTCATACACAAGTGTTTCAGAGCGCGACCAGGCAGGCCCAGTGACATTTAAGAAAGCACAAGTGCATGGGAAAGGAAAATGGGGGAAAAGGGCAAGAAAAAGGGGGGCGGGGGGAGTGGAAAGTGCGAAGCAGAGGAGAGAAAACATCAATAAATATTAAATAGAATAAATAAGGGCTTTACACCATGGTAGTGCAGCCAGCAAGTGGCAGGTGAAAGTTAGTCAGAAAGGTATATCTGATAAGTGCAGAAGAAACGTGGGAGGACGACTGTATGGGTACAGATACAGAACCCTGGTGCAGATGGTGGCCTGGAGGCAGTGCAGGAGGGTGGCAGGGTGGGATGGTACCTGGGCCCGAAAGAACAAAGGGTGGCCAGGTGCACAATGCCATGAGAAGAAACAGATCAATAGGGGAGAAGGGGGGCACAGGCAAAGAGCAAGGTCTTGAGAAGTTTCCGGAACCGAAGATGTTTTTCCTCAAGTTTCAAGGTGGCCTGGAGGCTGTTCCAAAGGGAGGGACCAGCCGAAGACAGGGATATACCCCCAGCTGTTTTTTTTGCGAAACGACTAACCCTGAGGGAGTTAGAAGTAGAGGAGCGAAGGGCTTGAGAGAGGAGGTATTTACGGAGGGATAGTTGAAGGTATTTTGGACCGAGGCCCCAGAAAGCCCTGTGGACAATGCAGAGGGTTTTAAATTTAATCCTTGCATCCACTGGGAGCCAATGAAGGGATTTCAAGGCTGGAGAGATACGATCCCAGGGCTTGAGGCGAAGGACAAGTCTCGCAGTCCTGGTCAGGATTAGTTGTAGAGGGCGGAGAGTGGAGGCAGGTAGATTTAGAAAGAGGCTGTTACAGTAATCCAGTCTGGAAAGAACCAGAGCTTGGGAGACAGTGAGATTTTGAGGGAGGGAGAGGAAAGGCAGAGTACCTCTAAGAAGGTGAAGTAAAAAGTTTTTTGGAGACATCAGAGATGTGTGCGGAGAAGGAAAGTGTAGAGTCAAAGATCACCCCAAGGTTCTTAGCCGTGCAGGTGTGGGTGGAAGGAGGGCCAAGGGAGGCCGTCCAGAGAGTGAGAGGAAAGGATGGAGATGGTGTACCAATAAGGAGGATCTCAGTCTTGTTGGCATTTAGACATAGATCATTGGCGGCACACTAATTTTGAATGGCGATTAGACAATTGGAGATGAGAGAAGGAGAGGAGGAGGCTGAAGGAAGCTGACAATGAGTTGGGTGTTGTCAGCATAGCACTGGAAAGTTAAGCAGAACATTGAGATGCAGTAAGCGAGAGTTGCCAGGTATTGGTTGAAAAGCCAGGGCGAGATGATAGAACCCTGGGGGACACCACATGTGGAGAGGGAGACAGAAGATAAGAAGGACCAAAGTTGTGCCTGGGAGGGTCAGAGTGATACCGAGGTTGTCACGAAGACGATTGAGCAGGGTGGTATGGTTGACCGTGTCGAACGCAGAGGAGAGATCAAGTAGGATGAGGACAGAGGGAATGTTAGAATCGAGATTTGAGAGCAGGTTTTCGCGGATGTTCAGGAGAGCAGTTTCCGTACTTCTGGCAGCTCTGAAGCCAGATTGGTGGTCATGGAGGGAGCCAACAGAGTCGGAATGGAGATTAAGCTGAGAGATGGCCAGCTTTTCCAGGAGCTTGCCCAAAAAGGGAGTAATGGAAATTGGGCAGTAGTTTGCCGGACACGACTGGTCAGCAGTGGATTTCTTGAGGAGAGGATGCACAAGAGTGTTTAAGAGGGGTGGGGAAAGAGCCAGAGGTAAAGGAGAGGTTGCAGAAATCAGCAAGGGCCGGCGCAAGGGTGTCAATGTGGTCCTTAATGGTTTTAGAGGAACAGGGATGGACCTGTTTTGATGAGGTTTTCATAGATCGGACTTGTCTAGATATCACATCAGGGGAGAAAATAGGAAAGGAGGAGAAAGGGGTATGAGGGGTAGCTGAGGGAGGGACAGCAGGCCAAATAGGAGAGGGAGGAGGTGGGGGAGCGGAGGAGAGGGTGGACAGGATGTCCTGGGTTTTAGAGAAAGTGAGAGGCAAGGGCATTGCAAAGATTCTGGGAGGAGACAGGAGGGGGTGGAGACTGCAGCAGGGTTGGCCAGCTCCTTGCAGATTTTGAAAAGTTCGGTCGAGTTGTTGGATGCCGCAGAGACGCGGGCTTGTATGTGGGCTCTTAGTGTGGACAGCAAGTCGGTATTGCCTTTGGAGCAGGCGGCAGGCCAGTTTGTCAGAGGATGAGCAAGAAGCCCTCCCATTTCCTCTCTGCCGCCCCACACTTCGGTTTAAGTGTAGCTAGGTCAGAGTCATACCAAGAATTGCACTTGGCTTTGGACTTCAAAACGGATCCTTATGACGGGGGCAAGAGTATCAAGAGTAGCAGAAATAGAGGAGTAGAGAAGAGAGGGCTGTGTCAGGATGTGAGTCAGCCTAGGGTGGAGGGGGGGGGGAAAGGTTGCAGCGAAGGCCTCGACTGACACACGCTTCATGGGCCAGATATCTGAAAAGGTGAGTGGCAATCTAGGAGTGGACTTGGCTTGGGGGGAGGAGATGGGGAGATGAGGGGAGAGGAGGCAGTGATCACTTCAGGAGAGAGGAGTGGTGAGAGGGGGAGGCCGGATGAGATCAAGACATCAAGTGTGTGGCCAGCCACGCGAGTCGGCCGGAGGGAAGGATGGAGAAGGAGAGTGAATTGCAGAGGTCGCGAAAGAGTGAAGATGAAGGACAGCTAGAATCAAGATGAATGTTGAGGTCACCAAGGAGAAGTGGAGTGGTTGAGGCCAAGAGGGAAGAGAAGAGGTCAGCCCATTTAGAGAGAAAAGAGGTGATTTGACCAGGGGTCCGGTAGAGAGTAGCAACAGTAAGAGTGGCTAGGAGAGAGAGAGAGAGAGAGCCTGCAGACCAGGCATTCAAACGAATAGTAAGGTTGAGTGGGAACGAGAGAGGCAGGGATACACTCAGGGAAGATGAGGGCTACACCCCCTCCAGGCTGATTGGATCTGGGAGCTGAGAGGATCTTGTAGCAGTCGGGGAGGAGAGTGTCAAAACTCGTGATGGAGCTTGCTGTGAGGTAATCTTGCAAGGTAATCTTCTACACCTTCTAGGTGACAATCTAAAAAATAACAAGCGCAATACTCTTAGGAGACTTTTTAATCTTGGATTCAACAATCCCAAACATAAGAAAGGCAAATCCTTTGCCAAAGCTTTATCCAAAAAGTTGACAACCCGATCCACATCAAAGGTCGTATACTTGATTGGATAGTTGATCACAACTGTGCAGCTGACATCAGCTCCAACACTCCACGACCCTGGACTGATCACCATCTCCTACACTTCCACCTACCATCCAGAATAACAGTTAAACATAGCCCACCTGTTATGGCTAGATCGAAAAGACTAAAGACAGAATTCTACCCTACTTAGACGTCTCAGCGCTAAAACACCCGTTCAACAACCTTACAGAACTGGTAGAGCGTTACAACGCTACTCTCAAAGGAGCAGTCGATGCTATTGCCCCATGAGAAATAAAAAGAGCAAAGCGCATCAAACATGCCAATTCATGGTTCACCCAAGAGCTACTGGACGTAAAAGCCCTCAAACATGCAGTGCTTACCAAATGGCAATCCTGCCCCTCTGACTTCACACGAGACGCCTACTTGACAGTTGCCAAACAAAACAAAAAGGACATCTCAGTAGCAAAAGCCTCTGCATTCAACCACAGAATTGACAAAGTCAAATCTCAGTCCAAGGAGTTGTTTGCCATTTTCAATGAACTTGTTGTACCCCCTCACCTCTACACAACAAACCGTGAAAGATAAAATGTGGTGTAACAATATTCAACATGCCATGCTAGACAAAACAAACACCCTCCAGGAAAAAATAAAGTGACTCACCTCAACAACCTGCCTAAGGTCGCTGCCCCCCACACCACCCCTACAGGCACTGGGCAAGTTCCAGGCGATATATTGTCTATTGCAAAACCAAAGCCCTTTGCCTTCAAAGATGTAACCGTATCATAAGTCCTATTCATCATGAAACATATCAAACCATCGCTCTGCAAGGGTGACATCTGCCCAGCTAGCCTAATCAAAGACTGTGCGGAGTTACTAGCTCCTTTTCTTCACAGCATTTATCAGTGCCACTTTTGCTTCAGGCATCGTCCCTCCTCCCCTCAAGGAGCCTGTAATATCAGTGGGGGTCCACCAGCACAGATATCCAATGTTGAGTGACTAAAGAATCCTAAAAAGATAAAACCCCAAATTCAACAGATATGAACCACAACAACAAAGGATCACGAGCCAGACCAGACATGATCTTTTCATGCAAATTGGACGTTAGTACATTCAGCGGCGGCTGTTCTGTTTGAGAGCAGAAATTCTCCTATAAGAAATGTTATTGGACAAATGTTTGGGCATTTATGCCCACAGAGGTGTGCCCCCAAAGTGCTCTTGGTACGGGGAGTTCAACTGAACCATAACTACAGTTGAGGAACTGATATACAACTGCTCGGCACCCTGCACTTTCATTCCACCCACAGAGGCTAGTGGGGCAGTAGAACTGCTAGGATTGTATCAAACTAAAATATTTCAAACCATAGTATTAATCTGTGCGGGGTGGTCAAAGGGAGGGTCAATTAGGAGTTTGAGGGAGGTATATTATATCAGAGACAAAAAATAAAAGCAAACTAAACTGTCCTCTCCCACAGGTGACTAATCATTAGAACACGTCATATTATGATGTATAGCACAGGGAACAAAAATATAAAGGACCAAGAAGGACCAACAAAAAACTGCTGCAGGCACCCTCCTTTGCTGTTCAGGCAAAAGTATACTGAGCAAAGGACCACCCTACTGCTAACCAGAGGTAGTCTATTAACTGCAAGAAAGCTCCTTGTGTGCCAGTACATTCAGGCTTTTATAAACTGAAAAGTCCATCTGATTGTCTGTCTGGAAACTGCCTTTTGCCTTACCAGAACTAGCACATCCAACAAAACATTTGTAAATTCAGTAACTTGAGCAACCACTGAAAAGAAAATACATGCGACTAAACATCTTCTCCATCTTAAAAGGATAGAGAAGTGAAAAGAAGATGATCTTTAGGAAGGATGACATTCTGAAACTAGGTTAAAAGACTCACATTAAAAAGAGGTACTTTGTCCTGGTATGAAATCAGGAGAGGCGGATCCAATCAAAAAGCCTGCAGCTCACTCACTTGGTGTTAAGATGGTCATCTCCCAGTTCGGCATTTGAGTCAGTCATGCACAAATAGACTACCGGCATTCTGCTAGCTTCCCCGGCTCGCTTAGCAGTTCTGAGGCATGAGCAGTCCAGATAAACTTTTAAGGGGAGAGCAGAGTTGTCTTTAAGATGCAGAACACAACAAAATAAGCTAATGTCCACACAGGGATATTAAAATAAAAATACTGCGTTAAGTATAAACATGAGCAGGTTACAGGTAAGTAGACTCTTTTCAAAGTTGAGGATAATGACGCCCGCTTCTCACTATGGTCACAGTCATTGCCCAAAGTCAAAATTGTCCATCAGGTGCCATGTTTAGTTGGTAGATCTCCAGAGTTGTTTGTCACCAGAGTCTGCCTCTCATAGGAATCAATGGGAGAGGCGGGCAGCTGATTTCTGAGTGCAATACTGCTCCTGCAGTATGTACATTGTTAAGCAGCTCAATAAAGACAACAGGGCTGAAGTGTGAGAATGGAAGACCAGGCTCCCGACCTTCACCTCTCGCGCTTGGCCTAAAGGGTCACGACCCAGACACCCGCCACGAGAAGAGTTTGTCCATTTACCAGACGACCAGATACCCTGGTACAGGAACATACGGATGTGTCCATCTGCCTGCCCAGCAGCCCGCACTGGCCGCGCCGACACCTGCGGCACGGACCGACTAGACTAAAATCTACACATCGTTAGAGATGCCATGACGACCTAGACAACAGGAAGCACATCTGTACAGATATACACACTGGACATTCCCACACCGATCTACACGAAGAATATACTCAGTGCTATGACGTAGGCGACAGGCATATTCACGGACGTGCATCTTTATTATTTTTACATAGGCTTTCAGAATGCAGAAACGCAAGACGCGTCATGAACTCATCTACAAAGCTTGCTCACGCTTCTCTTGAAACCAGTTACCACCATGAGAAGTATAATGAAGACACGATACTGGTCATGGAACTATATGCTACTATAACCTAAAGCACCTATGCACCAAACGGACCACTTATGCACCAGGCCCAAGTAGGCCTCAAACAAGAGCTCCCGTGGACATTAACAAAGCAAGAGTCAGGTTGCTGATCCTGCAGAATGAGCCCGGTGAAACAACCAGCCAAGGTCGCAATGTTGCAAACCCACATTCCAAGAACAAATCATCAAAGGCACGATGTTGCAACCTCGCACTCCGCGCACCAACGTTAAGGTCACACCTGCAAATTAAACCAGACACACAGTGGAAAAGCAATATTAATTGTGCAGAATTCTGCCTCAAACACGGTCCCTCCCCACGTGACCAAGCCGAACCTGACGAGATGCCAAACCCAGGAGAGGAAAGGCGTCTGGATCCCTCGCTACGAGACACAGGCAGATACACTTGAAAGGCTCAATGGACATCTGCGACAGTGGGAGCGGTCAGCCTTCCAACTATGAATAAATCCTCACATTGTCTGCACGTACCCATAGTGAAACATTGTTGCAAATTGCAGGTACACCGAGAGCTGGGAACAGCGGTGGTCCCAGGCTGGGAAGCTCACGGGCGCACCAATCAGAACATGGGGCTCTTATCACTGACGCCAGTAATATTAACCAATCCTCAGGAGTCTTCATGTAACAATTCTCATGTATCTAATTGTAGGGACAACCCAGATATATCACCTGACTACCCTTTGTCCACTAACATTGTCCTCTATATGTGTGCTATACTAACCCTACCACTCGAGCAACCAATTAAGAGTGGCGATAGGTTTTTTTGTTAACTTTCTGAAGTGACGCAAGTAGCGCGTCATAATACAGTAAAAAGGGCCTGCGAGCCCCACGATTGTGTGCGTGTCAGGACGGACGCGTACGCTCCTTGACCCATCCCTGCCGTTTTGTCTAATAAACAGCAGAGTCACCTTGCTCCTTGTGTGTGTGTCTCATACTCCATCTCATCTGGGATACACGGGAGGAGTTGGGGCCTCCCTGCCTGGAGGTCTGCGGACGGCCCGGCCGACCCCGGCAGAATTTCCCCCCGACAAGTTGGAGGCACTGCTGAGATCTGTTTAAGATCGACTTTTTATTTTTTACTTTTTCCAGGCACTCCCGTTGCGAGGAGGCCCGGCGGCGCAGCCCCCTCTGCCGTTGCCCCCTTCTGAGGACTACAGGACCATCGCGGAGCTGCGAGAAGACCGGACAGCGCAATCCGGATATTGGCCCTCGGGAGCCGGTTGAGAAGTATCCCGCCCGCGGTTGGCGAGTGTCCAGACGTGGTCCAGACGAGGGGAGGTGGCGAGCCGCTCGGTGGGGTGCACGCAGTCGAGCGGCCCTGCATCGAGAGAACTTGGTGAGCATGACACGCACAACAAGCAATGCGAAATTGTGAGGGAGGGGGAAAGAAGTAAATAAGGGAGGAGGGAGGTGTTGTACAGACGCACGGCGAAGGCCTAACAACTTAGTGTTGCCAATGGAATGAATGGTAGCGAAACGAGTGCGAGAGCAGTCGGCTACGTCACGCGAAAGAGGGGGGCGGAGCACGAAAACATCACGTGCGGCCGCTCGTAAAGACACTGATTGGCCTAAGCCGCGACTACGTGTAAGGGTGGGTGTGTGTGGTTTCCTACGATTTGGCATTTATTGATCAATGAGTAGACGAGGATCCCTATTGTTCGAGCAAGAAACTCGATAGGTAGATGACGTTTCCCTGTAGGCGGTAGCTAGTTGCCTAGTTGCCCAATACGGAAGATAATTGGCTGGTTAAGCCCTCCTGTTGAGGGGCGTATCACACGCGAGGCGACGCAGCGTGCGCAGTCCGATTATATTATTGATTTGATTACCTTGTTCCAGGAGTGACAGGAAGACAGCTGTAAGGTTAGCGGGGGTAGATTGCAAGTGTATTTTGAACTTAAAGAACATATGAAGAATGTACCAGTAGCTCGAAGAGATCAGTGACGTCACCAGTAGGGCTTTAATAGGATATCGCGAGCACAAGGAACTTTGGTTTTGAGAGTGGTGGGGAAGAGAAATATGATAAGGGAGCGGACACGGAGATAAACGATAAACGAGTGGATCGGGAAAAGGAGAAGGGGAGAGGGGCGTGGCTGCGCACGGAGAACGCCGGCCACGGCAGGTGTAAAAGGGGGAGGAGAACGGGGAAACAGGACGACTGTATAAGAGCGTCGTAAAGGGTACGCAGCCGCAGGGGGCTGATATACAAATGTAAAACCATATATATATATATATATATTTTTTTTTTTATTATTTTAATAATTTTTTATTGCATAATTTGTCAAAGGATTGTCGTAAGTCCCCACACTTGCGGGGCCAGGTAAACAATATAAGGTTGTATATTGTAAACTGCTAGTGAAGGGAAGGGTAACAAGTGGAGCGCTACTATGTCATACAGGACAGGGTCGGGAGGGTGGGGGAACACCCTCACTACCCCACTACAACACATATGCACCACACTGCCACCCCATAGGGAGAAATTAATTAAGTACAGCATAGAGTGGACCCAGGGGACGGATAACAAAATGTTAACACCATGGCCGCCTAATGGTAGTTTCGATCCATATGCCCAACATTCACTGCTAAACCATCTGCACAATACATACAAGGGGAAGAAGTTGGCAAACCATGTGGAGGTTTTTAATTTATGGAGGATGTTCCAGGGGTCCCGACCAGGACCAAATGGAATGTTCACTATGGGGGAAACACCGGAAGAAAAGGAGATTAAGAAAGAAGGAGAGGATGGGAAAAAGGGGCGTGAAAGCACAAAGAATACGGAGAACGGAGGAGAGGGAGGAGAAAAGATTGATAAATCAGACAACATAAAAAGAGAACCCAGCAACGAGATACCCATAACACCGGGAGTGAAAACAGAGGGAGGAGGGTTGTACCCTTTAAGAGAATTAGGAGAAATAGAAGGACAGTTAAGGGCGGCTGAAGGATACTCGAACCCGGCATACAGCCCTCCACCATATGTGGCTCATAGGAAGATGCCAGTGGGGGAGGGGAGGATTGGAGAAGAGCAGACTGTAGAGATAGGAAACGATGAGTGGGTAGCTGCACAGATATTATTAAAATTACGAGGTTCACTAACTGGAGAAGAGAGGGAGGTGGTAAAGAGAACAGACGAGGATAGTGCAAGAGAGAGTGAAATGAGGGGGGAGGAGCTATTACGGCAAAAGGAAGAGATTTTGGAGGAAAGATTAGCAAAGCTAAGGGATGAGCAGAATGAATTGATCAAACAGCTTGAGAGGGAGGAAAGAGAGAGAGTGAGGAAAAGGAAAGAAGGTAAGAACGAATTGGAAAAATTAAGGGAACGAAATGAGGAGCAAAGGAGAGAAGCTGAAAGGGTAAAAGCAGCAGCAGACAGGGTATCAAGAGTAGTGATGAGAGAGAAGAAGAAGGAAGAAGAAGAAAAGGAAAAGGAAAAGGAAATATGGAAGAGGAGGGTACTATCAGAGACAGCTAAGAAATATGAAGAGGGGAAAGTAATAGAAAATATAGTAGAAAGAGAAAGGGTGAAATGGGAAAGGAAGAAAGAGGATGAAAGAATATTGGAACAGATGAGCAACGAAGTGATGGAGGAATTGAAAAGGAAAATAGTAGGGAGATGGAGGAGAGAAGTGAAGGGGAAAGAGAAGGGAGGAGTAGGGAGAGTGAAAAATGGGGGGATGTATATAGAAGTAGAGAAGTAGCAACAACATCAGCACTAGGGGGAGCAGTTGGTAACAAAGGAAAAGGGGAAATAGACCTAATAGACTTAGAAACAGTAACAATAAAAGGGAAAAAGGCAGAGTGGGGGGTGCCATTTATGAATGATTTTTGCAGTGAGGAGGAAGAAGGAGTGGAGAGGGAAGGAAGAAAGAGTGAAAGGGAAAGCTTAGATAAGCTATACCTCACTCGAACAAACAGACTCGCCATGGATCAGTAGGAGAAGGGAGGAGCTGGAGAGAAGTAAGGAGGGAATGCAAGGACTAGTGGAAAGACAAACCCATGAAACCACACCACCCCCATCTCCATCACGCCCTACCCCATCGCACCCTACGTGCTCAACCACCGCACGCTCGCTGCGCAGAATAAAGCTCGCGCCCTTCATGGACGAACTGACACCCTATGCATGTCGGCTTAGAGACCTCCCTAGTCGCAGGCAAGACAGACAAATAAACACGCCCACATTAAATACAGGAAATGACGAAAGGAGGGGAAAGGATGGAGAAGGAGTTAGGAGCAGGGGTAATAAGGACGAAATTGAAGAGGTAAAGGAAACGGAAGAAGAAGAGGGGTGTGACGACTCGATATTATGGAACGTAAAGGGTGACACAAGACACAACTTAATGCCACTGTTGGAGAGAGGAGGGGTTAGACCACAGTACGTCCCTTGGAAGCAGAAAATATAAAATGTAGGCTCCCATCACTAAGTGGAGGTGCAGGTAAGTGGATATATGAAATGGAAAAACACACCGCAGGACAGAAGCTAGCAGTAGGAGATGTGAAGGGCCCGTTAATATCAATATTAGGGGATAGAGCGGATGACATTTGGAAGAGAGCGGGATTCCATGGGGTAACAATAACAAACACATCGCATGATGGGGCACCATTTGCAAACTGCAGACATGCGCTATGGCAGGCACTGAAAGTACAGTACCCAGACACATCAGACATAGGAGCAATTACTTCCCGTAAGATGCGTGAGAATGAGGATCCTGTTGATTATATCCAGGATATCCAAGAGAAGTGGCGCATGGAAACTAGAGAACAATGGGACAAAACACCAGCCATATTTTATCATATACTAGTACAAGGGCTCCCAGAAGGAGTTCAGAAACAACTAAAGAAAGTAGTGGGAATGGAAGCAAAACCATGGCCAGAAATACAACTGACTATAGTACATCACTGCAGGACATGGCAAGGGAAAATGAAACAAAAGGAAGAGGACAGGAAAACAGAAGAGGCTAAACTAGTACAGAAAAAACTTACTAAATACACAATGGAAGGGGCACTAATAACTACGCCCACACCAATGGCCCAAAGCCCCACACAAGTAGTGGCTGCACAAGATCCTGCTCAAATAACACCTCCACAGACTATAACACAACAAGTCCCGCCACTGCAATTACACGCACCAAACATGGGAGGAGGGTACCCAATGCAAGGAGCTGGGTATTATAGTTATAATAGGGGGAGAGGAGGATTTATGAGAGGGAGCGGATACGGATATAATGCCCAACAGCAGGTGGGAGGACTTAGAAATTCCTACCCCACAGGGCAACCAGTATACCAGGACAACACAGGGAGCTTCCCATGGCAAAGCAGGGAACCACCCGTGTGTTGGAGTTGTGGATTATTAGGACACATGTCACGTACGTGTAGGGTCAGGCCAGGAACACCAGCATGGAATGAACAGGCACAATCTAGGACCTCACAAGAACAGCAGGGCATACAACAACAGCAGACGTTACAACAAGGAAGTGACCCACAACAACAAATAACACAACAACAGCCACCGCCACAACAACAAGTAGCGCTAACACAGCAACCCCAAACTCAACAAACGCAATTGGGTAGGGTGACGGTCTTGGGACACAACCCTTACACAGGGAATGGCCAATCATTGTACCCACTATAGGACAGCCCACAGACGGCCTTGGTGTGTCCCATCCTGTCAGTAACACCTAATAGTGCGGAGGAGCCACGCATAGAGGTAACGATAGGTGACAAAAAATTATCATTCCTTGTTGACACCGGGGCAACCCGGTCTTGCATAAGGGAAGGTAAATTTAAGATGTCAGGCGAAGCCATGAACACCCAAGGATTTTCTGGGGCTAAAGGGTTGGTTCCCTTTACTGATAACGTTCCCTTATCTATTGGAGATTATGATCTGTCGGTTCCACTTTTATATTATAGTGCCTCACCAGTAAATATACTGGGGAGGGACATAATGAACAGGTTGAATATGACGATCTCCTTTACAGAGGATGGCATAATTTGCTCTACTCCAGGGATTAACATGCTCGCAGCACGACAGATTATGCAAGCATACTGTGGACAGACAGCGATTAGGGCGGAGCCAGTAGATGGCAAGCTATTCCAGTATGGAACAGACAGGGCATTTGCATGGATGCCAGGGATAGAAGGGAAGATATGGAGGAGGCCAGCAGCCTATCTGTTCCGACCAGAAACACCTGTTAATGAACCAGAAGGAAAGGTGTTTGTAATAGACATTGAGAGCATTATTGCAACAGCTGATTATATTGCTGTGCATGCCCAAGATAAGGAAGGGAGAGCATGGAGGGCAGTGATAGCACTAGCAGAAGGATGTAGGCTGACCCAGGTGTCAGATGAGGAGCTGTTCTCAGAAGAAAAGGAGGAAGGTGAAATGGTGTTCATGATGAGTGTAGAAATATGGCTAAGAGTGGCTCACAAACAAGTAGCACAGAAAATTGCAATGGCACTTGAGGCACCCGCATGCACCCCAGTCCCCTTTTTTAAGGAGGATACGTCAAGGGTGCCCAAATCATTATGGACTATTAGCCCTTATGACGTGGGATGCATAAAAAGCATAGGGGGTGTAAGGATAAAATTGAAAAAAGGTGCCATACTACCAAGAGTGAAACAGTACCCACTGTCAAAAGAGGCAGATGAGGGCATATATGAAACCATAACGGCCCTTATAAACAATGGCATATTGGTCCCCTCAGAGTCACCATGTAACACGGCTGTGTACCCAGTGCGCAAGGCTAAAGGGGGGTCTTGGCGCTTCATACAGGACCTCAGGCCCTTGAACAACATAGTAGAAGCAGAGTATCCAGTAACAGCAAACCCGGCCACAATATTGTGTGGCATTCCAGCAGAAGCATCACGATTTACAGTGATTGACCTTAAAAATGCTTTTTTTCAATACCATTACACCCAGACTCACAAGATTTGACAAGCTTCACTTACCGAAATACAAAGTGGAAACATACCAGATTGCCACAGGGGTATTGTGAATCACCCTCAATTTTCAATAGAGTAATACAGATGGATTTGGGTAACGTTGAGGTGGAAAGCACAGTGTTACAGTATGTGGATGACATAATTTGCAGTACAAACGAAAGTAAATGCAGAGAGGACTCCTTAAAAATGTTGACGATATTGGCTGAAAAAGGGTACAAGGTAGACATGGAAAAGATACAATACTGTCAGGAACAGGTACTTTACATTGGCCAACTGATATCCCAACATGGAAGAAAGATTGCACCACAAAGAGCACAGGCCATTTCAAGCACTCCAATGCCACAGACTGTGAGAGAACTGCAGCAATTTCTGGGGCTGTGCAACTACTGTAGAGCATGGGTATTTGATTACAGTTCATACATAGGACCCCTGCTTGAGGGTTTGAGGGAAGCCAATAAAGGGGAGAAAAAGTTTGGGTGGACTATGGAAATGAGGGAGGCCTTTGACGAATTGAAAGACGCAATATCAACTGCTCCAGTACTCGCATCCCCAGACTATGAGCGACGATTTTTTATATTTTCACATTGCGACTCAGCAGTGATGAAAGCAGTATTGGCCCAAAAAACGAGCATGGGCTATAAACCAGTAGCATTTTACAGCGGTCACTTAGACCCTGTGATGTTAGGTCACTTCCCTTGGGAACAGGGTCTCGCTGCAGCTGCTTTTGCAGTGGAAAAAGCATCAGCAATAACCATGGGGTGTCCAACTACACTGTTTGTGGAACATGCACTATTTGCAATATTGAATAAACCTAAGTCCACACTAACAACGCAGAGGGCATCAGGTTATGAGATCATTTTGTCTAGAGCTGAACTAGCAATTGTTAGATGTAGCACGGTTAACCCTGCAAGGTTCCTAGCGGAAGTAATTGAGGAGGGAGATTACGCCCATGACTGCACCCAAATAACTGAAATGTACTCATGTACTAGAAAAGTTGAAGAAAACGCACTCGAGGGAGGTGAGCTTTTGTTTATTGATGGGTCATCAACTATTGATCAAGGAGATGGGATACGGAGGACTGGGGCAGCAGTGGTAAAAATGATGGAGGCGCCGGTGTGTGTGGCTATGAAATGTGTACAATTACCACAGCATTACTCTGCTCAAGCCGCAGAACTGGTTGCACTAATATTGGCATTAAAGGAAAGTTTTGACAAACGAGTAACTATATATTCCGACAGTGCATATGTTACATCCACTGTCCACTCAGGGCTATCAAAATGGAGAAGAAGAGGGTTTAGGAGAGCTGATGGCACTCCAGTGCAACATGCCCTCTTATTGGCTGAACTAATTGAAGTAATAAACGACCCCCAAGAACTAGCCCTAGTAAAATGCACCGCACACACCAATGGTGAAGACCACGTCTCAAAAGGGAATGCAGCAGCAGACGCACATGCGAAATATGCTGCATACTTTGGTGAGATATGGAACCCCACAGACTCACAGAGAGGGAGAGGGAGGGGAATGGCTAGGGAGATGTTGATAAGAGAAGGGTACACCCATCTCCCAGCCACACAGATTATGGAGCTACAAGCGGCTGCACCAATGGCCGAAAAAGAAATATGGGTAAAAAGAGGATGTACAATGTCACCAACCGACGCACTATGGCGCCAGGGTGGCACTGGAAAAGTTGTAATACCGTTGGCACTTTTAAACACCGCCCTGAGCCAATTACATCACCCAGCCCATACAGGCAAGGAAATAATTGCAGCACGAATTGGAGAAGATTGGTTCTGTCCCGAGTTAAATTCTCATGTGTTGAATTTTATCAGCAATTGTCTCACATGTCAACAGTTTACGGCCGGTCATACCCTAAAAGTGATAAGAGGTACCATACCCCGGCCAGAGGGACCTTTTCGGCACCTTCACATTGACTATGTTGATATGATCAACATATGTCAAGGTAATAGGTATATGATTGTAGTAGTATGTCCATTCTCTAGGTGGATTGAAGCAGGGCCCTGTTCACACCCAGATGCATTTAGAGCAGCCAAATTCCTAGTAAGGGAGGTCTTCCCCAGGTGGGGAGTGTGCGAGGTGTTAAGATCAGACAATGGCCCGCATTTCGCAAACAAAATGTTCCAGCATATCACATCTTTGCTGAGCATAAAACACAAATTTGCATGTGCATACCACCCACAGGCTAACGGTGTATGTGAACGCCTGAATGGCCTATTGAAGGAGGCAATTGCAAAAATACAACAAACAACAAAGAAAAGCTGGTTGTATTGCCTTCCATTAGCCCTATTTGAATTGAGGAATAGGCCAGGGTCCGACCACCACCTCACCCCTCACGAGGTGGTTACTGGACGTCAAATGCGCCTTCCCCTAACGCCAACGTCAAGGGCATTCACTGACCACGAAAGTTCAGCGAGTGTGTTAGGTGATGAAATGTATCAATATGTGTCTTCTTTGATTACTAGTGTTGTGTTTGTGTCTCAACAGCTCGAGCGCACACGGGACGGGTCTACCAGCAATCAAGAAGAAGGCGCCAGTACAGAATTGGAAAAGGAGAACTTGTGCAAACTTGCCAAAGGTGACCACGTGCTACTTCGCAATTTCAATAGGAAGTGGAACGATGAGCGGTTCACTGGCCCCCATCTGGTAGAGGACGTATCAACAAGAGCAGTAAAACTAAAAGACAAGCGTGCCTGGAACCACCTACATGATGTAAAGATCTACAAACTGCAGACCCGCCCCAGCGCCAACGACAGGTCCATTGGAAGAACAGCAACCACATCCCCGACAGAGGAAGGAAGTTTTACCACAGACAGCGACCCAATTGTTCCCTTACCGTGTCACTACCCAGCTTCCCCGGAGACAATAACTGACGAAGAAAGGGGTGATCCCCATACTGCCCACCCCATGGTCACACGCTCAAAGAGTAAAAATACTTCCGCCATCTGAGCCCAAACCCCCCGCCCATTGACCCCCCAAGTATAGTTATAACTGAACTGAAAGCCATTGCCTGCACAAATACACATGTAAACACGTGAATGTTCTCTTTTTCTCTCGCACATACAGGAACTGCGTATTATTGTATTGTTAAGAAAATAGCTTACTAACAAGTTCACTGCCCAGGTGTAGATGGTACTCCCAGACGATAACTACCCAGAAGAATTGTCACACCAATTTGTATACGAAATAAAAAGGCCAACGTACCTAAAAAGGAGAAGGGTGCGTGTCTACTACACAGCATTCCTCTTGGCCATAGAATATTCCATGCCCCACCTCCGCCCATACTTGCCGGTCCTAAGAGACAGATCACTTAGAGTAGCGTGGGAACAGCTCTTCGCCTGGACACTGAATGACTATTTGATAGGGAGAGCTTAAAGGAAACAAACAACTAACATTTAATAACAAGCATTTTGAGAATTTTTAGGCGGGCAACTTTAACGTCGCAAGAATACGCTGCCAGGACTGCAGCAAGGTAAGAGCAAAATGCCGGTGAGATTAGCATATGTAATAAAAGTAATAGGGATTTTGATGATCACCGGGTTCTTGGCTGCCTCTGTATGGCAGTACAGCTATGCTATTGATTTTATTGCTGCACCTAAACCTAATATACCCCCGTCCCCTGCTGCAACAGGTGTTACGTCAGGTGATAGTAGTAACCTTGCACCCAAGCAAAATAGAGGTAAACGCAGCACATACTCAGACAATAAAGGTATTGATAATTATATACAAGATTCAGCACACGTCACGAACATATGGTACCAACACATGACCCGCATTGGTAAGCAGACAACTGAGGACAGCTGCTACGTTTGCTCATTAATACCATATGCCATGAGTGCTTCACGAACATTTGTTGCCACAGAAATAGATGAAAAGACAGCACAGTGCATAATATACTTGGCACTGTTCCAAACGAAAGGAAGATTTCAAGGGACGGTAGTGCACATGACATGGAAAACACGAGACTCATATCCATATGAAAACAACCTCAAGACCTATTTGAGTTACCACAAGAGCAGTTTACATGCTGAAGCATTCAGATACATAACAAGTGGCCCTGCAAAAGGAGAAACAAAGAAAGTAACACTGCAGTATCTACCATGTGATTGGTACGCCACTGAAGTTCCGGGTAAACAAGGATGTTGGGAGAGGCCGCTGGTGACGATAACAGGAAAGGTGTATCTGGACAACAGCTGGGAGATAGGAGTGATTGGCAGCAACATGATAACAAAAGAAACTATCTCAACTATCGAGGCACACAATCACCGATGTTGGACGACGTGGATCAAGTATGTACCAATGCTCACGTGGGTAGAAACAGATGAAGAGCCAATAACAATACTACCGCTGACTGCGCCCAAGGTATGCTACCAGCATAAAGGAGAGGTGGACGTAGGATATAACACCAATTGTGCAAGTGTGATGGAGTTACCTGAGGGGGGAGCAGGAACAGCAGTAATAATGGACCATTATTGGGCCTGTGGAGAAAAGGCATACCATACACTGCCTCCCCTGTGGAATGGTGTGTGCACAATGGTGCACGTCAATGTACCATCACTAGTGGTACCTAAGAAGCATGTCAATGTGGCGAACTTTCCCAAAATGGATGAAGGGGACAAGAGAAAAAAAGAGATCTGCACCACTTCAGGAGGAGCAAGGGAACAGGACCAACAGCAATGATACTGTCCTAAATAGAAGAAAAAGACAAGGAGAGCCACTGACAGGAAATTAATTACCTGTGGGGAAGGTCGGAAACGGCACTAACCTCAATACCGCCAGAACACAGACTATTCAGCAGAGCAGCAATGTTCTTCTCCTCAATAATACACCCGGGACTGCAGGCTTACGCAAACGCGAAATGGCTCCAAATAACTAGATGGGAACTAATGATGACCATCAATTCTACAGTAAATGGGTTTAACGCAATAAGAGGAGCTGCGAGCTATAAGGATGGTAGCACTCCAGAACAGATATGTATTGGACCTTCTCACAGCAATGGAAGGAGGAGTTTGTGCAAAGATAGGACAATCATGCTGCACGTTCATACCTGCCAACGAGGCTGACAATGGTACACTGACAGAAGCAGTTTCACAATTGGCCCAGATGCACTCCAAAATGATGGATGAAAGTAACGGTGTAAACAAGGATAAGAGCTGGTTTTCACTATTATGGTCATGGATGCCATCCTGGCTGTCAGATGGACTGAAAATAATAGTGGGTTGTACTATTTTGGCTGGAGCTACGCTGATCATAATTAGATTTTGGAAGGCCCGGAAGGCACGTACCACTGACGAGTTGCTCGAAATGGTGGGAATGCACCCATTGATGCCAGCAGATGACGGCCAACATACAGGTGTGATAATACAGGAGAGGGAGAAGTTGCGCACCCAAATCATCACCAACCATCTAGACCCACCATCAGTGAAGATCGAGAACCCAAGAAACCCCAGGAGCTACATAGGGAAATGGGTATACTGTACTCCTGGAGGAACCTGTGAATATATGTATTGGTCATTTGAAGATCATGTAAACCATTATGGACATCTAGGAGGAATAACTAAGATATGGCGAGTAAGAGGAGATAACGAGAAGGATATGTTTGTGGTCGACAAGTCGACCAGAGGGGGGACTGAAGTGGGAGAATGGAAGACCAGGCTCCAGTCCTTCACCTCTCGCGCTTGGCCTAAAGGGTCACGACCCAGACACCCGCCACGAGAAGAGTTTGTCCATTTACCAGACGACCAGATACCCTGGTACAGGAACATACGGATGTGTCCATCTGCCTGCCCAGCAGCCCGCACTGGCCACGCCGACACCTGCGGCACGGACCAACTAGACTAAAATCTACACATCGTTAGAGATGCCATGACGACCTAGACAACAGGAAGCACATCTGTACAGATATACACACTGGACATTCCCACACCGATCTACACGAAGAATATACTCAGTGCTATGACGTAGGCGACAGGCATATTCACGGACGTGCATCTTTATTATTTTTACATAGGCTTTCAGAATGCAGAAACGCAAGACGCGTCATGAACTCATCTACAAAGCTTGCTCACGCTTCTCTTGAAACCAGTTACCACCATGAGAAGTATAATGAAGACACGATACTGGTCATGGAACTATATGCTACTATAACCTAAAGCACCTATGCACCAAACGGACCACTTATGCACCAGGCCCAAGTAGGCCTCAAACAAGAGCTCCCGTGGACATTAACAAAGCAAGAGTCAGGTTGCTGATCCTGCAGAATGAGCCCGGTGAAACAACCAGCCAAGGTCGCAATGTTGCAAACCCACATTCCAAGAACAAATCATCAAAGGCACGATGTTGCAACCTCGCACTCCGCGCACCAACGTTAAGGTCACACCTGCAAATTAAACCAGACACACAGTGGAAAAGCAATATTAATTGTGCAGAATTCTGCCTCAAACACGGTCCCTCCCCACGTGACCAAGCCGAACCTGACGAGATGCCAAACCCAGGAGAGGAAAGGCGTCTGGATCCCTCGCTACGAGACACAGGCAGATACACTTGAAAGGCTCAATGGACATCTGCGACAGTGGGAGCGGTCAGCCTTCCAATTATGAATAAATCCTCACATTGTCTGCACGTACCCATAGTGAAACATTGTTGCAAATTGCAGGTACACCGAGAGCTGGGAACAGCGGTGGTCCCAGGCTGGGAAGCTCACGGGCGCACCAATCAGAACATGGGGCTCTTATCACTGACGCCAGTAATATTAACCAATCCTCAGGAGTCTTCATGTAACAATTCTCATGTATCTAATTGTAGGGACAACCCAGATATATCACCTGACTACCCTTTGTCCTCTATATGTGTGCTATACTAACCCTACCACTCGAGCAACCAATTAAGAGTGGCGATAGGTTTTTTTGTTAACTTTCTGAAGTGACGCAAGTAGCGCGTCATAATACAGTAAAAAGGGCCTGCGAGCCCCACGATTGTGTGTGTGTCAGGACGGACGCGTACGCTCCTTGACCCATCCCTGCCGTTTTGTCTAATAAACAGCAGAGTCACCTTGCTCCTTGTGTGTGTCTCATACTCTATCTCATCTGGGATACACGGGAGGAGTTGGGGCCTCCCTGCCTGGAGGTCTGCGGACGGCCCGGCCGACCCCGGCAGAATTTCCCCCCCCGACAGGGCTACAGCTCAGAATTATTTGGAGACTTCTCCAGGAACCTAAAAGCAGGGGAATCTTTTAGACAAAAAAAAAAAATCAACATCACCTGTTCCAGTCTACATAGTGTTGGAGAAAGACTGACCAATCTAAAGACCCATCCTGCACCGCCACTCCTTCACAGATACTATTGTGCCGTTCTAGAAAGACTAAGTCGGACCCTTAGCTATTGCTTCACCACAATGAAAGTGTAGCTCTACGCTTTCTAGAAGACAACGGCGCAAGACATGCTTTACAGACAGAAGTACATCCTTTCGAGCATAACCTTACAACACCCACCAAACGACCTTCATATTCAACCCAGAGGTTTTCTTGAGCACCTGCAGGTCTATGTGGTACCAACATGCCATTATGGTGCCCTTTGTCGGTTCCAGTAACCAACACATTTGGATCCTCTACCAAATAAAATCAATCACTGATAAGGAATGATTTAAGGCAGCTGGCATAAAGTCCAGTAATGGAAATTAGAAATGTGCTAGGTGAGCTGGGGCGGTTTGTTGTGGTGCTACTGAATGAGGTTGTGGGTGTACAAACGGCCAATGTACAAATGCGAGTGCCCATAATATAAGGAATTGGACTAGGGTTTGATACACTTTACAATAGTTCCAGAATTTCCCAGAGCCTTGTCAGCCTCTGGTTTTTGAGGAAAAGATGCCTCTAAGAAATAAAGAACTTTAATCAACACAGAGTTTGAAACTTATCTGGAACGGAAGAAATCTCTTTAGACAATGCACTTTTGTCCCCGGAACTACTCAATGTAGGGCAGGAACACCCCACTTAACAGTTCAGAATATCTTATGCAAGGGGTGATCTTCTCGCCAGTACTGGTAATCTGTGCCAAACCCTGTACTGCGAAACTCTTACCCAAAAGGCGGGACCTACTGCTTGAGAATGGAAGCCACCACCTCCCGAGGAACTCAACCTCATTTTGGTAGTGCCGAAGGGACCATCGATCCATCCTTCCAGAGAGATGGCCAGGTGCCACTTTTCTAAAAGGTTGTAAGCCATGTGCACAAAGTCGGGGGGAAACTGGGCAGAGATGAAACTCAAATACAGTGCATCCATTTTCAAAAAACAAAATAGTGTATGACAAATAGAATGTTAGAAGCGGAAGTCCTCTGATGCAGACACAGTCAACATCTAGAGCTATATGGAAACATCCAGCCATCAATGGTCGGAAAAAATGGAAAGCTTGGTGGACAACCAGCTAATGAAGTGGCCAGTTTCTGGATAGAAGCATCATTTGGCTGACATTCCTTAAAGATTACAACATGAAGTAAAACCCAATTTCTAGATCACAATAAATACTAAAGGTACAGATGCTCACCTGTTTAAGACCGGCATCCTCATTTTTCTCCCTTTCAAGTTGTTCAATGTAGCCAGTTTGTTGCTGAACCTTCGACCTAAAAATTGTTCAATGCAATTTGTTACTACATTAAGAAGAAACCTTTCTAATAGTAGTCTCTAGTTACCAACTGACGTTATTAGCTGAATGAAAAAAATCTTATACTATGGCATGGGTAATATCCTGGCCACCATCTCTAAAATGTGACCAAGTATTGTACAATTCCTGAAACAAATCATGAAAATCAATCTTTGTCTTTTGTGGAACATATCACAATGAGATAAGAGAGCAAGTAACCTAAGTGCCTGAAGCTCTTTTCGGGCATTGTTCTCGGCCATCTGGACAGAATGCAATTTATCTTCCAATTTGTGGATTTCAGCGGCCTTCAGGCAGTCTCTCTCCATTTTGTCTTTCTCCAAAATCGCTATTTTGTTCTCAAATTCCAATCTGAAACAAAATACAGCACTTGATGACTTGTACACACAGATCAACGCCAGTGAACATAGGAAAGCCTGCCCAAAAGCACATGAAGCAACTATGTAGAAGGGCATTGGGTCTTCAGAATCCATAAACCACCATGATCTGTATGCATATGATCACAAACATGTTAACTAAGGCTTTGTACTGTCCGTAGAACATTCCATTTGGGTCAGCCAGTCAGGAACAAGGTTTCCAGCAAACTCTGGCACGATCAGCCAGCAGGTGCTCCGAACCCTCATTCTTGACTGTCTCAAGCGGAAGGACTGTGATGCTTGCGCCATGCATCTCACCACCACTTGTAAAGTTCTTATCGTTCTTCCCCTCTTGCATCACTCTGCTAGTCCACTGCCTGAAGTCGTGGCACCACCTATGTGTACTGACAGGGTGTGGATTGCTAGGCCAGATTGTCCCCACCCACAATCCGTTGGCTACCTTTATGATGCCCCATCTATGGTTTCACATGTCGTGTCTTCTTGCTGCAGCCTTCCTTAGCCTGATCCCATTATCTTAGCAACACGCTGCTGCGGGGAAGCTGCAGCGTCTCTCATTCAACTTTTTTGGGCTGCCATCCTGACCCACGACCTCCCCACTGTTGCTGAAAACTTTAGTGTCAATCAAGGGTAGAATTCAGGGGATTTAAGGGCACCACAGCACTTAATGGGCTTTCCATGCACCTAATGACCAGGGAGTCCACCCCTGTGTGTCAATAAAGCTTAATTATGATGGAGTTCTTTTTCAATTACAGCCTATTTGCTGCTTTAAAAATCGGTGATGTTTGTAGCCCAGGTATCATTTGCTCAAGGGTTTCTTTTCCTATTAGCAGTACAATAAACTCCCCTATTCAGTTTCCACCAAACTGTAGATTAATTGTGAGGTCTTTCCTAGGTCTTGGCCCTGGATTTTTGTCCCTTCCACTACTGCATGTGAGACTTCGGGCATGGGCAAAGCCTCTATACACATTCAGGGCTGTCGGCCCAAACGGTTTCCTATACAGCACAGAAAACAGACTCAAACATGAGGCAGTATAACAAAGTGCTGCTTTTGGAAAGGATTGCTATTCCCATCTTCTGGTGTAGGCGGAAGTGTGATGCTGGTTGAGAACCGGTTGTGCTACTGGGTCTCTAGCATTGGACCACAGTTGTTGTGAAGGCATGGCTTGCAATAACTACTGGGGGATCGATTTTTTTGTTTGGTGCACCTAGATAGTACCGGGTACCATTCAAGGACAGTTTGCTCTTGATTCATAACAAAAGGCAAACAAAATATATGGCTTGAAGGAAGCACCAATATATGTGATGAGTCATTAATAACACACCTGTACACAAGTGTTTATAGGCGCAACAAGAGAAGGGAGGGAAGACAAAGGGAGGACAATACAAACTATCTTACTAGGCCTTGTGACATTCAAATCGTGCAAGTGCGACAGCACCAGAGTGCTGGAGGGACAGAGGGCGCGGGGGGGTGCCAGGAAGTGAGGTTTGAGGGGGGGGGAGGGGCACGCATGCGATCATGGCACCCATGCTCTGAATAAGTGCATCCAGGGCAGCGCAACTCAGGGTAAGTGCAGGGAGGCAGGGGGCTGTAGAGGATACAGTTACAGCCCCTAAGTGTGTGGTGGCCAGAGGCAGTGCAGGGGAGACTGATCATGGAGGAGCCTGGTACCCGTTATGCTCCGAGGGTAGCCAGGTAACCAGTCGGTACAGCAGACAGATAGGTCAGCAGAGGAGGGACAAAGAAAGCAGAGGAGAATAGGAAGGTCTTGAGCTGCTTCCAGAACATCAGGTGGTCCAGCTCAAGTTTGAAGAGGGGCAGGGAAGCCAATCCAGAGGGATGCACCTGCAGAAGAGATCTACCCCCCCACTCTCTCTCTAGTGAAGCGCCTGACCGTCAGAGAGTTGGAGGTAGTTGAGCGAAGGGCTCGAGAAGAAAGATATTTTGGAAGACAGTTTGTGTTATAGGACATAAACAACCACATTTTGGGGGCACGTAATACTATTGATGGGGTATGTACGATGCACTTATGCAGAACTTTCTAACTCTTTTGGGAAACTGCACCCTGATTTTATTTTCAAGCGTTTATTGAGGAAGACGACTCCCAACATGGTCAGGCATGCTCACTGCCCTCGCTCAGTGCAAAATGGGGCCAATATGCCAGTCCTATGCAGTTATTCAGATGCCAATGTTTGAGTATTACAGCAAAGCTCTGCACAACAAAGCCCAGAATATACAATTAATAAGTCAATGTCAGGCCAGCCTAACAAGATCACTCTCCAAATTAGAATCATTAAATATTTTAAGTTTTAAAAAATTTGATTACCATGTCCTGCAATACATTTTCATAAGAACAAATATGTTAATACAGCTATGTCACATTTTAAACTATCAACAATAATCCCTACAAGACGACTTCAGATTTAAACCCAAATGAGTGCTTGGTCAGTGAAATTGAAAGATTTTCAATTTGACATTTTTAGACTGAGCAGTCTAGTAGAGCAAACAGCAGCTTCAACAACCATATGCCAATAACATTCTGTTATATACTGAAAAGGTTTAATTTTCTTAAACAGAGTTAACAATATAAACTACATAGCAGAACACATTAGCATTGTTAGGTAAATGAAAAGCAGAGGATAAAAAGAGAAAAACAAAACTGCAATTATTTTGAAATGCATGATATTAGTGGGTGGTAAGGAATCCGCTTACTTTTCAGCCTGAAGTTCACTGATTTTAATATAGGATGTTTCTTTTGCTGCCTGAAGTCTGCGTATCATTTCACGATCCTTTTCACCCAAGATCTCTTTATGGCGTTCAATACTTGCCCTCATAATGTCATTGTCTGACTGCAATACTGTTTTCAAAAGACAAGTATTTAATGTGTTGTCAACAGGAAGGCATTTTTATATACATTAGCTTAATCTACTTCTTTAGAAGCAACTTGGCACAATAACCACACTTAAATGCAGGTTACATATTTGATCAAATAAGAACATTCACATACCATGTTGACTTTGGGTAATTTTAAAGTTTCTTAAAATATTTCTCTTTAGAGATTTGATGTAGTGCCATCCAAGCAGCAGGAAGAGGACAAGTTCAAGAGAACAATTTAAAGTCAGAGGAGCATTCTGAACATGAAACCAAATGGTGGGTGGCGTCTGATTAAAACCAACTTGCAGAAACCAAGATGTGATTGTGTGGCAGAGTAGGCAATTTTAGCCATTAGGAGTTCATATGATTTGAAAAGAATTGTACAATTAAGTGCCAAGATTAAACTTAGGTCTCAGGACCTATGGTCAACAACCAGTGTGTTTCCAACTAACATAAAAAGGTTTTGTAATGGTGGTTTTAGTTAGCGTGACCGAACCCAGCTCTCCCCAAATCTGTTGTGTACCCGGTTGTGTGGACAGATCAATACAATATATCACAGGTACAGGGGATCCCACAACAGTTTTTGTGTAATAACTGCTATAGTCAGTAGAAATAGGAAATGCAGCATAATGACTAATGTCAGATATGTGTCACTTAAATTGTCCATGAGTTGAAAACTTAACAAGGTGGCTGTGGAAAAAGCAAGCCAGTCACTGCACACCGATTTCTTTCAAAATCAATTGAGAACGCACGTCCATCTACAGCAGGCAACACAGTTGCAAGCCATTTCATTAGCTCAGTACATCTTAAACTGAATATACGTACAAGCTTTTTTGCACGTGTCACCCAACACAGGTATGAACTTGTCATCTCAATTTACCGCCAACGACCAAGCTTCAACTACTTGATACTTTTCAAAATATTTCATTCTAATTTTACAATATACCTAGATATTATTCGCCAACATCTAATACAACAAATAGGATTTATATGTCAAACTAAAATCATGGATGCCCTCAACATATCCCACCTGTCCGATTACCAGCTAGAGAACACAGTCTTCTTGATTTTAGCCTTAACGACAGTGGCCATTTCAGTAGCAGCCTAGGACGTTGAAAAATTCTAGGGGAACCTAGCCACCGAGGGCCAGGACATAGGCCATAAGGACCGACTAGTGCCCAATTTGAAAACATGTGGCAGAAAGTGTAGCATGTTAACATGCCTGCACTAGTTGACTGGATTCTGGTAAATAACTTTCTTCCCTATATGCATCTAGTATTGCAAAAGGCCTCCGGACATTTCAAGTTGGTGTCTTGACCAAAGGTGATAAGGTGATGCAAGTTGTCTTGAAGACGAGACAAGGCTGGAGGAGGAGCAGCCAATGTTATTCTTGCAGTTAGATTTCCGCAGACTTGCACTGACTGTAGTGGACTGCTACAGGTGGGAGAAGACTAGAGCTTGGCCGGTGGATCGGAAGCCTGAGGCAGGATGAAAGTGGCTCTTTCAGAGGCGTGAGATCTAGTACCAGGTTCTCTGTGTTGTCTTAGTGGCATGGGGCTTGAAGTAGAGGTCGCAGTCAATGGTGAACTTTAAAGACTTTGTGGAGGGTGCACATCAATAGAGTTCCATTTCCACCAGTCAGTTTCTTGGTGGCATTCCCAAGAAGGATAAACTCTTCATCTGGATCAATTTCAGATACCCACTCTACATGCAATAATAATCCAAAAAGACAAGAAAAAAAAATGAAAATAATAAGAAAACACTTGGAGGATACTCCCAGAAGGCCCATGTATGCAGAATCACCAGCAGGAAACATACAGGAGAACACTAGAAAGTGAAACCGAATGCCGAAATCTTTTCATACCAGCGTCGGGCACGGTGTACTTGGATTCTTCCTAGCTGGACTTTGGCATCCGAGACCCCGCTGGTGAAATAACAGAGTGGGAAGAGAACACCATTTAAGGAGCTGGACTGAGGGGAAGAGGCTGCAGCCAGTATATATTGAAGCACTGCAGCCCGTGAGCTTAGTTCCACCCTTTTTCCTTTGCACTGTGAAGGCGAGGGACTGCGGAACCATGGCGTACTAGCTATCCGCCAAGAGAGGTGGCTAGGGAGGGAGATGAGGAATCAGTGCGAGGAACAGCCATCAGAAAAAACATTACTGATAGGCAAGTCATTTGTTAGTCTAATTCCTCCCACGGATTCCTCATTTAGGATAGACGCCCATAGCAGTACTTTGATGTGGAGGAGAGCACCGACACCACCTACACCAGAAAACCCTGAAGGCCTGCTCTACCAAAGCGAGCACCTGTCCTGACTGAGAATGTTCTGCAAAATTGTGCAGAGAACATATAGCTGCCTAGCAAATATAACAGGGACTCACGTTGCAGAGCCGAGGTGGCAGCCAGCCCTCGGTGGAATGAGCCCTGCGGCCTACAGGCGCATCACTGCCAACCAAATGGTAGCATTCTGAGATGCAGAGGTTTATGGACTTTGACAGTTTGTTTGGTCCAAGCCCTGCCAGTATGGGCACAAGCATAACCATTAATAAGCTGCCCATCTTTCCAGTCTCCCTTGTCCAAGAAACAAAGTAGCCAAGGGCCCGTCCCGCGGACCAGCCAATGGAATATTTCCTGGCCCAGGGAAAAATGGCAAGATGGATCTTTTGAGAGAGATGGAAATCAGAGACAACCTTCTGGAGGAAGGATACACTCGCTCCACATCACCTGTTGGAGAAAACCCAATACAGAGGTTTAATGGCTGAAGCAGAAGTTATGGCGATCTGGACAATCACCTTAAAGGTAAGTAATCTTAACCAACAAGAATGAAGGGGCTAAAACAGAGCACCAATAAGAAACCTTAACACTAAATTCAGGTCCCAAGCCGGAACAACAAACTGGTACTGAGGAATCCGTGGGAGGAATTAGACTAACAAATGACTTGCCTATCAGTAATCCCATGAGATCCTCCCGGAGTGAGTTTGTACATCAGCATACACTGGGAGGGTGTAGTAAAGGAGGGAAGTGTAAGAAATCAGAGTACTGGGAGCAGAATTAATTACTTTTCCTTACTCCTCTGAAATGTTGGGTCAAGGAGACACCATTTTCCTGGCCACTGTTAAAGGAAAGAGGTTGTGCATGACTTCCTGGCCAAAGGAAGAATCTTTTCCTCAAGATGCATCAATAGAATAATGGTTACAGAACGTGGCCTTAGTGGCAGCCTTGCAGAGGTCTGCCACACGAATCTACCTGTGGAAGACCACCTATGCTGGCTTAGCTCTGGCAGAAGAAGAATGAAGTCGGAGGACAGAGATTTGTAATTTCTAGGAAACTATCCAACTTCCAATAAAAGCTTCTGCCACAGCACTGATGCTCAAGGAAGTCTGCTACAGGACATAAATAAATGGTCGGACTTCAGGGCCTGGGCCAGTCCACGTAAGAGCCTACGGTTCCCCGATTCTTCTCCCCGAGTTGAGAGCCATTAGAAAGGAAGTCTTTGTTGTCAAGTCAAAATCTCAAGAAGCAATCAGTTCTGCGTGAAGGCTGGTAGGATGACATAATGGCAACAATTCCTGGAAAAGGATGCTATAACCTAGCACATTGCAAATAACTTTTTACTGCTTCATAAGTCAATGAGTACAGAGTTATGCAGATATTACAGAAAGACAGCGTCTGCATGACTGGATGAGGATACCCATGCCAGTCAGAAAGGACAAATCCATTAAAAGCATCCCTGGTGTCTACCTTTATTTTAAGTAATTGCCAAAACCCCAATTGCAAACCCTTAGCCATTTGCTTTTATACCGTTTTCTGGTAGAGTAGCATGTATATCGCAGATGCTTTCATTTGAAATTTCCAGATGTGCATAAGTAACTTGTGTCACGTTCAGCACTAGAATGAACAGGCAAAGAATGGCATCACCTTTGCTGAAGTAAAAAGTCATGAACACTAAACTGAATATTTTGTTTTGATGGGTTAAGTAGTTCCAAGAGCCACATCTGCCATAGGTAGAAGGGGACAAGGATTATACTACATTTCAGCCATATCTGCCTTGGGTATGAGGGCGACAAGGATACATTTCAGCCATATCTGCCTTGGCTATAAGGGCGACAAGAATTATACTACATTTCAGCTGTATCTGCCTTGGGTTTCCAAGGACGCCATAAAGGTGCATGCCGTCATGACTTGGCTATCCACAGCCTGGAGTACAGCAGGGACGAGCACAAACATAACTGCGCCATGGAGAGAAACCGAGAACCTGAACGCCTGTAGCAGCAGACTCCTCCAGGCTCTCTGCTGTAACCTTGCAGCTGGAATCTTCGCATTTTGCACCATACAACTGGTAGAACTAGAGGTTTCCTTCAATTAACATATCTTGTTGTGAGCACTCAAAGCAATCACATGTGTTTTAGACATGCAATAATATGCAATATATTAAAAACGCATGCTATAAAGGTTACCATCTAATTGCATTTGCATTCGGTCCTTCTCTCGTTCAACATCACTTTTGGCTCTTGCTGCATCCAGTTTGATATTTGCAATTTCTATTTTGTGCAAGTGTGTGATCTCTTCAACCTGTCAAAGCAAAGCAAAATATTTTAACATTTTGAAATATTTTGATACTTGAAAAAAAAACAAAAAACATGATTTTCAGGAAATAGGAAAAGGAGACCGATTGATGTTAGGTTGTTAATGACAGTTGCTGGTTATAAGCTTCACCTATTATCATTGTATAAACTGGGAAATAATGTTGGAAAGAACTTTTCAGAATGACAGAGAATTGGCAACCTTAAATTAAATACTTAGTCACCTCTGTAAATCAAGAATAAAGAGATCAGAACTGGTCCCAATAAAACCGGGGCCAATTCCATAAAAGGCTGTGTTAAGAAAATATTTACTCACTGTAGCAACGAGTCCCCTTTCATCCATACCCATGGCGTGTCCTGCGGAAAAGCAATGTTGCCGGAGACTGTTGCCCAGCAGAATGTATACAATATCCCTAGGAAAGATGAGCACATGGCCACCCCTTGACTCCCTTTTATCAAGTCACTTGATTAGGGGGTGGGGGGCGGGATGCTGCATAAAGAAAAGGGGACTCAGAGTACAGTAGTCACTATGGTGAGCAACTTTCTTGCTCTTACGTCCCGTCCCCTCTCCTCCATACCCCTGAGTGATTCTTACTCAGCTCTGAATAGTTGGGAAGTTGGAAATCGTATCGATCCACCTAAAGAAGCTTCTTAATACGGCTAGTCCAAAAGCAGCACCTGTTCATGAAAAAGAGTGGGAGCATGGTCTTTGCAGCAGGCATGGCTCGGGTGTCCATGGCTAAGCGACGGAGGCTCAAGGGTGCATGCATGCCATAACACAGGGGGTCTTTAGGCCTCCAAGATTGTGGCTACCAACCAATGGGCTATATAAGCCTTTGAAGCCGTTCAACCCGGGGAGGCCCAACCAAAGGTCACAAAACGTAGTTTCAAACACATTAGGTTCTTTGAATGGTGCATTTGCAGGGATCTGCCCACTTCCCAAGAGTGGTGCATTCAGTCTGCCTCCGATGAAGGGTTCTTCAAGAACCCTTACACTTTTCTTTCACCCCCGCTCGCTCCTCCCCTTCTATTTTGGAAGTTTCCAAATGCATATTCGTGGTTAGTGGGATTAACACTGAAGGCCGCTGCCACTACATCCCTTTTTTCTCCTTAAGAGTGATTAATCCTGGTCGCCCAAAAGACTCCCAGGCTCAGTGTGCTCCTTAAGCACCCTCTTTGTGCCCTAGGGTGATCGTATCACCCTACACTGCACATTGGTTTTAGGGGGTTTGCTGGTGGCAGCAGGGGTGCAAGCCGATTTACCACACTGGTATCCCAATGTACCTTTATGGTAACCACAGGAGCATTCTTATTCCTACTCTAGGCCATTTCGTTTTTTGGGGCTTCCTTTGTTCAGGGGAAATCACGAGGCAGGCCCAAAATGTCTGTTCTACCCAAGTGGGCTCTTTGTGAACCCAAAATGCCTGCCTCTACAGTGGTTTGAACTGGTTTAGACCAGTTCTTCGCCGAGGCAGGCCACTACACTTGTGTGGAGTGGACACATATATAGGGGAACCCCTATTCCTGAGCAGAGTGCTGCTGTATTTTTGGGAGGAGAGCGGGTTAGCTTATCTGCTAGAGGACTTCTTTACGTTCCCCAAAGTTGCTTAGTTTTATAGGCCTCTTCTGGGTATACTGGCCGGATGCAGCGGCCTGGGCATTGCTCAGGTTTCTGGCTGCTGTATGTCCTTCCTAATCGATACTCGTTCTGCTTCTGGTGCTCATTTGCTGGGGCCAGGCCTTATATCCAGGGACAATATTTTGGGCCGCTTTATCACAGCTTACCACATTTTACTGTGCTGGTCTGCCGCTTTGGTTTTGGAAGCTGCCCCCCGTCAGGAAGGGTGTGGTTGTCCCAACATCCCAGCAAATCTGATGGTCTGGTCCATCTTGATTGCCACCACTGTGGTCTTGCTGCAGGGGCTGTTTTTGCTCGTTGGCCTTTGAGAACCGGGGTCTGCTGTGTGCATGTTCGTCTGTCCTCCTGAAGCCATCCCACTCTTATTTCACTCCTGTGGAAGAAGACTGTTCTTTTGGGCAGACAGTCACCATTGGCTCAGGTGCAAAGTACCTGCGTGACCAGATCCTTCAGTTCAATCTTTGATAAGAAACCTTTACTTACTGCGTTTTCAGAAACCAACACCAAGTTCTCACGTTAGAGCCCCTGGGTTTGTTGGTTATTAAAGAAACCCTCAAAAGTCCCCCCACCTGGTTTCAATTTTGTTTTTTACTAAGGGTGTACCGAACTTTGCGCTGACTGAATATTCAGATGAAGTTTGGCTGAAATCCAGCTATTCCGCGGAATACTTCCTGGAACACTCACTGGAAGCCGAAGTCCACTATTTATGATTAGCTAACCTTTCTCTGAGCGATTATAGCCATTCACAGTGAGTGGGACAGTGGGAGGAAGGCTGTAGCAGCCAATGAGCTGCTTGCTTGTTGGGTTCTGCAGCCTTCCGCAAGCAGTATTTTGCAGACAGTTTTGCTCATGGAGCACCACCAAAAGGAGATGGTATTTACAGAACGCCAGTCACTGGAGTGCAGGATGCATTTCCATAATGTGCCTCGAGCAGTATATTAAAATATACTGCTGGAAGCACGATATGGAAATTAACTAGTTGGCTTTGGCTGAATACTTGGACCAACTATTTGATATTCTGACGAATAGTATTTTCACTATTGGGTACACCCCTACTTTCTACTGCATTGCCACAATGGTTAACATTGGGGACCCAATACTGCTCTGCTTCCTGGGGTTGTTGTATCTTGAACCCTCCCACTAGATATCTTCTTCCAGGTCTACACTGGTGTCACCTGGGGTCAGCTACATTCTTCTTGGGACTTATGGGGAGGAACTGTGACTTAACCGTTCTTTTCAGCATACCCACAGACTTTCTTGCATTGTTTCCTATAGGGAACTTTCTTGAACTTCTGCAAGTGACACTAGAAAGTGTTTAACTGGAACTGCAGGATTTTTGAATCCCCAGAGTTCTTCACCAAGCCCTGGATTTTTAGGGACGGTCTCTGATGCATTGGGTATTTTTAAATCTGCATGTTCCACTGCAGTATTGGATGTACATTGTTCACGGAGGTGCTACTGTTTCCCTCATTGGTGTCCAACATGTCTTCCTGGGTCTTGGGACTAGATACATTATTTACTCTAACGTACCTATGAAAATCTATTTGTACTAAGTCTGCCACCAGGTATGGGGCTTGCATTGTAGGGTACAGAATGAGTTCGGCCTTGACTGGTCACTTTTCCGTTCTTCGTCTACACCATGCTTTGCTAGGTGTTCTGTATAATCGGATTACTTGTTTTTCCAATAATAATTATGTCTGACCTTATAAATAACATGCATATTTTTCAGTAGTACATTTTTGGTGGCGTCTCTTGGGATTCATTATACCTCCTTGCAGCCTTCTTCCTCCCAAAGTAAAGCCTGAATGCTCTGCTACAGCTCCCACGAGAGAATTGTCTTTTCTTTTGGGGTACACACTGTTCTACCATTAAGTTAAGAATATTACACAGCCCTCACCAGTCGGTAGTGCAAGCATCTCCCTAACAGGCAAAGAGATGTCTTGGATGGTGTAGAAACTCATGGCAATCTTGGCTGAAATGGAAGGATGAGTCCTGGGGACGGTCTCTTGCTCCACACGAGTTGGAGCACATTAGGGAGGGGCTGGATAAAATCTTCAAAGTCTGCAGAACTCACCTTCTGGACCTCCATCTGAAAATGAGGGGCTCATCCCAACAGAGCGCAAGGAGCTCACAAATTCAGCGTGCTGGAGGGATGGCCACGACAAAGGCCATCTTGAGAGTGACCCACCGTAGACTTGCAGAGGCCATGCGTGCAAAAGGTCTCTGCATAGAACGCGAGAGCCATCTGTAGGTCTCAAGGGGAATAGGGTTCCTACTAAGCCGCACCATCCTTTTATGTTCCTCTTAATGAGTGGGTTAGCAAGAGAAACGGTCTGTAGGCCTCAATGGCTTCATGTTTTACCAGAGTCCACAGACCTCTTATTCAGCTAAATGTGTAACTAAAGAGCATGCCATTGATGCTCGATTCTAGTGGATTGGCATTATTCTCAAGACACCAGAAGCAGGAATGGGTTCGCTTGCTGGAATATTGAGACCCAGTGGAACCCTTCCTTGCAGTTTTGAAAAATTCTAGGTTCCGTCGAGAGCCAACTCACTTTAAACTAGGTCCTCAGGGCCCAGAATGCTGAGAAGAGTGAATGAGGGGGGGGGGGGGGGGGACACGTGGAGGACCACGCGTTTCCACCTCCCAAACGTTGACACAGAAAGACCAGCTCCGGCCAGTTTGACGCCATCAGGACGAGGCCTCAATTTCCAGTTTGTGCAGCACCCTAGCGGAGGGAAGGCATACTGGGTATGACCATCCCAGGGATGAAAAATGAAAATCCCTGCTAAGTTAGGCCCACTACCTTCTCACATCGTGATCACTTTTTGTTGTACTCCATTGCAAAGAGGTCCAGAAGGGGGGCAGGTTCAGCAGACATGGAAGATTTTATCCAGCAACTCCCTAACATGCTCCAACTCGTGTGGGGCCTAAGACCATCGACAATGGTTTGACTGAACTCACCTCCTCTACCACTATCTGCAACATATTGGAAGTAGTTTTGGAAAAGCTGACATTTCCATACCCAGGGGCAGAGTGCACGTGACTTGTCCCCCTCCCCCTTATTAATAAAGAACGTTGCTGTTGTACGGTCTGTATTGATCAACACTAAATGATTCAGAAGTAAGTGGGGGGATTCATTCCAATGAGAATAACCTTAAGCTAAAGCAGCTTGATAGGTTGGTTCCCAAAGGGTCTGGCTGTGCCAAAGGAGGCGAAGGACATCAAAGAGGATGTGGGGACATTAGGGGGACCACTGTCCCTAGCATGTGTGGAGACTCATGTGCATTGGTATCTCAAGTCTCTGGACCAATACCAACCAGCGTCTGTTCCCAGCCAGATCTTTTGCTTTCGTTTTTCAGGTGGTTCACGGGAATCATGGTGCTCGGAGCAGTAGGATGTACTAATACAAGATCCAGAACTTCCGCTACCAGCATGCACCAGACTCCTCAGAAATCTGGGATGGATTGTGGCTACTGGGAAGCAGCACAACATAAAGAACTTCGACTAAAGTAATACAATGCACATGGGTAGACCGGATTGGTTGCTCAAATGGTAATGGCTAAAGACTGCATTCAGAAGCAAAATGAGAAACCCAACATTTGCTACGGGGTCCCCACAATCACTACAAGGAAATAGACAGTAGAAGCGAGAGCAGAGAACACTGCCACAAAACCATGTTGACAGTGGCTTACTTGATCCAGGAGAAAAATCGAGCAAACAATGCCAAAGAGTGCTGTGCAAGCTGCAAGAAAATGAAGACTGAAAAGGGGGTGGCCTGAAAGTATTCAGGTTGGGTGAACATTTTGAGCCCTTCCTTTATTCAGTAGTCGTGATCTGCATTTTCAGTTTTAGCCATGTTTAGGGCATATCGGAACGACAATGCAAGCCGTCTACACATTAGTGAGAGTATGCAGTGTTTCAAGGCGCAACAAGGCAAGTTGGGGCGTGTGGGGGGACAAAGGGAGGACAAAAAAAAAAACTTACTAGGCATAGTGACATTCAGATTACGCATGTGCAGGGGAACGGGGAGGGGAGAAGTGCCTGGGGGTTGGGATGATGGCCAAGTGCAGGAGAAGGAACGGGAAACAACAAGTAGTGCAGCCAACGGGTGGCAAGTGCGAGTGTTCAGAAGTGCAGGAGAGGGGAATGTAGGGTTACAGATACAGCTTATATAACAATAGAGGGACTATAACTCTCAGGGAGGGGGGGGGGGGAGTAAACCAGATATTAAAACATCTATCACAAGAAAAACAAACTCCCTGCCTCTTAAGGACAGGTAGAGTATAGTAAAGCAGATCACTAGACTTGTAGGGAATGGGTCACATGTATACACTCTTAACAGCAGGTATTTGTGTGTATCGAGGATTCAACCAAAATCACACTAAAATTAATCAAAAAACTATAGCAATTTTAATACATATTCATAAAAAACAGTTATAATAAAAATCATAAGAAACATTAAAAATCTCATAAAGTGACAATGTGCAAGTGCAACCTTATATTGGAAGAAAACCTCCAAGGGGTCTACCTATATGAGATGTAAGGTGCAAGTAGTGTCAAGAGCAAAACATACATAAGGAAGCACCTATTTAACAACACACTCAAGGTATAGATACTTGAATACAACAATGATGTCGACTTAAAGCAATGGCCTGATAGCCATATTAGAAAACCACATCTATAAAGAACAATATCTAGAAACCCAAGATGTAGAGTACTAAACAATTCTGGTTACTTTATGGTTGGTACTTTTTGACTTGTACTGATCTAATAAACAACCTTTGAGGGTATGAATCTCATTCAGAACATTTAGTATTAATGTTGCCATGAACCCTACATGTTTCGTTCCTCTGAAAGATAATTTGGTTATGGGAACTTCTTCAGGGGTATAATGTTTCCAAAACGTAAAAACCCAGAAGGGGTGATTACTGTACGGTCCTCCAACCACGAATGTAGTAATCAATCACTGCGTGTTAGATGTTTAAAGAGCAAATTAACATGAAGGATGTTGATCCCCAATAGAACAGTTGAAAATTCACAGTACTCATCTCTGTTTAGTAGAGAAAGGGCGTCTAGACCAGACCTGTACAAAAAAAAAAAAACACACACGAGAGGGACCAATTAGTGAGGGACACCTATCTGATTATCCACAGCTATAATTCGTTGTGGGATAGTGAGGGCGTTTACCATATTGTTGAGTAGGAAAGGCGTCCAAGGGTGGCTGGGCAAAAATGCTACAAGGCACAGATACAGACCACAAGTCCATGGGGTGCCAAGAGGCAGTGTGGTTTGGCAGCTGGACAGGGAGGGACCTGGGTCCGAATTCAGAGGGTGGCCAGTGCGTGTATCAGACAGGAGATCAGCAGGGGAGAGGAAGATAGAAGGCTGAAGCAAAGAGGAAGGTCTTGAAGTGCTTCCGGAACCAGAGATTTTCTGCTCAAGTTTCAGAGAGGCTGGTCCAGAGGGAGGCACCAGCCGAAGAAAGAGCTGCCCCAACTCGTTGCTTGGAGAAGCGACTGACCCTCAAGGAGTTGGAGGAGCGGAGAGCTCAAGTAGGAAGATATTTCGGTAGAGAGAGTTGGAGATATTGTGGTCCCAGGCCCCAGAAAGCCTTGTGAATGATGCAGAGGGTCTTGAACTTGATCACTGCCGCCACTGGGGGCCAATGAAGAGATTTCAGTGCTGGAGAGATCCGATCCCTTGGCTTGAGGCCATGGACAAGTCTTGCAGCCGTGTTCTGGATGAGTTGTAGAGGCAGGTAGATTTAGAAAGAGGCTGTTGCAGTAAACCATTTGAAATGTGTTCCGGCGATGTGAAGGAATTCACAAATAAGAACAGAGAATTACGTTTAATTACAATGTCTTTGTTGTGTGACATTTTTGTCTTTGTTAGGGAATACACAGCATGTTGCGTAAACAGTATTTCTGGGATGCACTCCAGACTGTCTGGTAAGTGCATCCCAGAAATTGCCTCAGTTGTTATAGTTGGTTATAGTAAATAAATGTTCATGCTAATAGCATTTATTTAAGGAACTACAATCGATTATAACATTTCCAGTGAAGCAGGGTACTAGAGGAACGGCCGTAATGCGATAAGAAAAGCAACTCCTAACTGGGTAAAAGGTTCAAGTAATGGCTTTGGACGTAAGCAGCAACATGCTCCTGGCTAAACACAGATAGAAGGATCATGATCCAAGCGGCATCCTGCTGGACGCAAATCGGCAGAGCTAGGCAGCATCTCGCTCTGGCTGGTAGTGAGCTGATACTATAAAAAGGCTGGCTTTGGGTGGTGAAGCCAGGGGAGCTGTTCTGACGGGGCTAGAAGACAGGTGGCACACGAACGAAGGCTTGCAGGACCTCCCATAGATGAGCACTGGAGCAACTCTTCCCTATGAGGAAGGGAGAGGGAAGATGACCCTCTTTTTCCTTGCCTGGTTTTTTGAAGCAACTAAATTGGATTTCTGGCATTTGAGTCTCAAATGACTGGCTAGTCGCTTTTCAAAAGAACTTTTTTTATTGCAGCTGTGTGCTTTCTAAGGCACTCCGCTCACCACTTATATACAATTGACTATTTCTGACACCATGGTCGTATCCAATGGACAAACCTTTTAAAGCATTTTTTACCATTTTTGCAGCTTTTTGCTATCCACGGTATTCCTATAGGTGGTTTTTGTATTCAATATTTTTGAATTTTTCTTGGATTGTGCAGACAACAGGCTTCCGGGCTCCCACCTCCACCTCTCATCTACCTACCTTCTAAGGAGTAGCGAGTATGAGAAATAGTTTTACCCATCTTTTAATATCACATTGGGAAAGGAGAGGTATTGAGAGGTCAGATCTTTCTATGAGGTTGCCTAGCGAGATCTGATGAGGTAGAACGTCCTACTGAAGTGGCTATCGGGCTTCTAATATGATTGATCTGGAGTAGAGAGAGGGCAGGTCATTACCACAATGATATCTGCTGATTCATTAATAACATTTTGCATATTGCATGTCTTATGTATAGTGACTATAATGCTAGCAATGTTTTACTTATTTCTCATAATTAAAATATTTACACTATACAGTAGAGTGTAAGAAGTGCATTCATTGAGTTAATTACAGAGAATCTTGTCAGAATCATTTGTACATGAGCATAATGTGTGGGCATCTATTTGAATGTACTGTGTATTGATATATTATATATGGAACATGTCTTCAATACACACAAAGGGTTAGTGAAAGGTATGAGCAGTGCACCATCAAAATATATGTTGACATTAGCAACACTCTCCTGTGTGGATGAATGAGATTAGATGCCCACTACAGCATGACGAAACATCCAGGACTGCTCCAATAAATTGGAGCCTTTGAGATGGTAGCATGTGGGACTTCTTGTAATTGAGGGAGAAGCTCAGTCTGTGGAGAGAGCGGCAGGTTACGCAGAGATATTGTTGGGCTTGTTCGGGTGAATGGGCCCCAATCAGCTAAACGTCCAGGCAGGGGTCAACGTGAATCACCCACCCTCCACCCTCTCTCCTGAGGCACGCTGCCAGCACCACCAATAACTTGGTGAAAACCCTTGGGGCCGAGGTCAGCCCGAATGGCAGAACTCAAAACTGATCATGAGAACTGCGAACCTCGGGGACCTTCTGTGCTTGTGATGGATCGGCACATGAAAGTAAGCATCCTGAAGGTCTAATGACACCATCAAGTCTTGGAGTTGGAGGGCCTGAAGGATCTGAGAAGAGGCAACCATCTGGAACTTGTTCAAGTTTCTTAGTTCAAGATGGGTCTCAATCCTCCGTCCTTTTTGGGAATTAGAAAATATGGGGAGTACCAACCCTTGTTCCTCTCCACCAAAGGTACCGGTTCTATACCACCTTTCTCTAGCAGGGTCAAAATGTCCTGCACAAGGAGCAGATCTGGAATTTCGAAAAGAGATGTTCACCGGTGGATGATCCAGAGGCCTTTTTAGAAAAGGAAGGCAGTAACCTTGGGCTGGAATACGTATGCTTCTGTAGGTTCCATCATGAATTTTGATGAAATATTGATATTAGGAAGTGAGTTATATCACTAACCGTTTTTGTGCTTTTGGATTTTTGCATTTAATTTTCCATTAGTACTTGTTTCAGTGTTTACACAGTTTTGTTTTGCACTTGGTTTCTGTTTTTGTATTTGAAGCGATGTATGATAGCAGTATGGTGCAAGTGTATGAATGTAGTATGGTTTGAGTGTGTTTTGAGGTGTTTGCAGTTCTTTTTTGTGGGTGTGATGTATACATTAATTTAAGTCACAATTGGTTTGTTTTTTCCTTCATTAGTTTTGTTCTTAGGTTTGTTTTTTGGCATATTTGTACATTTGACATTTTATCACAAATTTTACAATCCTTTTCTGGATTTTTTTATGAATCAATACATTTATGATGGTGATTCAGCAGCCGCTAATCTAATTGACCAGAAAATCTGTTCTCACAGAGGCCAAAGATAACAATAGTAAGATCAGTAAGAAGCACAGCCATACGGGGTGGTTTGTTGAGATTAGGAAGTGGATTCAGTAGTAGCAGATGCAGAGGAAGTTCAGTTAATGTTGCTGGGCAAAGAGCCAGTCTTTCACTTTGGATCTAAAAGTCCAAAAAGAAGGTTTCACTCGGATTGCTGAGGGGAGTGAGATCCAGCACTTGGCAGCTAACACCGGGAAGCTAGACCACCAGCAGTTTTCAATTTGAACTTGGGGGATATTAAGACAGTGTAGGTAGTGCAATCTTGTAGGTCTGGAAGGTTGGTTGTTTGGTCAAGATCTGAGGGTCGACGAGATCAAACGCTGCTGAGAGGTCCAGCAGAAGGATGGCCAGTTTGCCTTTGTTTTTGGCTTCATCCATTTGGGATTTTAAGGTCCAGAAGGGCAGTTTCAGTGCCATGCCTGGGTCTGAAACCAGATTGTCGAAGGCCTAGAATGTTGTTTTCTTACAAGTGTTTTTAAATTTGAAGAACGGCTGCTCTATCTAATATTTTTAGGAGGAAAAGGACTAATAGGTAGGTATGTTTGGGGCTAGATTAGGTTTAAGGATAGGCATGACCCATGCCTCTTTTAGGTTATTAGGGACAGAAAAACTTTGAAGGATGAATTAATCAAGGCAGCGATGAATGCTTGATAACTGAAGCTGGGCAAATATCTCCCCGACATCTTGAAGATTTGAGCCCCATAATGTTTTCTCCTTCTTTAGTAGTGACTGGGGAGAAGTATGAAGGGAGGCATGGAGTTGATGGTTGGTCGGGTAGTTTACATGAGTAGGCACTCTGAGCTAGGCTGTTCTTTTTAGTCTCACTTTTTGTTTGTCGTAGGGCTATTTTGTCTGAAAGCCTTCTGGATATTAGCACACCAGGTCTCTTCCTTAATGCAAGCTTCTGTAGGCGGTGCAGGAGACTCCAGTTCCCTTAGTATAGAAAAGAGCTCTTTCGTGCCAGATTTCACGTTGTGAATTCTGACGTTGTAGATCTCTTTTGGTATCAAGTATGGCTGCTTTATAGGTAGTAGCAGCAGTAGTGAATGTTTCCTTGTTGAGGAGTGAAGGAGTTTTTCTCCAGAAGGCTTTGGAGGTTCTTTTAGCATTGCAGAGGGCTTTTAGGTCACCTG